>NC_064924.1:187245563-188495563 GCF_023897955.1 Schistocerca gregaria
AGTGGCTCTCTGGGCGGCTGTTAACGGAGATAGTTCAGAACGTACATGTTCAGTAACATGGATAGCTACATGTTCGGTCAGCTCATCTTCATTTTGTTTCAATTGAGAATGCAGACGTGTACAGACTTGGTTTGAATCTGATACATCAGCTGCTAATTTTCATTTATGAAATGCCCAACTGCTGTCTTATCTGATCCGGTGGCTGACTTATCTGATCAAACTGCAGACTCATTATTTCCATGAGAGAACCGAGGCAGAAGCCTGTTCGGCCTCCGAAGTATCTTCAAGTGCATCATAACTGAGATCGCTTCAGGCTGTGTGTGTGGTACTTCAACTATTTTACACACGTTAACCTCACTATTAATCTGGAAATCACAGCTGAAATACACTACTGGGCTGGACAGAACCAGAATAATTCCGACAACTATATGTACGATACTATTTCCGAAATATTGTGGAAAATAAACATCAAAATCTTAAAATCTTAAAATTTTGTAGACGGCCCCTAAGAGCCCTGACAAATTATCTTGTAACATATGATTCTTATTTGAAAAGCACCACCCAGGAACAGTAAAGAAAAATCAGAATAGAAATTATTTTTACCTTCGCGCTGCGAGCGATGTTGCGGCACGATAAAATTCGAAACTGTGCCTGTTACTCACCTTATTGTTTCACCCAATTCTTGAAACTATATTGTGAATAATTTCTCCGATTGCGGTTACAATCGTAGAACACGAAAAATGGGACCCATTTGTAGTACAGAGACAAGAAATAATTTGTAACGCAAATAATCACAAAACACTACTTACGTGAATCAAGTCACACACTGGGCAGCATTTATAAGGTTCCCGTTAATAGAAGAATGTGGAAACAAAATTTTTCTTTAATTAAAGATTCGTCGCACTGTCACTGGGTATAGCGCGATACATCGCCGAAAATAAGTATTTTCCAGCCATCCCCAGTCAATAGCGTCGGTCTTTACACTATGTATCACAGCGCTTAGATTTTACTACAGAAATATTTTTAGCTAATGAGCAGCTGCTTTGTCGTTGTACTCTCTTCTCTTTTAACTCCACAATCACATGGTTTCTGTTGGCTGGCCCATTGGTACCATTTTAGATCTCACAACAGATTCCTTCGCTGATTTCATTCAATTTCTACAGCCATCATATTCAATGCGCGCAAGCAGTGTCCGACGCAACTACTTGCATAGATTATGATTCAATAAAACTCTCACAATGGAGACACATACGTTAAGAGAGTTTCCTTTGTTTCTTTTTCTCTGCATGGGTCTCGCAATTCCATTCAATATCAAATGTCTGCGTTGTCCAAAACAATGGTATTTGTAGATGGTGCGACCATCCCATATAAACAACATGGAAACAAATGATTGACAGCAAAAACATATCAATGATCCGATGAACGTACTGTGATTAGCGTTACAACACATACCAAATGATCACTGAGTTCTACAAAACTATTGTTTGATCACCGATAGTTACTACAATGTTGACTGAGACGTCGTAAAGTAATACACTCTAAAACATAAAATCTGCTTTGTCCTCAGTGATATATTAAGTCACACTCCTTTTAACAGTAACCATATCATACAGGAAAGTATATAAAGGGGCAGTCAGAAAAAAAGAGACATCTGAAAATGATGTATGTAAACAATTTATTATTACAAAAGTAATGGCCACAGCTGTTAGCACATTCATCCTACTCTGAGACAAGGTGCTCAATTCCTTCGTGAGAAAATGTTTACGGTGGCTGACGGAACCCCGACAGTTTCCTGCCATGAGCCTTTGCGTCTGAATCTAATTGTCAACAACGAATAGCTATCTTCAGATTTAAAAAAAATTGGAAACTGCATGGGGAGGGGCTGAGATTGTATGGATGATGTGTAAGAGTTCCGAGAGAACCTTCTGCAAGATAGTCCTAATAACCTAGGCAACACGTGGATGAGCATTTTCCTGGAGCGTTACTGAGTCGTCTCTAACTATCATGGGCGTTTCGACGACATGAGGAGCTTAACTTTTTGCAACGTGTCCACCTACTACCGTGCGTTAATTGCAGCGGTGTTTCAGTGCGGTCTAGAATTCGAAGGAAAAGATCACCACTTTTCCACACCTTCTCCATTTAGTCCCGATTTCTCTCCACGCGATTTCTATATTTCTGTAGCACTGAAGAAAAACGTCCGAGGCCATTGATTTGCTACAGGTACAGAGGTGCACTCTGGGGTAGAATCATAGTTCAGTAGGAAAAGGTAAATCTTTTTCCATGAAGGCATTGATCCTCGTGGCTCTCAGTGGTTAAATATATTAAACGTTATGACGATTATTTGAAATCATGAAAAAAGTACTCACTTTTTTTTCTACGTGTCTAGTTTTCATAGCACAGGTCCTCATATTTAGCCTTCCACGTTGGCTGCAAATGTAATGGTTGTGGATGATATCTTCATAAATACCTAAATCTATGGGCTATGTAGGGCACTGGGTAACGTATACACTAGTGAAGTGAAAGAGTTCACAAATTATGCAGAAAACGGTCCACTAACTGGTGTGATTTCCGTACGCCAACGTGTTTCTGTCGACTAGGTTCCGACAGAAATCTATACTCACTAGTGAAGTTTGTCAATAAGACTTTTAAAATGCACCAAATACTTAATCCTATTGTCAATAATAGTAGACCTTAATCCGAGTACGAATATCGTGCCTTGTTGAGATGGTTATCTGTTCTGTGCCGTGTGAATAATTGCGTCCTCAGCTGGCGCTTCAAGTATTGCATATTTACTGAACGCCCACTTGATATGCCTGAAGTGTCTTCTACTGCTAACCGTGTGAACTAACATATCGACAACACCTCAGCAGATGCTATCACTCTGGGAGACAGGATGCCCTCTCCTGAGACGCCTCTCCTTATAAATCCGGGCACTCTTAGCTGTGGCATATAAGGAGTCAATTTGCTAAACGGGGAAGGAAGACAAAGAGCCAATCGGTCGTATGGACATATGGCCCTAAATGCCTCCGAGGACCGTGCAACCTCTTGGTGATAGAAGATCTTAGATAGTGCTGGTTGAGGTGTCTCCGCTTATCTGTTGTTGCAGACTGACTCTGGAACTGACGTTTGTCGTATAGTCCATCGCTGAATCGCTGATACGCCATAACGTTTTCATAACTATAAATATGGGCAAACGAACTTCTCTTTAAGTAATGTTTCAATTTCTGTTTAAGGTATTGGAGGACGGCAAAGCTACAGTTAACAGCTCTGTTATGTAAGTAGAAAGATCCAGATTTGACTTCAGTGGGTCACAGAACTGCTACAATTGAAAGTGGTTCCAGAACTGGTCATTTTCTTTTGAAAGTTAGAACGAATTCTCTATACTTTTTATCCAGCCGTGCCTGGCTCTGCTTAAAATACATCTTTAGCAGTAAGTCAATAATTGATTACGTGCCAGAAATCACAAAATCCCGCGATTCATGAACATTGACTTACGAAATATTTGATTATTATCGCTTGAATAGAATATAAATTACATTTTTGACATGGTTCATACTTTAAGAAGATTCGATCTGTAGCTGTTGCTGCCTGACCGAATGCTTTAGTCAGTGTGATGACACCAAATACTGAAGACCTATAATGAGATTCCTGTTAGCATTTGACAAAAGGATACATTGTCATGCTGCTTGAAATAAGACAAGTAACTAAATGAATTAATTATTGTTCACTACTAATTTACACCAGCGGATTAAAACAAGTGCTTACGTGCATGTCTTAAGATACTTAAGGGAAGAAAACAATGTGCATCTACATCCATACTCCGCAAGCCACCTGACGGTGTGTGGCGGAGGGTACCCTGAGTACCTCTATCGGTTGTCCCTTCTATTCCAGTCTCGTATTGTTCGTGGAAAGAAGGATTGTCGGTATGTTTCTGTGTGGGCTCTAATCTCTCTGATTTTATCCTCATGGTCTCTTGGCGAGATATACGTAGGAGGGAGCAATATACTGCTTGACTTTTCGGTGAAGGTATGTACTCGAAACTTTAACAAAAGCCCGTACCGAGCTACTGAGCGTCTCTCCTGCAGAGTCTTCCACTGGAGTTTAACTATCATCTCCATAACGCTTTCGCGATTGCTAAATGATCCTGTAACGAAGCGCGCTGCTCTCCGTTGGATCTTCTCTATCTCTTCTATCAATCCTATCTGGTACGGATCCCACACTGCTGAGCAGTATTCAAGCAGTGGGCGAACAAGCGAACTGTAACCTACGTACTTTGTCTTCGGATTGTATTTCCTTAGGATTCTTCCAATGAATCTCAGTCTGGCATCTGCTTTACCGACGATCAGCTTTATATGATGATTCCATTTTAAATCACTCCTAATGCGCACTCCCAGATAATTTATGGAATTAAGTGCTTCCAGTTGCTGACCTGCTATTTTGTAGCTAAATGATAAGGGATCTATCTTTCTATGTATTTGCAGCACATTACACTTGTCTATATTGAGATTCAATTGCCGTTCCCTGCACCATGCGTCAATTCTCTGCAGATCCTCTTGTATTTCAATACAATTTTCCATTGTTACAACCTCTCGATACACCACAGCATCATCTGCAAACAGCCTCAGTGAACTTCCGATGTCATCCACAAGGTCATTTATGTATATTGTGAATAGCAACGGTCCTATAACACTCCCCTGCCCACACCTGAAACCACTCTCACTTCGGAAGGCTTCTCTCCATTGAGAATGACATGCTGCGTTCTGTCATGTAGGAACCGTGCACCAAAGATATTATAGAGTTTATTGACACTAGATCAATCACACTTTTCGTTTAATTTTCATATAATTGCAATTAATGTTTGGAAAAATAATAAACTTAACAATAATTGGGGTCCAATGCAGTACTCATAAACCATTATTTTGTAGAGAAATTTCTAATCACGCTTGGAGGCGTTCGACACACTCCTGAATGGCAGCGTCTATGCACGACCTTAGTCTCTTTTGTGCTGCTATTCACCTGCGTCCCGTTACGTGATTGTCATTGTACAAGTCACAAATTGATAACTGCTTCATTATCACCGTGTAAAACACCATTTGAATACATCAATACACATACCATCACTTCTCTGCTAGTGGTTTGAAGTGAAAAAGTTACACTAACACTTAGTACTATTTTACAAGCGGCAGTTACTCTAACTTGCCGATAGGTTTCTCAAACCAGTATAGAAATATCAGTAATTTCGTTTTATTTAGAGGTACTGTCCCTTAGAACTGAGATGAAAGTCATGTACAATAGTACACTGAAAATGTAATTGTGCTCTGTTTTATGAGCTAATATTTTCGTTATCCAAAATTATTTACAAAAGCAACAAGGTTTTTATACTGTTAGCGTGATTCTATCTCCAAGTGAGGAATTATTAACCACCAATCATTAGATTACGGAGAGTAAGTTGGGGCATTTATAATAAATACAACATACAGAAATCAGAGAACTTTAGCCTGATTGTATGCAGTAATTGAGCTTGTACATTGCAGATATATTTTTCAGTTTGGCCTTTTACCGATAAAGATAGATAGGTTTACAGATGTTCTTATATAGAGGAATAAGTTTCTTCGACATTTTCATTCGTTACACAGCCATTAATCTACTTTGGTGAAGATAAAGTTAAATTACCTAATTGGTGTGTTTTGAAGAGAAATTTCTAAAATTAAGTATTAAGTAATTTATTGTCATAACATGATAATGCAAGACTACATTTACCCCAGATGCTTAACATTTTCGTTCAACAAACAGATTAAATTACACGGTTTCCGCAGAAGTCTGTGTGATTTTAACAATCCTCTAATAGTTTATCCTGAAGTATATACAGTTATGAGTAGTAATTGAATCATACTAAGTTCAACAATTAACGTTTATGAAACGGGTTACATTTGATGGCAAATAAATGGAGCAGGTGTATGGTTGCTTGGAGCTGTGCGCCGTGGAAACTGGCGTCCGAAGTTGTGCGGCAAGTCCCATGCACTCAACACTGGACATCATTTATTCACGTAATTCCTGACAAAGTCTATACTAGCGTGACAATTTTAGTAATCTATATTTTAGACTGAATCACACATATAATTATACATTAAGAAAAGTTCATTTCACGATAACATGCATGCAGATCGAGACATGTATTGAGTTCAGGTTATAAGACATTGTGAGAAGGCCCACAGCGCGCTGGCAGTGAAGTTTGAATTATTGTCCCTGGAGCTCTCCGAAAACAGTCTTCCAACAATAACTTTAATGTAACTTTGCTGCGCTTCTATTTGCTAATGTCAGTAGGAAGCTGCACAAAAAGCGTAGGGCACCGTAAATATCGCTATAGATAACACTCTCACTGATATCTGAATGACAAATATCGACCGAGCAATTCTCACGTCTGCAGCAGTAATGGTATCTCGTGTCAGACTAACTGTATGTGTCCGCTACTCATCTATTACTTACTGTTTAGGCACTTACAATGTTCCACTTCAGCCATCCTTTTAAAGTAGTCCAGATTATTTACTGTTCGGTATCTTTCTACATTACTGTCTTTACACTTACGACAAAGGAGTAAGTAAAAAGAACATATTAACACTATGTAGAATAATACAATATATACAATTTCGTGCTATATATAGCAATCAGTGCTGAGACATTATACTCAATTACATGTGCTTCGCAGAGTACGTTGATGATCGTCTAATTCATCAGTTATCTAGGTACATTTCACTCGAAGATAACATTGAATTAATGCAGTATTAATCAGGGGCTGTGCTGGTGAAGGTAAGAATAATTTCGTCTTGGTATCTCCAACAGTATACACCCTTTTGCGTGTGATACTTTTACCTTCAGATGTTTACTTACAAACGTAAACTGCCTGTCACAAGCAAAAGTACAGTGACATAAAGTAATTCTTCTTTTCACAAACTAGCTAAGTATGGACAACAAGTGGTTAAATCCAACAATACCCATAATGCTGCACCCTCTTCAATTTTTAGTTGCGAGAAATCACTGCAAACCTCTAACCACAGCATTATGTGGCATTTCTATGGAAGAGGACACAAGGACACAACTGTTCATCTACATCACATTCATTTAAGAAAATATTAACCTGGTTATCTCTGTAATATGATACATTCCGTTCTTTACGTCTCTCAAGCTTGTACCTTTTACTGAATACCTAACAGTGAAGACCAAGCATACACAAGAACCTGTGATCTCCTACATTCAATGGAAAATTTCTGTAACATGGTTTAAGTTATGGTCAAATTTACAATACAGCGTTCAGTTGGGACCTTGATTTGCGTGAATAGTCACATGCTATTATGTGAAAAAAGTCTTAAAACTAAAGAGAATGCTATTAAAAGTATCTACTCTACAAGGAATGTTTACGTGCTAAGGTATATTTCTGCTTTACCATTCCTCACTAGAGTACATACACAGTTCACAGCACTACAACATGGGTAATATGCCTTAATAACCTGAAAGAGATATATTGCTTTCAATTTGTCTTCACGTTTCGACCAAGGAATCGATTACTGTATCTTGCAATAGGTCTGGTATGGAACTAAATCTATATGGTTAAGAAAAGTTTTGAAGATACCTGATTTTTTCTCTCAAACACGTGTAGACATTTCAACAATAATTCCTCTATATCATTCTATGGGGTCCTATCAATTCCAACAGCTTCTGTTATTTTCTCTTAAACTTTCATTTTCAAGACCTCTACCTCATAGGTGCTCCCATTTATATCCCCAAGGGATATAGTTCCCTCTTTTACAAATTTAATCTTTATTTCTCGACTATATTGCCCACATAAAGCTTCAGCATGTAAATGATCTACTATAATTTCGACTTCAGTCAAGAGTTAACATTTACCAGAAGAAAGGTAAACCTTTGTGTCCCTTTCTGTAAGACAATCAGAGGCCAGACGACGCAGTCTGTAATCAATTTATCTAGTACAAGGGACTGGCACTAAATTACTCCATTCCAAAGTTCTACTTCGATCCACTTTTACCCCTTTACAGGCTGTGACCTGTTGTCAAAATCACCAACAGCTCCATAGTTCTACGTCAGATAACTGGGGAGTCCATTACTTTTGTTTATATGGTTAAATATATCCTGGGAAACCAAAATGATAGCTGCACCTGTACCGAGAGCGACATTTTTTCGGGATATTGCCTAAAGCTGCATTGATTTTACCTCGAACAACTCTTTTGGGTTAGTCTACACAGTTATAATATAGTTCCAACAATTCTTGCCTCATAACGGTATCATCACTGTACTGCAAAAGATTAACCTCTTTAAGAATGTCTCCCTCGCTCCATTCGTCGGCAAACATGTGTGGGCAAGTTGATGACGACCTCAGTTTCTCGATTTACTCACCTATGGAGGTGCCTCCTCAGCCTCTTCAGTTACATTCTCGGACCTGTCGGGAGGTTGCCAGTGGTGACTGTAACGGTTGCTCGTCATTGGGTTATGCACCGGATGGATAATACTACTACTATTGTTGTTAAATATTTTGTTTCTTCCAGGAGGATCCAAGTTTTGATAGTAATTACCACTATTGCTACTGATATACCTGGAACCGCCCCCAGTTTTGCGATGGACTGGTTGAAATACGTTGTTAGATCTAGGATTCCCTGCATTAAATCGAAGGGGGTCTGAATTTTGCTTTGCAGGATTATGGACCTGTCCACCACAGTTCTCACTGAGGAAAGTTAACCTGCCTTCATTGTTATGTAGTAGACATTGAACATTTTGGTAAACTGAACAATTGCCATTAGCATAATCACCATTTCGAACACGTTTGATACCTTCATAATACCCTTCAAAGAAGTAAAGCACAAAAAGAAAATGTTCTACTTCTGCTTGCGGTACATTGGTGAGCTTTTCCCTGATATCGAAAGACAAATTAGTTTCTAGTGTCCTCAGTACACCTTGTAGCGAAATGGGTTCACTCCGATCTTAATCGGATATTTCTCAAAATATCTCCGTAAATTTTCATTCTTGGTATTGCACCTCTCACTGTTTAAAGCCTCTGTCATTTGTGAATACCTTGTGACCAGTACACAACAAGTAAGATTCCTCAAATTATTGAAATAGGACTTAACATCTGAGGTCATCAGTCCCATAGAACTTAGAACGACTTAAACCTAACTGACCTAAGGACATTACACACATCCATGGCCGAGTCAGGATTCGAACCTGCGACCGTAGTGGTCGCGTGATTCCAGACTGAAGCACCTAGAGTCGATACGCCACGGCGGCCGGCCAGTGACAATGAATTTGGAAAAATTTCCCCATGACTTCCACCTAAAAAGTCACTCTCGTTCTGCTAACGCCCTTATGAAAGAGGCCGGAAGAGCAAACAGCGATTTAGGACACTCAGTTTTCCACAGAGTGGGAAAATGTCACTAAAGATGGAAGAACCAGCAATGATCAGTGGAATGAGGATGCTGAAGGCAATGGAAACCACTACATTAAAAACACATACACGTACAGACAGGGCATGGTGGCCTGTAATTGAAAGGTGTCATGATGATCTCTCCATTGACTAAAAGATTCGGGAATAGTCCCCACATTCGGATCTTCGGGAGTGGACTGCCTAGGGGAGGTGACCACGAGAAAAAGCTTGAATAACTAACGAAACGATAACATTATACGAGTAGGGGGGGGGGGGGGGGAGTGGAATGTCAGAAACTAGAACGTGGTGGGGATGTTGAAAAGAGAAATACAAAGGCTGAAGCCACATACAGTGGTGGTCACTGAAGCGAAATGGAAAGAAAAGAAGGATTTCTGATCACATCAACATACAGGGTAACATCAACAGCTGCATACAAGGGTATAACGGAAGTATGATTCGTTATGAATAGGGCAGAGAGTTTGTTACTGTGAACAGTTCAGAGACAGGGAAGTTCTTTTCAGAATCGACAGCTTACGAACACCGACAATGATAGTTTACGTACACATGACGACTCCGCAAGCTCAAGATGAAGAAATAGAGAAAATATATGAGGGTATTGAAAATGTAATGCAGTATCTAGATGGAGGCGAAACTCTCGTAGTCGTGGGTGACAAGAATGCAGTTGTAGGGAGAGGAGTAGAAGAAAAGAAGAAAAAGTTACATGAGAATATGGGCCCTGGACAAGGAATGAAAGAGGAGAAAGACTAATTGAGTTCCGTAATAAACGTCAGCTAGTAATAGTGAATAATATGTTTGAGAATCATAAGAGGAGGACGTATACTTGGGAAAGTCCGGGAGATACGGGGAGATTTCACTTGAATTACATCAGTGTCAGGCAGAGATTTCGAAATCAGATAGTGGATTGTAAGGCGTACCAAGGAGCAAATATAGACTCATATAATAGTGATGAAGAACAGCCCTGAAGTTTAAGACATTAGGCAGGAAGAATGAATATGCAAAAACGTTGGATATGTAAGTACTAAGGAATGACGAGATACGATTGACGTTCTCTGAGGCTGCGGATACATCAATCATTAATAACTCAGTAGGTAGCACAGTTGAAATGGAATAGAGATCTCTAAGGAGCACAATGACAAATGTTTCAAGAAAAAATGGACTTACGTTGAAGCTAACTGCGAAGAAGTCCTGGGTAACAGAAGACGTGCTTCAATTAATCGATGAAAGAAGCAAAGAACAAAAGTGTACAGGGAAACAAAGAGAACAGAAATACAAGTTACTGAGGAATGAAATAAATAAGAAGTGCAGGAAAGCTAAGACGAAATTACTGCATGAAAAATGTGAAAAACTCGAAGAAGATATGATTGTCGGAAAAACTGCCACAGAATATAGGAAAGTTACAAAATATGTCGTGGAAATTAAAGGAAGAGTGATTTTTGTGACGTGATAGAAGAAGAAAAATGGATTAGATTTTGAAGGGATAGGAGACCCACTATTAAAGTCAGAATTTGAGACAGCTTTGGAGGTTCTAAGATGATGTAAGGTAGAAGGGATAAATAACATTTCTCAAATCATTGGAGGAAGTGACAACAAAACGATTATTCACGTTGGTGCGTACAGTGTATCAGTCGGCGTCAGACAATCTGCCTTTCCGTAAAATATCATCCGCAAAATTCCGAAAACTGCAACAGCTGATAAGTGCGGGAATTACCGCACAGTTAGCTTAACAGCTCATGCCTCCATTTTACTGACAATTCTTATATGCAGGAGAATGGAAAAGGCAACTGTGGGTGTGATGAGGGACCAGAGGGGCAGTTATGTCACTGCGGACGAAATTCAAGCAAGACTACACAAAATAAAGACACAGTCATTGGATTTGGTGACGTGGAGACAGCGTTCGACAGTGTAAACTGGTGCAGGGTTTTCGAAACTCTGAGAAGAGTAAGGGTAAGCTACAGGTGCAGACGGATAATATACAATATGTACAAGATTCAAGACGGAATAATAAGAGTGGACAAACAAGAACGAAGTACTCGGATAAAAATGGTGTAAAACAGGTATGTAGTCTTTCGTCTCTACAGTTCTACATGTACATCGAAGAAGTAATGATGGAAATAAAAAGAAGGTTCAGGTGTGGAATTAAAAGTCAAGGTGAAAGGGTAACAATGACACGATTCGGTGATGACATTGCTTTCATGAGTGGAAGTGAAGAAGAATTACGTGATCTGCTGAATGGAATGAACAGTCCAATAAATTCAGATTATGGACTGAGAATAAATAGAAGATAGACGAAAGTAATGACAAGTAGCAGAAACGATAACAGTGAGAAACTTAATATGAGGATTGATGATCACGAAGTAAATGAAGTTTAGGAATTGTATTACCTAGGCAGAAAAATAAGCGATGACGTTCGAGCAAGGAGAACTTCAAAAGCACAATAGTACAGGAAGAGAAGGCATTCGTAGCGAAGATAATTCTAATAGTAGCAACCATAGGCCTTAATTTTTAGAGGAAATTTCTAAAAATGAAATTTTTTTTAAATGAACGTTTGGAGCAAAGCAGTGTGTGGTAGTAAAACACGGATTGAGGGAAACCCGGAACCGTTGAGAATCGAAGCATTTGAGATGTACAGCTACAGAATAATTTTTCAACTCAGGTGGAAAGTTAAGATAAAGAGTGAGGAGGTTCTGCGCAGAATTGGAGTAGAAAGAACTGTGTGGGCAAGACGGTAGGACATCTGTTAAAACACCAGGGAATGACTTCCATGTTACTAGAGGAAGGGAAAAATTAAAGGGGAAAAAGTGTAGAAGAAGTCAGAGATTGAATTATATTCAGCAAATTATTAAGGACGTAAGTTGCAAGTGGTGTTCCGTGATGAAGAGCTTGCAACAGGAGAGGAATTTGTGAACGAGTCACATCAAACGAGTGAGAAGATTAATGGCTCAAAAAGAAAACCCTTAGTATGAACATTGCAGGATGTAAATTACGTTTTATCCGGAATGGAAATTGGTGACTGTGGATTCTTTAAAAGATTTTCTTCCCGCAGCAAAGCCGGAGGTGTTGACGCTGCTCACATATTATATGTATAGAAAGAAGGGGGCGTTACCATACGGAAACGCCAACTTGGTATCACATGATCATTCAAATCCCACGTCCAGTTTCCTAAACTGTGAGTGTCGTTACCTATTTCCCTAACCCATGATAATTCCTTTTGTAAATTACCCAGTTGGGTACTAGCTCTATCTCTCAATTGCAGTACCTCTTTATTTAGAGTTATCGTAATCTAAAATCAGACCCGTCGTAACTAACTTTGTGCTTCTGTCTGTTCTAAGGGTATGTCATCAACAGAGCTGCTTACAGCTTGCATTATCTCTGAAGCAAGTAGCTCGTTGAGTTGTGTTTCCTTGTGCTACCATAATTGATCAATGTTTTGTTCTGCGTCAGAATATAGTCGTATCAGTGTGTAGCTACATTCGTGACGATTAGTTTTCATCGACTGTTCTTCATTTCGTAGAGTAGTCACATTTTCAGAAAGCCTTCTAAGTGTAATCGGAACTTCACGGTAAGCTACTTGGGAATTACACATATTACTTTCAGCTGTATCTTGTGTGATCGTGAGTCTGACCAACTCAGACACTAAGGTCGCCATTTCTGCTGACATAATCTGTTGTTTGTGGTTAATTTTCGGTAACTGATACGTGATGCCTTTCTGTGCGTCTGGTAAAGGAAATAGTTCAAAAAGTACTTCTTCAGCAACGTGGTTAGCTGCATATTCTCCGCTCATCTTTTACTTGTCTCGATTGAGAATCCAGACGTGTAGAGAGTTCGGTTCGAAAATAATCCAGTTGCTGTTTTTTTCCATTTCTTCCATGATTCAGCTGTAGTCATATTTGATGCAACTACTGTCACATTATTCTTTGAGAGGTACCAAAGGAGAAGCCGGTTCGGCCCCCGAAGTACCCAATATAAATCACAACTGATATCTGTGTTTGCTATTGCAACGTGATAGCTGTCCGCGAGTGACTCATATTCACCTATGGTAACGATCGTGTTTTTGTTTCTATCTTCGGCAAATTCGCGATCTGTTGCTTCTAGATTATCATCATTAGACACTGGGGACATGATTGCTATTGACTATCTTCGTGTCCTTCTATACTCATAAATACAACACTAGTACTCAATTATTTGTGGCTTCCTGGTTTGTGTTTGATACCTCAACAACTTCGTAGACTTTTACCTCACTACTAACATGGAAATAACAAATAGTTTTTCGGGCGGCACGCAGATAGAATAACCATAATCTCTTTCTGCATATTGCTATTTCCGCCAAGTTGGGGGAAAAGAAATGAAAAGATTGAAATGTTAAAATTTTGTACACTGCCACTTTGAGCCCTGAGAAATTATTTTACTAACATATGCTCCGGTGGGAAAGCACCACACGCTAACAGCAAAGGAAAACATTGTGCACGATGTAGTAGCAACTACGAGCACAAATTATGATTAAATAAAACTCTCACAATGGAACCACATACGTTAAGAGAACTTGGTTTCTTTCTTTTTCTCTGTGTGAGCCTCACAGGGCCATTCATTATCAAATGTCAGTCTTACTCAACACAGTGATCTTCTGATATCTACCATCATCCCACACAAACAACATGGAAAAGATTGTTTCAGGCAATAAAAACGTATGGATAACACCGATGAGCGTATTGAGATTAACGTTAATATGCATATCAAACGGGCACTGTGTTCTACAAGCCCGTTGTTTGATTACCTATCGTTACTAAAATACTGATGACAATGATGTGAAATAAAATACTCTACAACAGAAAATGTGCTTCGTCCTCAGGGATATATTTAATCACACTCCTTTTTACAGTAGCCATGTCATACAGGCAGATATATAAGAGACAGTCAAATGAAAACGAGACATATGGAAATAAAGGGTGTAAAGTGTGTATTATTTCGAAAGGAATTGCCACAGCTGTTGACACATCCATCCTACTCTGACGTAAATGGTCAATGCCTACGTGAGAAAATCTTTTTGTGTGCCAACGGTTACTTGATGCTTTCCTCGCGTGCGCATGTTGGTGTGACGGCAACGAATACTTTCTTCAGATTTCCAAAGATTAGGAAACTGCATGGGGGGAGGGTGAGATTGTATGGATGATGTGTAAGAGTTCTGATAGAAAGCATAGTGGAAATAACCTATTCAACACGTGGAAGGGCATTTTCCTGTAGCGGTATGAAGTCGCCTGTCAACTTCCCTGAATGTTTGTACTGTATGAGGAGCTTAACTTTCTGCAAGCTGTCCACCTGTGGCCTTGCGTTAGTGGTGTTGCAGTGTTCCAGTTGGCTCTAGCATTCGAACAAAAAGATCACGACTTTGATACACGTTCTTTATATTGTCCCGATCTCACCCCTTGCGATTTCTATATGAAGAGAACCGTTCGAGACTATTGATTTGCTATGGGAAAAGATGTGTACTCTTGGGTAGAATCATGGTTGAGTAGGAAAAGGTAGATATTTAGCCGCGAAGGGATTATTCATCCTGTCTCTCAATGGGATAAATGTATTAACAGTTATGGCAATTACTTTTGAAACCATAAATAGTTTACGTACCTTTTTTCCTACTTGTCTAGTTTTGATTTACATCCCATTCATATTTTGCCATTGTCATTGGTTGCAAATGTAATTGTTGTGCTTGTTTTGCAAATCAAACTGCCTTTTCCTGGTGCTATTTATTTTATTTAATTCATACGCGTTTCGCCTTCTACTGTTTTAAGGCATCATCAGTGATATCTATAATGATACAGTTTTGTTAGTTATAGATTATCAGACAGTTAGCTTCGCGATTTTTAGTAAAAAATTTAATTACTGACGATTTGCTGATCTGCGTTTCCTCACATCTGGTCTGTAGGTCGCACTCCCACTTTTATCACTGATCTATATTCACCTCTTCGTGTTTTCGCCATCCCATACTGTTCAGCTTGTTTCTCACTCTCCTTTGTGGTGGACTATCGTTATACTGTGACTCGATACAACTATTTCGTCGTACACTTCTTTTCGTATTCTGGGGAGGGGTCATGGATGAGTGAGTGTAAAGATGTTGGGTTCTATTATTATTACATTGAACACTATTTTTATATTTATCCTTTTTGCGAACATTACTCTATTATTTTATGTATTAGTGTAAATAATGAATCGCTTTCTGGTATATGTCTCTGTTTTTTGTCATATACCAGAAAGCAGGTATATACCAGTTGCAATGTAACACTTGTGAAGGCACTTACATAGGGCAAACAGGGAGAACATTTGATATCAGATACAAGGAACACATGAAGTCATGAAAATATGGGACAAACCACTCCACATTTGCAGAATATCTAAGAGAAAATGACCAAAAACCAACCACTAGAGAAGATGACATGAGAATAATTACAATCAACAATAAACAGCACCTTCTGACCATGCAAGAAAATCACCACACACATAAAACCAAAGCAGAGGGGAAAATCATGTTGAATGACCAAGTCCACATGCCAAGCGATTCATTATTTACACTAATAGATAAAATAACAGAATAATGTTCGCAAAAAGGGTAAATATAGTATTCAATGTAATAATAACAATAATAGAACCCAACATCTTTACACTCACTCATCCATGACGCCTCCCCAGAATATTGAAACGAAAAGTCAAAACAGCTCTCACTTAATTTTCAGCCACTTGCTAACAGCTAGTACAACCGCCAACCCCCTCCCCCCCCCCAAAAAAACCCGTTCTATCCCCCCTTTTATCTCTCACTAATAGCACACACACGGTATAAACAGAATAAACAGAAGTTAGTGACGAACATATACTTCATTAGGCTGGTGACACATAGGTAAACATATCAAAGACGATGAGACACGTGATGGAGTTGCAATATTTACTTTGTGAAATGAAGTGTACAACGAAATAGTTGTATCGAGTGACAGAAGAACGATAGTCCACCACAAAAAAGAGTGAGAAACATTCTGAACAGTATGTGGATGGCGAAAACAACACGAAGAGGTGAATATAGAACAGTGATAAAAGTGGGAGTGCAACCTACAGACCAGACGTGAGGAAACGCAGATCAGCAAATCGTAAGTAATTACATTTTTTACTAAAAATCGCGAAGCTAACTGTCAGATAATCTATAACTAACAAAACTGTATCATTATACATCCCACTGCCGATGCCTTAAAACAGTAGAAGGTGAAACGTGTATGGATTAAACAAAATAAATAGCATCAGGGAAAGGCAGTTTGATTTGCAAAACAAGTATTTATATGCTTGCTGCTGAGGACGGTCACACAAACAAACTTGTAATTGTTGTGGATGATATCTTCATAAACACCTAGTTCTATCGGCTATGTAACATAGTGGGAAAAGACAGTTTGATTTGCAAAACAAGTATTTATATGCTTGCTGCTGAGGATGGTCACACAAACAAACTTGTGATTGTTGTGGATGATATCTTCATAAATACCTAGTTCTATCGGCTATGTACCATAGTGCGTAACGTTTACACTGTTGAAAGGGGAAGCAGTTCACAATTTATGCAGATTATAATCCACGATCTGGAGTGGTCTCCCTTAGCCAACGTGATTCTGTCGAATAGATATCCACAGAAACCTATACTCACTAGCGAACTTCGTCAATGCACCAAATCTGCAATCCGGCTGCCCATAACAGTAGGCCGTAATCTGAGTGTAAATGCTATGTGTGATTGAGATGGTTATCAGTTCTGTGCCGGGTGACTAAAGGCGTCATCAGCTCGTGCTTGAAGTATCGCGTGTTCGCTTATCGCCCAATAATATGCGTGAAGTGTCTTCTGCTGCTAACCGCTGGAACTAATCTGTCGACAATCAACACAACAGATGCGATCACTGTGGCAGATAGGATGCCCTCTCCAAACAAATCCGTGCACTCTTAGCTGTGGCATATAAGAGATCATTTAGCTAAATGGGCAAAAATTGTGTGAGACGATGAGCCGATTGGCCGTATGGACTTGTGGCCGTAAATGCCCTGCGAGTAATATGCAACCACTTTGCAGACGCAAGAGAACACACGAGGCAAGGGGGAATATTCCCTCTGTAGTAGTATCTTAGAACTGCAGTCAATAGGAATGTAATTTTGTCCATGGCGGCAGTGCTTTCACACTTGGGAACTGGGGGGCATCCGATTCTCTGCTGTTTCAGACTGACTCTGGTACTGACACGTATAGTATACTGCATTGCTGAATCGCTGGCGCACCATAACATTTTCGTGAGTATAAGTGTGGGGAAACAACCTTCCTTTTATGTAATGTTTGAATTTCTATGTAAGTTATTGGAGGACAGAAACGCTATAATTATTAAGCCCGTTACGTAAGTTCAAAGTTACTAATATGGCTTCAGTTAGACACAGAACAGCTAAAATTTAAAAGGGTGCCTCAACTAATCAATTCATTGAAAGTTAGAAAAAATGCTCTATACTTTGTATCCAACTGTGTCTTCCTGAGCATAGAATACATCTTTAGCAGTACGCCTATCCGCGGGAATTTGAACTGCCGCTCTGACTGTTGGCGTCTGACCGAATGTTCTAGTTAACATAAAGATAGAAAATACCGATGAGCTACACTGAGATTCTTGCTATCGTTTATCAATAGGAGACGTTCTCAACCTCCTTGGAATAAAATAAGATATTATATAAATTAATCATTGTACAAGTCATGATTTACACTAGTGGATTAAAGCAGGTGCTTACATGCTTGGCTCAAGGTACCGAAGGGATGAGAACAGCAGTCGGTAGTCGCTTTTCATCCTCCATCAACGATGTTACAGTGTTTACTGATACCAGATCAATTGCAGCTTTCCTCTGACTACAGTTACAGTTACAGTTAATGCTTCGGAAAATGATGAAAGTCCGTTTGGAAGCATTAGACACGGCATCAACGACGCACGACTTTAGTCCCTTTTGTGCTGTCATTCACTGGCTTCAGGTTGTATGATTGTCATTGTACACAATTTGATAACAGCTTCATAATCACACTGTGACACCAGTTCAATACATCGTTACACATAACATCACTTCTCAGCTAGTGTTTGAAGACATAAAAGTTACTGTAACATTTAGTACGCTTTTACAAGGGACAGTTACTCTAACTTGCCGATACGTTTGCTTAAAGAGGAAAGAAATATCAGTACTGTGGATTATATGGAGGTATAGCCTCTTACAACTGCGCCCTATGGGACTTAATATCTGAGGTCATCAGTCCCTCAGAACTTAGAACTACTTATATCTAAATAACCTAAGGACATCACACACATCCATGCCCAAGGCAGGATTCGAACCTGCGACAGTAGCGGTTGCACGGATCCACACTGAAGTGCCTAAAACCGCTCGGCCTAACCGGCCGGCTGTACATTTCATAAATATTTTACAGATTGAGTTTTTACCAATAAAGATAGGTAGATTTACAGATTTATTTATAGAGTTTCTTCCACATATGATAGTACTAATTTCATTTTTTACCCACTCATTAATTTAGTTTGGTAAAGATCAAGTTATTTGAATTAACGTCATTGGTCTGTTTTGATCAGGACATTCTGAAATTCAATATTCTGTAATTTACTTTAATAACATGGTTACGCAAGATCATATTTATCACATATGTTTAACATTTTCGTACAACAAACTCATCAAATTTACATTATACTAAGGTATTCACAAGGTTTCCGAAAAATCTGTCCTCTAATACTTTCTGTTCAAGTGTAAACAGTGATAAGTAGACAACTGTAACATATTAAGTGCAACAGTTTACGTTTATGAAATGGGTTGCATTTGACGGTATGCTCCTCAGGGAACTGAATGGAGCAGGTGGATAGCCACTTGTAGCCGTGTGACATGGAAAGTGGCAAATTTATCCAGTTGCCGTCACCGCTTGCTAACAGCCTTACAGTACATGTACGATCATACAAGGGCATTGACGTGTACAGCATTCTTACAGTATAATTTGGTCTGGAAGAGAACGTGTGCTATCACATTAAACCCCTTAGACACAACACACAACATTATTAATATACGTAATTCCTAGCACAGTCTCTACTACCATTAGGTTTATAGTTACCTACACTCCTAGAAATGGAAAAAAGAACACATTGACACCGGTGTGTCAGACCCACCATACTTGCTCCGGACACTGCGAGAGGGCTGTACAAGCAATGATCACACGCACGGCACAGGGGACACACCAGGAACCGCGGTATTGGCCGTCGGATGGCGCTAGCTGCGCAGCATTTGTGCACCGCCGCCGTGAGTGTCAGCCAGTTTGCCGTGGCATACGGAGCTCCATCGCAGTCTTTAACACTGGTAGCATGCCGCGAAAGCATGGACGTGAACCCTATGTGCAGTTGACGGACTTTGAGCGAGGGCGTATAGTGGGCATGCGGGAGGAAGGGTGGACGTACCGCCGAATTGCTCAACACGTGGGGCGTGAGGTCTCCACAGTACATTGATGTTGTCGCCAGTGGTCGGCGGAAGGTGCACGTGCCCGTCGACCTGGGACCAGACCTCAGCGACGCACGGATGCACGCCAAGACCGTAGGATCCTACGCAGTGCCGTAGGGGACCGCACCGCCACCTCCCAGCAAATTAGGGACACTGTTGCTCCTGGGGTATCGGCGAGGACCATTCGCAACCGTCTCCATGAAGCTGGGCTACGGTCCCGCACACCGTTAGGCCGTCTTCCGCTCACGCCCCAACATCGTGCAGTCCGCCTCCAGTGGTGTCGCGACAGGCGTGAATGGAGGGACGAATGGAGACGTGTCGTCTTCAGCGATGAGAGTCGCTTCTGCCTTGGTGCCAATGATGGTCGTATGCGTGCTTGGCGCCGTGCAGGTGAGCGCCACAATCAGGATTGCATACGACCGAGGCACACAGGGCCAACACCCGGCATCATGGTGTGGGGAGCGATCTCCTACACTGGCCGTACACCTCTGGTGATCGTCGAGGAGACACTGAATAGTGCACGGTACATCCAAACCGTCATCGAACCCATCGTTCTACCATTCCTAGACCGGCAAGGGAACTTGCTGTTCCAACAGGACAATGGACGTCAGCATGTATCCCGCGCCACCCAACGTGCTCTAGAAGGTGTAAGTCAACTACCCTGGCCAGCAAGATCTCCGGATCTGTCCCCATTGAGCATGTTTGGGACTGAATGAAGGATCGTCTCACGCGGTCTGCACGTCCCGCACGAACTCTGGTCCAACTGAGGCGCCAGGTGGAAATGGCATACCAAGCCGTTCCACAGGACTACATCCAGCGTCTCTACGATCGTCTCTATGGAAGAATAGCAGCCTGCATTGCTGCGAAAGGTGGATATACACTGTACTAGTGCCGACATTGTGCATGCTCTGTTGCCTGTGTCTATGTGCCTGTGGTTCTGTCAGTGTGATCATGTGATGTATCTGACCCCAGGAATGTGTCAATAAAGTTTCCCCTTCCTGGGACAATGAATTCACGGTGTTCTTATTTCAATTTCCAGGAGTGGATATTGTAGTCCGCAGCACACATATAATTATACATTAAGAAAAGTTCATTTGATGCTTCCATTCATGCTCATCGAGACATGTTCATTTTCCAGTCTATATGACACATTATGAGTCGGCCGTCAGCTGGCTGTCTGTGAAGCTTGAATGATTCTCGTTGGAGTTCTCCATAAACAGTCTGCCAACTATCACTTCAATTTAACTTCGTTGAGCATCGCCACAATCTGCTTGTATCAACCAAAGGGCGTGTCACAAGCGGAGCGCACCGTAATCACCGTTACAGATAACACGCTCACTGATATCTGAACAAAAATACATCCTTCTCGCAATTCTCACACTAAAAGCAGTAACTCTCGTGTCAGGCTAACAGGACACGTCCGCTACTCGTCTATTACTTTATGTTTTCCATGTTTACAGTGTTCCACTTTAGTCATCTTACAATCTGCTGTTCAATATCTTTCTAGTTTACTGCCTTATTACTTGTGACCAAGCGGTGAGCAAAATCCTCCGTATTAATAGTACTTACAATAATTACACACAATTTCGCGCTATATATAGGCATCAGTGCAGATTAATTTTTCTCTGTCAAATCTGATTCTCATAGAAAATTAACTATCTTCAAACTCATCAGCATCATCGGTACTGCTTACCCCAGATTTGCATTTAATTAATGCAAAATTAATCATGGGTTGTGATGGCGTAAAGGAAGATAACTATGTCTTAGTATCCCCAAGGGTATGCACCCATTCGCCCGCGGCGGTTTACCCTCAGATTTTTACGTACAATCATAAACTGCCTATCATAAGTAATGTCACTGTGACATAAAGTAATTATCCTTACCACAGCTGTTCTAAGTATGGACCACGGATGCCTAAATTCATTAGTGCCCATAATGCTGTCCCCTCTGTAAGTTTCAGTTACGTGAAGTAACTGCAAATCTCTACACACAGCATTATGTGGAAGGTCTTTGGAAAAGACACATCCTTTTATCCAAATCTTATTCATGAAGAACTAAAGAAAATAATCACTTGGTAATGTACATATATTTACGGATATCTACAATTATATGTCTAAGTCTCTGAAGTACTTATCTTTTATTGAACGTATAAGAGGAAAGTCCAAGCATAAGCAACAACTTGTTATTTACTACTTTCTATGGAACAATAATTTCTGTGACATAGTTCAAGTTATGGTCAGATCTATGGCTTCCTCTAATAATTACTGTACAATGTTCCGTGAGGACCATAATTACCATGAATATACGTCTACTGTTATCCGAAAAAAACATTAAAATAAAGAGAATGGTATATGTGCATAATAAAAAATCTGTCCCCACAAGAAATCTTTAGATTCTACGGCATATTTGTGCTACACCATTCCTTACTATGTTCGATAATAAGTTCAAATAGTATTAAGTATAGCACTAAAAAAATACTCTTATGATACATTTGATTAAGAAGCCTTGATTTCTTAGCACTACATTATGAGTAACATCTCTTAAGATCGTCAGAGGGATAAGCCGTTTTTTTCCCTACACGTTTCGACCAAATAACTTTGCAGTATGTTTTGTGGTAGGTCTGATATGGAACTACATCCATATAATACACAAATGTTTTGATAATGCCTGTTTCCTTTTCTCAAACACGTGCCGATATTTCAAAAATACTTCCTCTAGGACATTCTGTTTGGTCCAGTCGATCCCTAGAGACTCTGATACTTTCTCTGCAAGTGTCATTTTTTAGACCTCTATCTCATTGCAAGTTTAATCTTTATTCCTCACAATTTTTCCCATGTAAAGCCTGATTACGTAAAAGATTTACAATAATTTCCTGGCCTTAGCCGACAGATAGCTTTTGCTCAAAGAAAGATCATTTTTAGCAGCCCATTCTCTAAGAAAATCAAGCTTAAAAATACAGCCTGTAAGCGTTTTATCTACTACAACGAATAGTCATTCAGTTTCACCATTTCCAAGTTCTACTTTTATCTAGGCATGCCACTTTACAGGTTGTGACTTGTGCCAAAAGTACCAACAACTCTACAGTTCTGTACTGGATACTTAGGAACTTTATTACTATCATTTATTTGGTCAAATAAGTCCTGGGAAACCACACAGATAGCGCACCTGTATCGGAAACGACAACTGTAGGGACATTGCTTACCACTGATTTCATTTTTGCTTGTATAATGCTTTTGGGTCTGTCTACACCGTTGTTATATCCTTCCAATAATTGTTGTCTCATATCAGAATTGACATTGTATAGCAAAATATTAAACTCTTTAGGAATTTCGTCCTTGTCCCATTCCTTGAGCAACGTGTGAGGGCAAGATGTGACCAAGCTTAGTTTTTCGAATTGTTCACTTAAGGACGTCATCCCTTATCCGCTTCGTTGTGTTCACGGACTCACTGAGCGATTTCCAGTGGTGACTGTAATTGTTGCTCGCCACTGTGTTATGTACGCAGCGAACTTCTGTACTGTTACTGTTATTACCTGTTATATTTCCTCCAGGAGGGCCCCAGTTTTGACCATAATTACCATTGTTACTACTGCTACACCATGAACCCCCACAAGTCTTGTGATATCCATGTTGAACCCTATTGTCAAATATATATCTTTACTAGGATTCCTGCGAGTAATTCGCGGGAAATAAATTTCGCCATGCAGATTTAAAAACCTGTTCACCACCATTCACACTGGCTGTCTTGCTTGTTATCTGGTGGACACGGAACATAGCAATAAATTTTACTATTGCCATTAGCATAGTCACCATTTCGCACACGTTTGTTATTTACATACTACTTATCAGAGGAGTCAAGCAAAAAAAGTAAATGTTGTGCATTGGTTAAAGGATGAACGTTTCCTTGGTATTGAAAGATAATTCAGTTTTAGTACCCTCAATACATCTCGTGGTCAAATGGGCTCACTTAATACTTTATCTTATTCACATACTTCTCAAAATATTTCGGTAAATTACCATTCTTGCTGTTATACCTCTGAGGGCTGCAAACCTGTAGCCACAATCGCTCCTGAATACCTTGAGAACAGTACATAGCGACCACAACTTACTGAGACTGCTCAAATGCTTGACAGTATTCAGTAGCTTCAGTTGCCCAGAGGACCCAGTCACCAGCCACATCACCTGCCACGTAAAGTATTTTCTGTCACTGAGCGTGAATTTGGTAAAACACCCATAAAGGATAGTACGAAAACTGAAGGGTGTAATTTACG
Source organism: Schistocerca gregaria (assembly GCF_023897955.1). Taxonomy (NCBI): domain Eukaryota; kingdom Metazoa; phylum Arthropoda; class Insecta; order Orthoptera; family Acrididae; genus Schistocerca; species Schistocerca gregaria. Next base: position 187,269,800 of record NC_064924.1, read on the forward strand.
TTTTTCAGAAATGAAAATTAGTGACTGTCGATTCTTAAAAGACTTTCTTACCGTAGCAATGAAGACTATGTTGGCTCTCCCTCCCACATTGTATGCAGGGAAACCAGGCGCTAGATATTATTGCGGGTAGCTAAACAACAAGTCAAGCAAATCGCATTAAATGTTTTTATTACAATAATGAACATTGACAATACTTAACTTGGGATTTAAGAGAACGAGTCGCAAGCGATAGGCGACAAACAAATAATCAATATCTTTTGCTATATACAACGTCTGTGTAAGCAATTGATATACAGGGTGTCCAGAAAAGGACTCCCTAATTTCAAATTTAATTATCTCGAAAACAAAGATCGATAGAGGAATGCAGTAAACGGTATATTTATTGTGAAAGCCGTAAGAAGGTTATACAGCAGTTTTTAATAATAGTTACAAAAGCTGCTTACAGATGGCGCTGTAATCGCCATACGTAATGCCTAGTATAAATAATGACCCGAAGCCCAGAGCGATCAGTTCCACTATTGAAACGTGGAAGGATGTTAGCGTACCGAAGGAAGAGATTAAAACCGTGTACTCCATTGAACAACGCGTTTTTCTGGTGCTAGAGTACCACAGGTTAGAAGAGAGTCCTACGGCAACAAGGAGAAGTTTTCAAGCACGATTTAATGTTCCAAAAGGACCCGATGCGAAAACCATTCGTACGCTCTTCGCAAAATTTCAACGAACAGGCAGCGTAACTGATGATCTAGTGGGGCATTTTGGCCGCAAGCAAACCGCAGTCACGCCTGAAAATATCGTCACAGTTTCTGGAATTATTCAGCGAAATCCAATACTATCCGTCCGTAGAATTGCATCTGAAACTGGTTTGAAGCGTTCCAGCACGCAGAAAATACTGAGAAAGGGTCTACACATGTTTCCATTCAAAATTCAAACGCACCAGCCCATACCCGCACGAGCTGTGCCGCAAAGGGTTGCCTTTGCTAATCAATGCTTATAATGATTGATAGTGAAGGATTTGATGTTGGATGCATCTGGCTTACGCATGAAGCACACTTCCACCTGAATGGATACGTGAGTAAGCAGAACTGGCGATTTTGGTGTTCCGAAAAGCCATATTGGTGTGAAGCGAAACCCCTGTATTCTCCTAAAATTACTGTGTGGGCTGCAGTATGCAGCAGAAGCATTATTGGCCCGTTTTTCATTCGAGAAACGGTCATTGGTGCAAGTTATGTTGCAATTATGGAACAATTTGTCGCCACACAGCAAGTGTTAGAGGATCGACCAGGTACTGAATGGTTTGTGCAAGATGGAGACCGACCACATGGGACCGAACAAGTGTTTCGCTTTCTTGAAGAATACTTCGGGAATCGAGTCATTGCTTTGGAATATCCCAAATTTACTTGTGCAGGCACGGATTGGCCTCCATATTCGCCGGATTTGACTCCATGTGACTTTTTTTTTGTGGGGCACAGTGAAAGACGTGGTCTGCCCGAAGCATCCCGCCATGCTGGACGAACTTGAATCGGCGATTTCTGTGACATGTGAATCCATTTCGGATGAGACACTACGAAATATGATGGCAAATTTCATTCTTCGTTTGCGCCACCTCTGTACTGCCAATGGTGAAAAATTTGAAAACATTGTGATGTGATTGTTTGCAAATATTGTCTTCATATGATTATTTCTGATATGAGCTGTACAGCGTACAGCGCCATCTGTTAGCAGCTTTTGTAACTATTATTTCAAACTGTTGTATAAACTTCTTACAGCTTTCACAATAATCATACCGTTTACTGCATTCCTCTATCGATCATCGTCTTCGAGATATTTAATTTTGAAATCAGGGAGCCCTTTCCTGGACACCCTGTAGATCATTAACAACAGCTATCGCAGTGACGGTCTAGTACTGTGCGGTTTGCTAACTTTGCTAATACTGTCCTAATACTGTGCGACGAAGGCAGGCAGGAGCGGCGCTTATGATCTCTTCTTGTAGAGGCCGCTCCTGCCGTGGTGCGGTCCTAGTCAGCGGGCTATTGGCTGACGTCGTCTCACAGCCTTCTCTACCCTTGCGTCCTTCATCTTCGTGCCGGCACGTCGAGTTCCATCGGTAGGACGAGAAGCGGCAGAGGAGGCGAAGGCTCCATCCTCATGGGCTCGTCCCGTGGGGGTTTTGATGATACCCTCTGGCGGCTGCTGTGGGCTTGATATCCTCTGAATCGGTGAATCTGGGGGAAGAGACACTGAAAGAACATCGTGCACATGATAGGGGCCAGTTTGATTTTGATGCCAGCACTGTAAGCCATCTGGACCTGAAACAGGATACATGGTAGCGTCAAGCCGGCGGACGACCTCGCCTCGCGCCCTTCATCTGCTGCCGTTAAAACCTGGTAACAGACAATACCACGCGGCGAGAAGAGATAATTGCGGCCTTCTTTCGTCGTTGGATCCTGGAGCAGAGTCCGATGGCGGCATCCGTGAAGCAATTCCGCCGGCGATGGTCCATCTCATGGTCGCGAACGGTATAAGACGAGAAACAGTTGCAATGCTTGATCCCTGGTGAGTGGAGCGAAATTTGGCCATCTGCAACTTGAAGTTTCTGACAAAACCTTCCGCTTTGAAATTTGACTGTGGATGCAACTCTGCACTAATTACATTTTTATATATGCCATTGCATTCACAGAATGCTTTTAATCCATTTGACGTGAAATGAGGGCCGCTGTGTGACATTATCAGCATCATCATCATCATCATCAGCCAATTCAATTATTAAATGATATTGCCTCTTCGAGTCATGGATTCAGGTAGGCTTTCAGCAGTCTTCTCCAAGTAGGTCGGTCTTGGGCAATACTCTGCGAGGTGTTAACAGCGATCTTCTTGATGTCTTTGTTCCATCTCTCTAGGCCTCCGGTGCTCTCTGGGACTCCAATACTAGCTTCAGGCATCTGTTGTCTTTTCTTCTAGTGACGTGGTCAGCCCACTGCCATTTCCAGGAACCTACTGCCTGTAAGATGTCATTAACCTTCGTTACAGACCAGATGTCATCTGCCCTTTTCCTATGTTATCTTGTACAGCCCAGCATTGATCTCTCCATGGCTCTCTGTGCTGTCCTAAGTTTCCCTTTTGTAAATGAGTTCAGCGTCCATGCCTCGCAGCTATACGTCATCACAGGAAGAATTTATCGATCAAATACTGTTTTTTTTAGATTTACTGGAATTTTTTATCTAAATACTGTTGAATTCTTCTCAAATGCCTGCCAGCCAAGCTTGATGCGTCGATATATTTCTGGCCTTATGTCTCCCTTCATGTTTATAATCAGGCAACGCTAGACATATTCACTGACCTCTTCTATTAGACTGTCCTTGACTTTCACACCTCCAACTGGGACCCATTTGTTGGACATTACTTTAGTTTTGAAAAGGTTCATGATCAAGCCAACCTGCTGACATTCCGATGCAAGATCTGTAACTTAGTTTTGGAACTCTGCGAAGTGTTTGGCCAGTAAGGCAATATCATCAGCAAATATCAACTTGGTAAGCCTTCTTTCATTAATTCTAATTCCCTTACCTTCCGAGCTCAGCTTTGACATGGCCATTTCCAATACGGCAGAGATTATGGTATATTAGGTTATGTTATGTTGTGTGTGACATTATGACTCCAAGTATGTCTCTCCTCACATCCAGCTACCCAACACTACAATAACGAATATTCCAACAATACAAACCATCCACAGACTTCACACATATTGAGCGCTACGTGGCGTTACCAACATAAAGACCTAAACAGTCTACTTACATAGCCCCATGCTCCCCACAAAAGTTTTACAAATTGTTTTGGACACTGACCCGTACAATTTTGTTAAAAAAATTTATATTAACGCTAACAAATATATGAAATGCACACACTTATCGATACAATGTTGGTCAGAAGCAAAAATTTTCTCAATGTCCATAAAGATAGTCCTGATTATTCATCACAGCAGTAATTGCAGTTATTTTCCAATGTCTCAGCAGTAAAAGAAAATGCACACAGATGTAGTGGATTTCCAGGCAGTCTTGAAGAAGTAGTGTTGTCTTTCCAATGGAAAGGCAGTGCTAACTCTTGACATGCAAACAGGTAATGGACTACAACAGAACAAACCCACAGCAGAGTCAGTCGAAAATTCCAAGAATATTGTCAGATAGATCATCATAGAGCAGACCCACTGTATTCCTAGTAGAGATTATGGTATTGGTGGGCCGCTAGAGGTGCAGACCCGATGCAGTCCTTGTAGAAGAAGTAATGGTACTGTTTGGTCATCAAATGTGTGTACACACTGTAGTCCTTGTAGAGATGGCCAGCAGTCATCGTTTGCCACTGTGCGGGTGCACAATTACCATTAAAGAGTCTTTCAGACAGTATAGCAAGTCCATAAACCACCACTTGTGCACTCACAAACTTTTTGGTATGTCCTTAGAACCAACAATACTGTTAACCAGTCCTTTGCTGAATTATCAACACACGTGCGAGCACTAACAGTCAATTATTTTTCACATATTGTGCATATACTATGACCAACATAAACGTGTGCAGTGAAATGAAACTTAATTTGAAGAACTGGTGTCTATACAATCATAAATTTACGAAATGAGAATACCATTACAAAGGTACAAAATACATCATTAAAAACATAATAATACAGATAACTTTTGTAGTAATACAGGCGTTACAAAAGAACGCAAATAAACATGTACATCAGTGTTACAGGATTTATGACATAAGTAAATAAATAAAATAATGAGAATAGTTTTCGAAACATTAATTTCGCACATGAGCATTAAAGTAGAAGAGAATAAATAATGTCTAAATATATTTACAAAGTAAATAACATATTATTAACGCAAATTATATTTGAGGTAACAGTATTCCTCATCATAGTAAATGTAGCTTAGTATTAGAAAAGTTTTAGAACATAAATATTATTAGCTAAACACATAAAGAAAGGAAAAACACAAATACACAAGGGTACCCAAACACATAGCGGGATAACACAAAAGGAAAGGACAGGGTTTGTCTTACTGCGGTATTTATAGTACTTTATTTTCAAACAGCTGAGCAAAACTGAACGTACTCAGACATTTCTCTCTTCACTTATTCTGATCATCACTAAACTGACACCTAATATTTTTTTTAGCGCATCGCAATCTGACTTTCAGTAATCCCTACAAAAGAATGGCCGTGACTAACAATAACCTATACCTTTCATGAATTAATTACCTCACAAAAATCTTCGTTACTCAAGTTACTGCAATAAAGCGTGCGCCAATACTGCGAGCTGAATAAAGATTCTAACTACTGAAGGCACTAGCTACTGACAGGTATAGTTAGCAAATGAAAGATTTTGATACAGAATAAACAATGTATTTACCTTAATAATGTTCAAAAGTCATCATATATACCTTCATGATATCCCATATTACAAATTTACTCTTTCTGATGGACACACGTCCAGATCGTCCGCTCTCAAAATTCTCCCATCTCTCTCCCCATATCCACCACTGCTGGCGGCTCACCTCCAACTGCGCAATGCTACGAGCTGTTCACATAAAGCTGCCCAACACTAGAATAGCCAATATTCCAACAATGAAAACCAGCCACAGACTTCACACAGCACAGTCAGTGAATTTCATGTAGAGCGCTACGTGGGGTTACCAACATACAATCCTAAACAGCCTACTTACAGTATCAATGACAGTTTGTGGGTTGACTGTAGACTGAAAGTCAACACAGAGGCAAATTCGACCTTAAGGTTTGGGGTGCAAAAACCAGCGGACTTTCCAATTGATATGGGAACAATAACTAAGCTATCCTGGAATTCTTTAAGTTCAGTGCCGACTTCGCCCCATAATGCAATGGGAACAATTCCGGCTCGGCAACATGTTGGTTGAGGATTTTTTTCAGCATAGTATGTCTAACAAAATTGTTAGCTTTACCTAAGCCTTAAGAAAATAGTTCCGGGAATTCTTTTAACAGGATAGCTACAGTGTCTTTGGCGTAGAATGCAGACACTAACAACACATTTTCCTGAAAGTAAAAGCCAAACAGATCAAAAGGATCAAGACTAAATACGTTCTCACAACCGCCTGATTGTTGCACTGTAAATGTCACTGTTCACGTATGTGACCGATACATGGCAGGCAATGTACTTTTTCCGAGAACGGGAATGTCTTGTCTACTATAAGCTCTTAGTTGAGTGCTAGTTTTAGACAGGCGTGGGGGAGCCTAATAGTTCATCTTTGTGACGATTTAGCAATGTGATAGCGGCACCCATGTCCAACTGAAATTTCCCACGTTTCCCACAAATAAGTAAATCAAACAATTTTTTTTGACTGATGTATCATTGTAGAAACTGCTCGCTTGCTAGGTTTGCAAACGCCTGTTGACGATTGTCAATATACTGCGTCAATGTCATGGGCCTTGTGACTAGATTTTTGTGAGTGGGCTGAATTGTGTTTGTTCCGTTGCAAACATACTGATTGTACATGTAGTTTCCTGCCACAAGCGTAACAGTTAGCTTTTCAGGAAGCGTATTCTTGGCGTCTGTGCCGTGAATAACAACTAGGGCAAGACGGCGAGGTGCCGGAGCTAGCAGTGTATTTAACAATAAATTCTTCTAGAATCTTCATATGTAAATGATGCCCTAAGCCCCCCCCCCCCCCCCCACTGTTCTTACCACGACTTTTGCTGTTTCACATGGATTAAGAAGAAACACAAACTGACTTTAATCGACCCTGCTAGTGGAGTAGAAAGGAGTTTGGCACCTGCAATACTTTAATTTGATAGAAATTAATTAAATAACGGGAAGTTTCATTAACTTTGTGAGAAATGAAAGGGTTGCTCTACCGATTAAAGGAACGAAAGTTATATTCAAAATAACAATTAGATTTATTATGACTAAACTCAAAATAATAAACAAAACACATGAAACATTTACAATACATCAAAAATGGATGAAAGTGGATACTCAAATAAATGCTGTGTAGGTGAAGTTGTCCATAAACTAGATTTGGACATTTATGACAAAGTGGTATGTGGAGCCAATTCCTTGCAACTCAAATCCTAAGAGAAACACCCAGCCAACACAACATTAATTGCAGCTACAGTAGTGAGAACTCCCAAAACAGAACAAAGTTAGAAAAGACGAACAGGCGCGCTCTGCTGAGCTCTCATTATCACCTAGCAAAATTCCCTAATCTGCTGGTGCTACGGACATACATTACCAAGCTGTCTTCTTAACTGCAAGAACACGATCTGGCGTACCAGTGGCGATGACTGGTTGCTTCAACATCCCGTCGTGGTGATGATAATGTCGCGAGTATAGCACGAAACAAATTACCCTGGTCTGGTTGTTCCAGACTAAAGACTTCCTAGCAATACAAATGCGCCTCTGACGGAGACGAAGAAGGCCCGCCAGACAATCACTGACAGTACAATGACTGATTTTAACAAGCTAAGTTCACACAGTAGCTCTGATACAGTAAATTTTTGCCAATATTGCTCAAGACAGACAACATAGGCCGCTTGTACGCAGAACACTCAATTGCCAACTGTACTCGGTAAGTCACGTTGAAGTCGAAACTTCAGCAACTTATCAAACAGTTTCAATTAAATAAAAGTATACTAGACAGCCAACGGAAGGCAGGATGTCCAGAGCAGTGAGAGCTCAGTCTTGTAACCTACTCCGGCCGAAAGGCGAGAGCCGACTCTCTGAAAAGTACCTGTAGAAGCCTAACACAGAACATTCCCGCCCCCACGACAGTGGCCGTGGTTAAAAGTTCCAATCAGCAAATCGAAAACCGGCGGTAAATTCCACTCTATCGCCGACGCACTAATATTCCACCAATGGAGATACTTGGCGCCAGTTTCTGCGCCGATTTTGCTATATCACAGAGCTATCCCCTGATCCCACCAATCACAGTTATGATTTAGCAGAAAACGTGGGAATTTGCCCTCCAAGACTGCCTGGTAACACAAGTCATTCCCACGCCTCGCTGGTAGCCCACCAGAACGTGTTTTTAATAAGTTTCTGCGAAGTAACGGAATCTCTAGCCTAGCTCCATCAGACCCCTGTGGGCATGTCGCTCCCGGTCTTATGACAATGTCGGCCTTTGGAAAGCATCCACTTGACTCCCTCACACCCGTCGGCTTAACCCTTTCAAGTTCAGCAGAACCTGCCTGTCACCGGACCTCCCGTATGACGAGAGACGCTGCGTGGGAAGTCCGCGTGTGAAGGAATAGCGACTTTTCACCGCATGCAATTAGAGAGTAAAATCGAATTACTCAGAGTAAGATAGAAAAATGAGACGGGGCTCATGCCACCTCTCAAGACTTAATTCGGTTCTCCTTTCTAGTCGCCTGTTTAGCAAACTGCTTATGCGGCGTGGAGAGGTGTTTACTCGGCGTGGTGAGCTGCTTCCCACCGCCGAAGGGGACGATGGGAGACAAGGGACTAAGCCCCAAAAATAGCTGGCTGCTGAAATGTATGACCCGAGAAGGCACCGGAATCGTACTGATCTAGCAAGGGATGGGATGGGCATTTTGGAAGACAAAAATGCAACAAACAGACGAGGCATGCAAGCAGTAAAAGGACAAAAGAAAATTTATGCAACACCCACCTTGAAACACTGGTTAGGAAAAACGACAAGAAATTGTTAAAGCATATAAGCGCCCCTCCAAAGTAAAGACAAGAGAAAGTTAGGGCACCAGCAAAGAACACGTAAAATTCCGTGGCCACCAGGCATGTGGTTCGCTTGTAAGTCCTCGTCGCCAAAGGTGTGGTCCTGCCCACTCGTCGTTTATAGGGTGCACAAAAGGATGCTGCATTCTCGGGTAGCTACATAACAATTCAAGCAAATCTCATTAATAGTTCTCATTACAACAAAGAACATTGACAACACTTAACTTGGAATTTACCAGAACGTGTAGCAAGCGATTGGCCACACACAAATAATCAAAGTCTTTTGCTGTATGCAAGGTCCATGTAAGCAATTGACATGGATCATTAATAACTCCTACCATAGCGACAGCCTATTATTGTCGGTCTGCTAACTGTGCTAATAGTGTCCTAATACTGTGCATCCGAGTCTGTCAGGAGCAGCTCTTATATTCTCTTCTTGTGGAGGCTGCTCTTGTCGTGGCTATTGGCTGACTTCGTCTCACAGCCTACTCTACTTTTCCATTCTTCACCTTCGCAGCCGGCGCTTTCGTTTCTCCGGAACAAATCCCATGTTCTGTTTGCGAAAGTGGACCTATCTACCTATCTTTACCTAATTTTCTAACGCCGAATAATTCCTTTTGTTAATTATCAACCTGGGTATTAACTCTACCGCTCATTGCCGGTATCACTTTGCTTAGGGTTTCCCTAATCTGACTGAGATACGTCCTATGTGACTTCTGTGCTTCCGTCTTTTGTGTAGATATGCCATCAACAGAACTGCGTACATTTTGCTTTCCCTCTGAAGCAACTACTTCGTTTAATTTGTTTCTTTCCGCTTCAAGAACTCAACAAACTTTTGTTCTTCATTAGCAGAAAGCCTTCCTAGGTCTCGCTACGTTCCTGCATATTAGTTTTCATCGACTGTCGTTGTTCAGTTTGTGTAGTAGTCACCTCTTTGGAAAGTTTTCTAACTGTTTCCGGAAATCACGGTAAGCAACCCCGAAGTTACACATAACTGTTTCCACTATATCTGGCTTAATTATGAACCTGACCAGCTCTGACGCTAACCTCTTCATTTGTGCTGACTTACTCTCTTGTTGTTCCTTGTTAATTTCGGCTAACTGAGGTGCCATGACTTTCTGTGCGGCTGTTGATGGAGCAAGTTCCCAAAGTAGGAACATATTCAGTAAATTGGGTAGCTACACGTTCGGTGAGCTCATCTTTTATTTGTTTCAATTGAGAGTCAAAACATGTAGAGATTTCGGTTATAAAATGATCCAACAGCTGTTTATTATCACTTCTGAAATGATCCAGCAGCAGTCTTCTCTGATCCTACCGCTGCCTTACCAAAGGTGAAGCCTGTTCGGCCTTCGAAAGTATTTTCAGGTAAACCGCTACAGAGATCTGTGTTTGCTCTTGCAACGTGATAGCAATCCGCGAGTGATTCACATTCATCTACGATAGCGTTCATGTTTTCGTTTTTATCTTCGGCTAATTCTCCATCTGCTACCTCATAATTATTACCATTCGACACTTGAGACATCGTCGCTATTAACTGCCAATGCGTCCATTGCATACTAATAAATGCAACACCAGTATACAAATATTTATCACATCAGGTTTCGTGTTTAGTATGTCAACAATTTTACAGAGACTTCCTGGGTGACTGAGTCTCGTTCGGGCACACAGTTTTAATCTGCCAGGAAGTTTCATATCAGCGCACACTCCACTGCATAGCGAAAATCTCATTCTGCAATTTTACAGAGGTTTACCTCACTATTAACATGTAAACCATATAGGTACAGAAAGGGAGGTGGCATTACGTCACAAACCTGAAGCCGATGTCCGCCATCGTAACTAGCGCAGAATATTTTCAGATGGTTCAAATGGCTCTGAGCACTATGGGACTTAACTTCTGAGGTCATCAGTCTCCTAGAACTTGGAATTACTTAATCGTAACTAACCTAAGGACATCACACACATCCATGCCCGAGGCAGGATTCGAACCTGCGACCATAGTGGTGGCGTGGTTCCAGACTGTAGCGCCTAGAACCGCTCGGCCTACCGGTCGGCGCAAAATATTTCGTTCACCGCATTCGTACCCCCGTAGTTCATAGCGGTGATATCTTCCCGTGACGTCACTCTGACTGTGTCGTATTACTAGAGCCAATATGCATTCAAGTAAACCAAAATGTGTAAAATTGCCTTCCTGACACTAGGTTATTCATGTATGCTTTATTATTTTTATTATTTAAAACAGTTGTTACACGCTTACAACAGAAATAATATACAAGCAGCATTCGTAAATAGTAGTTTGCTGATGTTGTGGGTTATTTAAAATGGTATCCACTCTAGCTTCAAAATAACGTACAGCGTAAGTCTGTGGTGTCATCTCCCTTCTTTCTTTACCTCCATGATGAAAATCAACAACTGAATTACACCCTCTGTCTCGACACTACAAGGATATCTCTAACCACTATTTCCCCTATGTTGATAAACAAACATATAAATTTCGTACACGGTCACTACGAGCATTAAAAACTTATGTCACGTGCATATTCTCCTGACGGGAGACGCACCACACGCGGACAGCAAAGAAAAACCAGATTACAGGTTATTATTACATTCGCGCTGTGCTGCGAAGTTGGAGCCCGATAAATTTCCTATTTGAAGCAAATTCTTAAAAATCATCAAAATTATACCAGCTTCTTATCGTCTCTCCATTTCTGCAACAATACTGTGAATAATTTCTCCGGTAGTGTTTACAATCGTAGAGCATGAAAAATGTGACAAAGTTGTAGTACAAAGACAAGAAAAAATTTTATTAGTATATATTTACATAAAATTACCTAACTGAATCGCGTCCTACTTTGGGCGCCTCTTACAACGTTCCGCAAGTAAAGCAATAGCGAAACAAACGTTACTTTAAGGAACGTTTGAATTTCTATCAAACTTATGGGAAGGCGGACTTTATAATTAGCAATCTCGTAACCTAAGTTCAAAGTACCTAATTTGGCTTCCCTTAGACACAGATCTGCTAGAATGTAATATGATTTATCTCTGATTACATTAATTGAAAGTTGAAGTGAAAACTCTGCACTTTCTATCCAGCTAGGCCTGCCTGGGCGTAAAATACATCGTTAGCAGTACGTCAATAACTAATCACGCGCGGTAAATTTAAACTGCCGCGTTGTTTGAACATTGACTTAGAGAAGCTCTGAATATTATCTGCTGCATAAAAAATGTATTTAACTTCTGAACATGACTTATACTTTCATAAGAATCGATCTGTGGCTGTTGGCGCCTGATCGAATGTTCTGGGCAATTTAATGCTACCGAATACTTCTGAGGTACAAAGAAGTTCTTTTTAAGATTTATCAGTAGGATACAACGTCACACTCCTTGAAATAAAACAAGTCATTATATGAATTACTTATTATTCAACAAATGAAATGAGAGTAGTGCATTAAAGCAGATACTTACGTGCTTGGTTCCAGATACTGAAGGGAAGAGAACAATAGTCGGTGATCGCTTTTTACCTTCTGTCGAAGATATTATAGAGCTCACTAATACTAGAGCAATAACACCCTTCCTTTGATTTTCATAGAAGTAGAAGTCGTGTTAGGAAAAATGATAAAAGTAGTAATTATCATTGACCGATGCAGTATTCATAAACCATCTTCTAACGAAATCTCTAAGTCCATTTAGAGGCGTTACAAGACGATGATCCGGTATACCAATGAAGAAAAGGCCGCCATAGTCTTTACATGGGAACGGTTTTTCTACAAAAAGTATCCCTGCCGCCAGCATGGCACCATAAAGTGTTATCAGCACCGTTTGTATGACATGTTTGTTTAAAAGAATGGATACCGAAGAAAGTCGGATGCACCGGGAACCAATATTGATCTTGGAGAATATGACCCCGGTATTAGTAGCAGGCAGGTGGACCATGTGGGGCTCTCTCCCTGACAACTGCCACTGTCTCCATCACAGCACATGCAGACCTTTATTACTCACCGAATTCCTCCCGTGAGGACGGTTTTGTAGCTGGTTGTTCTCAGGCTATCACCGGGCTAGAATTTCTGTCATCGTCCAGGTAAGCCTAACTGCACAAGGGATGGTGTCGTCAAACTTTACGACACCGTAGCCAAATCTATCGAGAAAAATGAGCACCGCTCCAACCTCCATATCCAGACGGGGCTCTTCCGATCTTCCACAACGCCTCAGGAGAGAGACATATCTGCACATCCTGCGGATAACTCATCCTTTCCTGCTCGAAGGATGAGTTATGCCTTAGATAGTAAGAAGGGTAGTGTGTCTGCTACATGTAGTGCCCCCAGCTGACATGCACATTTCCTTGAGGCGGCATCTCCACAGAATCTACCCCAGCGGATGGAACAGAGGAGTTGGTGCAATCGCACGGCCACCTGGTCGCTGGACCTTTAGATTTATACCTGTCGGGGCATCGGAAAGAAGCCCTGTATTTGGAGAACCTCTCTTAGCTACAGACTCTGGAACAACATATACATGCCGCCTTTGACGATATTAAGTTGCTTCTTGGCATATTTGAATGTGTATGTAGGTGGATGTTGTTCAAGGATTCTCAGAAACCAATGAGGGCAACTTCGAACACATTGTCTAACGGTGGTCTCATCACTGCGTGCCGAGCACTGTATTTTGCTGTAAAGACATGACGACTTAACAAATACGCTATAACACAGACTCCATCATTTTCCGGCCATATGTCCCTATGCTCTGTTTTGCCCACGATCATTTAAGAGAATGTTTGCTGTAATTTGATCCCATTATACAAAGATGCCCTGATGATATCTGAACAGAGCATGTGCTGACGTGGTGTGTAAGATCCCTCTCCCCAGGTACAGCAGTCAGAATTTGCCTGGCCTTTGGTAACGATAATTTCTCTTGCTGCTGTTGCTTCGGTCTATGTGTTTATTTTGTTACTGTAGAACATAGTTAGCCATAATTTAATAATATGTTAATTGTTTTACTTTGTCTTAATAATAACTGTTTTAGTTCTTATTAAAATTTTACATTTCTGTAATAATTTACTCTTACTTCAGTTTTTATTTAGTAATTAATTGTCACATCGTTGGTTACCAACAACTTGGGTGTTTAAGTCACATCATTATTATTTCCTTGTTTGCTTCTATTTAGCTTCTTTGTTTTTATTTACACGACCAATTTCTGCACTATCGTAATACTATATATAATTTTTTTTAGCAGTTTAGTGTCATATCATTGTCATCTGCCCAATACTGAAGAAAGGAGAGAGATGCTGGAACTATGGAGAAATTTCTGTACTACGCATGACTTCTAAGATTCTGGTGATAGTGTTACTGATGTCTCTAAGAATATACTTCGATTAGGTACCTGAACTGCAACAAGCAGGGCTTAGAACGGAAAAATCAACCATAGGCCAACTACATACATTGACGAAAAAGCCGTTAAAGAGCTGGGAATTTCCCCGAGACGCTCACTACCTTTTTGTGGACCTGTGAAAAGGATAGGATAATGTGAAGAGGAAAGCAGTATGGCAAGAACTGGAAAGGGCACAGATACACAGAAAAAAATAAAACTAACACAGCATGTACACAGGATACGACATGACCAGTGGAAATCGGTGGAAAGGTGCCACAAAAATTCAAAGTGAACACTGAAAAGAAACAATAAGAAAGGTAACAAACTTGGAGACATAAATATATCTGGGCAGAAGAGTCATCACTCTGGGGTATACGGATGATGTAATTTTAATGGCACAGAACGTGCTATATCTAGTCAGAATGCAAAGCGTTAAAGGAAAAGAAAATGAAAGCAGGCTTGGAAATGGACATGAATACGAATACATACTTCTTACAGAGCAAAAAAACGGTGACAGCCATTTATATGTGGATTGCAGAATCCTTGAAAGGGTAAAATCTGATACCATGATACAGTGCTCAGAGAAAGTAATGAGATAGACCAAGAAATAGTGGAGATAACAGAGTTACGAAACAGCAAGTTTCCACTGGGAAAGCTGCTGAAGTCCCGGCTTCAATACAGATATACGGATATGAGGATGTACAGGATATTAACACAATCTGTCGTCCTACACCAAGTAGAGACCTTGGCGATGACACCAAAGGTAGGAAGAGGTCTACTGAAATTTGAGAATGCTGTTCTGAGAAATATTTTTGGGCTAATGAGGGATGGAGACCGCTGGAGAGAAAAAAACCGTGAATTGCGGGAGTTGTACCAGTTACTGGGCACTGTGGCTGAGAATAGAGCGAGAAGACTGAGCTGGTAGGACAGCTTTTGGGCACTGTTGCTGTGATTAGAGAGAGGATACTGAGGTGGTAGGGACACGTAATGTGTCGAGAATGCCAGATCACGGAGGCAAGACACCTAGGGGAAGACCACAGCAGCGACAGACTGACGAGATGAGAGGTGACATGTATTTGTATCACGGGACTAAATGGAGAAGAGTACATGGACCGAAGAATTTCGTGGCCGAAAACCGACTGCGGTTTGTGTGTCCAACGTAGTACGTAAGTAATTAAGTTTCATTGGTGTTAGTCATCATAAGCTCCATTAACAGTGCACACTATTCCTCTTTTTATCTTGCATTTAGTACTGTCGCGTGCCGATTGTTATATCTCTGGTTAGGGGGATTGTGTTTCCTCTCACCACTCCGCAATAGATATAACAAATGATGTGTTATAGTGGAGGCATAAACAGGGTCTGATATAATGCCATCGCCCCCCCCCCCCCCCTCGTCCTCAAGACCCATGGGGAGACCCCTTGCCGTTGGTTGGGAGGCTTGCGTGCCTCAGCGATACAGATATCCGTACCGTAGGTGCTACCACAACAGAGGGGTGTATGTTGAGAGGCCAGACTTTTTGTAGAGGCAACAGTCTGGATGATTGACTTATCTGGCTTTGTAACACTAACCAATACGGCCTTTCTTTGCCGTCATTGCCGTCACTGCGAACAGCTGATAGCAAGGGGAAACTACAGCTGCAATTTTTTCGGAGGGCATACAACTTTACTGTATGGTTGAATGACGATGGCGTCCGCTTGGGTAAAATATTCCGGAGGTAAAATAGTCTCCCATTTGGATGTTCGGGCTCGGAATACTCAGGAGGGCGTCGTTATCAGGAGAAAGAAATCTGGCGTTCTACGAATCGGAGCATGGAATGTCAGATCCCTAAACTGGGCAGGTAGGTTAGAAAATTTAAAAAGTAAAATGGATAGGTTAAAGTTAGGTATAGTGGTAATTATTGAAGTTCGGTGGCACAAGGAACAAGACTTCTGGACAGGTGAATACAGGGTTACAAATACAAAATCAAATAGGGGTAACGCTAGAGTAGGTGTAATAATGAATAAAAAAGTAAGAGTGCAGGTAAGCTACTACAAAAAGCATAGTGAACACATTATTGTGACCAGGACAGAAACGAAGCCCACGCCTACCACAGTAGTGCAAGTTTATATGCCAACTAGCTCCGCAGATGTCGAAGAGATTGATGAAATGTATGATGAGATAAAAGAAATTATTCAGATAATGAAGGGAGACGAAACTTTAATAGTGATGGGATACTGGAATTTGATAGTAGGCAAAGGAAGAGAAGGAAAAGTAGTAGGTGAAGATGCACTGAGGGTAAGGAATGAAAGAGGAAGCCTCCTGGAATTTTGATCAGAGTATAACTTAATCATACCTAACACTTGGTTTAAAAATCACGAAGGAAAGCTGTATACGTGGAAGAGGCATGGATATACTGGAAGGTTCCAGATAGATTATACAACAGTAAAACAGAGATTTAGGAGCCAGGTATCAAATTGTAAGACATTTACAGGGGCAGATGTGAGCTCTGACCACAATCTATTGATTATTAACTGTAGATTAAAACTGAAGAAATTCCAAAAAGGAGGAAATTTAAGAAGATGGGCCTGGATAAACTGACAGAACCAGAGGTTGTAGAGAGATTCAGGGAGAGCATTACGGAACGATTGACAGAAATTGGGGGGGGGGGGGGCGAATGTAGTAGAGGAAGAATAGGTAGCTTAGAGGGATGAAATAGTGAAGGTAGCAGAGGATCAAGTAGGTACAAAGACGACGGCTAGAAGAAATCATTGGGTAACAGAAGAAATGTTGAAATTAACTGATGAAAGGAGAAAAAATAAAAATGTACTAAATGAAGCAGTATAAAAGGAATACAAATGTCCCAAGAATGAGATCAAAACTAAGTGCATAATGACTAAGCAGGGATTTCGAGAGAACAAATGTAAGGATGTAGAGGCATATCTCACTAAGGGTAAGATAGATACTGCCTATAGGAAAATTAAAGAGACCTTTGGAGAAAAGATTACCATTTGTATGAATATCAAGAGCTCAGATGGAAAGCCAGTTCTAAGCAAAGAAGAAAAAGCAGAGGGCGGAGGGAGTAAATAGAGGTTCCATACAAGGGCGATGTACTGGAGGACAATATTTTGGAAATGAAGATATGATACTGTGTGAAGAGTTTGACAGAGCACTGAAAGATGTAAGTCTAAACAAGGCCCCAGGAGTAAACAATATTCCGTTAGAACCACTGACAGCCTGGGGAGAGCCAGCCCTGAAAAACTCTACTATCTGGTGAGCAAGATGTATGAGACAGGCGAAATACCCTCAGACTTCAAGAAGAATATAATAATTCGAATCACATAGAAAACAGGTGTTGACAGATGTGAAAACAACCGAACTATCAGTTTAATAAAATACTAACGAGAATTCTTTACAGGGGAATCAAAAACTGGCAGAAGGCGACCTCCGGGAAGATCAGTTTCAATTCAGTGGAAATATCGGAACACGTGAGGCAATACAGACCCTACAACTTATCTTAGAAGATAGATTACTCTCTTTCAGATTCTGAAGGTGGCAGGGGTAAAATACAGGGAGCGAAAGACTATTTTCATTTTGTACAGAAACCAGATGGCAGTTATAAGAGTCGAGGAGCATGAAAGGGAATCAGTTGTTGGGAAGGGAGTGAGACAGGGTTGTAGCCTACCCTAGATGTTAGTCAATCTGTATATTGATCAATCAGTAAAGGAAACAAAAAAATCGGAATAGGTATTAAAATACATGGAGAAGAAAAAAAACTTTGAGGTTCTCCGATGACATTGTAATTGTGTTGGAGACACTAAAGGACTTGGAAGAGCAGTTGAACGGAATCGACAGTGTCTTGAAAGGAGGATATAAGATGAACACCAACAAAATCAAAACGAGGATAACGGAATGTAGTAGAATTATGTCGGGTGATGCTGAGGGAATTGGATTAGGAGGTGATACACTTAAAGCAGTAAAGGATTTTTGCTATTTGGGGAGCAAATTACCTGGTGATGGTCGAAGTAGAGAGGATATAAAATGTAGACTGGGAACGGTAAGGAAATCGTTCCTGAAGAAGAGAAATTTGTTAACATCGAGTATAGAAGTATAGATTTAAGTGTTAGGAAGTCGTTTCTGAAAGTATTTTTATGGAGTGTAGGCATGTATGGAAGTGAAACATGGACGATAAAAAGTTTAGACTAGAATAGAATAGAAGCCTTCGAAATATGCTGCTATAAACGAATGCTGAAGATTAGAAGGGTAGATCACATAACTAATGAGGAGGTATCGAATTGAATTGGGGAGAAGAGAAATTTGTGGCACAACTTCACTAGAAGAAGGGATCGGTTTTTAGGGCATGTTCTGGGACATCAAGGGATCACCAATTTCGTAGTGGTGGGCAGCGCGGAGGGCAAAAATCGTATAGGTAGGCCAAGAGATGAATACACTAAACAGATCCCGAAGAATGTATGTAGCAGTAGGTACTGGAAGATGAAGCATCAAACCAGTCTCTGGACTGAAGACCACAACAACAGTAACAAGAACTACAACATAACCTTCGTATTTACATCCAACAGTAATGAAGATAATCAAGTGGAATGTGTGTTCATAGAGAGAGAATCGCTTTACTGAAAGTAACTAATTTATGTCCTCAACAAACACCTTAAAAGTAAGCATGTTGGCGATCCTCTAAACTGTCCTCTTAATCCTCGAATCGACACACAAGTATTTTATAACTAGCGACACGAACGTAAAAATTGTGCTCAACTTTCGCTCCAACGTTAAATTCAGTGGTTTGGTTTCTTCCTCCAATGTGTCGCTGGTTGACGTTGCGCCTGCCTACCACACTGGTAGTAGTTACACTCTCACAGTTATAGGAGTACGTGTGGGAAATCTCCAAACACAGGAATTCATATTGAAGTGCTGCTTTGTTATTTTTCTGTGTCTGTGCTTTCACAGAGAATTGGGCTTCGTATCGGAGATGGAGGTCCGTATAGTGGTTAATACTTTGCCTAAGCTGAGTATAGAAGAGGCAAGTAACTAGCAGTAAATTTCTACCTCTTCTCATTTCTTAAATCAGATCATAGAGCTAATTGGTAGATGTCCTTTTTAGACGACTGGTGACCTATCGGCTTCTTACAGTTCATACGGGAAATACAGTACTATGTAGGCTATTGATTAGTGCTGGATACTCAGGGACGCATTAGTTTCTTTTAAAGAAATATGCCAGGAGAGAACGTCATTGGCTCTCGGTCGTTTGCCGGCTAACAGTACGTCACCAACCCTTCCTACTTTTAGCTTCAAATAAAGTCCTAAACACAAAAACGATATTATGTATATGAAAAGAATAGAGAATCTAGCTTACACAGGTTACAGAAACTTAGAAACAAGAAAGATACATCTTAAAGTGCTGAAGAGCGGATCGTCATATTTTTTCATGATGCTAATGACGTGTATTACACAGCTGACACATAAATACAATGCCAGGTCTTGTAAGCGATGACATCTCGGTCGGCGAATGATTCCAATCTAGGTAGAGTCGCATTTTCACATCTAACGATAGCAAGAGTAAACCATCCACTTCCAGTACTCCATGAGGCCACGTCAAGACTGAAATTAACTCGACATCCTCGGAAAAAATTTGGTCCATTCAATATGAAACTTCGTGCAGTTCCATTTGTCCCAAGTTTATTCTCCAGGCTTATAATGTGTTTGTAAACTGGCATGCTATGGAGATGTTGACGAAACACATGTCAACGAGGCATAGTGCTTCAATGCTGTTGCAGACATAGCTCACAGCGGAATGATTCCGCTGGTCTGCGTTGGCCACTTTAATGCTGAGAGCATGACCATTACATAACAGCGCTGATATAACGGACTTAGCCTCTGCGAGGGCCGGAGCGGGAGCGTTTTCCCGTACGCTTGCTGTAGTCGTACTAGAAGCACGCGTTTACTCTCGCTATCGTTCGACGTGAGAATACGTCTCAACCTGGATTGGAATCATGCGCCGACCAAGATGTCATCGCTTACAAGACCTGGCATTGTGGAACAGATGCTAAGACCCAATCTAGACCTAGTTATGTATACAGTAATATGCCTTTTACATTATATATCAGCTCCTGTCGTAAAGTTAGTAATGAAGAAAAAAATACATGTATGGATCAAAGGATTTGGTGTACTTGCTGAGAATGTAACTGTAACTGGTGATGTAACCGTGTACTATAATTCTTAATAAAGTGTGATCTATAGCGTCAGACACCAATTGCTAGACGCACATCTCGTGAACGGGGGGTCAAGGATGCAAAAATTTGAAAAAAAGTCGAAAACATAGTGCCGCGTTGGCCGCTGAGCGCCTGCAAGACTGCATGGTGCAACCCGCCTGAGCCGGCTTGTCAGCGGGTAAGCAGGCTGCTAGTACGTCTACAGCACGCGTACGGGATAACGTTCCCGCTCCGGCCCTCGCATATTTATGTTTGTGTGTGTGTGTGTGTGTGTGTGTGTGTGTGTGTGTGTGTGTGTGTGTCACCAGGGAGCTCTCCAACGCCTATGCCACTATCGGAAAGTCACGACAGTTTTGTGTTGTCCATTGTTGTGGACTTCCGCCACCATGCCTCTGTCGCCTTCCATGATGCGGCTTTATAGCCGGTGGCATATATTTGGCAACTGGCAGGCAGCTTCGAACCTACATGATTGCTATTAAGGTTTCCTTCCTTGTTGTAATACTATAGCGGATGATATCTATTATTGTTATTATTATTATTATTATTATTATTATTATTATTTCGTGACCCCAGATAAGAGTGCTTGATCGGTATGCGGAGTCCCGCTGTTTCACGATATCCGCCGCTATGAGCGCTATTTCTGCTGCGGGCTTTCGAATTTACAGGTGGTGGCCCACCGTTGCCGGAACTATTCTTAGCATCTTCCTGAACGAAATGTGTTGCATCCATAAGTGATAAAAATATCCTGCCATGATTCGGTACTGTAATTAAATTCTCCCTAATACTATTGGGAAACTATGCCTTTAGGATCCTCAGCCCGTCTTTGTGAGCTATTGTGTGTCTTGTGAATATAGGTCGCAAAATATTTCCAGAAACTGCCCCGTTTGGGGTCATATGATTGAATACTTGAAGATGCACACATTCCTGATCGCATCCTGACTAATAAAACAAATGCCGAGTTACCAGGACCTCTCGTCGGGTCGACCGTTCGCCTGATGTAAATCTTTCGAGATGACGCCACATCGCTGACTTGCCTGTCGATGGGGATGAAATGATGGTGACAAGAACAACGCAACGCCCATTTCCTGAGCGGAGAAAATCTCTGACCCAGCCGGGAATCGAACACGGGCCGTTAGGTATAACGTTCCGGCGCGCTGACCACTTAGCTACCAGGAGTGGACTATCCTGACCAATAATAGTCGAAGAAAGGGTTTCCTAAGTGGTGATAAGTAGAGTAGTTTTCAGTGGCTTGCATTGCCCACGAGGCTCCGTGCCACCGAATATGTGCTGTAACGAACTGAATTTCTTGTCTTTCTTCGTGGTAACCCATTCCTGGAAGAGGGAATTCTATTGTCTGGTGTAGAAACCTTGAACTGGCGATGCATCAAGAGGCTCTCATTCAATAGTAGTCCTATTAGAGTAGGTGCCACCCTCAAGAATTAACATACTCAGTATTCGATCTGACTTGCTCAAATTCATTGCGATACGACCATTGCTGGGGACTGTTCATTTGATAAACATCGTGACTTGTGCTCATGATGTTTATGAAATCGTTCTGACGCCTGATATACCACTCTGGGGGCTCTGCACAACTGCGATCGCGTGATGCAGGTCCACGACCTGAGAGCTGAGTTTCTTTCGTCATTGTTTCTTCAGTATTCGCTTGACATTTTCTAGTTATGTTAGAACAGCATCATGTTACTCTGTTCATTGAATGTATAGACATCTGTTCGCTGCCTTGTCTTGTTCAATTCCTTCTTTATTTTGTCATTAATCGATTTATCTTTTTGTCTAAGAATTTAGTAAATTAATTCTTAATTCCTTCCCCTTGAACATTTGGACACTCTCGTAATATTTCGTGAGTGTTAATTTCTCTAACCTCTCAGTCAATCGCTGCGCTGTGTTTTCTATGGCATTTTTAGCCATTTGCTGTGTCTGAACTTTATTAGATAACTTCTGTATGTCTGCAGGCATACCTATGTAGGTCGCCCGTAAGTCTGAAATTCCTTTAGTCATATCATATAAACTATTATATATCTGTGCAGCTGACTCTGTCCCCCGTGCTTCAGTTTGCAAGCTAGCCCTCGTTGCGCGTTTTAAGTACAGTGTGTGTGGAAATTTCCGTAGGATACTTTTGTGACTTGTTCTTGTGAGTAAACAATATTTTGAATAGGAACAGATATCGAGAAACGTACGGTTTCCGTCCTACAGCTGTTAGAAGACGTATTTAATAGGTAGGTATGCAACAGGGTAGTAATGGCGGAGTTGCTTACGACGGATCGGTTGGTCTCATTTGGACGTCTGCCCTTCTTCCACGACCAGGTTCGAACCTCATTCAAGTGTCTGTGTGCGTTAGAGCAACTTGGTTGTGTACACGTCTACAACGACGTGATCCTTCTGAATGGTGGAGATCACGGTAGTGGAAAAGCTGCTCGCCGCCTTCATCAAGATCGCTATTCACAACGTCCTACTCAGTCGCGTGCCCTTTTCGCCACATTTACGCAAAGGCTCCGAGAAAAGCGTACATTCATCGTCAGTAGGCGTGACTCTGATGCTCCTAGAAGAGGAGTTTACTCTGTATGATAGTGTTTGCGAAAACTGATAAGTTTTCTTTTTGTTGCTTTGGTTATTAATGAGTGGAACTGTAAAACAAGTGATGTACTGTGTTACTGCTAATAAATTATTTTCAAATATTTGTTGCACGGAAACGGTACATTTCCGGAGAGTCCATTTCAAAATACTGTCAACTCAGTCCCCTCTACCATTCCTAGACGTCTGTAACGGGAATCTCCTAGCTTCGTAATTTTTTTGTCTTCCGTTACAAGTACAGTATAGTATTTACCTGTGTTGCAGTTTTAGCAGCCATTTCTTTATCTCTCCCAGCGGGAGTAACATTTACTCGTTTGACCAACTCCTTATGACGCAGTCCAAGTGTATTATTTACTTGTTCACTGCTAATTCTTTGTCTCGTGCCCTTGTCATGGCTGAAATTATATTACGTAATTCAGTAACTGGGACAACATATTAAGCGATTTGAGAAATCTCCTCAGTAGACCTAGGCTGTACATTTGATTCCAACTCAGAAACGGCGAGACTTATTTCTGACATTGTCAACTCCGCCTTACCGCCGGCATCGACATCAAAGTAAATCATTTCATCATTTACTGTATCCACTACCCCTATCTTTCCGATTTTAGGCATGCCACATAGTACGAAGTAAACCTGAAATTAATTATTTTACCATACAATAAGACTAGAGGGATGCTCCAAATTAGTTCAGCAGAATTACTACATGATCCATCCGGCTTCCGCGCTGCGCGACAGCGGACGTCTTACTCACCCCTTCTCACAACAAGGACAATGAAAGATCTTAAAATTGGTAATAAAAAAAATCTGCGTTGACTGGATTTCAACCATGAACTATTTGACCACCAGGCTATCCGCGCGGTGTAGCGCACTGCTTCCCGAGCGGGAAGACGTCCCAGTCCCCGGTACGAATCCGCCCGGTGAATTAGTGTCAAGGTTCGGCATGCTGGCCAGCCTGTGAATAGTTTTTAAGGGGGTTTTCCATATGCCTCGGCTAATGTGGGCTGGTTCCCTTTTCCGCGTAACTTACAGTATGTCGGCGATTGCTGCGCAAACACTGTGTCCACGTACGCGTACACCATAATTACTCTACCACGCAAACATTGGGGTTAAACTCCTCTGGAATGAGACGTTTCCCGGAGGGGGTGCGGGGGTGGGGGTTCCACTGGGGACCGAGCCGCACAATAACCCTGAGTTCGGTCTGGGTCGGCGGTGGGGTGAGTGGACTTCTGTAACCTGAGGGCTACGGCTGGTACGAAGCCTCTCCGACGTTTCTCGGTCCCCAGTTCAATACATACATACATACACACATGAACTATTTAACCCGAGGACGCCCAAGCCTTTTTTTCTAACTTGGATGCCTAAGGGGGGGGGGGGGGGGGGGTTCCGTGAGCCAACAGGTATTAAATAAGTTTACTGACAAAAAATTACAACTTTCAAAATGGTTTATATATTTTAATTGAGGCATCGGTTTAATAATGTTGTTAATTGTTAAAAATATTGGATTGAGTGAATAAAAAAATTGACATATTACGGTACAAAATACAGATGTATTCATATACAATAGACTACTCTGAGTCCTCAACTTCAAGGCAAGAGATACACTGCTCAATTTTTTCTGAATGCGTGGTACACACATGTTTATGACACAGTCCACAATACTGTTCTGGTTTACTTTGATTGTTGTACTTCTGCTTCTTTGTTTTAGCTTTTCTTACACAAATATGGCACCGACATCTCCCTGCAGGAGGCTGAAGTGCTTCTGTTACCACTTCTTTGATTTTCTTTTGTAGAATAGTTTCCATTGATTAAACAATTTGGTGAGTTAAACCTCTTGCATTCGCACCTCTTTCTTCTACCATCAATTTCACTAGTTCCATCCGAGCTTGCAGAAGATAAAGTTTCCGTTTGTTGTGTTTCTTCTCATTCCATCTTGCATGTTGCTGGATGAATATGGTGGTTGCATTGATAGCAAAAATGTCGATGAGAGAGTAAAATACAGATAGAGGCCATCTCGTTGTTCCCCTCTTGCAGGTGTACATACGCGCCATTTGATCAATGGTATCAGTTCCACCTTCAGTGGAATTATAATATGCATTTATCTCGGTTTTATTCTTCTCTCCTCCAACAGTGCCTTTCCTTTGGTGCATTGTTGACAACATCAGTAAATTTTTACGTGGTTTAATTTTTGCTGCGTAGGACACCAAAGTTACATGAGGCCGAAGTGTTGGGAACTGCACTAACTCACTGCCAGTTTAGAAGATAAATAACAGCTGAGAGACATCAACATTCTCTTCCTCTGAAAGTAAACCGATTATTGTGAATATCAAGAATACCAACCAACAAGAAACTAACTTGCATTGTTGTAGAGATGAGAAATACGAAATCCTACTAAGGGAAATTTTCTATAGCATGGAAGCCTAAGGGGGGGGGAGGGTTGTTGGACCCATAATAATTTTATTTATTTTCTCTTTCAAAGCAGGAATTTTCTATAAAATATATTAACACTAACGTTTCATAAAATAACTCAAAGGGAATATGTATTATGAAAGTTAACTTGGGCAAAAGCAAGGGACATAAAAAATTATGGGTTCAACAACCCCCTCCCCCCCTCCTTAGGCGTAGTTGGGTTAAAACACACATTCTGGGAACTCGGGATACCGAAATGGAAGCAATAAGACAATGGACCCATAACTTTCGTGTGTTCTAATGCTCACTGCATTTCAGTCATATCATGTAATTTCCTATTTTGTCCTTTTGAAAGTATTACTTTCTTCCTTCTTTTTTTTTTTGGGAATTACTTTCTTCATAATAGTTATTTAAAGAAGAATGTGAAAATACGTGTATTACACACGAATCATAGTGAAACTTTGCTTCGTGACCCAACGCTGGCTGCCAGATGGACCGCCATCTTTATACAGGGAAGTAGTCTTCATTGAAAATGGGGGCCAGAATACTGTTAATACATTCTTTGAGCTCAATAAAGGAGAGGCAACTAACAAGTAGTAAGTAAATTTTTACCTCTTAGTATTTTGTACACCAGATCACTGAGCGAATGGTAGATGGACTTGTTAGACAGCAGGTGACCAATTAACTTATTACAGCTCTTATGGAAAATACTACTTACGCTATTGAAGACTGATCGATAGAAGTATCTAGAGACGATTTGGTTCCATGGCCCTCTGCCATCCTATAATTCGTCATCTACTTTTCCTACTTTAGAACTGCAATAAAATTCCAATAACACAAATAATATCATATACATGGAAAGGTCTTTGGTACGTGATATAACTGTAACAAAAAGCGGCAGTACAGATCATATTATTATCAATTATTCAACTATTTAGGATACAGACTAGTAACGTACATAGCTTACAGAACATCAGGTACAAGAAACGCGGATCTTAGAGGACGAGTGGATGTTCCTCTTTTTTTAGTGATGATGACGTTAACTATAATTCTGATACTGGGCTACAACCCAGCATGAATCGATAAAAAAGAACACAAACTTCCGGCTGATGTCACTGAGGGGCTCTATGCGCTTCAGTCTGGAATCGCACGACCGTTACGGCCGCAGGTTCGAATCCTGCCTCCAGCATGGATGTGTGTGATGTCCTTAGGTTTGTTAGATTTAGGTAGTTCTACGTCCTAGGGGACGATGACCTCAGATGTTAAGTCCCATAGTGCTCAGAGCCACTTGAACTATTTTTTGACACCAACATATCAAAAAACCATCATATAAATTAAAAATTGGTATTAATCTCAATTTATTCCAGTGGTAATGTACAGAGTGGGGCAAATACTAATCGGCCAGAGGGGTGGACTTATCCACCCGTCCTGGTCACTTTTAGTAAATATAAATTAAAAATTGGTATTAATCTCAATTTATTCTAATGGCAATGTACAGAGTGGGGCAAATACAAGTCGGCCAGATGGGTGGACTTATCCACCAGTCCTGGTCACTTTTAGTGTCCCACCCCGTGTTAATATGAAGCGCCAGGGGCCTACCATACCTATCCACGACGTAAACTGAATGACATACTCACTAGACCATCCAATAAATATACCGCAGCAGGCCACAGTGGCCGAGCGGTTCTAGGCGCTTCAGTCTGGAAACATGCTACTGCTATTGTCGCAGGTTAGAATCCTGTCTCGCGCTTGGTTGTGTGTAATGTCCTTAGGTTAGTTAGGTTTAATTGCTTCTAAGTTCAAGGGACTGATGACCTCAGATGTTAAGTCACATAGTGTTCAGAGCCATTTTAAGCATATATACCGCAGCTGAATAAATGATAAAACTTAAAACGCATTACATTACCTGCAATTGCTGCTGAGATGATAGAAGTAGTTTGGGAGACGACTATCGTTCCTTTCTCGGACTTAAAAGAAAAACTTCATGGAGTTATTTACGAAGTCATTCAAATAAATAAGATATAGATCATAGTATTCAGAAAGATTTTGGATATTAAATTTTCCACTAACTAATTGTGTATGTTTATAATATTAATCACTTATTTCACTGTCATTCAGTTTATTTGTAAAATTGTAGGCTCAATGGTAGCTGTGTTTCTTCAGATTTCTTCCACCTATCCATATAATCATAGGGATAAACGCCTCTTAATTAATTTAAAAAATATTTCAAAATTTTCTTAATTTAGGCTTAGATACATTCAATAGGAATTTTGAGTCAAGAAAACATGTATTCTTCTCAGAATTTATACTTTGTGATCTGTTTGCAAATGCTTTATCAATCGGATAATTTCTAATCCTTCTTGTGTTTCTAAATTTCTAAAATATGTTGTTAGAAAATAAATATTTCTTTAATGGTTTAGCTTCATTCTTTTGACTAATTTCATCATAATTTTCAATATTAGATTAAGATAATTTCTTCAAACGTTTCCCACCTTAATGTCTATTAATGAATGTTATTAGAACAGCTTTATTCAAATTACTGTACACCCCTACATAATTTCTTCTACAGCAGTAACAAAGTTGGCTAATTGTGAACTGCTCTATTTTAGATTATTGTTTAATATATACAGTTTTTATTAGGAATTTTAAGGATGGCACAGCAAGGTACCATATTTTTGTTATATTTTTGGGTACATGTCTTACATCTACTTATATGTATGTGTTTACAATATCCAAGTGAGTATAAACATTCGATATATATTGAATCTCTTGACAATCAATACAATTTTTTGGTGTTATTCATCTCATGCTGCTGTTCATCAGTTTTCAGTGATATCAATATCTTCAAATGTTCTTCACTCAGGTTTGGTTTCAAGTATTTTTATAACAATATACACAACTATATCTTCCACACACACAAGGCTTTATTTTATTACTGTGTATTGTGTATTGAATCTGGGAACCTAGAAACGATGGAGAGGCTTCATCCCACTGTAGCCTTACGTCGTTTACAACACCACAACAGGCCTCAGTACTCCACCCACCCAACACCATGCCAAACCGAATCCAGGGTTATTGTGCACTTCAGCTTCCGGTCGACAGCCCCCCCACCCCCCACCCCCTTGGGGACGTTTCTTACCAGATTAGCGTAGCCCCAAATGTTTGTGTGGTAGAGTAATTTTGGTGTACACTTGAGACAGTGTTTGCGCAGTGATCACTGCCCAAGATCCAGTGTGTTAGGCTGCACGACTAACCAGGTGTGCTTAGTAAGGGATTATAAATGCTGAATTGATTCATTTATGGAGATAAAAATTTTTATTATGATAAATAATTTTATAGTCACTAGTTGTTATCATCACTCTCTAAACACTTACCTAATTTTGTCTTTCGTTATATTTTTCCTCTAACTACAGTTGCTGGCTTTTTCTCCCACTCTTGCATCACTAGTATGCATTCTTTGTTTTGCAGCTAATTGTAGTTCTTTACCTGCTTTGTGTGCGTTTTCTAAATGTTTATTATCTTTATATTCAATGTCATGTTTTTGGCAAGCTTTGTCTGGTGAAATTATTCCTTTATCACCTCTAGCTAATCTTTCTTCTAATTTTGTTTCTTGACCACAATAATTATAACCAAGGAGGTGTGCTTCAAATGGCAATTTATTTATTAAAGTATTGACTGAGCCTTTTCCTAATTGTTCATACTTCCAAAAAATTCAAATATGGAATTCCTTTTGGATAATTAATAATAAAATTAAGATAATTTACTTCTTAACATTTGTTGCCAGCAGACACTCCTGAATGAGAAGACCTAGGATGCAGCTCTTAGACGGCGGGAGAACAGACCCTGCACCTGGACCATGGGTGGGGCACGGACTACACTGACACATAGAAAGGGCCTGAGAGAGGGGAGGGAGATTTTCCTATAAATACATGGCGCTGGCCCACGGTCAGTCAGTACATCACTGCACCTGCACACTCATACCAGTCTGTTCACCCGAGATTTATTTTGTCTTCATGATATTAATTTTTATGTACAGATTTATAGAAATTAATAAAATAATGCATCTTGCTTTTACACTTTTGATATTTCGATTGATCTAAACATTTAGGATAAACACTCAAGTAATTTATTTTATTCCAGTTCAATCATCCTAGAGCTAAAATATAGCTGTCAGTCATTAATATTGTTTTCTGCAACTACTTGGACCCATTATAGTACATAGGCTAGTGTTAGGTAAAAGCATACCATATTATTTTTTTTAAATTATTCTCAGGAATTCTTATGTTTAGTTGCAAGTATGTTTTCATTTAATTAAATAAAATTTTATTAATATTACATGAGTTGGCTATTTCAATTGAGTGGTAACTCATTTGTTGTAAAAAAATAGGCGACTGACTACACTTGTACAATATAGTTTTAATAATGTTTTATTAATGGATTATTATACATTTATGACTCTAAATATTACACAAGAAAATAGTTTATTACATTATGAAGGAGTAATAACAGAAATTGCTGTTGGCCAGGACAGATATAAGAGCTTGGAAAAATTTCTTCTTTCAAAAGAGCTAAATATTCAAATGTAATTAAACTGTGTGTAGACATAAAATGTAGTAGTGGAAGCGTGTGTGTTTAGTAACCAAAATTTTGTAGTTGATAAAAAATTTTTATTGATATTCCTACATTTATGCTATAGAAATTAATAAATATAAATTTTAATGCTTCTAGTGGCATGTTTGTGAAGCATACTGATCAGTTTCAAATAGTCCTAACAAGGGTACAGAAATTAACATTAACCTGGGAGATAGGTGGTTTCATGCTTATAACGTTCAGTTACTCGTGAGCTACAGTATTATTGGAGCTGATGGTACAGATTATACCATTTATAGTGAGGAATGTAACAAAAATTTAATTGACAATTATGGGGCAAAACTATTTGATTTTATAGCCATAAAATAAGTAAATATTGTGGTGTCTAGAACAGAGCACCTTTTTATTTCATCAACAGTTTTGTTCTATTTCACTTCATCTCATATTTATAAAATATCTGTGGAACGATGTATAGTTAATAATGGCAAGTACATAGTAAGAAAAGTGAAGTGCTTTACCCAACAAATATGCTCGACCAGCTTGGGTGGTCGAGCGGTTCTAGGTACTACAGTCTGGACCAGCGCCACCATAACGGTGGCAGGTTCGAATCCTGCCTCGGGCATGGATGTGCATGATGTCCTTAGGTTAGTTAGGCTTAAGTAGTTCTAAGCTCTAGGGGACTGATTACCTCAGAAGTTAAGTCCCATAGTGCTCAGAGCCATTTGAACCATTATGTTTGACTGTCTCTTTAGGAAATATAAAATGTTTTATGGAAAGAGAATCTTACTGTAAATTTTACTTGGAATTCCAGTGTCAGAAAGGTTCTTATTAAATGGCCGAATAACAATAATGGTGAGTTGAAGTGCAAGATACACTTCCAAAGGAAGGTAAAATTGTAGTAGAAATTATGGAAATTAATGAACATGTTGTTAAATATGAACCAAGCCTGAAGAATGAGAAAATATACAGAAAAATAATGATATTTCAATACTCTATGAAGTACGAACCACTGCGTTAGCAGGGTGAAGTGACAAGATAAGCTTCGAGCTAGGTCTCAGGAATAACTATAATTCAGTAGTTTGATGTGCTTTATTTTATTTTTTGGCATGTTTCAAAGTAATCGAAAAAATAATGTTAATTGATTCTTCATTATATTATCACTTTAAGCTTGAGAGTATTTATATTAAAATGGTGAGAATGAAAAATTTCCTCAAGAACTGTGGAATTTGTTTTCACCAAATACTTATCTGAAAGCATATGTTGCATATCCTGATTGTAAATCAGTTACACAATTGAAGAGTGCTGTAGAGGTTAGTCCACTTAATTTCATAGCGAATTCTATGTGACTATTATTAATTGCAAGAAAAATGTTGTTACCACTCAGAGGACTACCGTGACCTTACGTGCAACAATGTATGATAGAACATTGAAAGAAACAATCACCCACTTATTTATGTATGGAAAGAAGAAACTCACATGTGATGCACAGCACAGAATTTTTGAACTGAGAACCAGAATATCTAAAGATTTCCAATTTTATTCGTTATTATTTATCTGAATGGCTCTTTCTGTGTAGATTATGTTAGCATTTAGAAATTTTTGAAATCGGCAATAATTTGCTGAGAAATCAACGAAAAACGATTTATTGAAGTGCACTGGCAAGAGCTGCTTAATATAGATCTGTCTTTCATGAGAACTCAGATGCATGAGGTGGGTATGGCTGACCACACTTTCTGCTTTGCTGAACCTCTTCATCGCCATTTAGCTTGCATAGTAACTGCCTCGCTCATGTATTTACATTCTCATCACTGCCACAAAGAAGTGTTTCAAATGTTGATTACTAGATTTTGTCTATTCCCTTGTCTATATGGATGGTTTAAATATTGAGTTATTTCTATTGAAGTGGTTTAATATCATTATCTTACCAATTAAAATGTACCTACCTCTAAACATGAAAAACAAATTCCAGAGAACCTGACACTAATCACAAAATTAGTTATATGCGAGTAAAGATGAAGTGTTGCATACGTTTCTACTTAGAAGCATTGTCAACAGATGCCATTGAGGTAGCTTTCACTTAATATTAATGGGGGAGCATGCTTTACTTTAAACGCAACGTTTTCACCCTTCAGTGTTAATTTAAATATTGTGATTAAAACATTGTCACTTAAAAGAAAATACGGTAATGTGAAGAAAATAATGTATTGAGCCCAAAAAAAAAACTTAATCTGAATCAAGGCAGCCATTCAAATACCAGCTGTATATATATAATGTTCTAGATTCTTTACTTGAGTTAAACTCTACTGCATACGTTGGCTGAAGGGAATGTGCATGAACAGGTGTCACTATAATACAACCGGTAGAGTGTCCTGCCATTTGGTGAAAATAACCAACATCCTCGCCTATGATCTTAACAGTGGCCCCAATAAATGGTGCATTTCTGTTAATTCAGAACCCAATCTGCATGTAGCACTGTGCACATAGGCTCAGGGGAGTCTAAAACACACAGACGTTAAGTGGAGGTCGATGGGTGAGTAACGTTATTGGGCTGTTTACCTCTCTTTGCTTTTTCTTTCAAATTCGTTTTCTTTTCTAAAAAAGATAACGTAAAATGAACTCATCTCTTTTCTCTTAAATTTCCACGTATCTTATAATAACATTAATATTATTTATGATATTTATAATAAAGGAAGTTAGACATTTAAAACATCTAGTAGTAAGTAGAAAAATGTAGATCGAGGCTAACTTTTAAAAGGTAGCTACGCTTTTATCATATCGCTGTTTCTTATGCATAGCTATCCTAGCTACGTAGATAGAACGTGGAGCTTTGCATACAGTCTGCCCACCCACTGTTTTATCAGTGTATACTGTCCTTCATATCTCTCGTCGTCCTCAATGCTGTTGTCTGAACAGCAGTGCAATAACACTCTTTCACATCAGATCAAAACCCATCCTGTCCCTCGGCATTATTTGGAAGCTTTCTCGAATTCCTTTCCATTTCTAGCTACTCGTCTCTAGAATGACATCCCTCATTATGTCACAGAAATGAATAACATTTTCAGCTTCAAAAGACAATTAATGGCACATATACTGAACCAACAATAATGTCTACCTCTGACCCTCTCCACAGTGATTACCAATGACATCCCTCTTTCCAACCAGATCTTAATTAAATCTAATTGCTCTTTATTCGTGCAGGCTCCCATTATTCCTCTTCCTCAGCAATAGCTTTATCATAAATTATATAAGCATAACTTTTGCAAACATAATAATCATATAGATACGTTTTACAACTGCGTTATAACTATTACTATTGTTATCATTATTTTGGACAGAGAAACTAGTAGAAGTGGACTGCTGGGAAAATCTGTTTGCGTTCCAAACAACTTCTGGGACACAAGATGAAATACTCACCATACAACTTTAGAAGCTACGTGTGTAGAGTTTGGAGTCTGGGGAAGGCTTTTGGCAATGGTTACTAGCTTGTAGTGTCTGTGTTTGTCGAAGTACTTCTGCAGTAACCCTCAGACATGCATGAATTTCCGATGAACACCGCAGACGTACATTGTAAAAACACACTCGCTGAGATATAGTATTTCATGCCAAGACAAGGTCGCAACACTAGTCACAAGTCTCTTCTTACACATTTATCACAGCAACTGTCCTACTATGTGACGTAGATACACGACAGTATACGGATATTTTTTTCGGTCCTTGAGGTGTCCTCGGATGGGTGAAGTGGTTAAGGAGACCATTTGCGTAAGATGGGTAATCCGAGTTTCATTCCCCGTGTTACACTAATTTTCATTGCCACCAATACACTGTACAGCTGGAGCTGACCATGTTAGTAACTGAATGTGTATTTCTTGTATTTTGGCAATGTTGTCTAGAGTACATTATTATAAGGAAGTAGGAGTACAACACAGAGAGGAAAGTTTTTTTACAACTTCTAGGGAAAACAAATGGCTGTTATGAGAGTCAAACTGCATGAACGGAAAGCAGTAGTTGAGAAGGCAATGAATGGATTTGCGTCCCGTCCTCAATGTTAATCACTTTGCACATAGAGCGAGCTTTGAGGGAAACCATGCAGTTAGCTGAAGACATTGTATTTCTGTCAGAGACAGCAAAGGACTAGGAGGAGGAGGAAATTAGAGTTTAACATCCCATCGAAAACGAGGTCCCTAGGGACTGAGTAAAAGCTCGGATTAGGGAAGTTTACTTTCTGTAACTGATAAGCGTCTTCTTTCGGCTGTATCAGGAGAAGTTCTTTTTATATCGTATCTTGTTCATCATATCAGAAAGAAGAGCTCAGAGTTCATTACACAATCTACTGTTTGCAGACATTACGGTACACTGTTTATTCTTTGCTCAGATAACTATAATTCTTTTACAGTTATACTCACATAAACTGGGTTTATCAGATTTTCATCGCAACGTGTATTAAAACGAATAATTTTATGTGGTGTTTTTAACATTTTACGATATTTCATTTGTCCATCCATACAGGTGTAGTATATCATCACAAAAGCTTACACTGTGTGTCGTCTCCTTCGTTGCTGTATTAATCACACCAGTTATTCCTCAGGCGAGCGTATCTCTGATGTCCGATGTGAAGAACAGCACAAGACAAGATGATAAAGTTTCTAAACGAATTTTCGTCTGTATGGTAAAGCTACATAGCATGCGTATATTTGCTATGAAACACACAATACAATTCTGAGGAAGAAGCTGTAATGGAGTCAATATTATTTTTTAAATACTTCATATTTTGTTAATGTTTTAGAATCTTTCTAAATAAAATTCTCTTGTGCAATTTTGAACACATTAGTCTCCCACAAGTTAAACAAAGATTCTGCAAAACCCTGTATCTAAAATGATAATTGCCGATTATCTTGTAAATCCAACCAGAGAAATTAATTACTCCCTACAGAAGCAATTAATTTCCTTCATAGACCAACCTAATCTTTCTGTAACTATTATCCCTACACTATTGGTTTTGATAGATAACAGTAAAAATTAACTTTTCTCTTTCAAAACAATATTAATTTTCCCTTATCACAATACACGAACGTAACAAAAAGAGAGTGGAAGCTTAGGAGTTGAAGAGCTGAAGAGCAGAGCGTGAAACAAATCTTTACATCTACATATATATTGAGAAACAATACACAACACGTTGCTTCGTTTACTTATTCTAGTTTATTCTCACTTCTTTTGACCATTTACATCTAGGTTTTCTTTAAAGATATATTTTTAAAACGTTAATTCTTTATATTTTCTGATTGCTAAGAATCGTAGCACCACATCATCCATAGAAACTCACTATTTTTACAATTTCCCAATTATTGTTTTCTATAGAGCACTGTACTCCAGATGATTGTTCTCAGAAATCTCATTGTTAATACAATATATAAGGAGCCTTTTTAGGTGAGAATTCTCTCTGCTGCTGTGATAGTATGTTCCACTTGCTGAACTTGTTCCCTCTGTCATGTGTCATTTTGCTACGAAGGTAGTAACATTCGTTATTTCATCTTCTACACGATCTCCAATCTTGATGTATATTTTTCTGGTTCTTAACACTTTCGTCTTAATTTGATTTATTCTTAATCTCTATTTTGTATTCAATGGATTTTTCATCCCATCCATTGGGTTCTACTCTCATTAGCAAGTCTTGTACTTGATATCCTTTCACTCTGAATTAAAATTCTTCCTTTGGAACTGTCTTTAACTTCCGTTATCGCTTTATCGATACACAGTTTAAATAATAGAGGAAAAATGCTGAATTACTGATTTATGCCATATGTTATCCCAGAACTTCGTCTTGTGTTCTTATTATTCCATGTAGTTTCTTACA
The DNA here is from genome assembly GCF_023897955.1 of Schistocerca gregaria. Classification (NCBI taxonomy): domain Eukaryota; kingdom Metazoa; phylum Arthropoda; class Insecta; order Orthoptera; family Acrididae; genus Schistocerca; species Schistocerca gregaria. The sequence goes on from NC_064924.1 coordinate 187,305,505, forward strand.
AATAATCTACATTACCCATTTTCTGGACAGTGTGTGTTTATGTATCTGAAGATTGGATGCATCTGGTCTCACTTCTTTTGATCAAATGTGTTTTGTAGGTTCACAGATCCTATGAAGATATTTCTTTCTATTCTTGAGTATTCGTTCGATGATGAAGCTAACGACAGAACTGCCTCCCTGGTGCCTTTACTTCTGCTGAAGTCAAGCCAACGGAATGAGTTCTCACTTCACTCTTGTGCCTGTAAGTGGAGAGTAGTGCAGAGTTCATCCTCACATAATGTATACAGAAGACCCTGCCTTGTGTGGTCGCTTACGAGTTCTTTTCAAACAAGCCAGGTATCGTCACACCAGGAGTTTGGTGGAATGTGCTGTTGGGCACGGCTTTCTGGTTAACGATGGAGTTACGGATCCATGTGGCGTTCTAGCGTCAGTCAAATGGTGATAGCTTTGACGTTGGGTGACGCCAGCAACAGACTTCCCGGCGTCAACCGACTCTTTGAAATTTCCTGATTGACGCTATGTTACACCTTCGGCAGATGTAATTAAGCCAGTGGTATCTACAAGAACTGCGAGAACTTATGTGATTTCGTTAACGTGGTGGGGAAGATGCGAGCATTTGATAATGTCCCATAAAGTGAACTCGACCTCTCACTGGTCGCTAATACGTGCCGTGGATCTTCCTGGACATCATAAGATGAGGGGAGTAAAGTAACAAATTTTCTTTCTTCCAATAGGTCAGCAAATATGTCGTAGTCCTGATGGACTGATGCGATTTTTTGGTGGGGGGGGGGGGGGGGGGGGGTGGGGGGGAATTATGTTTGGTTAGACGCTAGAGTCGGAGAAACGAATAGAAGAAGGTGCATTTGGTTTCGGAAAGTGGTTGAGGACAGTTCCTTCTTGGTTCTGAGATCGACGGAGGGAAGTGGGTGTTTGTCAGAAATCCTAGACGAAAGTATAATGCTAAATTTCTCACGACTCTATTAATTTGGCGAGACTGGGTTTGTGTGAAATTTGGGACGGTGGTGATCAAATAGACTGGTTTTGCAGCTATAATCACGATTCTTAACTTTATGATTTCAATTCTCTCTCGATTTGGGGCACGACGTTTATGACAGTGAATTGTGGATTACCATGACCTTTTCGTTAACTTGTCATATGTACGCACTAATTCCGATGCTTGTCTAGCCTCTCTTTAACCCCTTGGCGAAAGCAGTTATTTCTGCCACAACACTTGAAGTCGATTCAGTGGTGATCTCCAGAAGTAAAACCTCTTTTAAACGGTGTTTCCCAGTACTCTCCGGACCCACAACACATGTATTACTTGTAACTGAGACTGTTAAGCACTTCTACATCTACATCTACATCTACATGACTACTCTGCAATTCACATTTAAGTGCTTGGCAGAGGGTTCATCGAACCACAATCATACTATCTCTCTACTATTCCACTCCCGAACAGCGAGCGGGAAAAACGAACACCTAAACCTTTCTGTTCGAGCTCTGATTTCTCTTATTTTATTTTGATGATCATTCCTACCTATGTAGGTTGGGCTCAACAAAATATATTCGCATTCGGAAGAGAAAGTTGGTGACCGAAATTTCGTAAAAAGGTCTCGCCGCGACGAAAGACGTCTATGCTGTAATGACTTCCATCCCAACTCGTGTATCATATCTGCCACACTCTCTCCCCTATAACGTGATAATACAAAACGAGCTGCCCTTTTTTGCACCCTCTCGATGTCCTCCGTCAATCCCACCTGGTAAGGATCCCACACCGCGCAGCAATATTCTAACAGAGGACGAACGAGTGTAGTGTAAGCTGTCTCTTTAGTGGACTTGTTGCATCTTCTAAGTGTCCTGTCAATGAAACGCAACCTTTGGCTCGCCTTTCCGACAATATTATCTATGTGGTTCTTCCAACTGAAGTTGTTCGTAATTTTAACACCCAGGTACTTAGTTGAGTTGACAGCCTTGAGAATTGTACTATTTATCGAGTAATCGAATTCCAACGGATTTCTTTTGGAACTCATGTGGATCGTCTCACACATTTCGTTATTTAGCGTCAACTGCCACCTGACACACCTTACAGCAATCTTTTCTAAATCGCTTTGCAACTGATACTGGTCTTCGGGTGACCTTACTAGACGGTAAATTACAGCATCATCTGCGAACAGTCTAAGAGAACTGCTCAGATTGTCACCCAGGTCATTTATATAGATCAGGAACAGTAGAGGTCCCAGGACGCTTCCCTGGGGAACACCTGATATCACTTCAGTTTTACTCGATGATTTGCCGTCTATTACTACGAACTGCGACCTTCCTGACAGGAAATCACGAATCCAGTCGCACAACTGAGACGATACCCCATAGCTCCGCAGCTTGATTAGAAGTCGCTTGTGAGGAACGGTGTCAAAAGCTTTCCGGAAATCTAGAAATACGGAATCAACTTGAGATCCCCTGTCGATAGCGGCCATTACTGCGTGCGAATAAAGAGCTAGCTGCGTTGCACAAGAGCGATGTTTTCTGAAGCCATGCTGATTACGTGTCAATAGATCGCTCCCTTCGAGGTGATTCATAATGTTTGAATACAGTATATGCTCCAAAACCCTACTGCAAACCGACGTCAATGATATAGGTCTGTAGTTAAATGGATTACTCCTACTACCCTTCTTGAACACTGGTGCGACCTGCGCAATTTTCCAAGCTGTAGGTACAGATCTATCGATGAGCGAGCGGTTGTATATGAGTGCTAAGTAGGGAGCTATAGTATCAGCGTAATCTGAAAGGAACCTAATCGGGGTACAATCTGGACCTGAAGACTTGCCCGTATCAAGCGATTTGATTTGCTTCGCAACCCCTAAGGTATCTACTTCTAAGAAACTCATGCAAGCAGATGTTCGTGTTTCAAATTCTGGAATATTCCATTCGTCTTCCCTGCTGAAGGAATTTCGGAAAACTGCGTTCAATACCTCCGCTTTAGCGGCACAGTCGTCGATAACAGTACCATCGGCACTGCGCAGCGAAGGTATTGACTGCGTCTTGTCGCTTGTGTACTTTACATACGACCAGAATTTCTTCGGATTTTCTACCAAATTTCGAGACAATGTTTCGTTGTGGAACCTATTAAAGGCATCTCGCATCGAAGTACGTGCCAAATTTCGCGCGTCTGTACATTTTAGCCCATCTTCGGGATTTCGCGTTCTTCTGAACTTCGCATGCTTTTTCCGTTGCCTCTGCAACAGCGTTCGGACCTTTTTTGTGTTCCACGGGGGATCCGTTCCATCTCTTACCAGTTTATGAGGTATGAATATCTCAATTGCTGTTGCTACTATATCTTTGAATTTGAGACACATCTCGTCTACATTCGCATAGTCAGTTCGGAAGGAATGGAAATTGTCTTTTAGGAAGGCTTCTAGTGGCACTTTATCCGCTTTTTTAAATAAAATTATTTTGCGTTTGTTTCTGATGGATTTGGAAGAAATGGTATTGAGCCTAGCTACAATGACCTTGTGATCACTAATCCCTGTATCAGTCATGATGCTCTCTATCAGCTCTGGATTGTTTGTGGCTAATTTTCGGAGAAAGCATTTAGGACAATCTCGGAAGACGTTTTCTGCCTACCACCGGTTTTCATCAAGTATTTTTGCCAACATACCGAGGGTAGGTTGAAGTCCCCACCAACTATAACCGTATGAGTGGGGTATTTATTTGTTACGAGACTCAAACTTTCTCTGAACTGTTCCGCAACTGTATCATCGGAGTCTGGGGGTCGGTAGAAGAAGCCAATTATTAACTTAATTCGGCTGTTAAGTATAACCTCCACCCACACCAATTCGCACGGAGTATCTACTTCGACTTCACTACAAGATAAACCAATACTGACAGACACAAACAATCCATCACCATTTCTGCCTAATCTATCTTTCCTGAACACCGTCTGAGACTTCGTAAAAATTTCTGCAGAACTTATTTCAGGCTTTAGCCAGCTTTCTGTACCTATAACGATATCAGCTTCTGTGCTTTCTATTAGCGCTTGAAGCTCAGGGACTTTTCCAGCGCAACTACAACAATTTACAACTATAATTCCGTCTGTTCCTTGATCCAAGCACGTCCTGTAATTGCCAAGCACCCTTTGACATTGCAGCCCATCCCGCACTTTCCCGAGGCCTTCTAACCTAAAAAACCGCCCAGTCCACGCCACACAGCCTCCGCTACCCGTGTAGCCGCCAGCTGAGTGTAGTGAACTCCTGACCTATTCAGCGGAACCCGAAACCCCACCACCCTATGGCGCAAGTCAAGGAATCTGTAGCCAAAACGGTCGCAAAACCGTCTGAGCCTATGATTCAGACCCTACACCCGGCTCTGCACCAAAGGTCCGCAGTCGGTTCTGTCAACGATGCTGCAGATGGTGAGCTCTGCCTTAATCTCGTAAGCAACACCGGCAGCCTTCACGAAATCAGATAGCCGCTGGAATCCAGAGAGAATTTCCTCAGATCCAAAGCTACACACGTCATTAGTGCCGACATGTGCCACCACCTGCAGCTGGCTGCACCCTGTGCTCTTCATGGCATCCGGAAGGACCCTTTCCACATCAGGAATGACTCCTCCCGGAATGCACACGGAGTGCACACTGTATTTCTTCCCCTCCTTAGCCGCCGTATCCCTAAGGGGCCCCATTACTTCATGTGTTTCTTCTCATTTTGAATGAAGATGTTCGTCATGTTTAGTTTTTCATATGTGCGTAGATCTAAATGAAATAAATGTGCGGTAATCGAATTCCTATTGATGTAATTTCGAATAGTTAGATAAGCCCATGTCATTTGAATACAGATTGACGAACAGCTTCAGCCATACGTAACACGTAGCTTCTGCTCAGCCTGTATTTTCTTTTATTTTGTATTAATCATTGATGCTCAGGCATCTGGATATTTCTGTATTTAATCAATTGCAGAATCAAATAACAGATAACTTACTTCCCCTCCCCCTCCCCCCATAACAAACCACTTTCATTTTACCTCAACCTTCCAGTATCTTTAATTCCTACCCACCTCGTAACAGATCTCTTTCAAACAGATCATCAGTTTACTTTTCTATTTCTCTGTTTGTTGTTCACCAGAGTTACTTGGATGCAAGAGAAATAATTTGTGTAGTGATTCTCTCACTGATATCCGAGTTTTACTGCGGCTCTCCTATGTGCTGAATCTGTCCTTCTAGAGGTCATTTCCTTTCCAATTCCGTCACATTTTTCTATAGTCCTTTCCTTTTAGCTTCATAGTACTTACTACCCAAGTGGATTACGTTCCCGGATTCCAATTCTTGTCAGAGTTTTTTTTTAAATTTCTGTCTATAATTGATCAATTGAAGAATATCTTGGGTTACCATCTTAATTCACAGTTTCCTATTTTACTTATCAGTTCCTATGCTTATATCATCCAGAGATGCTCATTCCTCAAAACGCGTGAAGATATGTGTCTCTAGTACATCACGAACGGTCAGCAGTAATGGCGGTACTCCGTCGATAGAATTGTCAGCCGTCAGCGCAGAGCTGGAGCTGATGAAACGAGCGTCGCAACCGAGGGAACCATCGACGATGATAGACAGCTGCCAAGGGTAATCCGTTACGATGGTCTCCATGCCGCGGTTATACGGTCCTGTCTCCTAGACTACAGCCTGGGAGAATTCGATCCGGAATAGCTGCAGTTAGTAGGCGATAAAAACGGCCGCGTCGTATAAGAAGCACTGTATCACACTGCTGCACGCCTGATTCTATTTATACCGATTCCTATATCTTTGATCTCTCCATTTACTTCACCTTTGGTGTATGTACTACGCCAGTAACTTCTGGGTTATCCTCAAGGACACATCTGACGCAAGCAAGTGCTTCAAATAAGTGATATGATGATGCGAGGGCGCTGTTGTCCACAGGAAGTGGTATATAGTTTTATCTCGACAATTAATAAAATCTGTTTCGGAGAGCGTTCTTCTTTTAATAGACTGTTTGCGTCAGCGTATCGCTAAGGGAATTTTCTTTGTTCGCGAAAGAGCATCAAAAAATTTGCCAGCTTATGAATATTACGGAGACCAAAGACAATATAAGCTATTCACGAGATACTACAAAATAGCTTGCAAATCACATAAGGCCATTTTCTGCAATCAAGAGAAAAATAACAACCTTATGTTCTTGTTTACTTTTACGTAAACATAAGGTAGTTGACTTATTTGCACAATAAGACATTTATGAATAAAGAGAGCTTACTTAAGTTGTATAGCTGTGTCGGACATATTGGAATTAAAAAGATGATTACAAACTCATGGATCAAACGTGCAGGCATTGTTATCCAGTTAAACGATTATTACTTTGTCCTACAATGTCTACGTTGCCTCCGAACCTACGAGTTCATATCTGTTGTGTGTACACTGTTGTTTCATACACATGCAGCACAGCAGAGATTTTAGAGTCACAGGATTCCAAATGGTTCACGTACTAGTCTCGCTAAATAATGATTATTAGTATGGAGTTTGAAACCAGTAGTGAATTATCGTGATGTTGTGTTAAAAGTGACTTCAACGTATTCTTTATGTGAAACTACTGAAGTCGACTAATGTGTTGTCTCTACTTTCACAGCCTAGTGAGTCGTTGCCATTGGGCTGTGAAGTGCAGCCCGTGGGCCTTCCTGAAGCTGGTTATGACCCTGCGAGAGGCCTCGCCGTTACTGTGACGGTTTGGGGACACATAGCCTCCGGTGGCATTTTCCCAACAGTCCTGATGTAGGTGGACATCATTATTGTCGACCGCTATACCGGCCAGGATACCTGCATTGGTGTCAACACAGTAACTAAGCGTATGGTGTGCGCTGGCGACAAGGGCCAGTCTATCTGCAACGGTGACTTTGGAGGTCTACTCGTCAGTGGTTCCACACAGGTGGGCATCGTCTCCTGGGGAGGACCCACATACGAGGACCATGGCGCCGTATTCACCAACGTTGGAGAACTCCACTCATGGGTCACAGACTCTACTGGAGTGTAACAGGAAGAACATTTTCGCAAATGATTTTCTAGTCACGGTAGACAACATGTCAAATGGCAGGCCTAATTCTCATACTTTCAATTCTTTATATTATACAGCTGCAATTTTTTTCTAGCTGAAATAAACGAGCTTTTTTCTGCTAACGTGACATTGTTGTGTTATAACAGCTGTCAGAAATTTTATTTTCACTTTCCTATCTCCACCCAGACCTCTCTGTTTCACGCAACGTAGATATAGTAACACTCTATAAGGCCGAAACTAATATTTAGACAAAATAATTTTCATTTAGCAAACCCATTTTACTGTTAGCCTTAGCACGTACAAGGTGAATCACTTGAAATTAGAGCCGTAAATATTGCAGAAATGCGAAGTGCCATTGATGCGCGGTTTTCACACAATGGATTCATAGTCAGGGGTCGTACTGTTAGTCAGTCAGCAGATTGCAACAATAGTATAATGTCTATATTTTGTGAAAACTTACACTTTTTGGAATGGAACTACGCCTATTGAATTTAACAAATTGAAAGCAGGGTAAATTAGAATGTCAGTGTCGTCTTTTGCAGGACTCTAATACGAGTCGTTTACAAGATAACGTATTTTGAAAAGTTCCCACACTGACTTGCAATTCCTGTCGTAGCACACGCTAATGAATAACTCAAGTGCGTACACAATGTGTGTCAATTGTGACCAGTAAAGAGCTAACTGTCACAGCTTGAGTTAGAAACCAACACCGAGAGCGGCAGTACTCGCTTCCAGGTTCAAAAGGCTCTGAGCACTATGGGACTTAACATCCACGGTCATCAGTCCCCTAAAATTAGAACTACATAAACCTGACTAACCTAAGGACATCACACAACACCCAGTCATCACGAGGCAGAGAAAATCCCTGACCCCGCCGGGAATCGAACCCAGGGACCCAGCCGTGGGAAGCGAGAACGCTACCGCACGACCACGATCTGCGGACGCTTGCAGGTTGATACGGAACGACTGCTGCGCACTTGCCAGCATTTTAGCGGAAATGTCCAAGCAGGCTGTGGTAGTACTTCGTTGCACATCATCGGGTGTAGTTTTTACGTCCTTCAAGGCCGGTCGCTGTGGCCGAGCGGTTCTAGGCGCTTCAGTCGGAACCGCGCTGCTGCTACGATCGCAGGCTCGAATCCTGCCTCAGGCATGGACGTGTGTGAGGTCTTTGGGTTAAGTTAGGTGTAAGTAATTCTACGTCTAGGGGACAAATGACCTCAGATGTTAAGTCCCATAGTGCTTAGAGCCATTTGAACCATCCTTGAAGGAAGTGTCCTTCAGCTTTCCCCGCAGGAAAAAGTCGACAGGTATCAAATGCGGGCAACAAGCCACCCAAGGTAGGCGTCTTCTGCGACTAATCCAACAATTTGGAAACTATTCGTGAAGACATGCTGCAGTAGTTCGAGCACAATTGACTGCCAGACATAATGTTAGAGGCACAGATTCATTCGAAACTGCAGAGAAACGTCCTCTAGCATCCGTGGATGACGATCTGTCAGGAGGCTGCGATACTTGTGCCCATTCAGTGTTCCGTATTCGATGAACGGGTCTATAAGTTGATAGTTCACTATCCCACATCACATGTTTGCACTCTGTGGAGCAGACGTTCAACCAGAGGAAGCTAACGCGCATTTTCATCAGAAAAACAGCGCATTTTTCGGTGGTTTTGCGGGCCATTATTGGTGAATGTCGTTTCATAACTAAAGATGATACATCTTGAGTATTATTTCTTAACGTGCAGATACAGATGTTAACACTATTCTCATGATCGTTTCAATGTTATTGTTGATCGAGAGAGATGTGATAGGTGGACATACAGGGTGATTATAAGTAAACGTAAACTTTCAAATCAGTGTAGAAATAACACCACTGGTCAGGATAACGTCGAATTGCAAATGAATATGGTCGGAGAGGGTGGGAAACGAGTGGCACAAGAAAAATAAATAGTTACAAAATGTAGCAACAGATGGGGTTGTAAGCACCATAATTTAGTAGTAGCCGGCTAAAAATGACAAATGAGGCATACAACAATGCCTGTACTACTCAGTGTGCATGGGTGTGCAGGTATGATATTGTATGGTACTGTTAGTTACGTAATCCCATCCACCACGGCATGGTCGTATCGCATCGGATGGGAAAAATGGGTATTTAATTGTCCTAAGGCCAAAACCGATCAAAAGAATCACTGATTTCGGTTTTTAATTGTCCTGAGGCCAAAAACTGCATACAAACATTAGTCAAAATAAAATCAGATTATTAATTTCCGTTTGGCTGAAACGAAACATGTTCAACATGCTGTCCACTATTTTCTGCAACAAGTTGAAATCGAGGAACAGCCTTTTCCGCAACTGCTCGAAGCGTTTCCTGGGATACGTTCAGAATGTGTTAGGCAATGCGCGCCTTCACTGCAGTTAAGTCTGCAATCGGAACACTGAACACAACATCTTTCAGACAGCCCCGCAGCTAGAAGTCACAGGTATTAAGATCAGGCGATCGGGACGGCCAGGCTGTTGGGAAATGGCGGCTGATAATTTTAGCATTTCCGAAATGGCGCTTCAACAACTGCTTAACTGGATTTGCAATGTGCGGACGTTCGCCATCTTGCATAAAAAGGATCCCGTCCACACATCCACGCTGTTGGAGAGCTGTAGTTACGTGGTTGCGCAAAAGACACTCATAGCGCTTACCAGTGATCGTACAGGTAAGAGGACTGGAAGCACCTATCTCTTCGAAAAATATGGTCTTATGATAAATGATGCCATAAACCCGCACCACACGATGGCCTTTTCAGGATAAAGTGGTACTTGTTGATTTGCGTGTGTATTTTCCGTGGCCCATAGGCGACAATTCTTTGTATTGACATATCCTCTCAGATGGAACTGGGCTTCCTCCGTCCACAAAATCTTCCACGGCCAGTTATTGTCCACTTCCATGCGAACAAGAAATTATAAAGCAAAGGTCTCTTCCTGGCAGGTCAACAGGAAGCAGCTCATGCGCATGCGTAATTTTGAATCGATACAAAGAAATATGTTTCGTAGGATTTTACGCACCGTGCACACGTCGGGCGTTTCTCCGTGCACTACACGTTTGCACACCACCATTCGTCTCCTTCTGCATTGCTGTGGCCACTGACGTCGAATCGATTCGTTTCCTCCCTATACCAGTTTACACACCAAAAGAACCCTTATTTCACGTTTTTCAATCATTTTCTCCAGACCCAAGGCAGTCATCGGACCAGCGCCCTTTTACGAACCCTTCAGGTTCCGGAACTTCTGCAGAGCGATGTGTGCATAGTCACCATTCCTGTAGTACAGCATTACAAGTAGAGTGCGCTCCTGCATTGAGACAGTCACGGTGAACGTCGCAGACACGAAAGGAGGAAAAGCAGTGTACCCGGCTTGTTTGTACCAACTTCAGAAATGTGTGTAAAATCTTGTGGGACTTAACTGCTAAGGTCCTTAAGCTTACACACTACGTAACCTAAATTATCCTAAGGACAAACACACACACCCATGCCCGAGGGCGGACTCGAACCTCCGCCGGGACCAGCCGCACACTCCCTGACTGCAGCGCCCCAGACCGCTCGGCTGATCCCACGCGGCTTTATACCAACTTCAATGGGTCGTGAGCATGACAGGTGATTTCATGAACGTGTTCAGACAGATACAGCGCCATCTGTTGACCAATTTCACACTTCTTTTATTTTTTCTTCTGCCACACGATTTTCCCCTTCCCCGATAATATTCCGCTGCAATTTAACGTAATTCTGACCAGTAGTGTTATGTCTACAGCGTTTTGAAAGTTTAGTTATAGTCATTTTGTACATAGATGGAGTATGCGTAGGACACTTGTCTGCCTCTTGCAGCTCCCTCGTGCGGTTGCTCGGGAAACAACGTGAGGATCGAGGGCAACAGTAGCAAGAACATTAATTTCCTCTTTTTTTGCCGTCACTCGTTTCCTTCTGTTGCGTTGCCTACGTGTTACACAATCACTTTCTTGTAACGGGTTGAAGAAGTCAACAGACAATTGCCGAGATGGTTTATGTCTATTGGAATATCTTGCAGCATAACACCGTAAAAGAACAAACTTCATTCTTCCTACACTCTCCATACATCGTGAGGATTTCGGGTTTTATTGTGTTGTTAAATTCCGGCCGGCCGGTGTGATTTAGCAGTTCTAGGCGCTTCAGTCTAGAACCGCTCGACCGCTTCCGTTGCAGGTTCGAATCCTGCCACGGTCATGGTCGTGTGTATGATGTCCTTAGGCTAGTTAGGTTTACGTAGTTCTAAGTTCTAGGGGACTGGCGACCTCAGATATTAAGTCCCATAGTGCTCGGAGCCATTTCAACCATTTTTTGATTAATTCCATTGTACACTCGCGACATTCTGCTTGGGTTTTCACACACTCTAGCAAGTCGCAGTGCACTAGAGGAACACACATGCTTACAGTAAACATGCATAACAACATTGCACCTCACAACTACGCTTATTCAATCGTATAAACAAGTGTCGATGTTTAAACTTTGCACAATACGGTATTTCGTAAACGAATCGCACTAGAATGCTGCAGCCAACACCAATGACATTCTCAGGTACCCCACTTTTGACTGTTAGTAGGCACTGTGTCTTTCAAAAGAGGCTTTGTTTACACAAAAAATACATTTTCTAAGTATTATCACAGTCTTGTAACAATATGAATCCTTGAGTACCAGTCCATTATCTGAATTGTATTGGATTGTTTGGGGGAAGAGACCAAACACAAAGGTCTTCGGTCTCATAGGATTAAGGAAAGACGGGGAAGGAAGTCGGCCGTACCCTTTCAAAGGAACCATCCTGGCATTTGCCTGGAGCGATTTAGGGAAATCTAGGAAAAACTAAATCAGGACGGTCGTCCTCCCGAATACGAGTCCAGTGAGCTAACCACTGCGCCACCTCGTTCGGACTTCTCTGGAAATCGCACATCAGTAGCACCTTCCATTTCCACAATATTTGCGGCTCACGTGATTTATCCTGCATGTTGAACAGAAATATTATTTTGACCGCCCATTTCGTTTTCCTAAAGACCACCGGTAATGGGTCTCATACATTCTTAATGACGATCTTTCTCCAGATTTCGACCGCCCTTTTACAAATCTCTTCTAAATCTATTTCCTTACGTATTTTGTTCTGTACTGAGATATACTTGCCCTTCATTACTCATTGCACTTAATAATATGTTGCAGTTTTTGTACCCTTCAAGCCTCATGCCGTGTCAGACAATGAATTCTTCGAGGCAATTATAATTTAGTCTTGCATTTCACGTTAGTATCAGAGCTTGCACATCATTTCGACAGATGGTGAGTGATGCTTCGTAAAGAACACACTCGCTGTGTTCATTGTTGTGTAGCCTTCCGAATGTCTCATAGATGCATTATCTGTCATTTAATATTATCGAACAATATACTCTCAAACTAATTTTATTCAATAGTTTTTGAAATGTTGATTTTCATGTTCTCGTCGAATATTATTTACAGTTTTTGATTATTCTGATTAATATGGGCCATAAATCATTCTTTTAATGTATCTAAACCAGTATTGTCTGCCACAATTTTATCCTGTGCCTGCATTACTTTTTCGTACGACCTCAGATTTCTTTGTACCCACATATGACTTTCAGCAATTACAACATAAAAACTTTTCTTCATGAGTGGTACTTGAAGAATGCAACATTTATTAATTTTTCTAACTGTTAACTGTCAGTGATGGATGCTGTAACCGAGCTTACTATGTGGATATGATGGAGAATGCAGTCCGTGTCTAATGTATGTATAATGCAATGGAAGTAACTAGGACGGTATGTTGAGAGACTATGAACACTTCTGAAAACAAAAGCAAGTAAGGACTCAGTGGGACGGTTATCGTTGTTTCCGGAGTAAGAAAGTTTGCTTTACTGATTCGTAAGAGATCATTATTCCAATTTTGTGGAACTGATTCATTTCTTAGATTTTCTACCTGGTATTCGTTTTTTGTTGTGCGACAAAGACAAAATAGTTTGCACTGTTGAGATTAGTTTCTTTCATATGTCCTGAGTAACTTGGATTCTTTATGTACACTTCTTTTCTTTCATGCATGAGTTATGTATTATAGTAGTTGGAAAAGAATTATGGATAGCAGTTTATTTCATTAGGTTTCAGTATGGAGATATCTGCAAAGGAGAGGTCACGTTCAGCAGCCAGTCGAATTAATTCAGAAATTTACGGTTTTAGGGCAGAGACAAAGAATTCAGTGATTTTTTTAAAGTGCTTTATCTGAAAACTACCGTGAGCCGCTAAACAGAGAACCGTCTCGTGGCGATAACATATTAGACCTTCTGGTGACAAACAGACCCGAACTATTTGAAACAGTTTACGCAGAACAGGGAATCAGCGATCATAAAGCGGTTACCGCATCGATGATTTCAGCCGTAAATAGAAATATTAAAAAAGGAAGGAATATATTTCTGTTTAGCAAAAATGACAAAAAGCAGATTTCATAGTACCTGATGGTTGAACACAGAAGTTTTGTCTCAAGTAGAGATAGTATTGAGGATCAGTGGACCAAGTTCAAAACCATCGTACAATATGTGTTAGATGAGTGCCGGCCGGTGTGGCCGAGCGGTTCTAGTCGCTACAGTCTGGATCCGCGCAACCGCTACGGTCGCAGGTTCGAATCTTGCCTCGGGCATGGATGTGTGTGATGTCCTTAGGTTAGTTAGGTTTAACTAGTGCTAAGTTCTAGGGGACTAATGACCTCAGAAGTTGAGTCCCATAGCGCTCAGAGCCATTTGACCCATTTTTGTTACATGAGTATGTGCCAAGCAAGACCGTAAGTGATGGCAAAGCGCCACCGTGGTACAACAACCGAGTTAGAAAACTACTGCGGAAGCAAAGGGAACTTCACAGCAAACATAAACATGGCCAAAGCATGCAGGCAAACAAAAATTACGGAAGCGAAATATAGTGTGAGTAGGGCAATGGGAGAGGCATTCAATGAATTCGAAAGTAAATTTATATGTACTGACTTGGCAGAAAATTCTAAGAAATTTTCGTCGGATGTCAAAGCGGTAGGTGGATCAAAGCAAAAGGTCCAGACACTCTGTGACCAAATTGGTACTGAAACAGAGGATGACAGACTAAAGGCCGAAATACTAAATGCCTTTTTCCAAAGCTGATTCACAGAGGAAGACTTGCACTGTAGTCCCTTCTCTGGATTGTCGCACAGATGACGAAACGGTAGATATCGAAATATACGACAGAGGGATAGAGAAACAATTCACATCGCTCAGAAGAGGAAAGTCCGCTGGACCTGATGGGATACCAGTTCGATTTTACACAGAGTACGCGAAGGAACTTGCTCCCCTTCTTGCAGCGGTGTACCTTAGGTCTCTAGAAGAGCGAAGCTTTCCAAAGGATTGGAAAAGGGTACAGGACATCCCCGTTTCCAAGAACGGATGTCGAACAGATGTGCAGAATTATAGACCTATATCTCTAACATAAATCACTTGTAGAATTGTGAAACACGTACTATGTTCGAGTATAATGACTTTTCTGGAAACTAGAAATCTACTCTGTAGGAATCAGCATGGGTTTCGGACAAGACGATCATGTGAAACCCAGATCGCACTATTCGTCCACGAGACTCAGAGTGTCTTAGACACGGGTTCCCAGGTAGATGCCTTGTTTCTTGACTTCGATACAGTTCCCCACACTCGTTTAATGAACGAAGTAAGAGCATTTGGAGTATCAGACCAATTTTGTGATTGGATTGAAGAGTTCCTAGATAACAGAGTGCAGCATGTCATTCTCAATGGAGAGAAGACTTCCGAAGTAAGAGTGATTTCTGGTGTGCTGCAAGGGAGTGTCGTAGGACCGTTAGTATTCACAATATACGTAAACGACCTTGTGGATGACCTCGGAAGTTCATTGAGGCTTTGTGAGGTAGATGCTGTGGTATATCGAGAGGCTGTAACAATGGAAAATTGTACTGAAATACAAGAGGATGTGCAGCGAATTGATGCATGGTGCAGGGAATAGCAATTGAATCTCAATGTAGACATGTGTAACGTGCTGCGAATACATAGAAAGAAAGATCCCTTATCATTTAGCTACAATATAGCAGGACAGCAACTGGAAGCAGTTAATTCCGTAAATTATATGGAAGTAAGCATTAGGAGTGATTTAAAATGAAATGATCATTTAAAGTTGATCGTCGGTAAAGCAGATGCCAGACTGAGTTTCATTGGAAGAATCCTAAGGAAAAGCAATCCAAAAACAAAGGAAGTACGTTTCAGTACATTTGTTCGCCCACTATTTGAATACTGCTCAGCAGTGTGGGATCCATACCAGACATGGCTGACAGAAGAGATGGAGAAGATCAAAATGGTTCAAATGGCTCTGAGCACTATGGGACTTAACATCTATGGTCATCAGTCCCCTAGAACTTAGAACTACTTAAACCTAACTAACCTAAGGACATCACACAACACCCAGTCATCACGAGGCAGACAAAATCCAGAGAAGATCCAACGGAGAGCAGCGCACTTCGTTAGAGGATCATTTAGCAATCGCGAAAGCGTTACGGAGATGATAGACAAACTCCAGTGGAAGACCCTGCAGGAGAGACGCTCAGTAGCTCGGTAAGGGCTTTTATTGAAGTTGCGAGAACATACCTTCACCGTGGAGTCAAGCAGTATATTGCTCCCTCCTACGTATATCTCGCGAAGACACCATGAGGATAAAATCAGAGAGATTAGAGCCCACACAGAGGCATGCATATTGACAGTCATTCTTTCCGCGAACAATACGAGACTGGAGTAGAATGGAGAACCGATAGAGGTATTCAAGGTACTCTCCGCCACACACCGTCAGGTGGCTTGCGGAGTATGGCTGTAGATGTAGATGTAGATGTAGGGGGGAAATTGGAGTGTGAGTCGTCTTGAAAAGTGAAAATTTTATACAAAGAATAGCAGGAGCAGCATCGTAAGAGACACTGGAAATCACCCGACCAGTTATAAGGCTTTTATTTTTAAATGTACAACCAATTCTGGCTAGCAAATGCCTATAATCAAGTTTACTTACTCTAAACACATAAAATATGTGTGGTACAAAATAATATTTACGTGGGCTTGTATGCTTAAAATAAAGCAAATAAGGACTATCTTTTATAAAATTCCAACACCTATCGGGCTAGATACGGTGAAAAGTGAGAAAGGTAAACGTCATAGTACTAAGGCGATAACTAATAAATAACAAAACAAAGAAACTGCGAAGGTTGTGGGGCGTGGTGAAAGATAGAAACCAGAACACTTACGTCGTGTGCTGCGACCCCGAGGCGGGGAGAATGGGTGTCGCGGAGTCGAACACCGCAAGCGAGCAAAGAGCGGCGAAGGTTGTGGGGCGTGGTGAAAGATAGAAACCAGAACACTTACGTCGTGTGCTGCGACCCCGAGGCGGGGAGAATGGGTGTCGCGGAGTCGAACACCGCAAGCGAGCATAGAGCGGCTGCAGCTACTGTAAGTTGGTGATCTTCGGTATGACGAGGCTATGACCGTGTGCTAGGGCTACTGCAAGTAAATGGCGTGAAATCGACTAGCCTGCCGCTTAACATCCTAACTGACAATTTTAAACACAGCAAAGGAAACAAAATTTTATAAAGTGAAGTAAACGACGTCAAAGGAGCGTAGAAAAATATAATAAGATAGATTTCAAAGCATTAATGAATATTTTAAATTAGGAAACAAAAGGAATAGGTGATAAGAACTACTGAGTAAAAAGCAAGTAGCTGAAAGAGATCTGTGCAGAATAAAACCATAAAGTTCTAGCCATAAGTGTTTAGTGGCTTCATATTTAGCAAGGTTCCAGTTAGATGCTGTAATTAGTAGTTAATAAATCCAATTCCTAAATATGGGAAGAATAAAACTAACTGAATCATTAAGTTTTTGTCGTAAGTGATAAGCATATATCACATAGTGGCTACAAAATAGCAAAATTCCAGTACTGTGCCATAATCAGTAATTAATTCGAATATTAAAACTACACATGCAGCGCATACTTGTCCGAAATTAGAAAGAGGAATGATTGTTTGTCGGACGCAGCTTCTAGAGCTATTTCATTTTTGCCTTCCACCTTCTGGGTCTGTTGATCATAAGACAGAATTTTTTCTATATGTACTGGCAGATAAACCTGATGTAAGCAAACTCTGATTAGAAAGTGAGAGTGTTACCACTATTTTTGTGCATTTCTTCTTGTCTGCCCATTGGACTGAAATTGCATGAGACAGAGTTAAAGAAGGTTATTTGATAAAAAAATTTAGCAGTTACGTTTTTATTAATAATGAATGATTCTTGGCATACACATTATAGAAAAATGAATTTTCACATATACTTCACAGTCCTCCTGCGTTGATGTGCATTTGTCTTATGAAACTTGTAGCACATTTATGTTAAGTTATTCTTATCAGTTTGAGTGTAGGCTGACTTGGAAGGTTCCTAGTGCCTACTACAGGAATTACAATTTGGCAATAATGATGAGACTTGATGTGGTAGAAACAAAAGAATTTATGACTACATGTAGTATGACACATGATGTGACAGATTTGATAATGGTAAATTGAGGCATCGGGATGAGGGACTTAGTCACAATGAAAATGGTGATTATACGACAGTTGAAGATGGTTGGAGTGGTAGATGATCTGGTAATTATCATTGTAATGCAGGGAATGTTAGACACTGGAAAAATAGAGAATTTGGTCTGCATATGCTGGATGTGTGATCAGCTTATCCTTCGAGTAACATGTGGGCAAAGAGGTCACCACCATCTGATTGAAAGCTGTAGTCTGTAGCAGAAACACTTGCTAATGACGAATACTATGAACAATTAAATAAAAAGAAATGTAATTTCCTTAGTCAGTCATGTGTTTTAAATATATGTTAATGCAGTCATTTCGTCTTTTAGTATTCACAGAAGTGTCTATGTTTAGCGTGGTAGCATTTATGCCATTTGAAGCAGTTTAATGGCCTAAGCCTTCTTTTCAGTAGGCTATGGTGAAGGGAACAACTGTTGGAAAAAGTGTAGAAATAAAAAGATAAGTGGGTATCGAATTTCTTTGTTGCAGTGGGAGGTTGCCCACGAATTTTGTGATGGCACCAAAGTTGGTGAATGATGCTGTTTAAATGATTGATTTTTTCTTACAGTACTAAGCATTTAGGTGTGGTGAATGACACTGAAAAGTCATGAGTCCATCATGACGCCGATATTTGATGAGTGTAAATTTAGGGTGAAGAGTTACGATCATTGTTCTAAGTTTGTTACCAGATCTACATCGCTCTTTGAGTCACAATCCGTCGTGTGTGACAGTAATGTTAACCCAGTTCTATTACTAGTTTGACAGAACAGTGCTTGTAACTTCCAAGAGAAAAGGAATCACGTTGACTGAGATGAGGAGGTAGATAGGATAGTGAGAGGGAATTTATTTGATGTACTGCAATAACATTATTTGCTACTTTCTGAAGATCCTGGTAAAGTAGTAGATTTTCTTATTTGTTTAATGTGAAGGAACATAAATTGTTCTTTGCAGGCCACATTCTATCACAGGAATTTATAAGGGAAGTTTTGAGGCAGAAACCGAAAACTTGAGGTGACTGAAACTGATGTGCGTTATTATAATAACAGGTTGTTAGTGGTGCCCCAAAAGCGGCCTATACCAACGAATGTCTTTACAGTATACCAAACAAATACTCTCTCGCTATCTCATTTGCCACCAAATCACAGTCAGGCTGATTCCAAACCTCTTGCTAGCTACAAACCCTATGTTGGAAATCTAGCAATATGATTACAATAACATTCGATTGTTGTTGCACTTCGGAAAATATAGAACGATTATTCATACTTTTAGACCATTGACATTAGATGATTTGTTGTAAAAATGTCATAGCATTAAGGCCATGCCCTCTACTTATCTATGAGTAAGTCTGAGCTGCATCCTTTACATAGTAAATTCACAGCATCCAATGCTATTGCTTCTGTTATCAATTTTGCAGGTTATCCTGTGACATGAATGTCAGATCAGTTGCATTTATCAGAGGTTTATCAGCATTCTTGATGGCTTATTGATAAAACATTATGTAGGTACTGATGATGTGTTGATACCAAGCAACTGAGGCAACAAATAATCGGCATTCAACTGGGTAGCGTTTGGTTGGCAAAGACTAATCTTTCTTTGTTTAATCTATTTACTCTATCTAGAAACATGTATAACACATTGTAAAACTATCTCATGCTGTATAAGTTTTGATAGATTTATTCTGCTCAGAACTTACGCTATGTTTGTGCAGTTGAGAACAAGTGGCGAGACTGTGATTCCCCTAACATAATAAGACAGCAATACTTTATCCCTTTCTCGATGACTAGCACTGCATAAGGTAACAGTCATGCTGCAAGACTCTGAGGAGCAGAGTCCTGTAATTTTGCGCCTGTAATTTTGTGTCGTGGGCACGAAATATACAAAGGCATGGACAGGTGATCTGTCTTTGGTAAAACTATTTGTCTGAGATAATTGAGGTCTCTAGTGACTAAACAACAGGGTCATCAGGCACTCAAGAGCTCTTTCTGCTGAGGGTAATAGTATCCACCAGGAATGTAGTTGTTTAAGCACTTGAAAATAAGGTGCAGCATAAAAGGAGGCAAACTGCCTGAAAGCAATTAAAACACAGGATAAGGAGGAGGGAGGGGGGAACAAAGGCAGCAGGCAGACAAAGGTGGCATGTCCAAAGGTCCACCTTACCTAGCAAGTTGCAGAATACGGCCCATAACCCCAACCAATCGGCAGCCACTTCGAAGATGGTGTAAAACTCTGCATCAAAGAATAAGGACCACTGCCATGGTGAAAACGAAGAATTAGTTCGGTTGTCTGTGAGTTGTCCACCAATATGGGACTCAAATAATTTGGAAGATTATGCTGAACAGGGAGACTGAAGGGGCATTCCTTCAGGGCAAGTGAAACTACTCGTATTAGGCTCTAAATCTATAATGGTGGGGGTGGGTGAGGGAGTAGCTGGTTACATAAAATAAAATTATGGGTCAGTCTTGTATGACTGATGTGGACGCCTCCACATACAACGGTCGATCGCTACCGGCGGAGAAAGGAAGGAAGAGTGTCATGCAGCAGTAGTCTCCTTGAGAGTCCGGAGGTTTTAGAGGGGGGAATAGCCCACCAGATGTTGCAGTGCTTCTGAGTGAGCAGAGTCCTTAGTTGCACCTGCAAATCTGTACCTGGGATAGTCAAAGCAAATGGTGGGCCACACCGGCCGGCCACTACGTTTCCCCGGCACCGAATGGTATTCCTGACCGTGATGTACAGTTCATAGTATTAGAGCTGTCAGTGAAAAACTGTCGCTCCCTAATTCTGTGAAGAATAAAAAAGAATGTGACGAGGGCGACTGAGACTTTATTTCCTTAAAAGAAATCGGTCCCAATTCATGGCCCAGGTACAGAACAGGTGGCTTGTGTAAGAGGACACAGAACGTGCACTCTAAGGATAGGTAGAGATCGCGGCCGATGACTGCGAGTCCATCTCAAACTGGTAATCCCACCTGAGGGTGAGTGTCAGATGATCGTTGCCCCGATATGAAAAAATGCTTGAATATTCAAGATGGTGACGAAATTGCCGAATGGCGATGACAAGGGGGGACTGTGGTGTCACCGCCAGACACCACACTTGCTAGGTGGTAGCCTTTAAATCGGCCGCGGTCCGGTAGTATACGTCGGACCCGCGTGTCGCCACTATCAGTGATTGCAGACCGACCGCCGCCACACGGCAGGTCTAGAGAGACTTCCTAGCACTCGCCCAGTTGTACAGCCGGCTGTGTAGCGATGGTTCACTGGCAAAATACGCTCTCATTTGCCGAAACGATACTTAGCATAGCCTTCAGCTACGTCATGTGCTACGACCTAGCATGGCGCAATTATCAGTTATTATTGATATTGAATCATGTACCGACAACACCGACGTTCGTCATTAATGGATTAAAGTTAAGTATTCCACAAGCTACGTCCGTTTTTCTTAATTCTAATTTTCTTGCCCTGTTCCAGACCTCACGCCAGCCTGCGTGAGATAAATCGCGTGTCTTTCGGCCTCCTCTAGTAACACAGTGTTAGCTCTCCTGCCAACCAAAACAGGGACAAGAGTTTTTACCATCGGATTTGAGTTGGGAAAATCCCCAGTTCAGCACGGAGTTTGCCTATAGGGCTAGTCTGGAAGTCACTGGTGGCTATCGAGCTTCACGATGGTGAGCTCGGTTTAACAGTACTAAAGTTGAAGGTGCCACCTAGCTATAAATCAAGCTGTCACAGTCCAAGCGGGTCTGGTTCTGAACCTGGTAGATGTGGGGAGCAGCGCGATCTGCACACAAAGAGTATCTATAAAGACGCACAGAGAGTTATGATTTCATATGCAGTTAGTCTTTAGCCAAGTTAGCTTCTCGACAGTGACCAGTCCAAAAATCGGGACTGTGCAACGACTTCCAAAGGGTGTGTATCCAAATTGACTTCTGGGCCAGGACGGTCCATGACATGACGAGAAAAATGCACGACTTGTGTTGTTCCTGAAGAGAACTAGGATCCATGGGAAAGGAACCATATGGAGACTTGTCCGATGGTGCCTTGTAAGTGGCGTAGAGCCAAGGCTACTGTCTGGGACTGTGCCCAATGTAAAAGACCTTGACATACATTGCAGCAGTGACAAGTGGCCTGATAGGGAACACTGGCCCATTGGTGACAATGAAGAAGAGTGCCCAGCAATGAGCGCTGCAAGGTGCCACTCATTTGGTGCCCTAGTTGAAGCACAAACTGTAATCCGGCAAAACCAGTGGGTTAAAAATTGGTGAATAAAAACTGGTAGGTAGCATTGAAAGCTCCATTCGCGGAAGGTAATTAAAATATGTCACCAGGCAGTGTCGTTTGCCTTATGAGGGTCAAACAAGGCTACTGTTAAATGCCGCAGTATAGGAAAAGCCACTCGAATTGCCGATTCCAATCAATTCAGGTGGTTGTTAGTGGATCATCCCTTGCGGAAACCACACTCTTGTGAGACAAAATGCTCCTAAATACGAGGATGCCACCATCCTTTCAAGTAGTTCGCAGAGTATATTGTTGAAGCTAACTTTGGCCAAATGCTAGGTTTTTACCAGGCTTAAAGACTGTAATGATGATGCTGCCTCGTCGTTACGAGGGGAAGACACCATCGAGCCAAGTGCACTCGAAGATGGAGTGGAGATGGAGCTGTTGATTGACGCTCAAATGTTGCTTCAACTGACTGTGAGTGCTATCAGGGCCTGGAGCCATAGCATGAGATGAAACAAGAACCTCAAGCAATTTCATGTGAGTAAGGGATCATTATATAATTCGGTTTGCTGAGGGCATTCAGTTTCTCATAAGTCGATACTGTATTTACAATATCGAGGTATCATCGCCTAATTATGAATGTGTTTAAGATATTTGTAAACAGACCACATAAAGCACCAAGTGCAGATTTTTTTTACTAAAGAGGTCATGCATCCAAAGAAAGTGTTCCGAGAGAAAGGATATTCTATCCAGCAAATTAGCAGGGAAAACCAAAGAACCAAGATGTGGATAAAGAAGAGAGTTCATCGGCAATACATCTAGCTTTACTTCCCTGTGTTGGCAATATTTCGTATGATATGACTAGAATAATCCATTAGTTTCAGAGCTGATGGGGCCTGTGAAGGACAATATGTTATTGTGGAAGGCTGGAATATAGATTATATCTTGTCATAATACCAGACCAAGCACACCTGGAAAA
The DNA here is from genome assembly GCF_023897955.1 of Schistocerca gregaria. NCBI lineage: Eukaryota > Metazoa > Arthropoda > Insecta > Orthoptera > Acrididae > Schistocerca > Schistocerca gregaria. The sequence goes on from NC_064924.1 coordinate 187,328,386, forward strand.
ACGCTACACTGAACGACAACGTTGCATTTCCCTTTTGCAACCTAGCAGATCCGCACTTGCTAAACTATTACATCCCCGTTAGATTTTCAGTGGACCTTAATAAAACACTAGTTCTGAACACAGCAGTGTCTTTTTGGGACTCCAGCAATCTTTGGAAATGTGATGGCTGGAAACCTGGGGAACCGTGACAACGGTTAGTAGCCTTATAGTACTTGAATTCTGTCACCTCTACAATTTGTTCAAATTTAGGATGATGGAATGCGCAGAACACTTGTGGCGAGTAGCAACACCGACAATAGCTGAATTTTCTAGTTTACGAGCAGGGGTACTATAACTGGGTGTGGTCCACCTGTCAATTTCAACAGAATACTCACAGCGCGTTATATATTGGAGAACAGAGGAAGTCTTCGTCAGTTCTGGAGGGCTCACCTGAAGACGACTGGCAAGTGCCCAGTCGACATATCGTGAGGTGTAATTCGTAAAGTGTAATCGAAGGCATCAGCCAGCAAGACAGAAATTTCTTGAGAAACTATTCACAGTAACATATTTCAAATTCACAGCAGGACTCTCTGTTTCAGCTGTCATAGCGCACGGTTTCTGTCAAATTTAGTGACTTATTTCACGATTCTCCGTACTCTCATTGCTATCATCTCCAGTCCTACATACTACCTGTTCTTGGTCTAATCTCTTACAGCTCATAATAGTACACAAATAGCTCATAAACTGAACAAAATGTGTAGAGATTTCCTTTTAATCCGCCCAATACACTTTACATCATGTTGCGCAACACTGTGAGAGACGACAAGTCTCTGTGTTACTTATCTTCATAATCAAGGCTATTCTATAATGTTGTTACTTCACCCGAGAAATCATTTTCTGTGAGACAATAGGAGGTTTTCAACATGAGCAGGCCTTGCTAGTAGCACATACAGTGTAAATACATGCGGGATCTTCATAACAGCTCTCCTTCAAAACGTATTCTCTGGAGTTAAAACAAGAAGGCGGTTTGGTTATTGAACAGCAAACTTTGCAGTGGACACTTGAGGCTCGGAAGCTACGTGCAGCTGTTAGGGAGAGGAACATCCCAAAGCACTTATTGTGAACAGAATGTTGCTTCTAAGAATTTCTGGCACCTGTGTGTAGGCAATGCTTTTGGCTGTAGAATCGAAAAACTGCACACTTGGATCTAACTATAAGGCATTACTGGCCACTGATGGGGCAGGGGCGCAGGAGAGAAAGTAGGCTGCCCAGTCACAATGTTTCCACAGTGTTGTAAACGCCTTTTGTGTTCAGAGGTGGCATCAAGTAAAGTAAGCAAGTTTCCATGTTCGCCTTGGACTGTATGCTACAGGCAGAGCCATCAGGTAGTGTAGGTCCTCATCCTTTCGAATTCTTTGGGAAGCTTCAGGCCTTAAGAAGCATTTTAGAATGGAACACAATATTTAAGGTGACTCTGAAATGATTGATGTGGGGACAGAAAGGCACTGTTCTTAGCTAAGGTCTTTGGTCAGATATTCTGTGATGTTAGGCCCATCAAGATAATCATCTATGTAAGAAATGTGTTGTTCACCCTAGACCTAAATGAAAATTCTCTAAACATGCTACCTAAATAGGCCACGGGAAACACAATTCGTTAGCATAGCGTCTTGCCTTCCCTGCACGGAAATTTATAATTCACAGATTTGCTGCTTCTCCACCAGTAAGAAGGTTATTGGTAATTTTGGTTACGAATGACTGGGGGGGGGGGGGGGGGGGAGGAGGAGGCAAACGAGTTAGGGAGGAGGTATAGGACTTGTGGAGTCCGGTGATTGGCACAAAATCCATGTATGGGCAGTTGCAACGGCTCAGTTTCCTGGTTTATGGAATCAAGTAGGAGTTTTAACATATAACACATTTTACGTACAACCTGCTTATTGAAGATACACTTTTAGAATGATCTTTGAACACGATCTGTGAATCAGGAAAAATTGTTTTACCTAATTACACATGTGGCACTACTATGATCGGACGGAAGTTTTCAGCCATTCTTCGACAATCAGTTCTTAGTCTTGGTCATCGATTGTAATGGGATGCAGTTGTGCTTCCCGTTGCTAAGATTTTGTAAACACAAACCTCGCACGTTTCCCCCTGTGTTTTCGGTTGATGAAAAGGAATATGGTAGTTTTAATCAAATTTTTCTTTTTAGCAGTGATTTAAAACCTGAGTTGTGCTGATTCGTATCGATAACGGTTGTCCACTGTAGCAGTTATCCAGCAGAGAGTTTGGTATGCTCCATGAGACAGAGTGGTCTGTCGGCCTGCGAGAGCTTTACAAGACTGGCACGAAGGCTGGGATTGATTCTGTTTTGTTGTTCGGACCTGAGCGGATGGGCAAGACAGCGCCTGCTGAGGGGCACCCAGCGGGACTCTGCAGACTTTTAAGGGGAAGCTCAAGTGCGGGCAGGGCTCTATTCTGCGAACATAAATGTTACTCCTCTAGCTCCAGCTAGTGGCATGCAGAGTGGACGGACTGAGGAGGTCGCTACTATTGCCTGCATCTCATATGTCCTCTACCGTCACCAGGGAATCAAACCTGGTACGTATGATTCTGAACACTAGCTTCCGAAACTACTGCGAGCCCCAATAAGTGCCTGTTGACATTCATGCTGGCCAGTTCCTTTTTTGGGCTGAGAATGATCATCAACTGCTGTGACAATGGTTTCTGATATTATATTAGAGGTCTGGCGTCGCCTTTGCTTCTGGATTGGATTAACTGAGTCCGCCCCAATAGCGTTTGAATGCCACGCACGGGGCCCGGGTTCGATTACCGGCTTGGGTTTTCTCCCCTCAGGGACTCGGTGTTTTGCTGTCATCATCATTTCATCCCCACTGTCGACGCACAAGTCACCCAATGTAGCGTCGCACTCAATAAGATTTGCACTTGGCAGCTCCCTACCACCAACCCCATACGATCACTTCATTTTTATTTCTTTATTAGCTGATACCTGTTCTGTGTTTAGGACTTCAGAAAACTTGTGCGTTCTCTAAAAGGTAAAAATTTTAATTTCATTAATTTTCTGGTTGTTTCCAGTGGGATAATCACAGTTTTATTAACGTAAAATAATATTTTAATTATTAGATACTTCTGGTGCTTAAGAACTCAGGAAATTGTTCGTCCTCGAAAATGTTATAACTAGATTTAACGAACTGTTCGTTGAACGTTATAATACGGGCAGTTACTGCAGGGATGTCAGGCAGAGTGCATGTCCAGCGCCGATGATTTCATTGGGATCCTGGTGGTTACGGTTTCCCAACCTGTTGTGTCGCTTTGGAATGGTTTTGGTGACTGATGCTTTTTGTTGATCTGGCCGCTTACATTTCAGAGACTTCACTCAACCATCTAATTAAATATGTGGAATACAGGTTGCAGCTATCTAGCTGAATGGAGGTTTGGTAAACACTAAGGTTGAAGATATGAAAAATATTTCATGATACAAGTATGGAATCAAAAAATACAAGTGGGGTTTGTTACTTCCAGTTGTTCACTCCTGATGCTTTATGTTATCAGGGTTCCTTGTACACACCCACTTTCTGTAAGTCCCACGATATAAGTTTCCGAGATTTTATCTCTACTGACATGGGTAATTCATTCCTTGCAGATGTCCTCTAGAAAAGTTGATATCATAAAGTTCTAATCCGTCTGTGACACAGAATTTGGCAGTATTACATTCTCGGCAAAAGGTATGCTGTTATTACATTAGACATATGCTCAGTTAATTGTTTATAAGGTTGGAGGCGTGGCCTGTGCTCTTCTTGACAGTGAGCATGATGGGAACGAATGTTAAAACACATGGTCTTCTTGGACAGCATAGCTTTAGAGGCTACACTAATGCACACGCGAGGTAATCAGGGTGGTAATAATTAAACGTTCGGTGACTGACAGGCCACAATAAGAAACAAGTGATCATAGGACAATTAAACTTGATAGAAACGTTTGTAAGAACCCATGAAAGAGAAATAACGAATAAATCACTGAAAGAAACACATAATAATTTCCAGAGGAGAGTATAACATTTGTTAATTACGCACCATATTTCGGTTCCAGGTTCCAAACGTTACTCAATGTGACCATCTACATCCACGATAGTCTGAAACCGCGTTAGAGATTTCTCTACTGCTGTTTGTAACATATAAGGTAGAATTTTGGCCATCTCCTTTGATATGATCACCTTCAACTTCCAACGTGTGTTAGTGCCTCGTTGAGAGATCTTGTCCTTCAGATAACGCCACAGCCAGAAACCGCACGTGTTCAAATCTGGTGACCTTGCTCTACACACAGTTTACTATAATCGATCAACGAATCCATTTTCTGCTAATGTGTTACGGAGTACCCGAGTGATGTTACAAGGAATGTGTCGATACTCTCGAAAAGCAGCGACTTTAAGAGTCATGTCCTGTTCATCTTGGCCAGATCCATGTTGAATGTCTGCTACCGTAGTGCATACTGGTTCTTGTGTTCCAATCTTACGTCGCCGTGCCAGTACCGGCGCTTAACGGCAAGTTATGACCCTAAAACTAGTAACTACGCAAATCCTGAACATCATTCTTAAAAAGTGCGATACCCATATAGCAAATGGTTTTCCGCCTGCCCTGGATAAAGTAGCGGAAGATTAATTCCAACCACACCCTACAATATTTCATCTGACTGTTTTCCAGTGGCGCCTGCACATTTCCTTGCAGTAGAACGACTGACCCTGTTGCTAACAGGTCTGGAAATAAGAGTGACGTGTGGTTTATATAAGGAGATTGATAACAGCAGAAAGTGATTAAAGTCTTTACGATCAGATAGCAGGAAACACACTTCTCTCCTCAAAAGCTACGGCGAACATTAAAACTCCGCGGACTGATAAGCTCCATGGCAGCATTCGAACAACACAGATTTCCATAATTTCGCTTCCTGTTTCGTGTAGACGGGTCAAAGTTGCCTGTAATCTGTTGATATTTCGTCGTGCAATTCACTTACAACGGCGGTGGTGTAAGTTGCTTGTCCTCTCTGATGGACGTCGTCTGATGTATAATCCTGTAACAATTACGGTTTAGTATTCGATCCGTAATGACATATGTTGATAACACTAGCTGCAACGGAGAGGAGTCTGCATATATCACATTAATTTTTTTACCATCGTTATATCGATATCGTTAATGCTGTTCAGTACGAGACATTCCGTCGCAACATGTCAACTTAATAAGGTTACATCTGAGGCTTCATAAACAACACAGAGATTGGGGACACTGTCTTTTTCTAACATCAGTATTTCTGCTAAATCGTATCGTCATCTATCACTTTTTACTTCTCGAAACATTTACTGAGCATTTCCTGACAAGATAGTTACCAGAAAAGACACGCCCCTATATTCCACGACTTATATTTCCTTGGGAATGCGAGTAGTTTCTGTGTGTTGATGGTTTACAGTGAAATGAAAAATAGTGAATTCACAGACTCCTTTACCTCTCCTTATGTATCTGTAGAAATACATGAAACAATACCAAAGTTATAAAATTTAGCACATTGAATACAAAGCAATGGTTTATTCCATGAAACTGTGTGACTGACACGGATACGGCCTCAGATATTTTGATCACTACAGACTACCTTCTGTCCTCAGAACGATACCTTGTAATAGTGTAATATCAATAATCTGTTGTTATTCCTTAATGATTTATTTAGCGTATTAAACCACCTCTTCCCACAAGTTTTGATTAGGTGAAAGGTACATATGGAAAAAATACTTCACAACGTATATAGGAATCGAAAACATGTCGCCGCTGCCAACCGACTTGGGCCTCTCGGCCAAAGGAGCTTCCGTTTAAAAGTGATAACTTCAAGGGTGAAAAAGGGCACTCAAAAAGCTTTTTATCTTCATTTTTGGGAAAATTTTGATTTGCGAAGGCTATATATAATCACTGCTCTGTTTTCATTTAACTATTTATCCCATCATTTATGAGTCGATGGCGCGCTACAACTTTAGGTTTACTTTTCTCAAAAATGTGAAGGAAGTTAGCGAACCAAATTAACTTAGAGACCTTCATTTTAGGTGGTACACAAGGGACGGAGAAAACTTGATTTGAAAGAACTCTCCATGTATTAAGAAGCGACTAACTTCCTCACTGACAATTTTTCAATATTTTCAGTACTTATGTACAAGCTACAGTATCTTCGACTTCCCTGCTGTTCTGAAGAACAATAGAATTTCTGTCACGTATGTCTGTATCAGACCCATTTAAAAATACTTTGTAATGGCATGTCTTTATTCTGTCTTCGCATGGAAAATGATTTCTTTGTTACTATTAGTACAAACTTTAAGTGTGAGAATAACCAGGATCATAATCGGAGCACTGTTTGTACTGCACTGTGACTGCTGAGATTATTTCTGAAACTATGTGAGCAGCAGCTGTAGTTTCATACACAGATGTTGGAAACCAAATGGTGATATAAGAATTAAAAAAAAAAACAACTAAAAGACTACTTTTACTATAGTTAAAATCAAACGACATTTTCTGCCATTTCCTATTGAGACCTGCTGCCTTTGTTCATTCTCCTATAAAATATTGTTACATACAATGGAATGGTCCTATCCGACTTGTCGAAATCTGCCCTGAAACTTAAGCGAAAAATACACTGAAAGGAACAGAATGTCAACATTTAGATACTAAGACACACTTCAAATATTGCCCGCCCCGATAGCTATGTGGTCAGCGTGAGAGATTGCCGGCCTATGGGCACGGATTCGATTCCCGGCTATGTCGGAGACTTTTTTCCGCTCAGTGACTGGGTGTTGTGTTGTCTTCATCATCATTTCATCCCCATCCGGCGCACAGGAGGCCCAATGTTGCGTCGAATGCAATTAGACCTAAAATTGTTGAAAATTGCCAAATTCGTAGCTCAGCAGGCAGCTGGAGAAGTCTTACACCACTGGTTTAGCTGTGGCAGATAGAGCACGCGTAACACGGAGGCCATGTATCCTTTGTTGACGGCGCGTCGGTAAAGAGATAAGATGGCGAAACGCAATCATAATTTGTAACGCATATTTCAGTTTCCGTTGACGGTTTCTGTGCCACAATAAATTGTTCGACTTTACCAACCCTCGATTTTGCAACCCAATTTAAAATTCATAATAATGAGGACTTGCCTTTGCAGTATCACTACGTGTTAACAATGGAGATGAAAGTGAATTAATTTTCTTTGTGATTTCTTCTTATATGCTTTGTAAGAGCACCTGTCTTTGTGCAAGTTCCAGCGTTTCACGGTAATGTGGGATCCAATTAATGTTTTCAACCTTACAAAGATGAAATATGAAGATTTTGGTATGGGACCAAATCACTTGCTTATCCTGACGACCAACATTTGTGTTATTTATCTGTTAAATTTTCCAACATTCACTCGAATGTTGTCAACATTTCGTCAGAGACTGAGGCAAACGATTCTGTGAGATGTGGTTCAAACAGTGATGTGCTAATTGAAGTTAAGATTAAAAATGGGAGTACACTCCAAGCTAAAAGGAAACATGTACAGATATAGTTCTCAGCAATGAAGAAAAGGCTGCAAGTATTGTTGTTAAACGAAGGGGGACAAACTACTTAAAACTTCCGCAGTGTGCATAGCAGCTTTCGTTTCATAAAATCTGAACATTCGTTGGAAGACTCAGAGAAAGATTTATATGAAGTTCGAAATAAGCGGAAAAATTAACATCGGAAAAGTATGAAAGAAACATTCCTGTAAAGATTTAGAATCGCTTGTTAGAGTTGGTGCACCATTGCCGAGTTAGATCTACTGTACTTTCGGCACTCTGAAGTGATAGGAACATTCAAAGCAGTCTCTTAGTATCTTGTCAGCGCTGTAGACTGTGTTAATATCGCTTACAACACTCTGCGCCCTCGGCAAGAGATTTTGTGGTTTGACGGACTAGTAGTTAGCGAGTGGACAGGGACGTGTATGGACATGAAATTATTAGCGGAGACGACATGCATTGTGAAGTGTGGTGAAATGATATGTTTATAAGAATATACCCAAGGAAATGAATCATTTGGATGTTTGGTTCATAACGTTTGGGCAGTGGAATTATTAAGAACTATATAAGTTTTGGAACTGGCTGTCACATGGATAAGGTAAAATTTTCTAAATACATTGTTTACTCTTCCACAAAATATTTCTTTCGCCAACCGTATGCGTCCTCGTAGTTAGAGTCTATAGTAGTTAAAATCTTTGTATTGAGCTAGCTTTAGCTGTTACTTGCTGTAATTGCTGTAGTTCGTGTTATGAAGATTTTCTGCGAGGTAAGTGACTTATGAGAAAGAATGGGGTTTGCACTGTTGGGATTCGTGATTAAAATGAGTATAGGCAATTAACAGAGATGGAGATAGTTTAATATTTCTTTAAATTCATATTTTTATGCTTTGTATTATTGTTAGGATTTCTTGCAATTCAGAGCCATTCTTTTGTGTTTATAATTGGTGGTCATGTGGTCAATGTATATCAGTCAGATTGCGTTGGGCTTGCATATTGTGGGTAATAAATGGATAGACTATGTCTGAGTTGTCTTTGCCAGGGAAATTTCTCTAGGTCAGTGTTTAATAAAAATAATTACTACATTACCGATTTATAGGATTCTTGAACCTGGTTAAGGGGATTCAAGAAGTTACACAAAAAAGAAAGTCTCAAAATTAGAAATTATATGTGAAGTAAATCAATAGAGAAGATTCGATTAATAAGTAAAACTGTGGAGAAATACGTAGCTGATGTTATCCCCCCAAACGCAGCACATAACACCAACAGTCAGGTTTTCTTCAAGAACTCGGTGCAAACCGCACTTTGTCATTTAGATCGAAAAACAGACGGAGACGCTCTTGCAGTCAGTGGATGCTCTGACACATTCGTATAAAACAATGCTAGTGATAAACATTAATGAATCACTTTCTCCACAGCTTTATATCTGTTCTCAGGAACATCAAGCCGAATTAGGACCAAAAACTGAAAAGAAAAACAATTGGTTACTTGTAAAAACTTCGTAATCGACGAAGCAAAAACGGGAAAAAATTAATTTTCAATGCTACATCCAAAACGTCTTCTTACCACTTGCAGCAAATAATCCGTTGCTTTCCTTGGACTGTCGATCTGGTCATAATGACAGCCCTGTCTTTAGGAGGAGGACGAAAAGAAAGTCGGATTCCATGCGCAGCAAATACCGTGATCCAGCATCTCGGTAAAACGTAATTTCAGCAGCGTGAAGCATTTTTCTGAATTATAATTTCCGATAACTCTTTGTAAATTCAAGTTCATCAGCGGCAGAGTGTTGTCAGAATTCAATTATTTCTGCTGCTGATACGCAGCATATTCTGCAGAACGACGATTATTACCATGTCTTACTCAATTCCAATTCTCTCCAAGTACGAGTAGCAATTAGCGTGGATAGCCTGAACGCATTAACTTTTTCTTTTATCGTATTGTGTTCCTAGTGGAAGAAAATGTTGTTTTTCCTCATCCAATTGTCAGCATGGAATAAACAAGGAACTGTTTCATGGTTAGTAAAATGTACATTATTGGAATGTTATCGTAATAATTGTGCTCCGGGAATCGTTACAAGGGTCACTGCAAAACAAATGCACACTATTTTTTTAAAACCCATCTTTTATTCTACATGTTTGAAAGTTTTACAGTGTGTAAATGCATCCTTTAGGAACGGTAAAATTCTGGACCAACCTGTTGGAGCCCCTGTTTGGAAGCATCATCTTCAAACCTTGTTCCACGTAGAGAGTCTTTCAATTTCCCAAAGAGATGATGGTCACATGGAGCCAGGTCAGGACTATAAGGCAGGTGTTTCAGTGTTTTGTGATCGCTTCCATGGTTTTTTGACTGACGTGTAGCCGTGCATTGTCGTGCAACAGCCAAACATCCTGTTTTTGCCGATGTGGTCGAACACGACTCAGTGGAGCTTGAAGTTTCTTCGGTGTCTTATGCATTAGAATTTATGGTGGTTCCACTTGGCATGATGTCCACAATAAAGGGTCCTTTGGAGTCGAAGAAAACTGTGGCCATAACTTTTCCAGCAGGAGATGTGGTTTTGAATTTTTTTTCTTGGGTGAATTTGCATGATGCCACTCCATTGACCGTCTCTTCGCCTCTGGTGAAAAATGATGGAGCCATGTTTCATCACCTGTCACAATTCTTCCAAGAAATTCATCTTCGCCTTTCTTGTACTATTCCGAAAGTTCGCTGCGTACCGTTTTTCTTCTTTCTTTGTGAGCCACTGTCAACATTCTGGGAACCCACCTGTCACAAACCTTTTATAAGGCCAAGACTTTCAATATTCTGCAAACACTTCCTTTCCATATCTCAACGTACCGTGACAATACGTTCACTGTGAAGCGTCTGTCAGCAGTCACCAATTCCTTAACTCAGTGCACATTTTCTGGAACGTGAGCAGTACGAGGCCTGCCGCTGCAAGGACAATCCTCAATATTGCCGTGCCCGCTTTCATCACGTATCCTGCTTGCCCACCGACTAATTGTACTGCGATCGACAGCAGCATCTCCATACACCTTTTTCAACCTCTTGTGGATGTTTCCCACTGTCTGGTTTCCACAGCACAGGAATTCTATGACAGCACGTTGTATCTGACGAACGTCAAGTGAAGCAGCCGTCTTGAAGACTTGTTGTGACGGCGCCACTCACGGGAACAGTTTGAACTAAATTAGAGAACAAGTGGGAAGGATGAATCAACACACTGTAAAACCTTCACACATGTAGAATGAAAACTATATTTTTACAAAAAATAGTGTGCATTTCTTTTGGAGTGGCCCTCGTATAAAATTTTTAATGTCAATAAATTTGAAGTCAAATGCTAGCCGAACGGTATCGGTTCGATTCCTGGCAGCATCAGAAGCTTTTTCGTCCAGGGACTGGGTGTTGTATTGTTCTTACAGTCGTATCGTTGTAATTGATTTGCCACTATTGAAATGGGTGTATGGGCATGTCCCAAAATTGGCCGAGCGGTCTAAGGCGCTGCAGTCATGGACTGTGCGACTGGTCCCGGCGGAGGTTCGAGTCCCCCCTAGGGGATGGGTCTGTTTGTTTGTCCTTAGGATAATTTAGGTTAAGTAGTGTGTAAGCTTACTGACTGATGACGTTGGCAGTTAAGTTCCATAAGATTTCACACACATTAATTAATATGTACCAAAAGACAATAACAGAATTAAAAGAATTAATGTTCCGACTGATGGAAGACATGTGATGTAACACCATCCGCCGAATTGATTTTTTGCCTCTGCCAGGCCCTTGTTCAACAGCTGCGTCTCCAACAGTTTAGCTGTCGATGTGGACCGCAACCATTTCAAAAGATTGATGGTTTATGACATTTTGGTATGTTTTAAGTGCTTGAAATTCACGTGTGTCGAATTTAGATTTGGAGCTATACGGGGGAACCTTCTCTTGTCATGGTTGGGTCTGCTTCTTTGCCGTTTCGCACGGAAGGCAGGAATGGCTATACAAACGGCTGCTACAAGTGGTTCTTCGTGCGGCAAATATAAGTAACTTTTCAGACTGTTGCAGTGTGCCTTAGTAGCTAAAATTTTGACAGGGTTATTGTTTTCGGTGTATTCTTCCTAAGTGGAATACTCCAAGGTAGATTTCGACACGTTGGATTTGACCGCACCTTTCTAATGTTTCCTCACCTTCATGTGCTTGTGTTTCAATATATGTATCGATTATCTGTTGTTGGCTCTCTTTTGGACTTTAAGTCTGAAAATTATTTGGTACCTAAAGCAATATATATTTTACGAGAGCATTAAGTACACATCTTTTATCCAAACCCTGTTCACCAAGGATTATCCGTTGCGAGCTCTCGACAAGTCGCTTTCGTCATGTAGTTGTTAATGCCCACATATCTTCTAGAATTTCAATTTTTTGTGACATCGTTTAGTGTTATAGCCCCTTCACCGCTGCCTTGAAAGCACTGCAATTTATTGTAGTTTTTTATTGCTGAACAGTTTCAAATCAGTAGGAAATGAGCTTTTTGTATGCTAGAAAGATATAAACTGGGCACTGTCTGCAAATAACTGGAAGCTGCGTTGACGGCTGCTTACGGGTTTCGGTCTGCTGTGCTAAGCTGCTTGGACTTCAGAGCACGAGTGACCTAAATTAGAAAGCTTATGTAGTAACTGGTCTGCTTAGCAGAATGTGTGAGGTGGTAGCCAGTGCGGGCAACACATTCGGCGAGTGGCTAACTTTCCTACAAATCAGTACACTCACAGAGTTGGGGTATATTTCAGAATGGAAGCTCCAGTGTTATACGGAAATGGGAGTCCCTTAGAAAATTAGCATGCCGTTGTTTTATCCGTATGCTTCCACGGAGCTCTGGTCCAAGATATGGACGAGGCTATGCGGGCGGCAATTGAACACATTGGGAACACCGGGCTGGCTGAGTTTGGTACGAATGAAGGCGGCCGCCTAGGCGCAGAGACCATTCTTACTTCCTGTAGAGGATTTTCTCAACATAGATAGCTAGCCTTGCACGTGAGACGGAAGACCGCTAGCTGTCTCAAGTGCTCGAATCGACAGTAGGCCTCTGGTTTGGAACCGATTGGATGGTCTAAACCAGAGGATCGTCCAATTCTGTTTCGATCTCAATAGCAAATATCTCGTTACCAGGGCCCCATAACTCGGGTAAGCGTACATTTCTCAAACAAATCAGCTGCTCAGCTAGAAAATTATATGTGGTGTGAGTATCAATTTTAACCCCCGAAAACCTTCTTAGTTAAATTACCTACGGTATTCACAGAATGGTTATTCACGTTACCCACGGAGCTCAATTTATGTCGTTGTAGATCGGAAAGAGGAAATATCATTCTGGTAATAGTAAACTGGAGGACCAGTTGCTCTAAGGCCACAGAATTAGCCTCGCAGCAAAATTTAGATAAGTTGTCCAGGGGTAACGTCTTTGACTAGTACAGAAGAAACGCTGGGTCCTGAATTAAAATCATCGATTGGTGGCCGAAGAACTCCAGAACAAAGTCACTTGCCAATGGTAATGTCAAAATGGGCATAGGAGACAACGAGAGTTTAGGGGCAACATATTGACACTGGGGTTGGAAAGTGCCCTAAAAGTTGGAAGCGAACCGGCAGTTCTAAACGGCTTGAGGCTACAGAAGATAATGGAAAGCACTGCATTAAAGACATCTAATGTGTACCACGAGACACATGGCTCATAAATGATGATCTTTCGATTGGTAAAAGATTGCCGATAAGTGTCCCATTCGTAATTCTGGGAGGAGAGTGCCAAAGGGGTAGATGACCATGAGAGAAAGGTTGACTGACAAATGATTAGCATTCTAGAAGCGTTGGCATCGAACATCTTTCTTCTCCAGTATGGAGTTTGTTATTTTAAATCTGTCCACAAATTAAAAATGTTATGGAAGAAGATTAGAAAAGAAAACATGTAAACATGAAATTGCCATGAAATTCGATTGTTCTATACTCTTCTTTAGACACAAAACGATTCTTACTCATTGAAGTTTACTTTTATTCTTATGCAAGATGCAGCTTCAGGCAAAACAGCAGTCTTTGGAAAGCTGCGAGACCGTGTTATTTTAGTGCAAAATTTTAGTTTTTGTATGATAATAATGATCACTAAAGGGCTTTATTTACAACATAGACTGAAGTTCAACTTCCCAGTGCTGAAATGGGCAGAAGATAGTGTGCATACCGCGCAATCGTCATGTCACCAAGCTGACTATTTGCAATAAATTCGCAGGCCCATAATTACACAAAACCAAATTTGTTGCTCTGGTTTGTCTCCTCAGTAATGTTGTGGAAGTAGCTTGGGCTAGTGGACACAGAGACTCCTTGCACGTTCTGAGACAATGAGAGCGAATTACTATCTGATATTCGTCATTCTGTATATGTTAGCTCGACTGTATAATACCTACGAGATGGTCAAGGCATCAGCGAGAAATGAAAAGGTTTTTGTTTTCGACTAGCATGAGCAGCTAGGTCCAGGATATCTATGGGCTAAGGCTGCCACTGATATGCCAGTAATTGCTTTTTGCTATAGATGCTAGCATGTAATAGCTAGGTAGCATAATATTGGTTATTGTTAGAGACTGGCTAATTTACATATCTCACAAGAAGGGAAAGGACCACAATTCTTCTTGCAGTATGTAGACTGAGTATGACGAACTATAGGAAAAACTCTTCATTTACTATTCTCCATCAAGTAAACATCACAAGTAGTGTTCTTATTCTTAGCATAAATGTTCGAGTGAAGTGGTGCTGTGGCAAGCACAATGGACTCGTTTCGGGAGGACGTCGGTTCAAACTCGCGTCCAGCCACCTTGACTTAGATTTTCCTTGATTTCCCCAAATCGCTTCAGGTAAATGCCAAGATGGTTCCCTTGAAAAAAGTCACTAACGACTTTCTTCCCCCTCCTTCCCTAATCCGAGCTTTTGCTTCGTTTCTAACGACCTCGTTGTCAACAGGGAGTTAAAAATTAATCTTCTCCTATTCCTCGTCCTCCTGCTTCTCTACATAGAAGGTTCCCAGTGTAAGCAACCATGCCGAAGGCTACAGCACTGCTAAGTTTTGGTGGGGAGCGACCCCTCTATTGTTCTTCATCTCTAACTCCAGTCCTATGTGACTAGCCCTCCAGGTGAGCCTGTGACAAGCTGTTCCTCCCTGCATGAGTCAGTCAGCTGTGAAGGTAAATGGCTTGTTCCAACCGGTTCCCCCCTGATGCTCTGCCGCTCGGCGAACAACCGTGTTGACATGAGCGCTGATGCCACCTGCATCCATCTCTGCAAGCATACTGTCGAAGCCACCGCCTCCATCGCATCTGACGCTTGAGATTCTGCACTTTCTCATAACAGATCCATGATAGAATTATTCTAACGCTATGATTATCATAACAATTACAAAATTCCATGTCTATTCTACGTATTTTGTGTATCCTACCATAATATTCCGACATTCACTATTTCCCATTCTCCCTTTCCAGTAATGCAGAACTGAGACAATAATGCACGAATTTAATCTCCCTTGCATAGTAATAATGTGTCTCTGAAGTTATAAACAGATCAAATAGGTATTAGTCCATTCACAATTATGCATCGTATAGTTACTATAGTTATCATATAGGCATTAAACCTGTGAAACGTTTCGCTTTAATGGCACATCTACTTTTTATATTTACACTGGTAACCTATTACAGACATACGCTAACGATTATTCGATGGTTATTGCGTTATTCGTAGTAGATTATGCTATTCCCTTATACTTTTGTTATTTTTCAGGTTCAAGGTAACGTAAAGTAGGTACATGAACATCGTGTTCTAGTTATTTATCTTCAGACAAAGAACAAATAAAGTAGGCCGAGAAAAATGGGTTATATATTATGGTTATCGTTCCTGTCCTTAGGCCTGTTTTTTGATTGTTCGATCATTCCTCCTTAGTTTATGTACCCCACGACTTCCATATTTATCTCTTATTCCTTGTGACACCGTGGTTATTCTTCTTACTGCTTTCCTCATCATATTCTTTACCTGCGAACGATGACTTCACAATACACAACACGATACACACACAACAATAGAGTCTATTGCGATTATCTCCATTTAAACAGAAAACTATGACAGGTACATTCCCAATTCCGAACGTCACGGAAACGATTGATTAGAATATTTGGATTGGGTATACAAATTTCAGTCAAGATTACTTACTAGTGCTCACAGCTTTCAGTTAGTGGAGAGCTGCTACATACAGTTCCATGAGTGAATGTACACTCTTCTTTAAATTATTCATTTCATTCGCATTAAACTTACGTGGATTACTATGCATCTGCGTTCACTATATCTCACACGGTCTCACTTCTTTCGTTTGTTTTCAATCTGCTGTATTCTGCTCAACACCTACAGGAAACATTATAATGCTACATTCTCCTTACAAAACTTAATATTACCTTGCTGTCAGCTGGAATATTGTAGACGGTTTTCTGGTCTAGATTTGCATTTTTGATTTGTATGCTTTTGATGCCACATTGCCCTTCGCATTTCTCATAAGACAAGAAATCTTGCTTGTCAGCCAATAGGTCATACATTTCGTGCTCCTAGAACAAAAATAAAACGAAGTCCCCATCAAACTGTAGTTTGCTACAGTATCATTTCGCAGGAGTAGTATTAAGCAGTCAGAAAATCATCATAAAGCACTGCATACGCAGCCATATACCATTGGCTGCATTGTGGCAACATATGGGACAGAATAACATGAATGTAAGGAGATCAAGAGACGAAGCTAACTCCACTCAGCAATACACTGCACTGTGTAGTGGTAATAACTGTGGCAGGAGAGTTAATGTTTCCACACCAATACAAGTCTCTTGGTGCGGGTGATGTGACTAGATTCCAGGATTTGGTGAAACAATTGCGCCTCAGATCTAAATAAATATAACTGAATTTTAAGGCAGAGGCATTCCTTTTACCAGAGTCCAGCAACACCACCAGGACAACAGGGCGACACCTGACAGTGGGATAACTGGGCATTGCCTGCAGAACCCTTGGGTTAGAAACTGGGCTGCTCTTTCTCCCACCAGCACTCAGTTCGTCATGGGACACTGTGCCACAGCACTGTCAACCTGCCATTTGCACCTGATCCTGCCAGCACTAAGTTCCTCACATGACTTATTGCCTCAGCCACTGCCTGACTCCCCCCAGAGAGCAGCAGTTTGGGTTTTGTCCACAGCAGTCTCCGAAGGCCGTCACGGTGAATGCATGGGGCCGACAGAGAAGCATTGCCCAACTGATATCACAACCATGATTTACAGAGGCTACCAGCAAGCCATAGATATATTGTGAACAATGTGGTGTTCCTACAAAGCATCCAGTCACTAGGGTGCAAGCAACTTCTACTATGTCAGCACCTGCCAGGGTCAAAAGTGTGAGATGTGTACTACTTCACAGATCCATGACAAAGCATGTACTGAAGATGAATAAAGCATTCTTTTCTGTCAGAAGCAAATCCATTGGACACTCTGTCCTCTCACTACCACAACTCAATCCCACTAAGTGCAATTGTGGACTTCAGAGTTGTGTCATTGGGAGTCAACGTCACCTTAGTCATACTTTTCTGGAAGAGTGAGACAATTTTGTTCTTTTGTGGTACAATCAGGGGTTGAAGATTAGGGAGCATGATAATTATACAGTTACTTTCTTAAAAGTGGAGGAACCAGTGAACTTTTTAAAATATAAATGTGAGTCTAGAAATGAGTGGTTAGATACCGTGCATTATACACAGTGCAACTTGCTTGGCCGTTCTGTACGTTGTGCTGATTCTGTAGCGGTTGATAGCTTTACGTGTAATTGTTCAGGCACATCGCTAGACAGTGTAGAGAGAGCAGGTGGCTCATGATCAGACACAAGAAGTAGGTTGGTAGAAGAAGTATCCGCTGAGTTTCTATTGTGGTTACCGTGCAATTATGGTTTCTATGTTGTTTTTGCGGTTTTTTTTTTTTTTGAGCAGTGAAAATGAGTGACGAAAAGCAATGGCAAAATAAGTGACGCAAGGCATCACAAGAGAGGAGGCTGTACAGTCATTAGTAAATCAGGCAGCTCAATTAGGGGCGGATAAGTGGGTTTTATATAACAGATTAATGGGGAAATACAAGGAAATAGAATTAATACAATAGTTAAAGTCACAGGCTCTAGAATTGGTGTCCGGTGCCTACTTAGGTTGCAGGTAACGTGCTTGCCTACTACGCAGTGGGCCTGGGTTCTATTCATGGCCGGATTGGAGATTTAGCCGTCCGCTGTGGCCGAGAGGTTCTAGGCGCTTAAGTCCGGAACCGCGCTGATGCTATGGTCGCAGGTTCGAGTCCTGCCTCGGGCGTGGATGTGTGTGATGTCCTTACGTTAGTTAGGTTTAAGTAGTTCTAAGTCTAGGGGACTGATGACCTCAGATGTTAAGTCCCATAGTGCTCAGAGCCATTTGAACCATTTACTGTAGATTTTCTCCACTCTTGGACTCGGCGTTGTGTTGTCCTCATCCTCCTTTCATCATCACCACACGGAAGTCCCCTAATGTGGCGTCACCTGAATTACGACTTGCAAACTCATAGCCGAACTTCTCCAGATGGGGCTTCCCATCCAAGGATGCTACACGATCATTTCATTTCTAGAAGTGGCGTGGCTGTTGCTAACCTTGTTCCTGCCTTTTCTGGTAGCCTTCCAGAGGAGGTGGTAACAGTTGTGGAAGTTCTCAGATCATCAGCTGCCGCTTGGTCAGTAAAGTAAGTCTTAAGGATAGTAAGATTATTATTAACAGAAATAGTTAAGCTGTTTGTAAAGTGAGTGGATGTGCTGCACAAGGCAGAGACTTTTGATGAAATCAGATGGAGATTAAAATAAACTTATAGAAAGAAAACGGTGCAAGTTTTTTCCATGACCAGTTGAGTATGGTTTGCAAAAGACGTTATGAAACAGTTGAGCAAACCGCTGATACAATTAGGAAACATAAGTACACAGTTATGAGTTATCACAGAGTTAGAGGTAAATATATTGTTGCTGATGCCATGTGTTATGATTTGTGTTAAATCTTTTAATCGTGAAAGTACAGGCACTGTGGAGAGGCACTACTGCCAGGCATGGAGGCGTAATAACGATGATGTGGCATCCTGACGATTTCATAAGGGTAGTGGTAAGAGTGGTCTCTGGGTAAGAAGCACCCATTACTCGTAGGAGGGAACCCTACAGTCACCTGAAGAATTTCCCAGTAAAGATAAATGCGGTAAAAACGAATACAAAGACGAAATGTTTCTTAGGACGTAGCAAATATAAAGGATACAGGGGTGCATGTGTCAGTGACCACAAGAGAGTTGGTAGGTAGGAGGCGTGCGTGGAATAGAGTATAGTGAAGAAAGAGCTTTAGACTAGGTAATGATGAAATCTTCGTTCGATACAACCAAGTTTAAGCACTGTGTGGAGGTTTTTCCGAATGTAAACGACGCTGCAACACGATCGCAGACTTAGAATTTCTGCAATAACATCGTACCCTAATTAACATTTTATGACATATGACAGGGCGTAGTGGGTAAGACGTTCCTGCTAAGAGAAGTTTTCAATGTTGATCCGCCATGAGTATCGTCTAGTACACAGGACAGTCCAATTCAAGAACGAGAAATGAGATTAAGGCTTAATTCGCATGACTGTGTGTCAAAAGGCACTGTAATGTCCTTTTGGGTGATGTGGATCATGTCCTCAACTTTGTGTAGAGCAGTCCCTGGAGAATGGTGTGGTATTGGATGCAGCGTGTTGTCTGGTGAGGCGTAGTACTGTAAATGTACAACGAGGGATGGGCAAAAGGTAGTGCCTGCAGAATGTAGATAATTTCAGCGCTGAGGAAATTAAGTTGTCAAAGGGAACGTTGTTGGCTACATTGGAGATTCCAGATGAGGAACATTGCTGTAGTGGACGTGTTAGCTGTGAGAGGACACAAGATGTTGCTAGGAATGCATTTTGTTAAAAGTTAAAGCAGTCTAATTGGACAGAAAGGACAAAGTTGAAAGGCCTGTTGCTAAAATACCAGGATCTCTTTTATCCGCAAGCGCTTTTACCTGCTACACCAGTAACGCAACACGGGATTCTGACAGAGAATGAAGCACTAAAAAAACGGAGACCTTGCACAATACTGCCATTTGTGCAACCAGTTTTGTAAGAATTTTTAATCGACAGTTGGCCGACTGCATAACAGAAGAAAGAATCGATTCTGTTGCGATACTCTCCATTTAAAGAGAAAACTACCGAAAGCTACCGTTCCCAGTTAAGAAAATCAGAGAAACGATTGATAATCTGGGAGAGTGTTTGAACTTCAGTGGATATGGATAGCGTCAGTAAGAAGAAGAGGAAAGAGCAAAACAGCGTTTTCCGCAGATTTGGGACACTTCAGAACATAATAATGCTGTTCATGTTAAAAAAATGCTCCAACAACATTCCAGAGTTGTTAAACAGAGTAATAAAAGGACAAAAACATTGTCAGTGTTTACCGTACATCGATGATTTAATCGTCTTTTCGAGAAACATGCACTAGCGTAGGCAGTTACTGACAAAAGTATTCGAGTGGTTATGGGCAGCTCCTTTCACGCTAAGTACTAAGAAATTTCTCTTTACGCTAGTAAAAGCCAAATATTTAGGCCATGTCATTAGTAAGGATGGTGTAATAACTTATCCTCGATTATGGCGAAGAATGCAAGATTGACTGGTATCATGAACAACCAGTGAGCTACTATTATTTCTTGGTCCCACTATTATTATACAAAGTTCATGAAGGGGCTGATGGTTAATTATTACATGACCGCTTGCAAAACTGTGGAAGGAGGATGTCAAGTTTATGTGGTCAGAGAAATGTCAGCGAGCGCTTGTCTAATTAAAATCGGCGTTAACACCGCGTCCAGTCTTGCTCTTTCTGGGCCTTCAGAAGGAGTTTATACGGTTGTGTGATGCATCGATCCACGTTCTTGGATGCATTTTGAGTCAGGAGGTCGACGGTCAAGAATACCTTACAGCCTTTGCGTCAAGATAATTGAAAGGAGTGGAGAAGAATTATTCTACAACGGAGAGGTAGATACGTTTAGCTTCATGTGCTGAGTAAAATATTTCCGGTGATACCTGTGGGAAAGGAAGTTCAAGGTAGGAACGAATCATATTTCTTTCAAGTCGTTGCTGGGTATGAAGGACCCGTCCAGTAGACTGATGAGATGGGCACTAGAACAAAGTACACAGTAATCCACAAACCAGGGAAGAAATGGCGTAATGTGGATGGGTTAAGGGGAGTGTCAGTGCCCTATCCTCATAATGTTGAAATTAACATATACATATCCCGTTTTCTCAGCAACTATCCAAGGTAATGAAACAAAACTTTTCAGGATATAGAGTAATATAATACATTCACTGATCTACTATGAAGTATTTAACATTGTTGACAACCTAGATATCACTTTTTTAATGAAGATCTTAAAATATTTATGCTATTTTTTAAAATTATGATCGAATTATGAGTACTATGTCTACCATTGAAGATGCACCTAAATATAATACCACTGCAAATAAGAGAAAAAATTTCGGAGCTTTAGCTCAAGTACTTTCTGAGATAATGGGAAATACTTGCAAGAGAATTAGTTTCTCAGAAAGCGTACTTCAAAATTTAAGTAAAGGAAGACTCACTGCTGAACGAAGAGAAAGCCAAAAACTCTCCGGCTTTGTAATTTTTATTTTCTTGAGGGTAACCGAATGCAACCTCTTTCTCCGTCTGAGAGATGCTGCTATTTCTGTTGAATTTTTGACCACAGTTTCTGCGTTAGAGATTCGTTGTCTACTGAGTTCCCGTCGATTATTTCTATATTTTGGCCGCATCTAATTCCAACTTGCTTCTGAACCTTCATTCTGCCTGAGTCCGCATCACTGAAGGTGGTAAAAGCATCGTTCGCACGTTCTTCTGTGTTTTTAAATTCAAAAATATGTTTATGGGCACCCTAGTCCATACAACGTTGTTGAAAGACTCATTAACATATTCAGTTTTTCCTGTGAGGCATGTCTTCAAAAGATCTGAATGCCCTATACTCTGTATACTGGCGTTATTACGGCTCCAAAAAACTTCAGGAATTTTCTTTGTATGGTTATACTCGAATGCGGCTGCCCCAGCGTTGCGGTATTTATACCAGTCAATTAAACATAATTTGTATAGTGGCTTCTCAAAACTTGACGTCTTATGGAAAGCGTTGTCCACATAGATTTTCTCATTCTACCCAGGTTATTAGTAGTCTTACTAATGGCTTGGCCATAACATTCACTTAGCTGATTGGATCTTTCGTCAGTGAAACGTCCTCTAATACTCTTGCCATCTTCAATCTTTTAGTTAGAATAGTTCTGTCTGATTTTACACAGTCGGGTGTCGATTCATTTCTGCACATGATAGACATATTCTGACTTTTGAGGTGTTAGGACGTCATAGGGCCTGTTGTTATTTGCTGATTTGAATAAACTGAAATCACGATGATCAATTAATTTTGCATAGCGAACATCACGTTGCTCCTGAGAACGCTGAAAGATCTTCACCACTGAGACACTTTCCACTGCTCCGCTCAGTACTTCATATGATTTCTGACAGTTATGTTAATGTAACTGCTCCTTTTCATTATTGGCACTCATGTTTCTGCATCCATGACAAGGTTTTGACAATACATCAACATGAAACAGCTTCCTAGTATCAATACTTAGGGTCGCTGCATAGAGATTTTAACATTGATGATCACTTTCTTTGCCGTGATCCGTCGAGTACTACGAATATGTAATTACCATCAATTTCTTCAATTACTTCTACTGCTGCAGATTACATTGAATCTTCTGCAATTACTTTTACTGTTTCCGTTAAATCATCTGTGTGCCTTGATACATGGGCCATGAGAGATTGATACAAGCACACAAAATTTTTCCAACTATAAAGCTTCACCTATGCGTATGAGCCCATAGAAGCATCTCACATAAGACTCAACACAGTTATTGTTTTTACAGTTTTCATATTTCCAAAATTTTTTGTCGCTCTCGTAACTGAAACAAATGTCTTCCAAACTAGGAACTGAATCATTCCTTTTCAGGATTCCATCACACAAACTACAGTATGCCGTTTCAGTAAAGATTGCTTTTAGTACACGTATAACAAACGTTAATCTGATATCACTGGCACCCTTGATGTTCACAAACTTCCTCTTGGAAGCACTTGGTGCTGAAGAAATTTGTTCGTAGTTGCTTCCCCTAACCTCGTTCTCTGGATGTAAACTTCCAACAGGACGTGTTCTGTGGAATCTACTTCCCCTTACTTCTTCTCTTCTTAAATACTCCCTTTGGTGAAGTCTTCTTTAAGAGAGAAACACAACTTAATGAGAAAAACGTCAAACTACAAACAACGAAATATGTAATACGCCGTACAACAAAGTTATATTGCAATGCATTATATCACAAACAGGAACTGGTATCACAGCAACTAATGGAGCTAACCTATGCAGCAGGATGTTTACTATAAATCAATATAAACTTCCATCTTCTATAGAAAACAGCTCCGAGATGTTTGGTAACTGAACAGGTGTGCATAGAAACTGCAGAAATTAACTATGCAGTAAATTATTTCACGATAAATTAAAAATACTTCGAGTCGCCCTAACTCAGCGAAAATACAACAAATAAAGAGAAAACTTCAAACAACGTTTTTATACCAAAAAAAATCGGTATTTCATACCCACATTACTAGAAGCACTGGTTCAGGACACTAGTGAATGGCAAATAAGTCAGAGCACCAACGAGGAATGTAAGAAGTAGAGCAAACAACATCAGTTTATCATGCATGACAGATTATTGAGTAGAAAGCAAAATAAGGGTAATGGGTGGTTGTGCCAGTAGAGTTGAAGCAAGTATGTGGAATGCGTTAGCGTAATTTATCAGGGCCCAGGGGATGCACGACGACGAGTCGGCGAGGGGTGAAAAACTACTGGTGGAAGGGAAGAAGGAATGATGTAGATCAGTACATTAGAATTTTCGTAGAATGTTTTTGGCAATTAAGAACCCACTTCAGCTGCATTTGATGTAGAATGTGCACAGCATGCAGATTTGAATCGAAAGCATGTACAATTTCAGGGCTTGAAAGAAGAAATGGAACCATTCAGTTTCATTCGGGTGCGCGTGTTAGGACTTTTCAACCAAAAGCCAGCAGATAATCGTTCTGTTCTGACCGTAATAGCCTATTCTCCTCGTTACACTGAGATGTCCCTATGCCAGATCAACAGGCAGCCACAGTCGCACAACCATTAGTCAATAGGTGGGTATCGAAGTTTGGCGTTGCCGGAACCCATAACTAATGACAAAGGGATGAACTATATGTCGCACCTGATAAAAGATTGTGTCACTTATTAAAGCAAGAAAGTTAAGAACTAGTCCACATTTTCTTAAAGTTTGTGGAAGGACAGTCTTAGTTCATCGAGCAACTGGGAGGATTCTAAGATAGTACATGAAAGCACACCATTCAGATTGGGACATATATTTATCCTTCCAAGTAAGTGCATATAACTCTGAAGTGCACCCTAGCACAGGGTTGTCGCCATACGTGGCTGACCACGAGATATCATTGCCGTTTTATATGTTAAGACAGACTGGAGGTAGGAATGGAGAATCAGTCTGGGAATTTGCAAGTTCGGTGCACTAAGTGTGGATGAGGGTCCATAAAGCAAGTACTAAGGCATTGGGGAAGAGGCAGTAAAGCAAGTGGGAACGTTACTTCACTAAAAAATAGGCTAATTGGTGAAGTTGATGATTCCTCAACAGGGCAGGTCTTTTGTTATGGTTGATGTGACTGGACGCCATGTTTCGTCGAAAAAAATACACTGTTCTTACATTCGTCTGATTCGTCCCCATGTTACGTGCAATTGCACGAGTGCTGATTGAAGGATTTCGCTCCACATGCTGCAAGACAGCTTCCTCAAAGTGCAGCGTTCTTACCGTGCGACGGCGTCCCTGTCCAGGTAATCTGCTAAATGACCCGATCTCACGCTGAGGTTGGTACCCAACAGCAAAGGACGTTCAGTATGATGCGGGATACGGAGATTAGGATATTGTTGTTGATAAACCCGCTGTGAAACTCGTCCGTTGTGGTGCGCTACGTAGTACGCTCCAGGTGTATGGCTCCATTAGTAAAAAGAGACAATGCACTACTACACTGGTGGATAGCACTTGCCTACAACTGAAGAGTGTAATATACCCTCTAACAATTCAAGATCCTAATACGGCCTCTAACAATTGAAGAGCGTAATGCAGCCTCCACCTGTTTAAATAATCCTCATAGGAAAAAATTACATTAAGGAAAAATATTTGTTTAGATGTCCCCGACAGCCACCCAGAGTTTGTCGGTTTAAATACTTTTCACCCTGTATACTGAGTTCCACACAGAACTTATTCCACCAGAGACCCAGTCCCAGCTCCTGTCTGACTGCTGCCAGAGGGCAGTGGATTAAATCCCACGCACAGGAGTCTCCATGCGTCGTCGCAGTGAATGCCTCTGGGGCTGAGGGGTTGCTCTAGGCGCTATCGCTGACGAAGTACAGCACCGCTGACATGATTGCCATGGCCTGCAGAGGCCACTGGCCATCCATTGGTATGCTGTCAGCAATGCAAAGTGCCTCATAGCAACATGTCACCAGAGCAGATGAGGGCAGATGCCACCGCCCGAGCGTCAGTGCCGACCTGAGGCATGTTCTGCTTCACTGAGCCACGACAAAGCATATACCAAAGTTGAATAAAGCATTCTGTACTGTCAGCAGTTTTTCCACTTGGCCCTCCAACCGACCACCACATCCACTCACCCCACCGAGTGCACTCAGAAATATCACCATGCCCAACATTCTCTGGCTCTGAAGTACTCAGAACACGAACTTCTTCATAAATCCTGTCTGACTGCAAAAAGGTCCCAATGCAAGTAGTTTCCCGTTGCAATCCTCCGACCGTAATGTGGATAAATGACGATGATGAAGACACCCAGTCATGTCGGGACAGGTGAAAATCCCTGTTTCCGCCAGGAATCGAACCCGGAACTCGTACTCGGAAAGCGGGTACGCTACCGCGAGACCACAAGCGGCGGACAAACTCAGCATTACTGTATCATAACATTCATTTCTCTACTATATCTCTGTTTCATCAACGCACTTAGCCTACATTTGTGCAGCCAGTACTCGCACATAAGGTCCATGATCAAAGGTTCCTCCTCATTTAATAAAACCATCACTATTCTCACACATGGCTTCATTCTTCTTTTGTCTGATTAATTCTAATCCCGGACAATGTTCCGTCCTCACAATGTGTCGCGAGAACCTCGTACAATTCTACACCTCCAGACGATGCCATATACTTTAGCTTGTTTACTTACTCGCCCTATGCACTCCATTTCCGTCTGAACGTCCTCTTCTTTTGCGTTCACTTCTCCTCCTGTGTCACTAGCTAGTATCTTTTTCTAAGAAGGGTTTGATGTGGTTCATGAGGTGTTCAAAGACCGATTTATTCGTCTTAATTGTATCCATGTCAAATGTGTTAGCATGTGCAATCCTCCTCATCATAAGTTGGGTGTGACATACAGAACAGAATTTGTGATAAGGCCTCGTTTGCTTGTTAAACAATATCGAGGAATTTACTAGCATCTTCTGACCCACATGGTACTCACGCAACCTACTTTCTCAGACAGCACGTTTGTTTCACTAGTATCCTGCATCACTTACGCTCCACAATGATGGTCGGCGAACTCTTTGCGCTTTTTTCGCCTGCCTGGCGGAAAATCAACTACTCCTCACACTTTGCCTCATGGGTGGCTGTATTTTAAGACACAAAATGGGAGCAACAATGTGGTACTGTGTGGGATCTTACTGACTACATCTATAAAATTCTTTATATTCTGAAAAATTTCCGAAATGTTTTATAATCCATCGTAAAGAATTTCAATTTAGGAGGTACCTTCAAATAAAAGTACTCTTGATGTTATGTCTGTTTAGTGCCGCTCTCGAAAGTGATTGTGTGAGGAAATCCTCACGTAACTCCTTCGATACAGACAGCCTCAAGGATTTCAATTTAAGCAGTATGATAAAATAAAAATAGGCTTGATCCTATTTCTATTTAATGTTGGGTTTTGTTGTACCAACCTCAATTGGGGACTGCTATTATCTAAAATAGTTTTTTCGTTACGACCGACTTGGGTGAGGCAATGCTTACATAACATGTTCTCAAATATTAATGTAAGTTCTGCTATGATCAACACATAGCAGAACCCTCGTCATGTCACCGGAAGGGTCCCTTTAAATTTTTTGCACCGTGTTATCTCAAATTTTGGGGAAAAATTGGGTACAAAGGAGCATGAGTGGCTCTAGTCAATGGTTTTGTTTTCTGGTTTGATTTGTGTAGTGGGAGAACTCTTCTAATCCATTGTCCCGTGTTATTGAAGTAAGATAATTAATTTTAATTTGAAGAAGCACTTCTCCGCTCAGAAACTAACGTAGCTGAACTATTATGAACCCTGTATACAACATGACTTCGTCTATTACCTCCTCAAGTACACATGGAGCCCACAGCAAAGTGACAATACTTCTTTGATAGAATAAAATTACCATTCGAGGTAAACAGATTTGCGTGATGCCTGCCTGATTTCTGTCTTTCCATTAATCTTGTAATTACAAGGGTGACATTTCCTTAATTTGCTCTCTTGCCAACTCTCTCCTAGAAGTGGTTACATAATTTTCGAATACTACCTTTCTCAAATACAAAATACTTATGCAAGTTTCTTCCAGGTGTTCAATCATTTCATTCGTTACCCCTGTCAGTCATCATAACACTGCATACTCGATGACTCACTTCTCCACTGATATATACGTGACTGAGAAGTCTAATTCCTGCGGGTACAAGAACCATCTAATTAGTCTTTCCTGGGTTAATTTTACTTACAGTACGAATTCAAGACCCTTGTGATTACTATACATGGTAGTCGTGCACCCAGATGGGTCCATATGACTGTTAGCACTTCCAATTCAGTTACTGAGTAATTCTAGCTCTTGATATGACTGTCAAAAAAAAATTGTCTTCTGTTCACATTTTTCATGTATCTCGAATTCCTGAAAGATCATGAGGCCAAGTCCTGTCTTGGGACTGCGAGTGGCAATAAAGAAGTCTCTCGTTCTCGCGTTAAATCGGGATGTCATAGACCGATCCTCTCACCATTATGTCATCAATGCTTCGAAATCTCTCTCATCTGTTTTGTCCCAGGACCAAGGTGTGATTTAACTCATCCATGGTGTTGCTGATGTGTCTACCTATATGAAGAAATTACAAAAATTGATGAGTTCTGATACTTGGTGTTGGGAATGATGCAATGATTTCGTTCTTGTCGAGGCATGGTGATACGTTTTTCCACTGTAACAATATTACTCAAAAAGTTATTTGGCCAAAAAAAGTTTTCACTGTTTTTCCATACGCCATGATTGTTTAGAGCACTGGGCAGAGCTTTCAGAACCTGATTATGGTCTTCCTATGATTTGTCCTCCACTTATAGGTCATCGACATCAGTTCTCACATGTTTCAATGAATTATCTACGGTGAGTTTAATCTGCAAATAAAGCACCATATGTGATATTCAGTCCAAATGGTAGGTGCGGTACTGGTAACATAACATAGACACAAGAAAGGACGTAGTTGAGGCTAGCAAAAGCTAGATTTCAGATCTATCAAGGACAAAACTGTAACCCCATGGAACCTCTGCAGCAACTCTTCTAGTTTCTAAGGCCCATCAATTTTTGTTGCACTAATTGTTTGTATTTGCCAAGAAACCAGAGCTAGCCTTACTGATTCATCATTCCACTCACAACTTATAGGTTAAAACGGAATTTTCATTTTCTCCATCCATCATTTTTCGAATCTCCATACAAACTTTACATCTGCAGCCTAGTGGGACTGCATAGCGGGCAACAAATATTTCCTGTTCTGCTCTACTTAAAAGAAGACTAGAAATTGTTCATTTTTCCCTGTTTTGATGAGGAAACCTTATAATTAGCAAGACAGATATCTCCTAATTTCTCACCTGCTCCTACACTAATATTTTCTGGTTGTGACAGCAGTTCGTTGATTTTCTAGTAGATTTCACTTCTAATCATTTTCTTCTCGTCTTACCATTGCCTCTCTTAGTCAAGGTTCTTGCTTGTCTTTTCTTCCATACACTCACCTTGTTGGTACACAGTTTCAAACAGCTAACTGCTATCTTCACTTGAATAACCTGCTTCCCGAAATATATATATTTTTTTTCTTTCCTTTCGTAGATTTACCTGTCTTCTGTGAAGGCCTAATATCATTTGATTACTACTCAAGAAATCCATACCCATAATTACATCAATCGTCAATTTAGGTTCCACCAAAAAACTTCCATCAGCGTGTGACCTTGATAAACGAATTCTAGACTAGTTTGGCGATTTACCTTAGTGAATATAACCACTAAGAAAATTCCTATTTTATTGAATCTTCGAATATTCCGTTTTAATCTAGTCCTGGAAGGGGCCGCCAAATTATAAATTCATTATGTGAAAGTGGAATTTAGCTGAACCTGAATTAATCATGAATCAGACAAATTCTTGAGATTCTGTATTTTATTTAACGCAAGCAATGGATTTACTGATGCTGTCAGTAATTTAGGCCCTAGCAGTGAGTTCGAAGTTGGGGGGAGGGGTAATCACATAATGTTATTTGTTGAAAGGGTCTGAAAGAGATAATAAACATTAGATTTCAGTGGATCTGAAGTTTCTTACAAAAGACAGTGTTTGAAAGCACTGAAAAACTATTATGTGAATTTAAACTTTAAAATAATGTGCATTACAACAAGAACTATGAGGTGGAAAGTTTCTAATTGAAATGGAGTCTCTTAATAATCTCGCATCTGGCTCTAGGAACTGATTTCCAACCTGACTATGACGATTACAGTGGTTTTCTGCCACAACAACCTAAGATTCCAAAAGATCTGATTAAACACTAATGAATATGAGACAGTGAAACCTATTTTGCAGTTGATGTACTATAATCTCGCTTGTGATACAATATCAGCGTAAAGGGAGCAGAGAGGAGACACTGTGACCCCGTGGTCTGAATTTCAGCTGAAGATATGGACAGTGGAACACACATGACTCCGCCACTTGAGAGTATAGCTGAAACTCTTTCAACCGATTGCTATCCATGACTTTTTGTGATCTGATATTTTCTAAATCTCCCAAAAGCAGCTTGCTCCTTTCTTCCCACGAACAGGAACGCATCCACCAATCCTCTCAGGAGCTACCTTCACATTACTGGACATGTGAAAACGTTAGAGAGAACTGTTCACGAAGCATGTCGTTAACTGCGCTGCATCTTCCGAATGTTATATAGAACACAGCTGTTTTGTCATGTTTTCTAGGAATGCCAGGGTATGCTTATCTGCTCAAGTACTTCTTTCAACAAGCTCCTAGTTCCGAACACTTGCTAACCGAGTTCCGTCTCCTGGAACAAAGGCATTGCACACTATGTGAGAAAAAGTATCCGGACACCCCCAAAATCATTCGTGATTCATATTAGCTGCATTGTGCTGCCACTTATTGCCAGGTACTCCATATCAGTGGCCACAGTAGTCATTAGACATCGCGAGAGAGCAGAATGGGGCGCTCCGTGTAACTCGCGGATTTCGAACATGATCATGTGTTTGGGTGTAATTTGTGTCATACGTCTGTACGTGAGATTTCCACACTCCCAAACATCCCTAGGTCCAATGTTTCCGATGTGATAGTGGTGGAAAAGTGAAGGGTCACGTACAGCACAAAAGGATACAAGCCGACCTCGTCTGTTGACTGATAGAGACTACCAACAGCTGAAGAGGTTCGTAATGCGTAATAGGCACACATCTATCCAGACCACCACACAGTAATTCCAAACTGCATTAGGACCCACTGCAAGTACTATGACAGTTCGGCGGGAGGTGAGAAAACTTGGATTTCATGGTCGAGCGGCTGCTCATAACCACACATCACGTCGCTAAATGCCAAACAACGCCCTGCTTGGTGTAAGGACCATTCTGTTCTAAACTCCTTCATACGAAAATTCCATTCATCAGTCAACAAACAGCGAAAGCCTCAATTTTTGTTGATATTCTAATTCAGTAGTAGAGGAAGGAGCATGAACATGAGACTGCAACAAATGTTAGTGGAATAAATACATGGTCTTTCCTCAGATCCGTTACTGAATTCTTACTAGAGAATAAAAAACATCTAATTTGCAAGAACATAAAGCAATATACAAAAATTTCAGGAGGTAGGTTTGCTTTTTAATTTCAAATGTCCACTTCGTATATTTTTGTATTGAATACTTCCCTTTGACTTACGAATATTATAGTGAAGAACAATAGGTTAAGGACATGGAGAAGAGACACATGGTAGATGGAATCAAAGTTGGTGGTCGTGTATTGTTGAAGGAAGACAGTAAGGACGAACGTTTTATGAGAGAAACATAAAAGAGATAGTTTACAATTTCAGTGTAGAATACTCATAATGTTTCTAAGGTGACTGTTTTCCAAATTTGTGTATGTGCCTGAAAACAGTAGGTGTAAATGCGTGAACCATTATTCAATTTTATTGTAAAGTTAGTGATTTAACATCTTAAATCACTGAGAGATGAGTGGTATTTTTTTTTTAAATCCCGATTTGATACAACAAAATGAACGAAACTTTCAGAATCACCATTAAAATTTGATTGTAGAGTATATGTTATTGAGAAATCATATACGGAAAATTTGAAAAGTGTAGACTTGTTTAACAGCCCAACACACGTTTCAGCGCAAATTTTTCTACATTAATTTTACGTCAATTTTCCTAGTAGATGATACATATGAAAACAACACATTCAATTGTCACTTCACTGCAGTGTCACAACTACACTCTTGGAATTATTTTCAAGTTCTTTTCACTGCAATTTGCATTCGACCTCAGTCCTTTTTTTTATATATATTCACAAGAATTAGGCGTACCACATCAGTTCCTCTGTCTGTCACATACTTGAACTGATTTGGATTTTTTTACCAGTTGTAAATATACAAAACGTGCCCTCCTCCCAGATGAAATTCCACACTTCTCCAAAATAATCTTTATTAGTTACTACAAGAGTCGTTGCCCTTGTTTAACTAAGGAAGTCCTGCTATTATCTAATTGTACAGTAACGAATAAAACCGATTGTTAACAGTTTTCCGGTAATCATAATGTGTGTGAGATGTAGAAGACAAAGTATGGCACGTCGTTTCTACTGTTTATTTCTCTAGTGATCAAATTAACACATGACATTACTGTCAGTGTTTATGTAAGACTACATATTGTAATAATTGTTTCAAAAAATAATGTGGATGTGTACTATTTTACGAACGCCACTTGATTACATTCGAGAGAGCCCACAAAATTATAAATCTAACACATTACACGAACGTATGAAGGGTGGCTATAGACACATGCATGAGATTTTTCCGGAGCTGTTTGTACGAATATCCGACTCAAGTGTGAGGAACAAAACCAGACCCTTCTCATTACATCTCACATAAATAGAAACAATGCTTACGTTTCCGTTATCAGTCAGTTGTCGCGGAAAATACGACTCCACTTCGTAGTTCGTGTTATCAAGAAGAGGTGCTAGTGATAATTATGATGCATGTCATCTGCTCTTTCACTGGAAACATTAGTAGCCTTCTCATCCTTGTGAAGCACCTACTTGCGTAAGTTCTCTCCTTGAGATCATTTGTTGACGTAACGTGCACGCCAATGACGGCAACATTTAGGCAACGAGGGCGGCTGCTATAACTATAAAGAGGTGCCGAAATCCAGCAGTTCTGATACATACTTTAGAGACAATGAAGTTTTCAGTGATCGTATTGAGCCTACTGGCTCCATCTTTGGCTGCGCCGAGTTCTCTGAGGCTATGGTCTCGAAGACAGGACCGCATAATCGGGGGTACCGAAACCACCATAACGGAGTACCCCTGGCAGCTGTCTCTCCTCCTCGAAGGGTCCCACAGGTGCGGGGCTTCCATCATTAGCTCCAACTGGGCGCTGACGGCTGCCCACTGCATCGACGGCGTCGCGGCATCTCTGTTGACCGTGCGTGCCGGCTCCACGTACAGAAACAGTGGCGGGACTGTGCTCGATGTAGCACAGGCTATCAAAAATAGACTGTATTATAGACCGGCTGCCGACTATGACATTGCGGTGGTGCAGGTGAGGTCATTCTTTTGCTGTACACTGAGGTATTTATAAAAAAAAAAAAACGAGCACTGTCGGTACATAAGAGCCCATTTAAATGAACAACTGACAAACAAGCGTTTCTGTCGATTGACTATCGATACAAGTAGTCTTTCTAACAGTAATAATTCATTACTAACAATGTGAAAAGCTTTAATTCGTTTTGATGTTTGTATAAACCACGTTATACCGTCAGTTCTCAATATACGAAGCATTATTTGAAGGCCGTAATTGATAATCTGGTGAATAGATACTTGAAAATAGTTGGTATGTCTATTCTGATTTTATTTATATTGCCTTGTTTTGACCTAGATTTCAGTCATTCCCAAATGCGACGTATACAAACTGACAATAAATACGGAATTATATTTTACACTTCCTGCTTCCATAGCGTAATGTGCACTGCGCTAGCTAGCGAGACAAGTACCTTGGAAAGCCCATTAAGTGGTTTGAGTTCATACACTTCACCTGTTATGTCTGTAAACCACTTACCGATAAGGAAAATCGTCGCGGAAACGTACTCCATTACATGTCAATGTAAAATCATTTCAGAGTCAGGAACTCTAATTGTTTCCAATTTTTGCTTTTGTATACCATTATATAAAACACATACGCTACATATTTTCTGCCCCATATCTCCTTCTACGACTAAATTTACATTTTACATTAACAAAGTGCCTTTTCTTCACGTAACACTGTTCCATACACAACTTTCCTTACCTGCTCTATCTACAGCCTCCACATATGGTACCCTACCTGTTAATTTAGCATCACACGAACTTCTAAGAAACATCTGTTTCCAGTAACATTGGATTCGACATCTCTGGTCAGCCTTTTATCTCCGAACAGTGTTATGCTCTGAGCCAGATTTATGACGATCTGTATTCAGGGTCAGCATTTAAGAAATTTTTCTGTTTAAGCAAAGAGGTATTTCTTCTATTTATCAACGTACTATTCCTATTGCTCTTCCCCGCCCCTACCTGTATGCAATAATTCTGTTTCTAATTACTTCTTTCCCAGTACGCTAAGGACTTATCGCTTGACATTCTATTAACTTTTATCTCTTCCGACTTGACTTTATTTGTCTTAACTAAAATTATAAACTAGTTATGAGGTACAATGGATTCTTTAGGTTTCCCAATATTTAAGCAGAGAGACAAAAACTTGTAAACATCGAAACCACGATACATATAATGCCTATTAGAGTGCAAGACAACCGCCATTAATTCAAACAGCTTCCAGACTTCCACTAATGGATACATAAAGCTCTTGTATGGTTTCAAAGGGAGTCTTATACCATCCTCCCTGCAAAATATATGCAATTTCAGGTATAGGTAAAAGAGGTGGATAGCAAACATCATCACTTCTCTCGATAGTACCCGACAAAGGCTCAATAATCTTAAGATCTCGTGCCAGTGGCTGGCACAGAGATGCTAAATCTTTTCATCATGCTCACAAGTCTAGTCTTGGAGGACGCAATCTGTGGGAACCGGAGCTTTGTCTTCTTCGATCACAGCATTCCCGTAGCGGAAGAAACATTTTGTCATGGGCTGGAACTCATTAGCCAAAATTGTCATATAACCCACGGCAGAAATGCCATATTGCGTAGTAACCACCGAGCCCATGGAATATCTAGTTTCGGCTACTCATATCACCACCGAACGCCCAACGTGTGTTGCAGTTTCGACGTAAACTCGGCTGGATGTTGGCAAAAGTTTGCAACAAAACTCCTCCCTAGAAATGAGTTCCTTCGATTGTTCCATAGTCCACGATTTATTGTTTCGGTACGACGTTTCCCTGTTGCATGCATTTGGGTCACTAAAATGTGTTTTTAAAATTCCAGTTTTCCCAGCAATTCCCAGAATATTGAGCAAACTTTGTGTTGCTCTATTTCTTGCAGGTCTCGTCTTCTTACCTTCCATTGGAATCGTTTAATGACCATCTCCCATAATCAGTCAACAGAGTCATTCGCCCACGTTGTGAGTCAGCGGATTATATTTTTCCGCTTTCCCCGTATGCAGTACAGATCTTCGTCATCGTACTTCTTGAAACACCGAACACTTTGGCTACCTTGATTGCGGAAACACCTACCATACGAACTCCAACAATGTACCCACGTTAGGATTCACTTAGCTCCGACGTAAAGTACTTACAACTATACCGAACACTATTCTTACCAGGACTGACTTGCACCACACTGAGGACATCGCACATGTGCCATTCGTGGCCAGATACAACACCGCAACGTCGAGGCTTGGTTAGCATCAGCATTTATGTTCAAGTATGAATGTCTCACGGTGTCTGTAGATTTTCGTCGAACCCCTGCGCTTCCTCCAACAATAGTTTCATTGTCCCATTTCATATTTGTATTTTACGTTGTTACATCTACATGTACTACAGTAGAAATCTCAACTGAGTGACCTGTTTATAAGTGGAACATGTAATCGCCACGCCAGCAGTCAATGATTAGCATGCCAATTGAAATAAGTAGTGGAGTACCATGAACTTAATTTAAAACTGAATATCATATAGTTTAAACCTTCTAAAGTGTGTTGTCTACCTTCACAGCCTGCTGAGTCATTCCCGCTGGGCTCTGATGTGCAGCCCGTGGGTCTTCCTGAGGTCGGATATGATCCTCCGAATGGCCTCGCCGTTACTGTGACGGGCTGGGGACGGATAGCGACCGGTGGAAGCAATGCAAACGCACTGCTTAAGGTGGACATAAGCATCGTCGAGCGCTCTACTTGTCAAGAAAACTTCGGTAGCCTCGTAACGAAGCGAA
This sequence comes from Schistocerca gregaria, assembly GCF_023897955.1. Taxonomy (NCBI): domain Eukaryota; kingdom Metazoa; phylum Arthropoda; class Insecta; order Orthoptera; family Acrididae; genus Schistocerca; species Schistocerca gregaria. Next base: position 187,364,040 of record NC_064924.1, read on the forward strand.
TGGTGTGCGCCGGTGAGGCAGGCAAGTCTGTCTGCAACGGGGACTCGGGAGGTCCACTCGTCAGTGGTACCACACAGGTGGGCATCGTGTCCTGGGGAGGCTTCACATGCGAGGACTATGGCGCAGTTTACAGCAACGTTGGAGAACTCCGTTCGTGGGTCACCAATACTACGGGAGTTTAACATGAAGGACAGTTCCGCCGCTGATTTTCCAACTGTACAATACGTTACACTTTTATTCATATTAGAGGTGTCACTTTTGTATTGATATTTTTTGTATTATTCTGAATGTAAAACGTTGTAATTTCTCTTCTGTCTGGAATAAATTCATAGTTGTGCATGCCTCACATTCTGCATCTTATTGCATCTGTCAGAATATCCCTCACTTGTACTGTTTTCACTGTCTTTAGCGAATATACATACACCTTCCGTGATACATTTACCAACACTGTGGAAACAAGAGGCCCATTTGTCGGAAAAATAGTTTTTCTAGTTCGATGTTTAACATAACTTTTTTTTCGCCTGCCTAACTTTGCTCCTTCTATGACGTTCCCAAATGACTGCAGGTAGAGATTCATGTCGGATAGATTCGTAATCAGGCCAAGGCCGCAGTTGTCTGAGAAATTCGGAGATTTTAGACCAATCCTTAAACCTCCTCTATTTTGATTGTTATTTGTGTCAAGCGTTGTGTAACGCGTGTAAATAGGCCAGAAAGTTACTAAATTATATGTGTATGTAAACTATACTTCTCAAGACAGAGCAAGGAAAGATATTTCCCCTTCGCTTGGTCACAAGTACTCACAGCTGCTGCTTTCGTCTTTTAATGCGAAGCATTAAAAACTTCAACAGTTTTCCTTATGATGGCCTGAACAAAACATTAATAAACTAACTCAAAAATGTCAAAATTAATGCCAATGAATAAAACGTCAGAAATTTCTCATCGCGTTTTACTCTAACTTTTCTGCTTCAGTTCCATAATTATGAAAATTTAATCTTAAGTTTCTTAGTAATTCCATCCAAATGTCATGTACATATTTGACAAGCTGTGCACGCTGGTTAACGTTTTCCACAACGTGTGATGAGAAGATACCTACGTGTTGCAGAGTCATGTAGAAACAGGAAAGTAGGTCGTTTTGTAATAAAACAGTCTTGCTGTTATATTCTCAGCAAACGATTCTGTCAAATGAACCAATTTGACAGAGGAATCATGGTCAAGAATTCAAGTTGTAGCGAGAACAATACAAGAGACACTAAAACCCCGAACATTTAGTAAAATATTCGATGACTTACACAAGAATAACGACACTAAACTGTTGTTGGTGATATACTCAAATTATCGTTACATAGGCTTCCTCAGCCAGAGTCAGTTAACATGAAAATATTTCACGCACGCAACGGATTTACTAAAGCTGTCAGTAATTTACGACCTAGCAATAAATCTGAAAATGAGGGAGGGAAAATCCAATAATATTTTTCGTTGAAAGGGTTTGAAAGTGATAATAAACTTAACATTTCGGTGAATCTGTCCTTTCTTACAAAAGCAGATTGAGTTTGAAACCATTAAAAAACAATTATATGAATTTAAACAACAAGATAATGTGCATTTCAGCGACAAATCTGAGGTTTACAATTTCTAAATGAAGTGGAGTCTCTTACTAATCTTGCATCTGGCTCTATGAACTGATTTAGAACCTGACTATGACGATCACAATGTTCGTCTGCAACCACAAGAATCCAAAAGAACTGATTAAGCACTGATGAATGTAAGGCAGTGAAACCTATTTTCAACATGATTTATAATAATCTCGCTTGTCCTAAAATTAAAGAGCTGTAAATGTCAGCTTAAAGGGAGCAGAATGAGGACACTCTGACTGCGTGGTCTGAAATTCTGCGCTAAGAGGGGACTGATGACCACAGCAGTTGAGTCCCATAGTGCTCAGAGCCATTTGAACCATTTGCCGAACACTTGCTGTGTTCTGTCTCCTGGAAAAAAGGCTTTTTACCTCGGCCATCCCACAGGCCATGCTGCCACCAACAGAATGGCCTCTCTGCCAGCTCACCATTAGGCTAAACAACTTCCCATCCACACCTCATCTGTATTACCTAGGACGCTATATCGGCATTCCTTCTCCCCACGTATCGGCAAGAGCAGTGTTCCCACGGGTCCCCATGGCTTGTTTCTCGGAAACTCGTTATAAATCGTCGGTCTCATGTTCACGTCCCTCTTCCAAACCTCATCTATAGAGCAAACTGATATACCCAGTAGCGTGTTGTATTACAGAAGTTTCAGAAGAGGCAGTGAAATCACCTCTACATTCGCAGCAATATCAAGACTTCTGGTAAACTAACTCATCTTCCGGTTCCGTAACTATGGGCTAAATAATTGTAAAGAGACGAGCTGAAGGACTGGACTTCTTTGAACTTCCATGTTACTACAGGAAGCCGTAAAGAGTAAAAACTGTAGCAGAAGATGGAGAACCCTCTCCTGATCAGCGGTCTCTTGCTTTTGTTCTCTACGACACGAATTGTTAGTGTTCAGCATTGGATTGTATAGGTTTGGCCAGCTTGTGAAATATTATACCTAGGACTAGAAAAATCATGCACGAACCGCTTGGAGACAGTACAAAAAATATTTGTTCCACCACTACACATCAAATTAAGATTAATAAAGCAGTATGTAGGGTTTTCCATAAGACGTGTTCTATTTTAAACGCCTTTACACGAAATTTCCATTCATCATTCATGAAAAACGTAAAGTTTCAATTTTTGTTGATACTCAAATCCAGAAATCGATGGAGGAGAACGAACTAGAGATTGCAATAAATGTTATTGGAAAAGATACATTTACTTTTTTCAAGTCCGTTACTGAAAACTTTCTAGGGAATAAAAAACATGTAATTTATAAGAACATAAAACGTTGTAGAGAAATTTCAGGAAGTTAGTTTGCTACTTAAGTTCGAAAGTCCACTTCCTACATTCATGTATTGAGTACTTCCCTCTAACTTGCAGATACTATAGCGAAGAACAAGAGATTAAGGAGATGGACAAGAGGTACCATGGAAGATGGAATCAAAGTTGGTGGTAGACTGTTGTTGTAGGGGGACAGTAAGGATAAACGTCTAAATGAGGAAAACAAGAAAGAGAAAGTTTTACAATTAAGTGTAGAATATTCATAATGTTTCTAAGACAACTGGATTTCACATATGTGTAAATGCCTAAAAGCAATAACTATAAATTCATTGAGCTTGACTGAATTTTTTTGTAAGATCAGTGTTTCAACGTCTTTAATCTCTGAATAATGAGTCGTGGTTTTATGAAAAGTCCTGACCTAATACAACAAAATGAACGAAATTTTCAGAATCAGCATTACAATTTGTTGTATAATACTTGTTATTGAGAAATCATCAAAAAATATTTGAAAACTTTAGGCTTTTCTTACAGCCCGACACACGTTTAAGTACAATTTTTTCTACACGTTTTAAGCGATTTATTTTCCTGGTTGGTCACACGTTTTCGGTAGTAGCACATATGAACAACGCACTCAGTTATCACTTCACTTCAGTGCCACAAGTACACTTTTGGAATTATTTTCAAGTTCTCTTCTCTGCAATTTGTATTCGACCTCAGGGCTTTTTTTTTTTATATTCACAAGAACTACGCGTACCGCATCAGTTCCTCTGTATGTCACATACTGGAACTGATTTGTACTTTTGTTACCAGTTGTGAATGAACACAACGTGCATTTCTCCCAAATGAGATGCTAAATTTTTACAAAAGAACCTTTACTAGTTGCTACAAGAGTCGTTGGCCTTGTTTGAACTAAAAACGTCCTGATAATACCTAGTCGAACAGTAACGCAGAAAACCGATTGTTAACAGTTTTCCGGTAATCATAACGTGTGTGAGATGTATGGGAAAATTGATGGAAGTTCGTTTCTGCTGTTTATTTCCCTAGTGAAAAATTAGACATCGCATTATTGTTTGTATTTATGTAAGACTACATACTGTAATAACTGTTACAAACAATGACGTACATATGTAATATTTCACGCACTCCACTCGATTACATTCAACACAGTCCACGAAATTTTAAACTTATCGGATAATACAAGGGCATATGGCTTGGCTATAGACACGTGCCTGAGATTCTCCTGAAGCTGTTTTTAAAGATCTCCGATTTCAGTGTGAGGAACAAAACCAGAATGTTTCGTCTATATCTCATACAAATAGCAACAGTGTTTACGGTTCCCTTATCAGGCAGTTGCTGGGAAAATACGCCTCCACTTCCAAGTTCGTGTTATCCAGAAGTGGCGATAGTGATAACTGTGCTGCAAGACATCTACCCTTTCACCTAACACGTTAGTAGCCTTGTCATCCTCTCGATGCACCTACCTGCGTAAGTTCTCTCCTTGAGATCACTTGTTGACGTAACGTGCTCGCCAACGACGGCACCATTGGTGCAACGAAGACAGCTGCAGGAAGTATAAAGAGATGTTGAAGTCTAGCAATTGTGACACAAGATTCTGAAACAATGAAGTTAGCAGTGATCGTATTAAGCCTACTGGCTCCAGCTCTATCGGCGCCGAATTCTCACAAGCTGTGGTCCAGGAGACAGGACCGTATAATCGGGGGTACCGAAACCACCATAACGGAGTATCCCTGGCAGCTGTCTCTCCTCCTCGAAGGGTCCCACAGGTGCGGAGCTTCCATCATTAGCGCCAACTGGGCGCTGACGGCTGCCCACTGCATCGGCGACCTCGTACCATCACTGTTTACCGTGCGTGCTGGCTCCTCGTACAGAAACAGTGGCGGGACTGTGCTGGATGTAGCACAGGCTATCAGAAACAAATTGTACTACAGCCCGGCTGGTGACTATGACATTGCGGTGGTGCAGGTAAGGTCACTCTTTTCTTTTCCACTGAAGTGTTTATAAATAAACGAGTATTGTCAGTACATAGAAGCCTATTTAAAATGAAGATCTACTAAAACACCGTTTCTCTTGATTTATTATTGATACATATAGTCTTTATTACTGTATTAGGTTTCTAGGAACTATTTGAAAAGTTTTCATTCCTTTTGTTGTTTTTAATGCATGTTATATGCTCTGTTCACAATGTACGGGCAATCTGGTCATGAGATGTTTGACATTTGTTTGTATGTTTATTCTGATTTAATTAGATTGCCTTGTTTTAACCTAGATTTCCGACATTCCCAAATGGCACGTATATAAACTCATAATAAATAAAGAAATACATTCAGCACTTCCTGGTCGTATTGTGTAATGCTTAGTGCGCTAGCTAGCAAGAGACGTACCTTTAAAAGCCGATTCCATGGTTTCAGCTCATACGTCTTTACTGTCTATATCTCTAAAAACTACTGATGAGGAAAAATGTTGTAGGAGCGTACTTCGGTACATGCCAACGTAAAACCAGTTCAGTTTCAAGAACTCTATTTCTTTCAGTTTCAGCTTTTTTTTTTTGCTTTTGTACAACATTATATAAAACACAATGTTATGCACTTTCTGCCCATAGCTACTTCTGCCACTAAATTTACATTTTACACTAACAAACTGCCGGTAAGTCTGTTCCATACATAACTCCCTTACCTGCTTCCTCTAAATTGTCCATGTGTAGTACCTTACCTGTTAATTTAGAGCTACACAAACTTCTAAGAAAACTCCGTTTCAAATAATATTACATACATCTGTGGTTTTCTTATCGTCAGCCTTTTGTCTGCAAACATTGTTGTGCTCTAAAGCTCAATGACGAGGTTCTTCATTCAGGATCAGCAAAAGCTAGTTGCGTGAAAAAAGCTAGTTGCGTGAGACAGTTCTGTTTGTGTCATTATTTCTTTCACAAAATGTTAAGGACTGAGCGCTTGAAATACTACTAAGTTTTATCTCTTTCCACTTGAGTTAATTCGTCTTAACTAAAATTACAAGCCAGTTATGCAGAACACAGAATTCTTTAAATTTTTCAATACTTAATTAGAGGAGATGGACAGAAATTTGGAAACATCAAGACCACGATATATATATGATGCCGAACATAGCGCAACACAGGCGCCAGTATTCCAAACAGCTTCCAGTCTTTCCCTAATGAATACATACAGGTTCTGTATGGTTTCCTGGGGAACCTTATACCATTTTCTCTGCAAAATAGTGGCATTTTCAGGTAAAGGTGACAAAGGTGGATATTAAACATCCAAAGTACCCAATAAAGGCTCAATAATATTAAGATATTTTGACAGTGGTCAACAAAGAGTTGCGAAATTTTGTCCTCATGCTTACAAATCCATTCTTGGTCGATGTGATCTGTGGAATCAGGGGCCTTGTTTCCCTGCAACACTACTCTAACGTAGCGGAATCATTTTACATGGGATGAAGTTCATTCGCCAAAATGGTGACATAATACGAGGTAGTAATGGCATCATGCGGAGTAGCCATGTAGGCCATAAAATATCAAATTATTCGTGGTCATATCATCACCCAGTGCCCGCCGTGTTCCGCTCTTGGGAAGTAAACTCGGCGGGAAGTTGGCAAGAGCTTGCAACAAATCTCACCTGAAGAAATGAGTTTCCTCTATTGCTCCTTAGTCCACGTCATATTGTTTCGGCACCATGTTTTCCTGTTACAGGCATTTGGATCACACAAGTGTGTTTTCAAAATTCTAGTTTTCCATGCAATTCCCAGAATATTGAGATCCTTTTCTGTTGCTTTATTGCTGACAGACGTCACGAAACCGAGGTTAAGTTGTGCAACGGTTGTTGCAGTTGTCCTCCTCTTGCTTTTCGTTGCACTGCTTGACAATGGCAATTTCCTATGATCAGTCACCACACTCCTTCGTCGGCGTTGTGAGTCACAGGATGATGTTTTTCCCGCTTTCCCCGTATGCGGCACAGTTAGCCTTTGCCGTACTTCTTGAAATACGAAACGCCTTCCTTACGAACTTCAACAATGTACCCACGTTAGGATTCCTTTAGCTCCTACGTAAAGTACTTACAACTATACAGAACACTATTTTGACCAGTACTGACACGTGCACCACACTGAGGACATCGCACACGTGCTATTCGTGGCCAGATACAACAGCGCAACGTCGAAGCTTGGTGAGCATCTGCATTTATGTTCATGCATGAATGTCTCACGGTGTCTCTAGATTTTCGTAGGCCACTGTGCTTTCTCCAAGAATGGTTACATTGCCTCATGTAATTTCTGTATATCATGTTGTTACATGCAATTGTACTACAGTAGAACTCTCACCTGACTCCCATATTTACAAGAGTCTACGTAGTCGTCTCGCCAACGGATGGTAATTAGCATGACGATTCAAATAAGTAATGAAGTACTAAGTACATAATTGAAAACTCAATATCAAACAGTTTAAGTCCACTAAAGTATGTTGTCTACCTTCACAGCCCGCTGAGTCTTTCCCGCTGGGCTCTGATGTGCAGCCGGTGGGTCTTCCAGACGCCGGATATGATCCTCCGACGGGCCTCGCCGTTACTGTGACGGGCTGGGGACTGATAGGGACTGGTGGAAGCTACCCAAACACACTGCTGAAGGTGGACATTAATATTGTCGATCGCTCTACTTGCCAGGAAAACATGGGTAGCCTCATAACGAAGCGGATGGTGTGCGCCGGTGAGGCAGGCAAGTCTGTGTGCAACGGGGACTCGGGAGGTCCACTCGTCAGTGGTACCACACAGGTGGGCATCGTGTCTTGGGGAGGCTTCACATGCGAAGGCTATGGCGCAGTTTATACAAACATTGGAGAACTACGTTCGTGGGTCACCAATACTACAGGAATTTAACAGGAAGGACAGTTCCGCCACTGATTTTCCAGCTGGGGTAAACAACACATGAGACATGTACTGTACTATACGAGTATGTTACACTTCCATTCATATTCGAATCGACGGTTTTGTATTGCCATTATTTGTATTATTGTGAACGTAAAATGTTGTAATTTCCTTTCTTTCTGAAATAAATTCATAATTCTCTGCATACGTGGCGTTCTTTATCTTATGGCATTTGTCAGTTTATCCCCCACTTGCCCTGTTTCCTCTATCACCTGCCAAGGTACATATACCTTACGTCACATGCACTTACCAACACTGTCGAAACAAGAAGCCTAATTGTCGGTAAAATATTTTTTCTCGTTTTTTGTAGAAGTCTTGTAACGCCGCCGAACTCCGCTTTTTCCACGGTTTTCCCACAACGTAATTGATATTGTATACATTCGTAATCAGGCCAAGGTCGCAGTTGTCTGAGAAACTGCGGTATATTAGACTAATGTTTAAACCCCACTATTTTCCATTTTATGTGTATCAAGTGTTATGTAACTCGTCTAAAAACGTTAGAAAGTTACTAAATTATACGAAAATAATGCGCAAACAACAGCAGAGAAAGTTCCTTCCCCCACGCTTGGTAACAAGAACTCACGGCTCATGCATTCGTGTTGTAATTATTAACTTCAACTGTTTTCCTTATGATGACCAGATCTTCAGGTGATCTGAACAAAAAATTAATAAACCAAGTCAATAATGTCGAAATAAATGCCAATAAATTAACAGTCAGATATTTCCTATTGCGTTTTACTCTAACTTGTCTACACATCTCAAAGTTACATAGTACTGAAAATTTAATCCAAAATTTAATCCAAAATTTAATATTAAGTACACTCAAATATCATGTATATATTTGACAAGATGTAAAAGCTGGTAAACGTTTACCAAAAAGTGTGATAAGAACGTATGTACGTGTTGCACATCCATGCAGAAACACGACGTTACGTCGTTTCGTAATAATACGTTCTTGCTGTTTTATTCTCAGCAACAGATTCTGTCAAATGAAACAAATTGGAAGAGGAATCATGGTCAAATTCAAATTGTAGCGAGGACACTGAAAAAGGTACTAAAACACCGAATGTTAGGAACAATGTTAGATGACTTAAACAAGAAAAACAAACCTAAACTGTTGTTGGTGATGTACTGAAATTAACATGACATAGTTTCCTCAGCCAGAGTTAGTTAACATGAAAATATTTAATATACACAACGGATTTACTAATGCTATCAGTAAGTGAGGCCTTACCAATGAATCTGAAAATGGGGGGAGGGGAATCACATAATAATTTTCGTTGAAGGGGCGTGAAAGTGATAATAAACTGAATACTTGGCTGACTCTGGAGTTTCTTACAAAAGGCAGATGTCGTTTGAAAGCATTAAAAAACAATTATATGAAAAAATGTTTAGAATGTTTGTGAAACCTTATGGGCCTAAGCACACACAACCATGCCCGAGGGATGACTCGAACCTCCGCCGGGTCCAGCCACACAGTCCATGACAATTATATGAACATTAAAATAACGTGCACTCCAACGACAACTCTGAGGCGGAAAATTACTAAATTAAGTGAAGTTTCTTAACGATCTCGTATCTGGCTGTTTGAACTGATTTATAACCTGACTTTGACGATCACAGTGTTTGTCTGCAACAAAAAAGTAATAATCCAAAATAACTGACTAAGCACTGATTAATATGAGACAGTGAAATCTCTTCGAACTTGATTTACAATAATCTCGCCTCTCCTAAAATGAATGAGCTGTAAACGGAAGCTTAAAGGGAGCAGAGTGGCGACGCTCTGACTCCGTGGTCTTAAGTTCTGCGCTAAGAATGGATACTGGATCCCACATGTCTCCGCCTCTTGAATGCACAGCTGCAACTCTTGCAACCATCTCATATCTGTGACTTGTTGGAATCTGATATTTTCTAAATACACAAAAATCAGCTTGCTCCTTTCTTCCCACCAACGAGACAGCATACACCAATCCTCTTAACAGTCACTAGTCACCAGCCATTACTTAATATGTGAAAACGTTAAAGAAAATGTCCAAGAGGCTTGTTGTTAACAGCACTGTATCTACCGAATGTTGTATAAAGCACAGCTATTTTGTCATGTTTTCTAAGGAAGCCAGGGTATGCTTATCTAGTCAAGTACTTCTTCAATAATCTCCCTGTAACGAACACTTGCTAACTGTGTTCTATCTTCTGGATAAAAGGCTTTTTACTTCGGCCGTCCCACAGACAATGCTATCAACAACACAATGGCCTCTCTGCCAGCTCACCATTAGGCTAAGCAACTCACCTGTAATTCACAGGACGCTTTACTGGCACTCCTGCTCCCCCTGCATCGTCAAGAGCAGGGTTCCCAGGGGTCCCGATGGCTTGTTTCACTGACCCTCGTTATAAATCGTCGGTCTCATACTCAAGTCTCTCTCCTTACTTCCAAACCTAATCTATAGAACAAACCGATGTACCCAGGAGGGTGTTATATTACAGAATGTTGAGAAGAATAACTGAAATCAGCAGTACATTCACAGCAATATGAAGGTTCCTGGTAAACTAACTCAGCTGCCTTCCGGTTCCGTAAGTACGGTCTAAATAACTGAAAAGAGACGAGCTGAACGACTTGCCTTCTTTCAGCTTCCTCGTTACCACATGGAGCCGTAAAAAGTAAAAGCTGTAGCAGAGGACGGAGAATCCGCTTCTGGTTAGCAGTCTCTTGGAATTGTTCTCTAACACACGAATTTTTATGCTCAGCATTGGATTGTATGGGTTTAGTCAGCTTGTAGAAATTTTGTACCTCAGACTAGAAAAATCATGCATGAAACGCTTGGGGACAATAAAAAACTAATTCTCTCACCACTACAGATCAAATTAAGATTAATGAAGCAGTATGTAGTGTTTTCCGTAATATGCCTTTGTAAGAGATTTCATTTCATCAGTGGAGAAAAACTGAAAGTTTCAATTTTTGTTGATACTCAAATTCAGTAGTAGAGGAGGAGCACTAACTTGCGACTGCAGTAAATTTTGGTGGAAAAGATACTTTATCTTTCTTTAGTTCCGTTCCTGAATACTTTCTAGAGAATAAAAAACATATAATTTATAAGAACATAAAACATTGTAGAGAAATATCAGGAAACTGGTTTGCTACTTAAGTTCTAAAGTCCACTTTCTACATTCATGTATTCAGTACTTCCCTTTAACTTACAGGTAGTATAGTGAAGAACAAGAGGTTAAGGAGATGGGGAAGAGGTACCATGGAAGATGGAATCAAAGTTGGTGGTCGACTGTTGGTGAAGAGGGACAGCAAGAATGAACATCTTAATGAAGAAGAAAAAGAGAAAGTTTCAGAACTGCGTGTTGAATACTCATAATGTATCTAAAACAATTGTCTTTCACATATGTGTAAAGGCCTGAAAGTAATAGCTATAATTGCATTGACCATGATTGAATTTTATTGTAAGATTAGTGTTTCAACATCTTAAATCGATGGAAAATGAGTTGTGGGTTTATGAAAGGTCCTGGCTTGATACAACAAGATGAACGAAATTTTCAGAATTCACATTAAAATTTGATTCTGGAATACCTGTTATTGAGAAATCATCAAAGAAGATTTGGAAAACTAGCCTTTTTTTATAGCCCAACTCACATTTCAGTACAATTTTTTCTGGTCTTATTTGGAGGTTTATTTTCCTGGTTGGTGAAACGTTTTCGATAATAGCACATATGAACCAGACACTCAGTTATCACTTTACTTCAGTGCCACAAGTACACTGTTGGAATTATTTTCAATTTTTCTTCACTGCAATTTGCATTCGACCTCAGTGCTTTTTTTTATATTCAAAAGAACTAGGCGTACCACATCAGTTCCTCTGTCTGTCACATCCTGGAACTGTTTTGTATTTTTGTTACCAGTTGTGAATGAACAGAACGTGCATTCCTCCCAAATGAGATTCCACATTTTTATAAAATAACCTTTACTAGTTACTACAAGAGTCGTTGCCCTTGTGTAAACTAAAAAAGTCCTGCTATTACCTAGTTGGTCAGTAGCCACGAAATTCGATTGTCAACTATGTTCTGGTAATCATTATGTGTGTGCGATGTAGGAGAAAATTTATGTGAGGTCGTTTCTGCTGTTTATTTGTCTAGTGAAAAATTATACATGGCATTACGGTTACTGTTTATGTAAGACTACATACTGTAATAATAACTTCAAACAATGACGTACATGTGTACTATTTTACGCATGCCAATTGATTACTTTCAAGACAGTCCACGAAATTTTAGAAATATTGGATAAAACAAGAACATAAAAAATATATATTTCACATTTACGAAAGATGACACTTTTCAACATGGGAATGTATGGATGACTGTTGCCATTGTACGGTATCCTAGTACTACAGTGGCAGCAGTGTCGGGTCTGTAGAGTTTCAACTATAGGGATGTTATTGCTCATCGCACATTTCAGATTGGAGAAGTGTTCAACAGGCACATTGGAACTTCTTGTTATTATTCAACAATGCCTTTGTGTCTTAGGACGAGGAATCGTCGTGAACTAAACGAGAGTGAGAGTGTGTCCGTATGGTTGAAAGATAGGGGTACTTGTGCAAAAGTAAAGGTTGTTGGTGATTTAACTCATTTTGCTCATCGCACATTTCAGATTGGAGAGGTGTTCAACAGGCACATTGGAACTTCTTGTTGTTATTCAACAATGCCTTTGTGTCTTAGGACGAGGAATCGTCGTAAACTAAACGAGAGTGAGAGTGTGTCCGTATGGTTGAAAGGTAGGGGTACTTGTGCAAAAGTAAAGGTTGTTGGTGATTTAACTAATTTTTACAGAAATTAATAAAGTTACCTACGTTTTCCTTATTTCCTCTTTTAATAGATAAAAAACACTACACGTTGATCTTGCCAAAAGCCGACAAGTGATTCTTCTTGGTGTTGTAGCTCTCAGGGGCACTCTGGGATGCTCTCTTTGTGAGGTATATTTAATTCCTTCTTGAACCAATACACTGATATTATGAAAAATAAACTTATATTTCTGAACCATATAGTTCTTATATTGCATCATATTCTCCGTAAGTTTTGCATCCAAAATACCCTTAGTATATAAATCAATTGGTTTTGAAAGGTCATCAAATGAACCACCACGATAAGAAAAAGTAAACTCAAAAGTGATAGGAGACAGTATAAAAAGAAAGGCACATGTTAAGATGTCACAGTTTGTGATTTATACTGGCCGAGGGAAGAAGTCTTGAAGGTCTTCCAGTGTTTGAGGCTGTCAAAGAGTATTGCATTGCCGAGGACAGTTTTTCCATTCGTGAAGATACGCATCTTCATATCTTTGTCCGTTTTGATTCAGATGTTTTTGTTGACAGAGTTATTGATCAAATGCTTTGGGATTTTAGTTTGGATATTTCTTTTGAGTGTTAAATCTGTAAGTCACCTAAGCAATCGTTGAAATATATTTCGAAGGACGTTAGAGAGCCATATCATAATGTTTGTTTATCAAAGTTAAATTTTTACGCTCAATTGTGGCATTATGCCAAAAGTGTTAATAATATTGATTATATTCATCCATTTGTTGTTGCTAATTGGCAGAAGTTGAGGTTAATTGAGAAGTTTTTTGAGTCATATCGTTTAAATACTGAGACCACGTCTGATCTGACTAGATTTGATTGTATGTACACTGGTTGGGCTGGTGAAGTTGTTTTGTGGTATAATTCTAATTATTGGAAAAAATCTTTGAGAAAACCACAATTTATATAGTTGGTCCTACCTGTATTGGTGAAAGTACTTTTGTGGATAAAGTAATTGGTCGGAAAGTGGGTTTCTTTCGACCTCATTGCTCTGAGTTTGGTTTTGCTGGTTACAAGGCTACTGTTCATAAAGTCATATTATAAAAATCTGCGATTCCAATCTGAGGAACAAAACCAGAATATTTTGTCTAGATCTCATACAAATAGAAAAAGGGCTTACGTTTCCATTATCAGTCACTTCTCGCAGAACATACGCCTCCACATCCCAGTTCGTGTTATCAATAAGATAAGTGGTTCAAATGGCTCTCAGCACTATGGGACTTAACATCTATGGTCATCAGTCCCCTAGAACTTAGAACTACTTAAACCTAACTAACCTAAGGACATCACACAACACCCAGCCATCACGAGGCAGAGAAAATCCCTGACCCCGCCGGGAATCGAACCCGGGAACCCGGGCGTGGGAAGCGAGAACGCTACCGCACGACCACGAGATGCGGGCTATCAATAAGAGGCGATAGTGATAACTGTGTTGCAAGACACGTTACTAGCCTTGTCATCCTCTTGAAGTCGCTACTTGCGTAAGTTCCCTCCTTGAGATCACTTGTTCACGTAACATTCATGCCAACGACGGCAACATTTGGGCAACGAATTATGGTGCAGGAAGTATAGAGAGGTGCTGATGTCCAGCATTTGTGATACATATTTCAGAGACAATGAAGTTTTCAGTGGTCGTATTGAGCCTACCGGCTCCAGCTTTTTCTTCACTGAATTCTCTCAGGCTATGTTCCAGAAGACAGGACCGTATAATCGGGGGTACCGAAACCACCATAACCGAGTATCACTGGCAGCTGTCTCTCCAATTCCAAGGGTCCCACAGGTGCGGAGCTTCCATCATTAGCTTCTACTGGGCGCTGACGGCTGCCCACTGCATCGACAGCATCTCGGCATCCCTGCGGACAGTGTGTGCCGGCTCCATGTACAGAAACAGTGGCGGGACTGTGCTAGATGTAGCACAGGCTATCAATCACAGACTGTATTCCGTTGTCGAGTATGACATTGCGGTGGTGCAGGTGAGGTCACAGTTTTGCTGTCCACTAAGGTATTTATAAAGAAACGAGCATTGTCAGTACATAGGAGCCCATTTAACTGAATAACTAACACCGTTTCTTTCGATTGATTATCGATACACATAGCTTTTTGTGGCGGTATTATGTTATTAGGTTTATTAGGTACTATTTGAAATGTTTGCATTGCTTTTGATGTTTTTATGGTGCATATTCTATGCTCCGTTCTCAACACATTGAATATTTTTTGAAGTACGTAATCGATAATCTTGTCAAGATGTGACAATTACCGAGCTATCAGTTTAATAAGTCACGGCGGCAAAATACTGACACGAATTCTTTACACACGAATGGAAAAACTAGTAGAAGCCTACCTTGGGGAAGATCAGTTGGGATTCCATAGAAATACTGGAACACGTGAGGCAATACTGACCCTACGACTTATCTTAGAAGCTAGATTAAGGAAAAGCAAACCTACGTTTCTAGCATTTATAGACTTATAGGAAGCTTATGACAATGTTGACAGGAATACTCTCTTTCAAATTCTGAAGGTGGCAGGGGTAAAATACAGGGAGCGAAAGGCTATTTACAATTTGTACAGAAACCAGATGGCAGTTATAAGAGTCGAAGGACACGAGAGGGAAGCAGTGGTTGAGTAGGGAGTGAGACAGGGTTGCAGCCTCTCCCCGATGTTCTTCCGTCTGTATATTGAGCAAGCAGTGAAGGAAACAAAAGAAAAATTTGGAGTAGGTATTTAAATCCATGGAGAAGAAATAAAAACGTTGAGTGTTGCCGATGACATTGTAATTCTATCAGAGACAGCAAAGGACTTGGAAGAGCAGTTGAACGGAAAGGACAGAGTCTTGAAAGGAGGGTATAAGATGAACATCAACAAAAACCAAACGAGGATAATGGAATGTAGTCGAATTAAGTCGGGTGACGCTGAGGGAATTAGATTAGGAAATGAGACACTTAAAGTAGTAAAGGAGTTTTGCTATTTGGGGAGTAAAATAACTGATGATGGTCGAAGTAGAGAGGATATAAAATGTAGACTGGCAATGGCAAGAAAAGCGTTTCTGAAGAAGAGAAATTTGTTACCATCGAGTATAGATCTAAGTGTCAGGAAGTCGTTTCTGAAAATATTTGTATGGAGTGTAGCCATGTATGGAAGTGAAACATGGACGATAAATAGTTTCGACAAGAAGAGAATAGAAGCTTTCGAAATGTGGTGCTACAGAGGAATGCTGAAGATTAGATGGGTAGATCACGTAACTAATGAAGAGGTATTGAATAGGACTGGGGAGAAGAGAAATTTGTGGCACAACTTGACTAGAAGAAGGGTTCGGTTGGTAGGACATGTTTTGAGGCATCAAGGGATCATCAATTTAGTATTGGAGGGCAGCGTGGAGGGTAAAAATCATAGAGGGAGACCAAGACGTGAATACAGTAAGCAGATTCAGAAGGATGTGGGTTGCAGTAGTTACTGGGAGATGAAGAAGCTTGCACAAGATAGAGTAGCATGGAGAGCTGCATCAAACCAGTCTCAGGACTGAAGGCCACAACACATCAATCTTGTCACGAGACGTTTGAAAGTTGTTTGCATATTTATTCTGATTTAATTATACTGCCTTGTTTTGACCTAGATTTCCGTCTTTCCCAATTGGCATGTATATAAACTTATAATAAATAAGGAAATACGTTCAACACTTCCTGGTCGTATAGCGTAATGAGCAGTTGGCTAGCTAGCAAGACAAGTACATTTAAGAGACGATTACATGGTCTCACCTCATACGCTTTTACTGTCTATGTCTCTAAAACACTCACTGTTGAGATAATTATTGTAGGAGCGTACTCCGGTTCATACTAGCGATAAACCATTTCAGGGGCAATAACTCTATTCATTTCGTTTTCTGATTTTTTTGCATTTGTATACCATTATATCCATTATATAAAACACAATGCTATCCTTTTTCTGCCCATAGCTACTTCTAAAATCTACATTTTACGCTAACAAACAGAACTTTCTTCCGGTAAGACTACTCCATACATAATCCCCTACCTGCTCTCTCTAAATTGTCAATATATAGTACCTCACCTGTTAATTTCGCACTACACGAACTACTCAGAAAACTCAGTTTCCAACAATATTACATGCGACTTCTCTGATTTGGTTATCGTTAGCCTTTTATCTCCAAACAGTGTTGTGCTCTGAGCCTGAATGAAGAGGATCTTTTTCAGGGTCAGCATTGAAGGAATTCGTCTGTTTTAGCAAATAGGAATTTCTTCTAACTTATTAATATACTATTCGTGCCTTTCCACCCCACCACTAGTTGTGTGAAACTATTCTGTTTTCTAGTTTCTTCTTTCACAATATGTTAAGGACTTACAGACTGAAATTCTACAAAATTTTATCTCTTTTGACTGAATTTGTCTTAACTAAAAATATAAGCCAATTATGAGGTACACTGGATTCTTTAGGTTTTTGAATATTTAATTTGAGCTGATCGACAGTAATTAGGAAACACCGAAACCACTTACATATCATGCCAAATACTGTGTAAGGAATCCGCCAATATTCCAAACAGTTTCTAGTTTTCCCCTAATGGATATATACAGGTGCTGTGTGATTTCCAAGGGAATCTTATACCATTTTCCCTGCCAAATACTGGCATTTTCAGGTAAAGGTGACAGAGGTGTATAGCAAACATCCACAGTACCCCATGAAGGCTCAAATATATTAACATCTGGTGACAGTTGTCAACAGAGAGATGCGATATTTTGTCCTCATGCTTACAAATCCATACTTGCTCGATGTGATCTGTGGAATTGGGGGCCTTGGTTCCTTGTAACACAAACTTAACGTAGCGGAAAACCATTTTACATGGGATGAAGTTCATTCGCCGAAATGGTCACATAATCCGCGGCAGTAATGGCATCATGCGGAGTAGCCATGGAGACCATAAAATACCAAGTTATTGCTGGCCATATCATCACCCAGCGCCCGCCGTGTTCCGCTCTTGGGAAGTAAACTCGGCGGGAAGTTGGCAAGAGCTTGCAACAAAACTCACCCGTAGAAATGAATTTCTTCTGTTGCTCCGTAGTCCATGTTGTATTTGTTCAGGCACCAAGTTTTCCTGTTACAGACATTTGGTGGATCACACAAGTGTGTTTTTAGAATTCCAGTTTTCCCTGCAATTTCCCGAATATTGAGCTCCCTTCTTGTTGCTTAATTGCGGACAGCAGCCACGAAAGCGACATTTAATTGTGCAGAAGTTCTTGCAGTTATCCTTCTCATGCTTTTTGCCGCAGTGCTTTTCAAAGACAGTTTCCTACTATCAATCAACACACTCCATCGTCGGCGTTGTGAGTCAGAGGATAATGTTATTCCGCTTTCCCCGGAAGCAGTACAGATAGTCCTTAGCGTACTTCTTGAAACACCGAACACTTGGGCTATATTGATTGCTGAAATACCTCTGATACGAACTCCAACAATGTACCCACGTTAGGATTCATTTAGCTTCGACATAAAGTACTTACAACTATACAGTATTCTATTCTTACCAGGACTGACTTGCAGCACGCTGAGGACATCGCAATGTGCAATTCATGGCCAAATACAATAGCGCAACGTCCAGGTTTGGTTAGCATCTGCATTTATGTTCATGCATGATTGTCTCATGGTGTCTAGATTTTCGTCGAATCTCTGTGCTTTCTCCGTGAACGGTTACATTTTCCCATGTAATTTCTGTATATCCCGTTGTTACTTGCACTGGTACTACAGTAGAACACACACCTGAGTCCCTTACTTACAAGTGTCTACGTAGTCGTCTCGCCTACAGATGGTAACTAGCATGACGATTCAAATAAGTAGTGAAGTATTAAGAACTTAATTGAAAACTAAATATCTTACAGTTTAAGTCCACTGCAGTGTGTTGTCTACCTTCACAGCCTGCTGAGTCATTCCCGCTGGCCTCTGATGTGCAGCCCGTGGGTCTTCCAGAGGCCGGATACGATCCTCCGAATGGCCTCGCCGTTACTGTGACCGGCTGGAGAACGACAGCGTCCGGTGGAAGTTCTGCATGCGCACTGATTAAGGTGGACATTAATATTATCGATCGCTCTACTTGCCGGGGAAACGTGGGTAGCCTCGTATCGAAGCAGATGGTGTGCGCCGGTGAGGCAGGCAAGTCTGTGTGCAATGGGGACTCGGGAGGTACCCTCGTCAATGGTACCACACAGGTGGGAATCGTGTCCTGGGGAGGCTTCACATGCGAGGACTATGGAGCAGTTTACAGCAACGTTGGAGAACTCCGTTCGTGGGTCACCAATACTACGGGAGTTTAGCAACAAGAACAGTTCCATCGCTGACTTTCCAGCTGTAGCATATATTACACTTTTGTTCATATGAGAGGTGGCACTTTTGTATTGCCATTAATTGTATTATTCTGAATGTTAAATGTTGTAATTTATTTTCTCTCTGTAATAAGTTCATTGTTGGTTCAAATGGTTCAAATGGTTCTGAGCACTATGCGACTTAACTTCTGAGGTCATCAGTCGCAAAAAATTCAAAGTTTTCTCCATTCATGACTTATGGCATTTGTCAGGTTATCCCGCTCTTGTACAGTTTTCTCTATCGCCAGCCAAGATACACATTCCTTACATCACATGCATATACTAACTCTGTCGAAACTAGAAGCCTATTTGTCGGTAAATTATTTTTTTTCTCGTTCTATGTAGTATAGAAGTATTGTTCCGCCTGCCTAACTCTGACCCGTCCATAGTTTTCCCACAAAGTGATTCATATCCGATTGATTCGTAATCAGGCCAAGGTCGCAGTAGTCTGAGAAATTGAGGTATGTTAGACTAATCTTAAAACCCACTATTTCGCTTGTTATGTGTCAAGTGTCATGTAACTCGTTTAAATAGGATAGAAAGTTACTAAGTTATACGTATATGTACACCACACTTCGCAAACCAAAGCAAAGAATGTTACTTCCCCTATGCTTGGTAACAAGAACTCACAGCTAATGCATTCGTACTGTAATGCTAAAAATTAATAACTTTATCGTTTTTCTCTATGATGACAAGATCATCAGGTGATCTGAACAAGAAAACAATAAAATAACTCAAAAATGTCGAAATAAATGTCAGTTAATTAACATTCTGATATTTATTACTGAACTTAACTCTAACCTGTCTACACATCTCTATTTCAGTTCTATAATTGTGAAAATTTAATCGTAAGTTTATTAGTAAATCGAACCTTATGTCACAAACATATGTAACAAGCTGTCCCTGCTGATAAACGTTTGTCAAAAAATGTGATGACAACATAGTTATGTGCTGCATAGTCATTTAGAAACACGAGGGTACGTCGTTTCATAGTAATACGGGCTTGCTGTTTTATTCTCATTATGCGATGCTGTTCAAATGAAACACGGTCAGGAACTCAAGTTATAGCGAGAACATTGTAAGAGGTAAAAAAACAGAACATTTACTAAAATATTGGATGACCTACACATGAATAACAACACTAAACTGTCCAAGATGGCTCGAACACGATGGGACTTAACATCTGAGGTCATCAGTCCCCTAGAACTTAGAACCACTTAAACATAACTAACCTAAGGACTTCATACACATCTATGCCCGAGGCAGGATTCGAACCTGCGAGCGTAGCAGCAGCGTGGTTTCGGACTGAAGCGCCTAGAACTGCTCGGCCACCACTGCCGGCTACTAAACTGTTGTTGAGGATATACTGACATTATCGTTACATATTCTTCGTCACCCAGAGTCAGGTAACATGCAAGTATTCTACCTATAGTGCCGCGTCCCATTGTAAAATAACTTATGCTGGGTATAGCCGGCGTTTCTGCTTCTACTGTTAGAGGTGTGAGCCCAGATGATGAAACATCAGTCTGATTATTTTTACATCGTGGAGTTAGTGGAAACTGGTTTTACAATTCAGTTATTAAGTATGCTCAGATTATCAGTAGCAATGGCTCTTTCAAAGGAACTGAGAAGCTCAGACTATTTAAGGCTGCTAGTTGTCTGTTAGTGACGTTCTGCTGGAGCTTGTTTCTCCGCTGCCGTCTTGCACACATATTAATTCAATTAAACAGACAGTATCTATTACCCGTTTTTGTGCAGCTTGGAGGAAACATTAGTTGTGATCTCTGTCATGATGATTAAAGCTTGCTAGGCACTATGGCAAATGGCCTACGTTATTAGTGACAGATGCTTTTTCATTTCTCTTACATGACGCAGATTGGTAGAGACCAACATTAACGTCTTGGTCACTATTCGGAAAAATCAAGGAAATTTCAACTTCATCTCGTGTGTACTATGGTGAATTTTGAGCAGATCTTTTGTAGTCTCGTGACGGATGGTTCTACCTAATAATCATAAAGAACACAAAGTGGTCTGGTATGATTTTTCCTCCTACATGTCTTCTTTAAATTTTTAAAGTTCCTGTGAAAAGTTGCAGTATACTGAGTGCGCGTTTTAATGTCGACAGACACGCCAATGATGCTTCAAATGAGGAGGGATTCTTGTACTTATACACTTGCTGTGAGTCTCACAATATCTCTTTCCGAGATTTGTTCCTAATTGACACGATAAATTTGTGACCCACAGATATCTTGTACAAAGGCAGTAAGTTTTTTGACTCACAGAAATCGACTGCAATCGTTTAATTCCTCCCTTAATACCTAAGCGTTTGCGTGCGCTTATTGCATTCAACGTATGTTGAATTACAAGTCTGCCGTCCAACAACTGTTACAGATGTGGGGCGAACTGCTCGATGGAGAGGTTCGTGGCACGAACTGTACGAGGCCGAGGCCTTTTTCGACAGGTTAGCCTCAGAAGCTACAACAATTTCCGAAACAAGTAAACATTTCCTCTTCTGATCCACGTCCAGTGACGAGTGTACATGTCCTTAGACGAGAGCGACTCACCGCACTGCTAACAGATGCAGAAAAAAAGTAAGGGAGGATTTCTCCAAGAATTACTGACTATTTAAGTCTTCTGGAGTACCTAGACGAAAGAAGATGTCTCAGCTTTAAAGCTTCCACAAAGCTCAATGATAAACACGTTGCCTGAGGCACAGCAGTTTTAGCTCACAAAAGTTTGCTTGTTAGCAGCGCGGCCTCACAGCACGTGGTACCTACTGCTTCTGTGAATCACTCTAACGTCTCATACTTTGCCCCAGGATACTGCGCACCAACGCTTCAAGTTCTCTATTTGGAGGTTCCCCATACTCTCTTAACGTCAAGTCAAATTATCTAAATACCTTTAATGAATCAGTCAATTTAATAATAACTATTGTTACCCTTTCCTCATATTCAACTATTATTACAAGAATCTATTTATACACAGCGTATGAAATAGTTTATTAGTCTCAATATTTAGCGACTAGCTGGCATCGCTCAGCAGCCGGTTTGCCTACCTATGGTTGCGTGTACCAGCTGTCACCAGCTTTCTCTAGCGTGACTCATGTTCACATGGGTAAATTCCAGGAGCGTACACTTCTCCCCTCCTTGCTTGTGCAGCTAGGAGCGAGTTACCAGTACTTAACATTTCACTTCCCCTATCTTGTGAGAATTACTTTTATATGACACTGTCATATTATATATTTCCCTCTAATTCATTACGGGTTGTTGAAAGATACACGAAATGAAACTCCATCTTAACTCGTATAATAGTTACATTGTATTTCTTTAACAGAGAGTACCCAGTGTAAAACTCTCATCAGTATCTATTTAAGTCTCATCAAGTTCATTAACCCTTGATATATGGTTAACAGTAAAAAAAAATGTTCATAGTTCCTTTTCATCAAGCATCGGAAAAAGAAGGCTTTTTTTTAAAGTTGGTTTACATCAAACCACTTACCCTTCGCATTAACAATTAGAAGTGATTGCAATGTTGCTATGTCACAAATAATTACAATACATTTCCTATCTACAAACATCACGACATTACTAAATCTAACTTATAATATCACAGTTATGGTGTTCCAAGCACCAACTCTCTATGTATTTTTGGTACATTTCATTCATTCATTCATTTAGTATAGGCCATCTTAGGACCACGTTATTTCAACTGTCTTGCTTTACGTGTTGTGATGTTTGCCCAGTGCTCCCACATTCGTTCTCGGTGTTGCTCCTTCCTTTCCTGGGTCCTAGCCTTTCCTGTTTTTAGTTTTGGCTTTTCTTGGAAACCCTGCCATGCCAAGTTTCTCCTTGAGTGGGACCCACTCCAAGATGTCATCATGAGTGATCCCCATTTCTTTAAGATCTTTCTCCACCTCTGTGTATCAGGACCATTTTGTTTTCTTCTCCTAAAACTAGTTGATCCTACGATTGGTGAGTCTTCCAGGCCGCACTCGATTTATATGTCAATAAAACATAATTCTCATTTTCCGGATGGTAACGGTTATCTTCTCAGTGTGGGAATACAGTTCATGATTGTGATGTCTTCTGTATTCCTCATTCTGTTTCGTGGGACCTAAGATCTTTCAGAAAATATTCCTTTCCCTAGCCTCCAGTTTTCGATTAGGCCTTTTCTGTTCGTTACTAGGCATTCAGAATCGTGCAAGACCTCTGGGCGGATAACACCGCAGTAATACATTGAACGATATTGATCTTTTGTTGTAGATGATTTTGGTTAAATGGAATGCCATTTCCATTTTTTTCACGTGTGATATGAACGCTTGCTTCTCTAAAAAGATGGCTGTTATCCATTCTCAGAGATATTTACACTTTTCAGCTCGCTTAATTTTGCCTTGACCCACTACAAACTCCCTTCGTGGTCAATGTATGTTCAATATAAACTCGGTTTCATCAGATGAAATTTCTAGGTCAGTCTTCTGTGCTTCTACGTTAACCTAATTAATCTGTCTCTCATCTGTTTCCACGGAATCAGAAAAATTGCGAGATCAATCGAGACAATGGATTTCTAGATTTTGTTTCTTATAACCCAGCCTGACAATATTGTTAATTTCTGGGTTTTCCAGGTCTTTGCACCACTCACGAATCATCTTTTTGAGGGAACAGTTGGACATTTGGAGATTTGTGGCCAGGTCTTATACGACCTAAATGCTGAGGTCATCGGTCTCTAAGATTACACACTACTTAACGTAACTTAAACTGACTTACGCTAAGAACGACACACACACCCATGCCCGAGGGAGGACTCGAACCTCCGACGGGGGGAGCCGCGCGAACCGCGACAAGGTTCCCGAGACCGCGCGGCTACATCGTGCGGCGGCACAGTTGAAGAGCAGAGGTGAGAGCCCATTTCTTTGCCTCAATCCAGTCTTCACTTCAAAAGCTTCTGATCTTTCTCCTCTAAATTGCACTGGTTTTGTTGGTTATTGTTTACAGGATTATCGCTATGGCTTCTTGTCTAGGCCAAGTTGTTCTAGAATTCTGATAAGGATTTTACGATCAATCGAGTGGTATGCCTTTTTGAAATCCACAAAGGTCACAAGGTCACAACAAAATTTTTATTCCTGAGCTTCAGGTTCGACACATTATCGCCCCTTCCTGAAACTTCCTTGATACTCTCCCAGCTGTGGGTCTAGCTGTTCTTCTGTCCTAGTTTGCAGCGCTTTCCACAGAATGTTATTGGTTGTTTATAACACTGCAACACAATTTACATAACATGTAGAATCAGATACCAACTTTGGTTTATTGCGTATCGTACTCCTACAGATCAAATAGTCCTGTCACGGAAAAGCCACGTATAACACTTCCGTCTGCTACTACTATACCATAACTCCTAAGCTGGATGCAGTTCGTATAATGAAATTATTTTTATTAAAGCAATTACAATATAAAGAAGCAGGCAGTGTTACCCTCTGAGAGGAATTTTGTTAATGTTGACCGTGTTGTACCTAACGAAAGTGGCTTATCGGAAGTGAAAGTCAAAATTACTTAAATATTTAAACAGTAATAAACAATATTTTACCTACCTACACTGTTCATATGATAATAAAGAAAATGGTCACCAGCCTAATTAGGCATAAGAATGAAGAAAGAAGTGAGTACCTTAAATGGACAAACGCTGCCTATACTCTTGTCACTTGAGAGTGCAATTAACTCTGACACCTGCATATGTTCACAATAAGGTTTGTAGGTAGGCTGTTTAGGTTTTTTTATTGGCAAAGCCACATAGCGCTCTGTATGAAAAATCACTGGCTGTGCTGTGCGCAGTCTGTGGCTAGTTTGCATTGTTGTCTGCAATTGTAGTGTTGGGCAGCGGCAACTGGCTGTTAACAGCACGTAGCGTTGCGCAGCTGGAGGTGAGCCGCCAGCAGTAGTTGATGTGGGGAGAGAGATGGCGGAGTTTTGAAATTTGTAAGAATGGATGTCATGAACTGCTATATATATTATGACTATTAAGGTAAATACACTCCTGGAAATTGAAATAAGAACACCGTGAATTCATTGTCCCAGGAAGGGGAAACTTTAGTGACATATTCCTGGGGTCAGATACATCACATGATCACACTGACAGAACCACAGGCACATAGACACAGGCAACAGAGCATGCACAATGTCGGCACTAGTACAGTGTATATCCACCTTTCGCAGCAATGCAGGCTGCTATTCTCCAATGGAGACGATCGTAGAGATGCTGGATGTAGTCCTGTGGAACGGCTTGCCATGCCATTTCCACCTGGCGCCTGAGTTGGACCAGCGTTCGTGCTGGACGTGCAGACCGCGTGAGACGACACTTCACCAGTCCCAAACATGCTCAATGGGGGACAGATCCGGAGATCTTGCTGGCCAGGGTAGTTGACTTACACCTTCTAGAGCACGTTGGGTGGCACGGAATACATGCGGACGTGCATTGTCCTGTTGGTACAGCAAGTTCCCTTGCTGGTCTAGGAATGGTAGAACGATGGGTTCGATGACGGTTTGGATGTACCGTGCACTATTCAGTGTCCCCTCGACGATCACCTGAGGTGTACGGCCAGTGTAGGAGATCGCTCCCCACACCATGATGCCGGGTGTTGGCTCTGTGTGCCTCGGTCGTATGCAGTCCTGATTGTGGCGCTCACCTGCACGGCGCCAAACACGCATACGACCACCATTGGCACCAAGGCAGAAGCGACTCTCATCGCTGAAGACGACACGTCCCCATTCGTCCCTCCATTCACGCCTGTCGCGACACCACTGGAGGCGGGCTGCACGATGTTGGGGCGTGAGCGGAAGACGGCCTAACGGTGTGCGGGACCGTAGCCCAGCTTCATGGAGACAGTTGCGAATGGTCCTCGCCGATACCCCAGGAGCAACAGTGTCCCTAATTTGCTGGGAAGTGGCGGTGTGGTCAACTACGGCACTGCGTAAGATCCTACGGTCTTGGCGTGCATCCGTGCGTCGCTGCGGTCCGGTCCCAGGTCGACGGGCACGTGCACCTTCCGCCGACCACTGACGACAACATCGATGTACTGTGGAGACCTCACGCCCCACGTGTTGAGCAATTCGGCGGTACGTCCACCTGGCCTCCCGCATGCCCACTATACGCCCTCGCTCAAAGTCCGTCAACTGCACATACGGTTCACGTCCACGCTGTCGCGGCATGCTACCAGTGTTAAAGACTGCGATGGAGCTCCGTATGACACGGCAAACTGGCTGACACTGACGGCGGCGGTGCACAAATGCTGCGCAGCTAGCGCCATTCGACGGCCAACACTGCAGTTCCTGGTGTGTCCGCTGTGCCGTGCGTGTGATCATTGGTTGTACAGCCCTCTCGCAGTGTCCGGAGCGAGTATGGTGGGTCTGACACACCGGTGTCAATGTGTTCTTTTTTCCATTTCCAGGAGTGTACATTGTTTGTTCTCTATTAAAATCTTTCATTTGCTAACTATACCTATCAGTAGTCACTGCCTTCCGTAGTTTGAATCTTTTATTTAGCTGGCCATAGTGGTGCTCGCTGTACTGCAGTAGTTAGAGTAACCAAGATTTTTGTGACGTAAGTGATATGTGAAACGTATAGGTTAATGTTAGTCAGGGTCATTCTTCTGTAGGGATTTTTGAAAGTCAGATTGCGTTGTGCTAAAAATATTGTGTGTCAGTTTAAGCACAGTCATGTATAATTTTTCTAAGGGGACGTTTCAGGTTGAAGCTGACAGAGCACAACGAACTATTTGCATAAATATTGCAGATAACAATACACACTATTATTTTCAGGGCTTAATCAGACTGAATGGTCTTTATAACATTACTATTAATATTCACTGTAGAATCATAAATTGGACATAGGTTCAGTAGTACTTTTCAAACATTTTCCTAGCTGACAAAAGATTGTAAATGTATTTCAGTGCATAATTATGAACTGGTCATAGGTTAAGTCTTTCTCTCAGCTAAATACTTTTCTATTTAGAATGAAATTTAAGTGGAAATCACTCACAAGTTACTTCCCATTGTCTTCTGAATAAAGAAATTATAATTTTCATAAATAGTGGTCTTTCTATTAATAGTTATCTAGCATGAGCACAATAGACAAACTGTTGGTCCTGTTACGCTATTAATAATCACTTTTAATTCACAAGAGGACCCCCATATTGTACAGAACTTCACTTGAATAGCAAGAGAAATTGAAAATTGCTATAATAAAGTAACTTTGTGCATTTGAACTACGTTATAATCTTGACCTCTGTAGCAGAGAAAATTAAACACACTTTCAATACACTAGAGAAACAAGTACTCAGCAAGCATGAACATATAACTCTCAACAGGAGCAGTTCTGAACTTTTACTGTAGTGAGACACAAAACTGACATATTTGTAAGATACTGAGTCACCTTTTGCGATTTACAACAGGCAGCAATGTGATCATTTATTAAGCTAAACTTTATAAGCCTCAGCTTTAAGAACTTTTAATTTTGATGTTGGCAACAACATATTAATAAGCAGTTTTAATAAGGAAATTTACTTTAACTCACTCTCTTGTGACTTTAACTTTCTTTTTGCTATGTTCAAGAGGCATTAAATAGATAAACACTGGGCTTTAATGTTCATTCAATAAGGACACTCAGCAAACACTTTAGTTCAAATGGAGAAGAACCTGAGAGGGGTTATGATAAGGAATAAGAAATCGAGGTAGGTGCATAAATTTAGTTACAAATTACCTTATATTTGAGCACACTAACACATCCAATAAGCTGATCCTTCACTGTACATTAGTGTTACATTACAGTGAGTGCTCAATGTGGTGGCGACTGCATGATGGTTGGTGTATTTGCTGGTAGAATTACTGGACTCTGTCATTTCTTGGTGGCGATGATAGATGCATGTTTCAGAATAATTTAAGCTCCTTATCCATTCATCCGAGACATTGGAAAGCGTCAGAAGAAGCCTCTCTTGGAACCAGTACAATACACAATTTTTACTTGAGCAGTTGATAGTTTGGTAGTTTGTCCCTGACTGACTCTTGGTTCCACCTTTTCTACCTAGGCCAACCACAATTTGCATGCGCTACACAATTCCGTTCCCCAGGGGAACCACAACACCTTTTACATATAAAACAACTAAGAACCATAAGTGAGGATCAGCTATTACATAACAACAGCCAAAAATATTAATTAATATAAAATATTTGCACATGTTGGTATTTCTACAAAAAATTATTTAAACAAAATTATTCAATCTCAAGAATAACCAAAGTCATTAAGAGAGAAAGATAATCATATCATTTGCTCATATCGTATAAATTACATGGGTCAAACCTCCCACATTCCAAACGACATCAAGTGTATAACAGAGAAAAGAATAAAAACTCCCATGGTATGGATTAAATCCAACAACATTTACAGAAACTCAATGATGTAGTATTAAATAAAACAAAAAGGCAAAATAAATCAGTAGTCTAGTAGGGCTGTGGTGTTACATGTTGATAGGAGAGAAATACCACAATAGTTATTCACATCTGTCCTATCACCTTACTTACGAAGAGGATGGGTTAGAGCCAAATTCGAGCCATGTGGGAGTCTTTCAGTTTCCCAAATGTGGCTGATAGTTTCTATTAGATTATTTTCTGATTTATCCCCTGCATACTGCATAAAGTCCAGCAATTATAGAATTTTCCCATGGTGCTTTGTTGTTCCTAAAAGAGTGAATAATTAGCTTGATTTCCTCTTTCGTGGGTGGTGATGAATTTGGGTGTACTTCTACATAGTCGGTAAAGGGAAATGTGGAGTCTGGAGGTTAACAATTCAGAAGAGCTGTAAAGTAATTTATCAATGTGAACTAGCTTTCCGTTAGGAGCTTTAAAGGGTAGGCTTGGATGATTGTACTTGGTTAGATTGGCCTTGAAACATCTGTAGGAGTTTCCTGTATTTGTCTTCTGGAAGTCTTGTTCAGTTTTTGCCAACAGCATTTTCTCAAATGTACGCTTCACCCCACATATCATCTTTGCAGTGTGTTTTCTAGCATCCAGGAAGTTAGTTTTGTTAGCTCCATTTTTCTTGGCATTCCACCTCTGTCTTTGCTTCACTGCTGCCTCACAATCACTGTTCCACCAAGCATGCTTCTTCGGTTTCAGAAGTGGAACAGTTTCCTATGGTGTTCTGACCAGGACTTGTTGCAATTCTTCCCAGAACACTGGATCTAAGGATTCAAGTTAACGAGTGAATTCTCGGTTGGACATCAGCTTTTCCGAGTCAGATCTATCTATCTTCCTTGTCCGTGTTTTTCTGGAATTTCTTGGAATTAGCTTCATTTTAATCTTTGAAAGATAATGATCTGGTTCCTGATTGGAATTCTCAGAAATTCAGCATTCTGGGTCTCTTGTTGAGCTTTCCGAGTGATGGTAACGTGATCAATTTGATATTCTCCAAGATTCAGATTTGGGCATGACCAAGTTATCTGCTTTCTTGGCAAGTTTTCGAATACTTTTGATGTCATGACTACGTTAAAAGCACTACACTATTGCACCAGTCTCTCTCCACTGCGGTTGGCCGTTTTATGTGCTGGGTAATTTCCAACAGTGTCATGCAATTTGGTCTCCTTGCCAAGTTGCGATAGACATCTGCAACCTGAATGATGATGTGTTTGTTTGAGATCTTGGATAGGAGGTCCTATAGTACTTCCCGAAATCGTCTGTTACTTTAGGATCTCTCTTGTTTGACTAGTTGGTAGGTGCATGAACATTCACAATGCTGTAAACTAAGTTTGCGCTTCGGAAAGACATAGCAGATGCTCAGCTACTTGGTGAGCTAAAGTATATGATGGACTCTAGAGTTTTCTTGTTGACTATAAATCCTGTGCCAAGATGAGGAATAGTTCTTAGAATGCGTTTGCCAGTTATGCCTTTAAATATTCGGTAGCCATCTGTCTCGAAGGTGTGTTCATCTGTTAATATTGTTTCCTGAATCGCTGCAATTAGTATCTTATGTTGCTGCAGGATATCTGTAGTTTTTTTTTAGTTTACCAGACTTCACAAGTGAGTTGGCACTAATTTAGTGGCAAAGTACTTTGGGCGTTTGTGCTTAATCTTTGGTGTAGTCTCCAATACCTCCAAGCCTGTTGGTGCAGGCTCCCAAGACTCCGAAGATCTTCATGTGTAGTCCAAGACGACGGTGGATCTTGTACCCCCTGGGGTAGAAGCGTTTGATGAGCTTTCCTCCGTGCTTTTGTCAGTTGAAAAACTGTTTTTGAGGTAGACGATGTTTCGTGCCGACCCAGATCCTGCCAAGGTTATGAACCTTATTTCATTGTATTACTCTTTCATCATTTAATTAATGCATCTTCTTTTTGTAGAGTATTAAGTCTGCTGTGCTACATACTCCATATTTTTTTATTTAGAAAATAATTAATAATTAACATTGGTATGTCAGCGACCTTGCACTTACATATATATGAAAAGACTTACAAATTTCTGAATCAATTTCTTAGGATTTCTCTTGGGATTTGACCAAGGTAATGTCTCCTATCTGTCTTTTAGTCAGTTTTCCTTTCTCATCAGTCACATTTCCTACAAAAGTGACTGGGTATTCCACACAAAATTACTTAAATATCAATAGTCTTTCATCGCATTCAATAATTACTTGGTTTTCTATCATCAAGTCTGAGTCTATAAAATATTTATACTTAAATTAGGAACTGCGTAGAACACACTTTCCATAATACAGTTCCCAAATTTAAAAGACAAAAGTCCTTATTTCCTCACAGGTTTACTTAATTTACCTGTGGTATACACTATCTTATATCCAGTTGCAGACATTTCTGAATTTCACGTTCACTACTTATGTGTTTCCACAAAGATTCAAGGATTCAGAAATACATGTTATTTCACTACCAGTGTCTAGTAATGCATGTTCACTCATACGAACTAACTATACTCTAAATAATGGTTAACCTAACCTAATTGAGAAACCATCTTCCTCTTCTCTTAGAATGTCCTGTTCAACAGCTTCTGTACTGCGAACTGCTAACATACCTTGGACCAGCTTGATACTCTAATCCTTCCCTTCGGAGACAAACTCTTGCTGGAATATTTCTTTGTTCGTCTCTCCTACTTCAAATCGACTCAATGCTGAATCTTCAGTATCACCTAACATGTCTCCATCCTCTTGATTGTCGTTATTACAAATTCTGATCTCTGGGCATCCTCTAATATCGCCTGTTCTTTCGTAGGTTCACCTTCTACTATAGCACAATCGTATTCATTATTGAATTCTAGCCCTCCTGACACATTGCTTTCATTACCCGTTTGACCATATATTTTTTGTCATGATTCTCACTTGAATCATACCGATTTGAAGATTTGTCTTGCGTTTCCTGCCTGTTGTCAGCACTGTCAATAGACATGTCAATAGTAACAACAGTAACACTCATTTCTATTACCTCCTCACCACTGTCGCCACTACTAGTTTCATTATCATCACTTTCATCTCTGTAACTACTTACTGATCCTTCCTCCTCACTAATAACTTTACGAAAATTCTCAGTATGCTTCTCTAATTTATTATTACCTCTTGTTTCGTTTCCTTCATTTACATACTTCACTCATCTTCTCCTTTTCTCCTCCTATTCTCAATTACACCTGTGGCTAATTCACATAAGTCTTTCACCCGTTGACCATATGCTTATTTTTCACTTCTATTTCCTTGGCAGTTATTCTCTGTAATTACCTCTCCTATTTCTTTTGCTGCGTTACTATCAGTAGCCTTCCCTACAGATTTCCTAGCCTCGACCTTCTCCTCTTTGGGCATTCCCTCTTTATTATTGGTAAAATTACTCTGCTCCTCCCATTCATAAAATGGAGAGATATCAACTTCATCTACCTGATATGCTTTTCTGAACTTATATACCTCTCCAGCTCCTTTTCTCAACAAAATTCTGGTAAGCCATGTATCCACTTTCATTTATACTCTCATCCTCTTTTTCCCTACCGATCTTCCGCACACCAAGCACACTATTAACTGTTCCTATTTATATTACTACAGTTCACTCTCTGCCTATTGTACTGCCCATTGGTATTAAAATTACTATTCTGGAGATACTGCTGGTTCTCTTGATACTGTTTTTGGGACCTACCACAATGTTCTGATCTAGCTCAGCACGTTACTGTGGTGGACCCTTGTTCTCTGACTGGTGTTGTGGTCTGGCATTGCAGTGCTACTGCCTTAATAACTTCTTCTGCGTCTCCTACCTGTATTGATTCTCATTGATCTCAATCCACATTCATTGTTATTGTCATTAATAAATGTAATATTATCGTTAATATTGCAATTTTTCTGTACTGGTTATTCTTGCTGGACCTATTTTCATTAGTTGTACTCCACACATCAAGTTCATTTACTTCTATCAAAATAACATTTTTTATCAAAATATCCCAAAATAATGTAACATATATATTCTGTGGCAGTTTTCCAAGTACACATGCAATAAGTGTTCTTCAGTCATAAGATCCTTTTATGTTCAACTTTCCTACATAAGTTCTTACAATACTCTCTCATAGTCTTATTATCTCCTGGACTGAATAGAAATCATGGTAAATTTCAGTTTTTTTTACTTGAGGACAAAAGTCCTCTTCAAATTTACCTAAAAGTTCCTCAAACGTCTCTCAGTCATCTGTGGCTCTACTTGCCCAATTTCTAGCATCCCCACTGACTTTCGTTTCTGCAATCATTACTCTTTCTTTCTGAGGAAGTTCTTTGGAAATCAATTACCTCAAGGCTTTCATAAATGTTACTAGATGTATTTTACCTTTTGGGTGAATTTTTTCTAGCTCACCAACTATTTGGTTATGCCATGTCCCTCCAAATACGTATACAGCAGCTAACATCTTAAAATTTTCCAAACCTTCAACCCTTTGAGCGATTTCTGAAGTAACTTTTATCAATTCCTCTACCTCATTTACTATTTCTTATGAAATTTGTTGATGTACATTTGTAGCTAACATTTCATTCGTATCACTTACATAAATTTTTGCTCCAGCTATAGTCTTGGCCAGTTTGTTATCTACTATATTTGCTAATTCTTTCATTTCAGTTTCGGTGTTTGATTGCCCTTGGATAATTTTAGTTTCTAATCCAAACACAAATTTATATAATTCAGTGTTACATCATTAGTTACCTTATTCCTTTCTTTCATCTTTTCAACTTCACACTTCACCTGCTCTATATTACTTTCAACTAAAGTCACATGTTCTTTAGACTCACATATTCTCTGTTTTATTGCTTTTAACGATGTTTCCTAATTTTCCTTTACTGTATATATATTTTCAACTCATTGTTCCTATCTTTCCTTTCACTTCTCCTACTTAGTGACCCGATATCTCCTTCAATTTCCTCTTTCAACAACCCTGTGTCCCCATTTGTTGCCCTATTTATCCACTTATTGACCCTGTCTCTTCATTCATTGACCTATTTACAGCATCGGTTTTCGTCTGATTCACTGTCTGAAACATATTGCCTGACGTATTTAAATTCCCAATTGGTCCACATCAGGTTCATTTTTATCTTTACTTCCTGTATTGAACAAGTAGTTGTTCCTTCGGAGTAGCATTGGTCGCTATCTACTAGGTGCTGCTTTATGGTTAAGTAATTTACCTTCTTTGTAACTAGTAGATCATCTTCTGTACCTCTAATATTTGGATCCTGTCAAGCAAATAACGCGTTATTCTTAAATACTGTGTATCTCTGGTTCAACTGTGCTATCTTCTGCAACATTGCCGTTGAGAAGTCTACCATATTGTTCTGTATATACTGTACCGCCTAATGATCGTTGCTTATCGCCCATCTTAAAGTACTGTTTTGAATCTGTTAATCAGCTACAAATGCACTCAATTTAGTTGCAAACTTCAGGAAACTAAGATTCGTGTCCCTTTATCCTACGGCCGTCAGTTGTTAATCAGACGTCACTAAATTAGCTACATGTGACGAATCCTGTCATGGAAAAATGTTATGCGGCGCTTCACCGTAAAATAACTACTATTACACATGAAAATGTGGAGTTAGACTTCGCTTAGAAAACACACGGTAGAGTTTGGAAAAGAGAATAATTTGATGGACAATAGCCCGGATTGGAACAGACTTGACTAACGACTAATGATTTTGAGATGGGTGGACAAGGAGAGAAACCTCAGAATTTGTTACCGTACAAATAGGTACTTACGTTCCTGAAAACATGTCATTTCACAATATTTAGAATAATATTGCAAGAAGTACGATTAAACGTAGTAACGTTCATAACATGATATTACCCTTTGATTGTAAATGTGCTGAAGGCACGAATTCCTTGCTGTTTCAAGCACTTTTAAAAACAAATGACAACAAGGGATTTGGCATGAGCTGAAGGCTCTTAATTCAATTAACAAATTGATAATGAATGTACTACTTAGCTTGCGTTGTACTGAAAACACAGTGTGCACTGTGGAGGCTTGCAAATCGCTTGATTAGCAAACAATATATATCTTAATTGTACCACCGGTTGTCACTGTTCAGTTACTTTCAGAAAATACTCGTTGCCATATTATTTTACGCCGTTTTACTTTTGAAATTAACTGAAAAGTAACTACGTCAATTCTAAACAATATATGTTGTGGCGCAACACCTGTAGTTTTCAATCTACTGCAATAATCTCCGCTCGAAGATAGTCTCGAGAACAAAACTATTTAAGAAACTCAGTATATGTGCACATGTTTTATTCTGCGTATGTTGCTACTTGCTATAGCATCCAGTGGCATAGATAACACGGCAAATTGGTTGTGGTTCAGTACATCATATAACATGGACGCTATATTCAATTAGTTATTCAGAATCAAAACACATAACGTTAATTCAAACTTTTAGAACGAAATTATTATTCTGTGATATATGTAACACACAAATTGAAGAAAACTTAGCTACTCAGTTTTAAGAAATACTACCACAAATAATACTCCATGTAATGAAGACTTATTAAAGCCAATTATTGAAAACAATACTTCAATCTGTTGCTGTCATAGTGAACTGCGCTATTGTTTGGGTCTATTTGCAATAATAGCAAGTATTTGACCCTTCTTCAACAGCAGTCTTACAAAGAAGGCATGTGTTGTCCAAATTATGCAATAGCGCGGAAACTGCACCATTGCTTGAATATGACGCAATATTACTTTTCATCGAGACACAGCTTTTCTGTGTGTAATCCAATACCGGTAGCAATGATAAACATGTCGCCCGAGGAACAGCAGTTTTAGCTCACAAAAGTTCACTTGTTAGCAACGCAGACTCACAGCATGTTGTCCCTACTGCTTCTATCATAAACTCACACTAATGTCTGATACTTTGCCGCAGAATACTGTGCCCCAACACCTGAAGTTCTCTCGTTGATTGGGGCGGAGATCCCCCTATAATGCACTACTTTTACTTTAGGCCAAGTTATCGGAATACCATTAACCAGTCAGTTAATTTAATAATAATTTCTGATACTCTTTCCACATATTACAATGTTACTATTGGAATCTATTTATACACAATTTAAATATGAAATAGTTTACTAGTATCAATATTTAGCCACTAGCTGGTATCACCCAGTAGGTGGTCTGCCGCTGTGTTCTCGTACTCTCAGCTGTCGCCTGAGGGTGGTAGCTTACTGTAGTGTGACTCATGTCTGACATAGGTAGGTGTCAGGAGAAAATATTTCTCCCCTCGGAACGAGCTGCCAGTATTCCATATTTTCCTTCCTTTTTCTTGTGACGATTACTGCTGTATGAAGTTGTCGTATTACACGTTCCGACTAGACTGACCAGTTTTACTTGTAATATGTTGATTCTTTCGTGGTAGGATTAACTAGCGTCATCGACCAGCGATGTAGGCTCTGATGAATTCTCTGATATATGATTTCTGATGACTGCGAAATACTAAACTAAGTGTTCCTATTACACTTATAAGCATCATCATACTCAAGTGTATTATTGCCATACAGTATCAGACACATCGTTAGAACAAGGCACGCTAATCAACACTAGTGTGAAGGCACGTTAACACCTCAGATCGACAACATTGTTTTCTCTATCACGTCGTTCTCTGTCCGTTCGTTCACATGTTACAACACAAAGAACAGTTCGCAGAGAATATCCTGATAAGACAGTAAATATTTGTACATTTATCTTCGTACATCGATATTTAAATTGGACGATGGTGGGATACCTGCTGGTATAATTTTAGTAAAAATGAAACTCCTTCAACTGTACTTAAGATGTCATATTTATTTGGCTACTAGATTCGACGTTGCATCAACACCATCATTCTACTAGAAGTACTTGGCCCCGCACAACTGATACCATCAAAGTGTACGAGCCTAAAGATGGCGTTGACGCTACGTCGAAACTAGTATTCAAATAACTACGATATCTTAAGTACATCTGGAGGAGTTTAATTTTTACTAATAATTTGTACAATATCGAGCATTTACATTCCACGATTTAGATTTGATTGGAAATGCACATAGTTTGCGTTCATTTTGTAAGGCATTATTGAGCCGTGCGTGGCTCAGTTCCCGCCATCATGTTTCTAACGTACTTCCACCTCACAACGTTAATGTAAATTACTACTGTCACTGCGTTGCTGCTTTGCCTGACCATGACCGGCACTAGCAGCGCATTTCGATATTATCCCCTGTCGTAGTATATTTGCTCGACTGCTATTACTTCCCGTTCGTTGTCTACCTTAAGCGAGTTCGCGTCGCGAGTTCGGGTTCCCAGTCAGTTGGAATGCGTCTGCAGTACAGTCCGGACATGCAGGTCGGGGAGTTGCAATGCGGCACTAATGCAGTTGGGTTGGAGCACTGAGATCTGCGTCAACATGGCTCACCCGACCATTGCCGCCAAGCATCACTTGAGCCGGGCCACGGTCTTGGTGGATCGTATGTCAGTCGTCCTACCGGACGACGCGTTTTGGTTCGTCGATCGTTCATGCGACGGCTGTGTGAGTGTGCATGTGCATCGACTCCCGACTTGCCTTCCTGCGTGATTTCCACTAACGACTATTTTAGATGTTATCGGCATTCTAAGTTGAGTAGGTCGGTTGCTGCAGACCAGGGAAGTTATCTCCGCGCAGTACAGTCGGCTGGGTCCGCTGGCGGTCCCTGCACAGTGTCAGAGTGTCTGTGGAGCTGTCCGATCGCTGGGAGCTTCGTGGTTCACCGACCCAGGACGTCGATGTTGAGTGATGGTTTCAACTAACAAAGCCATATCCATTCATGCTGGTGCTTCCTTTCCGTGGTTCGCTGTTGGGGAGGTTTTCCTGTGAGCTACATCTAGTGTTTCTATTGCTGAAATTTAGCCACCATGCGGTGCAATTAACTACAATGGTTGACTCACATTCAAGTGTACCATCGGAATTATCTGCCTTGTGGCCGTTATTGTTCCGGTTACCTGCCATAACCACTACCGTAAATTTAGGCAGTGTCCTTTCCTCGCAGTTGTCGCTGTCCAACATGGTGTGTAGTTTTGACAGCTAATACATATCACATTCGTAACTTTTACTTGAGTTCCGACAAATCAAGTGTAGTTGGGCTCACCACCTGTCTCGCTTAAGTGAACGAGGGCAGACCGACCTCCCTGGAGGCTTCTGAGTGCCGTTTCCTCTATTGACCTTCTCACCGGAGTATAATTGCCTTTTTATAATCTACCATTGCCAATGATTTAAAAAATTCTTGCTTTTAGTGGAGTTTATGTGCTTTTGAATTTTGGAAAATCAATTATGGGCCTTCAGCCACTTAAATACTTATCCTAAAGAAAAGGTTATGGTAATTTATTTTAAAATCTTGAAAATTTTATTGTGGGCCTTCAGCCGTTTGTATTGCATCTTGTTATGTCGTGAAATAATTGCCTTTTTGAAACTTGTAGTTCAAATGATTCGGCTATGTGGCGTTTTGGTTTAAAGGTGTTATTAAATTACAATTTTGAGTGAACCTGACCGACATCTTATTTGGCCCTTTCCACAATCCTAATCACCTGTACTGCACAGCTGGTTTAACGGGCGTGTCAATCATATCTGAAGCTTCATATTTTACCAACAGAAATAAAATTTTCCTTCAGAGACATTAAAAGGACGTGTCCTTATATGTCCATCTAGTGTGACTTCACAACTTACAACGAAATAAAAAAAATGACATTTTCCAGCTCCTTGGTTATACCCTAAGCATGTGCGAGAAATAAATGAAATAGTAGCGAAGTTTTTGACTTTAGCAGCATAGATAACTACTTAATGGTTTCAGTAAAGTTAATGGTTAATTTTATGACACTATGCGATCGATTAGCTTATGTCCTTCGACATTCCGAAAACTGGAGACAGGCTTCTGTTTATACAACAATACCTAGCAACAATTGAGCATAAAAACCTGTTGTCATTACATGTACACTTGCGGTGTCTGTTCTTTCGGACATGTCTGAAAGAAGAGGCAGTATTTTGATTCAGCAGGTATAAATTAAGAAACAAAGAAATTGTAGACATTGACTGTGAATGGACATTGATTTAACGTAATGGATAAAGCTGATAATTGGTGCCAGATCGAAATTCGAACCCGGAATTCATGTTTACTAGGCTATTGTTCTGATCACTTCCTTTTTGTTAATCTCCCTCTTCACGCGTTTGTGAGCCATAACCGCCTTTCCTTTATACTGCAACGGAAAGCGCTGAGCCTTTTGCAGTGGTTGGATTCGTACCTACGCTGATGAGAAGGCTCGTGCTCGAAAGTAGCGCCTTAGACGTAATTTCTTTTCTAGGAAACAGAACATGTGTGAAGTTTATTCCACACCTTTCACAAGGAACCACATGTAAAAAGAGAAAACATACAAAATGTCATAATGGCAGGAAATGGTAACAAAATAATTGGGTATGTACTGCTGTAACAAGTGAAAATAGCTGACTTACAACGTTTTTCCAAATAAAGCAACATCCGAACCTCCAACTCTCCAACGGAGGATGGCCAGTCAGCTTCTCGAATCTACAGTCTTTAAGGGTTCATTCGTCTATCCAATCAAAACTTAATTAGGTAGTAAAACTTCTCCGAAATGCGACCCCCCAACTGTTCGGAGGATCCATGAATTCTCTTCTCAAGAAATTGGCGAAATGTGTTCCATATATTTCGTCCAGCACTGTATCATCTCTTGTTATTCGTGTAAGTATACCCAGAACTGCTGATGGTCTATTCCATTGTAATCAAAAATGCAGTTTACTGCCGCTCTTGCGATCCAACTGACTGTGTTGGTTTTTGTCGGGGAAAGTAAGTATATCACACCTGGATAAAGAATTATCATCGGTGGGATTGAGTAATTGCTACAGACAAGACAGGCTATGATACGACGTGTTCACAATCTACACTTCCATTGCCTTTTCACACTCTAAATGGTATCCATCTGTGTCCATCAGCCCAAAATAAGTACAAACTGGTGAGTTAATAAACGATGTTTGTTACGTGCAGTCTGGCCCATGTCATGTACTTGGGACTAAGTATAACATACTGTGATGACTCGGCCGTCGAGTTTAAACACAAGGGGGGGGGGGGGGGGTGGTTAGTAATGGCAGAATGTGGGCCAGACTCTCATCGGGTATCGCCATTCATCAAGCTTCTCTCATGATACCGCATTAAGAGACCGCTTTAAGAGACCACCTGTTCTCAGGACGACGACAGCTCATTGCGTACATAGCTATAGTCTCCAGGAAGCGTGGCATTGTGAGCAATAGTTGGCGAGATGTTGTCATATGTCGGCATATAAGTGCAAGGCATTAGTTCGTCAGTCACTGTCAATGTAATTGTTTCCGTCCGACATTCCTCTATTCTGAGCGTTGAACGCGTGAACAGGATCGAATACTTAAGGCGACCTTTGTAAGGCCAAGTCCACCATCCCTTGTGCCGAGGCCTAGAGGTCATAACGAATCATGGATGGCATCCCGTGGTTGATAAAGTAGACAAAAGCCGCCATCAAGCCATCCATAATTTTCATTGGCAGCGGAAATATCAGTCCAGTACATGTGAAACGTCCCCTTAGAACAATTAAAGACGACTGTGCTTAAACTGACACACAATAATTTTTAGCGCAACGCAATCTGACTTTCAATAATCCCTACAAGAGAATGGCCCTGACTAACATTAACCTATATGTTTCACAAATCACTTACCTCACAAAAATCTTCGTTACTCGAACTACTGCAATACAGCGAGCGCCACTACTGCCAGCTAACTAAAAGATTCAAACTACGGAAGTCATTAACTACTGATAGGCACAGTTAGCAAATGAAAGATTTTAATAGAGAACAAACAATGTATTTACCTTTATAGTCATAATATATATATCACTTCATGACACCAATTCTTACAAATTTCAAAACTCCGCCATCTCTCTCCCCATGTCCACCACTGCAGGCGGCTCACCTCCAACGGCGCAACGCTACGCACTGTTAACATCCAGCCGCCCAACACTACAATGGCGAGTATTACAACAATGCCAACTAGCCACTGACTGCTCACAGCACAGCCAGTGATTTTTCATACAGAGCCTATGTGGCGTTACCAATAAAATCTCCTAAACAGCCTACT
Source organism: Schistocerca gregaria (assembly GCF_023897955.1). Classification (NCBI taxonomy): domain Eukaryota; kingdom Metazoa; phylum Arthropoda; class Insecta; order Orthoptera; family Acrididae; genus Schistocerca; species Schistocerca gregaria. The sequence continues at coordinate 187,404,747 of NC_064924.1, forward strand.
TACATAGCCCCCATGCTCCCCACAAAAAATTTTATAAAATTGTTTTGGGCACTGGCTTATAATGATTTGATAAAATTTTTCATAAGTACAATAACAAAGATATCAAATGCACGCACTTATTGATACATTGTTGGTCAAAAGCTAAAATTTTCTCTCAGTCCATAAAGACAGTCCTGATCGTTCATCACAGTAAAATTGCAGTGGTTTTCTCAAAGTCTGAGCAATAAAAGAAATTGCACTTGGAAGTAGTGGATTTCTAAGCAGTCTTGAAGAAGTAGTGTTGTCCTTCCAACGGAAAGACAGTGCTGACTCTTGATATGCAGACAAGTAATGGGCCACAGCAGTCAGTCGACGTTGAAGACTATCGGTAGATAGGTCATCACAGAGTAGACCCAATGTAGTGCTGGTAGTGATTACTATTGGTGGGCCACCAGAGGTGCAGACCCATTGCAGTCCTTGTAGAAGTAATGGTATTGGTGGGTCATCAAAGGTGCAGACCCACTGTAGTCCTTGTAGAGACGGCCAGCAGCCATCTGTGGCAACTGTGCAGGTGCACAATCACCATTGAAGAGTCTTGCAAGGTCCATAAACCACCACTTGTCCACTCACAAAGAATTTGTTTGAAATGTCCTTAGAACCAGCAATGCTGTTATCCAGTTCCTTGCTGGATTATTAACACACGTGCAAACACTATCAGTTCCTGCTTCTCACGTATTATCCATATACTATGGCCAACAGAAACGTGTGCAGTGAAATGTAACTTACAAGTTACTTAATTTGATGGACTGGTGTCAATTACAATTTTATAACATAAGAATACAATAACAAAGGTACAAAATACATCATTAAAAACATAATAATACAGATAACATTTGTAGTAAAACAGGCTTTACAAAAGAATAGAAATAAACATGTACATCAGTGTTACAAAAATTATGACGTATGGACATACATAAAGATCAGAATAACTTTTGAAATATCAGCTTCACATATGAGCAACGAAACAGGAACTGTTATATAATGTTTAAACTTGTTTACAAAGTAAATAACATATTATCAGCAAAATTCTACAAGGTAACTCGTATCACCTAAACACACAAAGACAGAAAAAAAAAAATTTCACATAGCGTAATAACACAAAATACGGGACAGGGTTTGTTTTCAGTGTGACATTTGATACTGCAGTCCAACCCAAAACTTCATTCTGTAGACTTTTCATGGTATCTCAACATTTGTTTCCACCAAAAATATCCTATCCAAGCATGCTTTCTGTATTTTGTTCACATCCTCTTTCGAAAGTATTTTTTCTCCACTGTACACTACATTTTTGGCCAAATAATTTTCTTATAACTTCTCAATGCATTTTTTCCAATTCCTCATAGTTAGTTTCTTATATAGTCTACCCCCTCTTAAGCTAACTTAAACCTACTGAGGTCAGATACTAAACTAAAGGACGAGGCAATGCAGCAGCACAAAACAATTAATACAAACAGCAATAACAAAAAAACAATGGAAATTGGCAAAGCAAGCAGCAGTAAATATAATAACTTATATCTAAACATGACAAACCCACAAGAAGAAAATAATAGTACACTAAAGACAACAATGCAGATAAGAGAAATGTATATTCACATCTTAATGTCTATGAAATTAAAGTGGCACACTACAAAAACTAATTCAAAAAAAAATTACCAAGTACTGGAAAAGAAAATTATACATGCAGGTACTTTTACTAGTCCCTTCTTATTGTTCTTTCCTTTCCAAGTGCTCCTTGTTTTGAAGAATGTGGATCATAAAATTATTATTTAACATATCTGTTGACAGAAAGTTTTCACATTAGCAAATTCATTTAATTTTATTTTATAAAACCAATGCTGTAACACAGCTGGAAAACAGATATCAAATGAAACAAGCAATTATGAAACGCAAAGAATAAAAATCTCATTCAATAGTCATGTGACATTTCATAAGTTAGTACAAATTCTCTCAACTCTTGTAGAAAGACGCTTATCATTGTCAGGTATGCAGATGTAAGAAAATATCTTTCCAAGTAATGAGCATGTCGTTTTTGCAATGCTTTCTACAAAGGAATGTCAATTATTTGTTTCTCCACCTGTGCCTCTGAAAGGCACACACTAATGGCTTGTTTCCAGGTGGCTGTTGCCCAGCTGGGTGCCCACGACGCATTACGTGCTGGTGGTCACTTAACTTTCTTACCGAACTATTTACGACACCAGTTTCCGCTACAGTGGCAGTCTCATATAAAAAATTTCACAGGTCAAGAATTTGCCTTACACATCTGTAGAAACAAAATCCTATTGATATAACAGTGTCCAAAAAATTTTCGTCGGCATTGTAATACATTCACGCATTTACATTCATTTCATAACTCTTAAAGTACAATTCTTGGTTTCCAACAACCTTTTTCACAAACCAGAGTCCCTAACCACTACTCATTATTCCTTACCTTATTCGTCGACACTTCTTCAATATTTCATCATAACAGATACGTAGCATAATCAAATAACTCATATAGCATCAGCTTGTTGATCATAAACATACCGCAACAGCATAATACACATAGTCATCGTAATAATAACATCATAACACCTCAGTGAAATTCTCAAAATCGTCGTAGCTTCCTCCAATAATTTCAAAACCTAAAAGAATTCTCTGTTCATGTCAAAAGAGTCATCTGCCTCAAACGTACTTTAAAAATCATTATCCCATACCAAATACATCGTTCAAAGCTCTCATAGTATCACCACGGTTCCCCAAAAATATGAACTATTCAAAAAGTACAGACAAAATGCAATTACATAAGTCTGAAGTTGTCCAACTGTGTAATTACGTAAACATCTGTCACTGATGTAGTAAAATAAATATTTGTCTCTCTCTCAGTTAAATGATCAGATAGCTGTTTAATTATGTCTTAGAGAAATATGGTACCGATGTGTAAAGTTGTATGAGCGAATACCACATTAGCTAGGGCTCCTTGTGCTTGCCAAACACATGGTACACAAAGTAAGCGTGTACCCCCCTGAGGATTAATGTAATTATATCCTCAGGTGTTACAGATTACAGTAATGGAATGAAATGTATCATGGAAAACCTTTGTATCATTGTACTTCAAATATCTTTCAAAATAAATGTTTTAAGTACAAAATTAATCACTGAAATACTTGTACTGTAGCGCTAAACTGTGCGTCTTGTCGTAAGATAATCTCGGTGGAAGTGTCGTAGTTATCGTCCTCCGAAAGCTAAGTTCTGCAGAAGTCAATGTACTTACCTCATGATAAACAAAAGTGAAATGCTTTGCGTATACATATCGTAGTTACTTCGCTTATTGCTGTGATGAAGTAAGTTCTGTACTGTAACGTATTGTTGTGCTACAGAAAAGACTGTCTCATTGTAGCTATACCACAAAGTTACTACTAAAACATCTTTTCCTTTCCAGAAGAATTCAGAAAAACTGTGCATATATAAAAAAGATACACCGCAAAAGCACAATGTAAATTGTGTCACACATTAGTAGCGTCGTGATATAATCGTGTAGCTATCCAAGAAACCAAATGCTAAGTCATCTTTAATCTCACAGAAAGTACTTCAAATAAAGAATGTCTTTTCAACTAAACGAAAATGTTGCATTAAAATCTCATTAACAGTATATGTTCTAAGTATGTAAGTCTTATAGTCGTTACATAATCGTGCAACTAACAAGCAAGGATGTACAAATAACAACACTGTGTCGTCTGTTCTCTATAACAATGCATTCGTAATTTCTGTTTAAAAATGTTCCCTAGGTTCTAGACTGGATAGTTAACTTCTAAACATTGTTGCATGTTAACAGTTTCTCAGTGTGACAAAGCATACTACAAATGTGAAGTGAATTGTTTTATGGCAAGGACTAAGTTAAGAAAACAGATTATCTCTAAATAAACGGGTTCACATGTGAAATGTGGTGCAATCTTTTACCCTTTCTAGGGCGCTGAGTTTCAACTTCAAAGTAATTACCATGTTGTATACAACGGTAAGGAATGCTAAAATTGTTCTCAAGGTTAGCGTCTATAATATTTTTCTCTGAGCCAGCCGGCGCACACGACTGCCTGCGGTGCGAGTCATTGTCTGTTTCTTTGTTGGCGCGCGTCGTTATTGGGATTAGGGGACCTAACTTCTACAAATTCACCTTGCCGAGAGGGCCTTCCTCTGTTTGAATCCCGCCAGTTCTGATGCAATTCAGGTCTGTCGTTACGATCATATCGTCTGTCGTCATGTCGGTAATTTCTGTAATTAATTTCTTGTCGGTCACTTGGAGGAGAATTCCTCCCTGAATCGTAACTGCTCGCAGGACCGCTGCGTCTGAAGTTATTCCGTCTCCCTTGATAATAATTATTTTGTTTCCCGTATTGTCTGTTTCTCTGATTGTCTCTGTGATATTCATTACTACGGAAATGCGATCTTTCTCTGTAACTATTACTCAGCCAGTGGTTGTCATATGGGTGGAGTCTGTTTTGGTCAGGATTTGTGTTGTGAGAATGGCCTTGTCGCGTCCAGTTATTGTTTCTTTCATCGCGGAATTGCGACGGATGTGACCTGTAGTGATTGTTTTCCTTTTTTCGCATTCCCGCGACTGTCTGTGTCAATTTCTAATTCTTGTAAGAGTCCCTGAAAAGCTTCACTGTCGTCTTTGCAACGTCCTGCCAAAATAATACGTCGTAAATGTTCAGGCAATTTGATTAAGCAAATGTGGATGAGTTCTGTGGGGCTGTATGGGTTTGAAAGATATTGATTCTTATGTAACATGTCTTCGAAATATTTCACAAGACTGGAAAATTCAGATTGTTCGAAATTTTTCATCATTATGATGCCATGTTTTACTCGGTCTTGTGTGGCTTGAGACCAATATGCTGAGAGGAAGGCATGGTAAAATTCTCCTTCACTGAGGCAATCGTGAATGACCGATCGCATTCTTACAGCTGGTTCATCCTCCAAGTAGCCACACATAAATTTTAATCTGTGTTCTAATGACCAGTTGGGAGGAAAACAATGAGAGAATTGATGAAGCCACGCTTGTGGATGAATGTCGTTGCCAGAATTCTTAAATGTTTTGAATTTACGTGTAGTAATGAACGGCCTATAGTCAAAATCATCATGTCGGCGAGTCGCATGTCGGTCATTGTTACATCGTTTCGGCGGTACCTTCTCAAAATTCAGTGTACCTTGCCAATTTCTTTCATGATTTCCGAAATGCCCTGTGTTATTATTTTGTGGTTGCTCTGTATTGCTATGTCCCTCTTCCCGTACTGGGGAGCGAGTGTCCTCTGAAATATGTAATTCTTGTATTACTTGAGCCAACTGATCTTGTACTTCCCGCATTCCTCTTTTGTGCTGTGTGTTGATTTGATTTTGATTCTGTTTGAATTTTCTAATTTGTTCATACTCTTCAGTGTCTGTGAAGGCTACAGGTTTTATGCCATTCAGATCATCATCTACCTTTGTAGATAAGTTAGTGAACTGATCTGAATGTTCGGCTACTTTATCCGATAGTGAAATTATTTCCTCTGTGTGTCTTTCTGAACCAATTTTCAGAGTATCTACTGTGTCCTTTAAGTTCGCTTGAGTTTTTGCAAGTTGCGTATCCGAATCGGTACATGCAACTGAGTCAATTTTAGCTTGCAAGGTCTCATGATTTTCATGAACAATAGTTTGCAGTTCTTTTATAGCTGCTTCATGATTGTGTAATGCATTTTCATGCCGCGAAAAAATAGGTTGGAAATGCTCACAAATTTGTGTTTTTACGTCATTACAGACTTTTTGACATTTCGATTCGATGTTATGTAACTCATTAGTTAAATCTTCACGTGTTTCTTCAAGTGTGGTGTCTAACTTTTGAAGTTTTTGTTCCATTGTGTCTAACTTTTGAAGATTTTGTTCCATTGTGTCTCACGTTTCAAGATTTTGTTCCATTGTGTCTAACTGTTGCTGTGTTTGTCTCTGATTTTGTTTCATTTGCTGCATTAATTGCAATAATAATTTATTAGTGTCTGGAATCTGTTCCTCCATACTTTTCGGCAGTGCATTTGCACCGGCAACATTCACATTTGGCCAAGCAGAAAATGTGTCTTGACTTATTTGAGAAAACGGTGAGGACACAAAACCTGAATGTACAGTATTTCCTAGATTGTGTCCTGTCGTTTCGGATTCCTGACGCGAGCTGTAGCCGACCGATCGATCGATAATGCTTCCCTGTTCACTAATTGTTTCACTGCCTACACCATTATTTGCAGCCCGCTCCATTTCCCTATGCACTATTACCAAATTACTACATTGAACCTTAGTTCAAATGGCTCTGAGCACTATGGGACTCAACTGCTGTGGTCATTAGTCCCCTAGAACTTAGAACTACTTAAACCTAACTAACCTAAGGACATCACACACATCCATGCCCGAGGCAGGATTCGAACCTGCGACCGTAGCAGTCGCACGGTTCCGGACTGCGCGCCTAGAACCGCGAGACCACCGCGGCCGGCGAACCTTAGTTAATTCATTACATGGTGGCGCTAACATACTGCTTTCGTCTTCACTGTCATTTCTCAGTTTACTTTGGAGCCTAGTATTACGTTTTTCACACGCCATTATTGTCACAATATTTCACAAGACAACACAGAAAAACACAATTTGAAGAGCAAAAATAAGGGAACCCATTAACATAGCACTGAAAATAATATCTAGTTAATTGCAAGCTCAGCTGCAAAATACTTTGTGCAAATCTACATGCATGCCACATCTGTTTTACTTTACAACAATGAAAGACTACAACTACAAAGGAGATTCTCTCTACAATTAGACGCTAGCAATAAACAAAATCTACACTAATTACACAAACTACAAGGAAAAAATCAGAAGATTCCAGTGAGGTATCCTCGACATATGAAACGTCCCCTTAAAACAATTATACACGACTGTGCTTAAACTGACACACAATAATTTTTAGCGCAACGCAATCTGACTTTCAATAATCCCTACAAGAGAATGGCCCTGACTAACATTAACCTATATGTTTCACAAATCACTTACCTCACAAAAATCTTCGTTACTCGAACTACTGCAATACAGCGAGCGCCACTACTGCCAGCTAACTAAAAGATTCAAACTACGGAAGTCACTAACTACTGATAGGCACAGTTAGGAAATGAAAGATTTTAATAGAGAACAAACAATGTATTTACCTTTTAGTCATAATATATATATCACTTCATGACACCAATTCTTGCAAATTTCAAAACTCCGCCATCTCTCTACCCACGTCCACCACTGCTGGCGGCTCACCTCCAACTGCGCAACGCTGCGCGCTGTTAACATCCAGCCGCCCAACACTGCAATGGCGAGTATTACAACAATGCCAACCAGCCACTGACTGCACACAGCACAGCAAGTGATTTTTCATACAGAGCGCTATGTGGCGTTACGAATAAAAAATCCTAAACAGCCTACTTACACATGGCAACCACTACGAAACGTAAGCGTTGACATACTTCACGCGCTGTATCATGTCCAGGACTCGTAAGGAATTATCCCGCATCCGAACGTGAATTATCTGGAGAAGGTGCTTATAACTAATCGTCACCGTCCTCCACAGATCACGAGAGAATGAAGTCCCCACCACTTGTAAGGGTCCATGTTCCCCATCCAGCCCTCGTCCAACGGGCATTAACCCCGATTTCGTCATATTCAAAACAATGTCCGCAGCAACTCAATACTGTGAGGTCCAATTGAAGGACCTTCGCACCTCCTCTGCCCATCGCACGAGGAACAGTAGATCATGGACATACGGCGAACAGATGAAGTTGGCGCCCCTCAACTCCATGCCAGTTAGGGTCTGCCACAGCCTATTCATGACGGGTTCAAGCACTACTGTGAAGAGCACCTCTGATAGCGGGCAGCCTTGTCTTAGCTCTTAGTCGGAATAAGATGCACATCTCGACCATTCACTATCACTCTGGAGATTGCACCTCATTGCAGCCGCATAATGATTTTATTAAAAACTCGTGGAAACGCCATGTGGTGCATAACCAACATTAGGAAGTACTGATTAATCCGGTCAAAATCTTGATCAAAATCGACGGTCTCTGAGAGCGGACTTAATGTTGCTATATATTCCGAGACACGTATATCTGCGGAAATATTAATTGATAATACTGCCCTCAGCTGTGTTGTCATCATTTGGGCAAAGATTTTATATCACCCTTAAGGATGGTGAGTTGTCGGTGTTGATCCACACTGTGACCTCGAGCATTTTTCGATAATGGGAAAGGTAGCCTTAACGAACACCGGCGGCAAGCACATGTCATGCTGCATGAGATTTTTGTACATCGTTAGCCATATGGGCTAGCGATGGGCTAACGATGTCTGTTAAACCCCGATAGAGTTGCAGTGCCTCCAGTACGTTGCACTTCTTCATCCATATCGCCTGTAGAGGTGGAAGGATCTCCTCCCTACCACGATATCTGTCTGGGCACCATAGGACAGCTGACGAAATGTGTCCAGAAATGCTCGAGCTATGCCCCTTTGTGACTTCATTTGCCGACCACCGGCGATGTGGAGTTTGTCGATTAGTCTCTTCTCACGTATGACCCACACGTTCTCAATTCCCTCATTACACTCTCGATCTGACAATAGCAAAACGTTAAATTTCCAAGGTCCTCGACTGCGCCACACACACACACACACACACACACTGTCGTGGTAGGTTGATGGCCCACAAGTATGCCATACGATTACTAAAAGCTGTGGGCCATATGTTGGTAGCAGTCGTCACTTTCTGTAGCCCACCAGAGACATAAATGTGGTCAAGACGGCTAGCTGAGTGACGGGTGAAAATGTGAAGCCCTCCCTATTTCCGTAGATCTGTTCCCATGTGTCACACAGGTGCACGCCTAAGCACATCAATTATAGCTCCGTACTGGTATTAAAATGGGAAGTTTTATCTTTCGGAGCCCGGACGCTATTCAGGTCTCCCCCTAGTAGAAAGTGGTCGTATCTGCCGGGAAAGAGAGGAGCAATATATTCAGATTAAAAGTGTGCCCTTTCCTTTCGTTAGTCTGTGCAGTAGGGAGCACAGATATTGTCAGCACGCGTTCCGTGAATTATTACTGCCAGACGTCGTGTATTTGGTAGAAACGGGGATCCACTGCTGCCATCCCTTCCAGTATCAAGATCGGCACGCCACCGTTGTTGTACGAGTAAGGTGATATGTGCGTGAAATATCCAGGACCTCAGTGAACGCGTGGAACCGTACTTCTTGCACCAAAAGGACATCTTGACAATCGAGGTTTCATAGGCTTACTGTTCGGTGTCCGTCTTTTGAGCTCGAGGTGGAGTAAGGGGTGCATCCGCAGCGTCGACTCCAGCGATTTCCACGGCGGAGCTACCTCCCTAGAGTCGTCCAACATCATCGGTCATCTGAGTGGGTGGGCGCTACCAACGAGTCCCCGACATTTTGTGTGTTAGCCCCTTTGATTGGGTCTCCTTAGTCGCCCCAATCCAGGATGTCAGGAGCCACAACGCCTCTCTGATCCTTATTGTTGAATGTTGTCAGTGACGCCTCTGTCATATCCTGTTGGAAGCTGGAAGAGTGTGTGGCAATCGTACTGGAAGACTCGTCAGAAAACCATGACATCCTATAAGCCCCCCCCCCCCCAACCATGACATCCTTTCACCATCTGAAAGCTCACAGTCTGTGTTATCCTGGTGTTACATCTGTTGTGACGAATGCTCCAAGGCGTTATAATCGCCGCAGAATTCAAATGGCAGAGAATGGTCGTCGGCTTGATTGAGTCGGCGCATTTTACGTCGTTCCGACGAATGCTGCTTGCGTGCGAGTACATCAACGTCCTTAGTGAGTGATTCATCGTGGTGTGTATCCTCCATATGGTTACGTGTCACGTCATGCGTATCTACATTCACATCCTGCTCCAGTCGTCTTTCGGTCCCCGAGGTTCTGGCGGTGTTTGCGGTAGGTGGCAAATTTTAACTGCGATCGGTGTCTCCTCGATCGTTTGCAATGGTATTGCTGCCACCTCCTGAGTAAGCGCAACGGTAGAAGGCTTCTTAGTTGGTGTCAGTACTTGATAAGTTGTGAAGCATTTTTGGGGAGTGTGGCTGCTCATCTTTCCATATTGTCGTAATTTGTCTGTTACCATCATTTCCTGTACCTTGAAGGGCAGCTCAAGCATCCAGTGGATACCAAAATCGGCGTTGTTGACTGTCAGATCTTGGATGTGGCAGTGTGAATGTCGAAATTTTAAGCCTCGTTTCATATCGTTCTGTATCTTCTCAGATGCAACATTTGATGTAGAAAACGCTAAAATAATTGGTAAATGGATGACTAAGATAGTTGTAATAAAAGCGCACTTAATCTCACAAAAGGCAATCGATTTTTTATGCCTTTAGTCGCGCATAATCGTTACAGAACTTAAAACAGAACGTGGGTTTTCTGAAAGAGTGTGACAAATCGATCGTCTAGAAGAATTTGCAAATGAGAAGCCGGCCGAGGTAAACAGTACGTCCAAGCTGCTTCACTGCGAAAAGCAGCTGAACCACAAAGCCATCCGTACACAATGGCCACTGCAACAGCTCGGACTATCCTAGCACGCCTCCCGTCGGATCCCAATTCTCAACTTATCCACAGATCATTAGAGTAGCGCCCCTTGCCTATTATCTTCCTTACTTGCGGAAATTTGCCTGGAGCGTGGTGTGCATGTGCACAGACGAGATCATTGGCCGTGTCGCCTTAATTATATATACGTGGTTTCTCTTCTTTTAGACATGTCCTGTCGCAGCTCCAAATAGGCGAATATGTCCATCTTAAAGACTCTGGCAGAGAAGTGGAGAACCAACTGCTTCAGTCTTCATTCCACGTTTCTCAGAAAATGTACTGGCTTGTGTACATATTCGTGGGTTTTTGTGCTGAAAGAGTGTAACAGAGAGACTGTGACGGTGGACGAGAAAGGAGACGGTGCAAGTGGGAGAGGAACAGAGAGGAGACAGTGATGGGAGAGAGAAACTGGCAGTCGAAGAGAAAGGGAACTGAAGAAAATGACAGTGGCAGTCAAAGAAAGACGAAACATACAGGGTGACAATTACTGAACTATATGAAATAAAATTATTACACCCTGTGAACGGTTTACATTAGGACGTTCAAACTGCATGGATGGACGCGGGGCATGATGGGAATTAGTATGTACATGATAGTTTGGTTTAGCGATGAAACCGACTTTCATTGGATGGATTCAATTGCTGAGCTGAAAACAGCCATTCAGGAGGTCACTGACAACGGGTCATGCAGAATTTTGCTATTCGTCTGCGTCACATCATTGCCAATGAAGACAGGCATGTCGAACATGTCATAACTTAAAAATCCGAATATCTGTAGAGACGTTTACGTGTTGAATAAAGTGTGTGCACGCTGTAGTTTAAAAGTGATTTACGTTCCATTTTTCCTATAGTTCAATAATTGCCACTCTGCAGGTGGTCAGTGTGATACAGTAGCATAAAAGAGAAAAGGAGATGGGTAGAGATAAAAGCAGTGGGAACAAATTATAGTGGAAGAAGTGGAAATGAAAACTACACTATAGTGAAGGCTACTCATGGGCTTGAGGGCTCTGGACCCAACACACCCGCGAACTATAATATGTAGATATAGGCGAGGGCACATTTTTAAACGAAACTGTAAACATGTGAGTATAGGCGAAAAAATAAATTGGGCCAACCTGTGTTTCTTAGTGGCCAAAGTATGATGTACACCGTGGGAGTGGGAAAAAAATACAACAGGAGACAAGAGTAAGTGAGACAGGTGACAGTGGCAGTAGCATACACTATGAAGCAATACGAGAAAAAGGAGAAAGTTGGAGACAGACTGTGACATTAAGAGGGACATCCAGAGTATGAAGGCTTAACTACATTGGTGGACTGGATCATGGGATTTAGTGTGTTCTGTGTTGAGACAGTCCAGATATGGAAAGAGGAACATATTTGCCTTATACAGGAACATTTCTTCTCTGGCTATACAATATGTATAAGAATCAAGAGACAATACTGACAACAGAAGATCAGCTAAGATTAAAAAAGGATGTACGAACAGAGTACAGCCATTTGTCGCTACTGATCAATCTGCACACTGGAGAAGAAATGAAGAGAACAACAAAAAGGTATGAAAGTAGGATTAAATTTCAGGGGGAAAAAATATCAATGATTAGGTTCGCTGAATACACTTAAAGTCAAACATAATTACAGAATCTGTTGAATGGAGTGAACAACTTGCTAGTATAGAATAGGGACTGAGAGAAAGCCGAAGAAAGACAGAAGTATTGGGGAGTAGTGAAAATCAGATTAGTGACAAAAATAACAAGCTTGGTGACCTGTAAGTAGACGACACTAAGTGGAAATTTTATATTGAAAGGAAAATATACTATCACTGATTTAGGAAGTAGGAGATTCAAAGCAGACTAGCACAGAAAAAGAGTCTAATATACACCTTAATCCGAGGAAGAGTATTTAGAGCACGGTATTGTTTCGTAGCAAATTATACACTGTGGGAACACCGAGAAAAAGGAAACCAATCAAAGCATTTCAGTTGCGGTTTTACAGAATAGTACAGAAAATTAGATGGTTAGAGAAGAAGGTGAGAAGAGGAGTTATTCAACAGAATCTGCAAAGGAAGCAACATGTGGACAACTCTGACAAAAGAAGGGACAGGACGATGGGACAAATGTAAGATTTTAGGAACTACCTTCCATCGTACTAGGGGCGTTCAATAAGTAATGCAACACATTGTTGTTTGAGATCGCGGAATATTCCAACTTCAGCCTCTTTAGTTTCACAGAGTTCCGACAGGTGGTAGCGATATATTTAGTCTTCAAAATGGCGTCTGTAATCCAGGTGCGTTCCAAGCAGGGAGCTGTCTTTGAGTTTCTTTTGGCGGATAACCAGAGCATCGCAGATATGCATAGACGCTTTCAGAATGTCTACGGAGACCCTGTAATGAAGAAAAGAACGGTGAGTAGTTGACTGAGGCGTCAGTCATCATCGCAACAAGCCATGAAAACCAGACTGATCTCCGACGTGCCGGTCGCCAGTGGTGACTCTTCCAACTCTGGAATTAAAGAAACAACTTCACCATGTTCCGTACCACTTTTTCCTTCTCCATGACAATTCAAGGCCTCACAAAAATCCGCGAACCCAAGAGAAGCTCACAAAACTTCTTTGGTCTTCATCCACCATACAGATCGAAAGTCGAATCTTCCAACTTCCATCTGTTTGAACCAATGGAGAATACGCTCAGTGGCAAGCAGTACGTGTATGTTAGGGATGTTATTGATGCAGCAAGACGTTGGCTCCAGCGCCGACCAGTAGAGTTGTACCATTTGAGGATACAGGCCCTTACGGTAAGGTGGGGTAAGCTCTTCGCACTGAACAGACATTATTTTGAACACTCGGTTTTTTGAGCAAAACCGGTGAGGATTAATATTGTGTATTAGGAATCTAAATCAAACCAGCCTGTTTTAAGAATTACCTTCTGAGCACCTCTCGAACTCCTATCGCAGTATAGAGAGCTGAAAAACGGTAAAAGGAAGGGAAACTAGACATTTCATCATTTCCTTTGACATGGTGTAGTGTAAACCATGTAATGGTACACAATCCCACACGACACTGCCTGTAACAAAACCACGATTCCAGGGCTTGTCTCTCTTTCTGCGGACGACATATCTTATCACTGGGAGGGATTATTTTCAGGACGATTCAACTATGCTTGAAGAATGGCTTCTTCATTTTCACAAGGGATATCCTCTTATGATTAGCGCTCTTCTAATTTTTTTCTTCCTTGATCATGTGTCTTAATTATTTCTCAAATACACTGAGGTAACAAAAGGTAAGGTTGTAGAGGCTTATCTCACTATGGGTAAGATAGATACTGCCTATAGGAAAATTAAAGAGACCTTTGGAGAACAGAGAACCACTTGTATGAATATCAAGAGCTCAGATGGAAACCCAGTTCCAAGCAAAGAAGGGAAAGCAGACAGGTGGAAGGAGTATATAGAGGGCCCATATAGTGGTGATGTTCTTCAGGACAGTATTATGGAAATTGAGGAAGATGTAGATGAAGAAGAAATGGGAGATACGATACTGCGTGAAGAGTTTGACAGAGCCCTAAAAGACCTGAGTCGAAACAAGGCCCCAAGAGTAGACAACATTCCATTAGAACTACTAACGGCCTTGGGAGAGCCAGTCCTGACTAAACTCTACCGTCTGGTGAGCAAGATGTATGAGACAGGCGAAATACCCTCAGACTTCAAAAAGAATATAATAATTCCAATCCCAAAGAAAGCAGGTGCTGACAGATGTGAAAACTACCGAACTATCAGTTTAATAAGTCACAGATGCAAAATGCTGACGAGAATTCTTCACAGACGAATGGAAAAACTGCTAGAAGCCTACCTTGGGAAAGATCAGTTTGGGTTCCGTAGAAAGATTGGAACACGTGAGGCAATACTGACCCTACGACTTATCTTAGGAGCTAGATTAACGAAAGGCAAACCTACGTTTCTAGCATTTGTAGACTTAGAGAAACCTTTTGACAATGCTGACTGCAATACTCTCTTTCTAATTCTGAAGGTGGCAGGGGTAAAATACGGGGAGCGAAAGACTATTTACAACTTGTAGAGAAAGCAGATGGCAGTTATGAGAGTCGAGGGGCATGAAAAAGAAACAGTGGTTGAGAAGGGAGTCAGACAGGGTTGTAGCCTTTCCCTGATGTTATTCAATCTCTACGTTGGGCAAGCAGTAAGGAAACAAAGGAAACATTCGGAATAGGTATTAAAATCCATGGAGAAGAAATAAAAACTTTGAGGGTCGCCGATGACATTGTAATTCTGTCAGAGACAACAAAGGACTTGGAAGAGCAGTTGAACGGAATGGACAGTGTCATGAAAGAAGGATCTAAGATGAACATCAACAAAAGCAAAACGAGGATAATGGAATGTAGTCGAATTAAGTAGGGTGATACTGGGGGAATTAGATTAGGAAATCAGACACTTAAAGTAGTAAAGGAGTTTTGCTATTTGGGTAGCAAAATAAATGATGGTCGAAGTAGAGAGGATATAAAATGTAGACTGGCAATGGCAAGGAAAGCGTTTCTGAAGAAGAGAAATTTGTTAACATTGTTAACATTTGTTAACATTAAAGTGTCAGGAAGTCGTTTCTGAAAGTATTTTTATGAAGTGTAGCCATGTATGGGAGTGAAACATGAACGATAAATAGTTTGGACAAGTAGAGAATAGAAGCTTTCGAAATGTGGTGCTACAGAAGAATGCTGAAGATTAGATAGGTATATCATATAACTAATGAGGAGGTATTGAATAGGAACGGGGAGAAGAGTAGTTTGTGGCACAACTTGACTAGAAGAAGGGATCGGTTGGTAGGACATGTTCTGAGGCATCAAGGGATCGCAAATTTGGTATTGGAGGGCAGCGTGGAGAGTAATAATCGTAGAGGGAGACCAACAGATGAATACACTAGACAGATTCAGAAGGATGTAGGTTGCAGTAGGTACTGGGAGATGAAGAAGCTTGCACAGGATAGAGTGGCATGGAGAGCTGCATCAAACCAGTCTCAAGACTGTAGACCACAACAACAACAACAACAGTCATGGTATAGCGATACACACATATACAAATGGTGGTATTATCGTGTACACAACGTATGAAAGGGGAACAGTAGTAGGAATATTTCATTTCGTAAATCGTTATAGAATTCAATATTCCGAAATCCACAGAGTGTCTTTGCTAACAGCACGACATTATCTGTAGTGCCTTTTCTGGTCTCGTGACCATATCGGTAGGACCTTAGGCAGTTGGAAAACATTGGAATGGTCAGGCAAGTCCTTGTATGGTTGGTAAGAGCAGATGGTAGGGTTGGAATGTGGCGCGGACTCCACTAACCCAAGGACCCCCGTTGTCAGCAAGGCACTATGCAAACTGGTGGTATTTCTCTAATGGTGTGGACTGTGTTTATGTGGGTCGGACTGGATCCTCGGTTATGTTCGGCTACTTCGAGACCGTTTTCTGAAATTCGTGCATTTCATATTGTCAAATAACGATGGAATTTATATGAATGACAATGCGCCATGTCATCGGGCTACAATCGTTCGCGATTGGTTTGATGGACATTCTGGACAGTTCGAGTGGATGGTGTGGCCACCCAGATCGCCCGACATGAATCCCACCCAACATTTATGGGACACAACGGAGAGCTCAGTCCATGCTCAAAACTCAACACCGGCAACACTTTCGCAGTTACTGACGGCTATAGGGGCAAAATGGCTCAGTATTTCTGCTGGAGACATACAACGAGTTGTTGAGTCCATGAGACTTGGCGCTGCTGCACTGCGCAGGGAAAGAGGAGCTCAAACGCGATATTAGGAGGTATTCCATGACTTTTCTCACCTCAGTATAAATTCAGTTTATTATCCCTCTATGGAATTTGTAATACGTGAATTTAGTAGACACATGTCTGGTGTGTAAAAAAATCTTTCTATGCCATTCCATGGTTCTTCTAGTGGTGGCTGACTATTGTTCGATGTTAAAGAGGGGTAGTAAATGTGATGGAAAACAGAAAGATAAATTTTGAAAATTAAATCTAACAGAGGATTCTAAATTTGCTAAGACCATTGTTTGTAATGTTTTAGAATCTGACTGAAAAAATTAAACCGTTATTAAAATACTGACCTGGTTAGAATTTCATTTTAATATCCAAAATATAGTGAAGTGTGGTATATTATTTCATTAAAAATCCTGACCTGATAATAATAATAATAATAATAATAATAATAATAATAATGGCGCGTGACGAGGGCCTCCCGTCGGGTAGACCGCTCCCCTGGTGACCAGATAAAACCACGAGAAAGTAATTTTCGCGTTGAGGATTACATATTTTTCAAGAACCCTATTTTTCAGAATTCAATTGAAAAAAATTTAAAACCTCTGACTTGTTTTGTATCGTACACACATTTCGGTAAGAGATTTTTAACTTGGATTTGGTGATCTGCTTTCTTATTAGTGATGCCTTTTACGCAATATAGCGTGATAACAACATTTATTGCACTTCATTGCCCGCATCTCGTGGTAGTGCGGTAGCGTTCTCGCTTCCCGCGCCCGGGTTCCCGGGTTCGATTCCCGGCGGGGTGAGGGATTTTGTCTGCCTCGTAATGGCTGGGTGTTGTGTGTTGTCCTAAGGTTAGTTAGATTTAAGTAGTTACAAGTTATAGGGGCTGATCATAGATGTTAAGTCCCATAGTGCTCAGAGCCATTTGAACCATTTTTGCACTTCATTGCCACCAATACGCTTTTGGAGATAGCCCCAAGTTCTGTCCTCTGATATTAGAATTCGTGTCCTGGTATTTTCTTTTCTGTTGTCGAGATTTGGACGCACAGAATCAGTTCCTGTGTCATGCTAATACTGGAACAAAGTAGATGTGTATCCCGTTGTTAACTTACAGTATTTCTTCTTACCGAATAAGGCTCCAGATTTTGTCCCAATAAGTCTTTGCTACTTACTGTAACTGTAATTCTCGATTTTCCACATAGCGTTAGTATTACTGTCAACCCATTTGTGTCTAGCGTAACATATATGTCACGCAACAGCCTGTCATCGTTTTCTCTCATTGGCAACAATGCCTGAGTTTGCAGTGGCTGTTGTTGTATGGCTTTGAGATAAGAAGGCTTTGTTGTTCATGTTTAGGTAGGTTGCAGTCAGTTGCAAGCATTAAGTGGTCAGTGACTGGTGCTTCAAGTACGGAAGACTTTTCCGTGTGAGATTATGTCTTGGAATAAGAAGTAAGTATCTTTTTTATCTCAAATTATAATACAATTTGTTTAAATTGTGGTTGATTATAATGTTAAAACTACTGAAATTTATGTTAATGGTTATCCACAAAATGCAATTCTTATTTTTGTGGCTCCAAATACAGTTTTAATTTTGTGTTGCATATATGTCACGCTAGGCAAAACAGTGAAACTAACGATTCGTTCTCTTTAGAGGTCTATCTCTCCATGAGATCCTGGATGTTCTTGAAGGGGAGGAAGAAGATGCAACAGATATATTTATTGAACCTCCTGAAGCTAATGTGGATTCGGATGAAGATTCTGGGGAAGAAGATGGGGGGAGTGTGGTGGGAAACGTCTATAATCTTGGATCAAGGCAACTCCAGGCTGGTGCAGACGTGGTTTTAGCAAGTAAAAAGAGGTTAGGTAGTAGACCTGAGATTAATTTCTCTCCTGATGATAAACCAGATGAACACGAAAAGTCACAGATCTTAAAAACTGTAATCAGAGATTGGAAAAAAGACGATCTGCGTAGTGTTAGTTCTGTAATTGCTGAGAGTGATTGTAGTAAATACAGAAACTTGTCTCCAGTCAGTGTTTTGAATTATTTTCTAAAGACGAAGTTAATGAAGTTCTTCTCACTGAATCGACGAAGTATACTTTGTTCAAGAACTGCTCCGATCAAAAGTAACACATGAAGAGACAAAGGGTTGTCTAGGAATACTAATTCTTTCCGGCTGTCATCCTTTACCTAGCAGAAGATATTACTGGGATTCTGGATTGGACATGAGAAATGAAATGGTCCACAGCACGAAGAGAAGGGACAGGTTTGAAACAATTATGAGATTCATTCACACAAAACAACACAACACAAAAATCGATGCTAATGATATATTGCGGAAGTTTCGTCCTGTTTACATCATAAACATTGTTGGTTTACCTGAAGCAACGAGGTTTTGGTGCAACTGGGACTAGTAGTGAAAATCGTCTGCCTAAAGAGTGTCATCTCATACCTTCTAACAATATGTCCAAAAGGAATAGGAGAGGAGATTTTGATTACAAGAGCAGCAAGGAAAGTGGAATAATCGTTGCCAGATGGATAGGAAATTCTACAGTAACAATTGCTTCCACAAGCCATGGTTTCGGTCCAGTCAGCACCGCTGCACGATACTCTACACAAGAGAAGAAAAGAATACTTGTACCTCGACCTTATGTAATTGGAGAATGCAACAAAAATATGGGAGGAAGTGACCGAATGGATGAAAATGTAGCGTTAGATTGAGTGAGTGCCAGAGGAAAGAAACGGTGGTGGCCAATTTCTGCATGGCTTCTAGATATCTCTATACATAATGGGTGGCTTCTTCATAGAAAGACTGGTATAAATATGCCTCACCTGCAGTTCCGGTGCTACATTGTGAAATGTTACCTGACTTCCAATGCTGCAGTACCAAGAGGTCCTGGACGCCCTACAGGTATGATGAAGCAAATCATCTGGTATCCATGGTGCCACGGAAAAAAAGAATACGCTGTACAGCAAAAAACTGCAAAGGAACCCCAAGAACAAAATGCTGCTAATATGATGTTGGTTTGTGCATAGAATGTTTTGTGCCATATCACAAAGTGAGTACTGTCGCCTGTACTTGATGTAAATCACATACAGTGTATTATTTTACTTGCTGTCATATATTCTGCCTAAAATGTATGTCCTGCCTACTTTGACATATATGTTACGCCCTTTTTTGTTTCAATTATTGCTGATTTTTTTGTTTTTATTGTTGTATTGCTTTTCTTTGAAGACAATAATCACATATATATCTAATTTGTAGAAATCAGAAGAAAAAAATAATACAGGCAGAAATGGGTTAATGGGGAATTTGAGTGTGTACTAATTGTTTGAAACAGAAGTTTCCATGGGTACTATTTTATGCACGCTGCCAGATTACGAGCAATACAGTACTTAAAGCTCTAATCTTATCGAATAAAACGGACGTACAACGTCAAATGCCATGAGACTATTTTCTGCAGTTGTTGAGATACTAAACCGTACTTATCGCTCTCAATCTCATTTAGAAACAGCACTCACGTTTGCTTTAGGAACAAGTTGTCACGATACATACGAGCCCACTACGGAGCAGCTGTTATCTAGAGGAAATGCTACTGATAATCACGATGAAAGTAATTGGACCCTTCACTGATGAGGTTTCATCCTCTGGAAGAACCCAGGTTCTTGCGTAAATTCTCTCCTTGAGATCAGTTTCTGACGCCATGTGCACGCCGACGATTGCATCAAGGGTACAACGAAGGCGGCTTCAGGAAGTATAAAGACGTGCTGGTGTCCAGCATTTGTGATACACGCTTCTGAGATGATGCAGTTTTCAGTGGTGGTCTTGTGCCTGCTGGTGCCAGCTTTCGCGGCGCCAAGTTCTCTAAAGCTGTGGGCCAGGAGAGAGGACCGCTTAGTCGGTGGCACGGATACCACCATAACGGAGTACCCGTGGCAGCTGTCTGTCATCTTCGAAGGTTCCCTCAGGTGCGGCGCTTCCATCATCAGCTCCAACTGGGCACTGACGGCCGCCCACTGCATCGACGGCCTCTCAGCGTCCATGCTGACCGTGCGTGCTGGCTCCTCGTACAGAAACAGTGGCGGAACTGTGCTCGATGTTGCACAGGCCATCAAAAACAAACTGTACTACGCAATTAACGTTGACTACGACATTGCAGTGCTGCAGGTGAGAGAAGATTTCCTGTGCCATTTAACTGTGGAAATGAAACCCTTACGACTAGACATGATATTAAAATACTCCATGGTTTTATGCGATGCTCAAATACATTCCTAGGAGGAGCAGGGTCTTTCAGCCGTACAAAGAACCAGACTAGAAAGTATCCTCAGCAGTTGGGGACGAAACGTTGGGTTTTTACATGAAACTCTTTTGGTCTTGGTATAATAGCTCAGAATGGTTTAATATGTTAGCCCAATTAAGTGTAAATCGAACAGTTATTAATACAGTAACTTTTCTCGTTTTTTGTTTCACAACATAACATGCAATGCGGTATGAGTTGTTCCTACTGGAATCGTTGTTTTTCATCAGCAGACCCTCTTTTATGCAAAGTCATGGGGATTTTCTCGGGTCTTCACCGTGTTCACAAGGTTTTTTTCTCCTTTTCGCAGCAGTTGGAGTTATGCTGCAGTTAATATGAGCCAGAATCTTCCACGCGGGAAAAAAATTGGTTCTAATCCGGGATAGACATAAGTTATAAAAAGTGAGGAAATGTCACGGATTACGCGGTCCATCCTTCCGGACTTTCGAGTCCTCCCTCGGGCATGGGTTTGTGTGTTGTTCTTAGCCTAAGTTAGTTTAAGTAGTTTCTAAGTCTAGGGACCAATGGTCTCCGCAATTTGGTTCCTTAGGAATTCACACATATCCGATCATTTTTTGAAAATGAGGAAAAGGCACAATTGTCAATGCACGAGGTTGGGTTTCGGAAAGACTGGTGTTAGAAACCACATCTCCTCATACTGACATAACTTTTCCGTTGGTTTCTTGAATTGTTAGGTAATATGTTTGAATCAAGGTATATGTTTGACTGTTCCCTTTGACAATGACATTAACGATTTCATTGCTCCCCGTGATGTTTCTCTCCATCTTTAAGAAAGTTCTGCTCAATAACATCGTAAGTTGTCGGTGTGGTCAGCATTTCTAGACGCTTCAGTCAGTAACCGCGCTGCTGCTACGGTCGCCGGTTCGCATCCGGCCTCGAGCATGGGTGTGTGTGATGTCCTTAGGTTAGTTAGGTTTAAGTAGTTCTAAGTCTAGGGGACTGATGACCTCCGATGTTAAGTCCCATAGTGCTTATAGCCATTGAAGAAATAGCATCGTAAACACCAGTCTTCCTTGCTTTTGTGAGAAATATTACCATTCATTCTCGACCCTCAATTTCTTCACTTGCTCACCTTCTTGTTTTCCTTCTAGGAGTACTGCTTAGTATATAAGTCTGGAACGGAAAATTAGTCTAGCTGGATGATGATTACATACGAAGAATTGATTTTGTGTGGACTTATATCTTCTTTATGGAAATATTCTCTCTATATGTTAAATGATAACATACCATCGACAGAAACAGGTGGTAGCCTGCAGTTAGCTTGAGTTGTTCAGATAGGAAACGTGAAGTCCGAATGATACATCAGGTGTGAGATAACGAAACTCACACATCAACAGCACACACGACTGTTTAGAACATAAGCACTACTGATTATCGAATTACTGTAATATGTGGTTAAAATTTTCGTAGTTAACAATCAGAGTACGTTGAAGTCTTCAGGTGTAGGGAATCTGGCCAATGAATGAATGACTCTTATAGTATGTTATTTGTGGCATGGCGAATTTACGGATGATGATGAAAAAGACCGTCCCAGCTCTATGACAAATATTTATTTATGATCCAAACATTTTCATAGCGCTAAATTAGTTCAGTAGGCTTCTCGGATCCTCTTCTCTGAAACTTCACAGTCAAAGAGGGGGACCTCCTGTGTGTATTTGCACGTACTGCGGCTGTGCTGTGATGTACCCATGGTATTCATTCACCAAGGTGCTATACTTGCGCTACAGCAGGTGATTTCCGAGTTGTAATCTCTCTCCGTTGTTACAAGTAAATGATTCAGTTTACTATTGTATAAAAGCGAGAGATAATTTACTTTTGCTGTAGATTTGGCCGGCGGTGGTCGAGCGGTTCTAGGCTCTTCAATCATGAACCACGCGGCTGCTACGGTCGTAGGTTCGAATCCTGCCTCGGACATGGATGAGTGTGACGTCCTTAGGTTACATAGGTTTAAGTAGTTGACTGATGATATCAGATGTTAAGTCCCATAGTGCTTAGAGTCACTTGAATCATTTTTACTACAGATCTCGAAATTATCTGCTTTTACACTATAGGGTAACGTAAATGTGGCTACGATAATCGTTTATTTTAGAAATTTGCCCCTTCGGTTTAAAAGAATTTCGTGGTTGTTTGTTCGTTAATCAAAGCTACTCTTCAGCTGCATAGCTTCGCTGATAGGAGAACTACATAAATTTATTGGGTGAAAGCATTGCATAAAACTTAATGATCTAGTTTAGTGGAGCGTTTTTTCTTTTTTTTTCTTTTTGCTAGTAGAATTCGACCGTCAGACTGTAGCGTCTACAACCGCTCTGCCACTCTGGCCGGCTGTCGCACTGGTAATATTCAATAACAAGAGCCTACTGGACATGCTTTGGTTTCTGTAGTGTCTGTTCGAAGGATGTTGACGGGTAATGCAGTTCTTTTGCTAAAACAGATGCATGTCTCGTTGTACAGATTTCCAGGACGTTAAAACCCAACCAACGTTTTTAAAATACTAGGCAACCAAGCTGCGCCGAAGGTCCCTTGTACACACCACGATTATACACATAATGGAAGTGAGACCACTGTCTACAAATTTTTTGTTGTCAATAACACATCAGTCGTGTCTCTTTGTGGGGTGAAATCGTATTCAATTTTATGGAGATCTATGGAGTCTGTGAAGAGCATTATTTTATTGATTAAAATCTTATCCACGGCCTTTGGTTCTATGTATAAAAGACTTACTGGGAGTGACTTGGTGCTTCATATGGCGCGTTCGATTCAAGGCTTAACTATCCGTCCATATCTGGCTCTCTTCCATAGTATTGTAATTATAACTTTTGTAGTTTAATAACTTAAACTTCGACGTATTCTAATTTTGTATTTGGAAATAAGTGTACCGGATGTAACTATATGAGGAATTATCATTGTTAATGTTATGTGTTGTGTGTGTGTGTGTGTGTGTGTGTGTGTGTGTGTGTGTGGTAACTTTGAGGTCAGAGAACTGAGTTCCATTGCAGAGAATTTAGTTTCATTTATTATTTGTTTTCTTTCAACCGTGGCTTTTCGTATTAGAAAGTTTTGTTTTCAGTTATTAGTTTTTTTGTCGGGGCTGTTGCTGGATTTGAGAATTTTCAAGTCTGTATTGATGTCTGTTGGAATATGTTTCTTGTCCATAAGGTGTTCAGCGTATGTGGAATGACAGCTCTTACTTTTTAATGCTTCTGTGTTCTGTGCATCTGATATTTAAGTTTCAGCTTGTCTGTCCCATATAAACTGCTTTGCAGTCCTGACATGTTAATTAGCAAATACCAAATGTGTCGTGTTTGTCTGTGCTTGTGTTGGTTGTCCTTAATTTTCTCTGTATTGCGTTGTCTGTCCTGTAGGTCATATTTAGCCCTTGTTTTTTTGCGTATGTTGCCTATTCTTTGGGTTGCTTTGTTACTGTACGTGAGAATGAACCACTTGTTTGTTGTTGTGGATGTTTCTTGTTCATGTGTGCTTATGTGTTTTCTGTGTGTTTGTATTTTGGTGAGAAAGCTTTTGTTTTTGTGTATTGGGTGTCCTTTTTAATTTCGTTTGTGGTTTTGTTTATCTATAGTATTTTATTCGTATCCTTTCTCTACAGCTATTTGTCTCATTGTCTGTAACTCATTCTACTAGTTGTTGTCAGTAAGTGGAGTTTTGCTCAGTCTGTGCAGCATATATTAGAAACTAGCTAGTTTTGCGCAGTTGGATGTTTAGAATGTTTGTGAATGGCTGTGCTGGTGGTGGCCACTTTTCTGAATATTGTGGACTGGTGTTGGTTGTTGAGTCTGTATAGTGTGTGTTCAAGGAGATTTAACATTTTGTCGTTTTCTGTTTCTATGGTGATGTTTATTTTGGGTGGCCTTTGTTTATGTCACTGCGTAGTTGGTGGATGGGACTGGAATTTTCATCTGGGAGGCGTATGATGTCATCTACGCAACGATGCCAATATATTAACCGGTACTGTGTCAGTCTTACTATTGTTTCAAATATTTTATTTTCAATATGACTGAGAACAATGTTGACTCGGAGTCCACTTACTGGTGACCCCATTGGAAGCCTGTCTTCTTGTGAGTATAATTGATTGTCATATAAGAAGTAGTTTTGCTCTGTGATTAGTTTTAGAATACTAACTGTTTCTTTTATGTGGGACATGGGAATTTCTGCCTGTTCTTCTGATTGGTTTTTGCTGATTTTGATAGTTTCGGTGGTGGGGATATTGGTGTACATGGTCGTGATGTCAAATAATGTGAGCATGGCTTTTATGGGTATGTCGATGTCTTTGATTTTTTGTATCAACTCTTCGGTTTTGTGTATGCTTTTGTTATTTGTGTACATGTAATGTTTCTGTAAGTATATGTGCATTTCTCTGGCTAAGTGAAATGCAGGTGCACTTCTGAAATTCACAACGGGGCGTATCTGAATGCCCTCCTTGCGGAACTTCAGTAGGTTGTTCACTGTGATTGCTTGAGATTTCTTTTGTTTCAGGCGTTCCACTTACTGTTTTGTGAATATGCATGAGGTGTTGGTGTGTTTTTCTGGTATCTTTCTGTTGCGTCACTGGTTAGCTTTGTAATGTTATTGTCTTCTAGAAATCTTAAGGTTTGGTCCTTATACTGATCGTTTTTTATTATTGTCATGGTGCTGCCTTTGATCTCGGAATGAGTGCTCCATTGTTTCTAAGTATGTTCTCTATTTTTTGGAGGTTTTTTCTTCTTCACTTTTTATTCCTGTCAATATTTTGTTTTTGTTTTCCTTTGTTACGAATCTTATTTCTTCTACAACTATTTCTCTTGTCATACCTGCATTGAAGTTTGGCTTACTACTTCTTTCTTCTTGATTTATGATGTATTCACTTTCTTGTCTGTCTTGTGTCTAATGTGTGTGTTGACATTGTATTTTGGGCCATTTTCTAAGCATACAACTAACTAACCAAGAAAAAGACTGAAGTCATGGCAAAGATCTTCTCTAAAGAGGTTATTCTTTTTGATGTCCTCCCTCACTGTGTAATGATGAACTCCGAAATGTGGTGAGCTACTCTGCGAAAACTGGAGAAACGACTTCAGGGTGTTCGTCGTCATAAAAATGCAACCGAACTTGTCTTTTTCCATGATAATGCAAGGCCTCACACAATTCTGAGGATCAGAGAGGAGCGCTCTAAGCTTTCTGGGACTGAATGTTTTGAACATGGTCGGTCTCAGCAACCGTAATTAATTACAGTGTTGCAAACTTCCAGCCAACTGGCTGCAAACAGAATTTAACATTCTTCAACTAGTTTGGCTCTCAGCATTATGTGAGGAGGGCATCAGTCACCTAGAACTTAGAACTAATTAAACCGAACTAACCTAAGGGAATCACACACATCCATGCCCGAGGTAAGCTGCGAACCTGCGGCCGTAGCGGTCGGTCGGTTCCTGACTGTAGCGCCTAGAACCGCACGGCCACTCCTTTGACTAGTTTCCAACGCCAACTAGGGACACATTCTTCAGAAGAAACTGTTACCTTACATATGGTTAAAAGGAAAATATGACCGACGTCGCTTTAGTCAAGACGCTAAAACCACAACAAAAACATTTTCCATCTGGATTCGTAACAGATATAGCCAAAGTTTTAAAGCAATGTGTAAACGTGTTTCATTACAGTGGTGTAGGCCACGAGCAAGTAACAGCCACTTCTAGGACTGTTACTCCTCATACACTCTGCAGCCCGAACCTCGCACCTTCCGATTTCCATCCGTTTGGCCCAATGATACTCCTCGGGAAACAGTACTTTGATGATGGAGAGGTTGTTGATCCAGAAAGACACTGGCTCTGACGTCGTTCAGTAGAGCGGTTCAATGTGGGCATACAGGCCCCTCAGTATGGTGGTGTAAAACAGTCGCACTCCACAGAGATTACATTGAATAATAGGATTTTCTAACCAAAAGAGTGGAGGATAATACGGCGTATTGCAATCCTGAATAAAACAGTTACTTGTCAAAACTTCCCCTCCCTCATTCTCCCTCGTTCCTTCCCCCCCCCCTCCCCCATCATACACACACACACACACACACACACACACACACACACACACACACACACACACACACACACTCCAGTACATCCTTCTCTTTCAGGGAATAGCTTTTAATCGACGCTCGAATATTGCTGTCAGTGTCATTTCTGTAGCAATGTGTTTGGAGGTGTAAGCATTGGTAAGTTAACTGACCAGCTGTGTCTACTTTCACAGCCCGCTGAGCCGTTCCCTCTGGGGTCAGACGTGCAGCCAGTGAGCCTTCCAGAGGCCGGATACGACCCTCCAAGTGGCCTTGCCGTTACTGTGACGGGCTGGGGACGGATAGCCAGCGGTGGCA
This sequence comes from Schistocerca gregaria, assembly GCF_023897955.1. Classification (NCBI taxonomy): domain Eukaryota; kingdom Metazoa; phylum Arthropoda; class Insecta; order Orthoptera; family Acrididae; genus Schistocerca; species Schistocerca gregaria. The sequence continues at coordinate 187,431,861 of NC_064924.1, forward strand.
GCGCCCCGACAGTTCTTCAGAAGGTGGACATCAATGTCATTGACCGCACTACGTGCCAGGATATCTTCTTTGGCGTCAACATGGTGACGAAGCGGATGGTGTGCGCCGGTGAAGCAGGCAAGTCCACCTGCGACGGGGACTCAGGCGGACCGCTCGTCAGTGGTTCGACGCAGATCGGCATAGTGTCCTGGGGAAATACTCCGTGCCAGGAGAGTGGCGCCGTATTCACAAACGTCGGCGAACTTCGCTCGTGGGTCACCAACACTACCGGAGTGTAACTACAACAACAGTGTATATCTTATGTTTTCATTTCCATTTGTGAAAGGCACATCTATTAATCAAATAATTAACTTCTGTTCATAACCATAACTTCATGTTACTGATCCTGTTGATGTTGTTTGATGTGGATACTGCTACTATTAAAGATACATTCTTTTTCTCGGTGCAATAAGTGCAGAGTTTGCAGACCATGCTCCATAACTCCTATCGACAGCTTATGCCAGCTTCCATCTGTACTCACTCTTACTCATTTTTCCGTCCTATACATCAATAACAACTTATGTCATATATAGTGAAAAACCACTGTACTGGAAAAAGTGTAATTCACGTTATTAAATGAGGTTTATCTGTGATATCTCGTGGAAAATTTGTTTATGATTTTTCTTGGTTTTGCTAAGCCACTATAGACGAACAGAGAAGTCCGCAAAGAGGGGATGACATTTCCTTCTTGATTTCTTTTGTAAAAGAGCCAAGAACGGACCTTTTATAGGTATGACGCTGAGAACTGGTGAGACTCTGACCCGGATTCCTACTGAAGCTTTAGATGCCACATCCGCGATCGCCACTGGATTCACTTGGGTGCGTCAGGTCCATTCCATGAGCCAATTCTTCTCTCTTCGTGGCTGTGACTCTGTGTGGCAGACTCGACGGCACGGATCCTGTCTGTAAACAACTGCAATGGCCTATCCTAGACCCACAGAATATTTGTTGTATAATCTATGATTACTTGTAAACTCTCCCAGAAAACTCTGCCTGTGACGTCCAACTCATACCATACTATATGATGCATGCATTCCAAACACACAGAGTCGTCTACTGTCAACATTTATATCGCAGCTCAACATATCTCTACTATTTCTTTCGCGATGCCTTTATTTTTATTCTTTCCCCTGTGTTACCGCCCATCGTTCTTTTCAGTACGGAGTCCTTTATTGCGCTAAAGTAAATAGCATGAGATACTACGAAATTTATGGTTCTCACACTTCTCTGAGCGCATCTAACATTAACGTTGTACTTCCTACCCTTACAGTCTACAACATTCCGGCATGGATCAGTTGCATACTCACACTGTTCTTTCAGTACCATGTTTCTGTGTGTTCATAATTACTCGCCTAACTTTGGCTTGGTTCTTTACAAACGCAACATTCACTGAAGCGCCAAAGGAACAGGTATAGGCATGTGTATTCAAAAACAGAGGTACATAAACAGGCAGAATACGACGTTGCGGACGGCAACGCCTACAAATGCAACAAGGATCTGGCGCAGTTGTTAGATCCGTCACTTCTGCTACAATGGCAAGATATCAAGATTTAAGTGAGTCTGAACGTGGTGTTATAGTCAGCGCACGAGCGATGTGACACAGCATCTGCGAGGTAGCACTGCTAACGGCATAGGGTTCTGCAAGAACGAGTCTAACGACTACCGAAAAGAATCGTTTAACGTGACAGAAGTGCAAACCTTCCGCAAACTGCTGCAGATTTTAATGATCGGCCATCAACAAGTGTCAGCGTGCGAACCATTTAAAGAAACATCATAGATGTCTGCTTGCGGAGCCGAAGGCCCACTTGTGTACCATCGATGACTGCACGACACAAAGCTTTACGCCTAGCTGGACCGTCAACACCGACATTGGACCATTGACGACTGAATGACCGGAAACATGTCAAAAATGTCACCTGTTTGGCCGAGTCTCGTTTCAGATTGAACCGAGCGGAAGGACGTGTATGGGTACTGAGACAACCTCATGATTCCATCGATCCTGCATATCAGCAGAGGACTGTTCACGCTGGCGGAGGCTCTGTAATGGTGTGGGTCATGTGAAGTTAGAGTGGTATGGGATACCAGACTAGTCTAGATACGTGTCTGACACGTAAGCACTCCGTCTGATCACCTGCATCCATTCATGTCCAGTTTGCATTCCGAAGCACTTGGGATTACACAATTCCAGCAGGACAATGCAACACCCCACAAGCCAGAATGGCTACGGAGTGGCTCCAGGAACACTGTTCTGAGTTTAAACACTTCTGCTGGCTACCAAGGTACCCAAATATTACATTATTGAATATATCTGGGTTGTCTTGCAACGTGCTTTTCAGAAGAGATCTACACCTCCTCGTACTCTTATGGATTTATGTACAGCCCTGCAGAATTCATGGTGTCAGTTACCTCCAACATCATTTCAGACATTAGGCGAGTCCAAGCCATGTCGTACTGCGGCAATTCAGCGTGCTTGTGGGGTCCTACACGATGTTAAGCAGGTGTCCCATTTTCTTTGGCTCTTCAGTATATAATAGGTCCCGCCATCTCATACGGCTCTGTCCTTAATGATTTCAGCAACGACACATGGTCATATACTGCGGTTTCAGTGTGAAGACCTCAGCATATTGTGTTTTATCTAACATTTTCAGCAAAGCTGGAGGGCTGGGTATCCTTTTCTCTGCACCCCTACAGCTCTGCTTCACGGTGGTGATTTTCCGGGCATTTATCTCCATAGTACGATTTCTTGCGTGAATGACTCCCCTCTTACATATAAAACTGTAATCTCTCAGGCGAACGGGTTTGTCAAACTTTTCCTCAATAGTGGCGCCTTAGGCTTCTTCTGTCACTGTAAGATACACCGCTTGCGCTAATATTAAACCCTGTCCTCTTGCCCTCTTTTTTGTTTTAATCTTCTCATCTTCGATTCCCCGTGAGAATTCTACAAGCGCCAGTTTCCCAGTTAGAGCCTGGCTCCCCAGAATATTTGATTTCCCCATTACTACCTGGTGGCTTCCCGGCGTTGGTGCTGTGGTCTGGCAATATGTGTTGCTCATTCGGTCGTACTTTCGGCACTCTCTTGTCTACTAAGAGTATAATACACACAGTTAGCTATGCAAAGTCTTTTTTGACTCATAGTCTTCGAATCGATTTCCCTTCATATATGCCCAAGAGGTGGTAAGATCGAGTACGAGTACCCTTACTTCAAGCTGCTCCCATCATATAAGTTTCTGTAGTACACTATGTCTTTGGCTTGGCGATAGTGATAATACTAAGTTTTAATAGTCAACTATCTCTTTAATTTCATCTTTATTTGCACCAAAAGCTGAAGGGAGTAAATTAAATGTGTCAGATGAGGCTATTTACTCTTTGTGGGCTTCCATACGAGCCAGATTCATATTATAGGATTTTCCCCGTTTCCCAGAGCTTTGGACTCTGTTTCCATGGTATGTTGTAGAGATGGGCAGAAACCAGATATCGGATCAGAACTGCCCACTCGCTGGAATGATGTAGCTCATTTTCACTACCCACATCTCATCATTCACTCACAAAAATAAATATAAGGGAGTTATACTGTGTTTTAAATTCGGTCATAACGCATTTTTATGTGATGTGGTCCTGATTTCAAATGTCATAGAAAGGGAAGTAGGAAGTTTATGTTCAGTCCTGAGTAGTTTTGAGATTTAAATCATTTACATTTCCTCTGCTGTAGAAATTTAAAATATTACAACAAAACCCTAAACATTTTCATCAAGTAGAAAATTTTTAATATGAGCAAGTTTTGTTTTGTTTTCATACCTTATTGGAGACTAAATGCAGTATAAGAAACAGAGAATTACTGTAATTAATTTAAGTATCTTCAATCTTCATTTACTATCAGTACGACAATATATGTACCCAAAAAAGAAATATTCATCACTGCTATGATTTATAAATTAAATTTCGTCTATTTCACTTGAAGTGAGTCGGTTTCTTTTCTCAGTGCATAATTGTCCTTCTTTAGGAGAGATACACTTAAAGGATACTGATGTAGCTGGGATATATAATATTTTCAGATCCAATTGGTATAACGTTGGGTGCAGCGATTTCTGGTTTTCTATCGGTTTGAGGGATCGCTGTTCCTAAGCATATATGTCTCAGATATGTATTTGTCTCGTTCGAGAATTGATGTACATAACTTCCTTGGAATTGAGATTGTTACCCACAATGACAAATGTACGTAATCTATTTGTGTCTTCAAGAGAAACGTAAGTCATAGCTTTCAAGTGCCGCAAGTCAGTTTCCAGAAAAATGTAATGATTAGGAAATAGGCAGCATAAATTCATTCAATCTCTTACTAAATGTTATCTCATTCGTAATAGAAACGGACATAAAAAGAAAGACGATAGATTTAATTATGTTGATGGAAAATGTGTAGAACCTTCTGAATTAAAGTGGGAGGGAAACTCTACCTAAGTTTTACAAAAGGATGTCAAACGAACTATGACATTTGGAAATGAATTGTTGACTGTAAGAAAAAAAAGAAGAAAAGGGAAATCACCAAGGAATACAAGCGTGATGTGACTCCTAAGAAGAGTACCTGAGTATATACTCGCTGACAGGAGAATGAATACTGACATCGTAGAAGCCCACGTAGTCGCTCATTGGTCTTCCCCCACCCACCAAATAAACCAACCATCCAAGGGACAAATACAAAAGTGACAATCAAACGCATCCCCATACTCACCTCCCACTAGTCCGAATCAGTGCGAGTGTAGAACAGAGACGAGGTTTATAGCCTCACATTGTTGTTAGATGCTCCAATCCATTGCGGAAAAAAACCAGCTACGCTAGCCGAACTCTCTACTAAGACCACGGTGCCCTCAGTAACGTAAAATATTTCAGACCACGAATTATGAAATCAGCCAGGTATTAGTGCCCCCTTGCGTTTAGATACACACTGCAGTCGGTTTGGCAGCCATGTATAGGTACATATAGGCAGAACTACAAACGAAAACTTTTACTACAGTCTACAGGTACAGGTAGGCAAATATTACAAACCATTGCTAGTGTACAAGTTCAACCGAGTATAATTCTTCTCAGTCACATATTTCCTGCTGTCGGCTGGTAATCATCTGAGGTGCTGGTTTCGATGTCTTCAGGGGTACATTTCTACTGTGTGTAATTCTGCCAAATTTTTCGATTGGTGTCATTAATATACTGCATTTGTGACTGTTTGTTTAAGGATGGTGCGTGATTGCGTTGCCTTTTGTGCACAAATCGCTACCAGCAACCTTGACATCAGCGGTTTCTTAATGTTTATGACCACATATCCAACTGGTAAAAGTGTCTGGTGTTGTATGTCTCCAGCTATGTTACGCAACTTGTTGCTAGTAATCGTACTTGACAATTTTTATTTTTTTATTTTTCTGACAATCCTTCCTGACTTTGTATTTATAGAGCGATTACTGAGCGTGTAAGTTTGAGCAAGACGTTTCTTCCAGCTATTACAGATTACCGTTACTGTCAAATGTGAGGTAACTGACACATGGCATACCATGACATACTTTGTATCGTACAATGACTGAGCTGCAGTTTGTGGAGAGCTAACTAGCGAGTCGTGCTTCAGTCAGTGTATAGACTTGTGGATCAGCTAGGGCAAAACTCTACAGATTATCAAAGTTATCCTGAATTAGAAGATTGGACTGGACATAGCTGCCTAGGCGCCCATCTCTATATTCATGTAATGGTTCGAGACTGGCAGCCACAGACAAACTATCTTTCGACAGTTCCATAAGTTGTGGTAGGCGGACTCGTGCTTGTCTGTTCTGGCTGTCTACTCAGTCTCAGATAAGACTAATTATTTACAATAATTTACCTGAATAACAATATATTACCTGAATGAGTTTGCTATCATCACGAAATTTATTGAATGATTTCTCGCAGACAATTAAGGTACAATATGTGATCGAAAGTATCTGGAAACCCCTCAAAAAAGTTCTTTTTTCCACATTAGGTAAATTTTGCTGCCACCTACTGCCAGGTGCTCCATACCACCGACATCAGTGGTCATTAGTATCGTGAGAGAGCAGAATGGGGAGCTCTGCGGAACTCACGGACTTAACGTGGTCACGTGATTTGGTGTCACTTGATCATACGTCTGTACGCGAGATTGCCACACTCCTAAACTTCGCACGGTCCACTGTTTCCGATGTGATAGTGAAGTGGAAACGCGAAGATACACGTACAGCACAAAAGCATACGATCTCTTCTGTTGACTGACAGCGACCGCCGACAGTTGAAGAGGGCCATAATGTGTAAAATCCAGACCATCAAGCAATAATTCCAAACCCTACCAGAATCCACAGCAAGCACTACGACAGTCAGGCGGGAGGTCAGAAAACTTGGATTTCATTGTCGAGCGGCTGCTCATATACCGGTAAATGCAGCGTCGTTTACACCTCGCTTGGGGTTAGGAGCGTAAACAATTGGACAATTGAACAGTGCAAAAACGTTGTGTGGAGTGACGAACCACGGTACACAATGTGGCAGGGTGCGGGTACAGCAAATCCCCAGTCAACGTAACCAGCCAGCTTGTATGTTGCCAACAATAAAATTTGGAGGCGGTGATCTTATAATGTGGTCTTTTTCTTCATGGAGGGTGCTTGAACCTCCTGTTGTTTTGCGTTAAATTATTAGAGCACATGCCTACACTGGTGTTTTAAGCACATTCTTGCTTTCCACTGTTGAAAAGTAATTTGGGGATGGCGATTGCATCTTTTAACACGATCGAGCACCTCTTCACAATGCACGGTCTGTGGCGAAGTGGTTACCGACAATAGCATCCCTGTAACGGACTGGCCTTCACACCTTCACAGAGTCCTGACATGATTCCTTTAGGAAACCTTTGGGATGTTTCGGAACGCCGACTTCAAGCGAGACCTCACCGACCGACGTCGACACCCCTCCGCAGCGCTGCACTCCGTGAAGAATGGGCTGCCATTCCCGAAGAAACCTTCCAGCATCTGACTGGACGTATGCCTGCAAGAGGGGAAGCTGTCATCAAAGCTGAGGGTGGGTCAACACCATACTGAATTCCAGCATTACCGATGGAGGGCGCCACGAACTTCTGAGTCATTTTCAGCCAGGTGACGGATACCTTTTATCACATATTGTATTATTACTTAGGAGGACGTTTCGAATGCTGCCATTACCAGACCAATAATTAGCATGGTGTGCAAAACTACAAGAAAAATGTGACACATTTCGATGAAACATGGACTATCCAAAGACAGAAATTCTACAGTATAAAACAGAAAGTATCTGAAGGAATACGCAATGGGACGAATAGAAATGACTCTTTTATTCATAGACAATAGTTAGAAAGCAGTCACCACGATTCGTGATGGCACCTCGGACACTACAAAATACGAGACTTGCTTCTGCGTCAAATGTAGCATGGACGGCAGTGCACCACGATGCTGGAGCACCACCGGACGGTGAGACGACTGGAGAGATCCATCAGCAGCATCCGGTAGGGGACCAGGCTGCGTCTGCTGTCACACTGGGTCCTTCAGGAACTTAGTACCACAGCCCTGCTGACCTGCAGTCCGTGCCTGCTGCCACTGACCCGCTGAGGCCCCGGGATGGACTCAGCATCACAGCTCCAGCCAGCGTTCTCCACCTGTCGGAGGGGTGCGGATTGAGACCCACGCAAAGCTCCCTCCGCCATTATAACGCGAAGAGCATCAGAGTGGTATCGATAGCTAAGATGCCACAGCGTAGGTGCAAGTTCGTATGTTGGCACTACGACACACACAGACGTCAGCTCCCTCTATCCGGCGCTGTGCAGCTCTACGAGCGCCGCTCCTGATTCAGCCCATTTGATGCCGAGCAGACGACCAAGCAACAATGTTTCCATTTCATAGTGGGCTAGCCACTACAGATTTTGTCTGTGTAACTTCTGTGAGTTTGAGACATATGGCCTCTCACCTATGTGCTCCTCAGTGCAAAGTTATGAATTCATCTTCTTGCTAAACTAAAGGTGATTTAAATTCACACTTCAATACCGAGTGTTCTACCTCACCTGCTCTTCGTAGCTTCCTACATTCGGCCTACTCTTCAGTTTACAGGAGCAGAGACACGCGCCGCCTTCCAGTTGGAATAGAAAAAGCAGGGCCGCTGTCTGGTGTGTCGCTCCGCTGGGAAGCGCTGTGTGACAAATCACCATGGCCATGCCCTTACCGCAGGGCCAGAGTCCTGATGCGGTATTCCCCGGGCACTGTCTTAGTAGCCGACGTTAGCTGCACCGTCCAGAGTTCATGAGAAGAGGGTTCCTTTCTCACGTAGAATTGAAGATATAATATAGTTATATTGTTAAGTTGTACACAGCATTTACGCTGGCTTCTCACCACCTATGGCATCACCACACACTAAGCAACCCACTCTGAGGTGCCACTACAGAGTGATCCGTCAGAATAGTGACAGGAGGCCCGACATTGTAGCAATCAACAGTGGAGGGTGTGTGTGCCACCCTCAGCAACATCGTCCGCCCAACAGTCTGCAGTGTCGTCATTGGGGTAAGAAAGACTGTGTGTTATAATGTGGTGGTAATAATGGGGTAGAACTTTACAAGGCATGATTTTACGAAAGTTACATTTACGTAACGTCCGCCCCCGGTAGCAGAGTCGTCAGCGCGACAGATTGTCAGTCCTAAGGCTCAAATGTTTCAAATGGCTCTGAGCACTATGGGACTTAACATCTGTGGTCATGAGTCCCCTAGAACTTAGAACTACTTAAACCTAACTAACCTAAGGACATCACACACATCCATGCTCGAGGCAGGATTCTAACCAGCGACCGTAGCAGTCGCGCGGTTCCGGACTGAGCGCCTAGAAGCGCTAGACCACTGCTGCCGGCTGTCAGTCCTAAGGGCTCGGGTTCGATTCCCTGGTGGGTCGGAGATTTTCTCCGCTCAGGGACTACGTGTTGTATTGTCCTAATCAACATCATTTCATCCTCAACGACGTGCAAGTCGCCGAAGTGGCGTCAAATCGAAATACTTGCACGCTACAAACGGCCTACCCGACGGGAGGCCCTAGTCACGCGACATTTATATTTACGAATCAAGGGGAACCTGTGGATTTCACTCAATTTTGGAGTAATGGTAAATATTACTGGTTAGTTCCTCTATATTGCACTCCGTGTAATTTACTCGCGCATTCTGTGTCTTGTGCTCAATCAGTCGAGGAACTACTTCGCTTGTAACCACTTTTGGGCACATGGCTAGACAATATAGAGAGTACAGGTTGCTTTTGATTAAAGAGAGGAAGTAACTTGATAGAACACATCGGGACTAACTGTTTCGTGAGAATTCTTTCGCTTTAGAGTAATTTTTATCGTGGATAATGGACACAGAGGCAAAATCAGAGATGCGAGGTGCCGCCAGTGAAGAAGCAATGCCGTCATTAGTGGATCTTGTGGCTCAACTCATAGCGGATAATATATTTATCTTTAATAAACTAGCAGGAAAGAATCACGAGGTAGGAATTTTACATCAAAACTCTAGGAGTTGATCCCATTATGGCGAATCGTGTTTCTCCTTTCTGTGGTAGATTATCTGAGGACGTATCGGCATTTATAGAGTATTTTAAGTCATCAGCTGAATAGGGGTTCCTCAGATAAGCAGTTGATGCAGATCGAAAGGTTACGTTGGTAGGAGAAGCAAAACTATTAGTAAGGCGTACAGAAACACTACGACATGCAAAAACTTTTGACCAGTTGAGACAGGGTTGGAACGAAGAAATCGATAACTCGACGTGCAGAAGAAATCATTCAGAACGATTGGAGAGGCTGAATTTGCCATAATGGGTGTTGTGGATGGCGAAACAGATCACGTTACATGAATCCCATCGAGCACATAATCGAGATTTCAGTTCGTGCACAAAATACTGCACTAACAACACTTCAGAATTATGGACGGCTATAGAGGCAACATATCTCAATATTTCTGTAAATGATATATAAACGATTTGTCGAGTCCTTGCCATGTAGAGTTTCTGCACAACGCTGGGCAAAAAGAGCTCCGACACTGTACACGGGGCATCCTTTGACTTCGTCACCTCTGTGTATTTTGCATATTCAACGTTTACAGTTACTATACTCTTAATGTACCCATAAATTCCACACCGATGTAGGAAACTTACAGTACCATAACAAAAGTAATACAACTAAAGACGATTTAACGCAAGAGTGCTCAAAGTATTTTAATTTAAAAAATATAACATACAATTTGTTTTCTAATTACTTCGATTATTTGTTAATATATCGCCTACGTTATTGATGGGTAGGTGGGATAAACGTCATGAGAAGAAGAAGAATAACATAAATTTAGTCACCACTGACTATCATGACTGCAGTCGTAAACACAGAAAGTATTCCATGATTTTTCGGTAGTGAGAGTGGCCTAGTTTTCTGCCACGCACGACTTTCCATCCTAATACCTAGCAGATTTCTTCAGGGGAACTGTAGAAGACTGATGTCGGCTGCCCACGTCAAACAATGTTCTAGAGGTGACAACAAGGCGGGCACTTCTTATGGAACTTAGCAGTGATTCTTGTATATACGACTATTCAAGATTACGTAACTTAATAGAAGAATTTAAATTCTCTGTGTTTACCTATGTGAAAATGTGCAACTATAGCAGCGTACGCGTTTTGTTATACTAATACAAAATATCACCAGCTACCTGAAGTGAGACATATTTAGAAATATGGTTTGCTTTCTGGATTGAAAAAGAACTAGTTATAAAAGCTGTCGAGGTGTAATTTAATTTATGTGATTTTACGCCACATGTGTATCTTGATTATGTGAGTACATGTCGTCTGCTTGCTCATTTTCCAATTATTTCACAATCTGCCAACTATCATGTTTGTTGTTACCCGGTTCATGATGTGAAATACGGCAGAATCAAATCCAGTAATTGAGTTGACAACGCTTCATAAACAAATACAAAAAGAGACACAGAGGTACTTTTAGCCTGGAAAGTAACATGCTATGGACAGACGTGAAGCTACTATCCTAACACTGCTTGACTTAAGCAAGGCTTTTGACACAGTTGACTTCGATATATTACTAATTAAAATGAAACAGCTGAATTTCTCAAACAGCGCAATACACTGGTTCGACAGCTACCTCAAAAACAGAAGTCAACAAGTCATTTGTGGGTCGGAAAAGTCATCATGGAAAAGCGTGCGCTCTGGAGTTCCCCAAGGCTCCATCCTTGGTCCACTACTCTTCTCACTGTACATTAATGATATTTCTTCAGTGATTCCCTCCTGCAACTACCATCTTTATGCCGACGACATCCAACTGTACATAAGTGCAAGCCCCAAAAACATTGCTGGCGCAGTAGCGAGTATGAACGCAGATCTTTGCTCTGTTTCTCGATAGGCACAGAACCTAGGTCTGAAACTAAACCCCAAGAAATCCCAGGTCATACTTATATCTCATCCAAAGTTAATCAGCCGGTACTTTCGCGAAACAGTCCCTAAAATACTCCTCAATGGTACCCAACTACCATACCAAAAAACAGTAAAAGACCTTGGAATAATCTTGGATGAACACCTAAACTGGGAAGAACAAACAGTCACAGCTTGCCGGAAATCGCTCTCCACCCTACATGCAATTCAAAAATTTAGAAAAATATTTCCAACCCATGTTAAACAAAAAATATTCCAAACACTAGCCTTGCCTAATCTTTACTACTGCGATGTAGTCCAACACGGCACAAATAGTGAAAATTCTAGATGCCTCGAGCTAGTGATGAATGCTTGCGTTAGATACGTGTGCAATATTCGGTTGTATGATCATATCAGTCCTTCATACTCCCAGCTAGGTTGGATACACCCACATACGGCACGCGATCTCCACACGATGTGCTTACTTCATCGATTTCTTTGCCACTGGTGCCCGCAATACTTATCTTCTTACATTAAACACCTATCATCATCCCACAATCGCAACACCAGATCGGATACGTCTATCATCTTGGCTGTACCTTTACATAACACAAAATCTTTCTCCGTGTCATTCTCCATCTCAGCCATACGACTATGGAACGCGCTCCCCTCTGATCTGCGTCTTATCCAGAACTACTCAACATTCAAGAGGGAACTCAAAACTTACATATTAGGGACGGTATAGCCACCATTCTTGTGCCCCTCCCATCTCTTACTTTCTCCTCTCCATCACAGCTTCGAATTTTACCGTTCTATTTCTCTTCCTCTAACCTATCTACCTCTTATATATCTCTTTCACCCCATTCTATCGTCTTATGTGTCTGCTCGATGAGAATAACTCACAAGCTGCAAGAACATAACGAGAAAATTCCCAACTAACAATGGGACTGACATTCAGAAAAGAAAAGTATGTTTACTTTCATATATAGTCATTATTATTATTATTATTATTATTATTATTATTATTACTACTATTATTATTATTACTATTACTATTATTATTATTGATTGTTATAATTATTTTTTATTGTTATAATTATCATTGTACTACTGTTATAATATCGATTTTTTTCTTTAACATCAATACTGCATATTAGGCTATATGTCCTTAATGTTAAGTAGAAACTGTAACTCGTTCAATCTGAGTATGCCTGAAGGCCCTAATCTTTCCAGGTAAAATAAATGCATAAATAAATAAATAAATAAATAAATAAAAATAATAAATAATTGTAACGGTGCTCTGTGTGATACGGACATACTCGTATCTTGGTCTTTCTCTCGGTATTCTACTGACAATGTTTCACTAAGTCGATATCTCACAGGACAATAAACAAAACTGTACCTATTTTATTTTCATTCCTGTAATTGCCTTCGGTTATGATTTATGTGTCCTAACACGGAAATGTATGCTATAAATTTGTGCCGTAATATTACTCAAGATGTATTTGCGCGTATTGTCTATGCATCTGTGGAAGCGCAGCCCCTGTAGAAAAGTTTTACGAAGGAAGAGGAGACAACAGAAAAGCAGGTTGGTTCAGGAATGGGAAGCAGATGTGTAAGACTGGAAGTCGTGAGTGTACTGTTAACCTGAGACAAGTTTGTTCACTTGTGAAAAGTAGACTTGTTTCAGTAGTGTGGAAATAAGGAACACTTTGTACAGTACTATTTCATCGTCACTTATACTGAGCACCTAGTCTAATTTTTCGTGATATTTATGATGAGCTAGGTACTGTGAATTTTTTCGCTCGCGTTACTGACGAGTGGAAATTTAGTTGTACTTATTCTGCACACCGAATGTCGTCGTTTACTTAGTACAAAACCAAGCCTAGAATTGTGTGGGCCAAGCTTCCACCCTTTCACTTGAGTGAAATATAAAATCCACGGCTACATGTCTGAATACGTAAATATGCTGCTGTCACTATTTTAGTGCAATATCTGTGAGTCAGTTGCAACCTGATACCATCCAGTCACTTATATAGTTTGAAAACATTTAAAGTTTAATTACTGTTGTGCTTTCTGCCGCTATTCGAAGCGACGGGGCAGCCGTAAATTATATTTCAAGCATGATAATTATATAATAATTATCAAGATGGCACTACCACGTTGCAGCAGATCAGCGGTTTTCGAGAACAACAGGACGTCTGGTTCAGAGTACATCCTTCACAGCCGAGGGGACAAAGGTTAGAGAAGTGAAAACAACTTTGACTTCAAACCCGACTCTCTCTTTCTTTACATCACGTAATAACGGAATCAATATGCTTATAACCGATCGATTAAGACGAACTGTATAGACAGTGTTAACTGTAACTGCTATTTTAGGAAATATATAACAGTGTCAATACTAATGTCAGTAGCATTAGTGTCATATAATTTTCCTTTTTCAGTGGAAACTTCACAGTCAGCTCACATAACAGGAATTGTGCTTAACGTAGGGTTCATACATTTTCTAACGTCTTTCGTGTTAGTCAATCCTTACGAAAATTATTTATTTAAATATGTTTTGGGAGTGCTACAGATGAGTTAAAAATTATATTCGCTTACTCGGGTACCACAAAATGAAATCTAAAGCTTGTGGTGAAGCATACCAGAAGATTTTCATTTCGTTGATTGCTACTTTGAGACTACATACAGAGCTGCCATTAACTTACCGCCGAGGCAAAAACTAATCAGCATCACGATTAACTTCAGTTACGATTTAGACTATCGTGTGCTACTACTCCACACAATAATTGATAATTTGCTTTTACGAATGATCTGAATTATAGTTCCATTGATTTATATACTATCACTCCGAAAACATACCTTAGCGGCCAATCCACACACCCGGCTTCGCACCTACTGTTAACTGACAGCAGATAACGCTACAGCAGCAACTATAATATATAGTGTATTTCATCTGTTGTATGTGTTATTTTGTTTTCTTGTAAATGTGGCTATATCTGTATGTCGCGTTAATCATATCAGTCAGGTGTAACGAGATTAACTAGCTGCCCGATATCTGAATAAATAGATTGTAGTGTGCCTACTATAAGACCTTCGGTACACACACCATCAGATTATTTGACCTGTCGCTCTAACGAAGTAGGCGAGTGTCAGCAATATGTCTCGTGGTCTTATTTTGGCGTGTTTACCTTCTGCCGTTAGGTCAGACGATAGAAATGCCACTTGCACGCTTATAGTAGCAGATTGACGGGGACCAACTTTAAACAGAACTTGATTAATTTTCAAACACAATTATTAAAATAATAAAAAGCATAAAAATAACTTAACTTGGTTCTGGTTGCTATTTACAATTGACAATTTTAAGTTCCTTTGGTCATGGTACGTTAATCTTATTCTCACATATCTCTGATACTAGACAAAGTGTCATTCATTTGTCTTCATGGCTATGTACAGGAATATGGTAATCTTATTAGGTGCAGACTGAAACTTGACTATTGACTGATGCAGACTAATGCAGACTAATCGGAGGTCTGCAAACTCGTTATAATACCTCGCGCGTTCAGGTATCACTGCGAGAGTGTGATCCGCGAGAAGAAAAGTTTCTACATTAGCAGCAATCTCATTGGCTGCGTTACATATTAATACGCGGATCGGCGGAAGCAGAATTTGGTCCGTCTCTAAGACAGCGCCATCTCGTAGTGCGGAGACGGACGAGTGCTGCGCCTGCACTGTTGTGAATTAGCGGGGCGCGCTCTATTGGGAACGTTGTGTATGCGCTTGACTACGAGGAACTATGTACACAACATATGTCCGCTCATGTTTCGTATTGAGTGGAACGCTCATGTTACGTATTGAGTGGAAGTAGACACAAGAGACGTGGCATCTCGAGTTGTAGTTAGCTTTGCAGTGATATGGTGTCAACGTGTTACAGAGAATCATAAGGTGTCTGCGACAGCATAGTATACTCCTGCTATCAGAATTAAAATACACAGCATGAGGACAGCATATTGATTTAGATCGTACTTCTTAACCTCTGTCGGAGCTAGCGTAGAGCATGTTAGGTGGTAACAAGTTTCACAAACTTCCGTGAAACCGTACTAACTAATGTGGAAACAGATGTGGTGATTAATCAGTTTTACAATCAGAGAGAGAAAAAAGTTAAGACTGTTGTCCTATTTCGCATCAAGAAGTCGTTAGCGCTCAAAATCAACCGAGATTAGGCAGAAACCATCAATGCTACACAAAAAAATACCTCAAAAATTTTACAAGCATACGACATTTCTTGATTTAAGTAAAATCAGTGAGTGATTTTCGGTAAGTAAGAACTTACACTGGTTTTAAAATTGGCGATTTAAGTTAAGCTTACAATCGTAACGGTGCGGCATAATTATTCGTATTTTTCTGCTGCCAGTCACATTTGTTTACTCTTATTGTAACATATTGGAAGGCCTTTAAAGAGTGTTTCGCTCATCATCGGGCATTTATGATAAAGATACATACAAAGATAATATTTCTTTAAATTAACTGAGAATTCTGTTTACAAGTGTAGTGTCTGTTCTGTCGAACGTTTCCGAAGGAACAGACAGCACACATATAAATATGTGCGACTTGACAAGAAATAATAATAACTTCCTTGCGGATGTCATTAGTTCGACCTCTTGTGGGTGACAGCAAGCCATTAGAATAATGGACAGAATAATGGACGTACGTAATGTACGACATACGGGACTTTGGGTTGGAATGGAAAAGTGTTAGGATAGCCGGAGTAGCTTAGGATACCGCTCGCGATAAGCGGAAAATCCGTGTTGGAGTCATGATCTGGCACACAAACAGTCATCGAACCCATCGTTCTACCATTCCTAGACCGGCAAGGAAACTTGCTGTTCCAACAGGACAATGCACGTCCGCATGTATCCCGTGCCACCCAACGTGCTCTAGAAGGTGTAAGTCAACTACCCTGGCCATCAAGATCTCCGGATCTGTCCCCCATTGAGGATGTTTGGGACTGGATGAAGCGTCGTCTCACGCGGTCTGCACGTCCAGCACGAACGCTGGTCCAACTAAGGCGCCAGGTGGAAATGGCATGGCAAGCCGTTCCACAGGACTACATCCAGCATCTCTGCGATGGTCTCCATGGGAGAATAACAGCCTGCATTGCTGCGAAAGGTGGATATACACTGTACTAGTGCCGACATTGTGCATGCTCTGTTGCCTGTGTCTGTGTGCCTGTGTTTCTGTCAGTGTGATAATGTGATGTATCTGACCCCAGGAATGTGTCAATAAAGTTTCCCCTTCCTGGGACAATGAATTCACGGTGTTCTTATTTCAATTTCCAGGAGTATAGTTTATAGCTTAACTTCCTCGCCTTCATGCATCTAAAGGAAATACTTTTGATGCAAGTACAGTACATGCACAAATATAAAAAAAGTTTATATAATTATTGTTGCTGTGTTGTACTCAATAGGTCGTTCTTCATCATTATCAGAGGCAAGTAGTTTCTATTGTTATTGGTGAGTGTGAATGTTGCTTATGAAAACAGTAGCATGCTTTATATAAGATCAAAGAATAATTCAAGCAGTGATTGATATGTCTTTGCTTTGAGGTATTTTTTGCTTTACTTTTTTTTAAGAAATTGTGTTTTCTAGCGCTATGTCATAAATATGCATTGTTATTTTATTTTTACTACAACGTTCGTCTGCTTCACGTTGAAAATCTACGATTTTCGAACAAAATCCTGAATTAAATGTTGAAAATTACATTTTGGCTATCAATAGAGTTTATTTGGAATGTACAGCAGAATAACTATGTAGAACTAAAATGTTCCGATAGTTACACGCCCCTTTACACAACTTCGTCAGTTTCTATATGGTTCACGACTTGCAGTTTTTAGGGGACTTTACTAAGTCGCTGATCGCTTATGGAAACAAGTCGGTCGTAATGAAGTAACGGCCGGTAGATACGCAACACACTTAACGCACATGTATTGCGGTTACGATCTTAAGTGATCAGTGCTGCTAGGAACACTGCCGCAGTCTACGCTTGGTTAGGTCAGTGTACGGTAGCTTATGGCAGTTTTGCCACTCCGTACACAGACAAAAACAGCACACACTTAACACAGTTATTGGAAACGTGCTTTGAATGAATCGCAATACGCTAATTTAAATAAATAAATGTGACAGGTAACAGAAAATACAAATAAAAACGGATATTGGATCGTCAAAGCAAACCGAAAATGGAAATAGATTCAATTTCAGACAATTTAGGGTTTTTTATATCAATAAAACGAAAGACGTACAGTGATATAATTTTTTTTGGTAGTTGGACAGATGTTTCCAGAATGAGATTTTCACTCTGCAGCGGAGTGTGTGCTGATATGAAACTTCCTGGCAGAAGTAAGGTTGAGAGAATGGAGCTTGAGTCGTGCTTGGGTAGCTCAGTTGGTAGAGCACTTGCCCGCGAAAGGCAAAGATCCCGATTTGGAGTCTCATTCCGGCACACAGTTTTAGTCTGCCAGGAAGTTTCATAGACAGATGTTATTTAAGTACCTACAATAGTAACTGAAAAGTACCTATGGACACTAGAAGCACATAAAGGAAAAAGTAATGAACCTATCTGTCATCTATACTTTTTTAATAGATTCGTTGTGTTTTGTGTTGACAAGTGATTCTTTCAGAATCAACAGACGCTTTCATTTTTGTTTTCTGATTTCTTTAAGGTGTAGCATGTTCTTTCTCGATTGTTCAAGGCATCACGTAGCAGCAACAGAAGAACGAATCCTATGACTTTGGAAACACGGTGAGTAACACAGCCGAGTTGTGAATGTGTTTGAGTATTTTATATGAGACGGCTAAACGTTGGTCTTGCTAGTAATCCAGGTCCGCAGGTGGCCGACGTTGGCAAACACTGTGCCGGAGCTCTCGCAGGCGGCGTACATGCCGAACGAGAGCACGCAGATCTGCGTCCCTGCGCTGGCGAGTGGGTCCCCAGAGTCACCCTGGCACGCAGCTCGCCCCGCCCCGCCGGCGCTCGCCATGCGCTGCGTCACCTCGAGCGCCGGCAACGGCGGCGAGTCCATGTAGCTCTGGCACGCCTGCCGGTCCATGGCGCTGAGCTCCACCTTCTGCAGGGTGTCCACCACGCCGCCGTTGAACTGCACCGAGCCCCAGCCAATCAGCGTGGCAGCGAGGCCGCCAGGTGGATCGTAATTCGCGGCGGCGGGACTCACAACCTGCACGTTAGCTCCCAGGGGGAAGGAGTCAGAGATCTGAAAACGGGTGCGAAACATTCATCTCGCTACTGCATTCACTCTCTAAACGCATGCAAATTGATGGGTGTATCACGTTGTAAAGATATGAAGTGGAACCATGACAAAGACATAATTATTGGTAAAATACACTCCTGGAAATGGAAAAAAGAACACATTGAAGCCGGTGTCTCAGACCCTCCATACTTGCTCCGGACACTGCGAGAGGGCTGTACAAGCAATGATCACACGCACGGCACAGCGGACACACCAGGAACCGCGGTGTTGGCCGTCGAATGGCGCTAGCTGCGCAGCATTTGTGCACCGCCGCCGTCAGTGTCAGCCAGTTTGCCGTGACATACGGAGCTCCATCGCAGTCTTTAACACTGGTAGCATGCCGCGACAGCGTGGACGTGAACTGTATGTGGAGTTGACGGACTTTGAGCGAGGGCGTATAGTGGGCATGCGGGAGACCGGGTGGACGTACTGCCGAATTGCTCAACACGTGGGGCGTGAGGTCTCCTCAGTACATCGATGTTGTCGCCAGAGGTCGGCGGAAGGTGCACGTGCCCGTCGACCTGGGACCGGACCGCAGCGACGCACCGATGCACGCCAAGACCGTAGGATCCTACGCAGTGCCGTAGGGGACCGCACCGCCACTTCCCAGCAAATTAGGGACACTGTTGCTCCTGGGGTATCGGCGAGGACCATTGGCAACCGTCTCCATGAAGCTAGGCTACGGTCCCGCACACCGTTAGACCGTCTTCCGCTCACGCCCCAACATCGTGCAGTCCGCCTCCAGTGGTGTCGCGACAGGCGTGAATGGAGGGACGAATGGAGACGTGTCGTCTTCAGCGATGAGAGTCGCTTCTGCCTTGGTGCCAATGATGGTCGTATGCGTGTTTGGCGCCGTGCAGGTGAGCGCCACATTCAGGACTGCATACGACCGAGGCACACAGGGCCAACACCCGGCATCATGGAGTGGGGAACGATCTCCTACACTGGCCGTTCACCTCTGGTGATCGTCGAGGGGACACTGAATAGTGCACGGTACATCCAAACCGTCATCGAACCCATCGTTCTACCATTCCTAGACCGGCAGGGAACCTGCTGTTCCAACAGGACAATGCACGTCCGCATGTATCCCGTGCCACCCAACGTGCTCTAGAAGGTATAAGTCAACTACCCTGGCCAGCAAGATCTCCGGATCTGTCCCCCATTGAGCATGTTTGGGACTGGATGAAGCGTCGTCTCACGCGGTCTGCACGTCCAGCACGAACGCTGGTCCAACTGAGGCTCCAGGTGGAAATGGCATGGCAAGCCGTTCCACAGGACTACATCCAGCATCTCTACGATGGTCTCCATGGGAGAATAGCAGCCTGCATTGCTGTGAAAGGTGGATATACACTGTACTAGTGCAGACATTGTGCATGCTCTGTTACCTGTGTCTATGTGCCTGTGGTTCTGTCAGTGTGATCATGTGATGTATCTGACCCCAGGAATGTGTCAATAAAGTTTCCCCTTCCTGGGACAATGAATTCACGGTGTTCTTATTTCAATTTCCAGGAGTGTAGATTGGCAAAGTACAGTTCCTTGGTAACAAACAAGGAGAACACATCCATCTCATAAACAGACAAAACAAGCGTGCGACCCATCCTAAAAATACAATACTGGCCATTAAAATTTCTACACCACGAAGATGACGTGCTACTGACGCGAAATTTAAGCGACAGGAAGAAGATGCTGTCATAACCGAATGATTAGCTTTTCAGAGCATTCACACAAATTTGGCGCCGGTGGCGACACCTACAACGTGCTGACATGAGGAACGTTTCCAACCGATTTCTCTTACACAAACAGCAGCTGACCGGCGGTGCCTGGTGAAACGTTGTTGTGATGCCTCGTGTAAGGAGGAGAAATGCGTACCATCACGTTTCCGACTTTGATAAAGGTCGGATTGTAGCCTATCGCGGTTGCGGTTTATCGTATCGCGGAGGTCGAGAGGTCGAGATCCAATGACTGTTAGCAGAATACGGAATCCATGGATTCGGGAGCGTAATAGGGAAAGCCGTGCTGGGTCCCAACGGCCTCGAATCACTAGCAGTCGAGATGACAGGCATCGTATCCGCATGGCTGTAACGGATCGTGCGGCCACGTCTCGGTGCCTGAGTCAAAAGATGGGGACGTTTGCAAGACAACAACCATCTGCACGAATAGTTCGACGACGTTTGCAGCAGCATGGACTATCAGTTCGGAGACCATGGCTGTGGTTACCCTTGAGGATGCATCACAGACAGGAGCACCAGCGATAGTGTACTCAACCTGGGTGCACGAATGGTAAAACGTCATTTTTCGGTGAATACAGGTTCTGTTTTACAGATTCTCGATGTTCGCATCCGTGTTGGCGCGATCGCCATACTGGCGTATCACCCGGCGTGATGGTATGGGGTGCCATTGCTTACACGTCTCGGTCACCTCTTGTTCGCATTGACGGCACTTTGAACAGTGGACGTTAAATTTCAGACGTATTACGACTCGTGGCTCTACCCTTCGTTCGATCCCTGCGAAACCCTACATTTCAGTAGGATAATGCACGACCACAAGTTGATGGTCGTTATGGTCCTTTCTGGATACAGAAAATGTTCGACTGCTGCCCTGGCCAGCACATTCTCCATATCTCTCACCAATTGAAAACGTCTGGTCAATGGTAACCGAGCAACTGGTCGTCACAATACGCCAGTGACTACTCTTGATGAACTGTGGTGTCGTGTTGAAGCTGCTTGGACAGTTGTACCTGTACACTCTATCCAAGCTCTGTTTGACTCAATGCCCAGTCGTATCAAGACCGTTATTTCGGCCAGAGGTGATTGTTCAGAGTATTGATTTTTCATGATATATGCACCCAAATTGCGTAAAAATGTAATCACGTGTCAGTTCTAATATAATATATTTTTCCAGTGAATACCCGTTTATGGTCTGCATTTATTCCCGGTGTGGCAATTTTAATGGCCAGTAGTATATATGAATGACTTCCCCAAAAAACATACATCACTCATTCATCTCATCCTTACAGCTCGATGGGCTATGAATCCGGAACCGTCAGAGCGGCCGCACACTTATGTTCGACCTCAACCGGGAATCTAAAATTATCGAACATGGACGACATGGAGAGGGACTGCGGGTAAGTCGTGGTGCTGGGTGGGAAGAAGGTAGCGCCAAGGAGTGTGGTTAACAGCCGCCCGCTGTGGCCGAGCGGTTCTAGGCGCTTCAGTCCGGAACCGCGCGACTAGTACGGTCGCAGGTTCGAATCCTGCGTCGGCCGTGGACGTGTGTGAGGTCCTTAAGTTAGTTAGGTTTAAGTATTTCTAAGCTCTAAGGGACTGACGACCTCAGATGTTAAGTCCCTTAGCGCTCCGAGCTATTTGAACCATTTTGTGATGACGACCACCTACTTCTTGTATGGTAACAAATTTTATGAAATGATTGGCGGTATGGCGATGGGCTCTCTGTTGTCTCCATCACTGGCAAACTTTTTTAATGGAGGATTTTGAGGAAACTGCATTGAATTTGGCTCCCCTCCGTCCATCCTCATTTTATCATTACGTTGACGATACATTTATGATCTGGCCACACGGTGCCGAAGCTTTGGAACAATTCATAGAACACATGAACAGCATACATTCGAACATCCAGTTCACTGTCGAGATGGAGAAGGAACGGAGACTGCCTTTCTTAGACGTTTTAGTACAACGAAAGGCGGGCGGGCGTCTTGGCCACACTGTATACCGTAAAGCCGACACATACCGATTTATACCTGAGTGCGCAGAGTTTACAACATCCTGCTCAGAAGAGAGCCGTTTTGAACACATTGGTATACAGAGCAAAACCTGTTTCTGACGAGGACCACTTTACGGTCGAGATTAACCATCTGAGGAACGCGTTCCGAAAGAATGACTATGGAGCATGCGATATAAGGAAGCATTCTCCTAAAAAAGGAAACGTGAAAATGTTGCACACTCACAGTATGAAACACCGATTGCGGTTCATCCTTTTTGTGGCGCGATTTCCAGCAAGATAGGAAGAGTCCTACGTAGACGAGGTATAAGGCCGATTTTTCGTTGTCCTCAGAAAGTTAAGGAGATGATGCGCCCTGTTAAGAACAACCGCTGCCTCAGGGTCCCTGGAGTTTATAATATCCCCTCTGAGTGTGGAAGCAATTATATAGGTCAGACGATTCGTATCGTTTCCGACCGCTGTGCAGAACACCAACGCCATATTAAAAATAGAGAACTGGATAAATCGGCAATTGCAGAGTACAGCCTCATGAACAAAATTAAAATGTTATTCGATGAAACAAAAATCAGTCCCATACCTCCACGTACTGGGATTCTGTCATTAAGGAAGCTGTTGAAATAAGAATGAGCCAAAAGAACTTTAAGCGCGATGACTGATACCATCTGAGCTGTGCATGGAAACGAGCGCTTGATGCAGAGAAGCAGCAGAGACGTTCCTTTCAAGACTTACGTTCCAACGGAAGTGGTGGCGCCACTGGCGCACACATTGACACCGTGTGCGACAGCAGAACGTAATCGTCGACCAATCACAAACCGACCAATCAGAAGCCGTCCACGGGCTATAAAAAAGGCTGCCACAGCAGCAGTGAAGACAGTCAGCACCTGTCGATGACGATGGAAGTAATCGTCGAAAGTTCGAGATTTTATCCAGAACTGACGCGGCAAGAATACCGAGAATGTTTTACATATAACAGTGTATCCGGTGGCGCAGTGTTTAACGCAGTTGCCTAGTAAACAGGAAGTCATACGTTCAGGTCTAGGTCTGGCACACATTTTCAATCGTCGCTGCTGATTTTGCATAATGTCAGGAAGCTGCTGATATCACCAGCAATTTCCCTTTCTCCCCCTCCACCTTCAGTACACATGTTATTCTTAAAATCTTGGTCAAGGCTGCAGAATAAGTACAAATCAGAACTAACAGTCAATAATAAGGGTATACGAAGAGAAGAATCTCGAATGGTCACCCGTAAGTTCGATCCATGGGTGAGCGTTGCGGTGATGCTGAAAAAATTAACTGGAAGTTACTTGAAGGTAGTGTCCAACTATCCCTTACAAAGTTCTATGTGAGGAATATACTACTATACTATACTACTGCCTCCCATTAAGGATCACGAAGGCAAGATAAGGCCTGTTAGCCTCTTATTTTTAGCAGTCAGTCTTCCCACTCTCCATTGCGTGAACCAAATTTCAAGAAACCCAATGCGCTAGTAACTGACACACTGGAAAGTACTGTGATGCACTTCACAGTGGTTTCTGAGTATAAATGTACACGTGGATGTAGGTACGATCGATTCCATGGTCATTGTCAGTTCCCATTAAACTGTTCTACTTTAGATACATCTCTCGTAAATATCAGGGCCGGTAATTAAAGTTGCGTTCATCAATTTGTTTATATTTTGCTCCCACACGCACTGAGTAAATTAATAGTACTCCGTATGAAACGTTTCTTGCTGGAACATAGCATCAACATCTAAAACATCGTAATGTGGCACTTCTTTACTTGAACAACAGTTCGTCTAAGTTCCCGCGAAGGAATTTTCTTTAAGGGGTTTACTGGAGCCACGGTATTCCTGCTCTGAGTAGCATCGAGAGTAATGTCTGCTACATGCTGTCGACTGTGAGTCATATAGTATTAGAAATTCTAGAATTCCCAAGTGAGTCACTACTTATCTCTCGCAATATTTTACTGAATAAATTGACTAATGCAACGAATTAAAAGAATTTCGTTTAGAACAGATTTTACGGCCCACTGAGATCCGTTGCATTTTTAGAAACGACCGATTTCGGTTTTACCATCCTCAGATACTGTTTTACCAGTGAAAAGAGACCAGCACGATTTATGTCTTACGTCAGAAGATAATACCCTGTCATACATACAATCAGATCTGAGGATGGTTTATGGGCAACAGAAATTGGTAATTCTATGAAATGAAAAATCCGTAACGAGAGAAATGTGTGGGAGAAACAGGTATGTTAAGAGGACACATCTAGAATGATTCATTATACGATTGGAGAGTGATGTGGGGAGGGGACACGCGGTAGAAATTACAAACGGACTTTAACATTTGATAATAGTAAGCAGGATGTAATACATTTAGGATTTAGAATTTATACAGATCTGAAAAATCTTGCATAGGATAGACTAACGTGGAGAGTAGCTTCACCCAATCTTCGGATTGAAAACCACAGCAAAAACGTTGTTAACAAAAGGATTTCTGTAAACAGACGATTATTTTTCTGGTTTCTTTCAGTGAGTTATGATAAATGACGTCTATGCTACCCTTAAGTATTCTTTAATGAACATTCAGTAGCTCCTGAGAATAACTGCTGTGGCAGTGAGTATCTCAGACTAAAAACACATCTTCATTTTGTAGAGTTATATGACTACAAAACCAGAATGTGAAGATATCCTTCTCGTAACTATAATGAAACGTTCTCCGCGGAGCTGTGCAGCGCCAAAACAAATGAGGGTGACTAGTGTTCCGTTTTTGCTATTATCCAGGTAATACTTTGGAGGCACCATTCACGGACTTCTATTATACATCGTGCGCTATGAAGGACAATTTAAACCCCGGGAAAAATTTTGTTTCGAATCTGGATACTATCCCTTGCTTCGCTAATCGCCTGAAAGCTGCGAACTACAACAAGAGCAGAAACAACAAACTACAAAACGTATGGGGACTTTGTGGCAATTCTACAGCGTCACAACGGATTACTACGTTCTGGAATTCCTTAATAGTCAACGTGTCAAACTGGTCTACGTCCAAGTCAACCACACGGGGTATCAAATATGGGGTACAATTAGAGCTACAGGGAGCCCTCCGTCTACCATTTGTAAGCCATATCCCACATTCTGCCACTCGGAGATCTACTGCACTTGTTTCAGAGTACACGATTCTTCAAAATCCATAGTTACCAATAAGCAAGGGAATTAATGAAAACCTGGCAACCATTAATTTCAACCCAACAAGTGGTGGACTCAAAAACGTCCAACCGAACATCGAAAAAAGCCACACTATTCAACTACACCAATCAGTTAACGACTGCTACGTGAGACACGATCAACTAGGAAAGGCCAACTGCAGAAGATGTAAAACTTCATGGCATATTAAAACTGTGTGCATGACCGAGATTTGAACTGGAGACGTCCATTTTTTCTGTGCAACTGTTGTACCGTTGAGCTACCCTACGTTTCATGAGTGGAACATGACAGTTCCCAGAAATTTTGGTTGTATTACTGAAAGACATACTGTCTCACACATAAGATGACCATACATGAGAGATGTCAGAATGATTTTCTGATGGTGACAGCAGATGTCATTGACTATATTAACAATTGTAATATCCAGTTGTGAATTTTCTATTATTTTCTTTATAATTATCAGTTGTTTACTACAATATTTTTTTTTTCTTTTGGGCATTTGTTATAATGTCTTGTGTCTTTTCATTGTTCTTTGTTTACATAACATAGTTTGCGAAGCATGCCTTACAAGAAATAAATATTACTGCAGTCCAACTAACGCCCTCCAGTCCATCTTTTATTAAAGAGAGGCTCTCCCATGAAGCTAAGTAAGCCTTCAGCAAGTCTGATTAGGAATTGAAGCTTCTCATCAAAACAGAGTATGCTCCGCCAAGACAAGACTCTACTCTATTGGGTGCATAGATCCCGAGAAATCAGTACCCTGAACAACTGCCTCTGGCCGTAATAACGGCCTTGATACGCCTGGGCATTGAGTCAAACAGAGCTTGAATGGCGTGTACAGTTACACCTGCCCATGAAGCTTCAACACGATAAAACAGTTCATCAATAGTAGTGACTGGCATTTTGTGACGAGCCAGTTGCTTGGCCACCTATTGACCAGACGTTTTCAATTGGTGAGAGATCTGGAGAATGTGCTGACCAGGGCAGCAGTCGAACATTTGCTGTATCCAGAAAGGCCGTTCAGGACCAGAAATAGGCGGTCGCGCATTATCCTGCTGAAATGTAGGGTTTCTCAGGGGTCGAATGAAGGGTAGAGCCACGGGTCCTAACACATCTGAAGTGCCGTCAATGCGAACAAGAGGTGACCGAAACGTGTAACCAGTGGCACCCCATACCGTCACGCCGGGAGATACAGCAGTATGGCGATGACGAACACACGCTTCCAATGTGCGGTCACCACGATGTCGACAAACGCGGATGCGACCATCATGGTGCTGTAAACAAAACCTGAATTGATTCCAAAAAATGACGTTTTGCCGTTCGTGCACCCAGGTCCGTCCTTAAGTACACCATCGCAAGCGCTCCTGTCTGTGATGCAGCGTCAAGAGTAACCGCAGCCATGGTCTTCGAGCTGATAGTCCATGCTGCTGCAAACGTCGTCGAACTGTTCGTGCAGGTGGTTGTTGTCTTGCAAACGTCCCCATCTGTTGACTCAGGCACCGAGACGTGGCTGCACGAACCATTAGAGCCGTGGGGATAAGATGCCTGTCATCTCGACTGGTAGTGATACGAGGCCGTTGGGATCCAGCACGGCGTTCCGTATTAACCTCCTGAACCCACCGATTTCATATTCTGCTAAGAGCCATTGAATCTCGACCAACGCTAGCAGCAATGTCGCGATACGATAAACCGCAGTAACGATAGGCTACAATCCGACCTTTATCAAAGTCGGAAACTTGATGGCACGCATATCTCCTCCTCACACGAGGCATCGCAATAACGTTTCACCAGGCAACGCTGTTCAACTGATGTTTGAGTATGAGAAATCGGTTGGAAACTCTGCTCAAGTCAGCACGTTGTAGGTGTCGCCACCGGCGTCCACCTTTGTGTGAATGCTCTGAAAAGCTAATCATTTGGTTACGACAGCATCTTCTTCCTGTCGGTGAAATTTCGGATCTGTAGCACGTCCTCTTCGTAGTGTAGCAATTTCAATGGCCAGTAGTGTATAAACCCTTTCCACCAACATGTTCATGTCGTTCGCAACAGCAAGAGAATAATCGCTACAGAGCAGACTCACCTGCACTACTGCGATGTCGTAGTCATTTGTGTAGAAATTGTAACTCTCGTGCCATGTAACAGAGGACGCGCTGTGAACGCTGCCGCCGCTGTCACGTGTCGTCGTGGCTACGCGCATACCCAGCCTGCTCGCGGACGTACCCGAGACGCAGTGGGCGGCAGTGAGAGGGCAGGTCCCGCTAATGAAGGAAGCGCCGCAGAAATGGGAGCCATCTTGCAGCAGCGATGCCTGGTAAGGGTAGTCAGAGATGCTGGCATCACTGCCTCCGATGACCCGACCCTGGCTGAAGAGCACGGGTCGCGCCCTGGTGGGCACCCCCAGGCCCTGAGCTAACACGCACACGGTTACAATGAGCGTTTGGAGCATGGTGGACCACGGGCGTGCTACGTACACTCCTTTATGGATCTTCTTATATTTAAGAGTGGGACGGACTCATTAACGCTGATAAAAATCTCTTCGCTAAATAGGTGTCCTACATTAAGAGTAGTCACGCGCCTTCCCTTAGATCATTCTGTTTGATCACTGCACGACAATACTGCATGACGTTATCTTACTCGATATTAAAACTCCTCAGATGTCAGCCTTGACCACTTAGATAGCAGACAAATCATTATGAAATGGTCATGATTGCGTATCAATAATAAGCCTTTGATGTTAACGTAATTAAATGTAACTAAAAGCAAGGTAATCAACATTAATAGTACATTGAAAATTCCCCTGTTAAGTGCAGAAGAGATATAGGTCAAAGACCTCATTGAAATCCTCTACGATGGCGAGAAGTTTCTGATGACATGATTGAAAAAGAAATGGCAATCGAATTGGATGACATAGTGATCAAGTATTACAGTTTAATGGACCTTCAGAAGAATTTCACTCGAAGGAGGCAGGAGAGATGGATAACATTCGTTCGGAATTTCCGAAATGGAGGACGAGTTGAATGTTTATTTTCCCGTCAAAAATGAGTTCGTTAGAGACGGAGCACATGCTCGGGCTGAGGAAGTATGGAGAAAGAAAGTGGCGGTGCTCTTTCCAAGGAACCATCCCGATATTTGCTTTAACAGATGTAGGGAAATCACGGAAAACCTAAGTCAGGATGGCCAAATGCGGGTCTGAACCGTCGTCCTACCGAATGAGAGTGCTGTGTGGTAACTATTGCTTTACCCCACTCGGTAATTTCGGAAATCATTTGTGGGAAGTGGGAGGAGGGGGAGGGCCAACCAAACTGCTATTCAAGTTCGTTTGTGGCATCTAAGAGGCCGGAGAGATACCATCAGCTTTTGGACAAATGTCGACCAATGTAATGTAGAAGGCAGCAAGGTAAATGCGACAATTATCGCATAAAAATGTCTTACAGGAGTATTAAAAAGAAGAATGGAACAGAAAATTGAGGATTCGTTAGGTAACTGTCAGTTTCGCACCAGCGAGGTAGTTCTAAAGTTGAGTTGGTTATGGAAGAAAAACTTAAGAAACATTTAGAAACACTGATATAGTTTCTCTATCTAAAAATGTGATCGATAATGTAAAATGATGCAAGGTGTTCTATATTCTGAGGAAAATATAAAAAAATTTCAAATGTTTTTGAAATCTTACGGGACTTCACTGCTAAGGTCAGCAATCCGTAAGCTTACACACTACTTAACCTATATTATCCTAAGGACAAACACACACACACCCATGCCCGAGCAAAGACTCGAACCTCCGTCGCAACCAGCCGCAAACCCGAGGTAAGTACAAGTAGGGCATAGCCAAACATGGAGGATATACAATATGTACAAGAACCAAGAGGGAAGAATAAGTATATAACGCCAAAAGCGTAGTGCTCGAATTAAAAAGGGCATAAAGAGGAATGTAACCTTTCACCCGTACCGTTCAACCTTAACAGGATGTGAAACTGGAAGTTGTCTCCATAGCAGCACTTTTCTAGGAGTACTAATCCCTCCACCGTACGCAGGAGAACTTCTGTGAAGAATCGAGTGTAGATAATGTACTGCCGGCCGGGGTGGCCGAGAGGTTCTAGGCGCTTCAGTCTGAAACCACGCGACCGCTACGGTCGCAGCTACGAATCTTGCCTCGGGCATGGATATTTTTGATGTCCTTAGGTTAGTTAGGTTTAAGTAGTTCTAAGTTCTAGTGGCTGATGACCTCAGAAGTTAACTCCCATAGTGCTCAGACTCAGAGCCATTTTTAGATCTACTGTCAGACGTGAAGCTGTGATAGCGGTTTGTAAGTTATGCACCTATAGCTCACTTCGGAAGAACACTTGCCAGTGATTGGATTGGAACCCAGACACATTGTTTGAATTTGTCACATTATTTCAAATGAGTGGCATGGAAATTCTAAAAAATATTGTAACTGATACTTACGTCCCACCCTTCAACACTAAACTGTCAATAAGAATGGCGGTATAATATAATTAGCTGCGAAAGGAAAATGAGAAAAACGAACTCAGTAATAGTCTCTAATCTTCTTTGCCCTTTACATGTTTATACATTTAGTTAATGTCCGCCTGTAACTTTCTGCAGCGAGGTAAATACTTACTGAGGTGTAAAAACTACTTTTGTTTCAAGATATATGTCACTTGCTTGTCTCACATTTGATCTCCGGCGATAGTCAACGATCACTGGAATTTAGAATATGTTACTGACCGAATGTGAGAGAGTAAGAAGTTATGATGTCGTCTTGTAAAAGGACGAATTAATTTAGAAAAATGATAGTAACTCCCAGTACTGTTGCGATGGGCTGTTCTACTGTACGGTTCTTACTGTCAAAACTTTTACATCCTTGTAGATATGGCATGGGACTGGGATCCGGCCGAGGTATGTACAACAATGGACACCAGGGGAATGGTGTATTTTAATTACGTGGTGCCAGTTCATTAACACTTCGCTTCCAACGCTAACACTAATTCGGGTCTCACATGAAATAAATTAACAATAGCTAGCTCGTTCATAGTCAAAATTCTCTAAATACGAAAGATAGAGAAACAGACCTCTTCCACAGGATCGTCCACGCTACCGGTGTAGTACACAGTGTTTCCAAAGTAAAACTAGTAACTGTTTATTTCTCAGTCTTATATAGTTCGTCGTGCACACGACAGCCGTAATGTCGCTGTTTGCAGAGCCTGTTCCTCAAAGTGCTCCATGACCAAATTTTCGAGTGCTGGAGACAGTGGTGACCCCAAGGTTGTGCTGCCTTCATCTCATAATATACAATGCAGTACAAAACGTACGTTGTCATTAGGACGTTATGGAACAACTTAATAATTTCAGATGCAAATTTTGGGCCAAAAGATCCAGCGTATCTTGTACTGGCACCCTCGTAAAAAGTGACACAACGGCCAGGCTAACCATTAGATCGTTTTGGCCTATCTTCATTTTCTTGAGTGTCTCAACAAATTTCTGCAAGTTTACAACATGGTGTTGGCAATATCCCAGTTTTGGTGCTAATAATCCTGCCAGATGTTTAGTAAGTCTGTAGGTGGGCGAACTGATTGTACTAACAATGGGCCTCATAGGAAAAATTTCCTTGTGTATCTTTGGTAATCCATATAGCCTGGGAAGTCTGACGGCAAAAGGCGTTAACTACTTAATTAGAAGACGCCGTACCACACATGGCATTCGTTATTTGGAAATAGTGAGTGGAGCTGAGGACGGTAGAAAAAGGAGTGCACAGTGAAGAAGTTGTAACATTTCCGATGTGTACATCTGTTTGAATTCAGTATAGAAGTGACATTAGCTGATATAGGCTGTGTATGTGGATAATGGCACTAGACATAGCACGGCAAGGGACATTGACTTGGCGTTAGTGACTCTTCATGTTTAGAAGAACTTCTGGGGTTTGATGAATGATCGGCGTCAGTGATCTCGAGAACTGGCAAAAGTAATCATTCCACCATGGTGTCACATTTGCCTGCAATGGAGAGGTTCAAACATCAGGTGTGTGGGTACACCATGCTTTAAGCTAGACTCACAAATATCTACAGGTGGTCAGATGTGTATCTCATCTTGCTCGTCATCTATTGGCTCGTGAACAACACTGAGGATTCCTTTACTATATAGCTACTGGTGATGAGGAATTTGTCTTTGAGGGTAATACACTCCTGGAAATTGAAATAAGAACACCGTGAATTCATTGTCCCAGGAAGGGGAAACTTTATTGACACATTCCTGGGGTCAGATACATCACATGATCACACTAACAGAACCACAGGCACATAGACACAGGCAACAGAGCACGCACAATGTCGGCACTAGTACAGTGTATATCCACCTTTCGCAGCAATGCAGGCTGCTATTCTCCCATGGAGACGATCGTAGAGATGCTGGATGTAGTCCAGTGGAACGGCTTGCCATGCCATTTCCACCTGGCGCCTCAGTTGGACCAGCGTTCGTGCTGGACGTGCAGACCGCGTGAGACGACGCTTCATCCAGTCCCAAACATGCTCAATGGGGAACAGATCCGGAGATCTTGCTGGCCAGGGTAGTTGACTCACACCTTCTAGAGTACGTTGGGTGGCACGGGATACATGCGGACGTACATTGTCCTGCTGGAACAGCAAGTTCCCTTGCCGGTCTAGGAATGGTAGAACGATGGGTTCGATGACGGTTTGGATGTACCGTGCACTATTAAGTGTCCCCTCGACGATCACCAGAGGTGTACGGCCAGTGTAGGAGATCGCTCCCCACACCATGATGCCGGGTGTTGGCCCTGTGTGCCTCGGTCGTATGCAGTCCTGATTGTGGCGCTCACCTGCACAGCGCCAAACACGCTTACGACCATCATTGGCACCAAGGCAGAAGCGACGCTCATCGCTGAAGACGACACGTCTCCATTCGTCCCTCCATTCACGCCTGTCGAGACACCACTGGAGGCGGGCTGCACGATGTTGGGGCGTGAGCGGAAGACGGCCTAACGGTGTGCGGGACCGTAGCCCAGCTTCATGGAGACGGTTGCAAATGGTCCTCGCCGATACCCCAGGAGCAACAGTGTCCCTAATTTGCTGGGAAGTGGCGGTGCGGTCCCCTACGGCAATGCGTAGGATCCTACGGTCTTGGCGTACATCCGTGCCTCGCTGCGGTCCGGTCCCAGGTCAACGGGTACGTGCACCTTCCGCCAACCACTGGTGACAACATCGATGTACTGTGGAGACCCAACGCCCCACGTGTTGAGCAATTCGGCAGTACGTCCACCCGGCTTCCCGCATGCCCACTATACGCCCCCGCTCAACGTCCGTCAACTGCACATACGGTTCACGTCCACACTGTCGCGGCATGCTACCAGTGTTAAAGACTGCGATGGAGCTCCGTATGTCACGGCAAACTGGCTGACACTGACGGCGGCGGTGCACAAATGCTGCGCAACTAGCGCCATTCGACAGCCAACACCGCGGTTCCTGGTGTGTCCGCTGTGCGGTGCGTGTGATCATTGCTTGTACAGCCCTCACGCAGTGTCCGGAGCAAGTATGGTGGGTCTGACACACCGGTGTCAATGTGTTCTTTTTTCCATTTCCAGGAGTGTATAAGGGAACGAAAGGATAATGTTGTACGAGTCGGGGCGTGGAATGTCAGAAGTTTGAACGTGGTAGGGAAACTAGAAAATCTGAAAAGGGAAATGCAAAGGCTCAATCTATATATAGTAGGGGTCAGTGAAGTGAAGTAGAAGGAAGACAAGGATTTCTGGTCAGAAGAGTATCGGGTAATATCAACAGCAGCAGAAAATGGTATAACAGGTATAGGATTCGTTATGAATAGGAAGGTAGGGCAGAGGGTGTGTTACTGTGAACAGTTCAGTGACCGGGTTGTTCTAATCAGAATCAACAGCAGACCAACTACGACAACGATAGTTCAGGTATACATGCCGACGTCGCAAGCTGAAGATGAACAGATAAAGTGTATGAGGA
Source organism: Schistocerca gregaria (assembly GCF_023897955.1). Classification (NCBI taxonomy): domain Eukaryota; kingdom Metazoa; phylum Arthropoda; class Insecta; order Orthoptera; family Acrididae; genus Schistocerca; species Schistocerca gregaria. The sequence goes on from NC_064924.1 coordinate 187,465,553, forward strand.
TATTAAAAGGGTAATGCAGTATGTAAAGGGGGACGAAAATCTAATAGTCATGGGCGACTGAAATGCAGTTGTAGGGGAAGGAGTAGAAGAAAAGGTTACAGGAGAATATGGGCTTGGGACAAGGAATGAAAGAGGAGAAAGACTAATTGAGTTCTGTAACAAGTTTCAGCTAGTAATAGCGAATACCCTGTTCAAGAATCACAAGAGGAGGAGGTATACTTGGAAAAGGCCGGGATATACGGGATGATTTCAATTAGATTACATCATGGCCAGACAGAGATTCCAAAATCAGATACTGGATTGTAAGGCGTACCCAGGAGCAGATACAGACTCAGATCACAAAATAGTTGTGATAAAGAGTAGGCTGAAGTTAAAGACATTAGTCAGGATGAATCAATACGCAAAGAAGTGGGATACGGAAGTTCTAAGGAATGACGAGATACGTTTGAAGTTCTCTAACGCTATAGATACAGCAATGAGGAATAGCGCAGTAGGCAGCACAGTTGAAGAGGAATGGACACCTCTAAAATTGACATCACAGAAGTTGGGAAGGAAAACGTAGGTACAAATAAGATAGCTGCGAAGAAACCATGGGTAACAGAGGAAATACTTCAGTTGATTGATGAAAGGAGGAAGTACAAACGTGTTCCGGGCAAATCAGGAATACAGAAATGCAAGTCGCTGAAGAATGAAATAAATAGGAAGTGAAGCTAAGACGAAATGGCTGCAGGAAAAATGTGAAGACATCGAAAAAGATATGACTGTCGGAAGGACAGACTCAGCATACAGGAAAATCAAAACAACCTTTGGTGACATTAAAAGCAATGGTGGTAACATTAAGAGTGAAAAGGGAATTCCACTGTTAAATGCAGAGGAGAGAGCAGATAGGAGGAAAGAATACATTGAAAGCCTCTATGAGGGTGAAGATTTGTCTGATGTGATAGAAGAAGAAACAGGAGTCGATTTAGAAGAGTTAGGGGATCCAGTATTAGAATCGGAATTTAAAAGAGCTTTGGAGGACTTACGGTCAAATAAGGCAGAAGGGATAGATAACATTCCATCAGAATTTCTAAAATCATTAGGGGAAGTGCCAACAAAACGACTATTCACGTTGGTGTGTAGAATATATGAGTCTGGTGACATACCATCTGACTTTCGGAAAAGCATCATCCACACAATTCCGAAGACGGCAAGAGCTGACAAGTGCGAGAATTATCGCACAATCAGCTTAACAGCTCATGCATCGAAGCTGCTTACAAGAATAATATACAGAAGAATGGAAAAGAAAATTGAGAATGTGCTAGGTGACGATCAGTTTGGGTTTTGGAAAAGTAAAGGCACGAGAGAGGCAATTCTGACATTACGGCTAATAATGGAATCAAGGCTAAAGAAAAATCAAGACACGTTCATAGGATTTGTCGACCTGGAAGAAGCGTTCCACAATATAAAATGGTGCAAGCTGTTCGAAATTCTGAAAAAAGTAGGGGTAAGATATAGGGATAGACGGGTCATATACAATATGTACAACAACCAAGAGAGAATAATAAGAGCGGACAATCAAGAACGAAGTGCTCGTATTAAGAAGGGCGTTAGACAAGGCTGTAGCCTTTCGCCCCTGCTGTTCAATCTGTACATCGAGGAAGCAATGATGGAAATAAAAGAAAGGTTCAGGAGTGGAATTAAAATACAAGGTGAAAGGATACCAATGATCCGATTCGCTGATGACATTGCTATCCTGAGTGAATGTGAAGAAGAATTAAATGATCTGCTGAACGGAATGAACATTCTAATGAGTACACAGTGTGGTTTGAGAGTAAATCGGAGAAAGATGAAGGTAATGAGAAGTAGTAGAAATGAGAACAGCGAGAAACTTAACATCAGGATTCATGGTCACGAAGTCAATGAAGTTAAGGCATTCCGCTACCTAGGCAGTAAAATAACCAATGACGGACGGAGCAAGGAGGACATCAAAATCAGACTCGCTATGGCAAAAATGGCATTTCTGGCCAATGCCGGCCTTAATTTGGGGAAGAAATTTCTGAGGATGTACGTCTGGAGTTCAGCATTTTATGGTAGTGAAACATGGACTGCGGGAAAACCGGAACAGAAGAGAATCGAAGCATTTGAGATGTGGTGCTGTAGACGAATGTTGAAAATTAGGTGGACTGATAAGTTAAGGAATGAGGTGGTTCTACGCAGAATCGGAGAGGAAAGGAATATGTGGAAAACCCTGGTAATGAGAAGGGACAAGATGATAGGACATCTGCTAAGACATGAGGGAATGACTTCCATGGTACCAGAGGGAGCTGTAGAGGGCAAAAACTGTAGAGGAAGACAGAGATTGGAATACGTCAAGCAAATAATTGAGGACATAGGTTTGCAAGTGCTACTCTGAGATGAAGCGGTTGCCACAGGAAAGGAATTCGTGGCGGGCCGCATCAAACCAGTCAGTAGACTGATGACCCCCCCCCCAAAAAAAAAAAGGGAACGAAAGGAATGATTGAGTCCAAAAAAATCAGCATCTCCCCGTACAAAGACATGAGCTTATCCTCAAGAGATAGAGTTATGAAACTGTTAGAACAGAGACCATGTGGTTACTATGAATTCCTTCCGTGAGATGCAACCATCACTGCTGACATTTACTGCCAACAATTGAGACATCTAGCAGACGCAAGCCAAGAACAACGACCAGGAGATTGCATGAAGTGATGACAAAGTCACCTGGCGAGGAATGAGTGCTAGTCAGACACACGCGCTGTGCATACAGTATCAACGAGCGTGCTGTCAATGTGTAGAAATGGGATGGCGTTCAATCCGTCAGAATTTGAGTGAGGGCTGATTGTGAAGGCACTGCACGACTTGTCGCGTGTCGGTGGAGTGCTGTAGTGAGTATCTTCAACACCTGGCGAAACCAGGATGAAACCACGTCCGGAAGTCGTGAGATTGGGCGGTCATCGCTCATTCCAGATTTCGGACGGCGTAGGCTTGGCAGACTGGTAAAACAGGGCAGGTGGCGAACTGTGGCGAAACTAACATCAGACTTTGAAGTTGATCGGAGTAAATGTGTGTGAATACACAGTGCATCGAAACCCTCCTAACGATGGGTCTCTGTCTGTGTCGAATTTAACACCACGGAATCGGTGACTAAGACTGAAAAGGGCACATGGCCGTGGGCACTGGCCCCTGGCGCAGTGACAGAGCATCTCATGATCTGATGAATACCGATACCTTCTTCATAATGTTGACAGGAGGACGCGAATCCATCGTTTTCCAGGGAAAAAGCTCTTTCCAACTTTACTGCGCGACGGCGACAAGCTGGAGGCGGGTCTATTATGCTCTGGACGTCAGTGGGTCCAGTGGAGCTCTTGCATGGCACCATGGTGGCCATAGTGTATCGCACGCTGGTTCATGATGATGGTTTACAAGAAGATTGATCAGTGCGTGGCTCGTCTTCTCGCGCTCATGTATTTTACACACCGTTTTTAAAGTGCTTACACCTCACTACGTTAATTTAAATTACTACTGTCACTGAGTTGCTGCTTTCCCTGCCCGTGACTGGCGCTAGCAGTGCGTATCGATATATCCCCTCTCGTAGTATGTTTGCTCGACTGCTATTACTTCCCAGTCGTTGTCTGTCGTAAGGAAGTTCGGTTCGTGAGTTAGGGTCTGCCAGTCAATTGGAACCTGTCTGGAGCTCAATCTGGACCTGCCAGTCGGGAAGTTGCACTAGGGCAGTCGGGTTGGAGCAGTGATGTTGAAACGTCCCCTTAGAACAATTATACAAGACTGGTCTATGTGAAACGTCCTCTTTGAACAATCATACACTACTGTGCTTAAACTGACACACAATATTTTTAGCGCAACGCAATCTGACTTCCAATAATCCCTACGAAAGAATGGCCCTGACTAACATTAACCTATACGTTTCACAAATCACTTACCTCACAAAAATCTTCGTTACTCAAGCTAGTGCAATACAGCGAACGCCACTACTGCCAGATAACTAAAAGATTCAAACTACGGAAGTCACTAACTACTGATAGGCATAGTTAGCAAATGAAAGATTTTAATAGAGAACAAACAATGTACTTACCTTAATAGTCATTATATATATATATATATATATATATATATATATATATATATATATATATATATATATATATCAGTTCGTGACACCAATTATTACAAATTTCAAAACTCCGCCATCTCTCTCCCCACGTCCACCACTGCTTGCGGCTCACCTCCAACTGCGCGACGCTACGCGCTGTTAGCATCCAGCTGCCGCTACTCAACACTACAAAGGCAGACAACAATGCAAACTAGCCACAGCACAGCCAGTGATTTTTCATACAGAGCACTATGTGGCGTTACCAATAAGAAAACCTAAACAGCCTACTTACAAGGTCTGCACCGACATGGCTCGCATGACCATTGCCGCCACGTTTCACTTGAGCAGGGCCACCTCCTACCGGGCGACATTTCTCGACTCGCCGGCCGTTCATGAGTTGTGCGTGTCTGTGTGTGCGTGCATCGACTCCCGATTTGTCTTCGTGCGTGCTTAGTTGCTATTGTATCGTCCAGGTCTTCGTGCAAGTGTTTGTCAGGTTGTGTGTGTAGTTTGCGTTAGTTCCACTGACGATTATTTTAAATGTTGTCTGCCTATTGGCCCTGATAGGTCGGTCGTCTCGTCGGGTGACATGTAACTTGTATGAGATTTTTCGCTCTGCATCGGAGTGTGCGCTGATATGAAACTTCATGGGAGGTTAAAACTGTGTACCGGACCGAGACTCGAAGTTGGGACCTTTGCCTTTCGCGGGCAAGTGCTCTACCAACTGAGCTACCCAAGAATGACTAACGACCCGTCCTCACAGCTTTAATTCCGCCTGTACATCGTCTCCTACCTTCCAAACTTCACACAAGCTCTCCTTGGAGCCTTGCAGAACTAGCACTCCTGGAAGAAAGGACATGGCGGAGACATGGCTTAGCCACAGCCTAGGGTATGTTTCCAGAATGAGATTTTCACTCTGCAGCGAAGTGAGCCCTTATATGAAACTTCCTGGCAGATTAAAACTGTGTGCCGGACTGAGACTCGAACTCGGGATCTTTGCCTGTAGCGAGCGAGTGCTCTACCAACTGAGCTACCCAAGCACTACACACGCCCCGTCCTCACGGTTTTCATTCCGCCAGTTCCTCGTCTCCTAACTTCCCATTTTCACAGAAGCTCTCCTGCAAAGGCAAAGGTACCAAGTTCGATTCTCTGTCCGGCACACAATTTTAATATGCCAGGAAGTTTCGACGTGTAACTTGTTCTCTGAGCGCTTCTGGACCCCATCAATTACCATCTTGTGGAAATTGGGCTGGTCCCTTCTGCTGCATGGATTTCGTTTAGCCAGTGGGGGTATTTCCTCTGCATGGTTGTGTCCGAGATAGTATTTCCGGCGTCGTGTGCATGGAAGTGAGTGGAAAACGCGCCAGCAGCGCAGTCGCAACGGAGCAGCAGTCGCGGTAGGACCAGCGGGCAGGCGGTCTGTTGCTGCAGACCAGGGAGGATATCTCCGCACGGTGCAGTCGGCTGGCTCCACTGCCGGTCCCTGTGCAGTGTCGGAGAATGTGTGGACCTGTCCAATTGCTACGAGCTTCGTGGCTCACCGACCCATACCGAAAGAGTTGAATGGCGTTTTAAGTCCATTCATATTGTGTGGTTCGTTTCGGTTGTTCGCTGTTGCGATGGTTTCCCTGTGAGCAACACTGAGTGTTTGTATTGCTGAAATGCTTCCCTGTTCACTAATTGCTTCACTGCCTAGACCATTATTTGCAGCCCTCTCCATTTGCCTATGCACAATTACCAAATTACTACTCTGGACATTAGTTAATACATTACATGGTGGCGCTAACACACTGCTTTCGTCTTCACTGTCATGTCTCAGTTTACTTTGGAGCCTAGTATTACGTTTTCACACGCCATTATTGTCACAATATTTCACACGATAACACAAAAAAGCACAATTTGAAGAGCAAAAATAAGAGAACACATTAACATAGCACTGAAAATAATATCTAGTTAATTGCAAGCGCAGATGCGAAATACTTGGTGCAAATCTACATGCATGCCACAACAAACAAAACTTTCTTTACATCTTGGAGATCTCCCTTCATTCATCATTATTCCCAAAAGTCCTATCTATAATTGCTTTCTGTATTCTATTCATATTTCTTTCAAAATAATTATTTCTCAGTTTACAATACTCATTTTGGCCCAAATCTTTTTCATTTAACTTCTCAATGTATTTCTTCCCATTCATCACAACTCATTCTCTCATATAGCCTACCCCATCTTAAGCTAACTTAAATCTACTTAGCTCAGATGCTAAACTAAGGGACGAGCAATGCAGCAGCACAAAACAATTTACACAAACAGCAATGACAAAAAATTCAAATTGGCAAGGGAAGCCGCAATATTACAACTAATATAAGGCAATGAGCAGCAAACAAGAAAAATAAATCAGTAGTAAAACTGGCTTATCAGAGTAATGCAAAGTGAAATTTAGTAGGACTATGCCTGGCAAACAGCAGCAGAAATACAATAACTTATATCTAAACATGACATAGCTTAAGCAGAAAAAATAATACACTAAAGACAACAATGCAGATAAGGGAAATGTCTATTCAGATCTTAATGTCTATGTAATTAAAGTGGTGCACCACAAAAACTAATTGTACAAAAAAGTACCAAGTACTTGAAAAGAAACTTATATATGCAGTTACTGTTATTAGTCCCTTCTTATTGTTCTTTCCGTTCCAAGAGCTCCTTTTTCGAAGAATGTGGATCATAAAATAATTATTTAATAGATCTGTTGACAGAAAGTGTTCACATTAGCAAATGCATTTAAGTTTATTTTATAAAACCAATGCTGCAACACAGCCAGAAAACAGATATCAAATGAAATAAGCAAATATGTACAAAGCAAAGCCTAAGAACCTTCTTCAATAGCCATGTGGCAATTCATAAGTAGTAAAGAAATCTCTCATCTAGAAAGACAGTAGTCATGATCAGGTGTGTAGCATAAACTATTTCTCGTCATTTCATTAGGCATTTCCGTAATATCAGAAAGTACGATAAGTTTCCAAGTATTGCGCGTGTCGTATTTACGATGCTTTCTACAAAGGAATGTCAATAGCGAGGATGATGGTCTCCTTTTTTCTCCACCTGTGCCTCTGAAAGGCGCACACTAACGGCTTTTTTTCAGGCAACACACAGCTGGGCGTCAACGACAACGCATTACGTCAAGGTCACTTGGCTTTCTTATCGAAATATTTACGACAGCAGTTTGCACTACAGTGACAATCTCATAAATATTTTCACAGGACTAGAATTTGCGTTACAAATGCGTAGAAAGAAAATCCTATAAATATAACAGTGTCCAAAAAATTTTCGTCGGCATTGTTGTACACTCACGCATTTACACACATTTCATAATTCTTAAAGTACGATTCTGGTTTTTCCAACATCCTTTTTCACAAATCAGAGTCCCTAACCACTCCTCATTATTGCTTACCTTATTATACGTATACATATTCGTCGACACTTCTTCAATATTTCATCATAAGAAATATGTAGCATAAACAAATTCCTCATATAGTATCAGCTTATTGATCATAAACATACCTCAACAGCATAATACACATTGTCATCCTAATAAAAACATAATAAAAACTCAGCCAAATCTCAAAATCATCGTAGCTTCCTCCAATAATATCAAAACCTAAAGAAAATTCTCTGCTCATTTCAATTGTGTCATCTACCTCAAACGTACTTTAAAAATCATTATCCCATACCAAATACATCATTCAAAGCTTTCATGGTATCACAATGGTTCCGAAAAATAGAACAGACAAAATACTACTTCATAAGTGTGAAGTAATCCAACTGTGTAATTGTGTAAATATCTGTCACTGATGTATTAAAAAAAAGTTTGTTTCTCTTTTAAATAATCAGATAGCTGTGTTATTCTGTGTTAGAGAAACATGGTACCTATGTGTAAAGTTGTATAAGCAAATACCATATTAGCTAGGGCTCCTTGTGCTTGCCAAACACATGATACACAAAGTAAGTGTGTACCCCCTGAGGTTTAATGTAATTATACCCTCAGGTGTTATAGGTTATAGCAATGGAATGAAACGCATCAGGGAGAACCTTTATATCATAGTAATTCTAAAATCTTTAAAAATAAATGTTTTAAGTACAAAATTAATCACTCATTCTGTAGCGCTAAACTGTGCGTCTTGTTGTAAGATAATCTCTGTGGAAGTGTCGTAGCTATCGTCCTCCGAAAGCTAAGTTCAGCAGAAGTCAATGTACTTACCTCATCGTAAAGAAAAATGAAATGCTTTGCGTATAGATATCTTAGTTACTACGCTTATTGCCGTGATGAAGTAAGTACTGTACTGTAACATATTGTTGTGCTACAGAAAAGGCTGTGTCATTGTAGCTATGCGACAAAGTTACTACTAAAACATGTTTTCCTTTCCAGAAGAATTCAGAAAAACTGTGCAGATATAAAACAGATACACCGCAAAAGCACAATGTAAGTTGAGTCACACATTAGTAGCGTAGTGATATAATCGTGTAGCTATCAAAGAAACCAAATGCTAAGTCAACTTTAATCTCACAGAAAGTACTTCAAATAAAGAATGTCTTTTCAACTAAACCAAAATGTTGCATTGAAATCTCATTGGCAGTATATGTTCTAAGTATGTAAGCCTTATAGTCGTTACTTAACCTTGCAACTAACATGCAAGAATGTACACACACAACAACACTGTGTCGTCTGTTCACAATAACAATGCAGTCGTAATTTCTATTTAAAAAAGTTCTCTTGGTTCTTGACTGTATATTTAACTTCAAACATTGTTGCTTGTTAACAGATTCTAAGTGTGACAAAGCATGCTAGGAATGTAAAGTGAAAAGTTATCAGGCAAAGACAAAGTTAAAAAGCTGATTATCTTTCAATAAACGGTTTTGCATGTGAAATTTGGTGAAATCTTTCACCATTTATAGTGCGCAGAGTTTCACTTCAAAGCAATTATCATGTGGTATACGTCGCTAAAGAATGCTAAAATTGTTCTCAAGGTTAGCGTCTATGTTATTTTTCTCTGAGCCAGCCGGCGCACGTGGCTGCCTGCGGTGTGAGTCATTGTCTGTCTCTTTGTTGGCGCGCGTCGTTATTGGGATTAGTAGACCTAACTTCTACAAACTCACCTTGTCGAGAGTGCCCTGCTCTGTTTGAATGCCGCCAGTTCTGATGAAATTCAGGTCTGTCGTTACGATCATATCGTCTGTCGTCATGTCGGTAGATTCCATAATTTTCTTCAGGTCGGTCATGTGGTGGAGAATTTCTCCCAGAATCGTAACTGGGCGGTGGACCGTTGCGTCTGAAATTGTTCTGTCTCACTTGATAATAATTATGTCGGCTCCCATTTTGTCTGTTTCTCTGATTGTCTCTGTCATATTCATTACTACAGAAATGCGATCGTTCTCTGTAATTATTTTTACTCTGTCAATGGTTGTCAAACGTGTGGTGTCTGCTTTGGTCACGATTTGCATTGTAAGAATAGCCTTGTCGTGTCCAGTTATTGTTTCTGTCGTCACGGAATTGTGACCTGCATTTGTTGTGTTCCTGTTTTCGCGGTCCGCGATTGTCAGTGTCAATTTCTAATTCTTGTAAGAGTCCCTGAAAAGCCTCAATGTCGTCTTTGCAACGTCCTGCCAAAATAATATGACGTAAATGTTCAGGTAATTTGATTAAGCAAATGCGGATGAGTTCTGAGGGGCTGTATGGGTTTGACAGGTACTAATTCTTGTGCAACATGTCTTCAAAATATTTCACAAGACTGGAAAATTTTGATTGTTCGAAATGTTTCATCATTATGATGCCATGTTTTACTCGGTCTTGTGTGGCTTGAGACCAATATGCTGAGAGGAAGGCATGGTATAATTCTCCTTCACTGTGGCAATCGTGAATGACCGATCGCATTCTTACAGCTGGTTCATTCCCTAAATAGCCACACATAAATTCTAGTCTGTGTTCTAATGACCAGTTGGGAGGAAAACAATGAGTTTTGAATTTACGTGTAGTAATGAATAGCTTATAGTCAAAATCATCATGTCGGCGAGTAGCATGTCGGTCATTGTTACGTTTTTTCGGCGGTTCCATCTCAAAATTCGGTGTACCTTGCCAATTTCTTTCATAATTTCCGAAGTGCCCTGTGTTATTATTTTGTGGCTGTTCCGTATTTCTATGTCCCTCTTCCCGTATTGGAGCGCGAGTGTCCTCTGAAATACGTAATTATTATATTACCTGTGTCAGCTGATCTTGTACTTCCCGGATTTCTCTTTGGTGTTGCGTATTAATTTGATTCTGATTTTGTTTGAATTTCCTAATTTGTTCGTACTCTTCTGTGTCATTAACGACTACCGGTTTTGTGTCATTCAGATTAGCATCTACCTTCGTAGATAAATTATTTAGCTGATCCGAAAGTTCAACTACTTTCTCTGATAATGAACTAATTTCCTCCATGTGTCTTTCTGAACAAATTTTCAGAGTATCTACTGTGTTCTTTAAGTTTTCTTGAGTTTTTGCAAGTTGCGTAACTGAATCGGTAGATGCAACTGAGTCAACTTTAGCTTGCAAGGTCTCATGATTTTCATGAACAATAGCTTGCAGTTCTTTTATGGCTTCTTCGAGATTCTGTAATGCATTTTCATGCAGCGAAAAAATTGGTTGAAAATGCTCACAAATCTGTGTTTTTACGTCATCACAGACTTTTTGACATTTCGATTCAATGTTATGTAACTCTGTAGTCAAATCTTCACGTGTGTGTTCAAGTGTGGTGTCTAACTTTTGAAGCTTTTGCTGTATTTGTCTCAGATTTTGTTCCATTGTGTCTAACTTTTGAAGATTTTGTTCCATTGTGTGTCACTTTTGTAGCTTTTGTCCCATTTGTTGCATTAATTGTAATTACAATGCTCTGGTGTCTAAAACATGTTCCTCAGTTCTATTCGGCAGTGCATTTGAACCGGCAATATTCGCATTTTGAAAATATGTTTTGATTTATTTGAGAAAACGGTGAGGACGAAAAACCTGAATCTACAGTATTTGCAAGATTGTGTCCTGTCATTTCGGAATCCTGAGGCGAGCTGTTGCCGACCGATCGATCAATAATGCTTCCCTCTTCACAAATTGTTTCACTGCCTACACCATTATTTGCAGCCCGCTCCATTTTCCTAAGCACAATTATCAAATTACTACAATGGACATTAGATAATTCATTACATTGTGGCGCTAACACACTGCTTTCGTCTTCACTGTCAATTCTTAGTTTACTTTGGAGCCTAGTATTACGCTTTTCACACTCCATTATTGTCACAATATTTCACACGATAACACATAAAAGCACAATTTGAAGAGCAAAAAAATAAGATCTAGTTAATTGCAAGCTGAAAGACTGCAACTACAAAGGAGATTCTCTCTACAATTACGCGCTAGCAATAAACAATATCTACACTGATTACACAAACGACAAGAAAAAAATCAAAAGATTCCAGTGAGGTATCCTCGGCTAAGGGTCGACAGTTGAAACGTCCCCTTAAAAAAATTATACATGACTGTGCTTAAACTGACACACAATATTTTTAGCCCAACGGAATCTGACTTTCAGTAATCGCTACAAAGAATGGCCCTGACTAACATTAACCTATACCTTTCACAAATCACTTACCTCACCAAAAATCTTCGTTACTCGAACAACTGCAATACAGCGAGCGCCACTATTGCCAGCTAAATAAAAGATTCAAACTACGGGAGGCACTAACTACTGACAGGCATAGTTAGCGAATGAAAGATTTTAATAGAGAACAAACAATGTATTTACCTTAATAGTCATAATATATATAGCAGTTCATGACGTCCATTCTTACAAATTTCAAAACTCCGCCGTCTCTCTCCCCACATCCACCACTGCTGGTGGCTACATTGTGGATAATCACGTTTGTAATCTTTGGTGTTTGAGTTCTCATGTACGGATTGGTGTCAAGCAAGTCGTAATGTCGGTCGGTCCATGGCTGTCACCGTGTTAGGTTCCGACGGACCTAGTGCAGTTGAGCTCACCAACTGTTTCACCTAAGTGAGCGATGGCCGACCGACCTACCAGGAGGCTTCCGAGTGCCGTTTTCTTTATTGCCCTTCTCACCGGTGTTTAATTGCCTGTTAATAATCTATCATAGCCAATGATTTAAAAATTCTTCTTTTTAATAGACTTTATGTGTTCTGAGTTTTGAAAAGCAATTGTGGGCCTTAAGGCGCTTAAAAACTTATTCTTGAAGTTACCCTTTAAGCAAAAACATTGCAGCCTTCTGCCTTAAAATATTATGGCAATATATTTTAAAACATTCAAATTTATTTGCGGCTCTCAGGCGCTTGTACTGCATCTTAGCATATGTTTATTCTGTCTACTTTTGCCTTCAGTCTTTCCAGCCTACCTGTGATACCATACGTATTTTAATTATTTTATTTGCTATTTTAATTGCATTTTTTATTTTGTTGACTTTTAAGATTTCTTGTTTGGAGGCCTTCAGCCGTGGAATAATTGCCTTTTTGAAACTCGTAGTTCTAAAGGTTCGGCTATGTGCCGTTTTGGTTTAAAGGTGTTATTAAATTACAATAAATTACAATTTTGAGTGAACCTGGCCGACACCTTATTTGGCGCTTTCCACAATCATAATCAACTATTCTGCCCTTCGGGTTTAGCGAACGTTTCAGATAATGCACCACGTCACAAAAGGCACTTGTGAGATGGAGTGCTTTGAGAAACACTGTGTCGAATTCCACTTGATTTGCAACTCACCAGATCTGAACCGGATGCAACACATCTGCAAAGTGATTGAACGTGATGTCACAGCTCATCGCTCCGTCCCTGGAATTCACGGTAATTAGATGACTTGTGTGTGCAGATGTGGTGCCACCTTCCTCCAGCGGTCTACCAAGGCCTCATTTCTGTCAGGCCACCACGTGCCGCCCCTGTTATTCGTGCTAGAGGTGGACATATCGGCTATTAGGTACGTAGTCATAATGTTCTGGCTAAAGTCACTGTTACGTGTGTCTATCTTGTTTATTGTTAAACTTATCAAATAACTCAACGAACTTGATCTATGTTTCAAGCTGTGGTCCTCACTGCTTCAACCAATATGGTACTCAAATATCTGTCAGTTTTCCACTGCTGCGTGCATGTAGGAAGAGGCATACATAGGAAAACGTATGCACTCCTTGCTTTTTTATTTGAGTAAACAGTGCCACCCGGATCAGTGACACGCAGAATACACGCGAATCCGGACAGTATCCCGCACTATTTCGTCCCAAGAGGCCGTGGTAAATCGCCAATAGGCACCACCACATTTCCATCCCATGTCATGTGACCGTCTCTCGCGAGAGTGTACTGACCAAGCACGGTCTCCTGGCTTCAGTCTTCTAGCACAGGCTATCTCCCTCCCTCCTGTGGGTATCCTCAATGTTTTCTTATTTCCATCTGTCACATACATCTTGGATCTTTAGACTACAACTATTAACAGCTGCACTTGATCTGTATTCTACATCATAAACATTCGAGAACATAATAATGGTTGCCACTACTGATAGGTGTTCTGAAGCTAGACGTTGTTACAATTACGCAGCAAGAAACCTTATTTAAGATAGCTAGAGTGAACACAGCCGTCTACGATACGCCAACGAACATGGCCGTGAACTCAACATTTGGCTTTGACAGCTAGCATTGGGTTGATGGAAGTTTTTCTCAAAGGACATTTGGATGAAGAGGGGGAAGTGTTAAGAAGATCTCTGCAGATACTCTGGTTGGGATGGAGGGGGGAATTGAGTACTGTTGGATGCTGAAGAAACCTACACTTACTTGAAAATTGTAGACAATAAGAAAAGGAATATTTCTTGGAAAAAAATTTTTAATTTTGAGTGGACACTTACACACAGAACATGAAAAAACACCAGATAAAATGGGGAATACTGTATATATGCATTTACTGTAAATACTAAGGGAAAGTGATCGCACATCGGTGTGAAAATGATGAATTTGGCGATGTTTCCTACAGTACGGATATCTGAAAGATCTGTTTATGGACTCCATTTCTATCCGGTTCTGTTCAAAAAAAGGCTGATATATTGTGCCCCCATGGGGTGGACAGCGAATGCGGTTTGTTCTCTTGCGTCGGAGCAAATGTCCGTAAACCGACATCATTACAACACATACCTCGAGAATTCAGAGTTATAATTTGTTTTACTAATAGATCAGCACAGCTCCAAAATCGTCTGAGGAGAAGAAAATGTGGTCCCATGGTTCACAGCAAATTAAGTCGACAATCGGAGATTTGTGTGTGTGTGTGTGTGTGTGTGTGTGTGTGTGTGTGTGTGTGTGTGTGTGTGTGTGTGCGTGCGCGCGTGTGCGTGCGTGCGTTTCATGCATCTAGGACGCTCAGCAGTGAGATTATTAGCACCGTCGGTAAAACAGTCCTGTTGTTGTGGTCTTCAGTCCTGAGACTGGTTTGATGCAGCTCTCCATGCTAATCTATCCTGTCCAAGCTTCCTCATCTCCCAGAACTTACTCACCCTACGTCCTTCTGAATCTGCTTAGTGTATTCATGTTTTGGTCTGCCTCTATGAATTTTACCCTCCAACTGCCCTCCAATACTAAATTTGTGATCCCTTGATGCCTCAGAACAAGTCCTACCAACCGGTCCCTTCTTCTTGTCGAGTTGTGCCACAAAACCCTCTCCTCCCCAATTCTATTCAATACCTCCTCATTAGTTATGTGATCTACCCATCTAATCTTCAGCATTCTTCCGTAGCACCACATTTCGAAGGCTTCTATTCTCTTCTTGTCCTAACTATTTATCGTCCATGTTTCACTTCCATACGTGGCTACGCTCCATACAAATACTTCCAGAAACGACTTCCTGACACTTAAATCTAAACTCGATTTTAACAAATTTCTCTTCTTCAGAAACGCTTTTCTTGCCATTACCAGTCTGCATTTTATATCCTCTCTACTTCGACCATCATCAGTTATTTTGCTCCCCAAGTAGCAAAACTCCTTTACTACTTTAAGTGTATCCTTTCCTAATCTAATTCCCTCAGCATCACCCGTCTTAATTCGACTACATTCCACTATCCCCGTTTTGTTTTTGTTGATGTACATCTTATATCCCCCATTCAAGACACTGTCCATTCCATTCAACTGCTCTTCCTAGTCCTTTGCTGTCTCTGACAGAATTACCATGTCATCGGCGAACCTCAAAGTTTTTATTTCTGCTCCATGGATTTTAATACCTACTCCGAATTTTTCTTTTGTTTCCTTTACTGCTTTCTCAATATACAGATTGAATAACATCGGGGAGAGGCTACAACCCTGTATTACTCCCTTCCCAACTGCTGCTTCCCTTTCATGTCCCTCGACTCTTATAACTGCCATCTGGCTTCTGTACAAATTGTAAATAGCCTTTCGCTCCCTGTATGTTACCCCTGCCACCTTTAGAATTTATTCCAGTCAACACTGTCAAATGCTTTCTCCAAGTCTACAAATGCTAGAAACTTAGGTTTGTCTTTCATTAATCTTTCTTCTAAGATAAGTCGTAAGGTCAGCATTGCCTCACGTGTTCCAATATTTCTACGGAATACAAACTGATCTTCCCCGAGGTTGGCTTCTACTAGTTTTTCCATTCGTCTGTAAAGAATTCGCGTTAGTATTTTGCAGCCGTGGCTTATTGAACTGATTGTTCGGTAATTTTCACATCTGTCAACACCTACTTTCTTTGGGAGTGGAATAATTATATTATTCTTGAAGTCTGAGGGTATTTCGCCTGTCTGATACATCTTGCTCACCAGATGGTAGAGTTTTGTCAGGACTGCCGTCAGTAGTTCTAATAGCTGTAATTAACAGTCCTAGACGACTGTAATTAAACCAGTTACTACAATAACGGCCTAAAATGTTACGTCATTAATAATTGCAATCACACTCTCCATTTTTCACTCAAAGTCGTCCAGTCATACATAGACTTGGATAATGTAAATTTATCTTCTTTTCATTGTTAAACGATGCCATTAAAAACCTAACTGAACTGTAACGTAAAGGTTTGAAGAAAGCTCAGGAAAGTATCGGTGGTTGATGACTTCGCCCCCATGAAAAACGAGTATCTCATGACAATAAACGTTTGTGGAAATGTGTGGAAATGTATGAAGAGAAAGGCCAAAGAGAAATATGGAATAGACCACTGAAAGAAACACATATTAATGTCCACGTGATAAGGTAACATTTGTTAATTTCGTACCCTATTTACACTACACGTTACGAACACTGCTCAGTGTTTTCAGAATAAAATTTTCACTTTTCAGACGAGTGTGCGCTGACATGAAACTTCCAACCAGATTAAAATTATGTGCTGGACCGAGATTCGGACTCGGGACCTTTGCGTTTCATGGGCCAATGCTCTAACATCTCTTCTTTTTTTTCGTGAAGCGTAGAGTGGTCAGTTACGAGCTGGTGGAAACAGGGCGGGCAGGTTTCGAAACCGAAGGCTTGGCAACTGTGTCCCCAGCACCACTACCGACAACAAGCGCCCGAAAGAAGGGCAGAAGTCAAAGGGGAGGGAACAGTAAAGTTCAGGGAATAACCAGTCTCCTCTGGTATAGTGCATCCAAGAAGTGAGGCGCTTATACATGCACCTGCTCCACTGTGGGTTACGATATAGAAAGTAGAGTGGAGAGTCTGAGATGTCACCAGGGAAGGGGGGAGGGGAGGGGAGTGTGCTTCACGTGTGGCACCATCCAGCTGAGCGGGGGTGATGTAAAGGTCGAGTGTAGGTAATTGGATAAGAAGTCGCGGTAGCGCGGTCGGTGCTCGGCTTCACTGTGGGCAGTTTGTAAGTACTGCCAGAAGTCAATGCGTGATTTGTCGCCATCATTATACATGTAGGTGTTCGTCCACTCTTTGACCCATACAGTTGCATGTTGCCCGGACGTTGGAGGGACTGGTGGCGTTTTGGTCGCGGGCATAAGAATTTCCAGCAAGCTGTGTATGAGGGAGAGGGCCCCGCTCCACTGCTTGTGCATGGTGGACATTACAAGGATGCCGCTTGGAGTCGCACATTGACATGGCCGAGGCCTTCCCTCGCGGGGGGAGGGTGAACTTTTCGTGACGCACCTTATAGAGCGTGCCGGCCGCAAGAAAGTATCCAAAGGCAGCCTGAAGGCTGTATCCAATCGTTGAGGACCTGTGCGACGTGGACCATTCTGGAATGTTGATTGGGGTATTGGACACGTTGGAAATAATCGAGTCGTCGGGGGAGATTTTGTCGCATCACCGTGCGGATAAGTTGGCGTGCACCCCGAAAATTGATGGCAGCGGTGCTAAGTCGTCGTGTGAGAGGCGACGTCGAACGGACATCACCTTGGATTTACCCACATTCATGTTACTGCCCGCTGCAGTTTTTTACATTGACATCAAATCAAGCACTGTTTGTGTTTCAATCCCGTGAGCGGACCAAGAGCAGGAGGTCGTCCGCATACGCACTACACCGACAACTGCGCCTTCGCAAAGTGAGACCTGAAAGGTGGCTCGTCAGACTCCCGATGAGTGGCTCCAGGTTTATGGCATAGAGTAGGGTCGAAGTGGGCAACCTCACCTTATGGAACATCGGATCGTCACTGGTACCGTCACATAACCACTGACCTGTATCAACGATTCGGCGGTGCCGTACAGGCGCAGTATGACAACGATAAAGACGGGTCGAAAACCCATTCGGCTAATTAATTAGAACAGAAAAAGTTGCAGCACATTGTCGAATGCGCTGTCAAAAACAATGGCAACCACCGCGGCGCGGAGTCTGCACGCCGCTACCAGAACAATTAAATTACAAGATTCTCTGGTGACCGTTTGCTTATCAACTGAACCACCCTGAGTTGCCTGTTCCTGGGATAGAAGGATCTTGCGGCATCGCGGCGCCAGGAGTCGTGTAAAGTCTTTATAGCCTGCGTTAAGCAGTCAGGGGACGGAAACGGCGGTGGTCTCGCGGTTCTAGGCGCTCAGTCCGGAACCGCGCGACTGCTACGGTCGCAGGTTCGAATCCTGCCTCAGGCATGGATGTGTGTGATGTCCTTAGGTTAGTTAGGTTTAAGTAGTTCTAAGTTCTAGGGGACTGATGACAACAGGTGTTAAGTGCCATAGTGCTCAGAGCCGTTTGGACCATTTGGACGGAAACGTGCTGTCGTCACTCCCGGTGATGGTTTGTGGATGGGTATAATAATTGCTGTGACAGAGGACGGGAGTATGGCGGGCCCCATCGTATACAGTTCATGAAACATTGTTGTCCACCGTGACGCCACTAGCGCGAGGAAAGCGCGATAAATTTCAATCGGCAATCCGTCAATGTGGACTTTGTCGCGCGTAACTATTTCCATAAGCTCGTCCGCTTCTTCGCTGGCGAAGGTGCGAGTTACGTGTGGCAACAGAAAATCCCCAGCGCGGTTGTTGGTAGTCTCCTCTTGGTACATTGTGCGGCAGTGGGCTACAAAGGTATTGATTTGGACTTGGAAAGTGACTTGCTGATCGAGACAGATGCAGATCTCGGCGATGAGTCGTTGTCGTCGGTGTTTCCTATCGTATGGTGATATGATGCATGGTGGGATGTCCTTGTTACGCCGAATCTTGACATAGGGTCCGCACCATCGTCCCCTCCAGTCTACGGCGGGTCAGCGTTACCATACGTATGTGCCGTAATCCTGCTGCGTTCCCTCTGGGTTTCAGGGGTGGGCGGCTGAACGTCAAAACCGCGGAGAACGGCAAAGAAATAGTCGGGAGCGTGCCAGCGCCACGTAGCTATTTCCTTGCCATACTGAATCAAGATACGTCTAATGTCAGGTTTGGCACATTCCAGCCATCAAGTGAAGGTTGTCCAGCACTCAGGTAAACGACGTTCACAGGTGGCCCATGTCTGGGTAACAGGTCGAAGACATTCGGGATCATGAAGACGGGAGGTGTTTAACTTCCAGGGTGCACAACTACACCAGTCTGCTTGCTGCGAAAGGAGAAAGTTGCAGATGTAGGCACAGTGGTCCGCAAAAGACACGGGCCAAATTTCAGCACCTTGGACTGCAGGTGTGAGATCCCGACAGACGTAAATCCTATCAAGGCGCCTCGCGGAGAGACTCGTCTTGTAAGTATGTCCAGATGCGTCACCTTGCCGAACTTCCGAAGTGTCGCGCTGCAACATATCACGGACGGCGAGGAGCAGTTCATGACAGGTGCTGTAGTGGGGCATTTGATTTTTAAGGTGCAATTAAAATCACTCCCATGTAAGTAATGGCTACAGCGTCGAAGAAGCAAAGGGGCGATTTCTTCCGTATAGAAGTGTGACCCGACGTGTCTGTGGGTGGAGCCGGACAGAGAGTAAATATTGACGATACTTGTCCGCATGTCGGGCATGTCTATGGCGGATTGAAGGTATGTGATATCAGCCACCGGAATGCGACCTTGGGCGGAGATGGCTGCTCCACGGCCCAGTTGGTCACCAGGAAAAGAATAAGTGTTAAATCCCGCAGCGTCTGGAACTGCGGCCAAGTGTGCTTGCTGTAGCAGTGCGATGTCGACGTCCGATGCCTGTATCATCTCTCGCAGCAGTTGAATTTTTACGGGGGAGCTAATGGTGTTAGTGTTGATCGTCCCTACTAGGTAGGTTTGGAGTCGTGCCCCGCTGTAGAGGGGATCTTCATCATCGGAGGGTGAGAGGTGCGAGGCAACTGCGTTATCGGCGGCGTAACTAGGCTATTGTCTGGGCTAATTCCATCTCCTGCGTGTGGTTCGGGCCTTCGTCCCGTCCTGACTCCACGCCATTCAAGGCACTGTCGTTGTGATATTCTTACGCTCGTAGGAGCGGAGGACGTCTCCGCGGCAGTCGCAATGGAGGGGTCCATTGGTTCAGTTGCCCCTGTGCGAGACGTCAGTGTAGGTACCATTACAGCTACAGCCGGCGTCATGTTCTCGTCATTCGTGTAGTCGAGCAGGTCATCCGAGGCCTCGCCTGCCGGACGGCCTCTACAGCCTCGGGGGATGTGATGTGTCACGTTCCGTGACGGTACGGCGCCTGATCTTGCGCCTTTTAGGCCAACGTTGTTTGCGTGTTCGTCCCTCTGTGTCGGAAGACGGGAGGGAGTCGCGGCGGTATAGGGGGAAGGCCGTCGTGGGAACGATAAATGAAGGGACGTCCATGCCATCGGCCGGGTAGGGATCGGAAGTCGTCGCTGTTGGTAGGAGCGCCGGAGTAGCAACAGTTTGTCAGCGAGACGCATCCGCCCCGGTGGTATCCGTAGCAGCAGGAAGTGTCACCGGTACATGGTCCGACGGACGGTGGCCGGTGGGAAGAAGAGAGCGCCGATGCCTAGGTGATCGGCAAAACCGTTGTCGGAATGGGAGGTGCCACGGCATCGGCTGGCTGTGGGGTGATTCTTCGCTGAAGACACTGACCTGAGGTGGTTTTTTCTTGCCACACCTGGAAGAGGTCTTGGGTTGGCCATCGTATATGACTACCGCAAGGCACCTGCTGATTTGCAGGTAAGATGGCACGTGGCGATGGAGATCGATGGAGATTTGTCGTACACCATTAAGAACGGGGTACGTTTGGAATTGCGCCCAGCGTTCATCAGTGTGGCCATGTACAGTCCCACAGTGGCGGAAATCCACGGTAACGTCTTCCGCCGGGAGCTCGAACGGCAACTCGAAAACTCGCATGGTGTGCATTTCCAAGCCTACGTGGTCGACAGTGACCGCACCGACAGTTCCGTCGGCGTGACAAAAGCGTAGTCTGTGTTTGGTGTCACTTAGTATTCTCTCGCACATCGCGTCGTTGTTGACGTTGGCGTACACTGTACTGCTTAATACGGACAAATGGATGTCTGAAGCTGGGATCTTACGAACGTCACGTAGGTAGCGTTCCGCCTCCAAGGCCTTTGGTCGTATGTAGTCGTTGCAGAAGCTGAATTGTAGTGTTTTCTGAAACAATTGGCCATGATTCTACTACACGTAAGCGTCACGTAAGCGACGCCTTCATAAAAGTAATCAACAGCGAGCGAGCGCGCTTCGCAGACGGAAACAACAGCACTTCCGCACTGCATGGCTGCGAAAGCCAGACTGCCCATCTGAGCTACCCAAACACAACTCACGACCCGTCCCCAACGCTGGCGGAATTGAATCTGTGGGGACGGGTCATAAGTCGTGCTTGTGTAGCTCAGCTGGTAGAGCAGTTGCTCACGAAATGGAAAGGTCGCGAGTTCCGGGCTCGATCTGGCACACAGTTTTAATCTGCCACGACGTTTCGCTGCTCCATTCAAAACAGCTTGAAGCTGCACTAGAGACACTGTTTCACAATTCTGCGAAGCAGGTATCTAATGGTGGAGCTTGGAATGTTCAGATGTAAAGACACAGCTGGTACACTGCTTGAAGATCGCACATTGTATCCACCACTCTCAGACAAAGCGACATTGTGTTGCTCAACAATTTGTGGCGCTATTGGCCGTCGGCGGCTCCAAGGAGCAATTCCCAAATTGCCAGTATTTCGAAGTTCCGCATCATGTTTTTAAACCGCGGCGTGGAAAGAGTATTTTTCCGTATTCCTTTAATGCATCGACACTCGCGATGTGCATAAACACTACTAATGAGGTTTTGACAAAACATCTTTACGGGTCAGTCCTGCTCACCTTGCCAAATCCAAGATGTCTGTCTGTAAGTGCAGTGCAGGCTGATACTTACTTTCCAATCGTGCGTCACCGTACCAGTAGTAGCTCCTAAAGACAAGTCAACGCACTAACGCTACTAACAATGCAGATCCTGCAGCTCATAGTCTCAAAAGCAATCATGTCAATTTGGTACCTGTACGGTGACTCTACACGTAAGTCTACACAAGCGGAAGTAGCGAAGCTTAATTACAACCACCTACTATACGGCGCACGTCATACACTCCTGGAAATTGAAATAAGAACACCGTTAATTCATTGTCCCAGGAAGGGGAAACTTTATTGACACATTCCTGGGGTCAGATACATCACATGATCACACTGACAGAACCAAACGCACATAGACACAGGCAACAGAGCATGCACAATGTCGGCACTAGTACAGTGTATATCCACCTTTCGCAGCAATGCAGGCTGCTATTCTCCCATGGAGACGATCGTAGAGATGCTGGATGTAGTCCTGTCGAACGGCTTGCCATGCCATTTCCACCTGGCGCCTCAGCTGGACCAGCGTTAGTGCTGGACATGCAGACCGCGTGAGACGACGCTTCATGCAGTCCCAAACATGCTCAATGGGGGACAGATCCGGAGATCTTGCAAGCCAGAGTAGTCGACGATCACCAGAGGTGTACGGCCAGTGTAGGAGATCGCTTCCCACACCATGATGCCGGGTGTTGGCCCTGTGTGCCTCGGTCGTATGCAGTCCTGATTGTGGCGCTCACCTGCACGGCGCCAAACACGCATACGACCATCATTGGCACCAAGGCAGAAGCGACTCTCATCGCTGAAGACGACACGTCTCCATTCGTCCCTCCATTCACGCCTGTTGCGACACCACTGGAGGCGGGCTGCACGATGTTGGGGCGTGAGCGGAAGACGGCCTAACGGTGTGCGGGACCGTAGCCCAGCTTCATGGAGACGGTTGCGAATGGTCCTCGCCGATACTCCAGGAGCAACAGTGTCCCTAATTTGCTGGGAAGTGGCGGTGCGGTCCCCTACGGCATTGCGTAGGATCCTACGGTCTTGGCGTGCATCCGTGCGTCGCTCCGGTCCGGTCCCAGGTCGACGGGCACGTGCACCTTCCGCCGACCACTGGCGACAACATCTATGTACTGTGGAGACCTCGCGCCCCACGTGTTGAGCAATTCGGCGGTACGTCCACCCGGCCTCCCGCATGCCCACTATACGCCCTCGCTCAAAGTCCATCAATTGTACATACGGTTCACGTCCACGCTGTCGCGGCATGCTACCAGTGTTAAAGACTGCGATGGAGCTCCGTATGCCACGGCAAACTGGCTGACGCTGACGGCGGCGGTGCACAAATGCTGCGCAGCTAGCGCCATTCGACGGCCAACACCGCGGTTCCTGGTGTGTCCGCTGTGCCGTGCGTGTGATCATTGCTTGTACAGCCCTCTCGCAGTGTCCGGTATGGTGGGTCTGACACACCGGTGTCAATGTGTTCTTTTTTCCATTTCCAGGAGTGTATATGGTGACCGTTGCAAGAACGTCCACAGGCATGAAAAGGTAAGAGTACTTCAGAAAGGAGTTAGGCAGTCTTGTGGATTATTCCTCCCGTTATCCATCTGTACTACAAACTGAAAAGAAAACCAAGGAAAGGAACTGAAGGTTTAGGTGCATAAATAACATACACATGTAATGGTGTTCCATCTTTCGGACATGTCCGATCGGACAGACACCGTTTATTTCATTTAATAGGCTTATATGAACCTGAATCGAAGGAAAGAGACAACTTTCTACACCGATTGTTTTCCGCGCCCACTAAAAGTCGTCGTATCTTTCATTCCATTCGTCGTAATTCCGTCTGAAAGTCGAAAGACTTTAATGATTAACTGGACGGGACAGATAGTGTCTCCCAATGAGGGTCAAACATAAACAGGGGGCGGTTACGGAAGGTAGTAAATTTAACTCAGGCTGTGCTGAGGAAATTATATCAGGCATTGACGCACGAAGTTATGCTGTTTGGCAAACAATATCACTGAGTATGGTCGATGTAGAGATCATGTAAAATGCTTTTGTGAAGAAGAAAATTTTTGGTTTGATGGTTGGTTGATTTGGTGTAGGGGACCAAACACCGAGGTCATCGTTCCCACCGCATTAGGGAAGGATGTGGTAGGAAATCGGCAGTGCGCTTTCAAAGCAATCGTCCTAGCATTTGCCTGAAGCGATTTAAGGAAATCACGGAAAATCTAAATGAGGATGGCTGGACTTTTTTAAGACGTCTTTTTTGAAGATATTTGTCTGGGGTAGCCTTGTATAGAAGTGAAATAATAATGGTAAATATGTGAACGAAGAGAGGATATGCATTTTAAATATGGTGCTAGAGAAGAAAGCTAAAGACTTGATGAGTACATCCGGTTACTAATGCTGGGGGTACTGAATCGAATTGTAGGAAAAGAAATGTATCCTACGAAATAACTAAATGAAGGGATCGTTTTCTAGAGCACACTTTGTCGCATCTAGATATCTTGAGTCTAGTGGTTGAAAACTGCTGAAGGTAACAAAGATCTGACCACAGTAACCAGATCCTAATACATACAGGTTGTAGTAGTTAAATATAGATTAAAAGGCTTTTACAGGATAGAATGGCATGGACAACTGAACCAAAACAGTCTTCGGACCGAAGACCACAACAATATATGTGTATATATGTCAACACATACACTGTAGCAGTATGATGTATATTATACACTCCTGGAAATGGAAAAAAGAACATATTGACACCCGTGTGTCAGACCCACCATACTTGCTCCGGACACTGCGAGAGGGCTGTACAAGCAATGATCACACACACGGCACAGCGGACACACCAGGAACCGCGGTGTTGGCCGTCGAATGGCGCTAGCTGCGCAGCATTTGTGCACCGCCGCCGTCAGTGTCAGCCAGTTTGCCGTGGCATACGGAGCTCCATCGCAGTCTTTAACACTGGTAGCATGCCGCAACAGCGTGGACGTGAACCGTATGTACAGTTGATGGACTTTGAGCGAGGGCGTATAGTGGGCATGTGGGAGGCCGGGTGGACGTACCGCCGAATTGCTCAACACGTGGGGCGTGAGGTCTCCACAGTACATCGATGTTGTCGCCTGTGGTAGGCGGAAGGTGCCCGTGCCCGTCGACCTGGGATCGGACCGTAGCGACGCACGGATGCACGCTAAGACCGTAGGATCCTATGCAGTGGACCGCACCGCCACTTCCCAGCAAATTAGGGACACTGTTGCTCCTGGGGTATCGGCGAGGACCATTCGCAACCGTCTCCATGAAGGTGGGCTACGGTCCCGCACACCGTTAGGCCGTCTTCCGCTCACGCCCCAACATCGTGCAGCCCGCCTCCAGTTGTGTCGCGACAGGCGTGAATGGAGGGACGAATGGAGACGTGTCGTCTTCAGCGATGAGAGTCGCTTCTGCCTTGGTGCCGATGATGGTCGTATGCGTGTTTGGCGCCGTGCAGGTGAGCGCCACAATCAGGACTGCATACGACCGAGGCACACAGGGCCAACACCCGGCATCATGGTGTGGGAAGCGATCTCCTACACTGGCCGTACACCTCTGGTGATCGTCGACTACCCTGGCCAGCAAGATCTCCGGATCTGTCCCCCATTGAGCATGTTTGGGACTGGATGAAGCGTCGTCTCACGCGGTCTGCACGTCCAGCACGGACGCTGGTCCAACTGAGGCGCCAGGTGGATATGGCATAGCAAGCCGTTCCACAGGACTACATCCAGCATCTCTACGATCGTCTCCATGGGAGAATAGCAGCCTGCATTGCTGCGAAAGGTGGATATACACTGTACTAGTGCCGACATTGTGCATGCTCTGTTGTCTGTGTCTATGTGCCTGTGGTTCTGTCAGTGTGATCATGTGATGTATCTGACCCCAGGAATGTGTCACTGAAGTTTCCCCTTCCTGGGACAATGAATTCACGGTTTTCTCATTTCAATTTCCAGGAGTGTATAAGGTTCTCATACGTTTCCCGCTAATGTAAATCATTCACCTTTAATGTACTGTAGCAAACGCAAAAGCGCGCATACATGAATAAGATCTCTGACTCAAGTCTGTGGTTGACTTGCTACTGAAGCACTTGTGCGTCCCTCGGGCTTTCGTATTTGTAACATATTAGCGAGCAGTTGAGTATTTCAAAGATTGATATCTCTTTTCTGCAAATTTTGGAGAAGCTATCTCGTAAAGGCGTATACGATGCTTTATTATGGAGATGGAATTTCATTTTCAATACATTTTGGCTTCTTTATACTGATGGAGAAGAGTTTTGAGGAATATTAAAGGTATCGTAGGTATGTACAAGGAAGTTTATTTGTCTTTATTACTAATTGAAGGGAATCTTTGGCTCCCAGATAAAAATTGTTTCCGATAAGTAAAAAAACTGTTTACATTATTTATCTTGAGCTACTGTATCTGCTGATTTGCATTTGCTTTCTAGAAATTCAGTACTCCAGACACGAAAACTGCATGCAAGTGGTAAGTCATATTTCAGAGCAGAACTCACCTCGCATTCTTGTGCAAACACTGAAGGGCCTAGCCGAAGGGTTCGTGCAGGGAGGGGGTAGGGGATCATAGCGTCAAGACGCCCCCAACCACTTAAATAAAACTGCACATGACCAAGTTACCATGTAATGAAATTGAAAGACGTTTGTGACAATCAAAAAGCTTCCGTTTGAGGGCATTGCTGTAGTGTATACGCAACGTAGCGATACTGCTATGAGGGTAGACAGAAATGTAAGCAAGGCATTAGTCTGGCATTCGTGTCTTTCCGACGTGTGTGCGGTATATGTGGGAGCGTGAACTACGGCGACGTCAATGCCAAATGCATCCAAACGCGGCCAACGTGCTGCAGTTTCTTGGCCGCTGAAGACATTAACTGGTAGACAACCATCGGAGAATGGAGAACGTGTGTGCGGTATTGTGTCTGTGGAAAAGAACCGTTGTGTAATGTTGCGATAGGGAGTGAGCTGCTTCACGTTAACGCTCGTCACCATATGGCAGCTATAACGAAGAAGTTGCAGCAATTCAACTGGGAGACATTCGAGCACCTGCTCCAGAGTCCTGATCTCTCTTCATGCTTTTATCACGCCTTCGGTGCCTTACAAAAGGCCTTGAAAGGCCGATGATTCCTATCGGACGAGGATGTCCTGTGTTTTACGAAACGAGTATGTTCAACCAGGTGCGTCGATGGGATAATTGTCTCAATGCCCACTGCGATTTTGCTTTAGTGGCGTACCAATTCTCAACTTTACGGCCATGGAATGGAAACTTGTTGTTGGCCCCTTATATTTTGTTTTTCACTCATACGAGGAAAAACGAATGCACACTATCGACAAGCAATAAGCCTATAAAAAGGTATAAAGTATCGATATTTCGACAGAATTAATGGCTTTTACCTGTCCTTACTGTAGCCAAAACCAACTAGTATACATTGTTGTCCTTACTTGAGTTGACTTTTTGTTCTGTTAGTCAGCTCAGTTCTTCCTTAGAGTTTAATGTAATATAAGTGTGGCCCTTTGATATTTTTGTGCTATGGGATGTTCTTATAGTTTCTAATTACGTATAAGTTTGAAAAAGAAAGAAGAAAACCGATTTTTATTCGTCCTCTAACGTTAAGATAAATTAAAAGTACAGGATGTTACAAACTTCTGTGACTTGTAGAGAGAAGTGAGTACACAATATTTTGAATAGAAATGCATACGCGGAAACGTAGCGTTTCCGCTTTATGACGGTTTCTATTCAGATGTGTAGCTTGTCCATCTGTGCTGCACTAGGAACTGAAGAGACACCGGATAGAATGGAGTGTGTGTACTGGTACAGAGTCTGTTAACAACTTTGGTGGTCGTCACATGGAGCCGCTGTTGTAACGCGTCGGTAGGGTTCTGTTCGTACAGTGTGCTGTTTTTTTTTTTTTTTTTGTTCTTTTTTTTTGCAATAATGAAAACACGCAATTTTTAAGTGTTAATATAAACAACTGCTCTTAAGTAATAAGTGGATGCTTCCTTACGTTTCCTTTCGTCATGCTGCCTAATAATTTTAAGGCACCGCGGCTAATTCAATTCCTCAATCAGAAATGGGTGTGTAAGCATCTGAATTGAAACTGTTGTAGAACAACAACGGTACGTTACCGGACATGGGTTCCTGTTCAGAATATTGTGTACTCACTCCCCTGTGCAAATCCTCGAAGCTTCTGACAGGAATTTCCGAACACATTTTATGTACGCACTACTACGATAACCAAGTTACC
This sequence comes from Schistocerca gregaria, assembly GCF_023897955.1. NCBI lineage: Eukaryota > Metazoa > Arthropoda > Insecta > Orthoptera > Acrididae > Schistocerca > Schistocerca gregaria. The sequence goes on from NC_064924.1 coordinate 187,493,660, forward strand.
CACTTTTAGCACTTTGGTGTTAGCAGTGGAGTTGTTATTTGGAGACTGATAGAACTGAGGGGTTAAAATACTTCATTATTCACAAGGCAGCAGAGCGGTTAAAATCATCACGGATAACAGTAAACTGAAATCAGTGCATAAAAATACATGTGTATTTTACTGTGTCGTCCACAAAAACAGATGATCAACAAAAATATCGCCCAAGCGGCGATGGTAACCTTTCTTTAAAAAAACGTGCTCAATATTCTATCATTATTACCCCAAATTCGGTCGTCGCGCAGTACTCAATTATGAAAACCGATTCCTTTACGGGGCCATTACGAGGGGTTTGTGGAGAGAAGGAAAATATGACGACAACACATTGTGTAGTTCGTTCGTTTCCCATCATCTACTTATACTGTTGTAATATTATAATAACTAAAGCCACAACTGTACAATTAAATATTAAAAAATATATATTCATGCTCTATCAAATGAGGAGAACTGCAAAGTCAAAGAGAAAACGAGCAATTATCAGAATTCCATGTTTTGTTGCGAAGCAGTGTATTTTTTTAAAAAAACAATGTACAAAAATCAGTTTTATTCACATACTCCACCGACAGGGGTACCTCTGCGCCATTCGGAGCTGAGCTAGTAATCATTGGATTCAGGAGGCGAGGTCGTTCGAATCTATCTGCCAGACACCATGGATGTGGTTTTCCGCGGTTTCTCATTTTTAATTTAAGCATATAGTGGCATTGATTTCACTATAGACCACAGCCAACTTCTTCTGAATTACTTTCTCCCAGACAGATTACCTCCATTAAATATACAGCCTTTTTGCTTAAATGAAAAGACGAGCTAAACATCTCTTCGGAGACTCCTGGCACTAAAAGCCATATTTACATGGTAAGGCGGCTAGCGATCGTCATTTTATTCTCTGTTTATTTGCATAATGAGTCTATTGAGGAATGGCGATGTATCATGCCGTCAAGTTTTACTACAAGAACATTTTCTGTTGTGAAATGTCTTATTCGTTATATCCTTGCAACAATGAGTCCAACGGTCATAACACTAACGTATTTGAAAATAAACATCATTTCCAGGAGTGTATTACAAGAGTGATCTGTGTTTTGTTAGCTGTGAGGTAATACACTGTATTCGAATTTCTTTTCGTTTGGCAAAACAGTAAAGCTACCATAATGCCAAATAACTGGATTTTATACAAAGTTCTCAGGTTCTTCCCGTGAGCGTATTACCTTTATAAAATAAAGAACATCAGCCGTCTTTCACAATCGTCATTTTTATTGCCGTGCACGACGCATTTCGAGCTCTGGTTAACAGTCATTTAACAGTCTGCATCAGTTTGTTTTCTATTCTCAAATTTAGATTAATTGTGGTCCCGTTAAGATTACAAAGGTATATTACAATATGGTGTATTGTGAAAGTATGTTTACAAAACTAAGTCAAATCGACAACATATTAATCTTTCCAGTAGTGGTTTTGAAGCATAGCATGAGGGGACATATTTATGTGTATATATGCACATTTGTATACATTATAAAATGGCTTTTTTATAATAATAATAATATGAATATTTAAATATGTGTTTGGAGAGAGAGAGAGCGAGTTTGATTTTTGATTGAGATTTTTACTTTAAGTCGTAACTGGTAACTGAATTTTGCTTGCTCCTTCCTTGAATGATCAGCTTCTGCACCAGTTGGTGACGTATTACAATTTGGAGGAAGTTATTGTTCTTTAAGGTTTAAAATACGACTCTGTTAGTTACTTGACCGTACTATGGATAGCTTTGAACCAAAGTTTTCGTAGCTTTTCATACCTAAGGGAGCACTGTTGTAAGTAAATAAGATCAAAGAGCAATCTGCTTTTCGTAAGAAAAGGAGATTGCTTAGCACGCAAACTTCCTTGAAACTACATGTCCTGCGACATCAAAATTGATCAGTGGAGGTCGGCTCCATACTATTGTACGAGAATGTCATCCAATTAAATTTTGTCGATTGTTAGAAGGCAACGACTATGAAGTTCACCTCCTTTTCTAAAAACAAGATATTTCTATTCTTCACATCCAGAAAATATTATACATAAATGTTTGGCAACTCTTACACATATTTTACTCGGTTTTATCACTAATACATAGATTTTCATTAAATTTAACAATACATTCTGAGGGATGGCCTAGCAACACGTCCTCTTTCCACAAGATACACATTAACAGTCCTCTTTTTTTAATAAATCAATTGTCTTTTTTTTTAGAGTCCATACCCAAAGATTCTCTAATACTATCATTGAGGGGATTGCGCACTAAAGAGTTTCTTGCTGTCCAGCTGCGCTTCACTTCACTTCATGTAGTTTTTGAATCACTTTTACATTTACGATATTTGCATACATTACTGAGCTTGTCAGACTAAAATCAGACACAAATTGGTTTTAAAAAAAGCAGTGAGGCACACATAACATTACAACATGCTCACAAACTTATTTAATCATAATGTTTATGTGCATATATACACATTCGTGTAAGTGCACATAATCATGTTTACTCATACTGCGCTTCAAACCCGGTATCCACTATTGGGAACAGTAAGTTACCTTTCTACTTGTCTTAGTTTTGTAAACTTATATACAAAATGTGCTATATTGTAATACGCTTATATTTTACCAGGATCTGAATTAACCTAAATGTGGGAAAAAAAGACTTAGACTATTAAAGGACCTGAAAGTGAGTTCCCAGGACGTGAAAGGCATCTTGTATTAAAATAAATTCGCGACTATGATTGAAGGCAGTTGTTTATTTTAGGAAGGAAATACTCGCATTTAAATGCGCAATTGAGTATTTCTTATCATACGCTATTTGTTTTTAAGTAAAGCTTTTCTTGCTTAAATTTATAGACCAAGTACTACAGCTATTAAATTTTCTCAAAAGCAAATTACCCACATTTATGAATTAACAAATAAATGAGTTTTCAGAATAGAATGAAAAACATGAGTCTTTTTGAGGCCCTCATTAGGAAATCAGATGCCCTCCTCCCTTCTCTTATACAGAATTCTGGCTGCATCCTTTAAACAGCGTGTAGTCATGGTTGTGAAGTGTCGTGCTAGCAAAGCAGATTTGTTTTCATTATACAGTACTGGCAATTCCAGACAGTTATCTTCTTCCAAGTAGAGTAGTAATATATTTTCGCAGACATTCCAAGTCAAACATTATACTTCATATCACGCAACGTTCATAGTGTGCTTTGGTCCTGCGAACTAGTTATATTGTTTTCATTGAGCATACAATTAATTTCCTTTGACATTTAATTAGACCAATTTTCTTAATTTCAGTTTCTGTATTTCATTACGTTTAAGCCGTATTTCGCGACACTGTTAGAGCATGCGACACAAGGCCAACAAGCCTCGTATGAAATGTAAAGAACCAAGATGTATGTAACAGATGCAGATAAATAGAGCATATGTAAATCAAACCATCAGCAACGAGTGGCCGTATATGTTGTAGAGGGAACCACGCGATGAGCCGGAAGTTCGGCATTCTAGTTGTAGTGATGTTGTGAGTTAGTAGTGTGTACAGTGTCAAATGGTGCAAAGTGTTTAAAACCTTGAGAAAAATGCTGGTAATATACAATATGTACAAGAACGAAGACGGAGTAATCAGAGTAGAAGGCCAAGAACGAAATATTCGGATTAAAAAGAGTATAAGGCAGGGAAGTAGTCATTCGTCCCCACTGTTGGATGCACATATCGAAAAGGGCTGACGGAAATAAACGAAAAATTCAATGACTGGAATTAAAATGCAAGGTGGAAGGTTATCAAGGTTATCAATGATGACTCGCTGATGGCATTACTACCCTCAGTTAAATTGATATAAAAATGCAGGACCTACTCCATGGAATGAATAGTCTAATGAGTATAGATAATGGATTGAGAGTAAATGGAAGAAAGAGCAAAGTAATGAGAAATAGCAGAGATGAGAACATCGAGAAACTTATCATCTGAATTAGTGATCACGAAGTTGATGAAGTTAACAACAGGATGGCAGGACGTATGTTAAAATATCACGGAATAACTTTCATAGTAGTAGAGGGAGCTGTAAAGGGTAAAACCTGTAGAGGACGACAGTAATAGAAATAGATTCACCATATTATTGAGGATGTAGGTTGCCAGTGCTACTCTGAGATTAAGAAGTTGACACAGAAGAGGAATTCGTAGTCGGCCGCATCAAGCCAGTCAGAAGACTTATGACTCAAAAGAATCGCATGGAGGGTTGTGAAGGGGACGGTGTGCAGCTGTCACCTGGTTAAAATATGCTAAGCTGTTGGCGCCTCGTGATTTTTCTGTTCGCTTCCGATTCGATTATAGATTTTTTAAATTTTCTTTGAATAAATTTTCGCGAAGATTTAGTAGTAAGCTGATCTTCTCACCCATGAACTGCTTCAACATGTGTGAATACTCGAGTCTCTTTATGCGGGAATTTCGTGGTGTATACTAAATGGTGTGGATTGTGATTTAATAAATGTGAATCAGCTTAGAACCACAGCAAAACCTTTCCATTTCATGGGTAGATCAGAGGACTTTACGTTCTAATTTTCAAGTTGTTATGTTATGTAGATGTATAATCGTAATAAAAACTCCATTCTTTATCCCATTTCTTGGAGTTTGCTTATCCCTGGAAAAGAAATGAACATGCATTATATATCTAATATCCCTAGGCGGAAACGTTTCTTTACATTGACCACAGTCTTGAAATTCATTTAACATGTTTGTTATAAGCAGAAATGGGCCCATTTTACTTATGCTTAATATGAAAATCAGCCTATGTGGCATGAACATTAGATCCGAACAACTGACATTGCACCATTGAGATCGGTGAAGGCGAGAATTTTGTTTTCAATAAGTATTTTTCTTTGGCAAAGTAAGTTCTCCGTCACGGGTCGCTGTACACCGGTGTAGTGGTTTCTCTGAGCTTGAAATAATATTTGTTTTCGTGACGGGGTCACATTCATATAACAATTCTTTTGTTTATTTGAGGCACTTCGTGGCACCTTTCAGCAGTTTATGTAAGAGCAGTTTTCATTCACTTTGTACTACATCTAATTGTATAGAAATTTATGAAATTTAATGTGAAACACGTTCGCCCCATATTTGGTTGTACAAAATGAGTATGAAGTTGGTGTCCAATCAGACTAATTTTCAAATATGATTAGCGTCATCCGATTATTATTATTTTAGGGCTGAATTCCAGGGCAAAATCAGAAGCTTCGCACTTGCGCCTACTGATAAACGACCTTATTTTCAAAATACATCTTAGTTACAGTCTGTTGCAACTGCCTTATGGTTTATGAAGTAATTGTATATATCATTCTCTCAGTATACACTATGTGATCAAAAGTATCCGGGAACCCAAAAAACATAGTTTTCCATATTAGGTGCATTGTGCTGCCACGTACTGCCAGGTACTCCTTATCAGCAACCTTAGTAGTCATTAGACATCGTGAGGGAGCAGAATGGAGCGCTCTGTGGAACTCACGGACTTAACGTGGTAAGGTGATAGGGTGTCTCTTGTGTCATAAGTCTGTACGCGAGATTTCCACACTCCTAAACATCCCTGGTCCACTGTTTCCGGTGTGATAGTGAAGTGGAGACGTGAAGGGACACTTACAGCACAAAAGTATACAGGCCGATCTCGTCTGTTCACTGACAGTTGGAAAGGATTGTGATCTGTAATAGGGAGACATCTATCCAAATCATCACATAGGAATTCCAAACTGCATCAGGATCCACTGCAAGTGCTATGACAGTTAGGCGGGAGGTGAGAAAACTTGGATTTCACTGTCGAGCGGCTGCTCATAAGCCACACATCACGCCGGTAAATCCCAAACGACGCCTCGCTTGGTGTAAGGAGTGTAAACATTGGACGATTGAACAGTGGAAAAACGTTGTGTGGAGTGACGAATCACGGTACACAATGTGGCGATCCGATGGAAGGATGTTGGTATGGCGAATGCCCGACGAACGTCATCAGCCAGTCTACGTAGTGCCAACAGTAAAATTCACAAGCAGTGGTGTTATGGTGTGGTCGTGTTTTTCATGGAGGGGCTTCCACCCCTTGTTTTGCGTTGCACTAATATAGGACAGGCCTACATTCATTTTTAAGCACCTTCTTGAAGAGCAATTCGGTATGACTGTTCTATCTTTCAACACAAGCATGCAGCTGCTCATAATGCACGGCCTGTGGCGGCTTGGTTACATGAAAATAACATCCCTGTAATGGATTGGGCGGCACAGAACCCTGTCCTGAATCCTCTAGAAAACCTTTGGATTGTTCTGTAACGCCAACTTCATTCCAGGCCTCACTGATACCTCTCCTCAGTGCTGCAATCCGTGAAGAATGGGCTGCCATTCCCAAAGAAACCTTACAGCACCTGACTGAACGTATGCCTGCGAGAGTGGAAAGTGTCATCAAGGCTAAGGGTGGGCCAACACTATATTTAATTCCAGCATTACCGATGGAGGGCGCCACGAACTTTTAAGTCATTTTGAGCCAGGTATCCGGACACTTCTGATCACGTAGTGTACTTTATCCATGGTACGTTTTGAACAGGTACTGTTTTACAATGAAAAAGAAATATCTAGAAAACCAGGAGGAAATGAAATGAAACTTCATGTTTTGAGAGGGTATGTGATGTTATTTCATTGATAGCAAATTCTAGTCAAATATGCAAAGATGTACGAGTCCAGTTATCACTGAGACACTGCTCCACATTTGGCCAGCATGTGTGCATTGATTCGGTTCGGGAGGATGTGTGTAAAGCTAATGTCTCCTCTCTTGAGGCTAGGGGGCCTACAACTGCTGAGACTGGTTCTCGACATTCATGATACTGGCAGTGGGACAGAGTTGACATCCAGTCTGTTCACAGACTTACTCCATCGGTGACAGATCTTGGTAGTCACGCTAACCTCAGGACATCTTAACGTCATGCAGACATTGCATAGAGGCACATGCCATTTGTGGATGAGCGTTATCCTGTCACATGAGAGACAGCACACGAGCATGCAGGTTGTCCATGACGTACCATTGAATCATCAGAGATCCCCCCGCCGGAAATCATACCCGATGGCACGCCACACGACAAATCGGCAAATGAGATCGCTGTGCGCCCCCAAAACTTTGGTAGAACGGGATCTCTCCTCAGGTCGCCACTGCATTGTCTGTCAGTGGTCACTGAGCACGTAAATGCAGTGTTCAAGAAGAGATCAGAATTTGTACAATCTTTTTCCATTTTTTCCCCTTCAGTCATTAGGCAACTGACTACTTTGAAGCGGCTAGCCACGAATTCTTCTCCTTTGATAATTTTTTTATCGTCGAGTAGCACTTGCAATCGACGCCCTCTATTATCTACTGGATGTATTTCGGTCTCTATCTTCTTCTACTACTTTTACCCTCTGCAGCTCACCCTAGTACCATAAGCGTTATTCCATGATGTGTCAACAGATGTCCTGCCAACCTGTCCCTTCTTTTTGTGTGTGTTTTTCATTTAATTTCTTCCTCGTTGATCATGAGGAGAACCTCCTCATTCCTTACTTTAACAGTTCATCTAATTTTCAATATTATTCTGCAGCTCCGCATCCCAAATGCTTCGATTCTCTTCTGTTCCGATTTTGCCACAGTCCGTATTTCACTACCTTACAATGCAGTGCTGGGAACGTACATTCTCAGAAATGTCTGTCTCATATTACGGCCTTTGTAGTATATTAGTAGACCTAGGTTGGCCAAAATTGCTCTTTTTGTCCACCCGTCATGGGTTATTTTGCTGTTTAGGTAGCAGAATTCATCTACTTCATGATCACCATTCCTGATGTTAAGTTTCTCGCTCTTCTCATTTCTGCTACTTCTCACTATTTTCGTATTTCTTCTGTTTCGTGTCAATAGATATCCTATACTCAATAGACTGTTCATTCAATTCACCACATCCTCTCATTCTTATTCGCTTTCACTGAGAAAACGTAATCAGCGATATTCTTTTACCTTGAACTTTAAATCCACTACTGACTCTTTTTTTATTTCGGTCATTGCTTCTTCGAAGTATGGATTGATCAGTAGGGGTGAAGGACTACTTCACCGTCTTACAGTCCTTTCAGTTCCAGACCTTTGTTCTTTGTTTTCCACTCTTATTGTTCCCTCATGACTCTCGTACATATTGCATGTTACCATCCTTACTCTGTAGCTTACCCTACGTTTCTCAGAATTCCCAATATCTTGCAACATTTGACGCTGTCGAAATTTTTTCCAGGTCTACAGCTCCTATGAAGTGTCTTGACTTTTCTTTACTCTTGTTTCCATTATAAACCGCAACGTCTGAACTGCCCCTCTAGTGCCTTGACAGTTCATAAAGCCAAACTGTTCGGGAGATAACACATCCTCAGTTTTCTTTTCCTACTGCTAAGCTGATTGTGTGATAACTCTCGCAGTTGTCACCTCGTTCAATCTTCGGAATTTTGTGGGTGATGTTTTTACAAAGGTGTCCGATGGTATACCGGCAGCGTCATACATTCTAAACACCAACGTGTATAGTCGTTTTGTTACCACATCCCCAATGATTTGAGAAATTCTATTCCTTCTACTCTATTCAAGCTTAAGTCTACCAAACCTCTTTTGAATTCGGATTCTAATACTGGATCCCCTGTCTCTTCTATATCCACTCGTCTTTCTTCTTCTATCACATGATCAGACAAACCTTCCCCCTCACAGATGCCTTCAGTGTATTCTTTCTGCCTGTCTCCTCTTTTTGTTGCATTTAACTGTTGACTTCCAACTGCACTCTCAATCTTATCACCCTTGCTTCTATTTTCACGTATGGTTGTTTTGACTTTCCTATATGCTATGTTAGTCCTTCCGACAATCATTGGTTCCATTTCTTTAGAGTCTTCATACTACCGTTTAGTTTTAGCTTACGTGCAATTTCGATGTATTTCATAACTAAATAATTGGTATTCCTGTATTACTGAATCACCTTGAACATTTTTGTACTTCCCTCTTTCATCGATCAACAGTTTATCCTATTGCAAATAATTTCATTGCATTTACCTTTCTTGTACTTAACGCTTTACTCATTTTAGAGATATCAATTCACCTTCAACTGAACTACTAAGTTCTGATCTGAGTACACCTTACAGTTCAGAATTGTCTGCCTGAAAATGATGTAATATAACTGAAATCAGCCTAAATCTACCAGTCTTTTCCAAGTATACCCAGTCCTCTTGTGATTCTTGAACTGAGTATTTGCTGTTGTATTGTATGGAACTGAGGACCAAGAAATGACGGGGAGGCTTCGTCGCCGCCGTAGCTCAATGTTTGCATGGTAATTATGGTGTACTCGTACCTGTAGAAAGTGTTTGCGCAACAATAGCCTACAGGGTGTAACTGAGGCGGAATACGGGGAACCAGCCCGCATTCGCCGAGGCAGATGGGAAAACGCCTTAAAAACCGTCAATAGACTGGCCGACACACCGGACCTCGACACTAATCGGCCAGACGGATTCGGGCCGGCCCAATGTACACCTCCCCTCCGGAAAGCAGTGCGTTAGACAGCACGGCTAATCGGGAGGGAGCATACGCTACTATTAGCTGAAATTTATGGCACACTTCAATTAGTCTTTCCAATCTCCCATTCCTACCACCAAACCCATATTTTCCTTAACCTTTTATGTAGTACATCTCCTATAACCGCATTCCAGTCCGCCATGCCTATTAGATTTTCATAGGCATTTATATACTGAATTGTTCTTTCAGTATCCTCATATACTTTCTCCATCTCTTCATCTTCAGCTTACGACCTCGACATATATACCTGATGTATCTTACCCTTTGTCGGTTTCCTGTCGGTACTGATAAGAACAGCCGTATCACTGAACTGTTGACAGTAGCTCACTCACAGTCCTACATCACTATTCACAAAGAATCCTACTCTCGTTATTCCAATTTACACTGCTGTTGATATTAGCCTATACTCGACTGATCAGATATCCTTCATTCCATTTCACTTCACTGATGCCTACTACTTCTAGATTGAGCCTTGGTGTTTTCCATTTTAGATTTCCTAGCTTCCCTACCACGATCAAACTTCCTCCACGCACTGTCTCGTATAATGTTATCGTTTCATTGGTTATATGATGTCTTTCTCTCGATCATATCCCCTACGACAGACTCCTCCCAGAGATGGGGGACTGTTCCGCAAATTTTTGTCAATGGTGAAATCATCATGTCACTTTAGAGTTACAGACCACCGGTCCTGAGGATGTTGTGTGCCTTTAAAGCGGTGGTTGCCTTTGTATTGTGCATCCGCATGCCGTTGATCGTTGCTTATTCTTCCACCTCTGGTGACGGTTTCCCGACCAAAGGGCAAGAAAATGCCTGAAGCTCTTTCTTCACATGCCCCATCTTTGACAAGGTAATTGGCAGAATGATGTAGACTTATTACGCCAGAAGCCTTCGGCCGTCATTGCTACTGAATTTTATTCAGAGCTTAGGAAGCACAGCGTTTCGAACTCGGGACCAAGGGCGTTTTGATTGCTAATCAAACACGCTATCGCCGTTGTACGGGTGAATGGGTTCTGACGTGCTTAGCCCACAATACAGAAATCCTCCCTTATATGGTCAGACATAGTCGACCAGAAACTTGACGAGTATCGATGCCCTCGCATTACCTTACAGTCCAACTTTGACTCTCTGTCACTTGCAATTTCCTTTGAAATCTGGATATTGCTCGATTTGGCCAGCCATCCAAATACAGACTCATTGTGAGGCTCGTTTCAAAATCTGATAGGTGCTGAGAACGCTGTCTCATACGATTAGGTACTCTCTTCGTGTCCCTGACCTCGACCGCTCAACATCTAACACTGTTCACGGCGCATAATACCATACTACAGGAACAATTTTTGATAAATAATCAGCATTGGCGGCGAAGACTTCCGGCATAAGAAGTCACCCTCCGTCTGCCAACGGCCTTTTCAAAGAGGGCGGAGGAGCGGATAGAGGTTCAGGGCACTCTCTTGTCTTAGGGGTGGGAAATTGCCCCTGAAGGCGGAAGAATCAGCAATGATCAACGACATGAGGATGCAGAACGCAATGGAAACCACTGCATTAAAGACACGTAATGTGTATCCATAGGACATGTGGCCTGTAGTTGAAGAAGTGTCATGATGATCTCTCCATTGGCAAAAGATTCCGGAATAGTCCCCCATTCGGATCTCCGGGAGGGGACTGCCAAGGGGGAGGTTACCATGAGAAAAAGATTGAATAATCAACGAAAGAATAATGTTCTACGAGTCGGGGCGTGGAATGTCAGAAGCTTGAACGTGGTAGGGAAACTAAAAAATCTGAAAAGGGAAATGCAAAGGCTCAATCTAGATGTAGTAGGGGTCAGTGAAGTGAAGTGGAAGGAAGACAAGGATTTCTGGTCAGATGAGTATCGGGTAATATCAAAAGCAGCAGAAAATGGTATAACAGGTGTAGGATTCGTTATGAATAGGAAGCTACGGCAGAAGGTCTGTTACTGTGAACAGTTCAGTGACCGGGTTGTTCTAATCAGAATCGACAGCAGACCAACAACGACAACGATAGTTCTGGTATACATGCCGACGTCGCAAGCTGAAGATGAACAGATAGAGAAAGTGTATGAGGATATTGAAAGGGTAATGCAGTATGTAAAGGGGGACGAAAATCTAATAGTCATGGGCGACTGGAATGCAGTTGTAGGGGAAGGACTAGAAGAAAAGGTTACAGGAGAATTTGGCCTTGGGACAAGGAATGAAAGAGGAGAAGGACTAATTGAGTTCAGTAACAAGTTTCAGCTAGTAATAGCTAATACCCAGTCCAAGAATCACAAGAGGAGGAGGTATACTTGGAAAAGGCCGGGAGATACGGGAAGATTTCAATTAGATTACATCATGGTCAGACAGAGATTCCGAAATCAGATACTGGATTGTAAGGCGTACCCAGGAGCCGTTACAGACTCAGATCACAATATAGTAGTGATGACGAGTAGGCTGAAGTTCAAGACATTAGTCAGGAAGAATCAATACGCTAAGAAGTAGGATACGGAAGTTCTAAGGAATGACGACATAGTATGAAGTTCTCTAACGCTATAGATACAGCAATAAGGAATAGCGCAGTAGGCAGCACAGTTGAAGAGAAATGGACATCTCTAGAAAGGGCCAACACAGAAGTTGGGAAGGAAAACATAGGTACAAAGAAGGTAGCTGCGAAGAAACCATGGGTAACAAAAAAAATACTTCAGTTGATTGATGAAAGGAGGAAGTACAAACATGTTCCGGAAAAATCAGGAATACAGAAATACAAGTCGCTGAGGAATGAAATAAATAGGAAGTGCATGGGAGCTAAGACGAAATGGCTGCAGGAAAAATGTGAAGACATCGAAAATGATACGATTGTCCGAAGGACAGACTCAGCGTACAAGAAAGTCTAAACAACCTTTGGTGACATTAAAAGCAACGGTGGTAACATTAAGAGTGCAACGGGAATTCCACTGTTAAATACAGAGGAGAGAGCAGATAGGTGGAAAGAATATATTGAAAGCCTCTATGAGGGTGAAGATTTGTCTCATTTGATATAAGAAGGAACGTGAGTCGATTTAGAAGAGATTGGGGATCCAGTATTAGAATCGGAATTTAAAGGAGCTTTGGAGGTCTTATGGGCAATAAGGCAAAGGGATAGATAACATTCCATCAGAATTTCTAAAATCATTAGGGGCAGAGGCAACAAAACGACTATTCATGTTGGTGTGTAGAATATATGAGTCTGGCGACATACCATCTGACTTTCGGAAAAGCATCATCCACACAATTCCGAAGACGGCAAGAGCTGACAAGTGCGAGAATTATCGCACAATCAGCTTAACAGCTCATGCATCGAAGCTGCTTACAAGAATAATATACAGAAGAATGGAAAAGAAAATTGAGAATGCGCTAGGTGACGATCAGTTTGGCTTTAGGAAAAGTAAAGGCACGAGAGACGCAATTCTGACGTTACGGCTAATAATGGAAGCAAGGTTGAAGAAAAATCAAGACACGTTCATAGGATTTGTCGACCTGGATAAAGCGTTCGACAATATAAAATGGTGCAAGCTGTTCGAGATTCTGAAAAAAGTAGGGGTAAGCTATAGGGAGAGACGGGTCATATACAATATGTACAACAACCAAGAGGGAATAATAAGAGTGCACGATCAAGAACGATGTGCTCATATTAAGAAGGGTGTAAGACAAGGCTGTAGCATTTCGCCCCTACTCTTCAATCTGTACATCGAGGAAGCAATGATGGAAATAAAAGAAAGGTTCAGGAGTGGAATTAAAATACAAGGTGAAATGATATCAATGATACGATTCGCTGATGACATTGCTATCCTGAATGAAAGTGAAGAAGAATTAAATGATCTGCTGAACGGAATGAACAGTCTAATGAGTACACAGTATGGTTTGAGAGTAAATCGGAGAAAGACGAAGGTAATGAGAGGTAGTATTAACGAGAACAGCGAGAAACTTAACATCAGGATTGATGGTCACGAAGTCAATGAAGTTAAGGAATTCTGCTACCCAGGCAGTAAAATAACCAAAGACGGACGGAGCAAGGAGGACATCAAAAGCAGACTCGCTATGGCAAAAAAGACATATCTGGCCAAGATAATTCTCCTAATACCAAATACCGGCCTTAATTTGAGGAAGAAATTTCTGATTATGTACGTCTGAAGTACAGCATTCTATGGTAGTGAAACATGGACTGTGGGAAAACCGGAAGAGAAGAGAATCGAAGTATTTGAGATGTGGTGCTATAGACGAATGTTGAAAATTAGGTGGACTGATAAGGTAAGGAATGAGGAGGTTCTATGCAGAATCGGAGAGGAAATGAATATGTGGAAAACACTGATAAGGAGATGGGACACGATGATAGGACATCTGCTAAGACATGAGGGAATGACTTCCATGGTTCTAGAGGGAGCTGTAGAGGGCAAGAACTGTAGAGGAAGACAGAGATTGTAATACGTCAAGCAAATAATTGAGGACGTAGGTTGCAAGTGCTACTCTGAGATGAAGAGGTTAGCACAGGAAAGTAATTCGTGGCGAGCCGCATCAAACTAGTCACTATACTGTATGGAAACATATTCGATAATATGTAGAACCTATCTTACAAAATGTTTCTCGCAACAATTTTATCCAGGAACACTGAATGAAAATACAGCTTAAACCTGAGAATTTCGTCTGGTGTATCACCCGCATTTAGAGCGGTCTCAGCATCTATGATAGCGAGCCATAACAAAGATATTATACTAAACTATACGAGTAACAATACTTCCAATCACGACTTCAGACAAGAGGCAAAATTACCGACACAACGACCGGATCATGAACCATTTACCTGAACATATGATGTTTCGGTAAAGTAAACAAGATATTTTATAGTAACATATGATTTAGTTTATCACAGTTTTCTTGGCCCTCCGATGTGCTACATACATACAGGCCAATCGGACGGTGAGGGTATACTAACTATAATTTGCATCAAACATGTAGTTTAAGAAAGTCACGAGTCGGCACAAATCGTTAAAGAAATAAGCGGTGGCGTTGAAATGGGAGACGAAGATATGATATAGTGGAATGAGGGCACCTTTTCTTTCATGGAAGCACCCTCGTCGTGCCACCACAGAGTGACCTTTATGCCAGGGCGTCTTCTCAACTTCTCTGGCCAAAGAGCAAAATGAATCGTCAGCGCCTTTTCCCCCCACCTCCTCTCCCGCTAAGCTCCTTATAGACATTCTTGACTGCGTCCATTCGGACATACTTACGTAAAGATAATTTTAAATCTTTGTAAATACAGTAATTAGTTCGATAGCCGCTGCTGTCTAACATACACTGGCCTCCATTACCTTCGAGTCAGTCGTGTGTAGAATTGCCGTCAAGAAGCAGATTACCTTCAGATAAGTTAGTTTTTATCTATAAATTGACTACTGATAAAGATATGACTGCTACTTTAGTCTTTCATTATCTTTGATATGACTGTGGCCGAAACACTCTAAGCAATTTAACACCTCAATTTCACGATCTCTTGAAATAACTAATTATGATTTTTGTAAGTTAATGTGAATAACTAATTATGATTTTTGTAAGTTAATGTGAAACATATTCTTAATGTGTCCAGATGTCTTCAACGCGAATATATGATGTACGGATGAGATGTAACCTGTCATCTATTAAACATCGATGAAAGGAATGCCTTGGACGAGTCTAAGTTTGTGGATTTAGAGCACTAATATCGAGATTACTAATATCATTCATAACCTCTCTGAAAATCACACCCTCTCAGTTTTACCCGTGTTTACCAACACAATCACCCACAATAATACTGAATGCCCCCAGGGGCTCAGCATTCATTTGCTGGGTACGGGATTGGCGACACCGGGGTCCTGAGCTGGGGACTGGTCAGCGCCGCCAGTCTCCTGTCAGCGACAACCGTATGGCGCGGCGGTGGAATGTTGTGTGCTGCGGGGAATGGTAAACTTGGCTTGACCACCTGGATTGCGAGGAAGGCCAATTTCTATAAAAACCCCTCAATCTTACGATGTGCTCCGCGCCTATAAGATGCATGGATGTTGGGGTGGAACAGTCGCAAGCGGGCAACCTCTGGGGCACCTGCCGCACCCCAGTTGTATAAGGCTTACTCAGGCACGCGGAGCGTAGTTCCCTAGCGGCTCGTGAGACCGCAATTGACCCTTCGACCTCTACATTTCCCCCTACCACTGGCTTGGGTGGTAGGAAAACACACCCCATCGAAAAAGCGACTTCGTGCTGCGAGTCCTCCAGCACCTGGTGTTGCTCGAGATTTATCAGACTGTCGTAAACAGAGCACATGCTGATAATCAGAATGTGTTTTTGATTATTAAACGGAAGGAGGGTAGCTTTGAGAGAGTTTCTCCCTTTTACATCCACAAGGTTCTTGAGGCAATTGCAGGTACACTGAAATCTGTTAAGCGACTTCTCAATGGTACTCGGCTAGTTGAGACTTCTAGTACCGTCAAGTCGCTTCTCTTCGGAAAGCAACCTGTCTCGGAGAGTACACTATCGAAACCGAGTTCCACTCCACATTGAACTATAGCAAGGGTGTTGTGACATGTAGGGACTTGGTGGATATCCCCAAAGACGACTAAAAATCTGAGTGGGCTGAAGCAAGCATTGTTGACGTACAGCATATTACGAAACGATTCGATGGGGACCTAGTCAAATTATTCTCACGTTCAGTTGCCCGAGACTCCCAGAGCATGTTAAAGCGGGGTTCTTACGTTTGCCACTACGGCCTTATTTCCCCAACCCAATGCGCTGTTTTAAATATCAGCGCTTTGGGCATACTACGTTGGGGTGCAATGGGGTAGCCACTTGTGGTAAATGTGGTCAGCCTGCCCATGAAGCAGCCGATTGTTCATCGCCTGTGAAGTGCGTGAATTGCTCTGGGAGTCACCCTGTCTGGAGCCGGGTCTGCCCCATCTACCTCGAAGAACGAAAGATACAGGACATTAAAACATCTAAGCGCATCCCCTATGGTGAGGCCAAGAAGCTCTTTAAGGCCATGCAACCTCCTGTGCTTACAACATCTTTCGCTTCCGCTCTGAAAAAACACATGGCCACTGTTGCTACGCAAACGAAGGTTGCTAGTGTTAGCACTAATACCTGCGTTTGCCAGTGCACTTGTGCTGCTGCGTTTGTTTTGCAACCTGCGGCCCTCCCCGCAACATCGGACAAGGCTGTGGTTGCTGACATTGGGGTACTTACTGCCTCTCCACATATGGCGCCTTCAGCCCAGGCGAGTAAAGCTCCAACTGTTGACAAGGCTCTGCCTTCTAAGCCCCGCAACACAAAGACGACGAAGGTGAAGGTTTTGCCACCTGAGGAGACTAGTCAGGGTCGGTCCGATGACGAGGCCATCGTACTGTCTGACATCTCCCGTGGGTCGTCATCGAAGCTGATGGACATTGATGTCGACCAGGGGCGATCTTCTCGCCCCAAGAATAAATCTCCTTCCAGTACGGGCTCTCCTCCAAAGCACAGAGGCAGGATGAAAGTTCAGCCACCCTGATCACTGGCTCCCATATTACAGCGGAACTTGAATGGGTTCAGGACGCATGTGGCCGAATTACAACTCCTTGTACGAGAGTGCCCTTTGTGCTTATGTCTCCAAGAGACACATTTTCGGGCCACTGATGCTTTTCTTTACAGGTCTATACCGTATATTGAAAAGATGATGTGACGATGGAAAGGGCAAAGGGTGGTGTTGCGGTTTTTGTCCATGACATTCACCCCTCATCTGAGCTCCCTCTCGTTACAGACTTGCAAGCAGTAGCAGTTGACATTCTTGTGGGTCGGAGGCTCACAGTCTGTTCAGTTTACTTACCACCTCAGGATGCAATATACTCTGAGGCTCTCACAGACCTTATTAGCCAACTCCCCCTCCCATTTTCTTCTTCTGGGGGACTTCAATGCTCATAGTGTGTTATGGTGCGCTCCAACTACTTGCCCCAGAGGTCGCGTTGTGGAAAGCCTCATGATGTCTGAAGAACTGAGCATCCTCATCTCTGGTGCTCCCACTCATTTCTGTACTGCTTCTGGGTCGTCATCGGCTATTGACCTTTCCTTTTGCTCTCCAGCACTCGCGGATTCTGCTCTGTGGGAGGTTGTTGCTGACCTCCATTCTAGTGACCACTTCCCCCTTTGGATTCGCCTCCTGGATGAGGCTGTGGCATTACCAGTGCCACCCTGGTGGCACCTCTGCAGAGCTGACTGGACACTTTTCAGCCAACTGGCTGTTTTGGAACACCGTGCCAGTGTCCACGAATGGGTAGACCATGTTACAGCCGTGATCTCTCATGCTGCTGAATTGTCAATCCCACGGTCATCCGGTCATCCCAAGAGGCGTCCTGTCTCTTGGTGGACCACTGAGCACCGCTCAGTCATCCGAGCCCGCCGTGCACCTCTGCGCCGCTTCAAGTGCTGTCCCTCAGCTGACAATCTTGCGGCCTTTCGGGTGGCAAGGGCCAAAGCGCGGCGAGTGATTAAAGAGAGCAAACGACGGTCATGGCAATCGTTCTTGAACTCCATCTCCCGCTCCACTAGTTCTACGAAAGTATTGGAAGCCATCAGGAGGATTTCCGGGAAACTCAGCCAAGTACCTGTCACGGCATTGCTGCATCAGGGATGTCTCCTCACGGCGCCGAGAGACATTGCCCACGCACTGGGCATGCATTTTGCGGAATCTACCGCCACTATTAACTGCGATCCAGATTTCTGCCACTACCGCACTGCCATCGAGAGGGGTCAATTGGACTTCCGGTCTCCTAATCCAGAACCCTACAACTGCTCCTTCACAATGTGGGAAATGGATTCGGCGCTGTCTGTGGCTCATGATACTGCGCCTGGTCATGATCAAATCCGGTACAGCATGCTGCGGCACTTGTTGCTGCCATCCAAGGATGTTCTTCTCAATTGTTGTAATATGATATGGTTATCTGGCACTTACCCTGACTCGTGGAGGGAGGCGATTTTGATTCTCCTCCTCAAACCGGGGAAGGAATGAACGCATCCCAGTAATTATCGAAGTATTGCTTTGACGAGCTGTGTCGGGAAGACGTTGGAACGCATGGTCAACCGTCGCCTGGTTTGGCTGCTCGAGAGCAAGCAGCTCCTTAGCCACTCTCAGTGTAGCTTTCGGGGATGTCGTTCAACTACCGTCAACTTGACCCTGCTTGCGGCGGCCATCCAGCAGGCCTTCCTACGTGACCAGCATTGTCTAGGTGTATTCTTTGACATTAATAAGGCGTATGACACTACTTGGCGCCGCCTTATCCTCAATCAAATCCATGAGTGGGGCTTTTGTGGCCGACTCCCCATCTTCATTCGGTCCTTTCTTTCGCACCGCCTCTCTCGATATCGGGTTGGAACGTGCAGGAGAATTGTGTTCCTCAGGGAAGCGTTTTAAGTGTCACCTTCTCTGCCGTCGAAATTAACAGTATCACGTCCACTATCCGGAGTCCTGCCCAATGCTCCTTGTTTGTGGACGATTTTGCTGTTTTCTGTTCTTCCTCCAGTCTTGTCACTGCTAGTCGGCAGTTGCAGCTTACGATAAAGCGATTAGAGGCATGGACTGCGAAGACGGGTTTTACCTTTTCTGCAGACAAATGTTTGTGTGTTCATTTTAATCGTTCTCGGCTTCTTTTTATCTCCCCTGAATTGCGTCTGAGGGACACCATTCTTCCTTTTAGCGACAATGTGAGGTTCCTGGGCCTCACTTTTGATTCCAAGTTGTCGTTGTTGCCTCACCTTAAAGACCTCAAGGTTTGGACCCTGAAGTCACTGAATATTTTGAAGTGTCTGAGCCATCGGTCCTGGGGAGTAGATCGGGCGCGTCTGCTGCAGTTTTATAGGGCTTTCGTCCGATTGCGTCTTGACTACGGTTGTACCGTGTATGGGACAGCAAGGCCTTCTTATCTGAAGATTCTTGGCGCAGTATACCATGAGGGTATCTGGCTGGCCACTGGTGCCTTCCGTACCAGTCCCATCCCCAGCCTGTGTGCTGAGGCAGGGGAACCGCCGCTAGCCATCCGGCGGAAACTCCTCATGGTGCGACGGGTGTGTCAATTCCTTGCCTGTTCTACCTCCGCTGCGTACCCTACCGTTGCGCGACCGCCTATGGAACGTCTCTTTTCCAGTCGTCCCAGGGCAACGAGACCATTTGGGATTCGTGCCAAGCATTTGGTTGAGTCCTTTTGTGTGGAGCGTGTGGCCCCCCAACGACAAGGTTTTACTCACCTGCCTCCCTGGTTGCTGAAGACACCCAGCGTGCTTTTAGACTTGTCGGAGTACCGGAGGAGCTGCACTCCTGCGTTTGTTTTTACCTCCTTATTTTCCGATATTTTACACCAGCATCCCGACCATGTACCAGTATTTACCGATGGCTCTAAACAGGGGATCTCTGTTGGTTGTGCTGTTGTTTTCCCTGAACGAGTCGTCAAGTTGCGGCTTCCTGCGGCGTTTACTATCTTTGATGCCGAATTGTTTGCAATCTTGCGGGCATTGGAGCAGATGAGATGTGTTACCAGTTATAAGTTCCTCATCTGTTCTTACTCCCTGAGTGCCCTTCAGACAATGCGACACTTGTACCCAGCGGATACGGTCGTCCAGAACATCCATGATGCCCTGCTCCACCTGCAACGGCAGGGGAAGGAGATTTCCTTCTGCTGGGTGCCGGGGCACGTGGGTATTAGGGGAAACGAACTGGCTGATGTGGCTGCCAAAGATGTATGTTCCCTCCCTCACGTTGTTGAATGTGCCGTCCCCCTCCAGGCTGTTACCTCCCTCCTGCGTTTTCGTGTTATGCGTCAGTGGGAAGAGGAGTAGCTGGCAGTCGGTGAAAATAAGCTTCATCTGGTCAAGGCCACTACGCGGCCATGGCGGGATGAGGTTCTCCTCACTCGCCTCCGCTTCGGGCACAGTCCCTTAACGCATGGTTTTTTACTCCGGCGGGAAAACCCCCCCATCTGCAGTGCTTGTGGCGTCCAGATTACTGTCTGCCACATTTTACTTGACTGTCTTTTATTCTCTGACCAGAGGGCGGTGGTTTCTTTGCCACCGGATTTGCCCTCTATTTTGCAAGATGACACAACGACTGTGGTTAAGGTCTTACGGTTTTGTGTCCTGTCCAATTTGTTGCCTTGGATTTTAGGGAAAGGGTTTTAATTTGCATCTGGGTGACCGGCTCACCCAGGTTTTAGGTAAGAGGTCCGCCAGTCACGATTACCTCCTTGTTTCCTTTCGGTTTCTCTTCTCTTTTCCTTGTGTTTCCATTCCTTTTTAGTGTGTTCCTTCTCCTCTTGTTTTGCCTCCATATGTGAGGATTTGGAACTGTGTCAGGTCTGCGTCTTTTAGGCGTTCTCCTTGTTCGCTGTTCGTCTTAGTCCCTTCACTGCATGTGTTCCTGTTTCTATGCGTTTGGGCGCTGATGACCACTCTGTTTAGCACCCGTAAACCTCAAACACACACACACACACACACACACACACACATAATAATACAGAATGTAAAACTGTCACTTTTATATATGTTAAACATTCATTTCCCATATACAGAATTCGTTGTAACTCTAAATATTCTGTTTCGCACATTCGATCAGTACCGTTTTTGGTTATCAGTCCTTCCTTCATTATTGGTACCAATACATGTTGCGTTAGATGTCATTGTCTAAATTCACATGGTGGTAAAGTTTTATTCAGAAAAGGCTTGAGTGATATGGACTCACGCCTGTAACGAAGAAAATCCAGAAACCGTATTGATAAGTGTTGTTCGAATATCACTCGTCTCGTTTAACACATAGTTTTCCGTTTCGTTCGACGTCAAGTACCGGAACAGGAAATGTTGGTAGTGTAGTTCTCAGACTATTTCACGTGACGTTTAATATAACAGACGACTGATGTCTCCGGCAATCGTTATCACTTCGTTTTCTGCTTGCTGTAGTCAATGCTTCCCATTCCTTAAATCCAATTCTATTGCTTTACTCCATTTTCCGTACGGTTCCCACCTTCAACGTCTTAATTTCAGTTCCTTAAAATCATTTGTTATGTAGCTATTACCCAAGAAAAACTGAATAACTGTTAAAAACAATACCATCGATTTTACAGTTCACGTTTTCAAATTATTGTGGAACTTAACAGCTTCTCTTTTTCTACTATACAGGGGATTTCAAAAAGAATATACGTACTTCGAATTCGTATACTTATTACACTTTTAGATCTATGAATATGAAACTTTACACACGTCTTTACGAGTCCCTCAAGTTCAGATTACCGATGTTCAATATCTTCTCCATCAGCGACACGAATAATATCACATCGATACTCAAATTCTTCCCATACTCTGGCAAACATGTCCTTAGTCACTGATGTTATGGCACTATGGATCCGGTTCTTAACTCTTCCAGGTTATGCGGTATTGGTGGTACATAAACGTTGTCTTTAACAAAACCCCACAGGAAGAAGTCTGAGGATGTCAAATCCGGTGACTGCGGAGCCCAGCTGAGACATGTTAAATCGCCAGCTCCTTGACGACCAATGCAACGGTTTGTAGAGTTTCATTCGGATTTCTACGCACTTGGCGACTCAAGTGAGGTGGTTTTTGTGTTAGCAGCAGCGCCAACACCGTGTTACGAGTGGAGGCCGAAATGCAGGGGTTTTGGCTCACGCAGGCTGGCGTGAGGAGGGAAGAACTATACTGACGTAAGGTCTGGAACATGACGACGTATGGGAATTCAGAAAGTGGACGTAATTAGTTTGATACTTAACTTTAATCCATTAATGATGAACATCGCTCTTCACGGTACATGATTCACAATATTATCTGTTCAGAATACATTGTTAAATATAGTAATTATAGTAACTGAATATGGCGCCTTGCTAGGTCGTAGCAAATGACGTAGCTGAAAGCTATGCTAAACTGTCGTCTATGCAAATGAGATTGTATGTCGACAGTGAACCATCGCTAGTGAAGTTAGCTCTACAACTGGGGCGAGTGCTAGGGAGTCTCTCTAGACTAGACCTGCCGTATGGCGGCGGTCGGTCTGCAATCACTGATAGTGGCGACACGCGGGTCCGACGTATACTAACGGACCGCGACCTATTTAAATGCTACCACCTAGCAAGTATGGTGCCTGGCGGTGACACAACAGTGGTGCCCAGACTTGTTGAAAAATGAAGATATCTCGGAAACAACAGGTTTGTAACACAGGTAGATACTGCTGACGGTTAACTGTGTTTCCATCAAAGAAGAATGGGCCGTAAACACATGATCGACATATCGCAAAGAAAAAGAAACCTCGTTGATTTTGGGCGAATCTCGTACATGTTCAATGGCTGCATGTGGATTCTGTAGCACCCAAATTTGAACATTGTGTTTGTTTACCTGGCCAATAACATGGGAAGCCGTTTCATCACTGAACCTGATGCGTTGTACAAAAGTGTTATCATTGTCAACAGCATCAAGAATCTCGTTCCTAAATGCCACATGTTTGCATTTGTCGTCAGGACGCAGAGTTTGTAAGAGCTGTAACTTGTACAGGTTCATAACCAACCGACATCTCAAAACAAACCAAATAGTTCTTGTAGGCAGTTGTAACTTCCGACTAGAATGAAGAGTCAATTTTGGAGGACTACGTTGGAGAGCAGTTTGAATTCGTGCAACATTTTCTTCAGAAACTCGAGGGCGGCCAGGATTCTTTCCTTTACATACAAATCCTGTACCTAAAAACTGTCGATACCATGTACGAAGTATCGGAGTATAAATTTGGTACCTCAGTCTGAAACGTCTTAGCACTGTAATCATGGAATTCCACTGCGCAAACTCGAGAACACGAAATGATTTCTTCTGCGCAGTAGCCGCTTTCATGATATGCCGGTTACCAAGCAAAACAGAATTCAATTAACATCCAGCCGCTATTAATATAAATTAGGCTATGTATTCGTTTCCGCAATAGCCGATTCGTGGGGAAGCAGTTGATAGTTTGGGCAAAATAATACTTTGTAACAAGTATATTTTTTTTATACACCCTGTATTTAATATGAGTAAGTATATCATAAATATATTCAAAGATAATTAAGAAACTGCCATGGTAGTCGGCATTTGATAACACCAGAACATCTACATTATCATGACTAGATTTACGACTGTCGCCGTGTCCTCTGATATTCTCATTACTGCTATTTCATCAGCAGCAGTGATACAGGATGACAGCAGAGTGTAGTCTGAGTGACATTTACAATGTAATGCCACAAAGAAGCAACCTCATTTCCAAGATTTGGCGATGGCTCCTCGAGGTAGATATCGAGTAACGATTTCTCCAACATGATTATGTTCCAGGTTTACAACTGACAGAAGAAATTACAATTTAAATATTTCTCTTAATCACTTCCAGTTCTGTTCTTCGACAATACGGCCCAGACAAAGTGTATTTGCTTATGTGTACATAGGATAAAGTAGATGACTGGTTCGACATGTTCAGTGTGCGGCTATCGCTGCTGATCGTGATGAGAGGAACTACAGTTTCCCCTAACTCTAATGTCAGACGCTCTGAAGGGTTAATATCCGGAACGTCCGGCAGTGTGCGTTCCTCTCCCGACAGTACAGAGATAAACTCTTTGACTGGGAAGACACAAACTTGTGACTGAGATATCAATGAATAGATTCTTTTGAAAGCAGATGGTTGGACTGACACACAGCGCCTTACACCTTTGTTGTCGTCGAAGAACTACTATTAACGTCCGAAAATACAGTGAAGGGGAACTGAAACCACGAATCCAATCTTTCAGGTTGTCGTTTGTCCACAGCTCCTCTTCGAGGACGTAATACCAGACCGAATCATCCAGTTCTTGTGAACCCGTTTCTCGCTGATTGTGATATTCCGGCCAGCAAAGACGCACTATGTATGTTGCACAACGTTCTCTCAGTAAAGGAGTCATCTCCGAACGTTCTTGAGCCATTTGCCAGAGATAATGCTTCGTGACTGGGTAACATTTACCCGTGTTATCTGTTTGTTACTGTAGAAGGTATTATTATAATTCTGAATGTACGAAACCCGTCTCTAAACTTTCTCGAGTCTTAATTTTTGACGTATTGAAATTGTAGTTTCTTTTAATTTTGCTTTACATTATTCTGTAACACTAGCTACCCTGTTTGAGAAATGTTATTTGATTTCCTTTGGACTTTAGCTTTAGGATACAAACTGTAAAGAGTGTGTGGTGTGTGTGTGTGTGTGTTCGTGTGAAAAAAACTGAAGTGCTTCCCAGAGCAGCAAGTTAAAGCAGTTTGACATGAATCTTTGTGCACTAGAAGACAAACAAAACGATATCTAAATAGGAACGTTTTATGGAATAGTAAAAGACACATACGCTTACATAATCTACGCGCAGCTGAAAATGGAGTTTGTAAGGCTATTGTTCAACATTACTTAATAAGTAAGCATTTGTCGAAATGCTGTCCTAGAATTGAATGTGTATGACTGAGGCACTCAACACAGGCAGCAATTTGTGATGTGTGAGCCTCGGGTGTGCATTGGTTGAGCGACATTTGTCAAAATAAAGAAAACGTTTCATGCTACGCATCTATAATTTTAATTTCTGAATGTCGATGTTCCGCTGCAGGCAATACCTTCTCTTGCTGAAGTTCGATATTCTCTTTGCTTTGTGCTAATAGATCCATACTGTGCAGATGAGGATGTTCCCCCAGATACGTAATCACTGGCCCTCAGTTTCCAACAATAATGAAAGCAGTACTTCCCTGAACCATTAAGAACAGAATGCGAGGTCAAAATATACATTCCACCTCACATTTTAATTACAAGACCCCATGTAACTAACACGCCAAGGCAGTATGCAGTACAGGCAGAAAACAACGATCGTTCTCATCAACAGCCGTCGATGTATCTTGCCGAACCTGAAATAATATTTATTCATGGTGGCTCGCAATTGCAGGGCTTAATGAGACCAATTAACTGACTGTGCTATCATCAATGTTCACTGGTTTCATTACGATTCTACAGGTGTGCTCAATATGGCAGGGAGCTACGGTGCAGTTGCTTTAAATAAATGTAATAAACCATGTAGCTTGGATGGAATCAAATAATTACAAGAGGATGCTACGAACATGAATGTATATATACCGTATCATACAGCAGGATTGGTTCACAAAAGTCATATTGATTCAAAGGCCGGCTTTTAATATACTAATTCCAAAAAGGCAATAACTCACGGTTCGGGAAGCGGTGAAAAGTATGAATCTACAACACGTCTGATTAACAACACTATGATCGCTCCGTTAAACAGATTCCATTTAACAAGGAAATGAGCAATCTATCTGGACGTAGTGTAACCACAAATTTATTTTATGACCTTTTGAATACATTTCTGAAACAACTTGTACATTCGCCTGACAGTTACCGCAACAAGTAACTGAAAAGATCTCATCTGTTCACGACTGTAGAAATTTCGAAATAATTCAGGCCAACAACAGACAAAGTTTACACCCCACCTAATCTAAGAGGGCACTACTCGACGAAAAACAGCAACAGACCTTCAAGAAGAAACGTAACTGGCAACAGAAAGGTGACTGAGCATTCAAACTAAGGAAAGCTTTGTGGTCCTAAAGTCCCTTGTAGCCCATCCAATGCTAAGAGAGTTCACATCGCCCCACAGACAGACACATTAAGGAGAATAGCGAAGTAGGAAATATTAAATTAAGTACAGGGAGAGGGTTTGTCTACATGGATACAAGATACTCCCTACATACGCATGTGATCAGTGTGCAATACAAGTGATATTTCAGCAAATAAAAATCAAATCAAATAGTAAATGAAGTTAGAAGAACTTCGTATACGTGTCAAGTATGGATGTAGTGGACAGTACTCCTTAAACATGCCGCCACGTCACATCATTCCCATTGCCGGTTCAAAATTGTTGGCAGTAGAACTTTCACTATCAAATGTGGTGAGTCTTTTGCCAAACAGCCTAACAGTTTCTCTGGTCCGGACAAGCCGTTTATCTGAAGTTTCACAGGATACTGATATAAGGAAAGCGTAAAAATTGTTTCATATTGCAACACAGTAATCCCAATGGTTATTAGCTAAAACATGGAGGTCCATTTAACATAAATACTTCCTCATGTGAAAGATGAACGAACAACAAGAATGCAATATACAGGTATAAACAAAAATCTTTGAACACATCAACGGTGTCACTGTATGGGGTGGTATTTACTAGTAAAATCTGTATAATGTGGAAAGCAAATTATGAATGATTTGCTGCTCTCATCCATTGGTGTGCATGTGAAATCAAATGAATTTACAAAACATAAAAAACTATTATTAAGTAGGAAAATTGCGATACACGCTAATCTCAGCACATTTCAAGTTAGTAAAGGTGAACTCTTGGAGTTTCTCGCTTTATGTAATACTGGCTTGTGATATGTGACAGAAAAAAAGTAAACGAAATTATGCGTTTTGGTACATTTGATCATAGGTGTAAAATATGGAGAACAATGTGTGGAAAACAAACACTATCAATAATAAAAACTACTTCATATGTTTGTTTAGCTGTTCATTAGTGTCAACTAAGTGCAGTAGAAACGTGAAACAACAATAAACTACAATACAAAAATGCATAACTTAAAATGAAAAAGTTGCATTAAAAGTACTCCTCACAGGCTGGATTTGTAATCAGTCTGCTGAAATCACAAAAACAACGAGAAGAAAAAATCTTTAATTCCTCTTTGTGAGGCCCAGAAAATGCCAGCCAAAATATTTTCCGGCCAAAACTTTCTATTTCCCTTCGTAGTCATTACCATCGTAGTCATTTAATGTACTTAAAGGCTGTGAACTGTTTTACTAATCTTCACTGTCTTTCCGCAAAAGCACTCTAAGTCAAGATCCAAGACATCTGCGTCGCAATTTAATCCAGTTGTACGTTACTTCCATTGAAATAAGTGGACCATAGTCCAACATACAGTTTGTAGTGTATTGCAAAGTATATAAGCGAGTGGGACAAATGTACCGGGTTACAGAACATCTGTTTGAGTCTGTAGTCGGTACAGTAACAGCCCTACATCCCTCTGAACTGACTTAGGTAACATAACTCAAGATTGCATACGAGGCAGTTCAGTTACGACTGTTACTAATGTGATATCATTACCTTGATCGCTGACACTTTTCACGAATTTTCTTAATGTACCTTGCCAGTCACAAATAATAACTTGTCGTCGCTTGCTAGTTCGAGCTTCTAAGAGGGCAAATTTGCGAATTACAAAAATTCATTACTTTTTGCTCTTTGGCGAATTTCTTTCGTTAAGTTATTCACATTTTCGGGAAAGTGCAGTTAAGGGTGTATCCCATATAGTTGTAATGATCATAAACAGAAATTAAGAATTTATTCTAACGATCCAAAACCAAAACCTACTTTTCTAATCAGTCCAGTTATAGTTTTAAGAACAGTATTCTCTATAAACGAAGACGCCAAAGTCTAAAACTGCTCCTGTGTAATGAAGACTTGTTGTAAACCAGTGTTAATCACTGTGGTAAGACGCTAATAAAAGTACCCCCTTGAGCTGTTTGATATCATTGAGTTATTGATGGTTCAAAAAGACAGTTACTTGTAGGCTAAATTTAAAAAGTTGAATATGCTTTTTATGTCCCACTTTCATGTTCGTTTTATAGACCGGTATACACAGAAAATTCTCAACTATTATTATTTTTTCTCGACACACCTGTTACCCTGTGCTGTGAAAATGGATATTATTATCAATCAGCTCTGAAGCAGCCAAATTCTTTATCTTCCTACTGCACACCAGGACGTCTCTCAATTGGATTTCACACCATCTTAAGTACCATGTCTGATGACAGTGGTTGTGGCCCAACGTTTTCCACTTTAGTGGCCAAATGTTTGGTCATGTGATACGCTCATTAAGACATTAAACAGTTGATTATGATTTCCAAGTGAGTCATATGTGATTTCGACATCTCACACAGTGGTTACTCGTTTGCCTTTTGATATCATTTCATTACAAAGATAATCAAGAAGAAGGTTCTTTTTGTAGACACTAAATACACATTAATAGCTTTTCCGTTTTCAAATGAAGTGCATACATAGCTTTTGCACACTAAAGCTACGTTAATAGCTTTGTTCATATTCAAAGGAAGTGCCTACATATATTGTGCATATCTGGCAGAACGCGACACGAGTCACTGTATTCTTCAAGTATTCTTTACTATTTTCGCGTAAATCACTAGTCAAGTGCAAGAAAATATAGAACGCCAGATTTCTAGTTAAACTTGTAAGCAGGCTAATCTACCGATACAAAACAACGAGCAGAGTGCCAGAAGGTGAATCTTGATGACCACATTGATTTGCAGAACTCTCCCAAAACCAGTAAGAAATATCTCTACATCGACTTCCATCTGTATATACTCTAAATCATGGCCATACACATTAATTCTTCGTAATAATTAAGAAATGTCACGTTAGTCTTTATTTACTGTAAGTTACCTCAATGTTGATATTTAATCTTGGATCTCTACATGGTTTACTGTTTCTTTTTCTTGCTGTTAATGTAACCAAATTACCCTTTTAAATTGGTATTTGTTGCAGTAGGCCACTTCAAATTAAAGAGTAAAACACAGTGATATCTACATCACCATAGTTGACTTCAGTAAATTCCGAATATACACTCCTGGAAATTGAAATAAGAACACCGTGAATTCATTGTCCCAGGAAGGGGAAACTTTATTGACACATTCCTGGGGTCAGATACATCACATGATGACATTGACAGAACCACAGGCACATAGACACAGGCAACAGAGCATGCACAATGTCGGCACTAGTACAGTGTATATCCATCTTTCGCAGCAATGCAGGCTGCTATTCCCCCATGGAGACGATCGTAGAGATGCTGGATGTAGTCCTGTGGAACGGCTTGCCATGCCATTCCACCTGGCGCCTCAGTTGGAACAGCGTTCGTGCTCGACGTGCAGACCGCGTGAGACGACGCTTCGTCCAGTCCCAAACATGCTCAATGGGGGACAGATCCGGAGATCTTGCTGGCCAGGGTAGTTGACTTACACCTTCTAGAGCACGTTGGGTGGCACGGGATACATGCGGAAGTGCATTGTCCTGTTGGAACAGCAAGTTCCCTTGCCGGTCTAGGAATGGTAGAACGATGGGTTCGATGACGGTTTGGATGTACCGTGCACTATTCAGTGTCCCCTCGACGATCACCAGAGGTGTACGGCCAGTGTAGGAGATCGCTCCCCACACCATGATGCCGGGTGTTGTCCCTGTGTGCCTCGGTCCTATGCAGTCCTGATTGTGGCGCTCACCTGCACGGCGCCAAACACGCATACGACCATCATTGGCACCAAGGCAGAAGCGACTCTCATCGCTGAAGACGACCCGTCTCCATTCGTCCCTCCATTCACGCCTGTCGCGACACCACTGGACCACTGGAGGCTGCACGATGTTGGGGCGTGAGGGGAAGACGGCCTAACGTTGTGCGGGACCGTAGCCCAGCTTCATGGAGACGGTTCCCAATGGTCCTCGCCGATACCCCAGGAGCAACAGTGTCCTCAATTTGCTGGGAAGTGGCGGTGCGGTCCCCTACGGCACTGCGTAGGATCCTACGGTCTTGGCGTGCATCCGTGCTTCGTTGCTTTCCGGTCCCAGGTCGACGGGCACGTGCATCTTCCGCCGACCACTGGCGACAACATCGATGTACTATGGAGACCTCACGCTCCACGTGTTGAGCAATTCGGCGGTACGTCCACCCGGCCTCCCGCAAGCCCACTATACGCCCTCGCTCAAAGTCCGTCAACTGCACATACGGTTCACGTCCACGCTGTCGCGGCATGCTACCAGTGTTAAAGACTGCGATGGAGCTCCGTATGCCACGGAAAACTGGCTGACACTGACGGCTGCGGTGCACAAATGCTGCGCAGCTAGCGCCATTCGACGGCCAACACCGCGGTTCCTGGTGTGTCCGCTGTGCCGTGCATATGATCATTGCTTGTACAGCCCTCTCGCAGTGTCCGGAGCAAGTATGGTGGGTCTGAAACACCGGTGTCAATGTGTTCTTTTTTCCATTTCCAGGAGTGTACATTAATCTACCATCTTTTGCAAATAGTAACTGACATGTAGCCTGAAATACTTACTTGACACTTCTGGTATAAACTGTTATGTTATAGCACGTACAAACTAGGTTATGCTTAATGTTGGGAGTACAGTATAAGGGTAGTTGAAATAAAAGTCTGGTTGAAAGTTAAATGTTGCATCGACTGTACCGATTCCAGAATGTAGACATACGACGAGAAATGTACATTTACGCTGTAACTAATAAAGTATAATAAGACCATAAAAAATCGAAAAATGCGTAGCCAAGAGAGAAAGACTTTCGACTATTGAACCAGTAACGTTATACAGGCTGTACATTTTAAAATGTTTAGAGGAGATAACAATACGTACTTTCTTACGTGACAAATATGTCGCATGTGCACCCTTTCCCTTCTAGGATCCCTGAAGTTTCTGGCGCTAATGATGCTCAGAGACGATGTTCATGCTGCTGTGTGACGAATATTGTTTTAAAGCTGCTACTGAAAACGTCGTACGTTTACTTAACCAACAAGTGACATACACAAGTACATGAAATTATTGTTTAACACGCTGTTAGCAAATATACTGATGAGCCAGAACATAAAGACCGTCTGCTTAACAGCTTGCTTGTTCGTCCTCGGAACGAAATACATAAATGATTCTGCTTGTCAGGGATCCGACAATTGGTTTGTAGGTTTTTCGAGGTATGTGGCATTAGATGTCTACGTATAGGTCATGTAATTGGCATAAATAACAGGTCGTGATTTGGGCACGCGGTGATGGTGCCCGATAGCGACTCAGATGGGTTGCACGTCATTTAAATCAGGCGAATTTTTCCACCGAAACATCAACGTGAGTTCACTATAATGCCCCGAAAAACGCTGTAGCATGGTTCTGGCCCCGAGACACGGACAATTATACTGCTCAAAGGTGACTTTGCCGTCGCGGATGCTGGTGGTTCGCAGCTGTCAGTCTTAGATTACTATCACAAATCCCATGCAATCCTAGGGGAACGTCTGCCATAGCTAAATACTGCTCCACCAGCCTGCGTCCGTGGCGCGCTGCACATTTTGAGCCACTGTTCACCTCGATGACGGAGTTCGCGGAGACGACCATCGACACATTGAAGCAGAAATGTGATTCACCAAGACTCGACAAGTTTCGATTGATGGATGGTCTAATCCCAATGGTTCCGTGCCTATTGCAATCGTAATGGACGATGTCGTTGCGTCATGTGAACACGTAGCAATGGTCTGCTGCGGAGCGACATGTTCAACAATGTAGGATGAACGGCGTGCTGCGAAACACTTGTGCATGCAACAGTACTGTGCTCAATCAGGAGACATGCCACAGATCACCATCTGTCCTGTTTTACAAACGAGACAATCATCCGAACTCCGTGACCTGTGAAGAGTCCACTCTCCATCTACCTCTTTTCGTAGATACTCGTGACAGTAACATGTCAACGTTCAACCACCTTCGCTCTTTCAATATACTTGTTCCCAGGCTCTGCGTAACAATAATGTTCCCATTGTCAATGTCTCAATGGATTTTCCAATGTGCAGCCCATATCTTGGCTAGGGTGATCCCCCATCCGTGTCTGCTCCACTCACATAGTTTTGTTAGTGCGTCACGTGCCCGCGTCGCCACCAGAGGGATCCAACATCGCGGTGGGCAGTGGTCATAATGTTTTGCTTATCAGTGTGGTTCCTCTTCTAGTGTCTCTGTGTGTGTTTCATACTCCAAACACAAAAATAAAGGCATGGGCGTGTGTTCGAGAGAACGTAATGGCTACGGTACTGACCTACCCCTCCCAAGCCAGCAGTTGCGGAAAATGTTGTCTAACTGTTCTCTGAAATCGGGAGCTGTCGTGCTGGAACCAGTGTCATTGAATGACTGACAGTGGCTCATTTTCTAATGTTTCCTGTTTTGTTTCGGTGAGATAGAAACGGTAACTTTTTCTCACTAGTAAGTGCTAGGTAAACGAGCAAAATTGTCTATTACCTTTATTACAAATCTCGAGTTCGACATCATGTGTCCCCACTGAAAAGGAATGAAACTAACATCATCGCATGACTTCTCCAATATCCTACCTATACCAAAAGGGTAGCTGGTAGCCGTTGAACATAACGTCACTATTTATCGCAAATAAAATTCACATTCCTAACACGATACAAAAAATAAGAGAAAAGGTATTTATGAAATATTCATTCGGTTCTTGGAGGGACGAAGACTCATAAAAAACTGAAACACACGGCATAGATGTTCGATAATGATGGTTTTATATTTTTATGTGAGTTTCATTTCGGTTTCCTAGGACGTCCTCACAACAAAAGCATCAACTAAATATTATTGTGTTTATATCATGTTTTGATATTAAGAACAAGGTGTGCCCGGTTCCCTGGGCTCTGAAACTCCCGAGCAAGGACTCCACCAAAATAATATCTATCACAAGAACAAAACACATCAAGTCTTGTCACACGGTGAGAAGAACAAGTTTCGTAAGTATATCATTGTTGGTTCAATAAAAGTTTTTTTATCTCTAAGTGCGTAACAGTCAAAGCTGGGGCGACAGGCAGCACAACAAATGTTCAATAATCATAGGATCAAAAACTCCTGACGAAGTAGTTTTGCTTCTATGGTATGTGCGACTCGCTCGTCACTAAAAACTCAAGAAGTGGGCGTTCTGATATGCACTTTTCACTCTGCTCTCTCCTTCTCTCTCTGCCCTCAAACTCCTCAAAACACTTCGAAGGATTGTAAGTCGTTTCCCTGCCTATGCTTCTTATTTACTACAGCTGTGAAATTCAAAATTTTATTGTGATAATATCTTACGTTTGCCGTACTGAAAAATTAAACTGTTGATTTTAAAATATAGGACAGAATGTTGGTTTAAAGGCGTTGCGACAAAATCTTGCATCGAAATTTCACTGACGAAGCTGCAACATCATAAGATTTACGATCAGACTACGAGATTGAAAAAGGTGATGTAAATACTTCAAGCTCCATGGTTTCAAGCAGTAACACATCTAACGAAAGTATTATGAATCTTATACCAATTTCAAGCCTGTTGATACTGACAGTACATGCTATAAAACTCGCTACTTCTCAATAGTTCCATGATATCTGCTGAGATCTGCCGACGTTTAGAAAATACAAGCCCCTTTTGCCAAGACAAGAACGAAGAATTTTATATTGTAAAAAACGACAATAACACTTCGTTACAAAAGTAAAATATCACTTTTCCGAAACGAGTAATTATTTCCCATTGCAACTTGTAAGTTTTACATTGGGTTCAAGGGTGCCTACAACTTTCCTCGGCTACGTCATTCTTGGGCTCGGCGGCGTTTTAAATAACAATGTGCATAAAATGTCAGAGCGCAGAAGTTCATGTGAGGTGTAAGGTGAGTTATTGATGTCATATCGCCTCTGGATGTCTCTGATGGATTTACAAGTGACCATAATCTCATTTAATTTACAATTACAAACGGAGATAACCACTTGGACGCTAACATACAGCCTGAGCTACTATATAATCTACGCAAAGCGAATTGGGCACTTCTGTAGGCAGAAGTCAACATACAAACACAGCAAAGAACAGCATTTGATGTTGGCGCCAAAGCGGAAATATTGCTGCGAGCTTTGCAGACGGCCCAAGACAAAGACGATCCTAACGTATGTAAGGAAGTCACAAAAGTTTAAACTTCCCTGGAGTCCCGTCACACAATCCTTAAGACGAAAGCAAGGAAGGCCAGCAGATATTACCAAAGATCGTTAGGGGACACAGAATAAAGAAGACTGAGTTTCTATCGAACAGCCAAATTATGTAAACAGCTACTAGAACAAAAATGAGTAAAGAAATGGGAGATGTACATTGAGGAACTAATGGTCATAGATGTTTCGGGTTTTCCATATAGACTTTCCCAAGCAAGGTTCGATCATCCACCGTATTATCTATCCTGAGTCGGTCCGACGGCACGATAGCGGCAAACTAGGAGACATCAGTATCTACGCATAACTCTAGTGCCGGAGGTTACAACAATGGAAGACACGAAGTAACATCATCTTCGCTCTGAATTACTACAGCAACTCGAAAGCAATATTGTTGTGATTCCACTTTTCCAGGAAGGCGATAATTAAACCAGGCCCTGGTGCAACAGCGGTACTGGCTAGTGGACCAAGTTGGACCTTAAATACTTTTTTTTTGAGTCATCGAACTGGTTCAGTGAGGCCCGTCACTTTATCCTCTCCTATGCGAACCTCCTGGTGTCTTGGAAGTTACTAGCTGATGCCTTAACCTGTGTCCTACTGTACTGTCCCTTCTTCTTGTCAGCGGATTCCTTATGATCCTTTCCTCGCACATTCTGCCTACAACCTCATCACCCCTTCACTTTTCAGTCCACCCAACTTTCAACGTTCTTCTGTAGTACCATATCTCAAATGCTTACATTCTCTTCTTTTCCTGTTTTTCTATCGTCCATGTTTCTCTACCAACAATGGTGTGCACAAAACGTACATTTGCAGAAATCGCGTCCTCAAATAAAGGCCTATATTTGATATTAGTAGATTTCTCTTCTCTCTTAATGCCTTTTTTTGTCAGTGCTCTTTATCTCCTGCCTACTCTGCCCGTCATGGGTTATTTTGCTCCCTAGATAGCAGTATTCCTTAACCATATCTACATCATGATCACCGATCCCGATATTAAATTTCCCGTTGTTCTCATTTCTGCACCTTCTCATTACTTTCGCCTTTCTTCGATTCACTCTCAGTCCATACTCTGTACTTATTAGACTGTTGAGTCAATTTAACAGATCCTATATTTCTTCCGTACGTTTATTGAAGATAGAAATGTCGTCAGCGAATCTTATCGTTGATATCCTTTCACTTTGAATTTTAATTCCACTCCCGGAACTTTCTATTTCCTTAAATCCTGATTCAAAGTACAGATTGAACAGTAGGGGCGAAAGTCTATATCTCTGTCTTACATCCTTTTTGATCCTAGCACTTGGTTCATGGTCTTCCACTGTTATTGTTGGGGTATGGGTACTTGTACATACTGCACTGTATATTGTATTTCCCTGTAGCTCCTATTTTTCTCATAATATCCAACATCTTGCCTCATCTTATCAGCAACCTTGGATGCATGAGCTGTTGAGCTGACTGTGCTACAACTCTCGCATTCTCCGGCTTTGCAAGTTTCGGGATTGTGCGGATTATATTTTGCGAAAGTCAGATGGTACATCGCAAGACTCATTCATTTTACACACCAACGTGAATAGTCTTTTTTTGACTCTTCCCCAATTATTTTAGAAATTCCGATAGTATGTTATCTATTCCTTCTGACTTAATCGATGTTATGACTTCCAAAGCTGTTCTAAATTTTGATTCCAACACTAGACCCCTAGATCTTCTGTATCGACTCCTCTTTCTTCTTCTATCACTTCTTCAGACAAGTCTACCACCTCAGTGACGCCTTCAGTGTGCTCTTGCCCCCTATCCACAGCATTTAAAAGCGGAATTCCCATTGCACTGTTAATCTGTTAAAGCTGACACCATTGCTTTTAATTTCACCTAGGGTTGTTTTGGCTCTTCTATGTGCTGAATTAGTCTTACCGCCAATCATTTCCTTTTCTATTTCACCATATCTTTCATGCAACCTTGACGCTTTAGCTTCGCTCAACTTCCTATTTATTTCATTCCTAAGCGACTTATAATTCTGCATACCTGAGTTTCTCTGAACATTTTTGTAATTCTTTCATCGACCAACTGTACTATTTCTTCTTTTACCCATGGTTTCTTCGCAGTTACCTTCTTTGTAAATATGTTTCTTCCAGCTTCTGTGATTGCCCTTTTTTCCTCTGCAACTGAACCGATCACTGAGTTTTTCCATTATCGCAGTACCTAAAGCCTCAGCGAACATCAAGCGTATCTCTTCAGACCTTGGTACTTCCGTATGCCACTTCTTTGCAAACTGATTTTTCATGACAAGTCTTTCAAATTTCAGCCTACTCTTCATCCTTACCATATGGTGATCCGAGTTTATATCTGCCCATGGGTAAGTCTTACAAGCTATATCTGATTTCGGTGTTCTGCCTGGCCATAATATAACCTAACTGAAATCTTCCTATATCCCCTGGGATTTTCTAGTATACTCCCTCGTCTTGTGATTCCTGAACAGAGTACTCGCTACTACTACATGAAATTTGTTGTAGGACTGAATTATTCTTTCTCCTTTCACATTCCTTTTGCCAAGCCCTTACTCTCCCTTAACTCTTTCTTCTACTCCTTCTCCCACAACCGCATTTCGACCCCCATAACTATTAGATTTTCATCTCCCATTGCGTACTGAAATAACCATTCTATTTTTAAATATACTTCCTCCATCTCTTCATCTTCTGCGATGTAGGAGTGGATACGATAACTTTTGTTGTCGGTGCTGACCTGCTGTCGATTCTGACGAGAATAACTCTTATCACTGAAAAGTTCACATTAGTTCTCTCGCTGACCTAGCTTTTAAGTCATTACGAATTCTCTTCCCGTTGCACCATTTTCTGCTGCTGTTGATATTACCCTGTACTCATCTGATCAGAAATCCTTTTCATCTTTCCGTTTCACTTCACCGACCCCCACTAAATCTTGATAGAGTCTTAGCGCTTCGCATTTCATATTTTATGACTTCCTTGTCACGTTCAGAATTCTGACATCCCCCCCCCCCCCCCCCCGACTAGTATAATATTATCCTCTTGTTGGTTATTCAGCCTTCTTCTCAACGTCATCTCTCCCTTGCATGGAGAATGAGAAACTAGCCAGTGGAGAGGTCATCATGACAGTTTTTCAGTTACAGGTCACATGTCCTGTGGATACACGACATGTTTCTTTAGTTCAGTGGTTTCTATTGTCTTCTTCATCCTAATGCCATTGATCATTGTTGATTTTCTATCTTCAAGGGCAGTTTCCCACTCAAGGACAAGTGAGTCCCCTGAAACTCTTTCCGTTCGTCCGCCCTCTTTGACACGGCCGTTGGCTGACCGTGAGTGACTTCTCATGCCGGAAGTCTTCGGGCAACATTGGTAATGATTACTAATCACAATTTAAGGGGTGAGGATATCTTAACTGGGACCAATGACGTTTTGAAAACTAATAAAAGATACTACCCGTAGATCACGTGAGTTAGTTATTAAACGAAAGTCTTTTACATGGTCGGGAGCCCAGAATCTAATAATCTCAGCTATTATTATACCAAAAATTGGAAGACAAAGCCCCAAGTTTATCGTACTCTTAGTCTGGTACAGGAAAAGCTTCTGTGCTGTCTCCTTAGAGATAAGTAGTTGGTATGAGGCCCCTGGAGTAAGATTTTTGGAAAGGGAAAACCATCCAGAATGCGATAAATGACCCAAAGAATCGTGTGAACACTTCGGAGGACAAGTATATAATAGGAATAATGATTAATATAGCTGGGGAATTTGATAATTTGTGTTGGCCCCCCGTGTTCAAAAGACAGAAACAGATAAACTGACCTTAGTGCATTTGCAACGGTCTAGGAGAGTACTGCACACACGTGCAGGTGCAATTGAGCTCTGGTATATGGTATAGAGCCATTACTGAACCAGTTTCTGTCTATAACAAACACTAATTCCTGCGCCGCCTATGCAATCTGTTAATTGTAGTATCTTCCAGCGCATGTTCAAATTAGAGGAAAACAGTAGGGTAGTTCTAAAAAGACTGAGTAGCTGGTGACTAGACAACAAACTAATGATGGCATTCCACAAAAAAGGGTCATATGTTACTGAAAGAAACTTTATCAAGAACTAGGAACCCCACAAACAGAACAAATTACGAACCTGTGTAAAGAAAAGAAGTATTTGGATACCTTGGAATTAACAATGACGAAAAGCAATATTTCATGCACATGTAGATTCGTCAGCAAGAGAGGCATTAAAACCCAGAGTAAAATACGAGTAGCAACAACTGACCAAGCAAGTTTGCAGCTGCCACTAGGTGCAGTCAGAACGTAGCACAACGCTATCTTACTCGTTACTGTGGGTTATGGCTCAGGCTTTCGGACCAGAAAGGGAAGTACAGCACAGAAAAGTGTACTGGAGCGCCTGACAGGCGTGTGTAGAACAATACGGACTTAAGTGCTGATACAAGGCTTGCTACGCCTGGACATAGATGTAAGAAGGAAAGGTGCATAATATTGGCTTAAAAATTGTGAATATGGTACATAAAAGAGTTACTGGTCATAAGGGCCGAACTGAATAAGGAAATGAAGTCATGCATTGATAGAGAATGACAAGAAATCTGGGACAGGGCAGAAACAGGAGGAGAATGTATGTACCAGTTCCTTCCTAGTGTAAAGGAAAGTTCAATAATGACATACTTCCTTCCGATCACGAGAGCTATACACTATCTGTCGGACATGGTTTATTCCACCTCCTTACTAAAGGTGCGACAGTGGACCACAGACACTTGTGAATGTGGAGCAATAGGCACCAGGAATGCATCGTCTGGGAATATGCCATTACATAAGACGATGCAGACTAGGACAGGAACGCATTTGGTAATGCAACTGCCTATAACATAACAAAATATCAGCTTATCGATTGCAAGCCTACGGTGCTGAGAGAAAACCAAGAAGCTGCAGTACATCATGTTAATGAGACGTGCCACAGTAAAACTTCCACCTGCAACAGCCTTCTGGAAACAATGAGAAGGTGAACCTAGGAGGCAACCAGGGACGATTTCCAGGGACCCTTACAGCCATCTCCCAATCTCTACACCTGTCTCCCCGCACACCCTGCTACCATGTGTGGGACGCTTTTGTATCATACACTGTGCGCGTGTTATATTTTGCTTCAGTGCTTTCTTATCGTTCTGGGAACACAGACACAGCAAGGCCACCTTCCCATCATTCTGTGCCCCGTTCGTCGAGTTTACAACTGCTTTGAAGCAATATGTTCAGTTTTCGGATATTTGTTATAAAGGGAAATTAATTTAAAGTATTCAACATATATTATGACGTCATGTCAGCGTAACGTACACAACTGCTCAGCGTTCAGGTATTTGTTACAACAAATTATTCTTGCCCAAAACATTTGAATAATGTCGCAACCAGCATAAGATCCATAAGAAACATAGCGCTCAAAGTTAACAGTAAAATTTATCACCCATTTCAGGGTGCTGCTCTGTAGTGAGTAAGATACTTTGACAGTATGAAAACTTCATACCAGGGCAGAGTCTGAAAAAAAAGATATTAATCAGAGCGATGCCAACATCATTTAATTTCGTAGGAAGTAAAATCCGGAAAACAAAAATAGTAAACATTCTACACACAATACCGTGCAAGCTCACCTCCTCAACCTTTGATATTTTTATGGTAATGTGATTGCATGTGCACCATCATTTGCTGTTCATCATGATGTGCAGCCAGAAGCAGCGATGAGCTCGAAGAAGAAGACTATTGCTGTTTAAGATGTCAGTTGATCTCTAATTATGTATATTATGTGTGTATGTGTCATTTCTTTTATAATTAACCCGGTCTTATTGTTTGGATCATCAGTATACCGCCTATCAGAAGCAAGGCGTTATAGCCGACGTGACTGCTGTCAACCCATCCTCACTGGTTGAAAGTACTTACTGTCAACTAACCATGACCTAAATATCAGAATTTAATTACCACTGGGTGATGTGCATTTCTGTTGCTTGTATCCCTGTATGGTACTAATCAATTTCGCTTCTCCTTCCACTGCAGAAGGTGCTGCTCTCAAAATACTGTTGTCGGACAATTCATTGGTACGAGCATCGACCTTCGCATCACCCCAGCATAGCAGTAGGAGGGTGGGACTGTCGACTTCATCACTGTCACCTCAGCCTGGGCAATTAGGTGACTCGCCCTTGGCTAAAGGTAGCTGGGCAGTGCTATCGACATCTTCAATTGCACCTCAGCCAGGACTATCAGCCCACTGCACCTGGCCTAGTAGCAACATGCTCGTGCTATCAATGTCATCACTATCACAGTGTCCAGAGTCTAACAGCAGACCACAGCCCGCCACATTGATAACGTCAGTGCCGGATTATGTCATCTGGCTAGCACCTTTCACGCATGCCAAGCGGTGTCGAAAAGGAATCTTCCAGAAATCATTAGTACTCAGCCACATCCTACCATCAGATGCAAAGCGGTTCTCTTCTGTTAGTTGTATCACACCGCTAAAGAAGGCAGTAATGATGCTGCAGAGGCAAGTATCATCAAACTATGGCGGAGAGATGGCGTACCACCACAGGACATGTCAGTTGCAGAGTGGAATGGAACTGTAAGCGCAATCGTTCTACTAAAGTGTTTTTCCGATATGAATGGAAGAGAGTCTGGTAAGGTGTTCAGCCGCATAATCCATCTTGATGT
Source organism: Schistocerca gregaria (assembly GCF_023897955.1). Taxonomy (NCBI): domain Eukaryota; kingdom Metazoa; phylum Arthropoda; class Insecta; order Orthoptera; family Acrididae; genus Schistocerca; species Schistocerca gregaria. The sequence continues at coordinate 187,534,784 of NC_064924.1, forward strand.
GCACTGTCACGTTTTTTATCCAGTTGATAGGGGTCCAATTACATCCCACTCCTAGGTTGTATTTCCCTAAATAGCTACGTTGTCCAGAATCTAGAAGAGAAGGATTAATAATGCTTAGGATGGTCACTTCTGGCTTGTGATAGAAATTAACCAAAAGATGCCTGTCGTATGTATACATTATAACTTTGAAGCATTCTCATTCCATGTCACCATGTCACCATGTGTCACATGTGGAAAATTCGACAGGCAGAACCCCAATTTTTCTGCTCATGTTTACAGGCAGCATGTAGATGAGGAAACAAGCAAGACAGGAGATGTGAAGCATAAAGGCACGAGGGCAAGAAACAACACTACCTTTGGATCAGAAACATGTCTCACCTATTTTCCCCACAAATGAGGAGCAAGATATTTTTCTCCATTGCCTGAACTCTCGTACTAAGCCTGCGTATTCATAAAGACATCTGATCGATTTCTCAGCCCTGGAAATGGTACATGTGGAATTTCCCACTGATGATAAGAAATTATTAAAATTTAAGAGCGAACACCACCACGAACGATGTCCCTTTGTTGTATACACTGACATTTAGTGTTTACTAGTTCCTCCGGTACATTGCGAAGGTGATACTTACTCGTCTCGAACCACTTAACTTACCATATGTAGCAGCATATCAGGTCTTATGCTTGTATGACTGCAGTCGCAAAAAATTTGACTTGTATGTTGGGGATAATAATGCAAGATGGTTTCTCTGTGACGTTGTAAAACTTGCATGGGATGTTGATGGCGTTAACAGCAAAAACATCTCAATGACCAACTCGCAGGACCACAATGCCTTATAAAAGCATGCAGTTAAATGTCATATTTGCGACCTGCCTTTGGACAGGAAAGTGGGAACTCAACACAGAGGACACTGTCAACTAACAGCGAGGTTCCGCAGTGCAGCTCACAACCTATGCAACATGAAGTACAAACTATCACATGTCCCCATCTTCTTCCATGATTTGAATGGGTGCGATGCTCACTTCCTTGTTGAGGGCTTAAGTGCTATCAGCCTGGAGAATGATAAGGTCAGTATCATATCTGACAATACAGAAAAATATTTTCCAATCTCCAAATAAATGACGCCTTTGCACTTCCCTTTTCAGATTTTCTAGCTTCCCTACCACGCTCATGCATGTGACATTCCACGTCCCGACTCGTAGACGTTATCCTTCCGTTGATTATTCAATCTTATTCTCATGGTAGTCTCCCCCTGGGCTGTCCCCTCCCGGAGATCCAAATGGGAGATATTCAGGAATCTTTTGCCAGTGGAGAAATTATCATGACACTTCTTCAATTACAGACCACATGTCCTGTGGATACACGTTATGTGTTTTTCATGCGATGGTTTCCATTGCCTTCTGCATCCTCAGCCCCTTGATCATTGCTGATTCTTCAGCCTTTAGGGGCAGCTTCGCACCTCTAGTACAAAAGAGTTCTCTGAACCTCTGCCCGCTCCTCCGGCCTCTTTGGCAAGGCCGTTGGCAGAATGAGGGTGACTGCTTGTGATGGAAGTCTTCGGCCGTCAATGCCGATTATTACCCAAAATGTAAGCAGCGGCGGGATCTGAACCCGTGCAGGCCAATATTATTGGTGTAGCAACGGGACCGTACAAACCTCCCCTCACCGATTTGTTTCTTGTCGGCAGGGCGGGTGGAGTATGGCTAGGACCTCAACTAATGTAAAGACGAAAACGCAACTAACCGTATTCGGGAAAATAGAGTTTTAATGTGATAGGCATGTGCGTATATACCACTGTCTGGTCGCAGATAGACAAGGAGTCCGTACCCAAGTCATTAGGTGCTTAGTTTCAGAAGCGCAAGGTCTCTCGAACCTCGCTGTTGGTGCATATTTTCTTTTTTCTATTCCCAATTAACTACAACAGATATATCATGCTTGTGCAAAACACCACCATTTAATGATTAATTTATCATTCCCATAATATTATCCCAAAAAACAGGAACACAAAATTTTTTATAAGTACCTTGGAAATAAAAAAGGATACACGACCATTTTGAATGAAATCTATATAGTCATTCTATTGACATTAATGTAGCTACATGTACGACACTTGGTATGAAGCACTTCAAGAATCTGGATGATACTGACCGCGAAAACATGTAAAAACATTGAGGTATACAGCACACTTAATAAACTTTTCGTAAATAACATGACCTACGTTACGCCAAATATCGCCATACAACAAAAGATATAAACATTGATTGTTATTGAAAAATAACTAAACTGATGAACTGAGGGTTCTCTCGGAATCACATCATGTGAACCTTTTATGTATTGGTTGAAAACAGTCTTGGTTGCTACATTAGTTTTTTATTTTTCAGCTACGCATTTCACCTTGTTTAGGGATCTTCAGGTTGATTTTAATTTGGTATTTCTTAGGACGATCCTTTAGACAGTGTAGCCAAAGGGCATCGTCGAATACATCAGGCCACCATCGCCTTCGTTAAACTCAGTGAAAACTTCTTAGATGGACGTGACTGACTCCAAGACCTACATAATGTGTTCCCGTTCACAGAAGCGAGTAATAATTGTGGCATTATGCATACTACTTGATCCCCATCTTACTCTATTACACGCTCCTGTGAACGTGAACGCGTTATGCAGGTCTTGGAGCCACTCACGTCCATGTAGGAAGTTTTCACTGAGTTTAACGAAAGCGATGGTGGTCTGATGTACCAGGTGCATTCAAGTTCTGAGGCCTCCGACTTTTTTTCTAGTTAACTACCCACCCGAAATCGATGAAACTGGCGTTACTTCTCGATGTAATTGCCCTGCAGACGTACACATTTTTCACAACGCTGACGCCATGATTCCATGGCAGCGGCGAAGGCTTCTTTATGAGTCAGCTTTGACCACTGGAAAAACGCTGAGGCAATAGCAGCACAGCTGGTGAATGTGCGGCCACGGGGAGTGTCTTTCATTGTTGGAAAAAGCCAAAAGTCACTAGGAGCCAGAGTCAGGTGAGTAGGGAGCATGAGGAATCACTTCAAACTTGTTATCACGAAGAAACTGTTGCGTAACGTTTGCTCAATGTGCGGGTGCGTTGTCTTGGTGAAACAGCATACGCGCAGACCTTCCCGGGCGTTTTTGTTGCAGTGCAGGAAGGAATTTGTTCTTCAAAACATTTTCGTAGTATGCACCTGTTACCGTAGTGCCCTTTGGAACGCAATGGGTAAGGATTACGCCCTCGCTGTCCCAGAACATGGACCCCATTGTCACAACCGACGAAAAGAAAGTCCAATTCATGCTGTCGTTGCGCGTCAACGTTGCTTGGCAACATGCCACGCGGACAGCCATGTGGTCGTCCGTCAGCATTCGTGGCACCCACCTGGATGAGACTTTTCGCATTTTCAGGTCGTCATGCAGGATTGTGTGTACAGAACGCACAGAAATGCCAACTCTGGAGGTGATCTGTTCAACAGTCATTCGGCGATCCCCCAAAATATTTCTCTCCACTTTCTCGATCATGTCGTCAGACCGGCTTGTGCGAGCCCGAGGTTGTTTCGGTTTGTTGTCACACGATGTTCTGCCTTCATTAAACTGTCGCACCCGCGAACGCTCTTTCGACACATCCATAACTCCATCACCACATGTCTCCTTCAACTGTCTATGAATTTCGATTGCTTTCACACCACGCAAATTCCGAAAACGAATGATTGCCCCCTGTTCAAGCAATGAAAACGTCGCCATTTTAAGTATTTAAAACAGTTCTCATTCTCGCCGCTGGCGGTAAAATTCCATCTGCCGTACTGTGCTGCCATCCCTGGGACGTATTTACAATGAACGCGGCCTCATTTTAAAGCAATGCACATGTTTCTATCACTTTCTAGTCCAGAGAAAAAAATCGGAGGCCCTAGAACTTGAATGCACCTCGTATTTAACGATGCCCTTTGGCTACAATGTCTAAAGGATCGTTCTGAGAAACACCAAATTAAGATCAATCAGAGGATGCCTAAATAAGGTGAAACGCGTAGTTGAAAAATAAAAAACTAAAATAACAACCAAGACTGTTTACAACCAATACTGTTAAACATCGATTTGCTGTATGCCACAGATGGATTGGATGATCCTTTTATGGTACACATGACCATTTCTGTCATCTTCCAGCAAATAAAATTTTTTTCCTCAGGACACACTAAAGAGAATGAATTTCAGGTGTGTTGGAGGACGTGAAAAGACGGATTAAAGTAGAGATGAAAGCACTATTTACCAAATGGTAGACTGTGAAAGATAATGTTTTGTTGAACTCAACCAAAGATATTAATTATGCTTCTTACGTTCGACCGTTTTAAATCGAATGAAGTAGTGATCGAAATATATCAAGAAAACAATTTATTCACCGACAAATGATGGAGTGAGGGACGTGAACATCCGCATTACATGATAGAGCTGAGGTGTTTTATAACTGACGGGCTTTTTAAGCATGTTGCACAAGACCTTTTGTATAATATTTTCATTCTGAAACACCTGACATCAGAGGAAGTTTGCTTATTCGAACATAAAGTAATGCATTTCCAGGAGGATACCGCTTGGTGTTAATTTTAGCACGAGTCCGTGGAACGCGTTGCAGAGTAGATAGTTTCAGAATTTCATTACGGGGAGAGACAAAGGTAGGGCGCTTTTCAAACTCTAACGTAACCTGAATGCTGCTCTGCGCTGAGGGCGTATTCCGTGTTAATAATTTGAAGGAAGCTTGAGGAATTTCATTAGGGGATCTCGGAGGTGAAGCGGAGGCTCTCTGCAAACCCCGCAGCGTCCCAACTGTTACCAGAACTTGTGTCGACACCGCACCAGCTCGCCTTGTTACCGATGTGCGTGATATAAGCAGAGCACACGACTGGGCGAAATGGGCTCCGTTGTGGCCATGCGAGGAACGTCGCAGGTATGTGTTGTGTAATGAGCGATTATCGGGAGATGTACTGCGAAGAGGACACCTGGGTACGAAAGCAACACAACAGTTTCCGGTCTTGACAGTGAAAGGTCATGTTACTTCAGGTCAGACACGTGTTTCTTTATGTACTTCAGTTCGACGTTCAGGTACATCTTCCTGGTTTTGGACAGTGAGTTGAATCCATTCCAGGAAAACGGTTTTTTATGATATGTAAACACCCGTCTATAAATACCGTAAAACCTCAGACATGTAGAGTGGAAATTAATAACTGGCTAAGCACTAAAAGAGTGATTCCGAGTTATTCAGTTTTTCTTTCACAGAAATCTGTTAACGAAAAAACATCAACAATATTTTTTGTTTAATGTCTGCAGTAAAAGTCACACAGCTATTGCAAAATAAGTTCCGTTCCTTTCATCAATGAAAATAAATATTATGTTCTAAAAACGCGGAAGTGCTAAATTACATACGGGTATTGACAAAAACGAGGTAACAGCCAATGAAAGATATCTTAAGCATTTATCATTTTTTGTTAATAATAAGCATTTTACAGATACACTAGACAGTTATTAAGTTATTTGTAATCCTTCTTTTAATTTTTGTAGGGCACAAAAAATTTTTGGCGATTAATTTTAGTCGAAAATTCTCCTATTACCTATCTGTTGCAGATCCATTCTCTTTTCAGCTGACAAGTCGTTTTTACATTGTTGTGACTGTAAAAAAAGTTCTTTATTATGTCAGTGGTAATTCTTTTCTTTAAAATCTTGTACGTGCTCCAGTCTTCGTGTCTGTGAAATATTGTTATAATCTTGACGACACGTGCAACTTTTCTTCAGTTGCACCCTACTACATTTGCAAATATTTAGTTTCGTTGTGTTAATACTGTTTGTGTAACAGATGCTTTTCTTAAGTAAAAATGTCCTCACGCAGGAGTTTGCTAACCACTAATGGATAATTAGATGTTGCATTTTCCGTAAGTTTTACACGGTCCTTAGGTACATGACGCTTTGACATTCCTCCAGCTTCTTACGATTTTCTGTCTGGGTTTATTAAAATTTGCTTAATACATGTTTAAGACTCAGGTCACACAGATAGTATCATTACTACTTTCTACTTATAAGCAATTAATCATTAGATGATCTGTTTAAAAAGAAAAAAGGAAAATACCAGGAAAGTAAATTGAAAATCAAACTTACTTTTACGTAACTGTGCATACTTGAATACGTTACACTGTAATTCATCAAGTGATGGGGTACAAAGAGCCCCTCACAACGCAAAAACTGTCTGCACTCTGATTATTTATTTGTTATTCTAGCTTAATCTGTACTTTAGATACAATAAATGGTTCAAATGGCTCTGAGCACTATGGGACTTAACATCTGAGACCATCAGCCCCTAGAACTTAGAACTAATTAAACCTCACTAACCTAAGGAGATCACACACATCCATTCCCAAGGCAGGATTCGAACCTGCGACCGTAGCAGTCGCGCGGTTCCGGACTGAAGCGCCTAGAACCGCTCGTCCACCACGGCCGGCCAGTCTAGATACAAGAAAAGACAAATGCTGCACTAGAATTGTTCTGAATACAGCACATAATAATTTAACACAATTTCTTGATGTATCAATATAGCTAAACATTACGGTATCCAAGCGAAAAATTTATATAAAACTAATAACTGGAGAAAAATCTACATTTGAGCCGTGTGTTCATCGGGAATCCAGAATTCACATGCTACTCGTCTGTTGCACTATGCGGCAGTACAGCATCACATATTTGTAGTTTATTTTTTTGCATTGCACTACTCTACAACACTATACTGTAGCACCTACTCTACTATTCTTGGTATGAGAACCAATTTAGAGGTTTTCATTCGAAAGTTAGTTCTGGCGCTGAAGGACAAATCAGAATTCCCAAAGGTTGTCAGGGTCTAAGAAAATCGTTCCTGGTCCTCCCCTAAGGCTCATATCCTCATTGCTTCCGGAACTCTCTTGGAGGTGAATGTTATGCCGTGGTGCGTCTCGTTATCGTAATGTAAGGCATCTCTTTGGTTGTCTCTCAGTAATGTACGCTGGTAAACCATATCTTCATTGGATGCCAGCGAGTTCAGCTTGTGCGACAACTCCTCTTTTCTTACTATGTTATAGACTACTGATTTTCCAAACACAAGCATTGGTGAATCTGTTACTGGAAGCGTGTGATGGAGTCCCTTAGGAAAATAGCGGAAAGATCGGGGAAGAAGGCCAGTGTTCACTCTGTCTGCTTGCCGGGGGTCTCATCCGGGATGTGGAGGAGGCCCTTCCGGCGGCGATAGAGAGCACTGGGTGCACCCGACTGCAAGTTGTTGCTCATTTTGGCACCAATGACTCCTGCCGTCTGGGTTCAGAAGTCTTCCTGAGTTCATACAGGCGGAATTAGCGGTCCTCTGGTTTGGAGCCGATTGGAAGGCTTCAACCAGAGGCTCCAACGTTTCTGCGGAGATCTGGAGAGCAAATTTCTCGACCTCCGCGATCGGGTGGCGGAAATGTAGGGTCCCCCTGAATAGGTCAGGCGTGCACTACACGCAGAAAGCGGCTACAAGGGTAGCAGAGTACGTGTGGCGTGCACATGCGGGTTTTTTAGGTTATGGAATTCCAATCCTAGGTCCGTCAAGACGCCTCCTGAGGCGCGGCAAGGTAGGAGTAGCCAAAATGCAACAGGAGATAACAGTTTTAATGTGCTAACAGTAAACTGCAGGAGCGTCTATTGAAAGTGTGGTGTTGGCAGAAGAGCCAACACCGTGTTACTAGTGGAGGCCGAAAGGCACACGTTTTAGCTCACGCAGGCTGGCGTGAGGAGAGTAGAACTATACTGACGTGAGGTCTGGAACATGACAAGGAATTAGAATTCAGAAAGCGGACGGAATTAGTTTGATACTTAACTTTAATCCATTAATGATGAATGTCACTCTTGGCGGTACATGATTCACAATATTACTTGTTCAGAATACAGTCTGGAAGTAATCAGTTGCAGTAACTGAATATGGCGCCTTGCTAGGTCGTAGCAAATGACGTAGCTGAAGGCTATGCTAATCTGTCGTCTCTGCAAATGAGAGCGTATGTAGGCAGTGAACCATCGCTAGAAAAGGCGGCTGTACAGGGGCGAGTGCTAGGAAGTCTCTCTAGACCTGCCATGTGGCGGCGCTCGGTCTGCAATCACTGATAGTGGCGACACGCGGGTCCGACGTATGCTAACGGACCCCGACCGATTTATAGGCTACCATCTGGTGTCTGGCGGTGACACCTTATTCCTCCCCCGCAAATGGGCGTACGGTCGTGGTATAAGGCCTCCATCCGCCGTGGGGAGAACCCCATGTTGACCTATGCGACGAGGTGGGGAGCCTAACAACAGGCGAAGCTGTACCACCCGCACCCTGCCATTCGGGCCGCGGGGAGCTAGGGAACGCCTCAAAACCTACTCCAGGGTCCTCCAGGGTGCACGCCAACATGGTGTGTTTGCGCACGTAGAGAGACAGGAGGTGCCAAAGGGTCGACCTTCATCGGGCCGGGGCACCCGACGGGCGAAGACGACATATGGTCCGGCGCGGGCAAGAGTTCCATGTCGGAGGACAACTGGTCCCTGGGAGCGATCGGCGGCGCGTGATCTAGGGGGGTGCCCGGCGGCTGCAGCGACGTATCCACTGCGGGCGTCGCTGGCGTGAGAACAGGCGTCGGCTGCGGCGCGTCGCCATGGGGTAAAATGGGAGGCACCGTTGGTAACACCTGGGGCTGAGGAGGGCCAGTAGATTGGTCCCCGGGGCGCTGACCGGACGGAACCGTCGCTGAAAGCAGACGGCGAGCGGCAGATCCCATGCGACGACAGAGGCGCAGCTGATTGAGATTGCGGCGCACCTCACCTGAGGCCCCCAAAACCAGATATATAGCGCGTCCGAGTCAGCGAAGAGTGGACCCTTCGAGCCAACGCCGTGAATCTCGATAGTGTCGGTAGTAGACAACGTCGCCTGGGTCAAAAACAGGTGTCTGCCGCAGCACAGAAACCTGATGCGGCGGATGTAGCACAGACATCAAGGTTCGATTATGGCGACCGTGGAGCAACTCAGCCGGCGAGCGACCATCTCGGGGCTGAGTGCGATACGAGGACAAAAAGAGCAATAACGCGTCCTCCCGAGAATGCGACTCTTTTAACTTCAACATCTGTGACTTGAAAGTCCTGACCAATCATTCAGCGAGACCGTTTGACTGTGTCGAAAAAGGCGCGGACGTCAGATGTTGAATACCATTAGCCTTGCAGAATGAATGAAATTCCGCAGACATGAATTGTGGGCCATTGTCGGAAACAATTGTCTGTGGAAGACCTTTAATGCAAAAGATAGCAGATAACGCTTGGATAGTGGCAGATCATGTCGTAGAAGACATCTGGACAACAAAAGGAAAATTACTGAATGAATCTATCACAACCAACGATCGAGCATTCCGGAATGGGCCAGCAAAATCGATGTGTAAGCGTTGCCAAGGAATTTCCGCGGTGCTGCTGATTGTTGCTCTGCACACACCATGCAAGAAGAGAACATATTCATAATCGCGGCATCGATTCCGAACCAAGGACAGTGATGACGAGTAAGCTGTTTCGTTCTCACTATACCCTAATGTCCTTGGTGGAGAAGCTTTAAGACAGAGGACTGTAACGAACGTGGTACCACAACCCTGGACTGATAATTATCAGAACGCAAAAGCAAAACACCACGTCGAACAAAAAGCCTCTCCCTGTGAGCAAAAAATCGGGTGAACCAACGAGCCCCTATCCGTGACTTTGACAAAGGCCATTGCGTAAAAACAAAACGCAGAACGGTGGCAAGGACAGGGTCGGAAGGTGTGGCTGTACATACACGACGAAAATCAATCGGAAATGATTGGGCCACGTCATCTGTTTCGGAATCAATGAATATGCAAGCAAGTTCGGAGGAATCGAATGCCCAATCCTCAGCAACAGGCAAACGGGACAACGTATCGGCGTTTCCGTGCTTAGCAGTGGACCGATACAAGAGATTGTAGCGGTACTGCGAGAGGAAAATAGACCAGCGAATGAATTTATGTGCTGTACGTAGAGGTACAGGCTTGTTCGGATGAAAAAGCGATGTCAAAGGTTTGTGGTCTGTGATTATGGTAAAGGGACGACCATAAAAGAAGTCATGAAGCTTTGTAACACCAAATACGAGAGCCAATGCTTCTTTCTCGATCTGGGAATAATTTCTTTGCGCAAACGAGAGCAATTTGGACGCAAAGGCAATAGGGCGATCGTGCGAGCCATCTTTGTGCGCAAGCACAGCACCGATCCCGAAATCCGCTGCATCCACCATCGACAAAAGGGGCTTCTGGGGATCGAATGGCGTAAGGCAAGGATTGGAAAGTAACGCCGATTTCAACTGGCGAAAGGTGCGTTCGCATTCCGTCGTCCAGACGAACGGGACACCTTTACGGCGTAAGCGATGAAGCGGAGCTGAAATGGAAGAGGCATGCGGCACAAATCTTTGATAATAATTGATATTTCCTAGCACACTCTGTAGCTGCTTCCAATTCTGCGGCGAAGACAAGTCTTGTATGGCACGGAGGTGAGTGTGACATGGATGTATGCCTTCGGCATTGAGTACATGGCCCATGTATGGCAATTCACGAGCAAAAAACCCACATTAGTCCTTCCGTAAGCGAAGACCATTTTGTCGCAGGACTTGAAATAATGTTCTGACATTGGCGAAATGTTCTTCTTCCGCCTTTCCAGAGATCACAATATCGTCCAGATAGTTTGCTGCAGAAGGGACCGACGCATAAACACTTTGTAGATATTGCTGGAACAATGCAGGGGCGATGCACACCCGAATGACAGTCGTTTGAATCGATACAAACCAAGATGCGTGGTAACCACCAAAACGCGCTGGTATTCTTCGTCCACCGGTATTTGCAAGTACGCATCTGCTATGTCCAACTTCGAAAAATATTTACCCGGGCACAGTTTGTCAAAAAGATCTTCTGGGCGGGGTAAGTCCACACAAAGTCTCAAATTTCCTGAAGGTTTTGGCAAAATTACTAAGGGTGATGCCCAGAGAGAAGCCTGCACACGTTCAGTTACACCTCGTGATTCCAAATCGTGTAATGTTTTTGCGACCTCATCACACAATGCGTGGGGAACATTGCGCGCTCTGAAAAATTTCAGTTGCGCGTTGACTGTCAGTTCCAAATGTGCGTTATAGTTCTTAGCGCAACCGAGGCCCGGTGCAAAAATGTCTGCAAATTCTTCACATAGACGAGAAATACTGTATGAAGGCACAGTCTGGTTCACTGATAGGACCTGATTTTCTATAGACAAGTTAAACAACTAAAATAAATCGAAACCAAACAAGTTCACTGCAGAAGAAGAACGAAGTACATAAAATGACACAAGTTTAGTTTGTCCTTTGTATATTCCACGAAGGCTGCACTGTCCTAACACAGGGATCTCTTGACCTGAATAGCTAGTTAACTTAACATTAGCGGCACGCAACGGAGGTGTCCCCAGCAGTTTGTAAATGTCTTGATTGATCAGTGAATCGGCAGCTCCGGTATCGAGCTGGAATGGTATCACTTTGGCGTTAATGTCCAAGTCCAATAAAAGTTTATTGTCCTAAAGACGACAAGAGCGACTGTCTCGTGCAACGTGAACTGACGCTGGTACATAATCACTTCCGGCCTGACGGGAGTTCCGGCGATGTCGACGCACACTATTTTTGGGACGAACACAGTCACTGTTAGAGAGAGTGGCACTGCGCGTAGTGGAATGAACTACATGAATTTCCATGGACGAAGTTTCGCGAGCCTGAGTATCCTGGGTTCGATTCCGATTCCAGCGCGAAGCAAAGCGCCTGGAACGGTTTTGAGCTTTTTCTGGCAAACACTCTGAACATATCCTTTTTTATTACGATAAAAGCAAATAGCTTGGCATGACGGGAAGTTCTGATGCGAATGTTTAGTAGCACACCGCGGGCATGATTTGATCACTGCATTTGCTTGCCGGCGCGGTACACGTGACTAAGTGCCTGGCGGCAGCGGCGCGGCGGGGCGCGAGGGCTGTTTACTGCTCGGTGCAGCTCGCCCGGCGGGCCGGTTAATCTGACACACTGCTGGCGAAGTTTCAAGTGATTCCTGAGCAAAGTCAAGTGTGTCCTGCCGATCCAATATGTCCATCACTTTTTGAAGCGATGGATTGACTAGTTTCAAAATCTGTTCCCTTATACAAACATCAGAAACGTTCTGTGCATTTGCATCACGTACCATAGTATCTGAATATGGGAGTCCACATTGATACTCATAAGCACATTCCCTAGTAAGGCCTTGCAAGGTTGCAACCCACTCCCTATTAGTCTGACCTGCCGTAAATTTTGTACGAAAGAACGTATGCCGTTTCGCAAGTACATTGACTCATTGTTTGAAATATGCATCTAAAGCAGACAAAATTTCATTGTGGGACAGAGTTGCTACGTCTCTCGAAGGGGAAATAATTTGACTATCACACGGTAGGTTTGCACTCAGACGGACGACAAAGGAACAGGCTGCCGCTCGTTACCTTAATTCTTTAGGAGGCAAGATGAAATCCAAATTGGCTTGACCACTCTGTCCAGCTTTCCAGTGCAGCATCAAAAGGTTGGAATGGCGGTGAAACTGCGTGTTGTGGCTGCGTTAGCGGTAGGGCGGCGGCTGCCGCATCGTTTTGCATTGCACGTTGACCTTGGACAAGCTGCCCAAGGGCATCCAGTAATGCTTGCGTCTGCTGATTCTGTAAGCGATAAATTTCGGACAGTACATCTGGAGATTGTGGCGAAGCCATTACACAATTAAATCGGGGCACTTTAGATAAGAACACCGTTTTGACTCGTCGCCAATGTAGTGTTGGCAGAAGAGCCAACACCGTGTTACTAGTGGAGGCCGAAAGGCACGCGTTTTAGCTCACGCCGGTTGGCATGAGGAGGGTAGAGCTATCCTGACGTGATGTCTGGAAAATGACAAGGAACTAGAATTAAGAAAGCGTATGGAATTAGTTTGATACTTAACTTTAAGCCATTAATGATGAACGTCGCTCTTGACGGTACATGATTCACAATATCAGTTGTTCAGAATAAAGTCTTGAAGTAATTAGTAGCAGTAACTGAATATGGCGCCTTGCTAGGTCGTAGCAAATGACGTAGCTGAAGGCTATGCTAATCTGTCGTCTCTGCAAATGAGAGTGTATGTAGTCAGTGAACCTTCGCTAGCAAAGTCGGCTGTACAAATGGGGCGAGTGCTAGGGAGTCTCTCTAGACCTGCCGTGTGGCGGCGCTCGGTCTGCAATCACTGACAGTGGCGACACGTGGGTCCGACGTATACTAACGGACCACGGCAAATTTAAGGGCTACCATCTAGCAAGTGTGGTTTCCGGCGGTGACGCCACAGAAAGGTCTCAGAACTGCTCTCGTTAATAAACGGTCACAATGGCCACATAGAACTAGGGACATAAAGTTGGCTGAAACCAGATGTAAACAGTAATGAAATTCTAGACACAGATAGGAATGTATACCGCAGAGACAGGCTGGACAGTGAAGGGGGAGGCGTGTTTATAGCGATAGGAAGTGCAATAGTATCGAAAGAAATTGACAGAGATCCGAAATGTGAAACAGTTTGGGTGAAGGTCACGGTTAAAGCAGGCTCAGACATGGTAATTGGATGTCTGTATAGGCCCCCTGTCTCAGCAGCTGTTGTGGCTGAGCACCTGAAGGATAATTTGGAAAACATTTCGAGTAGATTTCCTCACCATGTTATAGTTCTCGGTGGAGATTTTAATTTGCCGGATATAGACTGGGAGACTCAATCGTTCATAACGGGTGGCAGGGACAAAGAACCCAGTGAAATTTTTTAAAGTGCTTTATCTGAAAACTACCTTGAGCAGTTAAACAGATTACCGACTTGTGGCGATAACGTATTAGACCTTCTGGTGACAAACAGACCCGAACTATTTGAAACAGTTAACGCAGAACAGGGAATCAGCGACCATAAAGCGGTTACTGCATCGATAATTTCAGCCGTAAATAGAGATATTAAAAAAGGTAGGAAGATTTTTCTGTTTAGCAAAAGTGACAAAAGGCAGATTTCAGAGTACCTGACGGCTCAAAACAAAAGTTTTGTCTCGAGTACAGGTAATGTTGAGGATCAGTGGACAACGTTCAGAACCATCGTACAATGAGTATGTACCAAGCAAGATCGTAAGAGATGGAAAAGTGCCACCGTGGTACAACAACCGAGTTATAAAACTGCTATGGAAGCAAAGGGAACTTCACAGCAAACATAAACATAGCCAAGGCCTCTCAGACAAACAGAAATTACGTGAAGCGAAATGTAGTGTGAGGAGGGCTATGCGAGAGGCGTTCAATGAATTCGCAAGCAATGTTCTATGTGCTGACTTGGCAGAAAATTGTAAGAAATTTTGGTCTTTTGTCAAAGCGGTAGGTGAATCAAAAGAAAATGTCCAGACACTCTGTGACCAAAATGGTACTGAAACAGAGGATGACAGACTAAAGGCCGAAATACTATATGTCTTTTTCCAAAGCTGTTTCACAGAGGAAGACTGCACTGTAGTTTCTTCTATAGGTTGTCGCATAGATGACAAAATGGTAGATATCGATATAGACGACAGAGGGATAGAGAAACAATTATAATCGCTCAAAAGAAGAAAGGCCGTTGGACCTGATGGGATACCAGTTCGAGTTTACACAGAGTACGCAAAGGAACTTGCCCCCCTTCTTGCAGGGGTGTACCGTAGGTCTCTAGAAGAGCGTAGCGTTCCAAAGGATTGGAAAATGGCACAGGTCATCCCCGTTTCTAAGAAGGGACGTCGAACAGATGTGCAGAACTATAGACCTATATCTCTAACGTCGATCAGTTGAAGAATTTTGGAACACGTATTATGTTCGATTGTAATGACTTTTCTGGAGACTAGAAATCTACTCTGTAGGAATCAGTATGGGTTTCGAAAAATACGATCGTGTGAAACCGAACTCGCACTATTCGTCCACGAGACTCAGAGGACCATAGACATGGGTTCCCAGGTAGATGCCATGTTTTTTGACTTCTGCAAGGCGTTCGATACAGTTCCCCACAGTCGTTTAATGTACAATGTAAGAGCATACGGACTATCAGACCAATTGTGTGATTTGATTGAAGACTTGCTAGATAACAGAACGAAGCATGTCATTCTCAGTGGAGAGAAGTCTTCCGAAGTAAGAGTGATGTCATGTGTGCAGCAGGGGATTGTTGTAGGACAGTTGCTATTCACAATATACATAAACCACCTTGTGGATGACATCGGAAGTTCAATGAGGTTTTTTGTGGATGATGCTCTGGTCTATCGGGAGGTTGTAACAATGGAAAATTGTACTAAATGCAGGAGGATCTGCAGCGAATTGACGCATGGTGCAGGGATTGTCAATTGAATCTCAATGTAGACAAGTGTAATGTGCTGCGAATACATGGAAAGAAAGATCCCTTATCATTTAGCTACAATATGGCAGGTCAGCAACAAGAAGCAGTTAATTCCATAATTTATCTGGGAGTACGCATTAGGAGTGATTTAAAATGGAATGTTCATATAAAGTTGATCGCCGGTGAAGCAGATGCCAGAATGAGATTCATTGGAAGAGTCCTAAGGAAATTCAATCCGAAATTAAAGGAAGTAGGTTACAGTACGCTTGTTCACCCACTGCTTGAATACTACTCAGCAGTGTGGGATCCGTACCAGATAGGGTTGATAGAAGAGATGGAGAAGATCCAACGGAGAGCAGCGCGCTTCCTTACAGGATCATTCAGTAATCGCGAAAACGTTTCGGAGATGATAGATAAACTCCAGTGGATCACTCTGCAGGAGAGACGCTCAGTAGCTCGGTACGGGCTTTTGCTGAAATTTCGAGAACATACCTTCACCGAAGAGTCAAGCAGTATATTGCTCCCTCCTACGTATATCTCGCGAAGAGACCATGAGGATAAAATCAGAGAGATTAGAGCCTACACAGAGGCATACCGACAATCCTTCTTTCCACGAACAATACGAGACTGGAATAGAAGGGAGAAACGATAGAGGTACTCAAGGTACACTGCGCCCCACAGCGTCTGGTGGCTTGCGGAGTATGGATGTAGATGAAGATGTAGAAATTGTCATTAATCAAGTAATTCATGTCCGGCTTCTCTCCTACTGTCATCGATGGATTACCAGAGATTTCAGATTAATTAGCTGCGATATGGACCGTTTCGCGAGAGGTAGTCTATAGCAGCCTTGTTCCGAAGGAACTGTGACATTCTCGGTCTTAATGTTAGGAATGACCTGGTAAGTTCTCCCCCTGTTTGTGCCCTGTTTCAGATTTCTTGCCATTCTCTATCAGTGCATGTCTTAATTTCTCTACTCGATGTGGCTCTTATGCCCCTCTTTATCATATTTGCCCTTTTTCTCCCAGTACTGTCCTCCTCACTTTATTATTGGTAAGTCCAGAGGTTGCGAGCCCTGTATCGCCAGCAGCGCCTCGGGCAGTGCTGTTGTATAACCGCCCGTCAGACGCCATAGTACGTATCTCCATGCTCGCCGTAGAGTCTGGGCTCCCCTTATGTTTTTGGCTCTATATCGGCCGAACGCTCCCTTTGTAGTCCGTAACAGCATTTAAGACTGCGCTGTGTTACGTTCTTAAAACACGGAGAGACGGCTGAAACTTTCTTTAGCCACTTGTTACTATTTTGTTCAAAATTTTAATGCCTACTGGCGGACGATTCCTACATGTGCATAAAACTCTAGCTTTTCGTCGACGTTAATTCCAGGAGACCTCCATAATCCTCATCTTTTCACATGCTGGTCATGTATTCTCATTGTGAGGTTTACAGTTCTTGAAAATGTTACTTTTAGTAAATGTTGATTTGCTGTCTATGCACCAGTTACATATTTTTTCAAGAACATCCGTACTCTTCTACTCTACGTAATTCATTCCATGTGTTGGCATGAAGTGCAATTAGCAGATGGTTTGCGTATGTGATTGAGGCCATACTGTTTGTTATACTTTTGAGACTGGTTTTAGGCTACCATTATAGAACACTGGACTCCAAACAAAACCCGTTCGGACGTTTCTAGTGATTTCCTTTTTTTTAATAATTTCCGTTCTGGAACATTCCAAAGCACCTGCTGCCCTGTGCTAAACCCCCATCTGCAATATGCATTGCGTGATGTATATCACCCTCGGTGGATTTTTCTTCACTGAAACCGTACTGCAGAGGAATCATGGGTAATATCTGCCTGTGATCCCTCCAGCAGTGGCACTGAAGCTGTTACTGTACTTTGGATAGAGCACTTACCAAACAAATCGGCCTACAAGATTTTGCTTCTACTGCATCTTTGTCTCCTACCACTTGGGATATAATGACACTCCAGATTTTTTAAATATTGGGCATCCGACCCTACGAAATATGTTCGCTTAATAACACACTCAGACATGATACAATTTGGTCTACAAGCCGATGCAACACTTCTGTCATAATTGTATCAGGACCTGGCGATTTCTTTTTTTTAACTTCGTTACTGCCAGTCTCATTTTGTCATGGATAAATGTAATCGCAATACTATTATGCACATCATGCTCTAGTAACCCTAATGGTACTCTGTGTCTTCTATCGCCGTCCGGCAACAGACTTAAGGATGGGTGCTATACTGATGCCTCTCAATCTGTCCTCATCGCGCCCCAGGATCGTTTCTAGACTGACAGCACAATGAGTGATTACATCTTATTTGTTGAATGTATAACTGTTACCATTTGGTCCTGTACGCCTGACATTTTATACTCCTTTTTTTGTACAGTGCTGTATACAGTTTATCGTTCAACAGAAATTCAGTCTTATACGTCATTCTGGTTCCCCTAAGGATCTCTGTTAGTATCCTCTCGTCTCTCTTCCCCCGCGTCTTAACGACAGAGGGATGGTAGCTTTAACCCCTTTTGACTTTTTCACGCATATTGGTATCTAACAGCTATTGCGCCTTCTGCAACATTCATCGTCATTTCATCGACTTTGCAGACAAAATCGCGTCCACTACCTTTCAGTGGATGTACCTCGAATTCTGTCTTAAGAAATCCAGATTCGCATTATGTAAATTGAACAGTTCTCTCGGAATGAATGTTAACGTCTAAGTCATTACTTACATCTGTAACTGTGAAGTACACAAATGAAAAATGTTTTCTATCACCTCGGTTCCGAGAGTTCCGCAATCTGAACAGGAAATTGGGGTAGAGATCAACATAAATATCATTTCTGCCCTTTTTATTCCTCATGAAAACCACACATTTCATGTTGTACCACCATAAAGCAAGACAAGCTCGATCACAGTGGCCGGCTATTTACTGTCATTTTCCGTTACATCAGGCTAGTGAGTAGACCGACGGGCATTCAGAAACAGAAACCGATTAGAGTCGCGTAATGTTTTGCTACACAGTATGTAGTTCAGCACTTAAAGTGATTGGCCTTAAAAGGAAAGCATGTAACGGAAGAACACCAACAGTGTCCGGACGTGTCTGAACGGTCTGACGTGAACCTCACCTGTTTCCCTCCTGTAACATGATGTGCTTAATCAGTCTTACTGTAATCCAAAGAAAAATTAAACAACCCAATCGCGAAACCATTTCGTAAAGCCTTTAATGAAGCCAATCGCGCTTAAATTTACTCAGTCTCATGAGCACCGAATTCTAAGGTCCTGTGTAATGAACGATAAAATTCCCTATGCAAATAAACAGTGAAATACATTTTCCTTAGCTCCAGAATCGCAACGGATGTAATCTTGGTATTCTGTTCTCTCCACGGTAGGCATACAAAATATTCAATCTTGGCTCATCGATGTGCAATATCGGCCATAAAATAGCTTGATACAGATAATGTTAGTAGATTAGTTGATAAATGACTAACCTTCCAAATGTTCAGAGATAATTTTGGATACTGGCTCAGCGCTGTGCAATGCTGCCCACATTGAAACTGTTACAAACATTAATACTTTTCTGATTCTGGAACATTAATAATTTACTCTCTCTGATCGAAAAATCATTTCCTTTAGAAAATACTCGTAGGATTTGAACGAACTCGACATAGAAGAGGATGAGGTACTGATCTACATCTACATTTACATGGTTACTCTGCAATTCACTCTTTTTGTCTGGCAGAGGGTTTGAATGGAATGGCTCTGAGTACTATGGGACTTAACATCTATGGTCATCAGTCCCCTAGAACTTAGAACTACTTAAACCTAACTAACCTAAGGACATCACACAACACCCAGCCATCACGGGGCAGAGAAAATCCCTGACCCCACCGGGAATCGAACCCGGGAACCCGGGCGTGGGAAGCGAGAACGCTACCGCACAACCACGAGATGTGGGCGGCAGAGGGTTTATCGAACCATTTTCATACTATTTCTCTACCATTCCACTCTCGAATGGCGCGTGGGGAAAGGGGACACCTAAATCTTCCCGTTCGAGCTCTGATTTCTCTTATTTCATTATAATGATCACGGGATGATAACGGTATATGCTAAGATGGAATTCTTTAGTTCAAGAAATGGTACTCAAAATATAAGATTCTCCTTCACAAAATCTGATATGAGACATTTTATATTAACTTCAAAATCAATGAACTTCTCAATTGTTCTACAATTCTCACTTACTAACTTAGTTAACAATACTTGGACAGTTACATGACAAAAGGTCTTACATCGTTTGACAAAATAGATTTCTAAATTAACTTGTCTGTATCAGGATTACAAAACACACAAAAAATTGCAAATCGAGTATACCTAATCAACCTATACCTTAAAGCTGATGGTATATAGTTGGTTCCTATATTCACGGGACGATACTGTTAGAATTAGCAAAATCCACATTGTGCTGTTGCATACTTAAAACTAAATATAAGAAAATTCATTACTTTACAAATATGTTTCAGTTGCTTTACCTTTGAGTTACAGTATCATTTATCACTTCATTTTATAAAAACTGTATTATGCTGCGTCCATAGACCAACAACTAAATTCTCACAGCTAGCCAATAGCTTTAAGTCTCACATCCTACCTACAACAGAGTGCAACGGCAACTGGTGCTGCGCTCCGCGCACCCCTACTTGCTAACGATTCTGCCACTCAAGCAACATCTTTGGTTCAGTGGTGTCAAAAATACAATCTCTTCTACATATAACAATAGTTTCAGGTCATTTATCATGAATTATGTTACAAAATCGGTCTCCACATACAAGTGGACCTCTCACAAACACAATGAAGACAAATCAAGTGCAAACTTTCATATTTCTCAGTGGCTTCACATTCACCACGTACATTTGTGGAAGTATCGGTGTTTCAAGTACAGCCTCAGTTAAATGAGTTACTTTTATCTTTCACTGGATATCTTCATTTTCTTATAAATAAAAATATCTTCTTTTAGTTTCTTAAACACTTACTAAACATTATTATCTCATTAATTAACAAAGAAGAAATTAGAGAAAAAATGGAACTAGTATATAAAAGTTCATCACAATGGTGATTTCACTTCTGGGTGCACTACGAAACTGTGCCTCACGTGTCTTCCCAATAGTGCTCCTGATTTTAACTTTTCTGTTTACGTTGTATCTCCTATCTGATATTCCAGTCCCTCAATATGTACAATTCAGCCAGGTGCCATCACTATTTACTTGTCACATGGTCATTAACAATTGTCTTCTGCCTCCTCTTAAACATGACGTCAAGTAGTGCCCGCAGTATTTCTTTGTTTGTAGGCAAATAGTTGAAAATGAGCAGTATACAATGAACTTCCTCTGATAACGTAAGGTACAGCCGTTTGGATGAATATGTTTAAACAGTTTTCTTATAGCTATGTTTCTTTTTCCTTTTTTTGTCATCAGTCTGCTAGCAAATTTGATGCTGCGCGACACGACTTCCTCTCCTGTGATAACCTCTTCACCTCAGAGTAGCACTCGCAGCCTATTATCTGCTGGATGTATTCCAATCTCTTTCTTCCTCTACAGTTCTTACCCTCTACATCTGCCTTTTGTACCATCGTAGTTTTTCCTTAGTGTCTTAACAGATGTCCTATCATCCTGTCCCTTTTCTTGTCAATGTTTTCCATATATTTCTCTCCTCCTCGATCCTGTGGAGAACGTCTTCATTGCTCCCTTATCATTGGATCTAATATTGAACATTGGTCTGTAACACCACATATCAAATAATTCTTCTATTCCGGTATTCCCACAGTTCACGTTTCACTACCATACAACGCTGTGCTCCGTACATTCTCAAAATTTTCTTCCTTATATTGAGGTCTAGGTTTGATCCTAGTAGTCTTCTCTTGGCCAGTGCTGATACCTTTTTTCCCAGTGCAGATTTTATCTCCTCTCAGCTCGTCCGTCATGTGTGGTTTCTCTGCCTAGATAGCAGAATTCTTGCTTCATCTACTTTGTGACCAACAACCCAGATGTTAAGCTTCTTGCTCTTCTCATTTCTGCGACTTCTCATTACTTTCGTCTTCCTCGCATTTATTCTCAAACCACACACTGTACTCAATCTATTCGGCAGATCCTGTAACTTTTCTTCACATTCACTGAGGATAGCAGAATCATCAGCGAATCTTATTATTCATATTATTTCTCCTTGAACATTAATTCCTGTCTGGGATCTTTCTTTTATTTCCATTCTTGCCTTCTCGATGTGTAGACTGATCGATAGGAGCAAATTATTTCATTCTAGTCTGACGCGTTTTTTAATTCGAGCACTCCGTTCTTTGTCTTCCACTCTCAATACTGTCTCTTAGCTCTTGTGCCTTTTGTATATTACGCATATCTCCATATAGCTTACACGTATTCTCCTCAAAATTTCGAACGTCTTGCACCATATTACATTATCGAAAGCCATCTCGCAGTACACAAGTCCTATGAAAGTGCAATATCAGAACTACCTCTTACTGCCTTTACCTTTCCTAAAGCCAAAATGATCATCATCTAACATAACCTCAATTTTTTTCGTAACTTATATATGTTATTCTTCGGAGCAACTCGTATGCATGAGCTGTTACGTTTATTGCACTACAATTGCCTCTAATCTTCAGAACTGTGTGGATGATATTTTTCCGAAAGTCAGATGGTAAGTTGCCAGACTCATACATTGTAGACACCAACGTGAATAGCGGTTTTGTTGCAACTTCCCCAATGGGTTCTGGAATTCTGGTGGAATGCTATGTGTTGTAACTGCGACCAGGACTGTCGCGGGGTGGAACTGACGGAATGCGCGGCGGGTCCCGCGGAGTCGCCCGTGAACAACAACACAATGGGAAAGGACGGACACGACAAACGTAGGACAGAACGAATACAAGACCGAACAACAGAGTCACAAGGAAACAAACTCGAATCAGGAAGAAAGAAGTCTAGCGCAAGCGAGGTGCAAACTGACGTAAGCGAGATTAGACTGACTGGATGAGTGAGCGGCTGGCGCGTAAGTACACACTCAGGGGCGCTGCTATTGGCCGCTGGGCGCCCCCACATTAAAAGCGGGCCAGGAGGCGCGGGCCGCCACAGCTTACGATGCAGAGACCTCTAGGGGTCTTCGACGTCCATGACGTCTGGCGCGGATTCAAATTCCGCGGCGCGCGGTACCAGACTATGTATTCCTTCTGCCGTATTTGATCTTAAGTCTTCCAAAGCTCTTTTAAATACTGATTCCAATACAGAATCTCTCCTACAGAGACTATTCCTTCTTTTTCTATCACATCACACAATTATTCACCTGAAAAGGGCGTCCAATGTACTCTTCCCAGCTATCCGCTCTGTCCTATGCATTTAACAGTGGAAATCTCGTTGCACTCTTAATGTTACCATCCTTGCTTTTAATTTCAGCGACGGTTGTTATAACATTTGTATATGCTGAGTCAGTCCTTCAAACAATCATTTTGTTTTTCTGTTTCTTCACAGCCTTCAAGCACCCATTCTGCCTTAACTTTTCTGTACATCCTACTTATTTCATTTATAACCGACTTCTGTTTCTGTATTCCTGAATTTGTCTGAACATATTTCTACGTGCTTCATTTATCGATCGGCGGAAGCATTTTTTTTTTTAAATTTTACCTCTTAGTTCTTCATAGTTACGTTCTTTCTGTATATGTTATTCTTTACAACCATGACTGTCAGTTTCTTTTCAACGGAACTGCCTACTGAGCTATTCATTATAGCCTCAGAAAACTTTAAGTGCTTCTTTTCATTCCTTAGTACTGCCGTATCACACTTCTTTGCCTATTGATTCTCTGGTATGCCAGTCCGACAATTTGGACAGCCCGCCAGAAGGCATGGACGTCTGACAACAGCCGCTAGGCGGCGCTCCTATAACCTGCGAACGCTCCTGTCACCGCGACGGCATTGCGCGCAGGCCACGCCCACCGTGCCAACCTATCGGTGCTTACAGGGACCTGTAAGGCCGGAAGCGTAGGGGCTCAGAAGTCAGTCGTGTTCTGACTGCGCCCTGTTCTAATAGTTCGTACTCATCGTCGTCTGATTTTCGATCTTGACATGTCTAGGCTCTCGATTTGGTTCACTTTTTGGACTAGCCGTTCTGTCGTATCCGTCCATAGCTGTTGTTTTATCCATTGTTGTCCTTAGATGTACTCCTTCGGTGATTTTGGTGGCTCTCCGCCGACGCCCTTGGCCAGTCGGCCCGTGTCTCCGACTCGTGACGGATTCCGTTTACTAGAGATTCTTCCTGATGAATCTATAAAGTCCAGCCTACTCTTCGTTATCACTAACTTGCGATGTGTCTATATCTCCCCCTGTGTACGCCTTTACCATTATTTGATATCTTAAGCTGCGCCTGACCACAGTGTAATCTAACGGAAATCTTCCCGTACCTCTCGATCTGTTCCAAGTATACCTCCGGCTTTTGTGATTCTTGAACAAAATATTCGCTATTACTGGTTGTAGATTGTTACAGAAGTCAATTAATCCTTCTTAATCCTTCTCCTCTCTCCTTCCTTGTTCCAAGCCCATACTGTTCTGTAACTTCTCTTCTACTCCTTCCACTACAATTGCATTCCAGTCCCCCAATGACTATTATGTTTTCATCTCCCTTCACGTATCGTATAGCCCTTTCAACATCCTCATATACATTATTTGCATCTTCAGCTTGCGACTTTGGCATGTACACTTGAAATATCTTGTCGGGTGCTGGTTTGCTGTCTATCCTTTTGAGAACAAAGCTATCACTGAAATGTTTACAGTAACACACTCTCTAGGCTAGCTTCCTCTTAATAACGAATCCTAGTCCCCTTATAACATTTTCTGCTGCTGTTGGTATTTCCCTATACTCAACTAACAAGAAATCCATGTCTTCTTTCCATTTCACTTCACTGACCCCCTACTATATCTACACTGAGACCTTACATTTCCCTTTTCAGATTCTCTATATTTCCTATACCACGTTCAAGCTTCTGACATTCCACGACCAGACTCATAGAACGTCATCTTTTTAATGGTTTCTCAATCTTCTTCTTGTGGATCCTTCCTAGTCGTCTCTTATAGGGTGCCTAGGACGCTCTCTTCTCGATTAGCTAGACAATATACAAGAAAATCATATTAATGGAGTTTATTACAGTAATTTAATTCAAATTATTAGTACAAGGTGGTGTCGCAAGAAACTGGCGACATGCAAATAATCAGTGTCCTTCGACCTATACAATTTCCATGCAAGTATCTGATGTGGACAACAAGACTCGGCTCTTCTAGTGCGGCTCTTCTGGTGCAGTTCTTCTTGTGCGTCTTCTAGAGTTGCCGAGGCTGGCAAGAGTGGCGCTTTTATTCTCCTCGTGTAGAGGCTGCTCGTGTCGTGGTAACGACCTTGTCAGTGTGCTATTGGCTGACGTCGTCTCACACACCTCTCTGCTGTATCGTTCTTGATCTTCGAGCCGGCGCTTCTCGTTACGCCGGAACACCTCTCATGGTCACCTTCTACTTGGCAGTCCCCCCAGAGATCAGAATGGGGTATTACTGATTATCATGACACTTTTTCAGTTACAGGCTACATGTCCTATCGATACACATTATGTGTTTTTAATGCAGTGGCTCCCATTGCCTTCCCCATCCTCATACCATTGCTCTTAAAAGATTCTTCCACCTTTAGAGGCAGTTTCCCACCTCAAGAACAAGAGAGTGCCCTGAACCTCTGCGCCTCTCCCCCCTCTGCCCCCTTTGATAAGGCGACTGACTGAATGAGGGTAATATTTTTTACCTGGAGTATTCGGCTGCCATTTGCTGATGATTTTTATTCCGATTGTAATCGGTGGCGGTATTCGAATCTCGGATGCTACGGTTAACGCATGAATACCCTCCAATGTCTCATTGCATTTTCACACGTTTCGCAAATAGGCTGCTCGTAAGATGGTAAATTTCTTCAATTTCTCATGTCCATCACTGTTATATTTTCTTCGCAATACCTGTTGCCATTTTTAGGTTGTCCTATGACTTGTGTACTCCTATAGTCATTAGCTGTCGCGGGCTGTCCTACTCCGCTACCGTAACGAGTTGCTTGCTGTCACACCTTGCAGATATTTCTAAGTTTGCGAAAAAGATTCCTCTTCAAGCCTCACTTGGGTACAATATAGGAATGCTGTCCAGTCATTACTTTTCTTTCTTATTCGCAACTTCCAAAAACTCCATGTCGTCCATTATATGTATTAATATGTATTAATTGCCTTGTTGCTGTCCATCTCATTGTTACACTTTTCTATATAGTCAGTTACATTTTCGGTTTGTGTCACTGTACCTCTTCTCGTTATTCCCATCCCACTGATTGGAAACCCTTGGCTCTTTCTGTATACCGCTTCTTTTTTTTTTTTTTCAAGATGAAAGTAACATTTTCGTACAAAAATGACAGTAAATTTATGTTGAATTCGTTTAGATCACTGGGACAGGATTTTATAGTTTGTATCCTCAACCAGTTATCTACTTCATATTAGTTGCGTTTCTATTTAATCTGTGCATTCCTGTAACAATTCAGGATGCATGTTTATTTCTTTGGATTTCCCATTCCAAGAACATTTAGTTTGTCGTACAGCGCTTACTTCTCTGGCTGCGTGATTTCTTTTTCTTCGCATAAGGAATGCACACTGGAGCTTGCTCCCTATTTTTTCAGCCCTTTTTCAGATGCTCATATCCTCTACAGTGGGAACAAGTAGGTTGGATTTCCTTGTCTTATTTTTCGCTGTGCGCTTGGGCACGGAAGTTGTAGTATTAGGTGATTACAACGTAGTCGTTCACAGTGGCTGATTGATATCCCGTCTATATTCTTTCCTGTCTAACTGCGCTCTTGATTTCAGATTTACCTCCAGCACATAATGTACCGTCATCTTCTCTCCTTGGCGTTTTCTTAAACATGACGTAGGTTCCTTCCAAAAATTGCTTCGTAGCTGTAGTTGCCATCACTCACAATCATTTTTTCCTGCTTTTGCTATGTGCCTGTCATATCGTTGACTTATTTCAGAATTCCTAAATTCCTCTTCTATTTCATTTATGACTATTCTTTTCGTTGTCTTCATTTGTTGATTCTGACCTTTCCAGTCTTCAGGTCACCTCAGCTCTGATTGTTGGAACTGAAGGCTCACGTTAACATTACGCGATAAACGGTTGTAGAAAATGCTGTGAACTTGATTTAAATGAGCTAAACATTATTGAGATTTTTGGGATCTGCTTTCGGTCAACATTCAGTAACTAGTAAACCAATTTTAGACAGTACATTCTTCGTTGAAAATGTGTGTTTTTCTTCTTATTCGCGTACGGCGTAAGCTATTTAAAATATCTTCTATCTTGGGACCTTTTGTCCTATGCTACAGCGCCGCAACCTGCTTTGATTAGATAATCTTCAAAAAAACGCGAGTGTGTTACAATTCAATCACCGATTTGAGCGTTGTTGAAAATACATTAAATATGTTCGTAGTAGCGAATGTGGAGAACAATCGGCTGTATAATGGAGTGACGACAATGAAAATTTGTGCTGGGCCGTATTTCCTGCTTATCGCGATTAGTAGCCTTACGATTAGGCATCGAAGCACGACTCACGGCTTCGATGTACCGCAAAATATGAGAGACCAACCTGAACTTCTACATTCATGTGTATATCCCCATACAGATGAGACATTTTAATTAAATGGCGCATGCCCGATGTCGGTGCATAATACGATATTTCACTGCATGACCTGGGCATTCTGAAATACGATGTAATGTTACTTCGGACGTGCATGCATTTCCGAAGGAACAGGCACTGCAGCAGCTACAGCCGTTATTAAATGGTTCAAATGGCTCTCAGCACTGTGGGACTCAACATCTGAGGTCATCAGTCCCCTACAACTTAGAACTACTTAAACCTAACTAACCTAAGGACATCACACACATCCATGCCCGAGGCAGGATTCGAACCTGCGACCGTAGCGGTCGGGCGGTTCTGGACAGACGCGCCTAGAACCGCTCAGCCAAACCGGCCGGCTCAGCCGTTATTAAGTACATCAAATGTATTCGCAATTGAGAATATGGATAATCATCTGCAATGAAACAGAATAACAATGAAAACGAAGGAGCAGACAATCCCTAGCAAGAATTAATCTCCCATTATGACAGAAGTGCAACCCTACCGCAGATTGGTGCAGATTTCAACGCTGGTTCAT
Source organism: Schistocerca gregaria (assembly GCF_023897955.1). Lineage (NCBI taxonomy): Eukaryota > Metazoa > Arthropoda > Insecta > Orthoptera > Acrididae > Schistocerca > Schistocerca gregaria. The sequence goes on from NC_064924.1 coordinate 187,562,476, forward strand.
GGACGAGTGTCAGAGTGTAAACTATTCAAAAAAACATCATCATTATGAGCTTTCGGAGCCGAAAGCCCACTCGTGTACCCGTGATGACTGCACGACACAAAGCTTTACGCTTCTCCTGATCCCGTCAACGTCGACATTGGACTGCTGATGACCAGAAACATTGTCTGGTCGGACGAGTTTCGTTTCAAATTTTATCGAGCAGATAGACGTATATAAGTGTGGAGACAACCTCATAAATCCATAGATCCTGCTTTTCAGCAGGGGACTGTTCAAGGCCGGCCACGGTGGTCTCGCGGTTCTAGGCGCGCAGTTCGGAACCGTGCGACTGCTACGGTCGCAGGTTCGAATCCTGCCTCGGGCATGGATGTGTGTGATGTCCTTAGGTTAGTTAGGTTTAAGTAGTTCTAAGTTCTAGGGGACTAATGACCACAGCAGTTGAGTCCCATAGTGCTCAGAGCCATTTGACTGTTCAAGCTGGTGCAGGCTCTGTAATGATGTGGGACGTGTGCTGCTGGAGTGATAAAGGACCCTTGATTCTTCTAGATACGACTCTGACAGGCTGTACGTACGTAAGCATGTTGTTGATCACAGCGTCAAAAAACCTAGAAACAAGTATTCCGTCTGAAATTTTAAAGCATTTCAGTAGAGAAAATTGCCTAAGTATTGTATCTGACGGTCAATCAGTTACATTATCACTTTGACAGACCAACAGTCAATAAGTGAAATGTAATTACGCAGAAGTATTGTCAAAAACAAGTTACAAGTTAAATACGCTATGAAATAAAAGCTATAAGAAACTAACAGAAATATCCGTTTCCAGAACAGGTAGAACTGTCAAGACATTCTTTTCAAAGAATGTATTGTTACATGGTAAAAGACCTTCTGTTTCAGGCTACTTCACCCTAGTAAATGAAGTAGTCTATATACACATAAAACTTTGGGTCTACAAATTGAATTTTCCCAATCTCACAAATAAAATTGTACAAACGGAGCTTTCGTTGGTCCAAAACACACACACACACACACACACACACACACACACACACACAACAGCTCTCGTGAACTGTTCTGCTGCCTTCGCCATCTCGCGAGACAAATTCTTCGTAGAATGTAGTGTTTCTTTATACACTACTGGCCATTATATTTGCTACACCACGAAGATGACGTGCTACAGACTGGAAATTTAACCGACAGGAAGAAGATGCTGTGATATGCAAATGATTAGCTTTTCAAAGCATTCACACAAATTTGGCCCCGGTGGCGACATCTACAACGTGCTGACATGAGGAAAGTTTCCAACCGATTATCCATACACAAACAGCAGTTGACCGGTGTTGCCTGGTCAAACGTTGTTGTGATGCATTGTGTAAGGAGGAGAATCGGTGGGCTCAGGAGAGTAATACGGAATGCCGTGCTGGATCTCAACGGCCTCGTATCACTAGCAGTAGAGATTACAGGTACCTTATCCGTAGTTCGATGACGTTTGCAGCAGCATGGACTAGCAGCTCGGAGACCATGACTGCGGTTACCTTTGACGCTGCATCACAGACAGGAGCTCCTGCGATGGTGTACTCAATGACGAGACTGAGTGCACGAATGGCAAGACGTAATTATTTCGGATGAATCCAGGTTCTGTTTACAGTATCATGATGGTCGCATCCGTGTTTGACGACATCGCAGTGAACGCACATTGGAAGCCTCTATTCGTCACCGCCATACTGGCGTATCACTCGGCGTGACGGTATGGTGTGGCATTGGTTACACGTCTTGGTCTCCTCTTGTTCGCACTGACGGCACTTTCAAGAGAGGACGTTACATTTCAGATGTGTTACGACCCGTGGCTCTACCTTTCATTCGATCCCTGCGAAACCCTATATTTCAGTAGGATAATGCACGGCCGCATGTTGCAGGTCCTGTACGGGCCTTTCTGGATACAGAATATTTTCGACAGCTGCCCTGGCCAGCACATTCTCCAGTTATCTCACCGATGAAAAACTTCTGGTCAATAGCAGCCGAGCAACTGACTCGTCACAATACGCCAGTCACTTCTCTTGATAAATGGTGGTATCGTGTTGATGCTACACGGGCAGCTGTACCTGTACAAGCCATCGAAGCTCTGTTTGACTCAATGCCCAGGCGTATCAAGGCCGTTATTACGGCCAGAGGTAGTTGTTCTGGGTAGTGATTTCTCAGGATCTATGTATCCAAATTGCGTGTAAATGCAATCACATGTCAGTTCAAGTATAATATGTTTGTCCAATGAATACCCGTTTATCCTCTCCATTTCTTCTTGGTGTAGCAATTTTAATGGCAAGTAGTGTAGTCTGTCGTGTGGATGATTTACGTTCCCTCCTCTCTCCATGTGTATCCCTAAAGCTGACTGATTTAATGTTGTAGTGTATTCGACTGTTTTCTTCATTCTTGCCAAAAGTCAAGTTATTCATTAACTTATAAAAATCTTTCTCACAAGAACATAATGCAATGACCAAATCTGCATAATGCGTCAACCAGGGGCTCGTGTGGAATTGGATAATGCATGTAATTCTAACCATTTCCGCACCCAAACTGAGACGTCTTTTTGTCTCCCGTCAGTGTCATCAGTTTGCGGATAGAACCACGTCGCAGAATGTGGTTATTTGTACACATTGTCAAATTTCTGTACACATCTAGTAAATTATTAGTCTATACACTATTGTTTTGGAATGTCTATGAAGACATCGGACAAATCCCCGAACCAAAGAACAACAACAGGTAGACATCAGTTCAACGTTAGAGTCCGTCACGTGTTTAGAGCATTGTGTTCCATAGAAACCGAAGCAGTAGACAGGATGCAGAGTTAATATTACTAGATATATTCTGTGGATTTGATGGAATAGATGTGCAAGAAAGCATACTTGTTTGTCCATGTGAAGCTTGCATAGTCTCCTTTGTCATAGATGTTAAATTGCTACCTAACACACATTGCATGCTCATTTACTACAACTAGAATTCAAGTATATCGGACAGCAGATTACCGTTGAGTGCCTCTGCTGGATCTAGTTATTCACACAGAAATATCTCTTTGTTCGTAAACGACTTAGCAACACTGGGATGTGCAGTTCATGTGAAGTGCATCTCCTGCACTGACTTTCAGCATGTTTATGAAGTGGTTCCTGCATATATCTTAAAGAAACGAAGAAGCACAACGTTATATCCTAGGAAATCCTCTTCGAAAATTAAGTAGTTTTCATCTTGCTCTTAGATGGGACACTAATCTCGGTATTACCTGTACCAAACCGAGCGGGATTAGCCGAGCGGTCCAGGGCGCTGCAGTCATGGACTGTGCGGCTGGTCCCGGTGGAGGTTCGAGTCCTCCCTCGATCATGGGTGTGTGTGTTTGTCCATAGGAGAATTGAGGTTAAGTAGTGTGTAAGCTTAGGGACTGATGACCTTAGCAGTTAAGTTCCATAAGATTTCACACACATTTGAACGTTTGAAACTGTACCAAAGCAATGAGTTATTAAATATTGAAGTGAGAATGGTAGCCTCTCTAACTGTGGAAAAACACAGGTATGTTATGCAGAAGCTTCTAATTCCTATTGCACTCACTTTGTGTTGCCCTGTGAAATCTACTGGTTAAAAGATAGTAACCCACAAGCTGGGATTTGTAAATGACAGCTCAGAAATGACATCGTTTTTTTTATACTTTGACTGAAATTCGTACAGTGTACATGAATGGTGGTGTCTGTTTTTTCGCCTATATCTGAAAGAACAGACACCACCCAGAATCCTCACCTGTTAGACATTATACGTAAATTGAAGGTGGGGAGAGGAAGAAACGAAAGGGAGGGGAATCACTCTTGGAAGCTACAAAATGGTTCAAATGACTCTGAGCAATATGGGACTTAATTCTGAGGTCATCAGTCACCTAGAACGTAGAACTACTGAAATCTAACTTATCCAAGGACATCACACACATCCATGCCCGAGGCAGGATTCGAACCTGCGACCGTAGTAGTCGCGCTGCTCTTAACTGAAGCGCATAGAACCGCTCGGTCGCAGGGCCGGCTTCTTGTCAGCTACATCAGGAATGGTCTAGCTGGGCAATGGATCCACCTTCTTGAGTGCAGATGCACAAATATGTGCAACCTCCTGAGGGAATGTCAGAGAGAGAATATAAAGGAAATGGACGGCCCCTGCGGACACGAGGCACTCGACGGGCGTGAGGCGTGCCGACATAGTTCCTGCAGTTGCGATAAGCATTTGTCCCGGATGACGCAGCGGCTAACACAGTTGTCTAGTGCGCAGGAGATCCCGAGTTCGAATCGCGATCTGTTGCACATTTTCACTCGTCGTCGCTGATTCCACGTGATGCCCTCATCAAGCTGACATCAGTGATCCCCTCCTTTACTCACCTTGCTTCCTATTTCCAACTTCAATTTATATGTATCGTACATTATAGCTAGAGAAAACCTGTGAAAATATTCCTGGGCGCCGGCAGTCACTCAACTATTCTAGGAGGTGTATTGTGTGGTTGCCTACCTATAGGTACATTGATCTGTTTCTCTGTAAAGATACACTTTTAAAATTCCCAATGATTTTGGGCAATTTCCACCGTAGTCTTTGCCGAACTCGAGGGAGCGGGGGGTCTGTTAGGGAACCCCTGCCGTTTTATTCTCGCAAGTGTCAATGTCACACGCCTCCGACATTTTACAATAGGAGGGCGTAAAATAGGACCCTTTGCTGATTCGTATCACGTTCAAATTTCATTGAATGTTTTTGAACGATCCACAGTAGTTCCTTCTGTACATCAGAGTAAAAACTGTGGTCGAATTGGACTTCAGATGTATGAGAAAGCTTGTAGTGGGGATGCAGGCACATGATTTCTTTCGAGAAGGTTCTATCATCCAGGAGGTGACAACAGCGCCCAGAACGACTTTCCGTTGCTAATCGCATCGCGAACTGCCTTTGCCGACCGCGAAATCTGCTGGACTCAATGTCCCAAGGTAAGGAGTGGTTTCAGTAATGCCCTTCTGCCATCCCTCTGAGACCTTTTAGTTTTGACTCTGAGCTGGGATGTGTCTGACACCTTTTTCGCGGCCACCCATGAGAAAACCACTTGATTTCATTTCTGCGCATCGCGGTTCTGACGTCCATAGCAGACACATTAGAAGAAGGTGTAAAATGTTGGTAAGAGGGGTTGTGATGACCCACTCATAGTGTGACACGTCCACGGTGGCGTTGGGCAGAATTGTGGTGAAATTTGGCACCAGTGTTACGTCATGACCCACTTTACACGTGGCATGAACTAATGAGCTCTGGGCTTTATTTCGCATGTATCGACACCTTTTTGGAGCGTCGTCGAGGCCGACGGTTACGTTGTAGGGCGCCACGCCTGTTCACCGTTACGGAGGAAGGTTGTAAGCACCTCTGAGCCACATTTCAAACCTATGCGTCTGACTGGGAGGCTATTACGGGTTATCGACAGATTACCTTTAACTCTGTTGCGCAGTGAATGTGACAAAATTTCTTCACGTTTCTATTAATGTTAAGAAATGTGGCTTTCCATGACGTCATCCAGTGCAATTGCTATAGACGTACCGGTGACGTGAAAACTTCACCACAGTTTATGATCTGAAATTCTTGCATTCCTGACTGATATTTCATTGCGGCGACTTTTAACTGCATAAATTTTTGCGACACCATTTCCTTGATTTTTTTCCCAGAGTTTCGTCGTACCATAATGAAAACTTTTAATTACGCCCTACAGAACGTCGATTGCGCAACTTCACTGTCTACAAATCAGTTTCACCCTGCTTCTAGTTTTGTACTATCCTCGGCCGCTAAACTCGTTGAGGTCATCCAAAAAACGCGCCAAAGGGATAAGGCTCAGCGAAAGCCCGGCTTACATTGATGGTTATTGCAAATATGAAATCATCGTAATATAGTTCCCTATGGAGTAAATATTTCAGACCAAAGATAACGTCACAAGATCGTATCGATCAGTACAGTATTGACACTGAATTAGATAAAATTTTATCTGAAAAATATTAAAATCTTTGCAGACCAGTTACACAATATGACTGTCGTCTCGTTACCTTCTCATTAAATATTTTCCCCTGAATGTTACTAGTTTAGTTTTTTTCCACTGAGATGTTAAGATCGTAAATTCCGGCAGACTTGTGTAGTTGATGTACATTAACTCAGCGGGATTACTCCATGAGTCTGATTGTATCTTTCCCTTGCGTTACTGCTTGCCCACACACAAAAGGCAGTAGTCACTACAGTCCTGATTGATACAAAAGTTGAATTTAGGAGCTTAAAGGCCTTATAACAAATATCAGATCAGTTATTGTTACGATTTACATTAGAACCTGGATAAGATGCTTGAAGATGAGGGCTATGTTACTACTCCTACCGTAGGACGTTGCCTCTTCTACACAGGCAGAGCAACAAAATTGTTTATATGGACAAAATTCGGGTACACCTCCTTCTCTTTAAGCACAAGGCTCCAGAATATCTTCTGAATTTCTATGTCGTGGTTTTTTCATGAAGCTTCCGGATATAAGCTTAAGGCAACGCATTTCACTGATGCAGTAATTCGAAAAAATTTACGTACATCCGCTTATTCTGGTTTCATTTGCGCAGTTATGAGTCAGATTCAGTATCAGTCAATGTTGGATCCTTTATTCATTTATATTTTCTTTATTAACGCAAATTATATATGTTATAATTTGAGTTTTCCCTGATAACATATTGCTGAACACGGGTTAAGTTTCGTTATCTAGAATACTGAAATACTTTTTCTCTGTAGTAGTGAATCTCGATCTGATTGTATTCTGCTGGTTGTGTTTTAGTGTTGGTGGGTATACTCATAACATACCTCAAACAAATCAGAAACGTTACTTTCACCAGTCCGTAGTTTTATATCTCATCTGATATTTTCTTTGTGTGCATACCTCTTAGCTAAGCGTCTTGGAAGAGTGCAAGACAAACGGCCTGATGACGACACTTGTTACCAATATCAGTAGCCAGCTGACAAAGTGAGAACACATGAAGGCTAAGGAAGATAATTATTTTCCCTGAATCTATGTACAATCTGGTAAAGATAATCCACAGTGGAGCTCAGTGGCCAGGGAGCACGGCTAGGAGGGGAGGCAATGGGGCGCTGTTTACAGCCGGGACCTTACGCAATTTAATCATCTTATAAACTGAAACAATTAGGGTAATTGCGTGCTCGCTAATTGCAATCAGGATCAGCATAACGCTATTAGGCCATGTGATCGACTCGTTAATGTTAGACAGCGTCCTTGCATAACTAACTTCCGGAGCTCGTGAAGGAAGCACAGCCTATATGGTTCCATGCGAAGACAAGAAACAACACAGTGGTTCTTGCAACAACTCATCCACTTATCACTCAATGACTGTATCTCTGTATCATGCAGCTCTCCTTTTAATCGTATGGGCATTCATTCAGCAATTGTAGGGTTGCAAAAGAAGAGGCTATTTAAATAATTATGATCTGATTCTCTTCGAAGTAAAAATCGGGATACTAATAGCTTATAAGAATAGTTGCAATGAAGGCTTTTTAACGACACCTTATTCCTAAAATAATATATCTCGGTTGTGTTTAAATAACTCTACTTCGCTAACCATCTTCGACCTTATCGGAAATCTGCCAGATGATGAGAATACAAAGAAACCATTATTCAATTGCGAAGCAGTAATCTAAAAATTGCAAAAAAATATAGGGAGTAAGAGGAACTCAGGAGATATATTTCTTGTGTATTGGGCATTGTGACGTCCCCTCTCCACCGCGTGCTGGTGTTGTCGACGCCGTGGAGCTGTTACTTCTACAGCTCGATCGGTGGAGTCTTTAACAATGTATTAATTATCTTGCGTCGTAATATTATATATGTGCAAACCTTCCTTGTCACGACTAACAGTCCACGAATTTACTTCCAAGTCAAACACTCACTGTTCATTAACTTTTAATGAACAATTACCAAATATTCATAGACTGATGGAGGCTACACGTTGAATTTCGATGAACAATTCTATTGTCCCTTTTCAATAAATACTTTATAAACATCACGCCACACGCACACATGGTTACTTAGAACTGTCAGTTCTGTTAATTTCAAGTATCGTGACCATTACGACAGCTCTAACCCTCGGCGTAATTGTATCTTCTTCATGTATTCGTGTCAATGTCTCCTACTCGATACTAAACGTTTATTATAGTCTTTTGAAACTTTGTCAATTCCTTTCTACAAGTTCACTTGTATGGATGTTGAGTCGATTAATGCCTACTTCCGTTAATGAAGTCCTACAACTTGGTATACACAGTCAGCATAATATCTCGGTTCAAGTCTCTAGTCTGAATATCAGTTCACAAAATCCGTGCGTCTACGTCACGCAACGACTCTTGAAAGTAAAACAATCTCATCGCGCTCCGTTCGCTCAGCTATGGCAAGAGCTGCTCTCGTATGACATGATAGCACGATAGCTAGCAAGCCTCTTCCTTTTCCCGTGAATGAGTATTGTAGACGCATTGAATTTCTTCGTGGCGTTTACAACTCTCTTCCAAATTAAAGTTATCTCTGACCGACATTTCTTTGGACTTAACTTTCATGGTATTAATTTGCTACTACCAGTTAGATGTTTGGCAGATAACTAAAGATCACCTTTCTTTCTTCTTCCTTTCTACCAAAACACACTCTGTAATGCTTAATGTTGGTGTTTATCAAGACTTTCTGGTGTTATATCAATGGCAAACTTTTCGTATCTGTCAGGATAACTTTTCCCTACTTTAGATCATGATGGTCTTTCTTAATTGGGTTTTGGGGATCATTAGGGCGTTACAGCATTCAAAACGAAACGAGCCGGAGTCTGGAATGCCCAAACCGGTGACGAGGAGTGATTCCGACCAGAGCGTGGAAGCTCACAGCACGTGGCTGGTGGGTAAGCGTCCACGTCACGTGACTATACAGAGGTTGCAGCAGCATGAACCAATCGTCCAATGACATCTACACGAGCGGAGGAAAGGTTACGCTTATGTTCTTCTTTGACAAAAGATGGCCCCCTTGTGATTCACTTCCTGCAGAACGGGACAGAAGTGAATACCCATCGTTACACGCAGACCTTGACCATCCTTCACCATGCGATCAAATCAAAACCACAAGGTAATTTCACCCGTGGTGTCAGAGTAGTATCTGCTCCACGAAAATGCAAATCCTCACACGGCCAACTAAGTCGCGGCACTCCTGCAGCAATTCAAATAGGAGGTCCTCGGTCACGCTCCATAAAGTCCGGACCTCTCTCCCTGTGATTACGCCATTTTTGGTCCCGTTAAATAGGTTCTGAAGGGAAAACGATTCACCTCGGAGGACGTCGTGCGGACCTGGTTAACATCGCAGCTCCGGGAGTTTTGGGAGACAGCCATTCACCGCTTTCTGTCACAGTGACACAGGTGTCTCAACAGCTAGGGTCAATACTTCTAACACATAAGTACTGGTTTCTGTAATTATACATCCGGCTCGTTTCTTTTTGAATGCCTCTTATATTTTGTTTCGATTATTTCACTAGATAGTCTGGATCGTAAACACCGATCGTAGACACTGAAAACTTCATAAAACGTAATCTCAATTACTAGTAAAAGTCTTTATGCAATCAGACGATGATGAGTTTAAGTATTTAGTAATTGGGTTTCATTTTATGTACAGAAATTATACCACTAACCCTACCGGGAACCCACTGTTAATCCAAACAACGTGTCTCTCTCTAGGAACATCTTCAATTTATTCTTAGCTAAAGAACAGGTTAAAGACAATCTAGAATATTCCTTAGCGTTACCGTGACTTCAATAAGCGGACTTAATGATTTCCGACCTGTTCATTGATAGTAGTTTAGTCTACGGTTCCGTGCGAATGTCGCGAGACATCTTACAGATTCCATCGATGAGTAATTCCCACAGCTATTTTTTTATAAGAAACAGTGGCAAGTGGAATTCAAACGAGAGCTACGTTTACAATTTTAAGCGACAGAGCGCGCGTACTACATATGTTTCTACAATCTGCTCTTCCATGCATGTCTCACCACGAGCTATTTCACGTGGAATGGCGATATCTATGAACAGCTGGAAGGCGTCGCCATGGGTAGTCCTCTCATTCCAGTGGTGGCCAACTTCTTCCTGGAACAATTCGAAACACAGGCACTGGACTCGGCGAGTTGCAAACCTAAGGTGTGGTACAGGTACGTCGATGATACTATGGTGTGGAGCCATGGTGAAGATCATCTCGGTGACTTCCTAAGACACTTGAACAGCCTCCATGCCAACATAACATTTACCATGGAAGTAGAAAAGGGCAAGAAACTGCCATTTCTAGATGTGCTGGTCACAAGGGACGGCGAAAACCTGGGACACAGCGTGTCCCACACACACAGACCGATACCTGCACAAACTGTCAAACCAAAAAGAGGCATGATTAGTACGCTAGTAACGAGAGCAGGACGAATATGTGAGCCGCAACACCTCAAACGAGAAATGCCACACCTGGAAACTGTTCTGAAGAGCAATGGGTACTCCACAAATTACGTTAAAAGTGTAACAGAGCCAAACACTCGGCGAAGTAAGGAACCAGAAAAAGAAATGTCGGGTACGGCCTTTCTGCCATACATTCCCAGGGTGACGGACAGAATCGGCCGTATGTTGCGCAAACATGGCGTAAAGACGATTTTCAAACCGTCAAAGAAGATCAAAGAGTGTCTTAGATCGGCGAAGGAGAAAAGAGACCCACTTGCAATGTCGGGAATGTACCGTATACGATGCACGTGCGGAAAAGTTTATGTCGGAATGACTGGACGATCAATTAACACCAGGATCAAAGAGCATAAGCGAAATTGCAGGTTGGGGCAGGTGGAGAAATCGGCCGTGGCAGAGCACGCAGTGAATGAGACCGACCACGTAATAAAATTCGCCGACACGGAAGTTCTGGCTGTAGAGAAGCACTATCACACGCGCTTGTTCAGAGAAGCTGTAGAAATACAAAAACACGCGAACAGTTTCAACAAGAAAGAGGAAAGCCTTAAGGTAAACGTATCCTGGCTACCCGTACTGCAGCGAACGACTGTCGCAGGTGGCAAGAGCAGAACCGCACCGGAAATGACCGCGGAGAAGCCCTCGGACGTCGGCGCGCCAGCTACATATAGTCTGCGGCCGCGAGCTCGGCTCCAGTTCTCCACCGGCGAAGGAGGGTGAAGCTTTGACAATGCCAGCCACTCGTGCTGGCGAAACGTCAAAAAAATCATTATACGAAGAACCCGAGACAGAAGCCAATAGGCAGTTTGTCAACAAGTGGCCACGAAAGCCTTAACAATTTTGTGTTTCTACAATCTGTCGAACGTGGAAAAATACATGTAGTAAGTTGTCGTGCCAGCAAGGTACACAACAAAAGCACAAACGGATTAAACCTAATTACATTATAAATGATTTTGTAGTCTCCTCTACATATAAATTTCCGAATTACGTAATATTGTAGATTATGTGTTTTAATTTATTTTGGATACAGCAAATGGAAAATTGCTTTGTATTCTTTCTAATCGGGAAATCTTCGTACACAAAGAACTGAAAAAACCTCAGTTAATAATCCGCAAATCTACCTTTATGGTGGATATTCTAGAGGTAAGAAGGGCTGTTTTATGGCAGAACATGTGGCGTGCCGTTTAGAAAATGCACCATTGTGCACCTTTTAAAATTTTGTAGGCAGCAGAAGGTAATTACGATTTTTTCAATTCGCCTCAAGTCAGTGGAGGTCTCTGTGATCAATGGTAAGCTGTTTTTTGTGGAACGTCCGGACTGTAGATGAGTGGTTATATTTCTTTCTTTTCTTATTTATATATGATTTTTTCTGGGACATTAAAATTAAATAAATAAAAATGATAATGATATAAATAATGAAAAGAATTACATACGTGTACAATGTTTCCTTCCCGCTGCCTCTCCCTTATCCTGTCAGAAGACGGACACCGTGGTCAGGCCTCCAAGTACGACCCCTACCCACTCTGCCCCTGATCTACTACACCTTTCAAAAAAATAAAAAAATGGATTGATAAAAAAACGGCCTGCGCGGCAGAATGTCAGTCCTAAGGGCCCAGGTTCGAATCCCGGCTGAGTCGGAGATTTTCTCCGCTCAGGGGCTGGGTGTTGTGCTGTCATCATCATCATCATCCATCATTTCATCCAATTCACCGAAGTGGCGTCAAATCGAAAGACTAGCACCAGGCGAGTGATCTACCCGACGGGAGGCCCTAATCACACGACATTTATTTCTTATTTATGGAACGAAGCGGTAAGGACTTTCGTCAAAATGAATAATACAGGTTGTTTAGAACTCGTAAAAACGCCTTTTGAATATCCCCAAACTATTAATACTGTTTGTTGTGAGTTTACTACAAAGTGGCTCTTTCTTAGCCTTTTTCAAAAGAACATTGGTTTTTGTTGTTGTGTTTTGATTATGTTTCATGCGGTTCTGCTTTCAGAAGACCAACAGAAATGGTTCCTGTATTTTATCCCGTTGAGGGAATGAGTGTGTAGTACTGACGCTCAACCGAATGTGAGATGTCTGTTATTTGACGTGGTAACTAATATTTATATTTTTCTTGGTACAAATGGCTCTGAACACTATGGGACTTAACTTCTGAGGTCATCAGTCCCCTAGAACTTAGAACTACTTAAACCTAACTAACCTAAGGACATCACACACATTCATGCCCGAGGCGCGGTTCCAGACTGTAGCGCCTCGAGCCGCTAGGCCACTCCGGCCGGCAGTATTTTCTTGGTCAATTTGTATAATTAATGCATATAGTTAATGCATGTAGTTATTTACAGCGTATTGAAGTATATGTTGCCCCAAATGGACCAGTTTAAAGTGTAAAATTATTTAATATACTGGAAAGTGAATTTAATGTAAAGCAGACTGCATTGTGCAGTAAAGAGACGCCCGAATAAAACGAAGTATTTGATTGATTGAGGAGAACCATCCATAAATAGAGGTATAATATTTACCTTTATCATCAGCATTTACTTTATATGTTGCGCTAAATTATTCAGGAGGCAGTTTATTCTTTGGACGCAAATAGAACATCAATTTTGTCGCGACAAACCGAATCGCATCAGGAAATTTAAAACAAGTCACGAGGAAGTTATCTATAAATGTTTGTCCCTCACCGTCATCGTCGTTTCAAGAAACCGTATCGTTTTTGTATTTGAAGTCTTCTGATTTAAGGTTTGAGGGACTTGCGCTGTTCACTTATGTGATAAAATCGAACACCTGCAGTCATCCCTTCGATGTTATTTATTAAGTAGCTTCCAGTTTCTGTGATTCAGTACACCATCTTCACGTCTTAACTGACGCGCGAGGGGGTGAACTACAATCGTACAAACGATCCCATCACTGGCCAACATCTAAGAACTGATTTCCGTAGAGTACTATTGTAGTGATTCTGTGTCTCCAACCATTAACTACGATGGTTGATGCCACAGAAACGCGTTTTTCCTCTACTCCTTTTCACTTGTCCTCGCCGCACTTGTTATTAATTTCATTCCTGAATGATTTATGTAGCTGTTTTCCTGTCTTTTCCGGGACATTTTTTTTATTTCCTTCTTTCATCGATCACATGAGATATTTCATTCGTCATCCAACGTTTCTTTAAAGTTGTCTTCCCAGTATATAAATTAGGCTGTCCAACATCTCCAACTGCTCTTTCTAGAGATGCCCACTCCTCTTCAGCTGAACTGCCTTCTATACTAGTCCTTATTGCGCTATCCACATCGTTAGCGATCTTCAGATGCGTCTCATCAGTCCTCAGTTTTTCAATATCCCACGGTGTGGAAGGCCACACTGATTCTTTCGGACGATTTTATCTGAGAATATATAAAATTATATAGTTAACATCCAAAAATTGTAATGTATTAAACCGAAACCATTTGCTGCAAAGCAATGTAATTCTCTGTAGCACAAAAAATTTATTTATGGCTAGATTATTCAACACCAAATATCCTCACAAAACAGAACAATACTGGCCCTACAACCTGCGACTAAGAAACAACATAACAGTTTAAAACATTAGGCCTGCTGCTTCATTATATACTACAAGTGGAAACTTACGAAATGTGACTTATTTATGATCAAAGCTACAACCTGTAACTACGACTAGTGCAACTATCAACACCAACAACTAGGACACCACCGCCCAACAACACCAGCAAGCTGTCTAATCCTGTGCCTAAGTAAATACTTATCCAATTACATATACGATAATTCATTCATATAAAGGGACGCCCATTACTTCGGTGAGCTTAAAATGGTGGTAAGGGGGGTGTCGAGGGGTTCGGAAAGACCTCATGATCTCTAATTTGATTGGAGAGGAGGAGGTGGTGATATGGGAAATGATAATTTCACTCAGTGAATATAAGATCGTATAAATCGTAATATTTTGTTTTATAGAACATATTGAAAAGCCCGCCAAACTCTACGGCCTCTCTAAACTGATTGGAACTGAACGCTTTAGAAGAGCGCATGCCCGGTTCTCCGATATGCCTTAAGTGCCACAGAAATACAGATTTCATTCGGGTAGTTTCCTCTCTACATCTACATCTACATCTACATGACTACTCTGCAATTCACATTTAAGTGCTTGGCAGAGGGTTCATCGAACCACAATCATACTATCTCTCTACTATTCCACTCCCGAACAGCGAGCGGGAAAAACGAACACCTAAACCTTTCTGTTCGAGCTCTGATTTCTCTTATTTTATTTTGATGATCATTCCTACCTATGTAGGTTGGGCTCAACAAAATATTTTCGCATTCGGAAGAGAAAGTTGGTGACTGAAATTTCGTAAAAAGGTCTCGACGCGACGAAAAACGTCTATGCTGTAATGACTTCCATCCCAACTCGTGTATCATATCTGCCACACTCCCTCCCCTATAACGCGATAATACAAAACGAGCTGCCCTTCTTTGCACCCTCTCGATGTCCTCCGTCAATCCCACCTGGTAAGGATCTCACACCGCGCAGCAATATTCTAACAGAGGACGAACGAGTGTAGTGTAAGCTGTCTCTTTAGTGGACTTGTTGCATCTTCTAAGTGTCCTGCCAATGAAACGCAACCTTTGGCTAGCCTTCCCGACAATATTATGTATGTGGTCCTTCCAACTGAAGTTGTTCGTAATTTTAACACCCTGGTACTTAGTTGAATTGACAGCCTTGAGAATTGTACTATCTATCGAGTAATCGAATTCCAACGGATTTCTTTTGGAACTCATGTGGATCATCTCACACTTTTCGTTATTTAGCGTCAACTGCCACCTGACACACCGTACAGCAATCTTTTCTAAATCGCTTTGCAGCTGATACTGGTCTTCGGATGACCTTACTAGACGGTAAATTACAGCATTATCTGCGAACAGTCTAAGAGAACTGCTCAGATTGTCACCCAGGCATTTATATAGATCAGGAACAGTAGAGGGCCCAGGACGCTTCCCTGGGGAACACCTGATATCACTTCAGTTTTACTCGATGATTTGCCGTCTATTACTACGAACTGCGACTTTCCTGACAGGAAATCACGAATCCAGTCCCACAACTGAGACGATACCCCATAGCTCCGCAGCTTGATTAGAAGTCGCTTGTGACTCACGTCAATCCACATCACTACCTGTCATCCATTGAATCAGTCGTGGTTGTTTTCAACCCATATAAAGCCGAAGTAGTTGTGTTCAGTATGAATTTGTATGAAAACGTTTATAATCCATTTGTTAAGTGGCACGTTGACGAGTCGAAACAAACGTGCCAGATAGAAGTTAATCGCTTATGAAAGTAACCTAAGCTAAAGTTCACAGATAATAATTCTCTTAATGGCCCTACACTATGTGATCAAAAGTATCCGGACACCCGCCAGAAACATACGTTTTTCCTATTAGGTGCATTGTGCTGCCACCAACTGCCAGGTACTCCATATCAGCGAGCTCAGTAGTCATTAGACCCTCGTGAGAGAGCAGAATGGGTCGCTCCGGGGAACTCACGAACTTCGGTCGTGGTCAGGTGATTGGGTGTTACTTGTGTCTTACGTCTGTACGCGAGATTCCCACATGCCTGACCATCCCTAAATCCACTTTTTTCAATGTGATAGTGGGGTGGAAACGTGAGGGTACCCGTACAGTACAAAAGCGTACAGGCCGACCTCGTTTGTTAACTGAGAGAGACTGCCTAAGTTGAAGAGGGTCGCAATGTGTAATAGGCAGACATCTATCCAGACCACCACACAGGAATTCCAAACTGCATCAGAGTCCACTGGAAGTGCTACGAACATTTAGGCGGGTGGTGAGAAAACTTAGATTTCATGATCGAGCGGCTGCTCATAAGCCATACATCACGTCTGCAAACGCCAAACGACGACTCGCTTGGTGTAAGGAATGTAAACGTAGGACGATTCAACAGTGAAAAAACATTGTGCGGAGTGACGAGTCAGAGTACACAATGTGGCGATCCGACGGCAGGGTGTGGGTATGGCGAATGTCCCGTGAAAGTCATTTGCCAGTGTGTGTAGTACCAACAGTAAAATTCGGAGGCGCTGGTGTCATGGTGTGGCCGTGTTTTTCATGGCGGGGGCATGCACCCCTTCTTGTTTTTCGGGCACTATTACAGCACAGTTCTTCATTGATGGTTTAAGCACCTTCTTGATTCTAAGTGTGGAAGAGCAATTCGGGGATGGCGATTGCATCTTTCAACACGATCGAGCACCTGTTCATAATGCACAGTCTGTGGCGGAGTGATTACATGACAATAACATCCCTGTAATAGAGTGATCTGCACAGAGTCCTGATTTCAATCCTATTGAACACATTTGTGATGTTTTAGAACGCCGATTTCGTGCCAGGCCTCACCGACCGTCATCGATACCTCGCAGCACATCGTGAAGAGTGGGCTACCATTCCCCAAGAAATCTTCCAGCACCTGATTGAACGTATGCCTGTGAGAGTGGAAGCTGTCATCAAGGCTAAGGTTGGGCCAACACCATACTGAATTCCTTCATTACCAATGGAGGGTGCCCCGAACTTGTAAGTCTTTTTCAGCTATGTGTCGAGATATTTTTGATCACATAGTTTATAAATCAAGAGATTGATAAGCCAGTTAATCATACAGTTAAAAGGATGGTACCGACAATGTTGTCTTCAATCTGCAAAATGAGCGAAAGTTCTACAAAATTAAACGTATATATCAACAGAACAATTTTTAGGGATCCGTCAAAACGGTATAATACTAATTTCGTGGAACCTTCTTGTCTTTCTGTCACGGTCTATCTTTCCATCTGAATACTATTCAATGTTTCAAATAAAGGGTGTTTAATCACGTGTTAAAAAACTTTCTAATATAGTTTCTAAATAAAACATGTTCTCATTAAATTGTTTCAATCAATGTTTAAATCAAACGCAAAACGCTTTATTTTCTCGTGATTTTACTCGATTACGGAAAAAATAACAGATGATTTGTAATATAATTTTTATGGAGTCTGTTATGTCGCTATGGTCATCTATTCTCTCACTAAACTCCGCTTTAACTACTTTTATATTGTATTTTGGTCATAGGGTGTATAATAACGTTGTACTGCATTCAGTATAATGGATTTTATAAACTAAATTCGCTTTCACTAAAAAATAAAACAAAGGTAACAAATGTATTTGGTATTAAATGAAAGATCTTCTAATGAGCACATTCCAAATACAATCATTACTACTAATCCGTTTCTGTCCCACGATCACGCGAAAACTACTGAACCTATTAAGAGGATGATTTCTTAACTTCTTCTCATCAGCTGAGTGATCAGTGTAGGGCGTATTTATTGTCGATAGGAGGACGGGAAATCATCTAAATTCGAACATAAGCTAAAGATGTCGGCTACCAGCCGGCTCTCTGCCAGACGATGTGTAAACCATCAGGGCTACATCTCTATATCTACTTCTGTATTTTAGATCTCATGACTCTCTACAAAATTGTCACCGAAAGAATATGTTTATCTTTTGTGGTTCACCAACAGACAGAATTTATTCTTATTTTGCCGTTGGTGACTTCAGAAGTCAATTGAAATTGTTATTGTGGGCCAATTACAAAAGATAAACATGCGATATAGATTTACGTGGATCGTTTTGAGATCTACAATGTGGTGCAACATAATTCTAGGCAGCTCACTTGGTTTTGGCGATGTATTTAAAGAGCGCACGTTACACGTGAATCTGTCTCGTAATTCAAACGGTCACGTGATGTAAATCGAAACAGCCTTCATATTTCAGAAATTATTGTGTACACCTAGATAAGTTTTCACCAAATAATAGTACGCAAATGGGCTGGTATTTTGCCGGGTAATTTATATAGGGAACGTTTTTATATATCGAGGTACAGAACTTACAAATTTTCCCATTGGAATGACATACTTCAAGCCTCATTAGAATACTGGTATATAGAACATGTAAATGACTGGAGTCGAGCATTTCAGAGAAAAAGAATTAAAATATTATCAAAAAACTGAGAAAATTTCACCAAAGTTAATCGTGGGTTTTAGTTTTTCTAACCCTTATGTTTCTTTCATACAATTTTTATCAATAAAACTTGTTTGTTAGTAGAGTGTTTTAAACACAAACATATTTCACAATCTCCTAAATATATAAAAAAGTTTCACTTTCTAACCATCCTTTCTTATACTTTTTCCACTCTATTTTAATTATGTAAGAAGTAGGACTGTGGATGGGCGTTCTATGTGAAAGGGCCACCCGTTGTACCATCCTTAATATTTCAGAATCAGATTAAAGATTTTTATTACTCTCAGTTTAATATTTTCGATAAGTTCTTCATCAAGCAGTGTAACTGGAGGTCACGCTAAGGCCTCTGAGTTATCTTCTCCTAAAGAAGATCTCAAAATGTCTGCACCAGACACAGAGATCGTTATCTACGCACATAGATAATGACAATCAGAGGGCCTTCATATAAGTCGACTTTGTTTCTTCAAACATTTCTACGTTAACGTTTAATACTCGGTGAGTGGTTGCAGGAATAACAATTAATTATTTCAAGTAAATCAGTGTCTTAATTTTCCAATTTTAAATTAAATTTTAGACTTCCAAGTTCTAACAGACGGAGAAAACGCCCTCTTCAAACAAGCGATGACGATAGTCTAATCTGCACCTCTTCAGCCGCTTCCAAACTCCATCCTCTGGCAAAAGACACGCTCAAGGAGAAAATATCTGTTTCGGGCGAAACTTGATCTTATAGAGCGTCGCCAAATTCTTTAACTGTTGTCTCCGCCGAATATAAAATAATACCAGAATTATAACGGGAAGTTGATCAGTATGAATAAATGCTTAAAAATGAACAAAAGCATACCTTCTTTAAAAAATCTGGGAATCTCATAAAATTACCTCTGATATTTCGTCTTTCAGATTCCAGAAGCAGGTAGACTATTGTCCCGACGATCTGTTCCTGGACGTTTGTGCTTGCAGGAGCAACAATCACATCGCTTTCAGACCATTATGGGTATAGCTAAGGTCGTTACCTCTGCTAAAGAACACCAATGTTGTGAAGTTATGTGCAGTTAGCTACCCTATCCTATCTATAAGCAAAGCTCTTAGAAGTTCGATTCAGTGCATTTATAAATGGCACTTTTGCTTGCTCCTCAGTAAATGTAACACCTCAGAGACGAAGAGGCATGTTGCGACCGTTCCCGAAAACCTCGGGCACCTAAATGGTAACCATCATATTGCACAAATGAGTCAGCATTTTTGTGTGTTCAGTAAGGTCTCTGGAGACACTGGCTTAAGTTATCTGTCCTAATGAAGATATTTTTTTTTTTTTTTGGTCTCAGGATGATAAAGCGCTTGTGCTAATTGGAGTAACAGCAGCAGACGAACACACGCCATTGATCATGCATGTAGAATACAGAGTTGCTTTCCTGTCAGCGATCTCTTGATTGCTTCTCACTATAAATTAATTCATAGTCTGTACACGATACCTGAAATTAGCCGTAATGAGATGTGTCACTCTGACGCTGTTACTTACAATGGGCCGACCTACATTGCTAAGCACTCTTCGTTTGAGGCGACCACATACACTGAAGAATTTCAGTGGACCTTTGTCTTGTGAGGCTTTCCTTGCATCTACGAAGCACTATAAAGGCAAAGAAACACCTATGCTTATTATTTAAAGCAATGCTGGGTCGGATGAATATCGGTGCTGCTCTAAAATGATTGCATATGGTATAAAATCACCTAAAAGACAATTGAAAAGCCGTCTTATTAGTGACGAATGCCCAAGGGAGAAGTGCGTTTTACAAAGCAGAACGGTGAATGGCTCCTTTCAGTTGAGAACTGGCAAGCCTGATTCTTCCTCAGAACTCGTATGGATGGCTTGTATTTCACAGCGAGAAAAGTGTGAATCGCATCTCAGAACGGGAGAAGTTCGAGAAAGTAGACGTTCTGGGCGAAATATGTAGCTTTGTATTTGTCAAATTGGAGTAATGCCCATTAATAGTTGCCGATTTGCCCTATGAGGAATGTTATGCCGACCATGTTACATTGTTTGCTGCAGATATAATATGCTCTGTCGAGCGAAAACATTACGACCACCTGCTTGAAAACTCCCAGGTCCATCTCCGGAAAGCAATACGTCACCGATTCTGAGTTTCATGAATTCGATAGTTTGTTGGTAGGTATCTCGCACGAGATGTCCGTGCATAAGTATGTAATTTCGTTAAATGATGGGCCGATGAATTGCATACGTGCTGATGGCACCTGATAGCGATAGAAGTGGCTTCCATTGGATTCACCTCACATGAGTTTGCCGGCCAAGACATCAACGTGAGTACACTGTCATGCTCCCAAAAAAACTGTAGCACGGTTCTCGCTTTGAGACAATGACATGGACACTGCTGGAAGAGTACAACGCCGACGGGGATCACGCCAAGCATCAATTTGAGCAGGTGCCCCACAGCTTTCAGCGTGTCTTCGATTGCTACCGCAGGTCTCAAACGAGTGCAGCAGAATGTCTCCCACGGCATAATACTGCTCCCAGCAGCCTGCGTCCTTGGCGCGGTGCACATTTCGAACCGCCGTTTGCGTGGGTAACTCTTATAGCAAACATGTGAATCATCCAAAGAGGCGACGTTTCCACTGATCCATGGTTCAATGTCGACGATCGCTTGTCCACTGCAATCGTAATTCATGATACCATTCGGCCAACATGTTAACACACAAGGGTCGTCTCCTGCGGACCCTCTTGTTCAACAATAAATGATGTTCGGTGTGTTCCGAAACATGCGTGCTCCACCACCACTATGGATCGCCACCTATCCTATTTTACAGTTGAGGCAAGCCTCAAAATCCCACGTTTTGTGAAGACTCGTGGACATCCAAACACTTATTGCTCAGTGGTAGTTTCACTGCCATTCAACTACTTTCTGCCGATGCTCACGACAGTAGCACTTCAACACTCGATCAGCTACGCCGTTATCGGCTCTGGGCGACAATAATATGACCTCTGCATAAGTCGCTTACGTCAGTAGGTTCCCCGTTTTTGGCCCATGTCGTCGCTAGATTCATTCTTCATTCGTCTTTGATCCACTTGATCAAGTTCCCGCAACGGCACCAGGCGACATCAAACCTCGCTGTGATCATAATGTTTCCGCCTATGGGTGTATGTACTTCGTGCTGCAATGCCCATTAATTGCGCATCTATAAACCTCGAATTTAATACTCAACTTTAAACTGTACTTGTGGGTGGTCAAGTGAGAAAATCGGGACTGCTGTTGGCCGTTGAGGATCGTGCTGCGTCTGTGGTTCGCAGACTTTAGATGCCTTCACCGCATCCGATGCTCCAGGTTATCGGAGTATCGACTCTGGCGGAGCCTGCTCATATCTTTTAATGAATGATGGAAGTACCCATAACAGATGCTGCAAGACTTGCGGTGTCTACTTCGTTTCGTGTATGAATCTGCATAAACACTGGTCGGAATCCGCAACCCCACGATCACCTTTGGTCAGTATTCGACCAGGGCATATCGTCTTCACCCATTCACCTGAGGAGGTTCTATGCGAAATGAACGACAGGCTGGAGTGACTGCAAGAGCAGGATATAGATACGTGCAATGAAACATTTCCTGTGCTACCAAGACAGATGCACGTCATGTGTACGACAATAGAGGAAGCACATGAATGTCCATGATGTCAATGAAGAATTAGGAAAGGGTGTCGGAGCCAAATTTGTATTTGTTTATTGGTAAAAATCATCTGTAAAAACCACGGTGCGTTGTAACCAATTTGCCAGCTTTCAAGACAGTCAATTTGATTAATGTTATTGTAGTGGTCCTTAAACGTACAAGAATGCTCATGGAGTGACTGAAGAATTAGGGAAGTTGGTGGCCCAGCCTATTTTGTATTTGCTTATTTGCAAAAATGATTTTAAAAACCAAGATACGTACAAAACCTATTTGCTTGCTCTCAAGACAGTTTACTCAGACTCGTTGTTGTGGTCCTTAAACGTAATGATGAAATTACCTCTAATTCCACAGGAAAAATGGTGTACGTGGAAAATAAAATTTAGGTATTTTAGAGGCATGAAGCTTATATGTGAACATATTAAATAAAATCAATTACTTAAAAAGTGTTGGGTAAAGCTCACGGGAGATGGAGAGCTCGCCACATCTCACCAAATCTCTTTCAAGTCAGGAGGGGTGTCGAAAGTAAAACAAACGTCACACAATTAATTGACCCCACAATCAACTGACAAGGCAGAGTGAGTTTATAAAATCACTGACATCAACAGATTGGAAGTCGTCCCGTCGGCCGGAGTGGCCGAGCGGTTCTAGGCACTACAGTCTGGAGCCGCGCGACCGCTACAGTCGCAGGTTCGAATCTTGTCTCGGGCATGGATGTGTGTGATGCCCCTCGGTTACTTTAAGTAGTTCTAAGTAGTAGTTCTATGTTTTAGGTGACTGATGACCTCAGAAGTTAAGTCCCATAGTGCTCAGAGCCATTTCCAAAGTCGACCGAGAAAACAATAAATCCTTACACAATTTGCTTAATCATGCCCACAGTGTGTACTCATCAGTCAGACCTGCTGTCTCAAATAGCACACAATGTCGCTCACAATATATGTAGAAAAGCCCTTATTAATCTCTCAAAAGTTTCCGTTCACGGAATCATTTGCAAGTGGCCACACTTAGTGCACTTCCATACACAACACTGTACACTGTCTTAAACCCTAAGCCATCACGTGGCATGACTAACTGGAGAAGATGCGCTAATTATTATCTGCTGTAGCCATTCCCTCACCTCCACTGCAAGTCTGTGCAGCTGACCGGAAAGGATAGCAGCCACTGCACCATCTTGTGATCCGCCCGTCCTGACCATCGTAAAGTCTGGTACGGGCACTCAATCCATTTCCTTGAGGACCTTACTTGGATCCACCCAGAACTGTCTTCTACCACGTCACACCAAAGACACCGCAACTCTCCATCCATCATCAAGCCCAGCTGTAGCCGCCGAGCTCAGCTAGTGCCACACCCCTCCGCCTCCCTACGCTGATTGTTACCGACCATCCACAGACAAAAGCTGTGGAAACAGCTGACTCCCCACCGCCGCGGCGGCGATCGTGTCCATCACGAGTCTGCTGGAGTCCCCCTCCGGTGGCGCCAGCGCAACACACGTCAAGCACCATGATATTTGGCACTGGAGAAAACAACAACTACATGGCAAAACGTTTTCCCTCGATAAATTAATACACACAGGCGCAACACATTTCGCGAGATCAAAAAATAATTACAGTAATTAAATTTTGGAACCACATGTTTTTTGATAATGTATATAAGAGATTAACATATCACAGGTTAATCCAAGCGCCTCTTAAGCCATTGAAAATATGAATTACTGTTATATTAATAACCGGTGTAATCGCCAGAATTGCTAACCGTTATGGTCGAGCGGTTCTAGGCGCTTCAGTCTGGAACCGCGCGACCGCTACGGCCGCAGGATGGAATCCTGCCTCGGCCATGGATGTGTGTTATTTACTTAGGTTAGTTAGGTTTCAGCAGTTCTAAGTTCTAGGGGACTGATGACCTCAGATGTTAAGTCCCATAGTGCTCAGAGCCATGCGAACCATTTTTGAATCGCCAGAATGTTGAATTGCAAGCTTGCAAACGTGCACGCATTGTGTTTTACAGGTGTCTGATGTCCGTTTTTGGGACGCAGTTCCGTGTCTGTTGCGCGTCGTCGGTCAATAAATAGATGATTAATTCCGTTTGTGGATGACACTGGAAGTGTCGTCTAATGATGTCCCATATGGGCTCCACTCGCGACGTATCCGGAGAAGGGCACTGTTACATGTTGGGTTATAACAGCGGTATGTGGGCGAGAGTTATGCCGTTGGAATATACTCCTTGGAATGCGGTTCATGAGTGGCGCACAAAATTTCGAATCAGTTGATTGACATATTTTCGGTCAGGGTGCTTGGGATAACCAACAATCACGAGAATGCTAATGCCGTCATACAATCGCAACCCAAACCGTAACTCGATATGTGGGTCCTGTATGTCTAACATGCAGTCAGAGCGGTTGAGGCCTCCTTCTAACCAAAACACAGCTACCACTGGCAGGGGGGCAGAGAAAGTTGTCATCAGAAATCACGGCAGCTCCAGCGTGCCCTCCATCGAGCTCTAGCTTGACACCTCAGAATCCGCAAGTAGCGTGGTGTGGGGTCAGTGGAATGCACGCTACAAACGTCTGGCTCGGAGCTGTCCTTGAAGCTATAGGTTTATAACAGTTCTTTTTGTCACGGTGGTGTCAACTGCTACTCTAACTGCTGCTGCAGACGCAGTACCACCCATAGTTCCATACGCCGAACATGATGGTCTTTCTGCTGGCAGTGGCACGTGGCCATCCGGAGCACGGTCTTCTCTCGGCTGCACATTTTCATGACCACCGCTGCCAGCAACCGTGAACAGTAGTTACATTCGTGCCAAAATTTCCTGCAATGTCGCAGAAGGAAAATCCAGCACCTTGTAGCCCCATTACACAGCCTCATTCAAGCTGAGTTACGTGCTGATATAGCGCCTTTGTCGCTTTAAAGGCGTTCTTGACTTACGTGAACTCACCACGTCGGGTCTCAAAGGTAACCAACGTTCACAACCGTTTCAGCGTGTACCGAACGTCAACCTGATTTAGTGATTTACATCCTTATAGAGGAGCTAGTAGTACCAGTGTTATCGAATTGGCGCTTAATTTGAATAGATACCATGTTTCAAATGTAGAAACACGCCTACCAACTATCGTTTATGTCGCACAAATAATTCTTGGTATTCTGTATTTCTTTCCTCAATTCTGTTTAGAAACATAGTTTTCATTCACTTCCCCTTAAAATAATTTGTCTTATTTGTCTCCAAGGAACAGTGCGACCTCAGTCGTAGTTCATGTATAACCCAAAAGAATGAAGAAGTAACTAAGTGAAATAACTTACAACCAGCGACCGAATGAAAATATATATGTAACAGAGGCGTGTATCAGACGGTTGTATTACATTAAGTGAAACCACTCAGACCTAGAGAGTGAGAGAGAAACATCCATAGCTCATGTGGCCTCTGACACCGGTTTCAGTTGGTTGTTTCGTTCGACTGAAATAAAACACCTGAACGAAAAAGAAGAACTGATCAGTCGTTTGTTAAAACCAGCGTATTGTCCCATTACTATCTTTGAGAGCGGCAGCCAGTCGTACCAGCGAAACGTCAAAAAAAGAAAAATAAGCTTTAACAAGCATCGGCTGCCAGTCCCGAATGAAGTAAAAAAGGCAATACGTAGACAAGTGTCCACGAAAGCTAGAACAGTTTTGTACAACTGTTGTAATTAGCAGCCACATCAGTAAAGATCCACAAGAAATGCAATTTTTGTAAGACTTCATAAAATATTCATCGGAAAATGGAAATCCATTTTACGAGATTATCGCTTAGGTTGTAATTAACTACAACGCAACACAGTTCATGTAGGTCACATTTGAAGTAAACTATTGTAAACTACCTGCAGTTTGCTTAACCTCACAAAATAAATATCTGAACTGTCATGGTAGGAGATCTCGTATTTTTGGGAAAGTTATACCACTTGAGCAACTATTGGTAGGAATTAAACAAATTGGCACAATTTCTTCACTTGAAGGCTGAGTATTATGTTTCATACTGTGAGTATATACGTCTTATATCGATACATTTATGACGCTGTACATGACTGAAGTGCATTGGAATTTTTATGTAATCACAAACTACGAATACTTTTGGTAAGAGTGTTGTAGATTGTATAGTTAATGAAGGGTTCTAATGAGGCAGACACAGTCGGTTTACAACCACAAATAGCCTATGACATGCCTTGTAGTAAGAAACTATGAAGAATAGCAGGAGATTAGAATATCTTTCAAAGTGCTCCAGTGCACCATCTGATTTCGTGTGCAAAAATGTAGATTGTCGATTTTGTAATGCGTGAAATGCAATGCTGTTGTTATGATTCGTGAATAATGTAACGAGGGATGTTTCCAGTCGGCCAACTGCTATCATTGTCAAAACACAACAATGATACCATAAATTTTATCACTTTCCATTTCTGCTCGCATCCATTGTTGACAACACCAAAAGTATGTAATGTATTACGAATCGACGAGTAAAATTACCATGTAGTATTCTAAGCCCAAATTAGTACAGAAGATTCGGGAAGATAAGGAAATTTTAAACCGCACTGTAAATGAACATTAGGGACATTTGTGGCTAAAAAAAGGTGAAACCTAATAACTGCCAGAGAAAACGATAATACGAATAACAATTAGGACTCGATGTCTTGTATTCAGCATCAGAAATAATTAGCTGTTGGTGCCCATAAAACGAAGTGAGAAGCCACAGCTATCTTTAGCAGGGCTCATTATCTACAAATGTTGTAAATCAACAAATCTTTGGCCCTTAATATCTTCATTCGGCAGTAAGAGGTTTCAGAACTACGAAACACTCGTTCTTTATTTCCTTAGAACTACAAATTAACTGTCAACTGAATTCAGAAATCAAAATCTGAAACATGACTGCGAAACAGCAACTGTGTAAATCTGAAAAGGCTGAAAAATCAGCAACCAGTTGCAAAACAAACGTTTATTACCCTTGAATCGGTACTTTTAAAAATAACTTTTTCAGAAGGAGTGATATCAGAAGTAGGTTTTGCAACTGTTATCTTCCGCACTCTAAAGCTACATGAAGAATCACTTGGCTACATAAATGTTTTACAGATTTTGTATTTAATGTATACCTCTATAATTGTGGCATTTCTTAGTGGCCTTCTATAAGAAATTGTCATATTGCTTTAATGTAAAATTATGCTCCTTACATCCTGCAAGACGCAGTGCTTATGCACATGTAGATAGCGCGCAGTTCTTTCCCATTGTCGCTATCGCTGAAGCTTCCGCAGTGTTAAGCGGATGTTTTTTGTTCCTGGTGATGTTGTTGTAGCTTATATTAGCTCTCCTTTTCCCATGCATTTGTAAACGTTGATGTTTTGTAAATAGAATTCTACCTTCTCCACGCTAGATCGATTTACGTTGTACTCGGTCAGCAAATGTATTAGTAATTTTATGCGTAATGTATACCAGTAAATTATTACATTGTTAATAGCCTTGTAGAGAAAATTTCACGCCTACGTTGATGTAAACTGCTGTTATTCAACACAATCAAAGCGCAGTCTTATGCGCAAGTATTTAGTATCCTCTGCCAGCCAATTTTTCCTGGTCGCTTGAGCCTGTATATTTGTAACATTTGGGCTACGTCTGTACCATGATATACACGTTCTTAAGCAAATATTTTATCATGTGATTGCTGTAACAATTATATGTTGACGAGAGCCTCTACCTGT
The DNA here is from genome assembly GCF_023897955.1 of Schistocerca gregaria. Classification (NCBI taxonomy): domain Eukaryota; kingdom Metazoa; phylum Arthropoda; class Insecta; order Orthoptera; family Acrididae; genus Schistocerca; species Schistocerca gregaria. The sequence continues at coordinate 187,590,429 of NC_064924.1, forward strand.
GGGTATTTATTAGTGCGCATTCATTCTGAAGTACGGTATATGTATTGTGCCTGCTATGTAAAGCCATGGCTTGGGATAATTCTCGTTTTGTCAGCTTTATATTTGACACGAGCCACTCTGCTTTACCTAATTTAATGTACCATCGCATGGTGTAGCAAGTGAGTATACTCGTGCTCACATCACAAATAATTTTCTATTAATGTTTTGTTATGTTTGTAAAAATAATTTTGTAACTGATTTTATACATATTAATGCCACCTCCTTCTGAAAAAGATATTGTAAAAAATATCTAAACCTAGGTCAAGGTTTCTTTGTTTTGAAACTGGCTGGCTGATTTTACAACCTCTTCTGATTCAGAAATGTTGTTACAGGTGACCTTACCGCTACTTACACTATATCAGTAATAATTGAGTAATTGTTGTAGTATTGTTACTGTTTTTCAGCGAGTGCAACTTCCACAGCTGTTAGAATACTATTGTCTACTAAAGTAATCAACTATTCCAGCGGTAAGCAAGCACTTTGGCAAAAAGGTATACTGTCGTTCGGTTAGTTAGTAAAATAACTACCACGAAATACACTGCTGGAAATTGAAATAAGAACACCGTGAATTCATTGTCCCAGGAAGGAGAAACTTTATTGACACATTCCTGGGGTCAGATACATCACATGATCACACTGACAGAACCACAGGCACATAGACACAGGCAACAGAGCATGCACAATGCCGGCACTAGTACAGTGTATATCCACGTTTCGCAGCAATGCAGGCTGCTATTCTCCCATGGAGACGATCGTAGAGATGCTGGATGTAGTCCTGTGGAACGGCTTGCCATGCCATTTCCACCTGGCGCCTCAGTTGGACCAGCGTTCGTGCTGGACGTGCAAGACCGCGTGAGACGACGCTTCATCCAGTCCCAAACATGCTCAATGGGGGACAGATCCGGAGATCTTGCTGGACAGGGTAGTTGACTTACACCTTCTAGAGCACGTTGGGTGGCACGGGATACATGCGGACGTGCATTGTCCTGTTGGAACAGCAAGTTTCCTTGCCGGTCTAGGAATGGTAGAACGATGGGTTCGATGACGGTTTGGATGTACCGTGCACTATTCAGTGTCCCTTCGACGATCACCAAAGGTGTACGGCCAGTGTAGGAGATCGCTCCCCACACCATGATGCGGGGTGATGGCCCTGTGTGCCTCGGTCGTATGCAGTCCTGATTGTGGCGCTCACCTGCACGGCGCCAGACACGCATACGACCATCATTGGCGCCTAGGCAGAAGCGACTCTCATCGCTGAAGACGACACGTCTCCATTCGTCCCTCCATTCACGCCTGTCGCGACACCACTGGAGGCGGGCTGCACGATGTTGGGGCGTGAGCGGAAGACGGCCTAACGGTGTGCGGGACCGTAGCCCAGCTTCGTGGAGACGGTTGCGAATGGTCCTCGCCGATACCCCAGGAGCAACAGTGTCCCTAATTTGCTGGGAAGTGGCGGTGCGGTCCCCTACGGCACTGCGTAGGATCCTACGGTCTTGGTGTGCATCCGTGCGTCGCTGCGGTCCGGTCCCAGGTCGACGGGCACGTGCACCTTCCGCCGACCACTGGCGACAACATCGATGTACTGAGGAGACCTCACGCCCCACGTGTTGAGCAATTCTGCGGTACGTCCACCCGGCCTCCCGCATGCCCACTATACGCCCTCGCTCAATGTCCGTCAACTGTACATACGGTTCACGTCCACGCTGTGGCGGCATGCTACCAGTGTTAAAGACTGCGATGGAGCTCCGTATGCCACGGCAAACTGGCTGACACTGACGGCGGCGGTGCACAAATGCTGCGCAGCTAGCGCCATTCGACGGCCAACACCGCGGTTCCTGGTGTGTCCGCTGTGCCGTGCGTATGATCATTGCTTGTACAGCCCTCTCGCAGTGTCCGGAGCAAGTATGGTGGGTCTGACACACCGGTGTCAATGTGTTCTTTTTTCCCATTTCCAGGAGTGTAGTAACTGTTTACTAAGAAAATAATAGCATTCAGTAAGCGGTTTTTTCCACCAGTTAAGATAAATGTTATGACTTTGAGGAAAGTAATGCACGACTTCTTGCGACTGATCATTGTGAAACCCTTCTCTAAAGAACAACTGGTGCAACTGATTCTATGACTCACACGTTCGCTTAAACGTCACAGCTTGTTCCCGTCTCGAGTATGACTGATCAGCACAAAGTTCTTCAGTTTCCTGCTGCATTCAGTGTGGTGCAGTTTTAGACCCGAGTGCTAAAGGCGTGTTATGAATAACACATCAAGATCTTTTATATTTTAATTCCACGACGTTTATAGACTCTAATTCCCATCTCAAAATCATAAATAATTTACAGTTTTTCGATCCTAATCGTTAGTATATGTTCATACATATTTTCAGTGGGATAATCTTGATTTCAAAGACCGTTTTCTCTTGTGACTTAGCATAAACAAACCTCTTGAGCAGTGAAGTCTTAATTACAGGATCACTGGCTACGGTGGGAAGTATTCAGATAATTTTAGGGCTGAGCTTACTGAAGAAACAACTCGTTAAACTTCTTGGTAGATTAAAATTTTATGTTGGACCTAGACTCGAACTCGGGGCCCTTCACTTTCACGTGCATGTTCCTGCCAATCTTGTTCCTTTTTCTTCTTCACTTCCTCTAAACCTGAGACCTGGCCACGATGCCTCCCTCCCACCTGTCACTGTGCTGGTCCCTTACACGGACCGTGTACTAATGGGGGTTCCTTCAGTTCACGTTTTTTATTTACTTTTTACATTTCCTTGAACTTTTTCTTTATTTTTGCTGTTATTTGTTTTATGAAAAGAAAAGCTGCCAGATAAATATTCAACAATTCTGGGACTCAGAAGGAAACAAACTTTTTTCTCTAGGAAAAACTCAACGAGAGAAGGCTCCAAAAGAAAAACAAGCTACCCAATTCATTGTCGATTAAAGACAAGGTGCAAATAATTTGCAAATAAAGCCCAATAATGAGAAAGGCCGCGCCACTTGTTACTCCCGACTACATGGAGGGCGCAGTGTACGAGGAATCACACGATAAAATTAGTCTTGGTTCGATTGCAAACGGAGGACTTGAAACGTCCCCTTGGAACAATTTATACACGACTGTGCTTAAGCTGACACACAATATTTCTAGTTCAACGCAATCTGACTTTCAATAATCCCTACAAAAGAATGGCCCTGACTAACATTAACCTACACCTTTCACAAATCACTTACCTCACAAAAAATCTTTGTTACTCGAACTACTGCAATACAGCGAGCACCACTACTGCTAGCTAAATAAAAGATTCAAACTACTGAAGGCACTAACTACTGATAGGCATAGTTAGCGAATGAAAGATTTTAATAGAGAACAAACAATGTATTTACCTTAATAGTCATAATATATATATATATCAGTTCATGACACCAATTCTTACAAATTTCAAAACTCTGCCGTCTCTCTCCCCACGTCCACCACTGCTGGCAGCTCACCTCCAACTGCGCAATGCTACGCGGTGTTAGCATCCAGCTGCCTCTGCTCAACACTACAATGGCAGACAACAATGCAAACTAAACACAGACTGCGCACAGCACAGCCAGTGATTTTCATACAGAGCGCTACGTGGCGGCGGCGTTACCGATAAAAAATCCTAAAAAGCCTACTTACAGACTCAGGCCACTGAAGAAGTTCAACCGAAAAGCATGTTCAGCTGATCGGGTAAGGAATGCCAGTTGTTGGCGAATACAGTGCCACAAAAGACAAGCGTCCACAAAAGACAAACCTGTGTGGTAATTTACGAGTATCAGCTTGATGACATGTGTCGGAAAGACCAGTCGGACTAAAGCCATTGAGGAGGAGCTGTTCGTTGGTCGGGAACAGATTGTCAAAGTGCACTGGGGCCCGGACCGCACAATAACCATCGGTTCTGTGTGGGGCGGTGGTGGGGTGAGTGGACTGCTGTAGCCTCTTCTGGGGTTGTGTATCACTGCGGGCTATGGCGTGGACGAAGTCTCTCCGTCGTTTCTAAGTCCCCAGTTCAATTCAGTAAAATCGACAATTTTGTAATCGAAATTAAGCAGCGTGATCGGGCAGAATTTGTCAGCGTCTGCAGGTCCGGTTTTCTTAGAAATTTGAACTATTTTACCATCCTTGAAGGGTTAGGACTCAAAGCCCCCTGGGCCACCTCATCTACCAGTGACGTATAAACTACAAGAGGCCAAAAATGTACACAAAATTCCTTAGGAAGCAGTTGAGACCCGGCGATTTTTGGTACATTGAATCAACAGTAAGACAATATGTAACATCTCAAGTAAAGTCTGTCACAAAGTCATCATTTAGGGCGTTAGTGTCTACGCACTCAGGGCAATCATATCAATAGCAAGGACATGATACAGGTCGTAAAGACATTATAGGTCGCTGTAGAAATGTCACGTTGGGATGTGAGACGTAATATATGCTCCTTTTCGACGCTTCCTCAACTTGATAAGGTGGTATGAGAGAGTCAGTTCATGCAGTACGAAGAACCCATAATTTGATCGCAACCTGAGTCCTTCCAGTTGTTGCCTCTTTAATTAAAGAAATTTCGTCCTGACATGCCGGACGTCCATAACCCGTGTGGGAGGTTGTTTGGCACCGTCGTCAAATTCACGCAAGACAGAATGAAAAAATACCTGGGTCCGACGGAGATCCCTTGCCCTGTCAGCACCATAACGCATTAACGCTTTCCAGAGAAAAGCTTTCGCGTGCCCTGACCATTATTCCATAAGGGAAGGATAACTGTCCTGCGAACGCAAGCTACAGGCCCAGACATCTCGACCGATAATCTCGACGGAAGGATCCTTTAAGAGGGATGTGTTCAACTGCGAAGGGTGGCGATACTGTTTCACTGGCTGCGGCACATGATTTAAAGTTACAGCTACGGCACACTGATCAGTGTAACAAGTGAGTATCACGTCTGTATTCAAACAGCTGTACACACAGAGAGCCATAAAGATGAAAGCAGTCGAGACGACTGCTGAAAGTAGCTGTAAAATGTGAATATCTGACGAGAGTGGAATATTGACAGATCCAGGCATCTTGTGGTTTCGAAAACCGCACCAAATCGTATAGTTCCTTACTGAAATTAAAATGAGAAGTGTGAGCCACAGGACGAAAAACACAATTAAAATCTCCGCCTAACAGAATTTTCTGCGGAGTTTTAGAAAATAAATAAACTACATTCGCTTTATAAATCGGGCTCTATCTGTTCAAGGACCAGATCCTGAAGGGGTATAAAGAAGAATTAAAGTAAGGTCACAAAAGCTCAAGCTATTCCCCGGCCGTTATCAAGGACATCGAAAACAGTCAGTGCTCTTCCCTCCCCTAGAATAACGCATTATCTGTGGATAGTTCGGGAGACACATTAAAGAAAGTAGAAAAGCCAGGAGTACAAATATTTTCAAATAACGCTTCTTGCAAAAATATCACATCTGAGCTGAATTGTAAATAAATTGTCCCAACGCCGCAAGTCTAAAGTCGGAACTAACCCTGTTCACTTTCAAGGTAATAAAGGTATAGCCGTTCGTCTATTAAATACCAAAATTATGCTTTTGATTACTTTCTGTTTTTTTTCACTTTTCGCAATGCAACGTTTTCTGGTTGAAAATGTTTGTTGCGGCTGTGCGGGAAGGCGAAGACAGCATGGGGCAACAAGGTGAGGTCCTTCGGAAATTCAATATCAGACACTGAGGATACACCTCGCTCTTACACAGGTGGGTGGTGCGGCTGCTGGAAGTCAATGGAAACGGAAAGTGACGGTACGTCTTTCACGGTCTCTAAATGTGCCGCTGGCACACTTGTGCCGATTTCATTCTGACCAACAGCGGCCTGTGTCATGCTTCCTCCATACGGGAGCACAGGGTGGGAATACGTTATGGAATTACGAACAGCTGGCAAGTTTGTAGATACAGTACGGAGCTCCGGAACAGGTCTACGATTCCGAAGAGGAGGTCTTGGTCCCAAGAGACAGGTGGATGGGAGAGCTAGACGCTCTCGAACCTTGAACAGCAACCGACATATTATCATCCGGTCTAAACTCAGGGAGGGGAGACGCCTCCTCCACCGGAATCTTTCCTCTAGAGCGGAAAAGCGAAGAGCAATCTTCTGACTCTTCACCATCTTCCGTCCGTCTACAAATGTGTGTGAAATCTTATGGGACCTAAATGCTAACGTCATCAGTACCTAAACCTACACACTACATAACTTACATTATCCTATGGACAAACACACACACCCATGCCCGAAGGAGGACTCGGACCACCGCCGGGACCAGCCGCACAGTCCATGACTGCATCGCCCCAAACCGCTCGGCTAATCCCGCGCGGCGACCGTCTACGCTTGCTTTGAAGTGAAGGTGACGGCGGCGCGGAAGGTGCAGTGGCGAAGTCTCTATGTAAGGCAAACGGCTAAAATGGGTCGGGACCATCACGGAATGGCTCGCCTTGCCCCTCAGTAACATCATTAGGCACAATGACTGTCACTTCGTGAACCAGATCCGCTTAAGTTAGCCTTTTGCACTGTTCATAAATGACCTCGAAATTACGCAGGCAATTTGTACTGATGTGTCCACTCTCATTACGTGCAAAACAGGTCCTTCTTGTCCTGTGTATATTATATGTACCCGTTATCTACACCCCTGAAAATGAGACGGAATATTCCGATTGATCACCATGTCCGTGGATCGAGCTCCACTAAAAACTAGTAAACAATGTTGAGCGGAGCAGCGTTCCCGCCATATATTGTGTGTATCAGCAATAGTGGACGCAACGGTTTTGAGGAAACTGCCATCACCTTCGGGCAGAAGGTTAAATACCCTAACAATCGCGTATTCTACCTCCGTATTCGCCCAAAATAACCATGCTATTAGAGCCATTGCGACGAGTGAAAAGGACCTATTGCTCGAGGCGCAAATAGAGCCGGTCAACCTGTAGCCGGTCCATAAACTTTGCATGAAACACATCGATTCATAATCGAAATAAGCTTTCTGAACCTGTTCTGAAATACCCTCGATCGAATCTACAAGCCAATCATGAATTTCTAACGAACTCGACAGAACTAAAACTGTGCTTACAATGCTCCTGAGAGTCACGGATATCACGGCGCAACACAACGAGGCGTCAAAAGAGAATCACACGCCGACAAACAAACAACGATGTGACGCTCACGACTCACAAGATACTGAGGACAAACAAGGAAGCTCCCGGAACCCGACGATAGAGGAGGGAACAAGCGAGATCTTCTGACCCGGCGTGTGAAGAGAACCGACTGAGCTATCCATGCACGATTCCCAACGCGTCCTCACAACTTTACTTCCCCTGTTACCTGGCCTCCCACCCTCCGAAGGGCACAGGGAGGAGAGCCTTTGTTACGTTTGGAAGGTAGGAAACGAGTTACTGGTGGAAGTAAAGCTGTGAGGAGGGACTGTTAATTTTGTTTCGGTAGCTCAGTCGGAGCCGGCACGGTATCTCAGGGCTAGCTGCCTCTCTAGTAAAAAATAATAAAGAAAAAATGAGATAAAACAATCAATAGAGAACATCCCGCGAAAGGCGAGGGAAACGAGTCCGTCGTACAATTTTAAACTGTCGGGAAGTTTCAGACCAGCGCACACTAAGGTGCAGAATGAGAATGCAGTCTTCAAAACTCGTGTGCTATCACTAATGGAAACATATGAGAGATTCGTTAGTGGTTGGCTGGCTGATTTAGGGGAGGAGAGCAAACATACAGGTCATCGTTCCCCTCTGTGCATCCATTATGTTTTACAGGTGCCGGGTGTCTGGGTGTGGGACGGAGTTCCAGAAATTCCATGCCTATTGCACTTGATCGGTCAAAATAGGGAGGGTTATTGATGTTTGTGGATTACTCCCGATAACGTCCCATATGTAATCTATTGCAGACAGGTTCAAAAAATGGTTCAAGTGGCTCTGAGCACTATGCGACTCAACTGCTGTGGTCATCAGTCCCCTAGAACTTAGAACTACTTAAACCTAACTAATCTAAGGACATCAGACACATCCATGCCCGAAGCAGTATTCGAACCTGCGACCGTAGCAGTCGCACGGTTCCGGACTGCGCGCCTAGAACCGCGAGACCAGCGCGGCCGGCTCCAGGTGTAAATCAAATGTGTCTACCTGCAGACAGGATTGACTTCTTCTGACCAACACACGGCCATCACTGGAAGCATGGTCGAACCAGCTTTCACCACCAAACACAACAGACCTTCGAACCCACCCTCCAATGAGCTCTCTATTCAAACCTGTGAAGTCGCTAGTGGCGGTTATTTGGGGTCAGTGAAATGCTTTATACAACGCATCTGGCTGGGAGCTGTTTCCGAAGTAACCGATTTGTAACGTGGTGACAACTGCTGCTCACAAAGCCTCAGCAGCTGCAGTGCGATGCACCAGAGCCAAGCGCCGAACACGACGATCTCCCCCCCTCGGCAGAGCCAAGTTGCCGTCCGTAGGCCGGTCTTCTTGCGACCGTAGATTCACGTGACAACGCTGTCATCAATCACATACAGTGCCTACATTCCTACCAAGTGTTTCTGCAGTATCGCAGAAGGAACATCCAGATTCTGGTAACCCTATTCAGGGTGTATAGGGGGACAAGGGAAAAAAAAGTCCCGGATTTCTCCCGGATATCCCGTTTAAAAAATATGTTTTTTCCCGGGCGAAAATAGACTTTTTCTGTGCTATGTGACAGTAGGTTTTCCGTAGATTTTCCCTCGGAACTGTAAAACTTATCAACCCTTAGAATGGTTAACGTTTTACACAATCGCATAGAACTTCCCGGAAAAAAAAGAAAAGGCGGGACAAAGAAGTTTTGGAGAGCCTTTTAATAATACAAAAAAGGAGAGAAGTTTTGCAAAGACCTTTGATTTGCAGCAACATATGCGCTGCATATTTTTGTATTACGAAAGTATAAATTCGAATTTCACCAAACACAGCGCGTTAGTTTCCGGAGCGTTGAAACCGAGGTTGAGATGTCCATTTGTAAGCGAGTCATATCTCAAGCCACGAGATCTCGTCAGCCGATGACAGAGCTATTCAGATCATAGGACACATGTTATAGTCAGCCAATACCAAGATCACCACTGGTTAAATAGCGCGAACACGCAAGAGGAATAGTTAACGGTTTACATTAATACACACAGTACCGTATATCTACAAGAAAAGCTAAGCTTTCACATATAACGTTAGCCTCTAAGATTAACACGCTACAGCAGAAGCTAAGCTTTCACATGTAATATTGAACTTTTTTGCGGGTATTATACTTTAAGACACATCACACAAATGAGCCGGTAAATTTAAAATTATGGCATAAATGTCTTGGCTGGAAATTCTTGTAAGTGGCTGGTCCTCAAACTGTTCAGTTTCGAACGCTCTGTGATTTAGATATCCATCCCACTTTCTCACACGTAACATAATTCATCTTGCGTAAAAAGAAATTTACTTTGAAAGTAACGCTTTTCTAACCACCGTTCGCAATGTTATCCGGAGACTTCGATTTACCAGTTCTCAAAGAGCGCCTGAAAACAGACATTATTGTGCGGGTGCAAGTGCAGTGGTGTAGGAAGCCCGTATGTAGGTGTGTATAAAGCACTAAGAGAGACTTTTTACACCATAAAAGAAACAGTGCATCAGAGGATACTTCAAAGTTCATCGGAATTTCGTAAACCATACTAAAATGCATATTTCGGCTTGAAGTGCAAATTGGCTTTTTCAAGATTCACAACGAAGTAGGTCCCATCTGATATTAAGCTTTTCAGTGTGGTTTTTGGGATGCAAATTTTCTTGGAGTACCAGGGCTCTACGATCTCATTTTTGGTTCTTTATTATGGCATAATGCCATATATGGCAGAAGATGCTAACGTGCATTTGAAATTCAGCGAACAGTTGGAACTAGCCAATACTGTAGAATGAAACACTTCGTTTCAAATAAAATGATTGCCTCGGCGAACAGATTACTAAAGCCAAATTTCTTTAGCAAACTTGCAAAATTAACTTCACTGTTCTGTTAATGCTTGACTGCTACTAACTTGGAAATAAAATAAAATCAGAAAACTGAAATTAATAATTTATTTTTGCCCTCCGTAATTATGTGAATGTATTTTAATTCACTTGATAGCTCCCGGCCACAGAAATCCGTTTGTAGGTCGCGCGAGAAAAATTTTTCTCGTTTGCGTCTGGTTGCTTGCTGCTACTACCGATACAGCTAACAGCCAAACTTAAGTAGCGGGAGAAGGTACTGCTTATACGCGAGTCCAATGTGCATGCGCAAGAGACCGCTGGCAATTGGTCAAACGAACCTAATGTGAACAGTTGTGACGTCATGCTCATAGCAAGCAGTATATTGTTACGAAGAATTAGTCTGCGCCCTACGGCCTTTGACATATTTTTGCTACTTGCAGACGCTTGTACGTGCACGCTTTTTTGTTGTTGTAAATTCCACACTTCCTTTGCCACTAAAGTTTTTCTTTTTCGCTCTTGTTTATATTTTATTGCTGCAGTATGTTTCTCCAGTAGCAGGATACAATAATATTCTTTGCTAGAGAATCAATTCTGCAGTCAAAATTACAAAAATTTAACTGAAAGCTAAAACAATGAAAAATTCCCGGAATTCAGAAAAATTCCAGGGTTTTTCCCGGTTTTCTCCCGTATGAAAAAATTCCCGGGTTTTTCCCGTATTTCCCGGTTGTCCCGGGTGGATTACACCCTGTTATTAGAAGAACTCGTTCAAACACAGTGAGGTGTTGATAAGGACGTCTTTGTCGCATTAAAGGCATTTTTGACTAAATCAACTAACACGTCCAATCACCGAGGTAAGCAAACCTGCTTTACGGCCTCATTTTGGTGCTACCAGTGCCACTCTTACTCGACTGGAGCGGAATTAATAAACATCATCTTTCAGATGTAGAAAAACGCCTACCTATTTTCGTTTATGTCGCACAACTCTGTCGTTTCTTCCGTCATTGTTATTTCTATCTAGGAACTCTTCATTCTATGACTTCATAAGTTCACTTGGCGAGGAGGAAGACGGCGATTGTGTATGACGAAAAGTAGCGATGCCACGTCGCAGTGAGGAAGTGTTAATGATGAAAGTAGAATGCGACGTGATATAGCGTGTAAGGATTTTTAGCAAATTATCACCACAGTTGTTTAACCAAGTGTTGATGAATGGTAGAGGATGAGCAAAATACTACAAGTTTTATAGTTGTTTAATGCAGGACAGCCTTTTGTGAATGATTGGATAAGTTAGGCAGACAAGGAGAATAGCAACGCTTCAATCGGAAAGCTAATGTCGAAAAAAAAATTGTTGCGGTGTTCATTTCTTCTTAGCATATTCCAGAGTAGCAGTAGGTAGTGAGAGACTTAACGAATCCCTGTCGACTCACCGTTCAACTGCGGTGACCCAACGCTTCGTATGTGGGACGGCAACGGACGTCTGGGCAACACGTACGTTTGCCATTTCTCAGTTCATTATGGCGGCGCTGGCGTGAATTATTATTAGTCTGCGGCAAAATAATCCACGCTGTACGGGCGTAAGCGGATATTACGAGGCGTACGCCGGCCGTGTGCTGTGGTATTAACTCATTAACATTAACCATAATTAATGGGCCGGCACAGTGCCGGCAGCAGTTCGCTGCCGCTCGTAATGACATTCAACAATAAATAATCCATTATCACATTATAAATACGGTAATGATAGCTTAATTACTATCACAGTTCAATATATAGTAATTAGTTTACAAACTCGCTTCATTGTCGACAGTTTTGCAGTTTTCATGCACTAAAAGTACTCAATGCGATATTCGTCACGTGTTTGGTTCACGCAATTCACGTGTCAGTGTCTCATCAAAGTGGTTACGGCAGATCAGTTTCCGGCAGCAATTTCCCTGCAATGAATTTTGGACATTTAAATTTCTGAAGAGTAACAAGAATGTTTTAATGCGGAATGCAAAACATACGAGAGGGAAGTGCAATGATGTAAAGAAGAGAAAGAAAAAAAGGAAAATAATTACGTGGCAACAATTTTTGTGTGGATCAAAGCAGTTTATATCTATGACGTGTCTCAACAGATCAACACATCTCCGTCGTTTAAAAACACACTGCTTAACTCCAGTAACGTTTGTCTGCTATAAAGTATTCCAGCTTATAATTTTAAACAAGTGATAACATAGAATGCTTAGAAATGCATTAAGACACTGTATTATAGATACAATAGAAAACCATAGAAGCTGCTCGTTGCTTTGAATCCAGCACCTCCGTGTTAGTAGCCCCTAAACCAGGGCCGGCCAGAAATTCTGCACGTGTGCGGTGCTCCAGCACATTTGCAACTTCCTGGTCTCAGCGTGAACGCTGCAGCCGTCAGCATTCATGTAGTGCATGTTTCTACGTACAGATGTCGCTTTATCCACTTACTGGGATACTCTATACCTGCTCATTCTAGTGCTCTTTCCACAGCTTGCAAGCTGGTATTTAGCGTATTAAACATTTAAAGTACTGTCACCGTCTACATATTGAGACGTCTACTTTTACGTTAACAGTTTAATCCAGTAAGACAAGTAACACAGTTAACAACCGTGGGTTTTTATTAAGGCAGCTTAACTGATGGCACGGAAATATGCGTAATGTTTTTGAGCTAGTATTTGAGAAAGGGAGCACTTAGCGACTTCCAGTGAAACTTATTCTGATTTCAAATAACATTAAACTAATGCAACGTTTCCAATAACTAATTCTCGGTGCCCTCAGTTACACCCACATAATTTCTGTCTCACTGACCTCTGAACAGAATGATAACCGCAGACCTCTCGATGATCACCTGTTATTTCAATACCATTAGTGCTATATCATTCGTCAGTTCCATCTGAAATCTGCATAATAACCGGCAATTAGATGAATGTTATGTTTTATCGACTTCAGCCGAGCGTAGCCCTTCACACATTAAAAAAATCTAAATGTAAGCATACATTGGAACAATCTGTTTAATGACCAATTTTCCTGATGATAATGTAACATGGAGCAGAATGAGGCAATAGTACACGGTTATTAAACAATAATTTTTAATTATGAAAGGAATAAATCCAGACACGTTTATCATGGTCATTGATCATTGGTCATGAAAAACGCAGGCAGTTGCGAAAATTTTCATCGCTTATGCTTGATCGAAACCTTGATTTATTCATTTTCCTCCCCGAGAAAAATCTTTCACAACCATATGTCGACCCGAACATGGACATAACTCTTGCGGCTTCTCGGTGCAGGGGTGGAAATTCTTGTCGTGAAAAATTGTCGTACAATTCATTTGTACTTCGCACTGCGAAGAACTTGTCCTTCAGTGTTGTATTGCACGGTAGGTCGATCAGTTCCATCTGTAGATCATTCGGAGCATCTTCAACTGACGTCGAGAACGGTCGAGCAAAGAGGAGAATGCGAGGAGTCAAACTCGTAACATCTGTAAATCGTGCTCGAAATTGTTCCTTAATCTTTACAATTATTGACACGTATTCATTAAATCTTGCCCTTTCATGACCGGTCCAAGAGTCGGGAATTGGGCAGTGTTTTCTGTCAATAGCTGGCTCTCCCAAAGCGCAAGCTTCCTTTCAAAGGCATTTACTTTTACCAACATGTCAGAAACTACATTATTTTCACCTTGCAAACTGGCATTAAGGCTGTTCATGTGAGACGTAATGTCCACGAGAAATGAAGGTCTGATATCCAACAAGGGTCTTCCAACATAGGTTCACTTTTTCCCTTCTCATGTAAGAATGTTACTATGACCAAACATAAATCCAAAAATATTTTCAGCATTTTACCTCCACTGAGCCAGCGTAATTTGGTGTAATAAGGTATGTCGCCGTACTCCGCTCCTAATTCCTCCAAGAACCGCCGAAACTGGCGATGCGTAAGCCCATGTGTCTTCAGATAATTTACAGTACACACAACAATGTGCATGACGTTTGCTAACGTTACTGATTTTGCACAAAGCGCCTCTCGATGCAGAGTGCAGAGAATTCCATACAAGGTCTCGTCTGTGCGCCCTAGCTTTTTGCGCATCCGTGCGCCCTAGCTTTTTGCGCATCCGTGCTATGAGTCCTCTCTGATGGCCTTGCATTGACGGTGCTCCATCTGTTGTCACTGAGACTAACCGATTCCAGTCCGTACCGACACCACCAATCGCTTGCTCGACAGTTACGAGTAAGTCCGCCCCTGTAGCACTCCCTTTGAAAGGTACTAAGTCCAAAACGTCCTCTGTTACACAAAGTGCGTTATCGACACCTCGTATGTACAGCACAACCTGGGCTGTATCTGTAAGATCTGTTACTTCATCGAGCGCAACAGAGAAAGCAACGAAGTCTTTAGCCTAATAAGCTGCCTGTGCACATCGCCGGCCAGAGCACTGATACGTCTTGTCACTGTTTGATTGGGTAGACTGATTTCTTGAAACCTGCTTACGTGTGTGGGACACATAAGTTCTGCAGCATCAATCAGACACCCTTTCACAAACTCCCCTTCGGAAAAGGGTTTCCCAGATTGTGCATTTCTTAATGCGATTTTAATACTTGCTCGCAGTGAAGATTTAGTGTGTTTGTCATTCTGGAAAATAGAAAACTGTACACTGTACAGCGTACAGTAAAATAGACCTAAATGTAACACAAGAAACTAAAAGGTCAAGAAGTATCAGTTACTTTGACGTACAGTAAAATCGAGTTGATGTGTCTCATCCATTTTCTTCTGCTTGCTGTTCTTCACCATTGAGTACACTCGTCTTTGTGATATGTATTGTAGTGTCTTTCAGTGGAAAACTTACGCTAGCCGCCTATTATTCGGCGGCTCAGCAAACACTGTGAGTTTTCGCCAACGGCTACAAAAAAGAATTGCAGTTCCCTGTCATTTTTAAGCGACTGAGAACATATATCACCAGTTCTTTGCTTTTTCACACTGTCTGCCATTTCTCAGTACTTCTCTGTTAAGGTTGCTGTCACCAGGGGTAAAAGAGACTGGGTATGTTACGATCTTGCTTGTACCACAGAAACAAGGTGGTGGAGCCGCCGCCGTTCATTTAGGACACATGTCTAATAACAGATGTCGCTGTCGCACAAGTGCGCACATGTGCAGCACTGTCGCACATCTGCACACGGTGCAGCGTTTGGCCGGCCCTGCCCGTAAACATTAGTAGACTACCGTTTACAATTGCTTCTTGTTCTCAATTTCTGTCGTGTTCACGCAACACTTATCTTAAATAATAAATATTACAGTGCTTTCGTGAATAACACAGTCAGGAAGGCATTTTCAGACTTTTTCTGGTCTTAAAGGGATATTTTGCCGACGGCCTTGTGACAGTGGTAACACCGGCTCCCGTCAGAACCCGAAGTTAAGCGCTGTCTGGCATGTCTAACACTTGGATGGGTCACCGTATAGTCAGGCGAACGCTGTTTGCATGCGGGATGCGCTCAGCCCTTGTAAACTGAGGAGCTACCTGACTGAGAAGTAGCTGCTCCGGTAACAAAAACTGAGAATGACCGGGAAACGGTGTGCTGACCAACTCCCCTCCATATCCGCGTCCTGTGATGCCTTTACTCTAGGATGACACGCCGGTCGGTCAGCAGGGACTTTCTAGACCTGTTGGTTCGGAGTTAAGTTTTATGGCATATTTGTTTCAGTAATACGACGCATTTCGCCTCGTTAATGTGATTAGCTTTGTATTACATGTTGAGATTAACCAAGAAGCGAAGTATTTCATGCGAAAATGCAGCTTTCGGAATCCAGAAGTATTCTGAATTAAGAATGACAGAACTGATATTCCCCCTATACCCTCTTCCCTAAAATACTGAGTACTTTTTTTTCTGTGTGTGGATGGTTTGCCGGTTTTTTCTTCTCACAGTTTTAAACCAGATGGTTCATCTAGCTCTATTATAGGAAATCCAAAGTAAAATTACATAAGTAATGCACTGCAGTAAAGGTAACCAGCGCAACTAAAATGTACCTATGTAAAAGACAATATGTCTTGAATGAGCACCCTCAATGATAAAATACAGGGTGTTTCAAAAAGGTACGGCCAGACTTTCAGGAAACATTCCTCACACACAAATAAAGAAAAGATGTTAGGTGGACATGTGTCCGGAAACGCTTAATTTCCATGTTAGATCTAATTTTAGTTTCTTCCACCTACGCTCAATGAAGCACGTTATCATGATTTCATACGGGATACTTTACCTGTGCTGCTAGAACATGTGCCTTTACAAGTACGACACAACATGTGGTTCATGCACGATGGAGCTCCTGCACATTTCAGTCGAAGAGTTCGTACACTTCTCAACAATTGATCAGGTTACCGATGGATTGGTAGAGGTGAACCAATTCCATGACCTCACTCTCCTGACCTCAACCTTGTTGACATTCATTTATGGAGGCATTTGAAAGCTCTTGTCTACGCAACCCCGGTACCAAATGTAGAGACTCTTCGTGCTCGTATTGTGGATGGCTGTGATACAATACGCCATTCTCCAGGGCTGCATCAGCGTATCAGGGATTCCATGAGACGGAACGTGGATGCATGTATCCTCGCTAACGGAAGAAATTTTGATCATTTCCTGTAACAAAGTGTTTGAAGTCACGCTGGTACGTTCTGTTGGTGTGTGTTTCCATTCCACGATTAACGTGACTTGAAGAGAAGTAATAAAATGAGCTCTAACATGGAAAGTAAGCGTTTCCGGGCACATGTCCACATAACATATATTCTTTCTTTGTGTGTGAGGAATGTTTCCTGAAAGTTTGGCCGTACCTTTTTGTAACACCCTGTATAGTTTCTTTACACTTTACATTATAGTCTGAAAGATTTGTACATCTGCAAGTGATGTATGCTGGCACTTTTATTCAAAACACGTCCACCAGACGATAATGTTTGGGGCTACTGACAAGGAGTACGTCGGCTCAAATTTGTGACGTCATGGCATCTCCCCTCCATGTTGAAAACAATCCAGCTGCATGCATCAGAGATGTTAGTCAACGGGACATTTACGCTCAGGAAAAGCCTAGAACTGTAATCAGTTGACGTGCGTGGATTTTATAATTAAACACAAATTACGTCCCGAAATAAAATAACTATGTAGTGACTCGTACTGAAAATTACGTGCAAATAATACTAACGAGATTGTAACTGTAGAATAAATCGAAATGTCAAGTTTAGAGCTTCGACTAACAGTGACGTCAAAGTCATCTTCCACGCAAGGGAGGACAATACGGCTTTTTTTCTATTTCTTTTTTGCTTTAAAATCTTCAACCCAGCCTTCCTTTCTGTGGACGTTAAGCCACTCCGCCGACACTAAAATCCTTTCAAATAATGATGCCTTTTAGCCGCAGGCTCCACTCCCAACGTCCCTCTCACTTCTCATCCACAGCTTCGATATTTTATTTTGATCATTCTAGAGGATCTCTTGACTGAAATAACACAAAACAACTATATAGGTAACACATCATAAATAATACTGATATTGAAATGGATATGCCGTGTGACCAGGGTCTCCCGTCGGGTATAACTTTCGCCTGGTGCAATTCTTTCGAGTTGACGCAACTTTTTAGACTTGCGTGTGGACGGGGATGAAATAATGATGAGAAGGGCAACACAACACCCACCCTCTTAGCGGAGAAAACCTCCAACCCAGGAGGGGAATCGAACTCGGGCCGTTAGAGATGACATTCCGTCGCGCTGATCACTCAGATACCAGGGACGGACAATAATACTGGTAATAGGCTTTCAAAGAAATACAGAAAAAGCAAAGGCCCGTTACACGGCTGGCCCATTTCACCAGTGCTATTCAAAATAGGTATATAGATAATACATACAGAGAGTAGTTTCACGATTGTTCCTCGAATGTAGAAAATGGAGTTAGATATTGTAGAAAAGACATATCTCCACCACTTACTGTTTTCTGATTACCAGTTCATCAGGTGCAAAGTGGGGAGGAATCAAAATACAAGTTATCAGGCAGCAGTGGTATTAATTATCACAGAATACCTCGTTAATGTCCTGAATGAGTTGTAAATAGAGGGGATAATTTAAAAAAGTTAAAAATTTTTGCTGGCTAGGGACATATTTTAGAAAACAAAAGCAAATTTATATTAAGAAATTAACAAAACAATTACCACTGAGAGTAAGATCGCGGATAACAGCCGCGACGTGTCCTGACATGGATACAATGAGGCCTTGGTAGGTTGCTGGAGGGAGTTAGCACCACATCTGGAAACACACACGTCATCTAATCCCCGTAAATTCCGGGAAGAGAGGCGATGAGCATAACACACCGTTCAGTCACACCACAGACGTGTTCGATCGCGTTCAGCTCTGACGCACACCAATTAGAATTGTCCACTATGTTTTGACATGGCTTTAAAACATACTTATTCCGCACCATGGCCTTCGGGAAACTTTATCGTCAGGAAGATATGTATGTGGTCTGTAACCAGTGTACGATACCCCTTGGCCGTCAAGGTGCTGACACGAGATCCGTAAGGCCCATGGATGGGCATCCAGTGCATAAGGGAGCAGCCGCAGGCCTGTCTCTGTGCCGCAGCAAAGGTGTCAAGGAGAAGTTCATCTACATCTACATGTACATCTACGTGATTACTCTGCTATTCACAATAAAGTGCCTGGCAGAGGGTTCAATGAAACACCTTCAAGCTGTCCCTCTACCGTTCCACTCTCAAACGTCACGCTGGAGAAACAAGCACTTAAATTTTTATGTGCTAGCCCTGATTTGTCTTATTTTACCTTGATTATCATTTACCCATCCACATCTACATCTACGTGATTACTCCCCTATTCACAATAAAGAGCCTTGCAGAAGGTTTAATGAACCTCCTTCAAGCTGTCTCTCTACCGTTCCACTCTTGAAGGGCACGAAGAAAAAACGAGCTCTTAAATTTTTCTGTGCGAGCCCAGATTTCTCTTATTTTATCGTGATAATCATTTCTCCCTGTGTCAACAGAATGTTTTCGCAATCGGAGGAGAAAACTGGTGATTGAAATTTCATGAGAAGATCCCGTCGCAACGAAAATCATTGCCACTCCAATTCACGTATCATGCCTATGGCACTATCTCCCCTATTTCGCGAAAGTAGAAAACGAGCTGCCCTTCTTTTTAGTCCCACCTGATGCGGATCCCACACCACACAGCAATACTCCAGAATAGAGCTGACAAGCGTGCTGTAAGCAGTCTATTTAGTAGACCTGTTGCTCCTTAAAAATGTTCTGACAATGAATCGCAGTCTTTTGTTTGCTCTACCCAAAATATTATATATGTGATCGCTCTAATTTAGGTTATTTGTAATTGTAATCGCTAAGTATTTAGTTGAATTTACAGCCTTCAAATTTGTGTGACTTGTCACGTAATCGATATTTAGCTGATTTAATTTAGTGCTCATGTGAGTAACTTCACACTTTTCCTTCTTTAGGGTCAATTGGCACTTTTCCCACAATATAGATATCATATCTAAATTATTTTGCAAGTCGTTTCGATCATCTGATGGCTTCACATGACGGTAGATAACAGCACCATCTGCAAGCAATCTAAGACGGCTACTGTGATAGTCTCCTAAGTTGTTAATATAGATCAGGAACAACAGAGGGCCTATAACATTTCCTTGGGCGACGCCGGATATTACTTCTGTTTGCCGGCCGCGGTGGTCCCACGGTTCTAGGCGCGCAGTCCGGACCGTGCGACTGATACGGTCGCAGATTCGAATCCTGCCTCGGGCATGGATGTGTGTGATGTCCTTCGGTTGGTTAGTTTTAAGTAGTTCTAAGTTCTAGGGGACTGATGACCACAGCAGTTGAGTCCCATAGTGCTCAGAGCCATTTGAACCATTACTTCTGTTTTACTCGATGATTTTCCGTCTATTACTACGAATTGTAACCATTCTGACAGGAAATCACGAATCAGTCGCACAACTGAGGCGATAGTCTGTAAAAATGGTTCAAATGGCTCTGAGCACTATGGGACTTAACAGCTGTGGTTATCAGTCCCCTAGAACTTAGAACTACTTAAACCTAACTAACCAAAGGACATCACACACATCCATGCCCGAGGCAGGATTCGAACCTGCGACCGTAGCAGTCCCGCGGTTCCGGACTGAGCGCCTAGAACCGCGAGACCACCGCGGCCGGCCAAGAGATGAATACACTAAGCAGATTCAGAAGGATGTAGGTTGCAGTAGGTACTGGGAGATGAAGAAGCTTGCACGGGATAGAGTAGTATAGAGAGCTGCATCAAACCAGTCTCAGAACTGAAGACAACAACAACAACATATGTCTCTAGTTATCTAAAGCATTTGTACACTGAACTCATACAACAGGAACAGAAAATAGAATGCCTTCCAAAAGAAATAAGTCGACTCCCCAGGTTTTCCCTGTGATCCTCACACGTGTGTCGCCGTATTATTGTGCCATCGACAGTGGTTGCTTTTGCAGTGTACTGTCAAACACCCTAAGAGTGCAAGAGAAAGTCGTTATACCGGATGTCTCTCCTATGGGTCGTCAGGCGCGTTTTCTATTGTGTTTCAAAAGATATTTGCAATTTGGTTTTTGGAACTTGTAGGTGGAGTCAATCTAAACATATCCTGTTCATTTTGTCTTTCTTACGATGCCCAATATCGATTGAAAGTGTTAGTTTTCTTCCCTTTACAAAGCCACTATTTTAAATCGTCATTTTACGTGCTTGTTCGATAAAGCGACAGCAAATTACTGTAGCTATATGTATTAACATATGTGTCAGCTTAGGCTATAATTTGAGGAAGAAATTTCAGAGAATGTACGATTGGAGCACAGCATTGTATGGTAGTGAAACATAGACTAGGGAAAACCGGAACAGAAGATAATCGAAACATTTGAGATATGGTGGTACAGAAGATTGTTGAAAGTGCAGTGGACTGCTACATAAGGAATGTGGAGGCTCTGCGCACAATAGGAGGGGGAAGGAATATGTGGAAAACACTGAAGGAGGACAGGATGACAAGAAATCTGTTAAGACATCAGGGAATGACTTCCATGGTACATGAGATACCTGTAGAAGGCAAAACCTATAGAGGGAGACAAGGATTGGAATACATCCACCAACAGATTTAGGACGAAGGGCCGTTCGGGGAGGCCAAGCGGTTCTAGGCGGTACAGTCTCGAACCTCGCGACCGCTACAGTCGCAGGTCCGAATCCTGCCTCCGGCATGGATGTGTGTGATGTCCTTAGGTTAGTTAGGTTTAAGTAGTTCTAAGTTCTAGGGGACTGATGACCTTACAAGTTAAGTCCCATAGTGCTCAGAGCCATTTTAACCAATTTTTAGGACGAAGTTTGTAAGAGGTCCGTAATTAAAGAATTTGTTGCTAGCGCACTCGAGCGGATGTAATTTCGATGTATTGCTCACGCGCTTCCTGCGATATGTAAGCTAGAAGAGAATCTGAGACCAAAGAGCAGTATTGACTGTAGTAAGAACTGTGTGTTAGTAGGAGTAAGTTGTTGCTAGCGAGCAGTCGTGTCTGTTGTATCGTGTTGGCTGGGCCGGTCGTGTACAGAGATGGCGGAGCCTGAGCGTTGTAGGATAAGGTAAAAGCTGCCTCGCGCATGTGTAGTATTGTTACATCAAGTCCCATGTAAATGTTTTTAAAAAAAATCTGTTAATAATAATCTTTCACATAAAAAGTAACTTTTGACAATTATCTCAATTTAAATAATTCACTAATTTCTCCAATCCTTGGCAATTTCCATTATTAAAAAGAAAGGTCAGTTCTTTCCTCTTTTATAAGACAAATCTATCGGCCAACATAGCACTTAGCTGCGCCAGGAAAATTTCTTATAGGAGCAGATACATACGCGTTATCCGGCGATCTAATTAAGGTCAGATTTTTCAGTTTATTCAGAATGATGTATCAGGGCCATGACGCAGCATTGCTGACATCCAAAATTTACCAGATTAAATTGACTGTCAATTATTGAAAGGTTATAGGTTTGTCACATTGTATTATATTTTCACTGTTGGGTAGTTACACTAAATGAGAGTATTATTCATAATATTTTATTTTGTGGGGAGGTTACAAGTTTCCAGTACAGCTGTGAGATGAAGACGTTGACACAGGAGAGGAATTCGTGATGGGCTGCATAACAATAAAAATGAAAATAAAAATAAATTTAAAAAAGCAGGAATAGTAAAATACGGAGAATAATCAGTATCTCGACTGAGGAGTGCTGTATGGTGCATGGCGGGAGCAGTGAAAGTCACGGCATTTCTGTCAACTCCTGGAGTACTGGGTACTCATATGTTCTATTGTCCTTTTAATACATACCGATAAAATCAATATCCCGTTAGACTAATTTGGGATCTCTCGAATGGGCACGTAAAATTCCACGCTTTCCGTCGACGCTGGGCGTCGCATGAAAGACGTGATGAGCAGCATGTATTTGCGCTAATTCGAGCAACAAGTAGCAAAGAAAAAATAGAAATATCTGCCGAACCACCAGAGAAAATGAGCCTGACGAGTCTTTGGAGAGACACCTCGTAAAGCCATTCCATAGCAGATTTTCCGCCACATTTTTCGAGACCCGCTATGCAGGGTGGTCTCTCCTGCGGCATGCATCTGCATGATCTCCCTCCCTATTAACAAATTAATAATAAATATATACAATAAAATGCCAATTACACTTAGAAAATTCCTCCTAGTAACGCAAGAACCTGTAGTGAGAAAATTAAGAGAACCAATAGGGTGTTTACTGAAATTACGAGCAGCACGGGATGGTAAGTAACGTGCTCATTATGATATTAATTTTTTAGAAGAGCCTACATTTACAGGTTATTAAACTGTTACATGCTACTAAACAAGGTGTATATTAGTGACTGACTGTGCGAGGGTATCTCTACCCACTTTAAGGTCCACTTTGCAACATGTTGAGAATATTAACATAGCATGTTCCTCGCTAAATGAGAGTCGAAGTTTTCACAGGATTAGCTTCTGACTTCTTGGGAGACTGTCTTACCTCATAAAAACATTTCCTTCCGTTTTCTTCTACATATAACGTAGGCGGCTTTCCTTGTCTCGCTGTCCGCTTTTCTTCCCCTCTAGTTTCCCTTCACACTGGCTTTGATCTTGATAATCTTCTTACTGGATCTGACAACTTGGTTCGGGGATTTACGCAGAGAGACTTTAGCACTCCTGCGTTCACCGTGCATCCTGTTTTGTTTTGATGTGAACGAAAGTCCCTGCGGCCTCCTGCCTTGAATAACAAAATACGGAATTCGTCTGCCAGAAGAAGCTAACGGTCCAACTAACTTGCACTGTGCCATCCACGGATCTCGAATGACTGATCTACCACTTGTAAAGAAATTGAAAAACTCGCTTTCTGAAAATTCCATCTTGTTCCTGGCTAAAGTGTATTTCTTGTTTTACCTGAAAATAATTTCACATTGTAAGAGTGAGGATGGGTACGTTACAAAGATTATTTACAACTAAAATACTAGGTCTTGGTTTAGGAATAAGCGAAGCTCCCAACAGCAAGTTTTCTTGGTTTATGTTTTACGTCTTTTCAATAAACCATTTCAATTGGAAACCGGAATGATGGTTAAACAGACGATAATTCTTTTCCCCTGATTCTGTAATGTCCTCTGCGTTCTCTCTCCAGTGACGCTTAAGTCGACGAATAATTCAATTATACCTCTCACATTACACATCTTTACTAAAACTACTATGGTTCAAATGGTTCTGAGCACTATGGGACTTAACTTCTGAGGTCATCAGTCCCCTAGAACTTAGAACTACTTAAACCTAACTAACGTAAGGACATTAAAGACATCCATGCCCGAGGCAGGATTCGAACCTACGACCGTAGCGGTCGCGCTGTTCCGGACTGTAGCGCCTAGAACCGCTCGTCCACTCTGACCAGCCAAACCTACTATGGTTTAGTGTGTGAATCACATACATTTTCTGTGCTCTGATTTTCTGTAAATCTTATTTAACAATGACAATGTAGTATGAAGGGGTTGAAAAAATCAGCCAATCAGTTGCAAAGCAAAAATTTATTTATCCCTTAACCTAGGTTTCGATATTCATAAAAATATCTACTTCAGAAGAAGTGCGAACAAAAAATTTATATAAAAGCTTACAAACTATTTTTATATAGATAACAAAATAGTCATAGAAAAATGTTTGTGAGTTAAGCCAACTCAATTGTTACATCACACGGTGGTAAATTACATTAACTGAGGCCGAGCAGCTCTTATCAAATATAAAATTGATTTAAAAAAATCAGAAACCTCATGCCACGCTTTAAGAGAGCAGCCAGATTAGACTAGCGTACGTCAAAATAAATGTACAAACGTATGCACCCACTGGCAAAAGCTCTTGTCTATGTAAAATCATAACAAGAGTCAAAAGAACAAAAATGTTTGCATAACGTAAGTATTCACCATGCCAGAGACAGAGGCCAATTGTTCAAAGCTACAGCGATAAGGAAAAATCGGGGCGCAGAGGGCGCTAAATACATGTGCCTCAGAACTAGAGCTTGCTTGTATTCAGTAGCAGCACTTTACATTAAAGTAAGAATGAAAACTTATTCTACAGCACTACTAATAATGCAATAAACTTACAGGTATAAATTACGTATAACGTCTCTAATACATTTGCTAACAGAGTAATACTGTTCGTATAACTCATCGTGCAGAAACTGGAATTCTATTTGGAAGAGACCACGACTACAAATACATTGGGAAATAAGAGAAAAGATGAGCTAAAACAACCTCACTAAAAAGAAAAACTTAACGCTTCACACTGCGAAAGCTAAAGCGCAAACGAAAAATTGGAATGCAGCGCGCGCTACATACATGCGCTTAAGCACTGGGTCTTTCCGGTGTTACGTAACGTAATTTTACATTAAAGCAAAACGACAATCTCTTATAGAAGGCCAGTAGTGAATGTAATAATTTTAGAGGTATACATTAAATATAAGGTAATCTGTAGGACGTTTATGTGGTAGGGTGGTACTGTACATAAATTTAGCTTGCAGAAGATAACAACTCTATTACCAAAAATTACGTGAAATACAAAAAGGTGGAGGATAGAGTAAAACAGATAAAGTTACATCACAATATTAAAAAATTCAACCTTCTGCTTAACAGTACGGGGCCTTACGATGAAAAAGTATAAACTGTATTACAAAACACAATTTTTCTGGAATATCTATAGTAGGAGCATGTGCTAAAAAGGCCACGAAATATGAAATTTAATGATATGAAATGTAAGTAGCTTAACAGTAGAGAGGAAGTATTTTAAGGGAAAAGGAACATTCACCGACGTTAGCGGAGATCGGTAAGCACTTATTACGTAACCGTGAGCAGCTATCAAGAAAGTGCTTACTCTCGAGTTGCAACTGATCGTTCAAAATGTTACTGTCTCTCTTGGCGAGATGTTTAAAAAGTTCAAGTTCTTACAAGAAATCCAATTTCCAGCCTTTTATTTACTTACGTCAAGTATAATATTACTGCTCATCATCATCATCATCATCATTTAAGACTGATTATGCCTTTCAGCGTTCAGTCTGGAGCATAGCACCCCTTATAAAATTCCTCCATGATCCCCTATTCAGTGTTAACATTGGTGCCTCTTCTGATGTTAAGCCTATTACTTCAAAATCATTCTTAACCGAATCCATGTACCTTCTCCTTGGTCTACCCCGACTCCTCCTACCCTCTACTGCTGAACCCATGAGTCTCTTGGGTAAGCTTGCTTCTCCCATGCGTGTAACGTGAACCCACCATCTAAGCCTGTTCTCTCTGACTGCTACATCTATAGAGTTCATGCCCAGTTTCTCTTTGACTTCCTCACTGTGGGCACCCTGCTGCCATTGTTCCCATGTGCTAGTACCTGCAATCATCGAAGGTACTTTCATATCCCTAACCTCAACCTTGTTGATAAGGTAACCTGAATCCTCCCAGCTTTTGCTCCCATACAACGAAGTTGGTCGACAGATTGAACGGTGCACAGATAACTTAGCCTTGGTAGTGACTTCCTTCATTCAGAAGAGAGTAGATCGTAGCCGAGCGCTCACTGCATTAGATTTGGTACACCTCGCTTCCAATTCTTTCACTATGTTGCCATCCTGTGAGAAAATTCATCCTAAGTACTTCAAACCGTCCACCTGTTCTCACTTTTGTTCCGCCTATTTCGCACTCAAGGTGTTTATGTCTCTTTCCCACTGACATTACTTTAGTTTTGGAGATGCTAATCTTCATGCCATAGTCCTTACATTTCTGACCTAATTCTGAAATATTACTTTGCAAACTTTCAATCGAACCTGCCATCACAACTAAGTCATCCGCATATGCGAGACTGCTTATTTTGTGTTCACATATCTTAATCTCACCCAGCCAGTCTTATGTTTCCAACATATGATCCATAACTAATATGAACAACAGTGGAGACAGGTTGCAGCCTTGTCTTACCCCTGAAGTTACTCTGAACCATGAACTCAATTTACTGTAAACTCTAACTGTTGCCTGACTCTCTATGTAAAGACCTTTAATTGCTTGCAAAAGTTTGCCTCCTATTACATAATCTCGTAGAACAGACAATAACTTCGTCCTAGGAACCCAGTCATATGCCTTTTCTAGATTTATAAAGCATATATACAATTCTCTGTTCCACTCGTAACACTTCTCCATTATTTGCCGTAAACTAAAGATCTGGTCCTGACAACCTCTAAGAGGGCTGAACCCACACTGCTTTTCATCCAATTTGACCTCAACTAATATTCGCACATTCTTTTCAACAATACCTGAGAAGATTTTACGCACAACGTTGATTAAAGAGATACCTCTGTAGTTGTTACAATCTTTTCTGTTTCCAGGTTTAAAGATTGGTGTGATTACTGCTTTCGTGCAGTCTGATGGAACCTGTCCCGACTCCCACGCCATTTCAATTATCCTGTGTAGCCATTTAAGACCTGACATTCCACAGTATTTGATGAGTTCCGACTTAATTTCATCGACCTCAGCCGCTTTATTGCACTGCAATCTATTGACCATTTTCTCCGCTTCCTCAAATGTTATCCAATTTCCATGATCATGCCTATCCCATTGTACATCGAAATCTGAAACATTACTGATCATGTTTTCACCTACATTGAGCAACTCTTCCAAATATTCCCTCCATCTGCACAAGGCATCAACAGGATTCACCAGCAGTTTTCCTGACCTGTCCAAATTACTTATCATTTCCTTCTCACCTCCCTTTCGAAGATTGCTAATTATACTCCAGTATGGTTTTCCAGCAGCTTGATCCAAAGTCTCCAACCTGTTTCCAAAGTCTTCCCAAGTATACCTGTTCCAAGGCATTCACTTCTAGTACTGTGTCCCTGTACCTTGTCCATTCCTCTTCCAATGACTGTAATTGACTACATTCAACTGACTGGTACCTTTCTGAGAGCACTGTTATGTACCTGTGCCGGATTTCCTTATCGTGAAGTTTCTCCACTCTTATCCTCCTACATATGGACCTGACCTCCTGCACTTTCGGCCTCAAAAAACCTATTTCACTGCAGATTACATAGTGATCAGTGTCATTAAAGAATCCCCTGAATACGCGTGTGTCCCTCACAACGTTCCTGAATTCCTGATGTGTTACTATATAGTGAATGACAGATTTGGTTCCCCTGTCTTCCCAAGTATACGGGTGAATGTTCTTATGTTTAAAAAAGGAGTTTGTGATTACTAAGCCCATACTGGCACAGAGATCCAAGAGTTGTTTCCCGTTCCTGTTGGCCTCCAAATCCTCTCCAAATTTGCCCATAACCCTTTCATACCCTTCTGGTCGATTTCCAATGCTGGCATTAAAATCACCCATGAGCAGAACACTGTCCTTGTCCTTTACTCCAACAACTACATCACTGAGTGCGTCATAAAAACTATCTATCTTATTTAGATCTGTCCCTTTACAATGCAAATATACTGACACCATCCTAATTTTCTTGCTAGACACTTTCAAATCTATCCACATCAGTCGTTCGTTTACATACCGTATTGCAACTACGCTGTGTTCCATATGTCTTTCCTGATGTAAAGCCCTACACCCCATTGTGCTATTCCTGCTTTGACTCCTGACAGGTAGACTTTGTATTCTCCCAATTCCTCTTCTTTCTCACCTCTTACCCGAATGTCACTAACAGCTAGAACCTCCAACCCTATCTTACTTGCAGCCTCTGCCAGCTCTACCTTCTTCCCAGAGTTGCCCCCATTGATATTAATAGCTCCCCATATCGTTACCATTCGTTTGCCGAGTCGTATCTTAGGAGTCCCTGGTTTGTCAATTAGAGGTGGGACTCCGCCATCTCCAAAGGTCCGAGGCATTTACCTCTGATTGTTGCCAGCACCATATTTAAAGTACCAGGGAAATAGGATTCTAGCCTTACTTGCCTCGGGTCCCATTGAGTTTTACCCCTAACGGTTGAGGGACTAACCGGTGGAATTGGTTGTCTTTGCCGTCTGAGCACAAAGGTGACCACGACTCAGAATATGTCCGAAATGCCCAGCCTTATTCCAAAGTAACCGGTATCCCGACTATCTGGACCGCTTACTTGGCCACTCATACGTTGCCCGTGGTTCATGAACTAGGACATGATACCAGGAAACCACACCATGAACCAAAAGAAGAAATTAATGTTTTCAGAAATATAATATTACGGCTCAGAAGAAAAATATTATATTTTGAGCTGGTAATATTAAACTCGTTGTTATTGAACTAATACCTGTAGTGTCTCTGTCTGTATCTCTGTGAAGTACAATACTTGTAGCGGCGTCGACGACCACCACAGCGTACGTAATTTCAGACACATAGACAAGTTACTCTCGCCGTGGAGAAGCAGCTGCTGACTCCGACGGTTGCCTGTAAAATTCTTCAAATGTAAGAGAAAGAATATTTTAATACGATCTTTCCGAATTGGAACACTGCCATTCGCATTTAGTCATTCGATGATTGTCTGCGAGTGAAATTTCTTTCTAGCAGAGAGAACTTTCTCTGTGCTTTTGACCGTGTTATTGAAGCAGGTTCTACAGCAACCACCTACCACCCAATGTTCGAAGTCCTATACAAACATGTAGTACAAAATAGCTCATCACAGAATCCGTTGATCAAAATGAAATACGGGCAATTACCTTTGAAATGCCACAGACTGTATTATGGCCGTTACTAAACTCCATATTACCATTATAATTATATCGAATGTGAAGTTCAAAAACCAGAAATTATACAATATGGCGGCTAACAATGACTGTTTCATTGCACACACTTCCTACAAGCCCTCTCGTTATCCTATCTCATAACGAAATCCAGTCACATACCGATTTTTTTACTTTTCTTCGCTCGCCAGGTAGCAACACTAATTGAAGGTATAAATATTTCGCTCGCGCAGGCGAAACACTCCATCCTAAAATATATATGTACTTTAAACCAACTATTGACATTATGCCGATCAGGTAGTCTTTAATCCAACAATTTGTACCAACCAAAGGATTATACGGTGGTTACGGTTATCCTTAACTCCCTCGGATTATGATCAGATACAAGTAAACACCCAGAAATAGGAGAATTATGAACATGTCCCTCTTCGTTACCTATCAGGTATCCCTCGTTGTTATTGTTGTGATCTTTAGCCCTGAGGCTGGTTTGACGCAGCTCTCCATGCTACTCTATCCTGTGCAAGCTTCTTCATCTCCCATTACGTACTGCTCCCTACATCCTTCTGAATCTGTTTAGTGTATTCATCTCTTGGTCTCCCTCTACGGTTTTTACCCTCCACGCTGCCCTCCATTACTAAATTGGTGATCCCTTGATGACTCAGAACATGTCCTACCAACCGATCCCCTCTTCTACTCAAGTTGTGGCACAAATTTCTCTTCTCCCCAATCCTGTTCAATACCTGATCTACCCATCAAATCGCCAGCATTCTTCTGTAGCACCACATTACGAAAGCCTCTATTTTCTTCTTGTCTAAACTATTTTTCGTCCACGTTTCACTTCCATACATGGCGACACTCCATACAAATGCTTTCAGAAACGACTTCCTGACACTTAAGTCTATAATCGATGTTAACAAATTTCTCTTCTTCAAAAACGCTTTCCTTGCCATTGCCAGTCTACATTTTATATCCTCTCTAATTCAACCATCATCAGTTATTTTGCTCCGCAAATAGCATAACTCCTTTATTCCTTATTTTAATGCTTACTCCAAACTTTTCCTTTCTTTCCTATACTGCTTGCTCAACATATAGATTTAATAACATCGGGGAGAGGCTAAAACCCTATCTCACTTCGTTCCAAACCACTGCTTCCCATTTATGTCCCTCGACTCTTACAACTGCCATCTGTTTTCTGTACAAATTGTAAATAGCCTTTCGCTCCCTGTATTTTACCCCTGCCACCTTTAGAATTTGAAAGAGAGTATTCCAGTTAACATTGTCAAAAGGTTTCTCTAAGTCTACAAATGGTAGAAACGTAGGTTGGCCTTTCGTTAATCTTTCTTCTAAGACAAGTCGTAGGGTCAGTATTGCCTCACGTGTTCCAACATTTCTACAGAATCCAAATTGATCTCCCCTGAGGTCGGCTTCTACCACTATTTCCATTCGTCTGTAAAGAATTCGCATTAGTATTTTGCAGCTGTGATTTATTAAACTGATAGTTCGGTAATTTTCACATCTGTCAACACTTGCTTTTTTTGGGATTGGAATTATTATATTCTTCTTGAAGTCTGAGAGGATTTCTCCTGTCTCATACATCTTGCTCACTAGATGGTAGAGTTTTGTCAGGACTGGCTTTCCCAAGGCCGTCAGTAGTTCTAATGGGATGTTGTCTACTCCTGGGGCCTTGTTTCGACTTAGGTCTTTCAGTGCTCTGTCAAACTCTTCACGCAGTATCGTATCTCCCATTTCATTTTCATCTACATCCTCTTCCATCTCCATAATATTGTCCTCAAGTACATCGCCCTTGTATAGACCCTCAATATACTCCTTCCACCTTTCAGCGTTCCCCTCTTTGCTTAGAACTGGATTTCTGTCTGAGCTCTTGATATTCATGCAAGTGGTTCTCTTTTCTCCAAAGGTCTCTTTAATTTTCCTGTAGACAATATCTGTCTTACTCTAGTGAGATAAACCTCTACATCCTTACATTTGTCCTCTAGCCATCCCTGCTTAGCAATTTTTCACATCCTGTCGATCTCATTTTTGAGACGTTTGTGTTCTTTTTTCCCTGCTTCATTTACTGAATTTTTGTATTTACTCCTTTCATCAATTAAAGGCAGTATCTCTTCTGTTACCCAAGGATTTCTACTTGCCCTCGTCTTTTTACCTACTTGATCCTCTGTTGCCTTCTCTATTTCATCCCTCAAAGCTACCCACTCTTCTTCGACTCTATTTCTTTCCCCCCATTCCTGCCAGTTGTTCCCTTATGCTCTCCCTGAAACTCTGTCCCTTATATCTGTCTTTAAAAGCTGTACCAGTCTGCCCTATATGGTAGCTCCTACAGACGAATTTAGGGACGCCTGAATTTGTGAAAGGATCTCGTCGGTTTTTATTGTGCGTGCTAAATTTCTGTTTAAACTATTTTTAATAGAGAAGGTAAGTTTAAAACCGAATTTTCTTGTCAGCTAATCAACAATCTTTTCCCAGATTGTGTCACAGATGGAACACCTGACAGTGTGGCAGTATCGTAAAATCATTAGATAGATCCAGTTTTCTTCTTCAGGGTCCAGGAGGTCTGCAGCGGCAGCACCGGCACCAACATCGCCATTGCAATTTGCGAGGTCCTGCTGGTGACTTTTGGTTTAGAGATTCCTTGCTTGCCCGGTTGCTGCGTCCTTCACTCCATCCGGCAATGTAGGGTCCTGCGTTGTCACTGCCAGGCTGCAAAAGCGTGGACCTGGACCCACCTCAGCCAGCACTTACTAGACAACTGGCGTGTTCTGGGGGTTGTCCACTTCATGCCATGGCCTACCAAGGGGCCGTCATCCTACATAATGACTCCATTGCGGGTCACCACCATTAAGACTACACTCTTTGTCGGATGCAAGAGTGTGACCTCCACCTCTTGTTTCGGGTGGGGTTATAAGGGGGTTGCAGGGCGAATATCGGACCATGAGCGGAGGCTCGGCGGCAGCTGCAGACTCGGCCCCTGTTCCCTCATAGCTTGCTACATCCACAAATCCCCACCGCACCAAATGACGCTACATGTAGACGATGAGGAGGTTCGGGGAGGAGTGGTGTTGTGTCCTCGGCAATGGACGTAACCAGAGCTGGCACGGTGGAAAAGTTTTCGACTGACTCCATGGGCAGCACTTTGAATTTGGCCGCCAACCACAGGAGCGGCCCAGTCGGCAGCGGTCCAATCGGAAACCACCGCACGCCGCCAGTGAAATGGACTACTGCTTTATGGTAAGAAGAGGTGGCAGGCAGCAACGGACGGTCAAGTTCGGCATTGACGTACGAAAGTTCTAGTGTTTCGTTCAAGGATTGCTGTTCGAAGCCACAGAGTAGCCTGCGAGACCAAGTGGACTCACCTGCAGCTTTCGCAGAGATGTTTTTATACAATGGTTGACATTGTGGGGCCCAAGATGGATATAACCTTGTTGACATTGTATGCTGTAACACGTACATTTCGATTGGCTGCAGTCACATTCAATGAGTTGCTGTATAACTTACGCATCGTAGCGCAGGAAAGTGTATGTTTGTGTGTCAGTAATTTTGTTTCCACTGTCAGCTCCTCTACCCACGTCAGCGCACCTAAAACTAGAATGAGATTAGCACTCTGCAATGGAGTGTGCGCTCATATGAAAGTCCCTGGCAGATTAAAACTGTGTGCCAGACCGAGACTCGAACTAGGGACCTTTGCGTTTTGCGGGAAAGTGCTCCAGTAACCGAGCCACCCAAGCATGACGCAACCAATCGCCACAGCTTCAGTTCTGCCAGTATCTAGTCTCCTATCTTCCAAACTTCACAGATGGTCTTCTGCGAACCTTGCAGAATCTACACTCCTGGATGAAAGGATATTGTGGAGACGTGGCCTAGCAACAGAATGGGGGACGGTCCCAGAATGAGATTTTCACTCTTCAGCGGAAGAGCTTGTGTGAAATTTGGAAGGTAGGAAACTAAATACTTGCAGAACTGAAGCTTTGATGAGGAGTTGCGAGTCATGTTTGGGTAGATGAGCTGGTAGTGCACTTGCCCACGAAAGGCAAGGATCCCGAGTTTGAGTCTTGGTCTAGAACACAGTTTTAATCTGCCAGGAAGTTTCACCTAAACATACTACAACGTGTTCGAGGCATTCTACCCAGACGACGAGTACACATCAGATATAAAAGACAGCTTACAAAGTGGGTTTAAAAATTCATTGTAAAAATACATGAAATTTGCTGTGACATTGCTCTCCGGAGTGAGTATGAAGAAGATTTATAGAATGTTTTTGATGGAATGGCAAGTGTAATGGTTGCAGATTATAGACTGAGAATGAACCGTAAAAACACAAACATAGTGAGATGTAGAAGAAATGAGAATAGCGAGAAAACATAATATATAAGAATCAAGAAATAGACGATAAGGAATTCTGCAACCAATGCAGTAGAATAACCCATGATAGAGCAAGGAGGGCTTAAAAAGCAGACTTGCTCTGGAAAAGAGGGCATTCCTTGCCAAGAAAAGTCTACTGGTTTCTAACAAGGGCCTTGATTTGAGGAAGAAATTTCTGAGAATGTACACTCGACAGCAAAAAAAGTAGGTAACCCCTGAATTCCAATGTGTAGGCTGCACCTGTATGTATGCAACCAACATAGCATATCTGTGTTGCACATAGCCGCAATCCTCCACTGTACAGTCGTTGTAAGATACACAATGGGTACCGCTAGAGACTGCTAGAGCACCGGTCTTTATGACAGTCCTTCCAGATGTACAGTAACACCACGATAGTACAGGAGAGATCAGACAGTCATTAACGTTTGTAAACTAAACTTAATTACAATAAGTGACATTTCAAATGTTATGGGACAAATAGTTTTGTCACATTAATCGTTCAGTAATCCTTAGGCTCAATTAAATATTTATAAAGTTGTATGGCAATTGGAAACAAGTTCTTTGCTGCCTAAAAGGTTTACCCAACACATGCTGAACGTCGTTCAACGTTCAATGGGGAGTGGTTTCGCATCAACTTTATGTAATACTAAGCAGTTAAAAGAAAACGTGATTAACGGCGGTAACCACTCTACGGAAATCCCAACATTAACAGCGAATCACAAGTAATATAATTGTTCACATTACTCATTAACAGTTACTTGTACACGAAGTTGTACTTTAAATGGCGTGACCAACGACTTCGTTCTGGATCCAGATGCAAACCCAGAACGTAAAGCCATTGTTAACCAAGCAAAGCTTTGTGCCTTAACGAGACTCGATCACTAGGCAGAAAGAGACGTCAAATATTGACGTTTGTACCAGTATCAGTTATCAATTCTGAACTTGAATGTAAATGACGATAATGTTTGTACGAAAGCAGGAACCCTAACATGACAATTACCTTCTTGGTAATTAAACTCTAAAGACGTTGTATAGTGTTGCATTGTCAAGGAATAAAATATGAACATGTTTAAAATTGAAATGCCATCATGTAATGCTGGGGACAGGGAGGCGATCCCAGAACCTAATCAGATTGTTGAATAAGTACGTAAAATAGAATGTAGATATCACAGTTTGTCACAAGTAGTGGGGTTGAGACCTTAAATGACGACTGAAATTGTATTTCCTGACCGGGATTCGAACCCGGCGCCTACCGCCGTCGTTGTCTAACCAGGAACAGACGAGAAATGTCCAATGTTGGTACACCATCAGTGAGATGTGCACACGTTTAACTAGAAATAAGGTGACCAAAACGTCTATGCTGACTGAGAGTACATGTTATAAGTACACAAAACGTGTATTATATACTAAGTATATACTATTATTTTTAGAAGCTGCCGCCAAACCTGTTTACTTTTACATTCCGCTTAGTTGTCGTGGTTGAATACAGGTTTTCTTAAGGCTACATCTAATGCACAGCGCTTACAAGAAAGTATAGTTTCCTGCGTCATACTATTGCTAGCTAGGTGAAATATTTTGTGGTTGCTATGTTTAAAATACTCCCCCCATGAACCATGGACCTTGCCGTTGGTGGGGAGGCTTGCGTGCCTCAACAATACAGATAGCCGTACCGTAGGTGCAACCAAAACGGAGGAGTATCTGTTGAAAGGCCAGACAAACGTGTGGTTCCTGAAGAGGGGCAGCAGCCTTTTCAGTAGTTGCAGGGGCAACAGTCTCGATGATTGACTGATCTGGCCTTGTAACACTAACCAACGGCCTTGCTGTTTTGGTACTGCGAACGGCTGTAAGAAAGGGGAAACTAAAGCCGTAATTTTTCCTGAGGGCACGCAACTTTACTGTATGGTTAAATGATGATGGCGTCCTCTTGAGTAAAGTATTCCGGAGGTAAAATAGTCCCCCATTCGGATCTCCAGGAAGGGACTACTCAAGAGGACGTCGTTATCAGGAGAAAGAAAACTGGCATTCTAGGGATCGGAGCGTGGAATGTCAGATCCCTTAATCGGGCAGGTAGGTTAGAAAATTTAAAAAGGGACATGGATAGGTTAAAGTTGGATATAGTAGGAATTAGTGAAGTTCGGTGGCAGGAGGAACAAGACTTCTGGTCACGTGAATACAGGGTTATAAATACAAAATCAAATAGGGGTAATGCAGGAGTAGTTTTAATAATGAAAAAAAAATAGGTGTGCGGGTAAGCTACTACAAACAGTATAGTGAACGTATCATAGTGGCCAAGACAGACACGAAGCCCATGCCTACTACAGTAGTAAAAGTTTATATGCCAACTAGCTCTGCAGATGATGAAGAAATTGAAGAAATGTATGATGGGACAAAAGAAATCATTCAGGTAGTGAAGGGAGATAAAAATTTAATAGTCATGAGTGACTGGAATTCGACAGTACGAAAAGGGAGAGAAGGAAACATAGTAGGTGAATATGGATTGGCGCTAAGAAATGAAAGAGGAAGCCGTCTGGTAGAATTTTGCACAGAGCATAACTTAATCATAGCTAACACTTGGTTCAAGAATCATAAAATAAGGTTGTATACATGGAAGAATCCTGGAGATACTAAAAGGTATCAGATAGATTATATAATGATAAGACAGTGATTTAGGAACCAGGTTTTAAATTGTAGGACAATTCCAGGGGCAGATGTGGACTCTGATCACAATCTATTGGTTGTGAACTGTAGATTAAAACTGAAGAAATTGCAAAAAGGTGGGAATTTATGGAGATGGGACCTGGATACGCTGACTAAACCAGAGGTTGTACAGAGTTTCAGGGACAGCATAAGGGAACAAATGACAGGAATGGGGGAAAGAAATACTGTAGAAGACGAATGGGTAGCTCAGGGATGTAGTAGTGAAGGCAGCAGAGGATCAAGTAGGTAAAAAGACGAGGGCTAGTAGAAATCCTTGGGTAACAGAAGAAATATTGAATTTAATCGATGAAAGGAGAAAATATAAAAATGCAGTAAATGAAGGAGGCAAAAAGGAATACAAACGTCTAAAAAATGAGATCCACAGAAAGTGCAAAATGGCTAAACAGGCATGGCTAGAGGACAAATGTAAGGATGTAGAGGCTTATCTCACTAGGGGTAAGATAGATACTGACTACAGGAAAATTAAAGAGACCTATGGAGATTAGAGAGGCACCTGTATGAATATCAAGAGCTCAGATGGAAACCCGGTTCTAAGCAAAGAGGGGAAAGCTGAAAGGTGGAAGGAATATATAGAGGGTCTATACAAGGGCGATGCACTTGAGGACAATTTTATGGAACTGGAATAGGATATAGATGAAGATAAAATGGGAGATACGATACTGCGTGAAGAGTTTGAGAGAGCACTGAAAGACCTGAGTCGAAACAAGGCCCCAGGAGTAGACAACATCCCATTGGAACTACTGACGGCCTTGGGAAAGCCAGTCCTGACAAAACTCTACACATCTAGTGAGCAAGATGTACGAGACAGGGGAAATACCCTCAGACTTCAAGAAGAATATAGTGATAACAATTCCAAAGAATGCAGGTGTTGACAGATGTGAAGATTACCGAACTATTAGTTTAATAAGCCACAGCTGTAAAATACTAACGCGAGTTATTTACAGACCAATGGAAAAACTCGTAGAAGCCGACCTCGGGGAAGTTCAGTTTGGATTCCGTAGAAATATTGGAACACGTGTGACAATACTGACCTTACGACTTATCTTAGAAGAAATATTAAGGAAAGGCAAACCTACGTTTCTAGCATTTGTAGACTTAGAGAAACCTTTTGACAGTGTTGACTGGAATACGTTCTTTCAAATTCTAAAGGTGGCAGGGGTAAAATACAGGGAGCGAAAAGCTATTTACAATTTGTACAGAAACCAGATGGCAGTTATAAGAATCGAGGGGCATGAAAGGGAAGCAGTGGTAGGGAAGGGAGTGAGACATGGTTGTAGCTTCTCCTCGATGTTACTAAATCTGTATATTGAGCAAGCAGTAAAGGAAACAAAAGTAAAATTTGGAGTAGGTATTAAAATCCAGGGAGAAGAAATAAAAACTTTGAGGTTCGCCGATGACATTGTATTTCTGTCAGAGACAGCAAAGGACTTGGAAGAGCAGTTGAACGGAATGGACAGTGTCTTGAAAGGAGAATATAAGATGAACATCAACAAAAGTAAAATGAGGGTAATGAAATATAGTCCAATTAAATCGGGTGATGCTGAGGGAATCAGAGTAGGAAATGAGACACTTAAAGTAGTTATGGAGTTTTGCAATTTGGGGAGCAAAATAACTGATGATGATCGAAGTAATGAGGTTATAAAATGTAGACTGGCAATGGCAAGGAAAGCTTTTCTGAGGAAGAGAAATGTGTTAACATCGAGTATAGATTTTAGTGTCAGGAAGTCGTTTCTGAATGTATTTGTATGGGGTGTAGCCATGTATGGAAGTGAAACATGGACAATAAATACACTTCTGGAAATTGAAATAAGGACACCGTGAATTCATTGTCCCAGGAAGGGGAAACATTATTGACACATTCCTGGGGTCACATACATCACATGATCACAGTGACAGAACCACAGGCACATACACACAGGCAACAGAGCATGCACAATGTCGGCACTAGTACAGTGTATATCCACCTTTCGCAGCAATGCAGGCTGCTATTCTCCCATGGAGAAGATCGTAGAGATGCTGGATGTAGTCCTGTGGAACGGCTTGCCATGCCATTTCCATCTGGCGCCTCAGTTGGAACAGCGTTCGTGCTGGACGTGCAGACCGCGTCAGACGACGCTTCATCCAGTCCCAAACATGCTCAATAGGGGACAGATCCGGAGATCTTGCTGGCCAGGGTAGTTGATTTACACCTTCTAGAGCACGTTGGGTGGCACGGGATACATGCGGACGTGCATTGTCCTGTTGGAACAGCAAGTTCACTTGCCGGTCTAGGAATGGTAGAACGATGGGTTCGATGACGGTTTGGATGTACCGTGCACTATTCAGTGTCCCCTCGACGATCACCAGAGGTGTACGGCCAGTGTAGGAGATCGCTCCCCACACCATGATGCCGGGTGTTGGCCCTGTGTGCCTCGGTCGTATGCAGTCCTGATTGTGGCGCTCACCTGCACGCCGCCAAACACGCATACGACCATCATTGGCACCAAGGCAGAAGCGACTCTCATTGCTGAAGACGACACGTCTCCATTCGTCCCTCCATTCACCCCTGTCGCGACACTACTGGAGGCGGGCTGCACGATGTTGGGGCGTGAGCGGAAGACGGCCTAACGGTGTGCGGGACTGTAGCCCAGCTTCATGGAGACGGTTGCGAATGGTCCTCGCCGATACCCCAGGAGCAACAGTGTCCCTAATTTGCTAGGAAGTGGCGGTGCAGTCCCCTACGGCACTGTGTAGGATCCTACGGTCTTGGCGTGCATCCGTGCGTCGCTGCGGTCCGGTCCCAGGTCTACGGGCACGTGCACCTTCCGCCGACCACTGGCGACAACATCGATGTACTGTGGAGACCTCACGCCCCACGTGTTGAGCAATTCGGCGGTACGTCCACCCGGCCTCCCGCATGCCCACTATACGCCCTCGCTCAAAGTCCGTCA
Organism: Schistocerca gregaria; assembly: GCF_023897955.1. Taxonomy (NCBI): domain Eukaryota; kingdom Metazoa; phylum Arthropoda; class Insecta; order Orthoptera; family Acrididae; genus Schistocerca; species Schistocerca gregaria. The sequence goes on from NC_064924.1 coordinate 187,629,717, forward strand.
ACTGCACATACGGTTCACGTCCACGCTGTCGCGGCATGCTACCAGAGTTAAAGACTGCGATGGAGCTCCGTATGCCACGGCAAACTGGCTGACACTGACGGCGGCGGTGCACAAATGCTGCGCAGCTAGCGCCATTCGACGGCTAACACCGCGGTTCCTGGTGTGTCCGTTGTGCTGTGCGTGTGATCATTGCTTGTACAGCCCTCTCGCAGTGTCCGGAGCAAGTATGGTGGGTCTGACACACCGGTGTCAATGTGTTCTTTTTTCCATTTCCAGGATTGTAGTTTGGACAAGAAGACAATAGAAGCTTTCGAAATGTGGTGCTACAGAAGAATGTTGAAGATTACATGGGTAGTTCAGGTAACTAATGAGGAAGTATTGAATAGGATTGGGGAGAACAGAAGTTTGTGGCACAACTTGACTAGAAGAAGGGATCGGTTGGTGGGACATGTCCTGAGGCATCAAGGTATCAAAAATTTTGCATTGGAGGGCAGCGCGGAGGAAAAGAATCGTAGAGGGAGTTCAACAGATGAATACACTAAGCAGATTCAGAAGGATGGAGGTTGCTGTAGGTACTGGGAGATGAAGGAGCTTGCACATGTTATATTATAATAGCTGTAGCTGCGGTAGTTTGTACTACAGACTTGGATAGGTTAGGTGTAACTTTTGATCCTTCAAGGGGTGATCGAGGTCATGCGGCCCGGGTCTGTACTAGCCGCGACTCGCGAGCTACGGGCCAGCCAGGCGAGGCGAGGCGGAAGTGAGCGAACTGGCGGTGGCGTTGGTGGGCCAACAGCCCCGGACGAGCCAGCATGGCTGCGCCGCATACCTCTGCCTCTGCCGCTCCGTTTGGCGTAAATAAGTTTACCTACTCTCCTGGCATCAGTATAAGAGCGGCAAGTGGACATACACTTCAGACTGTCTGCCGTAATGGCTCACTGGGAGAGGTCTATTCGAGGTAGAGTCAAAAAATGGTTCAAATGTCTATGAGCACTATGGGACTTAACATCGGAGGTCATCAGTCCCATAGAACTTAGAACTACTTAAACCTAACTAACCTAAGGACATCACACACATCCATGCCCGAGGCAGGAATCGAACCTACGACCGTAGCGGTAGCGCGGTTTCAGACTGAAGCGCCTAGAACATTTCTTATCGACTGATCACAGAAGGAAATATAAGATATGTTTTCAACATTTCCTGGAACACTGTATCATTTGCGTCCATATCGCTGCTTGATACAACTATTATTAGTGCCATCATAGTCAGTAGATCTGTAAAAGATTCTCAGCTGATAGACCTTGGTCTGTAATGTCAAATAAAATATTCTTCACATATTAACCGCAAGATCAAACTTTTTGTCCGAATTGTTTAACACATAGTTTTTCTTCATTTATGTGTAGTTTGGCCCAGACCCGGTTAAAATATATCTATGTTTAGCCGTAAATTCAACGTGTTTCTCATCAGTGAAACAGTGCTCCTACGAAGCCTCCCTTATACAAAATGCAATCTGCTGGATTCTTTACCATATTTGATAAATTCTGAGATAATACAATTTACAACATAATGTCGACAAGAAGGATCCTCACAATCTTTTTGTTGGTCATTATAAGCTTTCATCTGGATAAAATATTCTATAGTCAAGAACGCTTGGCGCACTCCAAGGCAGCTTATTTGTGCATCCGTATCTAACTGTTGCAGCCTAACTGCAATCTTGCTTACGGTAATCAACCAATGGTTACCCACCATTTTACTCCCATTAACAAACTGATTATTCCCGGATGTCTCACTATGTGTCCTGTCAGGGATCCCTTCTTCTAGTCGTTTCTCCTGATTCGTTTAAGTACCTCTTCATATTTGTCGGTTCTAACCATTATACATAATTTTTCTCTATTGCTACATTCCAAAAGCTTCTGGTATCCTTCGTGACCGAAGTGTATATGGTTGGCGTTTCTCTTACGCATAAGGCTCCATTTCCCACAGTTACCTTCAGAAAACACTTGCTAAAACTTTGTATTATATTTTTGTTTTTAGAACCACATTTCTATCTTACCATACTGAATTTTATTTCCTCTCTCTTCTACTATCATAAGTTATTTTGCACCACAAGCAGCAAAACTCTTGTACTATATCTGATACCTCATTTTCTAATCTATTTCTCTCATAATCACCTCTGTTAAATAGACTACAGTCTACTACCTTTGCTTCACTTTTGTTGATAATAATACTGTAATATCTTTTAAAACTACACAGTGTGTAGCTACGGCACGTGTGGCCTGCGACTGAAATCGTGATATGATGACCTCCCCATCGCAAAAGATTCCCAATCAGTCCCCTATTCGGATCTCGTGGAGGGGATAGCCGAGGGCGAAATAGCCGCAACAAAGTGATTGCAGCAAAAGGATATCACACTACGAGACAGAGTACCAAATATCAAAGGCTTCATTGTGGTACGCAAGCTAAAAGGTCTGGAAATGGGGATGAAAAGGCTCTCTTGACATGGTGGTGGTCAGTGGAGTGAAGTGGAAAGAAGATTAGACAAACACAGAACGAAGTGAACGGAGGCTGGAAATGGTATAAAGGGAGTTGGACACGCAATGATAGTAGGATAGACAGAAGATTACGCTGGCAACTTCAGTGACAAGGATATTCTCATCTAGATCTACATGACTGCTCTGAAACTCGTAACTATGTGCCTTCGAACCATCTTGAGAATATTTCTCTTCATCTCTCTAACAGAGTGGAAGAAAAGATAACAACTAAATCTTCCCTTACGAGCTCTGATTTCTCATATTTCATTTGGGATGACCATTTCCATATTAAAGATAACAGCAGATCAACATGAACAACAGAAGTTCAGGTATATTTGCGAACCTCGTAAGCTAAGCATGAAGAGATAGAGATAATATAGGATACTGAACGTGTAGTTTATGTAAAAGGAAATGAAAACCTTACAATCGGGAGCGACTGGAACGCCGTGGGAGGGGAAGGAATAGAAAAAGACCTACGGAAGAACATATTCTTGGCTGTAGGAAATGAGGACGAGAAAGATTAACTCCGAGGTGCATTCAAGTTCTAAGGCCTCCGATTTTTTTTCTAATTAACTACTCACCCGAAATCGATGACACTGGCGTTACTTCTCGATGTAATCGCCCTGCAGACGTACACATTTTTCACAACGCTGACGCCATGATTCCATGGCAGCGGCGAAGGCTTCTTTAGGAGTCTGTTTTGACCACTGGAAAATCGCTGAGGCAATAGCAGCACGGCTGGTGAATGTGCGGTCACGGAGAGTGTCTTTCATTGTTGGAAAAAGCCAAAAGTCACTAGGAGCCAGGTCAGGTGAGTAGAGAGCATGAGGAATCACTTCAAAGTTGTTATCACGAATAAACTGTTGCGTAACGTTAGCTCGATGTGCGGGTGCGTTGTCTTGGTGAAACAGCACACGTGCAGCCCTTCGCGGACGATTTTGTTGCAGTGCAGGAAGGAATTTCTTCTTCAAAACATTTTCGTAGGATGCACCTGTTACCGTAGTGCCCTTAGGAACGCAATGGGTAAGGATTACGCCCTCGCTGTCCCAGAACATGGACACCATCATTTTTTCAGCACTGGCATTTACCCGAAATTTTTAGGTGGCAGTTCTCATTCTCGCCGCTGGAGGTAAAATTCCATCTGCCGTACGGTGCTGCCGTCTCTGGGACGTATTGACAATGAAGGCGGCTTCATTTTAAAACCATGCGCATGTTTCTATCTCTTTCCAGTCCGGAGAAAAAATCGGAGGCCATAGAACTTGAATGCACCTCGTATGTTCTGCAATAAATTTCAGATAGTAGTAGCAAATATACTGTTAAAATGGCAAGAGGAAGAGGTATACCTTTAAAAGGCATGAAGATACGGAAGATTCCAGCATGGCCAGATACAGATTGTGATATCAAATTATAAGGCATATTAGATATAGACTCGGATCGCAATAGAATAATGATGAAAAGCAGGCCGATGTTAAGAGACTCGTCCGAAACAATAAAATATACTGAAGTACTGAGGTACTGAAGAATGATGAGTTTGCTTTGAAATTTTCTGGGGCTACCGACTCAGGTATAATGAATACTACACTGGGAAGTTCTGTTGAAGAGAAATGGACATCTCTATAAATTGCAATCATATAGTTACCAAGAAGGCTACTGAAAAAACAAATATGGATCACAGAATAAATTTTTAAATTGATCTAGGAGACAAGAAAGTACAAAAACATTCTTGAAATTTGTGGAATACAGATGTGTAAGTCACTAACGAATGACGTGCAGGGAACCCAAAGCGAATCGCTGCAAGAGAAATTGTAACCGAAACAAAATATGGTCTTCGTAAGAGCTCATTCACTACACAGAAAAGTCCCAACAACTGTCGGTTAAATTTAACTAGGAGAGCATCAACATCAAGAGCGAATAGGGGAATCCTCTGTTGAGTGAAGAGGAGAGAGCGGATAGGTGGATAGAGTACACTGAAAGCTTCTACGAGGGGAAAAACTTATCTGATTTCGTGATTGAGGAAGAAATGGGAGAGGACATGGAAAAAAAACTAAAATTACAGTATCAGATTTACAGTTTAATCTAGCATTAGAATACCTCCGATCAAATAAGGCAGAAGGGATAGACAATACTTCTTCGGAATTTCTGAAATCTTTTGGGGAAGCGGCAACCAAGCGTCTATCCAAATTGGCTTGCAGGTCTATGAGTCTGTATACATAACATATGAAGTTCATAAATATATGTTTCACACTTACTCTAAGTTAACAAGAACAGATCAGTGCAGTAACTATCTCCCATCGGCTTAACTTCTCACGAATCGTTTCCAAAAATGGTACATGGAAGAGCAGAAAAAATAGAGGATCTTTTATATGAGAATCAATTTGGCTTTCGGAAAGGTGAGGTTGCAGATCAGAGAGCCAGTCCTGACATGGAGGTTGATAGTGCAACCAGGACTCCAAAAAATTTTAAGAAGTTCATAGGATTTATCGACATGCGAAAGCGTTCGAGATTTTAAAATGGTACAAGATAATCGAGGTTATGAGACAAAAAATTGGAGAAAACTAATGGAAACGACAAGAAATACATAATACGTACACGAGCTCATATAAATGTATCAGAATTGAAGAAAAATTACGAGGTGCTCGGATTAGAACAGATGTAAGACAGGAATGTAGTCTTTTGCTCCTGTTGTACAGTATATACACCGAAGAAACAATTACGGAAGTGAAATAAATGAATCTGTATACATAAAGTGAAAGAATGTCCGTTATACGTTTGGATGCACGGCAACACGGAAACGACTGACAAGAAGAATGGAACGATGTTATGTCACGTGTTAAAACGTCGTGGTACTATAGTCAAGTTGTTGTTGTGGTCTTCAGTCCTGAGAATGCTTTATGCAGCTCTCCACGCTACACTATCCTGTGCCAGCTTCTTCATCTACAAGTATCTACTGCAACATACATCCTTCTTAATCTGCTTCGTGGATTCACCTCCTAGAGTCTAGGATTTTTTACCTTCCACGCTGTCCTCCAGTAATAAATTGGTGATCCCTTGATGCCTCAGAATACGTCTTACCAGCCGATCCCTCCTTCTAGTCAAGTTGTGCCTCAAATTCCTCCTCTCCCCAGTTCTGTTGCGCACCTCATCATTAGTTACGTAATCTACCCATCTTCTGTAACACCACATTTCGAAAGCTTCTATTCTCTTCTTGTGTAAACTATTTATCGCACATGTTTCACTTCCGTGCATGGCTACACTCCATACAAATACTTCCAGAAAAGACTTCCCGGCACTTAAATTTATACTCGATGTTTAGAAATTACTCTTCTTCAGAAGCGCTTTCCTTGCCATTGCCAGTCTACATTTTATATCCTCTCTACTTCGACGATCATCAGTTATTTTGCTCATCAAATAGTAAAATTTTTCTACTGCTTGAAGAGTCTCATGTCCTAATCTAATTCCCTCAGAATCACCTGACTTAAATGGACTACACTCCATTATACTCGTTTTGCTTTTGTTGATGTTCATCTTGTATCCTCCTTTCAAAACAATGTCCATTTCGTTGAACTGCTCTTCCAGTTCCTTTGCTGTCTCTGACAGGATTACAACGCCATCGGCTAACCTCAAAGTTCCTATTTCTCTCCATGAATTTTAATTTATACCCCAAATTTTTCTTTTGTTTCCTTTACTGCTTCCTCAAAGTAGAGTTGAATAACATCGGAGATAGGCTACAATCCTGCCTCATTCCCTTCCCAACCACTGCTTCCCTTTCATGCCCCTATACCGCTATAACAGCCATCTGGTTTCTGTACAAATTGTAAATAGACACCCGCTCCCTCTATTTGATCCTGCCACTATCAGAGTTTGAAAGAGAGTATTCCAGAAACATGGTCACCAGCTTTCTCCAAGTCTACAAATGCTATAAACATAGGTTTGCCTTTCTTTAATCTATCTCGTAAGAAAAATCGTAGGGTCAGTATTGCCTCACGTGTTCTACACTTCTTCGGAATCCAAACTGATTTTCCTCGGTGGTGGCTTGTACCAGTTTTCCCATTTGTCTGTAAAGGATTTTTATTATTATTTTGCAGTCGTGACTTGTTAAACTGATAGTTCAGTAATTTTCACACCTGTCAACACCGATCTTTTTGGGACTGGAATAATTATATTGTTCTTGTAGTCTAAGGGTATTTCGTCAGTCTCATACATCTTGCTCACCAGATGGTAAAGTTTTGTCAGGGCCCGCTCTCCCAAGGCTATTGGTAGTTCTAATGGAATATTGTCTACTCCCAGGGCCTTGTTTCGACTTAGGTCTTTACTGCTCTGTCAAACTCTTCCCACAGTATCATATGTCCCATTACATCTCCATCTACGTCCTCTTCCATTCCCATAATATTGCACTCAAGTACATCGCCCTTGTATAGACCATCTATACTTCCATCCACCCTTCTGCTTTCCCTTATTTTCTTAGAATTGGGATTCCACCTGAGCTCTGGATATTCATACAAGTGGCTCTTCTTTCACCAAACGTCTCAGTAATTTTCCTATCTTTCCCCTGATGAGATAAGCCTCTACATCCCTATATTTGTCCTCTAGCCATCCCTGCTTAGCCATTTTGCGCTTCTTGTAGATCTCATTTTTGAAACGTTTGTATTCGTTTTTTCCTGCTTCATGTATTGCATTTTTTTATTTTCTCCTTTCACCAATGAAATTCAATATTTCATCTGCTACGCAAGGATTTCTACTGGTTGAGACACGATAGCGCTCTTCCATTAACGCACCTCGGTACGTGGAAACTTTGCAGAAACTGGAGAGCGCCACCACGTCCAAACGCCCATGAATGTTGACGGATGGTCTCATTCTGTTGTGGGATAATTGCGTTATGCCAACTTTTTGTAGGCAGAAGGAATGGAACAGGATACATGCAGCATCGTGTTGTCAGTTGAGGTGCTCATTAATCAACTAGCAGCGGTACAAAGTTTAGTATATCGACAACGCCCGGGAAAGCGTTGAGCTGATATCCCACCCTACCTTATCACATCCTAAGGACAACACTGGCTGAAGAAGAAAGGTGGTTGGTCGGTCACGATTGGCTCGTTTGTGGCCTGATTCCTGGTGCTATCTTCTCTCCTATTATGACAACACTGTTATTCATATTTCTATGTTACAGAAACAAGAAAAATTATGTAGCTGAGTCGGCAACAAACAAACTTTGCCAGTGAAATTTTTCCTGTTCACTGACGTATAAGTTTGCGATTCCTCTGTTCGTCCCTTACTTGCCTTACTGTCACCTCGTTTGCAAAACTGTCCAGTTTACTTCCCATTGATATACCTTGTACGTAGCTGAACGATGAGGCCACATTTATTGTGCAATATTCCGATTTTTAATCAGTCACATTTTTATGCTTTTCATATTCAGTAGCCACACTACCATTTTTTTCTCCACAACGTCGTATTTGTGTGTTCCTTTGACTGCCATTTCATGAATACTTTTTCGGTCACTTCATTGTGCCCACAACATTTCGCGGAAACTGGGTGAATGGAGATAGCGATAAGGCAAGAAAATTCTTCTTTATATTGGAATTCTCGGCGATCTTTCGCATTGTGCGTGACGAGAGCCGTTCGTTAGCTGCTTTTATTATTATTGGAGGTTCTGTCCTTAGGGAAGAAAGGAATTTAGTCGCCCCTTTCATCAACTTCGTTCTTTGAACATCTAAAACTACACCTCTACTCGTAACTACGAAAGCAACATTATGACAAGGCCGTATATTTTGTGAATTATGGTTTTTTTTTCTGCGACGAAACATCAAGTAAATGGGCTTTACCAGTTTTATAAATTTATATGATCAAAAACTCGAACTCATTTGAAATTTCTTTCACCTTCTCTTATCACTAGAGGGTCATTCCGCCACTGAAAAATAAAACTCAAGTTATGCTAGATTTAAAGTTTAATTTCCTGATTTATGGTTCGATTAAGGGGCAGACAATGGACACGTTTTCCTTATCACTGTTCCCGTTAGTTTTCTATTGCATCTATTTATAGCAATATGCAGACTTGGACATAGTGACTCATTCTTAGTAGACAGAGGTTTGTTGTGAGTAATATACACTCCTGGAAATGGAAAAAAGAACACATTGACACCGGTGTGTCAGACCCACCATACTTGCTCCGGACACTACGAGAGGGCTGTACAAGCAATGATCACACGCACGGCACAGCGGACACACCAGGAACCGCGGTGTTGGCCGTCGAATGGCGCTAGCTGCGCAGCGTTTGTGCACCGCCGCCGTCAGTGTCAGCCAGTTTTCCGTGGCATACGGAGCTCCATCGCAGTCTTTAACACTGGTAGCATGCCGCGACAGCGTGAACGTGTACCGTATGTGCAGTTGACGGACTTTGAGCGAGGGCGTATAGTGGGCATGCGGGAGGCCGGGTGGACGTACCGCCGAATTGCTCAACACGTGGGGCATGAGGTCTCCACAGTACATCGATGTTGTCGCCAGTGGTCGGCGGAAGGTGCACGTGCCCGTCGACCTAGGACCGGACCGCAGCGACGCACGGATGCACGCCAAGACCGTAGGATCCTACGCAGTGCCGTAGGGGACCGCACCGCCACTTCCCAGCAAATTAGGGACACTGTTGCTCCTGGGGTATCGGCGAGGACCATTCGCAACCGTCTCCATGAAGCTGGGCTACAGTCCCGCACACCGTTAGGCCGTCTTCCGATCACGCCCCAACATCGTGCAGCCCGCCTCCAGTGGTGTCGCGACAGGCGTGAATGGAAGGACGAATGGAGACGTGTCGTCTTCAGCTATGAGAGTCGCTTCTGCCTTGGTGCCAATGATGGTCGTATGCGTGTTTGGTTCCGTGCATGGTGAGCACCACAATCAGGACTGCATACGACCGGGTCACACAGGGCCAACACCCGGCATCATGGTGTGGGGAGCGATCTCCTACACTGGCCATACACCTCTGGTGATCGTCGAGGGGACACTGAATAGTGCACGGTACATCCAAACCGTCATCGAACCCATCGTTCTACCATTCCTAGACCGGCAGGGGAACTTGCTGTTCCAACAGGACAATGCACGTCCGCATGTATCCCGTGTCACCCAACGTGCTCTAGAAGGTGTAAGTCAACTACCCTGGCCAGCAAGATCTCCGGATCTGTCCCCCATTGAGCATGTTTGGGACTGGATGAAGCGTCGTCTCACGCGGTCTGCACGTCCAGCACGAACGCTGGTCCAACTGAGGCGCCAGGTGGAAATAGCATGGCAAGCCGTTCCACAGGACTGCATCCAGCATCTCTATGATCGTCTCCATGGGAGAATAGCAGCCTGCATTGCTGCGAAAGGTGGATATACACTGTACTAGTGCCGACATTGTGCATGCTCTGTTGCCTGTGTCTATGTGCCTGTGGTTCTGTCAGTGTGATCATGTGATGTATCTGACCCCAGGAATGTGTCAATAAAGTTTCCCCTTCCTGGGACAGTGAATTCACGGTGTTCTTATTTCAATTTCCAGGAGTGTAGTTTCTTTGGTAATTTACCTCGAAGAAACTTGTAATTATTTGTATGACCAATAGTTTTCGTAAATCCATATCTCCTAAAAATAGTACTACTCTGCATCTTTAGTAGCACTTCAACTAAAATTTACACACGACGTAATGAATTATTTTTAGGAGAAATAATAGATCCTGTCAAACTAGAAGGGACTGCAGCACATAAGAAACAGATGACCAGGGAATGGTCTAATCCGTGACATCGAAACGCACGCTAAAACTTTTTATGCAGCAAGAATACAAAGAGTTAATGCACCGTCAATATTTCAGTGCTCAGATGCACTGCCAGTAAATGACAATTCATTGAAACCCTCGCTGCCACCAGGTGTTGTTGATATACCTCGATGGGGACAGCTAAAATGTGTGCCCCGAGCGGGATTCGAAACCAGGATCTCCTGCTTATAAGACAGACGCTGTATCCATGTGATCCGCCGAGGACACAGATGAACAGCTCGACTGTAGGGACATATCCCTTGCACGCTTCCCGTGAGACCCACATATCCAGCTGCCCATAATATGTATACGTAATGCACCTAATAGATATTTTTTCCCAATACTCATTACTCGCGCACGCTAAGGTGACGATTCCCGTAAGAGTTCGGGCAACCTGTGCGCATTCGCACAAACGATGGTCAGTGGCTGGGTATCCTTTAACTATATATATATTAAGATAGTAACTGTTCTCGAAGGAACAGATACCATTGATGACCATGCAGCTTCTCTAGAATAAATGTAGTTCTTTGAAAATTATTGAAGCCACCTTTCTTATCACACAGAGAATCACTCGTGACGGCGATTTTTAGAGCGATTCACGCCTAGCGCACGATCTACCGTGCCGTAGGGTGTAGGGCCACGGTAGGCTAATATCTGGAGACATACATGTGAATTTCGAACACCTAAACCACATAAAAATGCCACATACTATTAATTTTCTGAGTAAAAGGTAGTTCTTATCGACAGCTAAATTGTTGCAAATACAAGTCTTACAAAGGTAGCTACCACTGTTTGATATTACTTTACAGACGCTTCCATCAATCATGACTTTAATTTATTTGTATGAAATAATTCTTTGCCGCACATCATTTCTTAACAATTGTTGTAGCAAACTTCTTCCGATAATATTTGAATAATTTATATTTTTGTACTAATGAAAGAGTTCGTTTACCTCCAATAGTCGTCACAACATAGCGAAGTTTCTTTTGAATGATGAAAACAAATGTTTTCCTTATACCAGGCACACCAGACGAAAGAAAAATTAATGCTTTGTGGCTCATCGCCGTAATTCTAGTTTCATTTAGTCAGAATTAAGGTGGAGTAAGAAATAGTCCTTACCCTCGCTCGGCTTATTGTGCTGCGTACTTGCAACAATTCGTAAAAAGTGCCATTGCACACTGATGATGCACAAATAAGTGAAATTTAAGAATACTGCTCTCCTGATAAACCTCAAATGACACGGAACTGTGGAACATAATATTGTTCGACAATGTCCTGAAAAATACGCTCTGCAGTCGAAAAAATTCTTAGCATCACATATCGATACCACCCTCCTAGTTGGCATTGCAATGGATGGACTTTTTCTTGCAACACTGTTTTTAATTAATCTTCGTTCGCTTGAGGAAATACAAGTCCAGTAAATCTTCTGTTGTATTAACTTGTTCGCTAATTACTTCTGATCCTTTCTATCTCTTCTGTGATGACAGTTGCCACACCACTCTCTAGCCCATCTCCCCTTACCGTTGTGTACAAAGTCATACAGAACAATTCCATGTGGAATCTGAGTAATGTCAACAGTTATCATCCTCCTGAAAGACAGAGATATCACTATGCTAAGACCAAGAGTCCAACAAAAGTAATGAATAGTTTTCTCTGCTCGTTGAAAACACTTTTGCATTAAATCTTAAAAATTTTTCGATCCTGTTTTTCCACATTTTGATATGTCCATGATGATATGTTTATACTCTCCTGGTAATGGAACAAAGAACACATTGACACCGGTGTGTCAGACCCACCATACTGGCTCCGGACACTACCAGAGGGCTGTACAACCAATGATCACACGCACGGCATAGCGGACACACCAGGAACCGCGGTGTTGGCCGTCAAATGGCGCTATCTGCGCAGCATTTGTGCACCGCCGCCGTCAGTGTCAGCCAGTTTGCCGTGGCATACGGAGCTCCATCGCAGTCTTTAACACTGGTAGCATGCCGCGACAGCGTGGACGTGAACCGTATGTGCAGTTGACGGACTTTGAGCGAGGGCGTATAGTGGGCATGCGGGAGGCCGGGTGGACGTACCGCCGAATTGCTCAACACGTGGGGCGTGAGGTCTCCAAAGTACATCGATGTTGTCGCCAGTGGTCGGCGGAAGGTGCACGTGCCCGTCGACCTGGGACCGGACCGCAGCGACGCATGGATGCACGCCAAGACCGTAGGATCCTACGCAGTGTCGCAGGGTACGGCACCGCCACTTCCCAGCAAATTAGGGACTCTGTTGCTCCTGGGGTATCGGCGAGGACCATTCGCAACCGTCTCCATGAAGCTGGGCTACGGTCCCGCACACCGTTAGGCCGTCTTTCGCTCACGCCGCAACATCGTGCAGCCCGCCTCCAGTGGTGTCGCGACAGGCGTGAATGGAGGGACGAATGGAGACGTGTCGTCTTCAGCAATGAGAGTCGCTTCTGCCTTGGTGCCAATGATGGTCGTATGCGTGTTTTGCGCCGTGCATGTGAGCGCCACAATCAGGACTGCATACGACCGAGGCACACAGGGCCAACACCCGGCATCATGGTGTGGGGAGCGATCTCCTACACTGGCCGTACACCTCTGGTGATCGTCGAGGGGACACTGAATAGTGCACGGTACAACCAAACCGTCATCGAACCCATCGTTCTACCATTCCTAGACCGGCAAGGGAACTTGCTGTTCCAACAGGACAATTCACGTCCGCATGTATCCCATGCCACCCAACGTGCTCTAGAAGGTGTAAGTCAACTACCCTGGCCAGCAAGATCTCCGGATCTGTCCCCCATTGAGCATGTTTGGGACTGGATGAAGCGTTGTCTGACGCGGTCTGCACGTCCAGCACGAACGCTGGTCCTACTGAGGCGCCAAGTGGAAATGGCATGGCAAGCCGTTCCACATGACTACATCCAGCATCTCTACGATCGTCTCCATGGGAGAATAGCAGCCTGCATTGCTGCGAAAGGTGGATATACACTGTACTAGTGCCGACATTGTGCATGCTCTGTTGCCTGGGTCTATGTGCCTGTGGTTCTGTCAGTGTGATCATGTGATGTATCTGACCCCAGGAATGTGTCAATAATGTTTCCCCTTCCTGGGACAATGAATTCACGGTGTTCTTATTTCAATTTCCAGGAGTGTATTTCTGGCGCTAATGTGCCTTGAGCGTCCCCAAGACAGATATAAAGTTGGGTAACAGTAATCCACTCATACAAATTTCTGTTGTTGTCGTATATGAAAGTGTCATAACGTCAATTCATTCCATAACACACCTCGAAATAGTGAAATGCAGTCTGCTTGACATTTATATCAGGAAGCCTCAGTAATCGGCTTTAGACAGCGCAGATGTAGGGATAACAGCAAGCTACATCTTCAAGTCAGCTACGAAGTAAATGAATCTCCTCTACACTTTTGCTTGAAGTAAAGTCAGTTGTCATCCCACTTCCTATACCGTATGATTATTAGAATCAACTGAACCAAGTCGAAAAAACCTTTAAATCAGCAATCTTCATTTCAGGTGTGACTCGCAGTGCCCAGTCTCATACATCTACATCTACATCTACTTCTACATGGATACTCTGCAAATAATATTTAAGTGCCTGGCAAAGGGCTCATCGAATCACCTTCACAGTTCTCTATTACTCCAATCTCGTACAGCGCGGAAAGATCGAACACCTATATCTTTCTGTACGAGATTTGATTTCCCTTATTTTACCGTGGTGATCGTTTCTCCTTATGTAGATCGGTATCAACAAAATATTTTCGCATTCGGAGGAAAAAGTTGGCATTTGGAATTTCGTGAAAAGTTTCCGCCGCAATGAAAAACGCCTTTCTTTTAATGATTTCCAGCACAAATCCTGTACCATATCCGTGACAATCATTCCCATATTTCACGATAATAAGAAACGTGCTGGCCATCTTTGAACTTTGTCGATGTATTTCGTCAGTCCTATCTGGTAAGGATTCCACAACGCGCAGCAGCATTCTAAAAGAGGACGGACAAACGTAGTGTGCGTAGTCTCCTTAGTGCGTCTGTTACATTTTCTAAGTGTCCTGCCAATAAAATGCAGTCTTTGGTTAGCTTTCCTCAGAACATTTTATGTGTGTTCCTTCCAGTTTAAGCTTTTCGTAATTGTAATTCCTAGATATTCAGCTGAAATTACGACCTTTAGATTTGACAGATTTATCATGTAACCGAAGTTTAACGAATTCATTTTAGCACTCACGTGGATCACCTCATACCTTTCGTTATTTAAGGTCAACTGCCAATTTTCGCACCCCTCAGATATCTTTTCTAAATCGTACTGAAATTTTTATGAACTTCTGCTGACTTTATTAGTCGATACACGACAGCGCCATCTGCAAACAACCTGAGATAGCTGCTCAGATTGTCTCCCAAGTCGTTTATATGGATAAGGAAAAGCAAATGACTCGTAACACTACCTAGGGGAACGCCAGAAATCACTTCTGTTTTCCAAATTCAATCACATAACTAAGACGATAATCCATAAGCACTCAGTTTCACTATAATGCCCTTGTGACAAAAGTCTTCCGGAAATCCAAAAATTGGATTCAATCTTAAATCCCTGTCAATAGCTCTCAACTCTTCGCATAAGTAAAGAGTTAATTGTGTTTCACAAGATCGATTATTCGAAAACCGTCTTGAATGTGTATCAACAGACCCTCCCCTTCGTCGTAATTCATAATGTCTGAACACAATATATGTTTCAGAATCCTGCTGCATATCAACGTTATTTATATGGGCCTGTGATTTAGCAGATTACTCCTACTACCTTCCTTGAATATTGGTGTGACCTGTGCAACTTTCCAGTCCTTGGGTACGGATATTTCGTCGGTTGAACAGTTGAATATGATTGTTAAGTATGGAGCTATTTCATCAGCGTATTCTGAAAGGAACCTAACTGGTATACAGTCTGCACCAGAAGACTTTCTTGTATTAAGTGATTTAAGTTGCTTCACTACTCCGAGGATATCTACTTCTACGTTACACCAGTTGGCAGTTGTTATTGATTCGAATTCCGGAATATTTACTTTGTCTTCATTTGTGAAGGCATTTCGCAAGGCTGCGATTAGTACCTCTGCGTTGGCAGTGTTGTCTTCGATAGTATCTCCATTGCTATCGTGCAGAGAAGGCATTGATAGTTTCTTGCCGCTAACATACTTCACATAAACCAGAATCTCTTTGGATTTTATGCCAGGTTTCGAGACAAAGTTTCGTTGCAGAAACCGTTATAAGCATCTCGCACTGAAGTACGAACTAAATTACGAGTTTCTGAAAAAGATCACCAATCTTGGGGATCTTGCGTCTGTTTCAATTTGGCACGTTTCTTTCGTTGTTTCTGCAAAAGTGTTCTGGCCCGTTTTGTGTACCAAGGAGGATCAGCTCCGTCGTTTGTTAATTTATTTCGTATAAATGTCTCAATAACTACCGATACTATTCAAGCCACATCTGGTCTACTCTTATGTTATTAATTTGCAAGGAGTGGATATTGTCACTCAGGAATGCATCAAGTGGATTTTTATCTACTATTTTGAATAACTATATTTTTCGTTTATTTTTGGGTGATTTGGGGTTACAATATTCAGTCTCGCTACGACAACCCTGGGTTCACTAATCCCTGTATCAGTTTTGATACTCGTTATTAACTCAGGATTATTTGTTGCTAAGAGGTCAAGTTTGTTGTCACAATCGTTTACTATTCGCGTGAGCTCATGACCTAACAGCTGGAAATAATATTGAGAGAATGCGTTTAGCACAATTTCCGATGATGTTTCACGTGTACCTGTGGAATTAAATATTTATTTTCGCCATAATATAGAGGATAAATTAAAGTCACCACCAACCATAATGCTATAAGCCGGGTACGTGTTTCAAATTAAACACAAGTTTTCTTTGAATCTTTCAGCAACTGTATATCTGAACTGGAAGGTCGGTAAAAAGATCAGATTGTTACTTTATTCCGGTTGCCAACAATAACCCCTGCCCATACTCGCTCACAGGAACTATCTACTTCAATTTCGCCACAAGACCAACTACTTCTAACTTAACAAACACGTCACTGCCAACCGTGTTTAGCCATCGATTCGGAAGACCGTTTCGTTCTTCGCAGAAATTTCGGCTAAGCTTATGTCCGGCTTTAGCCTGCTTTCAGTGCCTATAGCGATTTGACCATCAGTGCTATTAGCGCTTGGAGCTCTGGTACTTTCCCAACAGCTGCGACAATTTACAACTGTTTTACCGATGGTTCCTGTATCTACGATCTTCCTGCATTTAGCCTGCACCCTTTGTGACTGAAGCCCTTCTTGTGTTTTCTCGAGACCTCCTAACCTAAAAAACCGTCCAGTCCACTCCACACATTCCCTGCTACCCGTGTAGCAGCCTCGTGGGTATAGTGGACCCCCTTTGGTTAAAGTGGAGGAATCTGCACCCTACGGCCTACACGGTCGCACAACCGCCTGAACCTCTGATTCAGCCCCTCCATTAGGCTCTGTACCACTAGTACGCAATCGGTCCTGCCGACTATGCTGCAAATATTCACCTCTGCTATCATCTTGCAAGCCTTTGCCACTTCTGTTAGCCGGTCGAAACCAGAGAGAATCTCTTCTGATCCAAAGCGACACAAATCATTGGTACCGACGTGAGCAATCACATGTAGCTTGCTGCACCCTGGGCTCTTCATGGCATCCGGAAGGACCCGTTCCACATCTGGAATGACTCCATCTGATATGCACACGGAGTGCATATTGGTTTTCTTTCACATCTTGGCAGCCATGTCCATAAGGGGCCCAAGGAGTAGGGCATAAATTTTGTAGTTCTGAAGACATCAACGGCTGTCCTTTATGAGTGTAGCGACGAAGAATAAAACTTTGTTTGTATCGGAGAACACTGCACAACAGGGACTAACTGCATAAGGCAGTGCAGCTGTTATATGATCACCTCATATTCGGGAGTGTGGATCTTTCTCTTTCCAGCCATCCTGATTTAGATTTCCGTGATTCTCGTACATTACTTCAGACAATTTCTGGGATATTTCCTTCACCAAGGTAACGTCCAGCTACTAATGCTATCCTTTTAATGTACACTTACGTATCCTGAGTACATGTATATTTTTGACCTGTTTGTTTTCATTATACTTTATTTATCAAACCTACATCACTCTAAGATGATCAGTGGATGAACAAACGAATAAATAAATTAAATAAATAAATAACATTAGTCTGATGTTCCAGACTGGCTGAACAAGGTATCTTGGCTCCGTAGAAAGTCACACGCACAGTGTTTACTACAGATACCTCTCGCTGCACTTGCTAATAAACAGGAATCATTTGCATGACCGATCTTCCTCGAAAAGGCCGTGTGGGATTAGCCGAGCGGTCTCAGGCGCTGCAGTCATGGACGGTGCGGCTGATCCCGTCGGAGGTTCGAGTCCTCCCTCGAGCATGGGTGTGTGTGTTTGTCCTTCGCATAATTTAGGTTGAGTAGTGTGTAAGCTTAGGGACTGATGACCTTAGCAGTTAGGTCCCATAAGATTTCACACACATATGAACATTTTTTTCCTTGAAACTGGTACGTCGTTAGGCGTTGTCGGACACGATGCGAATTTGGTCTGGGAACACCATATTTTTATGGTCCGGTTGGGGACTGTTCTGTATCTTTTCTTTATAACTTAACTGTGTCGCCGAAATCTCCTACAAGGTACACACTTTCACTGATGCAATGTGGAATACAAGCTATATATAAAATTACAATATCATTCGAGACACATTCCTTCGGGATATCAAATGTCGTCCTGGAAGCCAGGTCGTGGTTATCGTACTACCAATCTGCACATTATTATCCTTTACAAGAACCTCAGTACGCAAACTAATAGTGTTATAAGTCACTAACAGGGGGCAGCGTCAAGAGAATTGTAGTGATTTTAGTAGAAACCTTCATGCAATCTACCACTGTGGTATGTCAGTTCCAGTACTCAGCAAGAATACAGATGACATGTCGTGCTGGCAGCGGCAAGTATGCCAGCATGTAATAATATACTCGTAAGTTGTAGTGACCAGGGTTTCTGTTTTAGGACACAGCAGTGCTCGGTTCTGTTTTTCGACCTTGAAGGGCTAGTTCAGCAAGGAACTTTGTCCTTTAACTATCTAGTTTCTGCACGGGTGGACAGAGGCTGCAGCTAACTGTTGGCAGCGTGGATAGAATCATTCTCCCGCCGTACGGCTAGCCCAGACTATTCTATTAAATCTCATTATCTTCCAAAGGGTGAAATGGTACAATATTAACAAAAGTCTAGTAATGTCTTCCTGTTTCTCTGTTTGAGCTCTCTCTAAGCGCTTACTTGCATCTGACTCATGTTCATGTAACTTGTTTAATGCAAGGTTCTGCACGTCCTTAGTGCTTGTTTTCGTTCCGCCACTGCTTCTTTGCAATCGCCGATGAGTGGATCACCGGTTTCTTGTCACCAACGTTTGGAGCTTCTCTCTTGCTGTTTGTTTAAACTTAACGCTCTTAGTCTCTTCCAACTCTTATCATAGTGCATAACATCCTAGTTCGCTCATTGGTTAATCCCATGAATCTCCTGAACGAAACCAGTTGCTTTTTATTCCCCATTTCTAAATGATTCATTTGTATATTTTTCTGCGATTTACACCTCCAGAGTTTTGAAACTAAAAATGCTACGAGGGAGCATTGAAAAGTAATATTTCCGATTTTTTTTCGTGAAAACCCTGAAAGCTATTAAAATGAAACAAAAGTTATTAGCAGTTAACCTGTCAACAAAGTCAAACATTCTGCAGTGATGGTATCATCAAACTAGTCTCTCATTGGGAGAAATGTGTTAGTCGCCAGGGTGACTATTTTGAGAAATAAATACCTAGACATGAAGTATAAAGAAGTATAATGTAAATAATGCTGTTTTATATGAAAAGGTTAAGAGTTTTCACCTGAAAAAGTTCGCACTACTTTTCAGCTTGTCCTGTTATTTTAGAATGTCTTATTACGTTGTTAGGCCCTTAAAACAGAATTTGCTCCACGGCTCCCTTCTACCGTCAGTAATTACAATATCGAAGGTCATATTCTGCGGCAATTTTAAATAACCGCTAAGTAGATGGTGTAGTACATTCTGCGTTGAATTGAACGTGTGATTCCTCTTTACTTATTTATTTGCCGGCGCAGAGTATGGCATTTCCTTTGACTATGAAATACTCACTTCCTGTCAGTCACATAGGTCTCTCAGTGTTCTGTGATAGCCGAAGCAGAGAGCTAAGGTAATAGCACGGAGTGATTCTAGAAAACAGAAATAAAATGATACGACCGTATGGCATTGTTGGCCAGGAGGCCGCCAAGAGCAAGTCATATTCCTGTCGACGCCACACTGGGCGACTTGCGAGCCGGTGATGAGGATGAAGTGATGGAAAGGAGAACACAGCACCTAGTCTCCGAGCGGAAAAAAACCTCCAACCCAGCAGGGAGTCGAACCAGGGCCCGCTTGCATAGGAGGCGAGTGTAGCTTTGTACGGAAGTTAAATGTGGACTGTACACAATTTCAGACAGGAAGAGATTAGGAGCTTTTGAAATACGGTGCTGCTATAGAATTTTGAAGGTAAAATTCGCCGATCGGATAACTTTCTCAGTCGAATTGAAGATAAAAGAAGTACGTGGCACAACTTGACTTGAAGAAACATCAAGGAATCTTCATATCGACGAAGGTGGACAGTGTGGGGAGTAAATACAGTAGAGGGAATTGAAGGCTCGAATTCAGCAAGCACATTCAAATGGCTGCATATTGCAATAATTAGGTAGAATTGATTCACTGTAAAATTTGTTTGGGATTTTAAATCTGAGAATGATTTCGTAGATTTGGAGTCAGGGAATATAGTTTGCTCTTTTAATAGCGATTAAAACACTGTACAATTAAACAATTAACTGTGTTTATGAGGCACGGCAGTATGCTGATTCTACTGTGTGACATCCTATACTTCCTTTCTGAATAGTGGCCCTTCTTAGAAGCCGACATTTGTTCATATTCCAGGGCTGCAGGTTTTTAGGAAGTTGCACTGTGTCGTACCTGTTTATGTGTCCAACACAGCGAAGTTCATGAATTGATCATTATGTGCCGCAATGTAACCCAGCCTTTAAACCTCTGTTAACAAACAGATAAACGGAAATGCCTTGTTAGAATGTGTGACGGGCCGATAAGTACGGGAGCCGTTGGATATCTTGAAAGCCATTTACTAGGCCCTATGTCTCGGACTGTATTATAATTCACTGGTAGTATTAGAGACAGATGAGACGATTTTTACTACCCATTAGCTCTGTGTGGTCAATTCCTACTTCCACAAATCATTTACAAGTTTTTCACGTAGTACAGGTATCGTATCAAAGATCAAATCAAATATTCGCGTAACTCTTTCATTTTTTATTACGTACCGTTGAAAAGTATTTATTTCTATCTTTAGAGAAAGATTTGCTAGAGAAACAAACGTGTTGCTAAAATAATCAATTTTCCAGTAGGTTTTATTAAATGTTGTAGCTCTTATTCTGTTATTGTTCATATGTATTCACTTACACAACAGGCTTCAAAAACCGTATTATTTAGTTTAGATGTATCTGCCCGTGTAATATTTCTTTGTAGTGCTCCATTCAAAACGGAGAAAAACATTCAATAGTGACTTGTGAGACGTCCTATTTGTTCTTTTGTTTCAGAATATAACTTTTTTACCCCTACATTATATTTAAAATTTTAGAAGCATTCTTTCACTGGAAAATTAATAGCGGTCAGTCTAAAATATTAAAATTCAGTACAATAGTCTCGATCACTACAGATGTTTATAACTGTTGGAAATCGTTTTCGGTCTATAGTTTAGATCGTCTTCAGGCCGTAAGCACCATGATGGCAACTGGTGACGGTAGGCAGAGCAAGACCTGCAAGGCCTACAAGACCACGGATGCCACTGCTCTACGTCCGTGATCTTACAGCTATTTCTCCGCCGTCACCAGTCGCCATCGTGGTACTCACGGCCTGAATATGGTTTAAATTATAGTCCTAAACCGACTGCCAATTGTAATAAACAAATGTTGCGATCAAGACTGTTTTACTGGATTTTAATACATTACATTTGTTTAGT
This sequence comes from Schistocerca gregaria, assembly GCF_023897955.1. NCBI lineage: Eukaryota > Metazoa > Arthropoda > Insecta > Orthoptera > Acrididae > Schistocerca > Schistocerca gregaria. The sequence continues at coordinate 187,651,188 of NC_064924.1, forward strand.
GACAGTATTATCAGTCGGTAGAGTATGCGAGCATCACGCAGGAGATGTGTTTCCATCATCGATACTTCCCCAGTGACATTTATAGTTTAGGTATCATACACTACCTTACTTCAGAAAATAATTTATACCACATTTTGCCTTATGTGGGAGATTTCGAAATTAGCAAGTAACTTCCTAAAAGAGATTATTGAAATGGAAACATACGTTTTCTACTAATATGTCCACTACCTTACCAACAAAATGTACACCTAATTACCAGGTCACGTTGCAGACTGTTAATTGCACATTCTATTCAATCTCTACCTCCGCAGATAGCCCGTGTTGCAAATTATGGACAGTCAGTTAGGTTACGGCAGTATCTACACCAAAAGCTCATTCCTTACCTTCTGGAAGTCATCGGAATGTTTTGTCACACTCACGTAAGAAGGAAATAGTTTACTTGTACCGTTCTTCATTTTCTTCGAAAATAACCCAGAGTGATGGTACTTATTATTTATTGCCATTATGTGTATGGCCCTTTTGTGTCATCAGTCTTCTGGCATGTTTCATGCGGCCTACCATGAATTTCTCTCCCTTGCTAAATTCTTCATCTCAGAGTAACATTTGCCATCTACTTCCTCAGTTATTTGTTCGATATTTTCCAATCTCTGCATTCCTCTACAGTTCATGCACTCTACAGGTCCCTCTACTACCATGGAAGTCATTCTCTGATGTCGTAAAAGATGTCCTATCATCCTGTCTCTTATCTTTATCAGCGTTTTCTACAAATTCCTTTTCCTCCCGATTCTGCGCGGAACCACCTAATTCCTTACCTTATCAGTCCACATAATTTTCTACATTTATCTGTAGCACCACATCTCAAATGCTTCGATGCCATTCTGTTCTGGATTTCGCACAGTCCATGTCTCACCACCGATGCTGTGCTGCAAACGTACAGTCTCAGAAATTTCTTCCTCAAATTAAGACCCAAGCTTGATACTAGTACACCTCAATAGGCCAGGAATGCCCATTGAGCCAGTGCTAATCTGCTTTCAGGTCCTCCCTGCCCCGTCCTTCATGGGTTATTTTTCTGCCTAGGTAGCAGAATTTATTAACTTCACCTACTTAGTGACCATTCCTGATGTTAAGTTTCTCGCTGATTTCGTTTCTGCTACTTCTCATTACTTTCGTTGTTCTTTGATTTACTCTCAATCCATGTTCGTACTCATTAAACTGTGCATTGCTTTCAATCAGGATAGCAATGTCACTAGCGAATCTTTTCACTGATATTCTTCCAACTTGAATATTAATTTCTGCTCTTGATCCTTTCTTTTATTTCTAACACTGCTTCTTCGAGTTAAATAGTGAACAGTAGGGACGAATTACTACTCATTCCCGTAAACACTTTTCAATACTACCACTTCGTTCTTGGTGTTTCACTTTTGTTATTCGCTCTTGTCTCTTCCACACATTGTATATTACCCATCTGTCCCTACAGCTGATAACTAGGAATTTGGGTGGAAGATTTGGGGTCAGGTCCCTCTGATAGAAGGCTGAAGTCCACAAATAATTGCTACAATGTTTATCATCTCTAATACATAAATGTCTTTATTAATGTGAAACGAATTTTAACAATAACCAGCAGAAAATTTGTTTTTAGACAACTTCCACTAATTTTGAGCTGACAGCCATTAATTATACATCAAAACTACAAAACTAAAAACAAGAACTGCAGTCATCAAAATTCACTGAGCAGCTGTTTTTAACTAAGTGTCTTGTAAGCAGCTGTCATTAATTGTGACTCGACTGGCAGTCAGTAACCAGCAAAGATTCCTGGTTTTAAGACAGTTAACAATCACTGAATAGTTAGCTACAATTAACCAAAATACTCTGATTAGATTTTAAGCAAATGATTTTTAAACAGCTGTTATTAATTATGAACCGACTGTCATCCACTAGACAGCAAAATTCACAATGGCCGCAGTCCTTCCACTCCTTAAGCATACAACTGTTTCGCAAGTCAGGCGATAACCGACATTCAAAACCAGGCTCGGCGCCTTCACAGAAACTAATTCGTTCTCTCGTTTACCATCCAGAACTCAAAACCTATGGCGTCCCCGGCCGACTTGCTCCGCACACCACAAACTCACTACACCAAAAGTCGACATAAGACTGATTGTACACGCCTCAGTAGTTTACCTCTGTTTTGTTCAGTATTTCGAACGTCTTGCACTATTTGACATTGTCGAACTCTTCTTCCAGGTCGAAAAATCCTATGAACGTGCCTTGAGTTTTCTTTAGTCTTGCTTCCATTATAAACCGCGACATCACAACTGCCTCTCAAGGGGATTTATCTTTCCTACACCCAAACTGATGGTCATCTAATTTTCTTTTCCTTTCTTCTGTATATTATTCTTGTCAGCAACTTGGTTGCATGAGCTGTTAAGCTGATTGTGCGAAAAGTCTTACACTTGTCGGTTCTTGATATCTTTACAACTCTTTCATACTGACAAGAGAAAGTCCCTATCACACCTTCCTCAGGTTTAATGATACGATGGCCTAGTGGATAGCTTGACAAAAACTTAACACTGGTCAAGTATGAAAACAGGAAGAAGATGTACTGACCAACGAAAAAGGGATCAAAATAGAAACAGCGCACAGTCCAGCCTCAAAGTAAGCATCACCAACCAGATGTGATTAGAAGCGGCCTTGGGGTTATATTGTTCTAGATGGACACGGGGAAGATCCCTGTTCAAACCTCTATCGTGCCTCTCTCTCTATCTTTTGACATAATCATGAACTATCCGTTCGGTCATTGACGTGTCCGCTCACTTAATTCGTATCTGTGTCTTTGTCGTTATGTAACGTCTGTTTGCAACAGCGAGGTGTAAAAAAAGGACCTCCAGACGTACGTATCTCCTGTTTGTTCTATACAAATATTACATGCTACGAGTCTTAAGTTCCATTTGGAAGTTTTCACTATTGAATTCCTTTGTTGTAATACTGTTAAAATCGGTTTATTTTTTGTTTTCATTTCCGTGATAGGTCTATACTGCATCTCGCCTGACCTCACTATTCATCACATATTCTTACCACGTGGCTCGAGTTCTACACACATGAAAAAAAGACCTGCATTACCTCTGTTCCGGGAGTTCCGGAACCTCTACAGAAAATTGGAAGAGAGATCAATATAAAAATTGTTTCCGCTCTTTTTATTGCTCATGAAAACCACACATTGCATATTGTATCGCCATACAGCGAGAACTTACGATGTGGCGGTCAAGATTGCTGTACACACAGGTACATCTAATACTCAGTAGCACCTCCTCTTGCATTGAATCATGGCTGTATTCGACGTGGCATACTATCCACAAGTTCATCAAAGCACTGTTGGTCCAGATTCTCTCACTCCTCAGCGGCGATTCGGCGTAGATCCCTCAGAGTGGTTGGTGGGTCACGTCGTCCGTAAACAGCCAGTTTCAAGCTATCCCTGTGATGTTCGATAGGGTTCATGTCTGGAGAACATGCTGGCCAATCTAGTCGAGTGATGTCGTTATCCTGAAGGAAGTCATTCACAAGATGTGCACGATAGGGGCGTGAATTGTCGTCCATGAAGACAAATGCCTCTCCAATAGCACTACTGATCGGAGGATGGCATTCATGTATCGTGCAGCAGTCACGGCGCCTTCCATGACCACCAGCGGCGTACGTCGGCCCCACATAATGCCACCGCAAACCATCAGGGAACCTCCACCTTGCTGCACTTGATGGACTGTGTGCCTAAGACGTTCAGCCTGACCGGGTGGTCTCCAAACACGGCTCCGACGATTGTCTGGTTGAAATATGCGACACTCATCGGTGAACAGAACGTGATGCCAATGCTGAGCGGTCCATTCGGCATGTCGTTGGGCCCCTCTGTACCGCGCTGCATAGTGTCGTGGTTGCAAAGAGGGACCTCGCCATTGACGTCGGGAGTGAAATTGCGCATCATGCAGCCTCTTACGCACAGTGTGAGTCCTAACACGACGTCCTGTGGCTGCACGAAGAGCATTATTCAACAGGTTGGCTTTGCTGTCAGGGTTCCTTCGAGCCATAATCCGCAGGTAGCGGTCATCCACTGCAGTAATAGCCCTTGAGCAGCCTGGGCGAAGCATGTCATCGACAGTTCCTGTCTCTGTGTATCTCTTCCATGTCCGAACAATATCGGTTTGATACATTCGTAGAGGCGTGTACACTTCCCATGTTGAGAGCCCTTATTGGCGCAAAGTAACAATGTGGACGCGATCGAACAGCGGTATTCACCGTCTAGGCATTGTTGAATTACAGACAACACGAGCCGTGTATCTCCTTCCTGATGGAATGATGGAACTGGTCGGCTGTCGGAGCCTCCGTCTAATAGGCGCTGCTCATGCATGGTTGTTTACATCTTTAGGCGTGTTTAGTGACATCTTTGAACGGTCAAAGGTACTGTGTCAGTTACACAACATCCACAGTCAACGTCTATCTTCAGGAGTTCTGGTATCCGGTTTGTGAGTTTGAACAGTTCATTGTTTCTATTCTGAGTCTTTTTTTAACATGTAGTACACCTTCCAGATTTCATGCTTGATCTGTGATCAGTTTTTGTTCGGCTGTCCACTGGGCCATAACGGGGGGGGGGGGGGGGGGGGAGGTGGGGGACGATTGGGAGTTTTCCTTGTGAGAACATATAGTACGATATGTGGTAAGATACACGAGGCGACGTGCGGTGCGTTGCAGAAGCAACGTGCATTTGCGGAGCGCAGAGAAACGTTGTGGAAGCGACTTAAATTTTTCGCACTGCGACGACAGCGGTACAGTAGCGATAGGCATATCTACACTCCTGGAAATGGAAAAAAGAACACATTGACACCGGTGTGTCAGACCCACCATACTTTCTCCGGACACTGCGAGAGGGCTGTACAAGCAATGATCACACGCACGGCACAGCGGACACACCAGCAACCGCGGTGTTGGCCGTCGAATGGCGCTAGCTGCGCAGCATTTGTGCATCGCCGCCGTCAGTGTCAGCTAGTTTGCCGTGGCATACGGAGCTCCATCGCAGTCTTTAACACTGGTAGCATGCCGCGACAGCGTGGACGTGAACCGTATGTGCAGTTGACGGACTTTGAGCGAGGGTGTATAGTGGGCATGCGGGAGGCCGGGTGGACGTACCGCCGAATTGCTCAACACGTGGGGCGTGAGGTCTCCACAGTACATCGATGTTGTCGCCAGTGGTCGGCGGAAGGTGCACGTGCTCGTCGACCTGGGACAGGACCGCAGCGACGCACGGATGCACGCCAAGACTGTAGGATCCTACGCAGTGCCGTAGGGGACCGCACCGCCACTTCCCAGCAAATTAGGGACACTGTTGCTCCTGCGGTATCGGCGAGGACCATTCGCAACCGTCTCCATGAAGCTGGGCTACGGTCCCGCACACCGTTAGGCCGTCTTCCGCTCACGCACCAACATCGTGCAGCCCGCCTCCAGTGGTGTCGCGACAGGCGTGAATGGAGGGACGAATGGAGACGTGTCGTCTTCAGCGATGAGAGTCGCTTCTGCCTTGGTGCCAATGATGGTCGTATGCGTGTTTTGCGCCGTGCAGGTGAGCGCCACAATCAGGACTGCATACGACTGAGGCACACAGGGCCAACACCCGGCATCATGGTGTGGGGAGCGATCTCCTACGCTGGCCTTACACCTCTGGTGATCGTTGAGGGGACACTGAATAGTGCACGGTACATCCAAACCGTCATCGAACCCATCGTTCTATCATTCCTAGACCGGCAAGGGAACTTGCTGTTCCAACAGGACGATGCACGTCCGCATGTATCCCGTGCCACCCAACGTGCTCTAGTAGGTGTAAGTCAACTACCCTGGCCAGCAACATCTCCGGATCTGTCCCCCATTGAGCATGTTTGGGACTGGATGAAGCGTCGTCTCACGCGGTCTGCACGTCCTGCACGAACGCTGGTCCAACTGAGGCGCCAGGTGGAAATGGCATGGTAAGCCGTTCGACAGGACTACATCCAGCATCTCTACGATCGTCTCCATGGGAGAATAGCAGCCTGAATTGCTGCGAAAGGTGGATATACACTGTAATAGTGCCGACATTGTGCATGCTGTGTTGCCTGTGTCTATGTGCCTGTGGTTCTGTCAGTGTGATCATGTGATGTATCTGACACCAGGAATGTGTCAATAAAGTTTCCACTTCCTGGGACAATGAATTCACGGTGTTCTTATTTTAATTTCCAGGAGTGTATTTTACTGCCCGGTGCAGAACAGCATGCTGGTAGCCCAATCCAAATTTCGTCATCATCCGATGTGGCTCAAAAAAATTGGTTTAAGTAGATGAAGCATTACACACGTCTCTGAAGTTAGGTTCTAAATAAATGTTATACTTTTCGCATAGAAAATGAATAACCGCTGATTTCGGTTTCGGGCGTGTTCTCCGCAATGTAATCTTTCTCATCCGATTTCAAGGAAATTATTCGGTTATTTTTGATTTTTGATTTTTCTCTAATGAAACAGTTTTCATTTCGGTATTGCTCACAGTTGTACTTCATAGTAAAGTAAATCATCGTCCATATTTTGAAAACTTTGCGGTGAAATAAGTAATCGCTTACCAATTTACGTTTGGTGCATTTTGTAGGAATATATTTGTGCGTAAGCAATGTAGCTAACACATCGCAACTCTTACCGCTGGAAGAAAGTCCATCTCTCTATCCAGTTTCGAGTAAAGCGGTGATACATTTTGACGTTTGGCCGCAACGAGCTACGATGCGCCACCAAATACTTCGTTATTCTCTTTTTTGTATGCTGTCGATACAAGCAGAAGCATTGACTCGCGCGTGTGTTTTCATGTGGGACAGACTTCTCGAACACTGTATTTTTTACTGTGCTGCTTACGTCAACATGTCGTTCACAAAGGATGCTGTTAGAAGGTCTTTTTCGTCCAGCTTGTTGGAAAAAGACATTCCCTGAAGGATTATACAATGAAATCGTTTCCGAAGATAAATGTGATCAGCTTTGCGTGTAGGAAGAGAGCAATGGAAATCAAAGAAAATGGTAATAATTTTCTGTGGAATATGTAGCGTTGTTTTTGACTGTCCATTCTTCTGGTCGATGTTTCGGTTTCAGGTAACATACCTATGAATTGGTCTGTGATTGTAAAATGTTAATCGTATTGAAAAAGTTGAGTCGTTCGATACTGAAATGGAGGAGTCGTTATTCAGCTGCCTGAAAACAAAAACTGCAAGTGTATAGATTGAGCAAGCTCCACTTTTAATACAATTAACATGCAGCTTCAAATAAAATTTGTCCAGACTTAGAAAAACCTTGTTGTTTGGCAACCCAATCTCTCATTTCTTCCCCCGTACATGAAAGGGTCTCTGTCTTCTGAGTATGTAGTTCCATTTGAAGGAAATGAAAACAGTTTGGTAATTTTATGGCGACGCTGTATGCCGCAGATCCTCAGAAAAAGGTGAGTTGTCAAATGGCAGAAGGAACAACTAATGTAGGTGAATGTGGCATGGTGGTACAACCACGTCCCCCAAAGTTATGGATAAAGCCAGCAAGAGTGATCCAAAGCATTTGCCGATTAGTTGGAAATATAAGATATCAATGAAATGAAAAGACACCAGGACTCGGCAGTTGATTATGTTGAAGAGACATTTTCTCAGTCCATGCTCCCAGGTTTCGAGAAACTTAGTGACAGATTTCTAAAGGCAAAATTCCTGTTACTTTTTAATCAGTGGCATGGTAAAACAGAGTAGGAGACGTTGGATTTCCCTCTTCGGCATGGGCTTCCTCCATTTCAAACACACTGTCTTTCCCGTTGAGACACACTGTCTATCCCTAACAAAATCCAGCAACATTATTGGTGAATACATCCAAAGCGGTATCTCAAGATAATGAAAAGTAGTAGCTTTTAAATTTGTAACCACTGCTTATGCATGTACTTCACTGAATACTAAAGGAAAACTAAACTAAACTCCTCCGGAACAGGCCGTGATGGCCCAATGGTATGACCGGCCGCCGTGTCATCCTCAGCCCATAGGAGTCACTGGATGCGGATAAGGAGGGTCACGTGGTCAGCACACCGCTCTCCCGACCGTATGTCAGTTTTCGAGACCGGAGCCGCTACTTCTCAATCAAGGAGCTTCTCAGTTTGCCTTACAAGGGCTGAGTGCACCCCGCTTGCCAACATCGCTCGGTAGACCGGATGGTCATCCATCCAAGTACTAGCCCAACCCTACTGCGCCTAACTTCAGTGATCTGGCGGGAGGAACCGGTGTTACCACTGCGGCAAGACCATTGGCTACTTCACTTAACAAAGAACAAAACTAGGAGGTCTTACTAAAAATAAACTTTATATGGTCGCATTTTAACGTCATTTACACACTTTCACCATATTATCTTCCCAGCAGGAAATACAACAAGCCGAAAATTGGTGTCCCGCTTTCTGAGAATATGTGGTACCAGTGACTCCAATAAGTCAAAACTGTTTGGACTCATTCTGTAGAATTTGTGGCATTTCTATTCGTGTAATGAGAGGCGACTAAACACAATAGAAGAACTATATTTAATATTAATACCGTGTACGAGTACAGTGAGTACCTCCTTCAGTTTGATTTTCACCTATCTTGAGATGACTGGGTGTTTGTGCTATCCTCATCATTTAATCATCATTCTTGAAAGTGGCGAGATTGGACTAAGCAAAGTTTGGGAATTTGTCCGGGCGATGTTAAACTCGCAGTAGAGCACCCCACAACCCAAACATCATCATCATCAACATCCTTGCTTTTCTGATTTTTTTTCCAACTTTAAACTACGTTATGGTACAATAGCGCCCTCTTCAGAAGAGTTCATGATTGCAGCTAAGCCAGGAAGGTCAATCGTGCTCTCTTTTTGTTTGTCGTAACGAGGTTGCATCACGTGTCAAATGTCACATCGTATCGTCCCAGTGGGAACACAAGTCTTGCACCGACCAGTGTCCCGTCACCACACATTTATTGCTACGAATCCTATCGCATATCACTTCGTCTCAGTGAATACCGTGTCTTACTGTGACTACGTAAGAGCCAAAAGTTAAAATACAGCGTGCTATGTGACAATTTATTATTGCCAATTGGTAGACTCGGTGCAACACTACGCTGACGGAAAAGAATCGCAGCAACAAAGTATAATTAATGTAAAGCAATGATAATCCGGGAATGTCCGCAGCTCGTGGTCTTGCGGTAGCGTTCTCGCTTCTCTCGAACGAGGCCCCGGGTTCGATTCCTGGCGGGGTCAGGGATTTCCTCTGCCTCGAGATGACTGGGAGTTGTGTCTTTTTCATCATCATTTCATCATCACCGACGCACGCAAGTCGCCGAAGTGGCGTCGACTAAAAAGAGCTTGCAATACGGCGGCCGAACTTCCCCGCATGGGGCCTCCCGGCCAACAATGCCATACGATCATCATCATCATCATCATTCCGGGAATAATTTGGTTTAGGTAACATATTTAAGTGATTAACATTGCAAGATCCCAGGTTCGTGTAAGGCCGAGATAAGCCGTTGCAAATCCGAAATACTGTCTCATGAACAACTGGTTAATCGCCGGAATGTTGAATGCAAGCTTGCAAATGTGCGTGCATTCTGTTTCGGAGGTGGGGTTCAAGCCTCCCGCACTTGCGCGTTCTTTGCAGGAACTCTTAATGCTGGTTGTGGATGACGTTGGAGCTGTCGTCCGATAAAGTCATAGGCACGTTCGGATTCGGACAGATCTGTGGATCAAGCAGGCCGAGCCAATATGTCAACAATCCGTAGACATATTTGGCTACAACAGCGGCATGTGGGCGAGCTTTGTCCTATTGGAAAACACCCCCTGGAATGCTGCTCTTGAAGGGAAGCACAACAGAATCATCAGACTGATGTAGAGTTTTTAAGTAAGGGTGCGTGGGATAACCACGAGAGTGCTCCTGGTGTCATACAAACTCACATCCCAGATCATAACTCCAGGTATGGGTCCAGTGTGTGTAGCAAGTAGACGGGGCGGTTGCAGGCCTTCAATTGGCCTCCTTCTAATGAAAATTCCGTGCAAAGTCGAGAGATGGAACCACAGGCGCGTTTAGAGGCCTTTTTTAGTTAGTAGCATCTTTGGGAAGAACGCACACAAAGTTTCAGCCATATTGGTCTATTTCTTTGTCTTTGGCATTCGTGTGAGTTAAGGAAGTCCAGTGACTGTCTAAAATGGACGAAAAATAATTCCATATGGTGATTAAACATTACTTTATGAAACGAAAAACGCGTCAGGAGACTAAAGAGATGCTTCATAAACATTACGATGACTCTGCACCTTAGATTACAACAGTTTATAAGTGGTTTCAAAATTTTAGGAGTGACCGTATGGGCACAAGTGAAGCCGAACGTTCTTGACGCCCTGTGGAGATTACGACCCCAAAAATTATTGATAAAATATGTGATATTGTGATGGATGACAGGAGAATTAATGTGTGTGAGATTGCTAGTGCTGTGTACATAATATTTTGCATAAACATTTGGACATGAGAAAGTTATCCGCAATATGGGTTCCGCGATTGCTCACGCTTGACAAAAAACGGAATGGTGTACAGTGTTGCAATGATGATTTGCAGCTGTTCAGGAAGAATCCGCAGGACTTTAAGTGTAGTTTCATCGCCGTGGATGAAACATGGATATATTACTATACTCCTGAGACCATACGACAATCTAAACAATGGGTTACTAAGGGAGAATCTGCACCAAAAAAGGCGAAGACCATTCCTTTGGCCGGAAAGGTTACGGCGACTGTCTGTTGGGATTCACAAGGGATAACCCTCATCGACTATCTGGAAAAGGGTAAAACTATTACAGGTGAATATTATTCATCACTATTGGACCGTTTGAAACCGAGCTGTAAGAAAAACGCCGGCGACTGGACCGCAAAAAAGTCGTTTTCCATCACAACAATGCACCAGCACACACCTCAGCAGTTGTGGTCGCAAAATTAATGGAAATAGGATTCAAACTCGTTTGACATCCCCACTATTCTCGAGACTTGGCTCCCTCGCACTACTATTTGTTCCTCAATTTGAAGAAATGGTTGGCGGGGCAAAGATTTTATTCAAACGAGGAGGTGATTGCCCCAACTAATAGTTATTTCGCAGACTTTGACAGTTCCTATTATTCGGAAGGGATCAACAAATTTGAACAGCGTTGGCCGAATTGTATAAGTCTGAAAGGAGACTATGTCGAAAAATAAAAAAGGTTTACCACAAACATGTAAGAAGTTTTTATTTTTGCACAGACTTTTCAAACGCCCCACGTATAGCAATCAGAACCAGCTTTCAACAGAAAACGTATCAGACTTGAACCCTTACCTCCAATGAACTCTCGCTTGTCACCGCTGAAGTAGCAGACTACGGTGGCACGTTACAGGGCGTTTGGCACGGAGCTGTTGTTAAAATAAACGATTTGCAACAGTTTGTTGTGTCACTATGGTGGCAACTGCTGCTCAGATTGCTGTAGCAGAAAAAGTTAGAGGGATGAGATTCTAAGGTAAATATTAAAATAATCTATCACTAAAAAGATTCATGGTTACTTGTTCTGTTTCAATTAAACAATGTTATTTTTGAATATGGATTGTGCTTATTCGTTGTCATTCATAAAAATTGTTTACAAAGTAGGTAACATTATACAAGGGTCACCCCAAAAGAAATGCACACTATTTTTCTAAACATATAGTTTTAATTCTGCATGTGTGAAAGTTTTACAGTGTGTAGATACATCCTTCCCGCTTGTTTACAGGCTTAGTTCAAACTGTTCCTGTGAGTGGCGCCGTCACAGCAAGTCGTCAAAATGGCTGCTACACTTGACGTTCGTCAGGCACAACATGTTGTCATAGAATTCCTGTGCTGTGAAAACCAAACAGTGGGAAACATCCGCAAGAAGTTGAAAAAGGTGTTAGGAGAAGCTGCTGTCGGTCGCAGTTAAGTTAGTCTGTGGGCAAGCAGGTTACGTGATGCAAGCGGGAACGGCAATATTGAAGATTGTCCTCGCAGTGGCAGGTCTCGTACTGCACACACTCCAGACAATGTGCACAGAGTTAACGAATTGGTGACTGCTGGCAGACGCATGACAGTGAACGAATTGTCAAGCTACGATGGGATAGGGGAAGGAACTGTTTGCGGAATACTGAAAGTATTGGTTTGTGCCAGGTGGGTTCCCAAGACGTTGACAGTTGCTCACAAAGAAACGAGAAATACGGTATGCAGCGAACTTTTGGAACAGTACGAGAATGGTGGAGATGAATTTCTTGAAAGAATTATGATAGGTGAAGAAACATGGCTCCATCATTTTTCACGAGAGACGAAGAGGCAATCAATGGAGTGGCATCATGCAAATTCACCCAAGAAAAATAATTCAAAACCGCACCTTCTGCAGCAAAGGTTATGGCTACGGTGTTTTTCGATTCCGAAGGGCTGTTGCTTTTCCACATCATGCCAAGTGGAACCACCGTAAATTCTGATGCATATGTGACGACACCGAAGAAACTTCAAGCACGACTGAGTCGCGTTCGGCCACATCGGCAAAAGCAGGACGTTTAGCTGTTGCACGACAATGCACGGCCACATGGCAGTTATAAAACCAAGGAAGCGATCACAAATCTCGGATGGACAACACCGAAACACCCGCCTTACAGTTCTTACCTGGTTCCTTGTGACTATCATCTCTTTGCGAAACTGAAAGACTCTCTTCGTGGATGAAGGTTTGAAGATTATGACTCCCTTGTGCACGCAGCCAAACAGTGGCTCCAGCAGGTTAGTCCAGAATTTTTCCGTGCGGGTATACAGATGGCGTAAGGCAGTTTAGAGGCATGGAAAATATGTGGAGAAATGAAAATATTGTTCCTGAAGGATGTATCTACACACTGTAAAACTTTCAAACATATAGAATGAAAGATGGATTTAAGAGAAATAGTATGCATTTCTTTTGGGGTGACGAGCGTACTTACCTTAATGAATCTAGTATTAAAAATTTGCTTCCTACAAAAAAGTATTATGCCTTTTTTTGTGTTGGTGGAGATGAGGAGGGTGACGACAAAAAAGTCCGTACCATGGTCCAAAATACGTCGCTACATATAAGCTTAATAGTATTTACTTTCAAGGCATGGATGCATCCTGTTAAGTATACGTAACTTCTGACATCTTATCTGTCTTGCCAGCATGTCGTCATTGTAAATACAACCTTGTTTGCCTTGGCTGTAAATTTCCTTCTGTATGGACAGTTCGAGGAATAGCGTTGCCCAGTGAGGAAAAAGTTGCCTGTTTTACCAGCGGAGGCACCGGATTCGGCTAATCAGAGGGCATAATGTGACCGCTACATCGGGCGACGGATTCACTGCATACTAATTAGGCTGATTGCTTTTTAATATTAAATGTCACCGCACGAACCGATGAGCCTGATATCGTATGCCGTTTGTATGATTCGTCGTCGGGCGGCTCCGGAGCTGCTGCAGAGATATGGAACCTGCTACAGCGGCAGGGCAATGCCGTACTCTTGAGAGAGAAGTCCACTGTCAAGTGCCTAGTCTGAACTGCCTAGCATTTGTCAGATCTGTCCGGAGGACTGTACGTAGCGTTGAATTCAAATGTGAGATACAGCAAGGAATATGAGAAGGGATTTGGTAGCTGTAAGCTACATCCGTATCAGAAAGGAATACTGCTCTTATCGTATGGTGTTACGGAACACACACATCTGCATACACAATGAATTTTAAGGCTAACGCTCAAATTTCATTAGCAGATAGTAGCCTAGTATTCCCTAGGATGGAACAGGAATTCGGTGTTGCAATGGTATGTAGAATATTTTAGTACCACTGTGATTAGAATGGAGAAAGCATTGGATTACGTTATTTTTAGGCTGCCGACTATCGGACTTTAAAAATGTACAAGAGATTCCTCAACTATGTGCAGAACCAGAACAGGCACATTTGGCGATATCAGTATTTGGTTAATAGTAAGAATCACATTCTTTAGTTGCAAAATCAAACGCTGCTTGCATCACATTCAAAAGTTGAGCAACATGTGTGGCAATATTATACCCAGCTGTTCGCCAAGAATATTAAAGCACCGGCTGATACACTGGAGCAGATAGAAGATTACGAATGAGAGAAAGCTTTATCATTACGAAAATTCTGTTTTCTAGTTTACTGTCGAAGCCAACGCAGAGAGTCTCTGTAGAGTCTTTTATCCTTCTTCTACATATTTTATATTGCCGGAAGAAATATACATCCAAAGGCTGTACGTATTTTGTTATTTCTGGCAGAATGATCGCGCATTCAACTTATTTAACTGCAAATGAATGATCTACTATTGGTGTGTCGTTGTAAGCACTCCAGGTATCACAAAGTAGTATACACTTGTCGTTAATTGAGACATTCTCATTAGCAACATTCACTAAAAAATTAAATGATCTTTTGACATTTTTCTAGTTATGCTGGCCTCGAAATGTGTGGCAGAAAATTAGCTTCAACAGCCTTCTTCACGAAGAGAAACATTTATCTATCTTGTTAGGTTTCCACTCATTGGAAGTCCAATTTCTACTCTGCAACTATGAATTGTATTGTGTGCAGTGTAGACCAAGGCAACTGTAGACTTATCACCTTTTTTCAGGTAGTGTCGTACCAGATGTCAGTAACTAAACCCATTTGATTGAGGTGCCTGTGTTATTCCGAATTACAGTATAATATTTGTTCCTTCAGGTATGCAGGCATGTCCGCAGCAACAGGCACTGCTGCTACTACAGCCGTTATGAAATATATAAAATGTATTAGCGGTTGCGAATATGGACAACCATTAGCTATATAATGAAAATTTATGACTGACTGTAATTCTAAACCGAATTTCCCGCTAATCGTGAGCGGTCAACTTACTATTTGGCTATCCTAACACGACTCACAGCCCGTCACAAACACATGATTGATGACATATGGAAATCTACGTCTGGTCGATAGTCTTGGTCGGATAGCCAAAGGCTGACCCCTATTGATATGTGGGAAATCCGGGTTCGAGTCCCGGTCCGGCAAATCTTTTCATTCCGTTATACCGCCGATTTTTGGCCATATTCTCAACTGCGAATACATTTCTCCTACTTGAGTCACTGTTTCAAATACAAAGTGACTTAGACTGGAAACAAAGACTGGTTCCAGTAAGTCTTTGGCTGTCAGGAAAGCAGTGGCGTTTCTACAGCGCATTCTGTACTCTTTCTTGAGACGTGCTATGAAAGCGGCTGAACATTTAAACTTGGTGTGCCCAATTTCCTTTTTGCATTGCATGAAATTTCAGGGCTCAGTAACGGACACAGCTTCCTTCACTCCATATGATGTCGAACTGAAATGGAATGTGTCACCAGTTCTGTGTTTGCACTGTTTCCTCGATATGCATGTTCATTACAACTTCGTTCTCCACGTAGTCAAATCTTCCTTGTGCTACTTGTAGACGGATGTCACTTCAGTAACGAGCAGTAGGTGGCAAATATAAGTGACGTGTATGACAATCGTGTAAATACGTTGAAGACCGAAAAATCTTGTTACAATACTAACAGTACTTCTTTTCTGGTGAAGGTTCATAGTCACCAGAGCTGTTAGCTTCTCTTTAAGAAGCAATGTTTCCGCCACTGTCACTGGCACTGCTATCTTGAATGCTGTTAATCGCGTTATTGTCAATGAATTCGTACCTTACCCAGTGTATTTTCACTCTATCATTCAAATGTTTATGAATAATCAGGACCAAAATAAATATTGTGCAATTGGCAGCATCCTGTCCTACACTGTCCGTCATTGTATGATGCCTTCTCAGCCTGCTGGAGGCCACAGTATTTAAAACTTCCTAACATTAATGCTTTCTTTCAGTTTCGCTGTATATGTATGAGAACAATGACACACGTATACTAAACAAGTCAAGCACTTACTTACTTCGTGGGGTAACTCATTGACTGCCGCTACTCTCCCCCCCCCCCCCCCCCCTCTCGCCACCACTTCCTCGATGACTGGAAGTCTGGAAGCGTTGTTGTCTATGAACCAAAAGTAAAAGAGTAAAAGCATCACGCGCTGCCACCATGGTAGTTAAAAATGTGATATGGGCCTGTATACAATGTTTAAATACAAATTCCTGTTCGAGCCCAGAGATATCCCTCGCTGATGTCCCTTTATCCAATTCAGAAGTTCTGTCAAAGAATGGAAAGGGCAGTTCTTAAGAGTATATCATGTTATCCAATTCTGAGCATTATAGTCATTCGATGGTTTTGTGGGGTGTGAAAAAGATTCTCCATATGGATTTATTTTGTAGTGACAAAAATGTTACGGCCAAATACTACTTTCCTGAGAAAATAAGTGAGAAGAAATAAATGAGAAGAAATAAACGAGAAGAAATACGTGAGAAGACGAACCTACCTACGAAGATGCTTTTGCAATGAGACGTATTTGAATTACGAGTGGCTGTTACACCTTACTCAACAGATATTGCTCCATCAGTCTTTCTCCTATCACCACATCTAAAAAGAGGCTGTGGCAGCTACAGACTGGGTTTTATGGAGCTTCTAGAACTGCCGTTCAGGGAGGAAAATACACACAGTAAGAAATGGATGGTGTGCAGTTGAACTAAGGCAGAAAACGCAGAACATAGCGGCGTTAATGAATTGAATGAAATAGCCTTTATTACCAAGTGATAAAGGTCGCATTTTGTCCTCGTTCTTGTCTTAGAATCAGAGAAACCAATCTCGGTGTGCTAAGAGTTGTAGTATGCCGGGAGGAATGCACAGGTAATGAACATATAGTAGCAGGTTAACGTCTGGCTTCTATTATGGTCCCATATGGCAAATGTGTGTACAGTGTCATTGAATGTCATGGAACTAGTAACAAATATGATGGAAGAAAACAGGGAACCACCTATTCATGAGGCGATCAGTGTAATATAAAGAAAATTGCGTTATTAATGTCAGCAACAATTGATCACGGCACATATTCTCATTGAGAACATTACGTGACTGAACTAAAGGAAACACTACACACAGTTGTAATATGAAATATGTGTCATGTGTGTTATCGGAGATGGTACAGGAATTTCCGTGCTGACAGATATCCAGGCGAACACATTTGAAATACAAGTAAATCAATCCGGTATTAATTTCAACATTGACTTTCGAATTTCCTTCTCAAAGTCTTGAGGGTTCTGCAAGCACGTGATTTTCGTCAGCCAGCTGCTGTGTACTTTCTCAATCTGTCCAATGAAATATTCATAAAATATTCTACCTCGTCTTAAAGAATCTGCTGTAATTAACCAAGAAGAATTACTTCACACTTAGAGTGGGGCTGAAAGCAGAAATTTTCTCCCACTGTGAAACTGCTCACAGTCAACCAGCAGACTCAGCTTACATAAAAATAGCACAAAGGTTTGAAAACCGCGTAGAAATGAAATGGAAAAGTACTTACTACAACCACAATCAATGGTATTTCTTTCAGTAACATGGTCAAGTACGGGAAAGCAATTTCTAACAAGTTTGGTGTAACTTATCAATGTTTGGGGGACTTGAAAAATTTTGCTGTAACATGCTTATTTATGGGACTGTTATCTTACATTTTAGCTGTAACAGGACGATGCATCAGGGAAAATTGGTTATATCTTCATTTTCTTTTCTTTTGAGTCTTTAGTCTTCCGTCTGGTTTGATGTGGCCTCCTACGGATTTATCTACTGTACCATCCTTTTCTTCCCGGGGTAGCACTTGCACCCTTCATCCTCAATAATTTGATGGATGTATTCTAATCTCTGTCTTCGCCTAAAGATTTTACCCTCTACAGCTCCCTCTAATGCCATGGAAGCTGTTCCCTGATGTCGTAACAGACGTACTATCATCCTGTCCTTTTTGTTGTCACTGTTTAGCGTATATTCCTTTCCTCACCGAATCTGCAGTGAACCTCCTCATTCTTTACCATACCATTCTTTAGCACATATCTCAAATACACAGTCCATGTTTCACTACAATACTATTCTGTGTTTCAGACTATATTCTCGGAAATTTCTTCTTCAGATTAAGGCGTATGTTTGATACTGGTAGACTTCTCTTGGCCAGGAACGCCCTTTTTGCCAGTGCCAGTCTGCTTTTGATGTCGTCCTTACTCCGTCCGTCATTGGTTATATTTCAGCCTAGGCAGCAGAATTCTTTAAGCTCATCTACTTTATGACCATCAATCCTGATGTTAAGTTTCTAGCTGTTCTCATTTCTACTTCTTCTAATTATTTGTGTCGTTCTTCGATCCACTGTCAGTCCACATTCTGCACTCATTATGCAAATTCTTTACATTAAGCAGATCATGTAATTCTTCTTCTCTTTCACTCGGGATAACAATGTCGTCAGCAAATCATATCCCTTAAATCCATTAACCTTGAATTGTAATCCTACTCTTGAAACATTCCTTTATTTCCATCAATGCTCCTTTGAAGTATAGATTGAACAGCAGGAGAGAGAGACTACATACCTGTCTTACAATCTTTTTCCAGCGAGGCACTTAGTTCTTGGCCTTCCGTTCTTATTGTTCGCTCTCGATTCTCTTACATATTATATATCACTTATGTTTCCCTATACATTATTACTAATATTAACATAACTTCGAACAACTAGAACCATTTAACATTATTCTTCAGCCTGTATTCCACTATCACTGCAAAGTCAGAACACCGTTTCTGGTACCTTAACCTTCCCTAAAGCCAATCTGATCGTCTCATTTAACAGATCCTCAATTTTCTTAAATTCTTCATTTGTGTGGCCATAGTCTCAGTAGTTGCTTTATAATGCTCCAGGACATTTTTGTTCTGTCGTTTGTGATCTTTTTCACGCATCTTTGTAGTTGCAACGGCAGGACAAAAATACCCTTAAGTATTCATTTCACTTCTTCTGTATATTTTTACTGGCAGAAACATTGATGCTTGAGCTGTCAAGCAGATTGTTCGATAATTCTCGCACTTGACGGCTCTTCAAAATTATGTGGATGATGTTCTAAAAATCTGATGATACATCGCCAGTCTCATACATTCTGCAAACTAACATGATCAATCATTTTGTTGCCGCTTCCATCTAACGATTTTAGAAATTCCGAAGTAATATTATCTACCCTTCTGCATTATTTGACTTTAAGTCTTCCAAACCTCTTGTAAATTCTGATTTTGTTACTGGATCCCCCATCTTATGTTCAGCGACTCCTGTTTCTTCTTGTATCACATCAGACAATTTTTCAGTGTATTTTTTCCACCAATCAGTTCTTTCCCATTGTATTGTTGATTTTGTTGCCCTGGCATTAAATTTCCTCGAAGGTTCTCTTAACTTTCCTTCATACTGAACCAGTCCTTCCGGCAATAATTTCATTACCTATTTCTTCAGATTTTTCCTGTAGCCATTTCCCCCAAGCTTCTCTGCACATCCTATTGATTTCATTCCTTAGTGATCTATACTTCTGTATTCACAAATTTCCTAGGACATATTTGTACTTCCTTCTTTCCTCGCTCAGCTGAAGTATTTCTTCTGTGAAGCATGGTCTCTTCGCAGTTACCTTCTTTGTACCTGTACTTTCCTTTCCAATCCCTGTTATTGCATATCTGCGCCGGCAGCTGTGGCTCAGCAATTCTAGGCGCTTCAGTCCTGAACCGTGCTGCTGCCCGGTCTCAGGTTTGAATCCTGCCTCGGGCATGGTTGTGTGTGACGCCCTTTGGTTAGTTAGGTGTATGTAGTTCTAAGTCTAGGGGACTTCATACATTTTAAGTCCCTTAGTGCTTAGGGCCATTTGAACCATTTGACTGCCTATCTAGTGACATCCAATCCTCTTCAACTGAACTGCCTTCTGATCTATTCATTATCGAAGTATTTGTAGTCTCAGAGTACTTCAGCCGTGTATCTTCATTCCTTACTGCTTCTGTATCCCATTTATTTGTGCAGTGATTCTTCCTGACTAGTCTCTTAAATCTCGACCCTCTCTTCATCGTTACTAAATTGTGATCAGAGTTTATATCTGCCCTATATGTGTGTTACAAGCCAATATCTGATTTCGGAATCTCTTCCTGACCCTGATGTAATTTGAGTGAACTCTTCCTATATCTCCCGGTGTTTTCCTAGCATACCTCCACCTCTTGCGATTGTCGAACAGAGTATCCTCTGTTACTAGTAGAAAGTTATTTTAGGACTCAGTTAGTCTTTCTCCGTTCCCATTTCTCCTAACAGGCCCATATTTTCGCTTAACCTTTTCTTCTACACTTTCTCCTACAACCGCATTCCATTCCCCCACGATTAATATATTTTCATATACTTTTAAGTACTCAGTTACCCGTTCGATATCTTCACGTACTTCCTCTGTCTCATTATATTGTGCATGTGACGTTGGCGTGTGTACCAGACCTACCAGTGTTAGTGTTGGTTTGCTGTCGATTCTGGTGAGGATAATTCCATCGTTGAAACAGTCACAGTAGCTCACGCTCTGCCCTACTTTTCTATTCACCACGAATCATACTTTGAGCTATGGTGGTCTCAGATGGATGCACTGCTACGCAAGGTTGGCACACACGTCAGACTGTAGATGGAGAGCTGCGAAAGAATTTCAACTGATAACCGCTTGGCGAGGCCAGTGTAGGGTTCAGTACGCAGAGTACACTCGGAGAAAGACGATCGATTGAGCCGCCACTAGACGCTGTTGGAGTAAAGTCCAAAGTTTGAAGTGACAGCTGGGCGGTCTGGCAATGACATCAACATGATTCCAGCGGAAGGATATCATCAGAGCCCTGCGATTTGCCGAACAGAATTAGTATCGCATCGCATCGTTGGTTGCAGCAATGCTTATGTCTCTATTGGCGAGGCTGGTCCCACACAATACTATGACTGCAACTATAGCTTTGATAGAAGACAATCGCGTCTGTTTCTCTGCTGGAGCCATTTGTTTTCATATAAGCTTCAAAGGTAATGTTGCCTATGGGCCAGAGCTGCACCAACCGGTGGTTCACAACTGTGTGAGTGTTGACTGTGTCACAAGAGGATACAGTACATAACTTCCGGTCTGTTGGTATCACATTCTTCAGTCAACGGAGATGTACAAGTTTCTTTTAGGCTCACATCATGGCACTTTATAGAATTAATATGATAGTTACTTATGTCCATGCTCATTTCTTGGCGGGTAACTTGACACATAAATTTGTTGTTTTGATTCTGCAGTTAGAACTAATCCATCTTAAACAGTCTGTTCCTACTTTCTTATCGTTGTCCTCAATCACATAGCTATTTTCAGGTGAAGTTCTTTATCTGAACTGTCGTAATTTTATTTTATGTAAGAGTACCTATCCCTTTTCTTAAAAATCCTGCCAAAATTTTGCGTCATATCCCGATCTGTACAGTAATAATCGTCCACATGGAGCAGCTGCAGTATCTCAGGCAGATAATACATTTTAGTGTCAGGAAGTTCCATTTTATATGCTATAGCTAAAGGCTTTTTATACTTCATTAAAGTGGTTTGTAGTGCTCCTTTAGCAGTATTTTCTACTATGTCTCTCATTCTCACATCTTCATGTACTAGAAATACGTCTGAGTTTGGTGTTGGGTCTTGCAGAGTTAAATTGGAGATTGCGCGATGTAGATAACTGTTAAGTACACCACACTTATCCTTCCTTATCTCTGAATATCGTCGCTTCCTTAGTTGTTCATGACAGTTCGCTTCGTCACGGTTTATACTCAGTATAATGCTGTGACAAAATTCTTCTGTAATGGGTTTCATCACATTAAAATTTTACATTTTCGGTGTAACTTGTGTTAGCAGCGCCCCTGTGAGAATTGTTCATACATTTAAATAACATTCACAAACCAAAGCATGCATCATGCGGCCTCACATCTCTACATGCATCTACAAGAAATGCCATACTGCAAGCTACTGTTTATAACTACAGAGGAAGTTTAATGTAAAACATGTAAACTCTAGTTTCTAAGTGCCTGTTTGGTGTCTGAGACATGTATAAAGCTTATTTTGACATCGAAACACGTAAATCTTTGTGCAGGGCAGCATAAATGTGTTAAAACGTATTTTGAACTTAAATATGTGGAGCTCAATCTACACGGTGCGAAATACAGACTATTCAGTATATGAAACAGTTAGCCTGCAAGAAAACAATCCGTTTTCAATGAAATTTATATATGCTAAACCGAGTGCGTTGCCTGACTTTCTAATACATACTACACACTGATATTCTCTGAATCACTCTAACCCCATTGGCTTCAAAGCACATATTAACTAAGAATATTATTATATGGATGCTACAGAGGCTGACTGCATTTGTCAAATCCACAACTTCCTTTACATTTATGGCCAAAACTTCTTGAAAACCGACGTGGCAAATACGACAGTCCCCTTTCAACAGAAATGATGTTGATTCCATGGAACACTGTCTCAGGGCTTAAAGCCCTACAAACTTTATTTACAATACGTTCTACTGCACTCAGTGACCATCACTTCCACCTCATGAAAACTATCAGAGAGATTGCAGAATAGTTGCTGTGTTGCTTCACACTGTCCCGAGTATCGTAAGATACAGCCATAGCCCAATTAGGCCAAATTAGGAGTGGTTCCCAAGGATGATTCAGCATATTTTAAGGAAGAGAATCAGTGCATCAAACAGACTTAAACCATTCGCAATTGAAAAAGTTACTCCTTTAAATGCAGTTAATATGTTACGTGTATGGAAAAGAAAACTGGAAATGGAAGACCCCCCACGGTCAAAAAATGTCAACTAGAGTATTGGGTGAAAACAGTTACTATGAAGTAAAAATATGAACAGTTATTAGAAAAAGAACACACAACAGAGGCTTCGTAACCAAGCATTCATACTCCTTTAAACTCATTGTATAGAAATGTTTGGATATGGTTGGGGAATACGAGATAGATCACTTATTGTAAAAAATTGTGAAAGTACTCACACATTAGAGTGCTTGCAGAAAAAGGTGGGTTGGCGAATGTTTGCTGCACTGAAGCATGCACAAGAAATAAACAGAAAGAAAAAAGGTTGTTTATAAAGCTTTATTCCTGTTGGCATTTGCTTGGAAAGAATGGTTACCATGTGTCTGACGGTGGTGGACTGCAAGTGTAATGTAGAAACAGAAAAGCCATTTGCAGGGCTTAAAGTTGACAAAATGACTATTGTTAACGGTAACCCATTTGTAAAGGATGTAAACTTAAAATTTTACACTTATGGGAACTCTGTAAGAATGTTAAGGAGAAGTTTGACAAAGCACATTCAAGACGACGGGGAATGCTCTAACATTAGTGTAGTGTGGGAAATAATAGGATAAATTAAAAACTGTGAATTCTCTCAGCTGGAAGAATTCCAGGAAAGAACAGAGCTAACGGTGAAGGGGTTATATCAAATACTTACGGGGAAAATTAGACCTTTATGATGATTTCATGTGTTGAGGTTCATTAACGATGTCATGAATGTCAAGCTTAAGGGTTGTGACCATTTTATGCATAATGTGTTGAAGTTCAATGATTGTTCACAAACGAATTGCATCTCGAAATTTTGGACAATATGGTTGTGGAGATGAAGCAGCGATTAGTATGATTAATCAATTATTCCAAAACAGTCTTAAACGCTTTTATTATTATTATACCGCTAACCGGTTTCAACCCGACGTAGGGGTCATCTTCTGGGCGTTTACACTATTGGTTTCCTGCCGTTATGTAGACAGGAGTGACACCACCAGCAGTAGACCAATGGCGTAAACGCCCACAAGATGACCTCTGCGTCGGGTTGAAACCGTTTGGCGGTATAATAATAATAAATGCGATTAAGACTTTTTTCAGAAATTGATACATCTGGAATGCCTACTGCCATCCTACTCACATCTGTCGCTTGGTCCTTCCTACTGCATTTTATTACAATGTGGATGGTAGATAGTGTTCATGAGTGGCACTGGCATAGTTTAAACCGACTGTGTGATGCAGACTGGCATAAAACACAGTAAACAATTTATTGCGTATTTATAGGTTCTCAAACATTGTTGATATATCGGATCCACATTGCCTACATATATCTGGCCATCCTCATGTCACACAACTACAACCACAACCTGTGTAGATTCCTTAGAAGTTAATTAAATAATCGGTTAAAAAGAAAAAGAGAGAAAGAACGGGACTAACGACAAACTCAAATGGCAAACTGAAATGGAAAACTCAAACTAACTTTATAAATTATATGTACTTCAGTACGTTACATAATAATTTGTCTAAGATCAAGTAAACAGAGCAAGAGACGCGCACACACAGTGTAATCACTCCCCACTTTGATCACTGTATCTGAAAGTCATCGTTAATTAAATAACGGTGTACAGATTGAGATTCTTAATTCGAAAATACCGATTTAAAAATGATTACAGTATAGCATTTCTTCTAAGGACTTAACCTATTGTGATATGTCATAGTAGCGATTTAATATCTGGAATAGTGTTACTCTGATACCACCTCTTTGACAGTCACTAGCTTTATATATTTATGCAGTTATCGGTAGACTACAGATCCACCGATCAAATAGCATATTTGTTCACATTAAGAGTGTGTCTTCAAATCTGCTCAGTTCTAGCTAGAAGAGTTATTTTGAAACCCGTACGTCTGGGTATGTTATAGTGAAACACCGAAATCTGGAGAAGGTCAACTTTCACCGGTGACTGTCAACAGTCACATAGTTGCACAGTGTATGTCCGAAATATTTGCTAAATACCCTTATTTCTGACTTACACCGGTAAATGTTGACGTACACCATGCACTAATGGTGAATGTTCAACGTGTTGGAGATATATATTTTCTAGTCCGTAATTCAGTCGCTATAAAACGTCACAGGAGTGACGTAACTTTTTCGCCTCTCCTTCCGAAACGAATGACCAAGAATTTAAAATACATAGTACATTCAACATGAGAAAAAAATAACAGTTATAAAAAATTACTTTCCTGTGTGATTCAAATCTTATTTGTTGCAACAACTTAAACTTTTATGATTCTTTCAATTACACAAGACTCCCTAGCTTTTACAACTGCATTTATTTGCGAAACACTTCCTTTTGCAACGACAACGTGTATAGCCCTGTCCCCCGCTTCTCGAATTACCTGCAGCTGCTTTTCTCAGCCACGTTTCTTGAAAAGAAATACCATCTATGGAAAGTAACTTTTATTTACAAATTAGGAACTGATTACGTGTGTAAAGCTGCTTGAGGGTACCACGGAGTCTTCTAATCTAACAACAACCGCTAACACATTTCGGCTCTCTGTACGACCACGGTCGACATCAGGGGCTTGTATTCGTACATTATCACAAATTTGAGCAGGAGGAAATTTTTTTTGTGAGGTTCGTAACATCTCTGTTGCTTGCAGTAGAAGATTTTCTTTCACAGCCGCTATTTTTCTATAAATCAACTCATACTTTTCAGACAGAATTTGATGTGAAGACGTTGTAGGCTGTAGACCCTCTTCAATGTTTTTCTTTGCAATATGGTTTTCGGTTTGACTATTGCTCAAATCTTTTTTTATGAGCATTAACGGTTTCTTGAAGCTGTTCTTCGGTTTCAGAAGTATTGGTAATTTCTACGATTTGTTCTTTAGTTTCAATATTTGAGATTTGTTCGCCAGGCAAAAAAGACGATGCTTTTGCTTTAACGCCAAACATGGCTTCATAAAGACTTCCTTCTTGGTATGTAGTGGTCTTGGCAAATTGAAATAAGGATAAACCATCTGACCATTTATTTGCATCGTTATCGTTCATCCATGCAGGTAGCATATTCTGTATGTCCTGATTGGCCCTTTCAACTGAGCCTTGTGTTTGACTGTGACGAGGCTTTCCATGAACTATTTTAACATCTTTCCACATAGCGCATATTTCGCATATGACTTGATTACTAAATTCTCTAACATTATCTGACAGCAACATTGCTGATGCACCAAAATTGAAAGAACGTGATGCGCTACTTCTTCAGCTCCTTTAGTTTTCAAAGGTCGTAGCTAGACAAACTTAGTCAAATGATCTTGATACACCATTATGAACTTATATTCGCCTTCTCTGTTTGTTTGCAGATCTATCAGATCAACCTGACATCGTGAGTTTAATTCAGAACTAACCATTGGCTTCACAACATTACCTTTCTTAGGTGCACTTTGTTTCATTTGACACTGTTTGCAAAAATTTAAATGCAACATTACACCTTCATATGTAATATTTTTGTATTTAACCTACAACTCTTTAAGCATATGGCCTATTCTGATGTGAGTTTCATATAGTATACTGCAGAATTCTTCATTGGTAACATAGTACTGTATGTTCGTTTCCCTGGTTTTAATGGTACAATTAACTTCTCTTCAACATTAATTTTCAAAGCATCAAAACGTTTTAATCGTCTGTAATCTAAAGGTGTGTTGGATTTAATTTTAGCAGAAACCACTTCAGAATATTTTAGAATACTTTTCTTGAGAAAAATATAAACAATTGTCTTCTTGTTTACCCACAATTAATGCATTTAACTTTTCATGAAAAAGATCACGATTTACTGCAATATCCATTTAGTATGAATTAGGGTATCGGAAAAATTAAGAAAAGTTGCTCTCGTTATCAAAGCTTGCATAAGACTAAAAAAGCTGATTGACTCCTAGCAGAACATAGGATTTGCTGGGAGAGAGCCAGTCGCATGTTTTTTGACTCTTCTTTTTGGACCTCCACCAGAGCATATCTGTGATTGTCGACACACACCGGAGAGGGTCAGAATGTACAACAATGTAATGAAATATTCGATGTTTCACCAACGTATTTGGTATATGTTGACATTCACAGGTGAAAGTCGACATCACCAATTTCGGTCATTCACGGTAACAGAGACATAAAGAAGTTATACCGAATTTCTGTTTTAGTTTCTTAATACTTTACCATTATGCATATTTTCTTTATTTTTAAACACAAAATGTGATGATGACCTTTTAATGGACAGTTGTACAATCGCGGGAAAAAGCCAGGACAGCTGTTCAAGGAATACGGTGACTAAGATATAACTTCAAGTGCAAGTTTTAAAACGCCATTTTATTCCTTGTTTGTTCCATTCAGTTTTGTAAACAACGCACGTTGAAATTTCAGACAATTTTTGGGCATGATAGTTACGATACACAGTCGATTTTGTCGTAGTCTGTGAAAAACTCCATTACAAGCATGGGTGTGAAGCATTTCAAAGCCAGAAACATTAGGTCATTATGCGCTAGTAATTTGTTCGAGAAATTTCGATGTTACGTAGTATTTACAGAGTGTATTCCATACAATGGAAACATAGAGAGTGTTGTACATAACTTACTGGCTCACAGTTCTGAGGCAGCTGTCACTGACTAGCTTCCTTTAGTAGCGTCTTTGAATAGTTAATTAATGGAATTATAAATCGGTATCCCAGAGAAAGAAAATTGTTAATTGTTGGCATGTGTCAGTACATCCATTCATTAGCATAATAAAATATACCTAATTAAAAAAGTCTTCATCGCTAATTTATTTCATCGGAGTGCCGGCACTACGAATGTAGTGCGGGACAATACGTTGAGAATGTGGGTTTCGCGGGAGGCGTGCCAGAGATAAATCCCTGCAGTCGCACTGTCCTTTGTGTCCTCGGGGGCCCAGATGGATAGAGAATCTGCCATGTAAGCAGGACATAACGGGTTAGAGTCCCGGTCGGGGCACACATTTTCGTCTGTCCCCGTTGACGTATTTCAATACCTACAAGCAGCTAAGGGTGTTCATTTCATTGTAAACCCTTATAATGTTTTCAAAAATTTTACATTCTTTACCAGTTTCAGCACTTGTACTGCTCTAATTTTGCCATGCGTCAGTTGTTCATAATTATTATGAAAAAAAGAATAACAGTTGATAGAATTTACAATTAACAAACATAAATCTTTCCACATATGTGAGGTGGATTTATATGTACAGAACATAAGAGTGTTAACATCTATTGTTTTGTCCCATCTGGCTTTTGGAGGAACAGTAACTGCGACATCCTTAGCTTTGGCTTGTGGAGTTATTTCTAGCAACTGTGGGAGGGAATATGACGTTTATTTATCCCCTTATTTAACTTAAGGCCTTTATGGCCCTAACGTTGTGCTGTTAAACATAGTACCACCAGTTTGTTGCACTACGCTAGTAACAGATGCTACATAATCCACAGGCAAAAGCAACTTCATAAATATTTGAATCCAATAGAATGTAAAATTTTACACCTTCAACAGCCTGTGGAAAACGTCTGAAATTTGGATACAGTAAACATTATCCAACCTATTTCTTCTAAGCTATAAATCTTCATAGTGTATTTTCTAATACTCACACACAATTAAAATTTCAAGCTTCATATGATACCAGGTACTTATCATGCATATGGGTTTTCTGATCATGACACAATATCGGCTCAGAATCAAAATGAGGGCATTTTGTTGAGATACAGCACAGAATTAGTATAGAACATGGCACAAACTACATAGTATTTTATTTACTGTACATAAAACAACAGTTTCATGAGTTTCGATCTTCATTTTAATGAGGTGCAATATATGGTAAAAAGTTATGAAGGGAATTACGTTTTTTGAAGAAACGCTCTTCTGATGTAGCAAAATTTTATTATATCTTTTGAAGCTTGATGTGCCCAAGGACAAGGGACGTAGTGGATTCTACTACTAAAATGCAGTATTTCTTGTTTCTTCTTTTCTCAATATCAACGAAAGTCAGTAGCAGACGAAGTCGAGTTTGCATAAGGATCACTGAGAATTAAAGCAGCTAATTCACTGATGGAAAACTGGTAGTCGTTTCTGAAAGAAAAAGCTGTAAGAGACAAGCTATGTGAGAACTAGAGTCTATTTGTTAGTACATTAAGGCTTTCATGTTAAAGGGACTTTGAGACTGTTTTGCATAAATTGTGGTTATTACTTCATTAGCTGGTATGTGAATAGGGCTTTTACATACTGAAAGGCCTATCTCCAATGATGGCTGATGTAATGGTACGAAGGACAATATGTGGCGTAAGAGGTAGATCCTACAACTTGTTCATACTGAATGTGGTACGTGCGGAATGGGTTACGCGAATTGGCTATATGGGGTGCAGAGATTATACAAATCCACAGCCCGTGTGCAGTGTGTCAATTGTGTGTCTTCATTGGCGGTACTGTGGATAATAAAAACAGTATTAATAATCCAGAAAATGGAAGTAACAGATAAATTGGTAGCTTTAAAATAAAACGTAAGCAAAGGTGATGTTGATGTAATGAACACTATAGCAATAGCTCGCAATAAGCAAGCATACAAAGTTGTTCAGATGAACAGCATTCATTTTATGGACTTTCAGGAAGCACCTGATACTATCATTAACACAACTCAGATTAATATTAAGTTCTACCTCAGGGATTAAAACCAACACGCTTATGTCAATTACCATAAAACAATTTATGATGCAGAGGGATGAGACCCGATAAAAGTGTTGAAAAGAGATTTCAAAACGAACTCACTCATTGAGGTCACTGGCGCAAAACAATTACATTCAGACAAGAGATGAGTCCTTACAAATATGATAGAATACATACGTACACAGTTTTACAGTGCATTGTGCCAAAAGTGATCAGTAAAATGATATCTAGTGGTAGATACATTAACAAAATATGTTTGGTAGACTTAGTCCACTTAGCATTTCAGTTTAAATTTATGTAGAAAAGTCTATGTTTTCTTTGTTATTTCTCGATAATGCCACGTGTTGACTTCTTTTCCTAAAATCAACGAGCAAATGTTAACGTGGAGTTACTGCATATTCATCTCCTTGTTAGTTGAAAAAAGTTTATAGCCTAGTTTATAGGCTAGAAATAAAGTTTATTACTTAGTCCCTTTAGCATGATAACCTATCATTTATTCTACCCAAAACTTGGAAACATGCTCTTCAAATGAGGAGCAAAAATACTGTATTTGATTCACAGAAACCTAAGCCTAACAATAAAAGTGATGAAAATGATACTAGGTGAAAAAGAATCTTACTTCTGGTTAGTAGTAACGACTCTGTTGCATTAATACTCTCACTCAGTAAGAGAAAGTTGTTCTAATACTGCTGTGATATTTACGGAAAACACAACCTGTACAGAAAGAGGGTAGAATAGTAGTTTTTGCTACAAAAGTACTGTCTCCGTGAGAGCATTAGAAAATGCCACTGAAATCAGAGGTGAAATGAAATATTTTTCATATTTTATCGAATTATAAGGCTCATGAGAGAGTTTGTTTCTAGCATTGCTTGTCTATTTTGGTTTGTTTTAACGAGAAAAGAAAACACAATTTAAGAAACTAATCTTTATCAGGAGACAGATTCTGCGCTAGTGAAAGTTAACTTGTTTTATTCACTGAACAAAGCTACACAACTTTTTCTCTTCATTTTCAAAGGATGTAATGACATAAAATTTTACTGGTAAGGGGAAAGCGTCGGCCAAATAACGACGTTCACTACAAATATAAAAATGTTTAAACGTGTGTGTATTCCTAAGGGGCCAAGCTGCTGAGATCATCGGTCCCTAGACGTCCACACTACTTAAATTAACTTATACTAAGAACAGCACACACACCCTTGCCCGAGGGAGGACTTGAACCTCTGTCCGGAGGGGCCGCGCAAGCCGTGACATGGCGCATCGAACCACGCGGCCATTCTGACCGACATAAATATATCAAATCACATATATATGCACCTGTGTCTCATAGTATAATCCTGTTATGCGGTGTGACACAGGTACAAACTTTCAATTATGTTATCCAGCTTTTCATTAGCGAAAAATCGAAGTCTATCTATTCTTCATAATAAATGCGTTACCTTCTCAATTTCTTATCCTTCTTATTCTGACGAATAATTGTGCAAATTTCATCATTAATTTCCGAGTTAATACTTATTCCTGACTTCCTGCCAACGTATTCTCCGAATAACTTCACTAACCCAGCCCGAAATCTCCTATTACATGATCCGAGTTAATATTCTGGTTATGTGTTATTTCGCGCCGGTATTGTACTACTCCAAGAATAGGGAGGGGTTAATCAGATACTAGCCAGTGTTTGTACAACCTGCCCGGTGAGGTATAAACCGGTTCAATATAGTATTTGTGCAGAACGAGACAGCAGGAAGACTAATCGTGTTAGCTTGTAATGATAATAATAATAATAATAATGTTTCAACTGTAAGTCCATCGTAACTCATAAACTTGTGAAATATGTATTTGTGTACTGGTTAAAAGTGTTAGTTTGGTAATAAGGAAATGGAAATAACACCGGATTACTTAGGCTTCTATCTGAAGACGAGATGAAGTGATTGAAACGTTAATTTGTGGTTATTTGTCATCCTTTCTCTTCCCTTTCTTTCTCTCTTCTTTCATTACAATTGTCTTTCGACCACTTGAACTTAATATCGACATTTACTTATAAATTTATAGATGAAGCAGAGCTGGTCGAAGTCACGTCTTGTTAATGTCATATGAATGGCTCGCTTGAGTTGCTATGGTTATGGGTAAAGTTCCAAATATTAGTAACAATGAACTTAAAATTACTTCCCGTCGGAGGCACATATGAAAACGACCTCAGGAAATATAGCTTTTTTTGAACAAACCATGAGGTACAAGGTTCCCCTTTCTATTCATTACTCTTCCTGCTAATATGTGCTCTCTCTACGTGCGGTAAATGCGGTAGTCGGCGTTTCGGCGAAAATCCGGTTTATTTGCGCCGCACCCTGGGAAGCGCCTCTACTCCGAAATATTCTGCAGCCGTGTTGGCAGCGTTCGCGATGTTTTCCCGGGCTGGCTTTGTATTGACTGCCCGGCAATGTTTCACGCTATCAATGCCCCCTTTCAGAGACCAGTCACCCTCTCACAGCCTGAGTTATGTTATTACGCTCAGACCAGATTTACAAAGATGACGTGTAATAATACAGCCCGGAGAATGATGCTTATTTTTCGAGTATTTCTCCGCTGAAGTACGACTCCGATTCGCTGAATATAGTGCCTTTAAATCATAAATAAGTGCGGAACGGGAGGAACGAACACTTCGGTGAGAGAGTTCCTGGCGTCGGAGAGATCGGAGGACTATGGACTGCGTTCACACGGTGCGTCTTTATTCGAACGGAGGAAGATCAGTTCCGAAATCTTAGTTGCCTGGAATGTTAATATCTTAGTTGCATTACGTGTTCTCCCCATCTAAAGTAGCACTGTAACATAATAATAAGTGGTGGTGCTGGAGTTTACTGGCTTACAGTAAGTAATGACGTTGCAATGAACAGAGTTTATTACACACAAATATTTAACCAGGAACCTCAAGAGGTGAACCCCCAGTGAGTCTTACGGGAGAATAAATAAAACAATTCTAACAAACACTGTCTTTTTTGTTTTCATTTTCTTTCCCTTTAATACAATTTTTAATATCAATGATCAGGGAACGTTTTGGATTTAAACTTTCATTCCCCTTTATCTGCAAGTAACCACTAATATTAAGTGAGTAGCTAATGAACCAACATGACATAAAGGTACTCGAAGTCAACCAAACTAACTTTCAAATATTTTACCGCGTTCACCTTCCTGCATTTAGAACAAGCAATTTTAAAGCAGCCACAGATAATCTTTATATAAACAACAAGTCCCAATCCACATGGCAGGCAGAAATCGCACAGATGTCACCAGCAAGAAAGATATAAATTTACGCACTGTGTTCACCTCGTGCATTTCAGAATAAGTAGTATTAAAATGGTCGCAGAAAACCCTTACACAACAAACATGTCCATTACTACTTTCACTTGATAGATCACACGTTAACATTGGACATATACGGTCCTCCTTCCAAAAAGTGAACTACACATCCTGGAACAGTCATCAAACGAATAAGAGGATACACCGTACTTATCGTAATCTAATAAATGTGAATCTTGTCAAGACAAGCACGCGCATCCAAAAGCACGCGGACTCAATACAATAACCATGATGCACGCCAAAGACGCACTTTACTACAACCAAATAAGTCATTCGATCGTCTGAGCAGTGAATGCACTTTTACAAGCTGTAACGGCTACTCAAATACACATAGGCTACCTAACAGTTGCAAACGGGCCTCTCGACCAACCTTGTTTTTTTCATGTAGCTGTTTAGCGTCGTTCAGAGTCCGCAATTCGGCAAATGGCGATATGCAGCGGTTACAGCGGGCTTCTTCATAAAACTCTTCAAACTCACTCGATCCAACAACGGCTTGGAATGTCCGTTTGACAGAGCATGTGCAACGACTGGTCCAACTGATCACCATGGCAACGAGTGCAGTGACACTTCATCAGTCGTCTCTCTCGCAGCGAGAAGTTTTTCGTAGTCCCTCTCCGAAAGACGACAAGTGGCGCCATTCGGTGAGAATTCAAAGTGGCGGCCGCTGATGCCGGAATCGAACCGTCATAGCCATACTTCGATTACTAATCGTATCACGGCACCATGAACATGAAAAGACTTTAACTCGGTCTCGTCTTCCACTACATCTATCAATTACCGCTATGCAGTAACTTTTACGGGACGAAAAGTGTTTGGTGTATGGACGAGGGGTGTTTATAGCGTACGAATGATGGGTATTTATAAAGTTATAATTATGACATAGCCAAGATCGCATAACTTCATCATTATTTTCGACACCCGATTTCCACGTCCGATTACGATGGACTTTGCTGTGTAAGACAGTGCATACACACTGAAGCGCCAAAGAAACTGGTGTAGGCATGCGTATTCAAATACAGAGATACGTAATCAAGCAGAATAAAGCGCTGCGGTCGGCAACGTCTATATGAGACAAGCGTCTGGCATGTTATATAACATGGTGTTGCAGTCGGCGCACGAGCGATGGGGCACATCAGCTCCGAGGCAGCGATGAAGTGGGGATTTCCCCGTACGACCATTTTACGAATGTTCTACAAATGTCAGGAATCCGGTAAAACATCGAATCTCCGACAATGCTACGGCCGGAAAATGGTCCTGCAAGAACGGGGCCAACGATTACTGAAGTGAATCGTTCAACGAGACAGAAGGGCAACCCTTCCGCGAACTGCTGCAGATTTCAATCTGGGCCATCGGCAGGTGTCACCGTGCGAGCCATCATCTATATGGGCTTTCGGAGCCTAAGGCTTGGCAAGTTCCATTCAATGATGATCCACCGTACATGAGGCAACTGGAACAACTGGACGGCTGTGTTGATAAGATGAAACTTGTACGGCATGATAGAGAAACTAGATGGCTCTTACATCGGTATCACAGATCATTAATTATACTCTTTTAACTTTTAAAGTTAGATACTTTCGTGAGTGATCTTCAAACACTGGAGCGACTACGAAAGTGTACTGTATTTGTATCCGAAACATTTTTACGTTCTAACAGTAGCCTTCAAACGATCTTATTACCAATGCATAATAGGTAAGTTTTGTTATTTACTTTACTACAGTTTATTTCTGTTATGGTGTGTGCATGCCAACAACAACACCAAAACTGCAGCACTTCGCAAGACACGAAACACGACGGGAATTACAAAAGAAGAGGAGAGGGGTGGCAAGGGTTGGGGGGGAGGGGTGTATGATAGAGCCAACGTGACAGGAGCACAGATAACTAGGCAATTCAGCGCACAGGCAAACGTTACTCGTGGTGCTTTTTCATTGTAAGCGCTTTATTTCATACAAACCTCTATACAACATTTAACATTTTATCTATTAATATAGCAACATGGCCTGAGACTGTAACTCGCAATGAACACGTCTTGTCACAAAAACTTTTGAAGGTATGTAAACATACAGCTTCCATTTAGTTTCTTGTAATATCAAACAAAATAGCTTTTTTCCAAATACTGCGTCACAAGTCATGATAGAGGATTTATTCTGTTTATGTGTACTACATGATTAATAATGAATAAGTCTTCGAGTAGAGTTATTAATAGCTACATCATCGTCTTGTTATAGAGTTTACAGGAAAAACAGTTTTTCTTTTTAATTTTTATAGAAATGCACAAAACTATATATACGTTACATAAATAAAGATAAAGATAGACAAACATAGTTGTCTGAACAAAGGAGGATCTGCTCTACCAGACGTGTCTCATTGAGATATAAATGCAAAATGTTGTGCAGGAAAAGCATCGATGTTTTATCATAACAAATTGTTTGCTTGGCAGGTCGTACGTACCGAGCGAGGTCGTGCAATGGTTAGCCCACTGGACTTGCATTCGGGAGGACGACGGTTCAATCCCGCGTCCGCCCATTCTGATTTAGGCCTACCGTGATTTCACTAAGTCGCTCTAGTAAAAAGCCGGGATGGTTCCTAAGAAAGGGCGCAGCAGACTTCATTCCCTAATACTATGCGACCGGTGACCTCTCAATTTGGTCTCCTTCCCCAGACAACCCAACCCAACCCCATAATCCTGCAGTTCTTCTCGTCTACTTCCTTTCACAAGATTCGCACCCTTTGCCTACCAGCCACCGAATGACTCATGCCAGCCTTGCAATTCGACAGCCAGATCCACATTTTCTATTCCGTCCAAGCCAGTGCGTTGCGGACGGACTTATTTCCAACTTTTACTCGATTACACACCTACTTTCCCTATGCATGAACCAATATTACATTTAAATTTCTTGCTTTTACATTCTTTTACAGCACATTTCTTTTGAAATTATATTCACAGGTTGCATAAATTAGCATACATATGGAATAAAACATGTAAATCGATGTTCCACCAAAGTGCATAGTTACACAGAAATCACATTAGGTAGAAACAGAAAATCAACTTAGATACAAGCATTATAGGTAATATCGTAATTGTGTAACAGCCCTACGAGTAAAATGACAAAATAGTACTCACTAATAGAAACACATGTACACTGAAAACCTAACTTATAATACAAGTCAAATGAATTTGTGATTCTCTAACGTAGCGCTTTACTGGTTCTCTTGAAGAAGGCAGGTCTTTTCGCCTAGTGGATGGAGTAAGAAGACAGATAAAAGGACTAATGAGGTATAATATCTAGGCTATGTTCATTTCATTTGATCATTGTCGACTTTTCTTCTGTTGTTTTTTTCTCCCAAATACGTTTGCAAATCCGCTAGCTGCTAGTCGGGCATATGACGCGACTTAACAGACATCTTTCCAACGGCAGCTATTTTGTTTGTTGAACCACAAGGACTTAGGACGCTACATTGCGGGGTTCCGTATTTGGTACCTACAAAATGTACTCGTACCTCGCAACAGAACCGGCCGCAGCCTTCGGCTGAAGCAAGAAAATTAACCAAAAAAATGTTCAGTTGTGTGTGAAATCTTGTGGGACTTAACTGCTAAGGTCATCAGTCCCTAAGCTTACACAGTACCTACCCTAAATTATCCTAAAGACAAACACACACACACCCACGCCCGAGACAGGACTCGAACCTCCGCCGGACTAGCCGCACAGTCCATGACTGCAGCGCCTGAGACACCTCGGCTAATCCCGCGAGGCAAATTAACCTTCAAGGCACCCTAAATGCAAAACAAAGTTACCGCCAAAGATGTCAATAACTGTGTTCTTCCTCGCAAATTTTGTGATATCAAGGATACAATCCTTTTCAGGGTCATCGACAGTAAGAAGGCGTGAAGCGCTATCTATTCCTATAGCGGCCTTGCAGCTTAACAGCCTGACACTATCTTGCATGATGAAATCCGATTAAATAATTCGGTGGTAATCAATCCATGCCCGAGGCAGGATTAGAACCTGCGACTGTAGCAGTCGCGCTGTTCCGGACTGAGCGCCTTAACCGCGAGACCACCGCGGCCGGCGGTTATGTGGTAAAGAGACAGAAACTGTGGAGAGTCGACGGAGAAAGTGGTTGGTATATTTTACATAGAAGGGTAGGTTCATGATCGCTCTCATGCAATGTCATTAATACTTCTGGCTCTGCACGATTCCACTCACACATTCCTCAGTAAGTACACTAATGAACCGTACCTTGTTATAACTACATTCGATGTACCGGGTGAGTATAATCAAAGTGCACCTACTGACTGAGGTCCAGCCAACGGCCGTGCCGCAGTGGTAACACCGGTCCCCCTCAGATCACAGAAGTTCAAAAATGGCTCTGAGCACTATGGAACTTAACTTCTGAGGTCATCAGTCCCCTAGAACTACGTAAACCTAACTAACCTAAGGACATCACACACATCCATGCCCGAGGCAGGATTCGAACCGGCGACCGTAGCGGTCACGCGGTTCCGTTCTGTAGCGCCTAGAACCACTCGGATCACAGACGTTAAGCGCTGTTGGGCAGGACTAGCACTTGGCTGGGTGACCATCCGGTCTGCCGAGCGCTGTTGGCAAGCGGGGGCACTCAGGCCTCGTGAGGTGAACTATTGAGCTACTTGATTGAGAAGTAGCAGCTCCAGTCTCAGAACCTGACATACGACCTGGGAGAGCTGTGTGCTGATCCGTGAAATCTACTTCATAACATGTTTTATTGGTGGTTTGCTAGTCATCGTACATATCAATTGCGTCGTTACATCGTAATATGCTAACATGTATGCTTGCGCATGTCACGTCCACCTCAACCAGAGCATAGTGACTACCTTGCCTGTTTTGAGTCAGTTTTCATATGACGGTCGATCAGAGGGTTCACGCTGCCCTTGGTTCTTATCGCTGTTTCTCTTCTGATTGTTACAACATGGGTGTAGTATCTATTGCTCCTATCATTATTATGTTGCCTCCTGATATTTTGTCTCCTATTCTTCCTGTTTCAGTGGTGTCTTGCCACTCACTGCACGAGTCTACTCACAGTGCACGACCATGCAGTTCACACGAATTACCGCGCTAGTGCCTACAGTTGTGTTTGCTTAAGTGTCAACGATCGTTATCATGCGACTCTTGTTTTCGGCACTGCGCCGATCGTCTCTCAACAAGTCGATCGTGTGAATTGCGGAGAGAACCTGTACAGAACAATGTGCAGGGCACTTGTTATTCACCCTTAAAAATTACGAGGTAACTTTCCCTTCTAAATCTTTAGAACATCCGTGGGTGCCATTTCTTGGTCGCAACACTCCGTCTTATTTAAACATTTCTCAAAGTAAACACTCTGATAGGTGGCGGGATTAAATACCTCTTTTATTTTATTCTGTTGTTGGCCTTTGGACCAAGATTTAATTAGAAAAGATTTTTCGAAGTCGTCGTACTTTAGGTATTTTTTTTAAATTCTTTGGTCGCCCTAAGGAGGAATTGCCAAGCATGAAAGCTACCACGAATTTTCTCAATGTCATGAGAGCTATTCGTAATAACACCTTTGAATGACTATGAATACGAAGGGTTTGGTGTCCCAACTTCCTGCCGGGAAAGTGGCGAACTGTCTCTGACGGAGTATGTTTTCGTCCATGGTGTAGATAGGAAGACATGACTCTGCCACTATAACGTGGTGTCCGGGGGGTTCGTTTCAACTATGTCGATTAGCATCATTATGGTTACTGCGTGACATGGCTACTTCCGACACAGGCGTCATCTGCATGAAATAAGCGCACACCGGTTTATAATAGTTTCAGAGTATTTTTCAGCTAAGTAACTCCAAGGTTCTGGGATTTCACTTCCTCACCGTACGCCTCGATAGCTCAGTGGGCAGCACGCCGGAATGCCATGCAAAGGGGCCTGGGTTCGAGTCCATGAACTCCTGAAGATAGACGTGAACTGTGGATATTTTATAACAGACACAACCATCTGATTGTTCAGAGATGTAACTAAACCCTCTCAAAGATGTAAACAATCATGAATGAGCCAGGCATATTAGACGTAAAGGGTCCGACAGCCGATCACTTCCAGTCAGTTCACCAGGAAGCAGGTACACGGCTCGTGTTGTCTGTTGTTCATCCATGCCCAGACGGTCTATGCCGCGGTTCGATTGTGTGCGCACTGTTACTTTGTTCCAGGAAGGGCCCTCAACAAAGGAAGTGATCAGGCGTCTCGGAGTGACAGGAACAGCTGATGACATGCATCGCTCCGGCCGCCTAAGGGCTTCTACTTCAATGGATGACCGCTACCTACGGATTACGGCTCGAAAGAACCCAGAGAGCAAAGAAACCATGTTGATAATGCTTCTCGTGCAGCTACAGGACCTCGTGTTACGACTCAAACTGCGAGCAATAGGCCGCATGACACGCTACTTCACTCCCGACGGCCGGCCGTGGTGGCCGAGCGGTTCTAGGCACTTCAGTCCGGAATGGCGCTGCTCCTACGGCCGCAGGTTGGAATCCTGCCTCGGGCATGGCTGTGTTTGATATCCTAAGGTTAGTTAGGTTTAAGTGGTTCTAAGTTCTAGGGGACTGATGACCTCAGATGTTAAGTGCCATAGTGCTCAGAGCCATTTCACTCCCGACGTCCATGGGGAAGTCCATCAGTGCAACCACGACTCCACGCAGCGCGGTAGAGATGGCTCAACAACATCCCGAATGGATCGCTCAGGACTGGCATCACGTTCTCTTCACCGATGAGTGTCGCATATGCCATCAAAAAGACACACTGTCCAGTGAGTTCAGCAAGTTGGAGGTTCCTGCTGTTTTGGGGTGCCATGACGTGTGCCCGACGTATGCTGTTGGTGGACATGGAAGCTGCCGTAACGGCTCTATGATATGTGAATGCTCTCGTCAGAGCATTATTTTTGCGATACTCTCTCAGTGCAGCATTGTAATTGATGCCATTCCTACAAAATAGTTTCATTAACAGCGCATGAACTCGATAGCCATACTGTTCAATCGTGTAAAATCAAAGTCTAGATGTCATGTCGTCATACAAACAGTGTGTAAAGCTGATATGCACCTGGTGGCCCCCATTGGAGCTAATGTTTTTTTCCAGTGTAAATCAGTCCACAATTAACACACTAGCACGTCTGCAATGTTCCGCTGTCATAAGATACTATAGTCCACACTGGACCTTGGTGGTAAACTCTCCGTCCGATCAGGCCTTGGAAAGCCCTGTCATCCTCAGCCCACAGGCGGCACTGGATGCATATATGGAGGGGCATTGATCAGCACACAGCTCTCCCCGGTCGTATGCCAGGTTATAAGACTGGAGCCGCTACTTCTCAATCAAGTAGCTTCACAATTTACCTCACAACGACTGAGTGCCCCCCGCTTGCCAACAGCGCTCGGCAGACCGGTTGGTCACCCATCCAAGTGCTATCTCTGCCAAACAGCGCTTAACTTCTGTTAGCCGAGCGGATCTAGGCGCTACAGAACGGAACCACGCGACTGCTACGGTCGCCGGTTCGAATCCTGCCTCGGGCATGGATATGTGTGATGTCCTTAGGTTAGTTAGGTTTAAGTAGTTCTAAGTTCCAGGGGACTGATGACCATAGATGTTAAGTCCCATAGTGTTCAGAGCCATTTGAACCATTTGAACCACATAATCCCCTGCACATCACTATTGATGAAACCTCCATGTACACTAACATTCCTTATGCCCATGGCCTTAACGCTATTGAACATTACCATTCCCAACGCACTACGGATTCCAAACCAACAATCTCCTCCCTAGTCGCCGTGACCAATTATACCCTTACCCACAATTACTTCTTCTTTGACGGCATTACCTACAAACAAATCTGGGGTACGGCCATGGTCACCTGCATGGCATCATCCTATGCCAACCTATTCATGGGTCATTCCTAAAAGCCCAGAATTCTAAACCACTCACCTGGTTCACATTCATTGACCTCTTTGCTATTTAGATCGAAGGTGAGGACACCCTATTCACATTCCTACAGAACTGCAATAACTTTTCCATTCGCTGCACCTGGTCCTACTGAACCTAACAAACCTTCTTCCTCGATGTTGACCTCTGCCCCAAAGATGGCTAAATCATTACCTCCGCCCATACCAAAGCTACTAACCACCAGCAATACCCCCACATTCACAGCTGCCAACCATTCCATACCAAGAAGTCCCTTTCGTATGGCCTATCCACACATGGTCATTGCATCTGCAGTGACAAGCAGTCCCTCTCAAAATATACCGAGTGTCTCACTGAAGCCTTCACTAACCGTAATTATCCTCCCAACGTTGTACCCAGGCTTTTTACTTATATCCTTTTCCGCTACTCCCCTCCCATGCCCACATTTCCTCTGCCCTCTGTCTAACCTGCAGTACTTCACTGTCCACCACCCCCACCATTCTATTGTCCGCCCTCAGTAGCTGCCTGGTCAGCGCGACAGAATGCCAATCTTATGGGCATGGGTTCGGTTTCTGGCTGGGTCAGAGATTTTCTCCGCTCAGGGACTGGGTGTTGTGTTGTCATAATCATTATCATTTCACCCTTATCAATGCACCAGTCGCTGTAGTGGTGCCAAATCGAAAGACTTGCACCTGGCGAACGGTCTACCCTACAGGAGGCCCTAGTCACATGACATTCATTCACTATACTCTCTCTCCCCTCCAGCCTCCTCCTTCCCCCACCAAGTCAATACTCACATCATACTCTGGTGCTGCTGCTCGCAGTGTGGCTTCATTTGCCGAAAAGTGCAGTCATGTGTATGAATTACGTTTGTGTCAGTGTGCGTAAATATGACCTGTATCAAAGATATCCTAAGACCTCTGCTGAATGTTGAATTCCTACTATTCATAAAAATAACGATAACTTATTTTCATGATATATGTGTGTCAATGACAGACAGCTGTGAGAGAGAGACGGTAATTTTCAGCAATGACTGAAAGTAATTTTTGGTAAGGAGTGCCGCTTTACCATTACGTTAGTTAACAAATGAAAATGACAGTACATTTCCCGAGAGGAACGCCGGTAGAGTTACAGAAAGTGAATAACCTTAATCATAAGACACTTGCATGTACTGGGAGCATATGAAAAGAAGAAATGTTCCGTCGTAGATATCCCTTTGAAGAAAAGTAACTACTCTAGATACGACAAAAGGGGCAACATGCCCGACTATAACTGGGTGCATTTTGGGCCGTTCGAGAACAGTATGAGTTGATTCCAATCCCGATGAAAGCTGTGAACGCGTTTGTGGGGGTCGTTGAAAGTTGCAGTCCTCCTAATGAATCTTAGGTATGAAATGCACGATTCAGATCTCATCGTATTTCTGGGTTGTACAAGTAGCGGAAATCTCCTCCTGCCAGAAATTCATCCCCTAGTGCAGAACAATGAGGATGGGTTTGATTGTCGGTAAAGAGCAACTCAACAGCAACAGACATCGAAAGCGTCTAATGTGTGTAACAACAAGCGTTAACGGAATTGTTCCGAACACTGAAGAAACAGCGAGGCTTGAAAGTAGTGTACTGTAATAAAAGCAATTATCATTCCCTTACATAGTGAAGTTTATGCCCTGACCTTCAAGCCATGCAAAAGGTATAATTATTAAGCCACTGAAACAATTTAGAAATGCTACCTGACACGTAAAGTTTAACTGCAGAAGTCAAACATACACGCACTTTCACAATTTAGTGCACCTGAAAAAATAGGCTTACATGGCTACTATTTGAATGTTACAGTGTGAATAGTGATTCATCAAGACAGTGGTCCAAAACCGAACTATCATTATCTTTCTCTTATAGCGTCCTGCTGCACATTCGAGGATATTTTGTCAGGTTTTTAGTCACTGACATTAGATGCGAAGATTAATTAAACCAGCAGAACCAACACATAAATCGTGAATATCGTTTCCACATAACGTCTTGATAATGTGCGAGATCACTCGGTACAATATTTAATAAGTAGCAATCATCGAAACAACAGCCATCGACCTGCTTTGCCTGGACCTGAACCTAAGAGCATTCAAAGGAAAGCTACTTTTGGAAGTATTCTGTGATTGAAACTCAACACTCTGTCTCCGCTAAAGCAGAATATTCATGGGACGCACCGTAATGCCGTATTGTGCATCAGTAAGAAGGAATCATTTGGTCCGGATCAAAATAATTCTAAAAGTTGTGGGTTAATAAGCGTACACGTATTATTAATAAACTACATATATGTCTGAAAAGCCTGTGTGGCTCTTTATAGCAACAGATATAAAATTCAGTTTAACGACACGTAGTCAGGACATCACGGTCCCACTCCATGACTCTGAACAAACAAGGAACTGTTTCATAACTTACGAGGCGGTGACAGCTTTGATATATATGGCGCTGTATTGAACTTGCTATCAAGTATGCGTAAAGTTGCGCTCTACCAACACTGCTGTTCGATAGTTTTATACACTACATAAATGACATAGTGCATGGTAGGATTATTGGTATTACTGGTAGCATTGGTAGGTAAAGAAAAATAAATGATTTTGTAAGAGAGAAACAGGGAGCTGGTAGTTTCTCATTTTTGTTTGTTTTGTACATAATTAGAAACCCAAATCATTCTGTGTTAGTCCACTGTATATTTTATAATCTAATAGAACATAAACTGCATTTGGTAACCAATAAAAATTAGTTGCTCTCGTAAATTCTGCACTTCTATGCAACCAAATCAATTACTTTTGATTCAAGTACAGTTTACGTGCACAACATAAAAATTGTACATATAATTATATTTGTTATTTTTACTCAATGGGACATCCTTCATCATGATCGATGTTGTTTATGAATAACAAAATATATTTTACGTAGGTTGGACAAAGTACCAAAGAGATCTTTGTCATTGGGCGACACCAAATGCGAAATCCTGGCAGGGTCGCCATGTGAAACGTCGCCTTAGAAAAATTATTACAAGACTGTGCTTAAACTGACATACAATATTTTTAGTGCAACGCAATCTGACTTCCAAAAATCCCTAGGAAAGAATGGCCCTGACTAACATTAACCTATACGTTTCACAAATCACTTACCTCACAAAAATCTTCGTTACTCAAGCTACTGCAATACAGCGAGCGCCACTACTGCCAGCTAAATAAAAGATTCAAACTATGGAAGGCACTAACTACTGATAGGTATAGTTAGCAAATGAAAGATTTTAATAGAGAACAAACAATATATTTACCTTAGTAGTCATAATATATATATATATATATATATATATATATATATATCACTTCATGACACAAATTCTTACAAATTTCAAAACTCCGCAATCTCTCTACTGAAAGTGCTGGCGGCTCACCTCCCACTGTGCAATGCTACGCGCTGTTAGCATCCAGTTGCCACTGCCCAACACTACAATGACAGACAATAATGCAAACCAGCCACAGACAGCACACGGCACATCCTGTGATTTCTATACAGAGCGCTACATGGCGGCAGCGTTACCAATAAAAAAACCTAAACAGCCTACTTACATTTTATGTTTTACATTCCGTATTTTGTTGTACCTTTTTGAGTTTTCTAGCGTTATGTGACAAATCTGTACAGTTTT
The DNA here is from genome assembly GCF_023897955.1 of Schistocerca gregaria. NCBI lineage: Eukaryota > Metazoa > Arthropoda > Insecta > Orthoptera > Acrididae > Schistocerca > Schistocerca gregaria. The sequence continues at coordinate 187,695,618 of NC_064924.1, forward strand.
CTTAATTTTTACGACAACATCCCTCTGTTTCACGTTGCAGATTAACAATTTTCGAATAAAAGCTGAATTAAACATTAACAAATTTTATTTTGCTATAAATACTGTTTTCTTTTGAGTGCACACAGGAGGATAACTACGTATAACAAACATGTTCGGTAGGTTACGAGGCCCTTTATACATGGTGTTACAAAAAGGTACGGCCAAACTTTCAGGAAACATCCCTCCCACACAAAGAAAGAAAATATGTTATGTGGACATGGGTCCGGAAACGCTTACTTCCCATGTTAGAGCTCATATTATTACTTCTCTTCATATCACATTAATCATGGAATGGAAACACACAGCAACAGAACGTACCAGCGTGACTTCCAACACTTTGTTACAGGAAATGTTCATAATGTCCTCCGTTAGCAAGGATACATGCATCCACCCTCCGTCGCATGGACTCCCTGATGCGCTGATGCAGCCCTGGAGAATGGCTTATTGTATCAGAGCCGTCCACAATACGAGCACGAAGAGTCTCTACATTTGGTACCGAGGTTGCGTAGACAAGAGCTTTCAAATGCCCCCCTAAATGAAAGACAAGAGGGTTGAGGCCATGAGAGCGTGGATGCCATGGAATTGGTCCGCCTCTACCAATCCATCGGTGACCGAATGTGATGTTGAGAAGCGTGCGAACACTTCGACTGAAATGAGCAGGAGCTCCATCGTTCATAAACCACATGTTGTGTCGTACTTGTAAAGGCACATGTTCTAGCAGCACAGGTAGAGTATCCCGTATGAAATCATGATAACGTGCTCCATGTAGCGTAGGTGGAAGAGCATGGGGCCCAATCAAGACATCACCAACAATGCCTGCCCAAACGTTCACAGAAAATCTGTGTTGATGTCGTGATTGCTCAATTGCTTGGGGATTCTCTTCTGTTCCGGTTTTATCACAGTCCATGTTTCACTACCATACAAAGCTCTACTCCAGACGTACATCCTTAGAAATTTCTTCCTCAATTTAATGCCGGTATTTGATATTAGTAGACTTCCCTTGGCCAGAAATGCCTTTTTTGCCATAGTGAGTCTGCTTTTGATGTCCTCCTTGATCCGTCCGTCATTGGTTATTTTACTGCCTACGTAGCAGAATTCCTTAACTTCATTGACTTCGTGACCATCAATCCTGATGTTAAGTTTCTCGCTGTTCTCCTTTCTACTACTTCTCATTACCTTCGTCTTTCTCCGATTTACTCTCAAACCATACTGTGTACTCATTAGACTGTTCATTCCGTTCCGCAGATCATTTAATTCTTCTTCACTTTCACTCAGGATAGCAATGTCATCAGCGAATCGTATCATTGATATCCTATCACCTTGTATTTTAATTCCACTCCTGAGCCTTTCTTTTATTTCCATCATTGCTTCCTCGATGTACAGATTGAAGAGTAGGGGCGAAAGGCTACAACCTTGTTTTACACCCTTCTTAATACGAGCACTTCGTTCTTGATCGTCCACTCTTATTATTCCCTCTTGGTTGTTGTACATATTGTATATGACCCGTCTCTCCCTATAGCTTACCCCTACTTTTTTCAGAATCTTGAACAGCTTGCACCATTTTATATTGTCGAACGCTTTTTCCAGGTCGACAAATCCTATGAACGTGTCTTGATTTTTCATTAGCCTTTCTTCCATTATTAGCCGTAACGTCAGAATTGCCTCTCTCGTGCATTTACTTTTCCTAAAGCCAAACTGATCGTCACCTAGCGCATTCTCAATTTTCTTCTCCATTCTTCTCTATATTATTCTTGTAAAGCTTCGATGCATGAGCTGTTAAGCTGATTGTGCGATAATTCTCGCACTTGTCAGCTCTTGCCGTCTTCGGAATTGTATGGACGATGCTTTTCCGAAAGTCAGATGGTATGTCGCCAGACTCATATATTCTACACACCAACGTGAATAGTCGTTTTGTTGCCACTTCCCATAATGATTTTAGATGAAATGCTATGTATCCCTTCTGCCTTATTTGACCGTAAGTCCTCCAAAGCTCTTTTAAATTCCGATTCTAATACTGGATCCCATATCTCTTCTAAATTGACTCCTGTTTCTTCTTCTACAATGAGAAGAATTGAAAGGGCCGATTAACAGCCATCGTTTAAGCTCTTACGCTAATTAAGTGTGATGACTCATGTCACCAGGATACAACTGCCATATCGTCACCATCGACTCTCTCCTTGGCGTACTTGAAATTTTCACACAACCACATCCCATCCAGCAATGTTTGTTACTTTTCTGTAGTAGCATGTTACGTTACAGTTGCAGTGGAATTGTAATGTGTGATAAGACTTCAGACATCTGCTTCTAAACAAACTAAAAATTTAATAATAGAACTTTATTCTTTCGCTATAATAATTTAAACTTTAGTAATAACTCGAGATTTCCTAATAAACGTAAACAGGGTCCGTAATGGGTTGCAATGTGATGTTTGTTTAATCGTGCGATTAGCTAATTTCGATTTAACATTTGTAACATCTGTATTTCATGTCATTTTCAAATCACTCGTAATTTAAAGTAAAAACTAGCCTGACTCCGTCATTTAACGAAGGGATCCGCGCTACAGTGACACCTTTTAAGATCGTATTCTGAAATTTGCTCTATGTACAGCAACATGGATTTACCATGATGTAGCCTTAGAGTTCTATTCCATCTCGATTTGTGATCACAGTTTTACCTTAATAAATACGTAAGGAAGTCGCCAGACTTTGCACCAGTTTGAAATCTTATCAGTATATTTGTACACATATTTTCAGAGAATACTTCATTACAGAAAATCACGTCTATTGCAAAAAACCTGAGGTCACTATTAATGTTGTATACCAGGTCTTCAGTATACAACGAATACAACAAGAGTTTAAACGTACTTCCTTGGAGCACATGTTACTTTTACGCTTGTGAAAGACTCTCCGTCAACATTATTCTGCGTCCTCCCTACCACCGAGCGAGGTGGCGCAGTGGTTAGCACACTGGACTCGCAATCGGGAGGACGACGATTCAATCAAGTCTCCAGCCATCCTGATTTAGGTTTTCCGTGATTTCCCTAAATCGTTTCAGGAAAATGCCGGGATGGTTCCTTTGAAAGGACACGGCCGATTTCCTTCCGAATCCTTCCCTAACCCGAGCTTGCGATCCGTCTCTAATGACCTTGTTCTCGACGGGACGTTAAAAACTAACCACCACTACCTCCTCCCTACCAAGACGTCCACAAATCACTCACTACCTTACGATCGTGATGTGTGATACTAAGTCAAATGCTTTCCATAAATCAGGAATTACTGTATCAACCGTTCTGCCTTAATCCATGACTTTCAGGATGAAATGTGAGAAAAGGGTGACATATTTGAAATTTTCCCTGCGAATCAATTGTTGAAATAGATTTCGTGCTTGCAGCCGGTCGTCGTAAACTTCTTCGCACGATATTTCGGCTTGACAACTGCCAGCCATCTTCAGGTGAGCTGAACGAGGACTGACGAAGACGTTTTTTTTTTCTTTTCTTTAATGTAATTTTAAAACCTGTACAACAGGCAGGCTGTCAGCAGAATTCTATGCTGCTCTTCAGCCATTGGATACAAAATGAGAAAAAACAGAAAGATTACACAAATTGTTGAAATAGATTTCGGGCTTGCAGCCGGTCGTCGTAAACTTCTTCGCACGATATTCCGGCTGGACAACTGCCAGCCATCTTCAGGTGAGCCGAACGAGGACTGACGAAGACGTTTTTTTTCTTTTCTTTATTGTAATTTTAAACCCTGTACAACAGGCAGGCTGTCAGCAGCGTTCTATGCTGCTCTTCAGCCATAGGATACAAAATGAGACAAAACAGAAAGATTACACAAATGTTACAGAACGGTGGGAAAAAAACAGTGGACACAGAAAGACAAACACGGAGCCGTTCACACTTGACGATAGTCCACACTTAAAACTGTTGACACGACACACAAATACGGAAGACGGCGATGGCACAGGTGAACGATGGAGTGCGACGGTGAACACTGAACACTAAACACGACGGCACACACGAGACACTGATGCCGATGATCTCCGGCGCGCGAAAGTCCACGTAGCGTGTGCGAGTCCAGGGACCTGCCAAGAGGGGAAGAAGGGTGGGGGGAGGGGATTGAGAGGGGAGAACAAAGACGCCAATGGCTGAGGAGATGGGAGGAGGAGTAGATGGACAGGAAGGCCGGGGGAGGAGTGGGGTGAAAGGGACGAGGGAGGGAGGATGCCCAAAGGAACAGAGACAAGAAGAGGGAAGGAGGATCAAAGATGGTAGGAGGGGTATATGGAGGGAAGGAGGACATCATCAGGGAGGGTGAGCTCGCGGAAGCCACCTTGGGAGAGGGTAAGTAGGGTAGAGAGATGGAGACCGGGTGGGACGTAGGAATACAGGTGCGGCAGCGGGCGGGGGCGGGAGAGGATGGGCGACACAAGCGGGTGAGGAGGATCGAGTTTGCGGGAGGTGTACACGATCCGTATCCTCTCAAGGAAAAGGAGGAGGTGGGGGAATGGATTGAGATCGTACAGGATCCGTGTGGGGGAGGGGAGACGGATGCAATAGGCATGCGGAGAGCATGGCGTTCAAGGATTTAAAGGGATTTGTAAAAGGTAGCAGGGGCGGAGATCCAGGCTGGATGGGCGTAACAAAGGATAGGGCGGATTAGGGATTTATATGTTTGGAGTATGGTGGACGGGTCTAGACCCCACGTACGACTGGAAAGGAGCTTGAGGAGATGGAGATGGGAGCGTGCCTTGGCTTGGATTGTCTGGAGATGTGGGGTCCAGGAGAGTCGATGGTCGAGGGTGACGCCAAGGTACTTGAGGGTGGGGGTGAGGGCGATAGGACGGCCATAGACAGTGAGATACAAATCAAGGGGGCAGAAAGAAGGGGTGGTTTTGCCTACAATGATTGCCTGGGTTTTGGAGGGATTGACCTTGAGCAACCACTGGTTGCACCAAGCGGTGAACCGGTCAAGATGGGATTGGAGAAGGTGTTGGGAGCGCTGCTAGGTGGGGGCAAGGGCAAGGAAGGCGGTGTCATCGGCAAACTGGAGAAGGTGGTCGGGGGGTGACGGCGGCGGCATCTCCGCCGTATACAAAAGGTACAAAAGGGGGGAGAGGACGGAGCCTTGGGGCACGCCGGCGGAGGGAAAAAAGGTGCAGGAATCTGTGTTATGGATGGTGACGTAGGAAGGACGGCGGGAGAGAACGGAGCCGATCAGATGGACGTAATTAATGGGAAGGGCGAAGTTTTGGAACTTGAAGAGGAGACCGGAATGCCATACGCGGTCACAAGCATGTTCGAGGTCCAGGGAGAGGAAGATTGCAGAGCGACAGGGAATTAAGCTGTTCAGAAAGGAGATGAGTGAGGTGAAGGAGAAGGTCGTCGGAAGAGAAGGATGGCCGAAAGCCACACTGGGTGATGGGAAGGAGGCGGTGCTGGCAGATATGCTGGTGGATGCGGCAGGTGAAGATAGATTCCAGGACTTTGCTGAAGACCGATGTAAGGCTGTTGGGACGATAGGAGGAGATGGTGGATGGCGGTTTACCAGGTTTAATGAACATCAGGATACTTGAGGTTTTCCACAGGTCGGGGTAGTAACCGGTGGACAGGACTACATTGTAGAGCCTGGCCAGGGTGGTGAGGAAAGAGACAGGAGCTTCACGAAAGTGACGGTAGGTGACACGATCGTGACCAGGAGCGGTGTTGCGTTTGGTGCGGAGTGTAGCAATGAGATCCTGTGTAGTGATAGGGGCATTGAGTTCTGTGTGTGCAATGTTGTCCAAGTACTGGATACCAGGCGCTAGGCGAGGGACAGAGGTGTCAGTTCGATCGCGTACATCTGGGAAGAGGGAGTAATCGAACTGGGGATCGTTGGGGATGGAAAATACATCGGAGAGGTAGGAGGCAATGTGATTGGCCTTACTAAGGGTGTCGGGGAATGGGTGATCATCATGGAGGAGAGGATAGTAGTGGGAGGGTTTAGTTCTGGTAAGGCGGCGGAAGGCTGACCAGAACTTGGACGAGTTGATAGGTAGGGTGGCATTCAAACGGGTGCATGTCTGTCGCCAGTCCCGGCGTTTCTTGGCCGCGAGCAAATTACGAATGTGTTGCTGGAGTTGCCGGTGGCGTCGGAGTGTGTCCGGGTCACGCATGTGGAGGAAGGCACGGTAGAGACGACGGGATTCACGGAGGAGGAGGACGGCCTGTGGGGGTTAGATAGGATGGTGGGGGTGGATGGCGACAGCAGGGACGTGGGCCTCCACGGCCTCAGACAAGATCTGCTGGAGTAAGGAGGTGGCATGGGTTACATCGTCAGGGTGGCGGTAGGTGAAGGGGTGGCTATCGACCTGGGTGGAGAGGGTATCCCAGTAGGCAATCGATATACTTTGGGGGAGGGTCATTACGAGGGTCGGGGCGGGGGCGACGACCGTCGGAAACGGTGAGGAGGACAGGGAGACGGTCGCTACCAATAGGTTCCAGGACATCCACCGTTATGCGGCCAAGGAGGTTAGGGGAGGAAAGGATAACATCGAGAGTGGAGTTGGATTTGGGACGAGTGTTCTGGGGGATGGGGATGAGGTCCCCTTGACGAGAGGAGAGGAACCGATGCCACCGCCGTAACTGGGTGGCAGAACGACTATGGATGTTGAGATCGGCGGCGATCACGTAGGAGGAGAAAGTACGGTCAATGTGGGAGAGCAAGTCAAAGGGAATAGGGACGTTAGGGCGGACATAGATGGTGGCGCAGGTGACGGTAAGGCCAGGGAAGAAGAGACTAAGGATCAGGTGTTCGGTGGGGTCGGGAAGGAGAGGTTGGAGCCGTACTGGGATCTGGCGGTGGTGACCAATGGCAACTAAGCCACATGCAATCGGGAGGGGATTATCGGAGCGGTGTGGACGGTGTGGTGGGGTTGGAGGAAAGTTTCATTGAGGACGAAGGCATCCAAGCAGTGGCTGGCAAGGGTGTGCAGGAAGAGGTTCTTGTTGGCTGGAAGGGAGCAGATGTTGTTGAAAATGATACGGTGCTGTCGCTCCATGACAGGGATTTAGACAAGGGGTCAAGACAGGAGAAGGTGAAATGGGCCTGGTTGTTGGAGTAGTGGCATACATTTTCAAGTGGAAAATGGAACGGGCGGCAAGGGAGACCTGTTGAAGGGTGTGAGGGCGCTGGAAAGGGTGGACGTTTTGTAATACACTGGTGAGGAACCTGATGATGTCCTCAGATGTGGGGGGGGATGAAAGGAACTGCCAGGAGGGGTGGGAGCGTCCAGAGGTCGGACAGGTACAGTGAGTTCAGGTGTGGTCAGAGGGGGTCGGGCTTTACACTTTCGGGAGTAGGTGGGAGGGGGGAGATTGCAGGTATTGCAGGAGGGAGGGGATTGTAGGTTAGGGCACTGCCGGAGGAAGTGCGTTTGTTTACAATGCGGGCAGGTGGGAGCCTCGTGGCACTCAGCTGTTGGGTGTGCATTATAGTGCAGACACCTCTGGCAGCGCAGGGATTGAGTAGGAGAACGGGAGGGGTCGACCTTATAGCACTGGTGGAAGAGGAGGGCACCCTCCTTCAAGACGGTCAATGGAGGGGGCGTCCATGGAGAAAACCCGCATAAGGCAGGCGGGGTTGGACGAGTTGAAAATGCGGCAGACCGCCCGCACCTCCAGTGTGGGATGCACCTTGAGCTCCGCTAACACCTCCTCCTCCTGGATTGTCAGACTGAGCTGAGAGATCACAGCGGTGAGGGTCGGCGGGCGACGCGGGGGTTGGGGTTGGCGGGTAGGAGATGGAGAAAAAGCAGGGGTGAGGGAAGCGTTGGGGCCAAAACGGGTGATGGGGAGGAGGGAGAGGATGTCAGTATGGAGGGTAGGGCTGGGGGAGGACATGAGAACGGAATCCCGTCTGGGAGTGAGGAGAGAGACGGGGGCACCAGGGACGTGCTGACGGAGGAGGACAGAGAAATTCTGGGCCTCGAGAAGGGAACGATCCGGACAGGAGAGGAGGTATTTGTATAAAGAAGGGGGGGAGGAGGAGGAAGCGGAGGGAGCAGGGGCAGGAGGGGCGACATCCATGGCATCCTGGGAGGCGGAAGGATGACGGGGCGGGGCCTTTTTGGGAGCAGAGGAGGTGGCGGTGCCACTAGGGCGATTAACGGCGGCAGAAGGGTGGGTGGTGACATGAGGGATGGGAGCTATAGGGAGGTGGCGAGAACGGGCAGGTCCCGGCGTGGACGCAGAAGACGGCGCCGGAGATGATGACTGTGAAGGCGACGGCGGTGGCGGTGACGGCGAAGGCGATGGGGACAGTTGGGCGTGGGCAGTGGCTCGACGGGCCACCACCCTAGCTGGAGCTGCAGTGACAGGCTGGGGGAGTTGGGGGGAAGGATCAGAGGGAGAGGAGCGGGAGGAATAAGCTGGAGAGGGGGCGACAAAGAGCGAAGGCGAAGGGAGAGTGAGAAGAGGAGGGATGGAAAGACGGGGGTGTGACTGGGCACACCATGTAATTGTGGTGCTGGTGGAAGAGGGGGACGTGTAGACTATGGCTGTGGTAGTAGTCTGTCGTAGCGGTGGTGGGGACTGACATGTTGACAAGGATATAGAAACGTACACAGGACAAAAAGGAAAGGGGAAGTAGAAGAAGCAAACTGGGGACAGACGAAGACGAAGACGTTCTCCGTTCCGTCTTATATAGTGCGCTGATAGTACTGCCGCGCATGCGTTGCAGTCGCGGACACAGAAGGACCACACCGCCCAGCAACAGCGTCCTCGCTGCAGTTGCGCAACATTGTATTTCTAATGGACATTCAATGGAGTACGACGAAACTTCGATTTTAGTCACAGCAACAACATTTTGGGACTCCATTATTAAAGAATCCGTTGAAATACGCATTGCTGGAAATTTAATGAACCGGGACAGTGGTTACCAATTGAATAATGCATGGAATCCCGTCATCACAGAAATTCTCTCGAGACGAAGACGCCAGAAGACATCGATACCTGCGGCCAGCGACAATACCGACGGCACCTGAGTTTCGCAGTTCCACCAGCGAGGGCGCTGTTGCTGGGCGGTGTGGTCCTTCTGTCTCCGCGACTGCAACGCATGCGCGGCAGTACTATCAGCGCACTATATAAGACGGAACGGAGAACGTCTTCGTCAGTCCTCGTTCGGCTCACCTGAAGATGGCTGGCAGTTGTCCAGCCGAAATATCGTGCGAAGAAGTTTACGACGACCGGCTGCAAGCCCGAAATGTATATGAAGAATGGTGACATAGTTTTCAGAAGATCGATATCTTTGAAATCTATGTTGACTGGCATGGATGTGATCGTTTTGTTCGAGACATATGTTTGAGTTCAGAACATATTCTAATGTTCTACACCACATGGGTGTACAGGATTTCCGATGGTAGTTTTTTGGATAGTTTCTGCAACCCTTCTTGTAGACGAGTCTTAACTGTTCCCTTCTCCCTACTAAAGGCTACGGTTATTTCTTCGAGGTATCTACGGTGTATTAAGTGTAAAAGAAGAGTAAACCCATCCCAGAACACAGTGTAGAACATGATAGGGATTACATCGGTCCATGACCCTTCGCTGAGTTTTGACGGTTTTAGCTCTTTCAAAAAACCATTGACCCTGATATCAATAAGGTATTTCACAATTCATGTTACACAATTCTTGTTGTTGTAAAGGGGTCTTGGTAAATCGATTTTTGAATAGGAACACGTTTCCGAAAAAGTCAACCAACGACGCTACAGAGAGTCAACGTTATTAACGCCGGCACCTGTAAGTGTATATATATACAGGGTGACCGCCCCGATAGCCGGCACGGTAGCTCAGAATGTTCGGCCAGAGGGTTTAGCTACACTTTAATGAAAAGACTGAGTGAACGGATTGACGAACAACCTGAGCGAGTGTCATCGGACGTCGGCCACTAACAAATTCAACGAACAATATAGAACAAAATGAGATAAAAAAAGATAGCTTACTGGTCAGCGTGATAAATTGTCTTCCTACTGGCCCGGGATCGATTCCCGGCTAGTTCACGGATTTTCTCCGCTCAAGGACTGGGTGTTGTGCTGTCTTCATCACCATTTCATTTCCGACCGGTGCGCAGATCGCCCAATGCGATGTAGCGTCGAATGTAATAAGACCTGGAAAGGCGGCTGCACTGAGTCAATGCGCCAGAGATTGCGCCAAAGAGTATTATTCAGCCGCCCTCACTGGCAGTGCTTGTTGAGAAGTTCCGGAGTGCAGTGGTAGTTCTGAGGTAGGCGTGATCTGTGCTTGTTGAGACGTTGATAGAGTACTAGTTGTTCTGTTGGGTAAGACACCATATGTTATTCGATTGAGCATGTTGTAATGATCAGAGAGTATTTGTCAATATATGTAGGTAACGAATTTTTTTTATTTATTTCAAACTTCCTAACTAATAATGCCTCTTGGTCACAGGTTCAGTCAACAAAGCATCTGGCTTGTGTTCATGTATTAGAGTGTAATTCTAGTTTCTAGGTTCAATCATTGTATTCCTGTTTTTTTTAATTACTTCAGTATAAATGGCGTTTAAAGCATCTTGTCGTATTGAGGAAGAACCGTGCCAGAAGTGTACGTTGAATCACACTTACACACACAGAACAGTTACATTTGTGCTTTGTTGTTTCGTAGCTTTTATAGTTGCTGGGGACTTCATTAATTAATTGTGTTAACGGAAATTTCCTTCATTCTATGTTGTTATTCTATACAGTCAGTTTCCGTACTAATATTAGTAAGGGCCAACCGGTTACGAGACAGCGTAATAGAACAGACAGCTACTAAAACTAAAATTATTTGCATTATATTTAATTAAGCCCCCATGCACATGACGACCGCTGCTTCGGATCGTTCTTTGGAATCCTTTTGATAGTAAAAATAGCAGACAGTAGTATTGTGGTAGTAATTTGTAGTTTAGTAATTGTAGTCTATGTTGCATGTGTAGATTTGGTAATTGAACATTTGTAGTTGTCTTGTCATTCTTCTAATGGTATTTTTGCGGAATTTAATTTTTGATGTCTTGTATAGGGGTTTGACAATTTTGTGCATTTATGAAGATTTCAATTGTTCGTTAATCGTGTTTGTCGGGAAGCATTTTGTGTGAATAGTATTGTTGGTGATAAAGTGTCATATTATGTGTAATTTTCGTATAGGGACGAGTTTTGTATGTTTTGCAAATCATTACGCGATCGATGAAACAGGCAAAAATGATCGTTAGTAAGAATGACGAAGTTGTTAACATGGCGAACTCGCCAACACATGAGAACAGTATAATGAATAGTGAAGTAGAAAACAATTAAATATGTCGGGAAAATAGTCCGGAACCAGGTCCAAATTTTTCTCAATCAAAAAATTCACAGAATACGAGATTAACGTTAGAAGATTCTGAAATAGTATCGATCACAGATAGCTTTACGGCTATGCCGAAGGAAGTTAGTTTTACGGGAAATGTTAGGGGCGTAAAGAATTTCGAATCAGTTAATATGCAGCAGTTGATGAGTGCAATATTATATTTGGGATCACGGTTAGACTCACAAATAGGAACAATTAAAACTGAGATAGGAACAATGGAATCACTGTTAGGATCTGAATTACAAACAGTGGGATCACAAATAGGAACAATTAAAACTGAAATGGGAACACTGGAAACACGGTTAGACTCACAAATAGGAACAATTAAAACCGAGATGGAAACAATGGAAACACGGTGAGACTCACGAATGGGGATATGTTTTAAAAACATGAAAGATGAATTAAAGAAAGAAATAAGAGATGAAGTACAACCGATTTTGAATCCTCACAATAATAGATAAATTTCAATAGAAATCAGACAAAAGTAACAGGATAGAGAACAGGAAGAAAGAGATCACATGACAGTACAAAAATTTTCAGAGTTAAATTTACAACGCGCACACGATGAGGAAGAAATATTTGAAAGAGTCGAGGAATCTGTACCAAATGGCAGAATAAATAACGTAACACAACAGTATGAACAGTTAACTACTAAATGTGTCAATACTGAAACCCGAGTGGCGACACTTACGGAAGACGTAAATGAACAGAAAGAAAAAATTGGTCACTTATAGGAAAAAGTTGAGGAGATTTCAGATAAACTGACGAATCTTAGTTTAATGGGAACAGAGATTCAGACGATACAGCTCCATTGCCATTTGCAGAAACCGAAGAGTACCAGAACATAAATAAACATGTTGAAAATCAGGGAAAATTTAATGAACGCTTTAAAAGGGAATTTGAGGCGTTACGAAAGCAAGTCAAACAAACTGAAAACGAAATCGTAGGAAAAGATAGCAGAAGAAATTTAGAAACACGGATAGCAGAGGGCTTTGAAGAAAATAATTTATTTCATTTACGAGAAGCAACAAGAGAGCGCCAGGCGCGCGAACTTGACAATAATCGACATCGGGACGGGGACAGACGCGGTAGGTCTTTGTCGTCACGAGGCGAAAACTTTGTCTATAAACACTTCTTAACTGTTCGGAAATTTAAGATCATTCGCAATTCTAAGAATGACATACATCCATGTTCATGGCTAGACCAATTTATGTGCGCACTTCCACCAAATTGGCCACTAAGTCACAAACTGGAATTTATGTGCGGCTATTTAAGTCCTCAGGGGTTTCGCTACACTAAGTGAATATGTGCCGTAGCGTGCACAGGGCCCCGAGCTGTAGTAGTGCTGTTCCCCTTTTAGTTTTCTGCACTGCTGCCTAATCTTTTACTATTCTTTGTGTCTTTCAAAACAACTCTTCAACTATCAGTCTATCTAGAGAATCGGTAAAGAATAACCGGATATGACTATTTTACCCAAAAGTGATTTCGGAAATTATCGTTTGGACTTACTGTATTTTCAGCAGCATTCATTCGTAGTTTAAACGAAATTTTACCAGTTTATCTTCGTGACAATATTACTTCATATGTTGACGATATTCTTATTGCTAAACGTTCTTGGAGTAAGCACAACAAAATTTTGGATTCATTATTACGTATTTTTGCAAGAGTTGGCATTACAGTGAACTTGTAAAAATCTGAATTTGGTCGTTCTCAGGTGAAATTTCTTAGTCATATTATTTCTACAGAAGGCATTCTTCCTGATCCAGAGAAACTAGACGCTATTCGTAACTATGCTGTTCCTACTACAAAACGTGATGTTCGTAGTTTCCTTGGTGTCTGTAATTTTCTTCGACGCTTTGTTAAATTGGATAATTTGGCCACACCTGGCTTATGTGAACTATCTGGAAAGAATTCTAATTGGTGTTGGGATGAGGAAGTCCAGTCAGAATTTGAACAACTTCGTGATGCTTTAGTTTATGCTCCACTTCTTTCACATCCGGATTTATTTAAAGATTTTTGTTTGGCGACGGACTCATCATACAAAGGCCTAGGTGCACACTTATTTCAAGAGATAGAAGAAAACGGCGTTGTAGTACAGAAAACTATTGCATTTGGAAGTTGTGTTCTCTCTAAATCAGAAAAGAATTATTCGATTACAGAACTTGAAGCCTTGGCTGTTGTTTGGGCTTTCACAAAATTTCGCATATTTTTGTATGGCAGACATACTAAGGTTTACACCGATCATCGAGCTCTGGAATTTCTTATGTCACAAAATTAACACATGGAAGATTGTCACGATGGGCGCTGTATCTACAGGAATTTGACTTTAGTATTGTTTACACACAGGGTTCTTCAAATATTATCGCGGGTGCTTTATCACGTGCACCTATGGGTTTGAAACAAAGTGCTGAGGAGGACTGCAAAGAAAACAATTATTGTTTGATGTATATTCAAGGTGTTGCGTTGGAAAATTTTATTTCGTCTTCGCTCCAGGACATCGCTAAGGAGCAAAACAAGGATCCAATCTGGAAGGACATTAAGGAAAAGTGCAGAAGAAAGGAAAGTGTAGCGGTTAGACAGTCTTATTTGGTTCGCAATGGTATTCTTTTTAAACGAAAATCGGTCGACAAATCTGTTTGGTTAGTTTGCATTCCTGATGAGTGGGTTAATAAATTGATTTGGTATACACATTTCAGTTATGCACACTTTGGTCTCAGAAAATGCTTTCATAAATTACGGGAAAATTGCTACTTCAGTAATATGGAAAAACGTATTCGATCTGTTCTTGCCAAATACAAATTATGTCAGAAGGCTAAGCCGCCAACTATTTCTCACAGAGCACCATTGTTTCCTATTATTCCAGCGAAATTAAAGGAGATGGCTGCAGTCGATTTGTTCGGTCCAGTGGTTCGTTCTACTAATGGTTTTGCGTACATTTTGGTACGCATTTCTGAAATCGTTCCTTTTCCGCCTTTACGGAAACTGCGGCATTCTGAAGTTGTCTATCTGGCTCTACAAAATATTGCATCTGCGGCTGTTAGAAGAGAAAAATCAGCTAAACGTCGTGGTCGTTTAAAAACCTTGTCAGTTGGTCAGAAGGTGTTACTTAAGTCTCATCGTTTGTCGCACAAAGGAAAAGGCTTGTGTCGCAAATTTTTTCTGCTTCGTAACAGTCCATATAGGGTTCGCAAAATTATTCATGATAACACTGTCGAAGTAGAAACTCTTAAATCACGGCGCTCTAAGGGAATACATCATATATCCAACATTAAAATTTTTGTGGAATGACTTACTTTTGAGAAACTAACAGTTATACGTAAACACGCAGAGAATACAAGGATACCACGCTGTGTTCTGGCGGCGGCACATACTCAAAGCAACAGTCAAGTCCGCGCGCCGAACAAGGCAGTCGTTGACCGCAAACAATAACTTCCTGCGTCACGCGTAACTACAGCTGATCGAGCGCTCAGTGTGAATGCACTGACAGCAGTAAACAAATACACAGTCTAATTTCTCGGAATAAATTCAGTATAAAGCTATAGTGACTTAATAAATTATGTTATTAACATTCAGTATTTTTCAGAATACTGTTGTATAAAATATTTAAGAACTTCAGGTAAACTCTGTGTGTGTCCGACGTTAAGAGGACTTGCTATCGAGAAAATATCAGGAAGCATGTAATTTCGAAGAAGAAAGTAGTAAACTAAAAAGGTAACTATTAATTGAGTTTATTTTTCAGGTAACATATTCCACTTAGATAAGTACTTTTGGTGTAATTTGCTGCTCGCGATTACGTGATTTATACTTTGTGCTAAATTTTATGTTCTATGAATTTACTTGTAAAGCGACGTGCTTGCGTACATTTACTAATTTTGACAATGATTATAAATGAACAGGGTTGTTATTTATGTATATAATGCATCGCTTTGCTACACTGCTTTTTCACTGATGTTACATTTTCTAATTATGTGCCTGCTGTGCTTTTTTATTTAAATTATAATTGTCGCCTGATTAATTGTGCTGATATGGTTGTGTATGTAGGTTATACTTTGTGATTTATCTGTTTGCGCCTTCATGTTTGCTTATTGGGATTACATATGAACATTTATTTTCGTAGGCTGGTATGATGCTAATGACCTGTTTATTATGTAAGATAGCTATTTGGTGCTTTGCTTATGGATTGCATATTTACACATTTAGGTTTTGTTGTCATAACTACTCTTTAATTTGGTATATAGAAATGCTGATATACGGTGTACGAACTGGGAGTTTAGGTCACACTATGGTATTTATTATAAATTGTTCGCTTGGCAGAGCCTCGTTATAGGGATTGTGCTACATCCACTTGTTAACATTCTGTTCTCTACTAGTATATTTACTCGCTATTGCATGTTTTGCTTACGCTCAGTAGCTTATATTTTAAGATAAGAAAATGAACTGCTATAATTCTACGAACGACATTGGTACAAGAAACTTCATTGAAGTCACATGAGCTGGAGGTTTTATGGAAGCTGTATAAGTTTATGCTAATAGGAAGGAAGCTAACGACATGACATAAAAACACTAGGTTTAGACCATTGACAGTTATTACACTGAATTCTTCGTGAGCAATTGGAATAGCAAGTGACACTTGACACAAGAAATACTCCACATGTTTGCTTCTGTTTTGCCATGATTCTTGAAGTGGTGTACACACTGTGAAATATTACGATCATTCACACTCCGTACTCGTACTTACTTACTGAGGGTTATTCAAACTAAAGGCTGTTAGATATCATGTATGCATTTCTTTTACTTAATGATGGACAAAGTAACCAAAATATATTTTATAAGTTTTGGTGGATAAGAGGTAAAGTATGTAAGGAGCATTTTTTTTTTTTGTTTATATGGAACAAGGAGGATGAAGATGGCTGACTAGAACACTCAAGTAGAAGGAAGATTGTCTACACACACTGTGTTAAATCAATAAGCAGTATATACTTTTTTTGGAGAGAGGAAGTAATTGTATATATTGGCACAATGACAGTTGTTCAGCAACCCAACATTTCGAGTTGGCTTGGCAAACATTGGTTTTGACATGATGACTATGACGTGGACTGACTATTATTGACTGTTATACACTGTACCACTACTACTTGATACACATATTGAGCATCAAATTTTGACAGAATTGCATTTACACAGTTAACACTACTCAATTACACAGTAGTACTTAAATGTGAATGAAAGATGAGTGAGTGTGTTTTGTGTGTTTTCGTTTCCCAATCCCAAATAATTGGTACCGACCTATCTCCTAAATATTATTTTACTTGTTTGTTGTGGCTTGCACTGACACCCATAAATATTATAGGTTTACTGCTATTAGTGTATTGTAATAGTTAATATGACAATTATCTGATATCATTTGCGTGTTTGCTGTAATTTGTATGTTTAGTGTAAGAACATTGATAATGATTTTGTAAAAGCAATTGTGTGTGCATTCAAACTGCTGTTCGTGCTTACACATATTAACATTGGTGGGTGCCACTTGGAAATGTTTAATTACCGCTGATAAACTCTGATGAACTGTCTAATTAGTGATAGTGAATATTATGGACTGTTATCTGCACTTGTTCAACATTTATGGGTGCCACTTGGAAATGTTTAATTTCTGCTGATAAACTGTGGTGAACTGTCTAATTAGTGATAGTGAATATTATGGACTGTTACCTGCACTTGTTCAACATTGATGGGTGGCACTTGGAAATGATTAATTTCTGCTGATGAACTGTCTGATTAGTGATAGTGAATATTATGGACTGTTACCTGCACGTGTTCAACTTGGTGCGTGCCACTTGGAAATGTTTCATTTCTGCTTATGAACTCTGATGAACTGTCTGATTAGTGATAGTGAATATTATGCACCTGTTCAACATTGCTGGGTGCCACTGTTGGAACTGCTACTACTGGAATGATGTCACTTGTTGGTGTCTGCACCTGTTCAACATTGCTGGGTGCCACTGATGGAACTGCTCTACTGAAATAATGTTACTTGTTGTTGTCTGCACCTGCTCAACATTACTGAGTGCTACTGATGGAACTGCTTCTACTGAAGGGGAGTGTCACTTGTTGGTGCCTGCACCTGCTCATCACTGCTGGGTGCCACTGATGGAACTGCTTCTACTGAGATGATGTCACTTGTTGCACCTGCTCGCCATTTTTGGGTGCCACTGTTGGAGCTGTTTAAACCCTGCTGGTGAAATGTTATGAGTCTACTATTTGCACCTGTTGATCGTTGCTGGGTGTTACTGCTGGAACTGTCAACTACTCTGAGGAGTCCTACTTGTATATTGAACTATTGAATGGATTTTATGTGAATATTTGTATAAACTGTTTTTTTGCGTGTTTACTGTGTATGAAATGTTATGAGACTCTTACCTGCACCTATTCGTTATTGCTGACGCTATTGACTGAATTGTTTAACCACATGATACTTGTGTAAACTATTATGTAAAATCATATGTATGCATGCACTTGTATTCCTTACTGTATTTTATACATTAAGTTATTGAAGGGTCAGTGCAAAGCCAAAATTTATTTAGTTATGTGGTATTTACTTATTTAATATTATCTTTTATTATTGTCACTAATTTTTGGACGAATTTGGTGGTATTTTCACCACCAATTCTGGCAAAAATACCATCAAATTCTAGCTCGTGGAGGAGGGGCATATGAAAGGTGGCTGCACTGAGTCAATGCGCCAGAGATTGCGCCAAAGAGTATTATTCAGCCGCCTCCAATGGCAGTGCTTGTTGAGAAGTTCCGGAGTGCAGTGGTAGTTCTGCGGTAGGTGTGATTTGTGTTGCTGAGACGTCGATAGAGTACTGTTGTTCTGTTGGGTAAGACACCATATGTTATTCGATTGGGGATGTTGTAATGATCAGAATGTATTTTTCGTCAGTATATGTAGGTAACGAATTTTTTTATTTATTTCAAACTTCCTAACTAATAATGCCTCTGGTCACAGGTTAAGTCAACAAAGCATCTGGCTTGTGTTCATGTATTAGAGTGTAATTCTGGTTTCTAGGTGCAATCATAGTATTCCTGTTTTTTTAATTACTTCAGTATAAATGGCGTTTAAAGTATCTTGTCGTATTGAGGAAGAACCGTGCCAGATGTGTACGTTGAATCACACTTACACACACAGAACAGTTACGTTTGTGCTTTGTTGTTTCGTAGCTTTTATAGTTGCTGGGGATTTAATTAATGAATTGTGTTAACGGAAATTTCCTTTCATTCTTTGTTGTTATTCTATGCAGTCAGTTTGCGTACTAATATTATTAAGGGCCAACCGGTTACGAGACGGCGTAATAGAACAGACAGCTACTAAAACTAAAATTGTATGCATTATATTTAATTAAGCCCCCATGCAACCTGCAGTAACGTGGCCGGACCTGCCCCGCAAGGGGCCTCCCGGCCAATGACGCCAATCGCTCATTTCCATTTTTTTTAATGCAGGGTGATCCCGTGATGAAATCACAAACTTTTTGTGCTGATGGGTGTGGTGTCACCGCCAGACACCACACTTGCTAGGAGGTAGCCTTTAAATCGGCCGCGGTCCGGTAGAATACGTCGGACCCGAGTGTCGCCACTATCAGTGACTGCAGACCGAGCGCTGCCACACGGCAGGTCTAGAGAGACTTCCTAGGACTCGCCCCAGGTTTACAGCCGACTTTGCTAGCGATGGTTCACTGACTAAATACGATCTCATTTGCCGAGACGAAAGTTAGCATAGCCCTCACCTACGTTATTTGCTACGACCTAGCAAGGCGCCATATTCAGTTACTATTGATATTGTAAATCAAGTATTGTTAAGAGCGACGTTCGTCTTTAATGGATTAAAGTTAAGTATTTCAACAGGTACGTGAGTTGTTTCTAAATTCTAATTTCCTTGTCCTGTTCCAGACCTCACGACAGCCTGCGTGAACTAAATCGCGTGCCTTGCGGCCTCCTCGGTGTTGGCTCTCCTGTCAACCACAACAATGGGGAATATAAATTATCAATTTGAGAGTAAGAGTCCCTGTACTGGAAACGACCGAGTTGGAAGTTATAAGCGAAAACTGTTCTGATAGTGGAATACGTTTACCGACTCTGTTGTTCCTAAGAGTGTAGGATAGGAAACTCTCGGAGATGGTAGTATGGACCGAAACAAGCGAAAAATTTACCGCAAACGTGGCCTCTAAAATGCGTACCAGACGTAGTGTGAGCACTTGTTCATCTTCGCTATTCTTAAACACATCTCTTCCGTTGAACAAGTACTCATAGCTCTTAAGGTACACATTTTAGAGCCTATATTTACTGGATATTTTTTTTCTTTTTTTTTCTTTTTGCTCAATACTACTGTCTCTGAAAGCAGCCTGTCCTACAGTTTTAGTAATGATATTTTCCACTGTCAGAAGAATCAGAACTGTATTCGCTTATAATTTCGACTCGTTCGTTTCCATTTCAGAGACCTCACCCCAGACTGACAAATTTATCCATCTGTATCATCGAGATTTAACGTGACCAGTAAACATGAACTGTAAATGCATACCAGAGGAACTAAGAGGAATTGTTTATCTTCGCTACTGTTAAACGCATCTGTTTCATTGAACAAGTGCTCATAGTTCTTAAGGTATGCATTTTATAGGCTCTAATAGTCTGCAACATCGTCATGGATTCAATCTGTACATACAAACATTTATAGGCGCCGGTTCCTGTGATTCGCACATTCTGTAGCGGCATTGGATGACATTTCCGGTCATGGGTACCATTGTAAAACTTGATTTGCAAAGTCCCCTTTAAGACCTCGAGGAGTGTGTAAGATCAAATGTAAAACACACTGTGCGACACTCATTGTTTTGCAATTTTCCTTGATTTCTCTCCGCAAGAGAAACTATGAAAATGGACTTCAGCCTTTGGGATTTCTGGTTTTCTTTTGCTGCCCTCTGTTTTAATTTGTCTCATCCTAAAATGTATGGACACTGTCTATCGTATCACTATCATCTTTTACATTTGACAAGAATTTCTTTGAGTTTTGAGGGAGCCCTTTAGAAACTATTCTGCTACGGTAGTCGTTAATGGTTCCAAGAATTGCTCTTCGGAAGAAGGAAGAAATATTACGGCGTGGAGTACGGACGACGACATAGTCTTGCGAGGCAGAAACAAACTCAAATAGGAGAACAATGGTATTTCAAATACACTACGTATCAAAAACTAAAGCACTCAGAACACAGTGTCAGACGTCAGTGTAAATCCATACGTGAATCTGCGGATGTTGTTGTGCTCTTCAGTCCTAAGACTGGTTTGATGCAGCTATCGATGCTACTCTATCTTGTGCAAGCTTCTTCATCTCCCTGTACCTACTGCAGCCTACACCCTTCTGCATCTGCTTAGTGTATGCATCTGCGTCTCCCTCTACGATTTTTACCCTCCACACTGCCCTCCAATACTAAATTGGTGATCCCTCGATGTCTCAGGACATGTCCTACCAACCGATCCCTTCTTCTAGTCAAGTTGTGCCACATGATCCTCTTCTCACCAATTCTATTCTTAACCTCCTCATTAGTTATGTGATCTACCCATCTAATCTTCAGCATTCTTCTGTAGCACCGCATTTCGAAAGCTTCAATTCTCTTCTTGTCTAAACTATTTATCGTCCTCGTTTCACTTCCATACACGGCTACACTCCATACAAATGCTTTCATATCTATACTCGATGTTAACAAATTTTTCTTCTTCACAGACGCATTCCTTGCCATTGCCAGTCTACATTTTATATCCTCTCAACTTCGACCATCGTCAGTTATTTTGCTCCCCAAATAACAAAACTCCTTTACTCCTTTAAGTGTCTCATTTCCTAATCTAATTCCCTCAGCATCACCCGACTTAATTCGACTACATTCCATTATCCTCGTTTTGATTTGGTTGATGTTCATCTTATACCCTCCTTTCAAGACACTGTCCATTCCGTTCAACTGATCTTCCAAGTCCTTTGCTGTCACTGACAGAATTACAACGTCATCGGCGAACCTCAACATTTTTAATTCTTCTTCATGGATTTTAATACCTACTCCGAACTTTCCTTCTGTTTCCTTTACTGCTTGCTCAATATACACATAGAATAACATCAGGGAGAGGCTACAACTCTGTCTCACTCCCTACCCAATCACTGCTTCCCTTTCATGTCCCTCGACTCTTATAAATGCCATCTCCTTTCTGTACAAATTGTAAATAGCCTTCCGCTCCCTGTATTTTACCCCTGCCACCTTCAGAATTTGAAAGAGAGTATTCCAATCTACATTGTCAAAAGCATTCTCTAAGTCTACAAACGCTAGAAACGTAGTTTTTCCTTTCCTTAATCTTTCTTTTAGGATAAGTCGCAGGGTCAGTATTGCCTCACGTGTTCCCACATTTCTACGGAATCCAAACTGATCTTCCCCGAAGTCGGCTTCTATCACTTTTTCCATTCGTTTGTGAAGAATTCGCGTTAGTATTTTGCAGCTGTGACTTATTAAACTGATAATTCGGTAATTTTCACATCTGCCAACACCCGCTTTCCTTGGGATTGGAATTATTTAATTCTTCTTGAAGTCTGAGGGGATTTCGCTTGTCTCATACATCTTGCACACCAGATAGTAGAGTTTTGTCAGGACTGGCTCTCCCAAGGATGTCAGTAGTTCTAATGGAATGTTGTCTACTCCAAGGGCCTTGTTTCGACGCAGGTCTTTCAGTGCTCTGTCCAACTCTTCACGCAGTATCGTATCTCCCATTTCATCTTCATCTACATCCTCTTCCATTTCCATAATATTGTCCTCAAGTACGTCGCCCTTGTATAGACCCTCTGTATACTCCTTCCACCTTTCTGCTTTCCCTTCTTTGGTTAGAACTGGGTTTCCATCTAAACTCTTGATATTCAAACAAGTGGTTCTCTTTTCTCCAAAGATCTCTTTAATTTTCTTTTACGCAGTGTCTATTTTACCCCTAGTGAGATAAGCCTCTACATCCTTACATTTGTCCTCTAACCATCCCAACAATTTTGCACTTCCTGTCGATCTCATTTTTGAGACGTTTGTATACCTTTTTGCCTGCTTCATTTAATGCATTTTTTATTTTCTCCTTTCATCAATTAAATGCAGTATCTCTTCTGTTACCCAAGGATTTCTACTAACCCTCGTCTTTTTACCTACTTGATCCTCTGCTGCCTTCACTATTTCATCCCTCAAAGCTACCCACTCTTCTTCGACTCTATTTCTTTCCCCCCATTCCTGTCAATTGCTCCCTTATGGTCTCCCTGAAACTATGTACAACCTCTGGTTTAGTCAGTTTATCCAGGTCCCATCTCCTTAAATTCCAGCCTTTTTGCCGTTTCTCCAGTTTTAATCTACAGTTCATAACCAATAGATTGTGGTCAGGGTCCACATCTGCCCCTGGAAATGTCTTACAATTTAAAACCTGGTTCCTAAATCTCTATCTTACCATTATGTAATCTATCTGATACCTTTTAGTATATCCAGGGTTCTTCCATGTATACAACCTTCTTTCATGATTCCTGAACCAAGTATTAGCTATGATTAAGTTGTGCTCTGTGCAAAATTCTACCATACGGCTTCCTCATTCATTTCTTAGCGCCAATCCATATTCACCTACTATGTTTCCTTCTCTCCCTTTTCCTACTGACGAATTCCAGTCACCCATGACTATTAAATTTTCGCCTCCCTTCACTACCTGAATAATTTCTTTTATCTCATCATACATTTCATGAATTTTTTCGTCATTTTCAGAGCTAGTTGGCATATAAACTTGTGGATGTGTAAATTATTACAGACGCTATTCTCTGTGACAGGTAGAACTGCCACATGAGAGAACAACACTATTGTTAGCGGGACTGGTAGTGTATAAAAGAGGCGCGAACAGGTCAGATGAAGACTCGGAGAAGCCACGTACAGTTGCGAGACAGCCCTATCAGCATCTGCTAGAGTTTAAAAGAGGTTCCATTGTGTGTCTTCATTTGGCCGGCAGGTTGAATAGTGAAATAGTCAGGTTTGTGGGACACTTTCGAGTGAAAGTGGCCTGATCTTCCATGTGAAGTGGAACGTACTGACAGGTCATTAAGTTTCTAATCGACCGCGTCTCATCATCAAAAAGGGAGGATCGCATTATTTTGCACCATCTACAACCTAACCCATTCTAGCCTGCGCCTGCCATCCGAGAATCAATAGACTCACTGTAACATTCTGTCATCTCACACCATTGGCCGGAGACTAGCGGCAGCCAGGCTAGAGAATCACCGTTCCATGCGTAGGCTTCCGTTGTCATAACAACTCAAACGACTACATTTAGAGCAGGAAGCATATATTGTTGATGAACGGCGTCGTATTATTTTCAGCGATGAATAGCGGTTCTGAACTACACCGGACGACCATCGTCAGCAAATATGGAGGTGTGTATATGTCTGTATTAAACCGGGGACCTAAAAAGGACGGAGAGGCTTCTTCCCGCCGTAGCCCTCAGTGGTTCACAACCGGCCACAACAGTCCCCCCACCCCACCGCCATCCAACAGCGAACCCAAGTTTATTGTGCGGTTCGGTCCACAGTGTCCCTCCCCCCCACCCCCGCCCCCGCCCCCACCCAGTAACGTCTCATTCCAGACGAGGGTAGCCCCATGTGTTCGCGGGGTATCGTAATTATTGTTGTAAGCTTACGTGGAAACGGTGTTTCACAGCAATCGACGACACAAAGTAACTGAGACTCAGGCAGAATAAGGAGAACCAGCCCACATCTTCCGAGGTACACGGAAATGGCCTTAAAGACAGTCTAGCCGGCACGCCGGATCTAGGCACTAATCCGTAGATCGGATTCGTGCCGGCGATCGGCACGCCTCGCCGTCCTGCTGGGGAAGCAGCGCGTTAGACCGCGCGGCTAGACGAGCGGGCAAATACAGAGGTGGCTTGGGTAGAAGTCACCTTCTTACAATGTTGTACAGAGGCACAGTGGTATTGATTCTCGTGTCACGGTGTAAGGAGACGTCTGATGTGACTCCAGATCGCGGCTGGTGGTGGTGACTGCTGAAGGCACAACAGTACACAACTGACCTCCTCAGGCCTAATGTGTTATCTCTCATGTGACACTTTCACAAGGCCATATGACAGGAAAGTGGTCATCCGCACACGGCACGTGTCTCTAAGAACTGTCTGCGTTATTTTGAGGTACTCCTACGACCAAAAAGATCACCAAATCTATCCCCAATAGGTCATAAACTCTACCCCAGTGCTAGCATCAAGCATGTCATGGACCATCTACAACAATTGTGTGCCAGGAGGGAAGACAACGGCTTTGTGACACCCTTCCAAACAAAATGAGTGCGTGCTTTCCAGCCAGAGGAGTTGCAACGTCGTTATAATAAGTGGACTCACACTGCCACGTTTATTTTGAAGCTTACTCGATTTTGTAATCAGTGAAAGAGCATCACATACTCTCGCAACCCGGGTAGTTTCATTTAGTTTCCTCCTGCACTTTTGTCCGCAGCTCATGCTCTAGTGCGCTGCCGGCACGGTAACTCAGAATGTCCGGTCAGAGGATTAGGTGCCCTCTGTAATAAAAAAAATCTGAGTTAATGGATTATCGTCGAACTGAAACGGGTGTCTTGCGACGTCCGCCCCGAGCAGAAGCAACGAACAAAATGAGACTACAAAAAAAGTCGCTATCGTTGCCGCGTCGTGATCACGGGGTCCCGGGTTCGATTCCCGGCCGGGTGGGGAATTTTCTCCGCTTGGGGACTGAGTGTTTGTGTGGTGTCACCGCCAGACACCACACTTGCTAGGTGGTAGCCTTTAAATCGGCCGCGGTCCGTTAGTATACGTCGGACCCGCGTATCGCCACTATCAGTGATTGCAGACCGAGCGCCGCCACACGGCAGGTCTAGAGAGACTTCCTATCACTCGCCCCAGTTGTACAGCCGACTTTGCTAGCGATGGTTCACTGCCTACTTACGTCCTCAATTGCCGAAAAGATAGTTTAGCATAGCCTTCAGCTACGTCATTTGCTACGACCTAGCAAGGCGCCATTATCAGTTACTATTCATATTGTGAACTACGTACCGTCAAGAGCGACGTTCATCATTAATTGATTAAAGTCCGTTGTTTCTAAATTCTAATTTCCTTGTCCTGTTCCAGACCTCACGCCAGTCTGCGTGAACTAAATCGCGTGCCTTTCGGCCTCCTCTAATAAAACTGTGTTGGTTCTCCTGCCAACCACAACAGTTTGTGTTGTCTGGATCTTTTCATCATCATTCGTGAAAGTGGCGAGTCTGGACCGTGCAAAGATTGGGAATTCGTTCGGTCACTGATAACCGCACATTTGAACACCCTACAATCTAAATATCATCATACCGCACTTTCATGAGCTTCACTTTTTTGTGGGGCAAAATAGGTCGTGAGTTTTCCGAAATATCTTGTTTTGGCCTTAGATTAGACCTATTTTTCTTATTGTTACATCCGAATACTCATTTTCCTGCCATTTGAGTCCAGTTTCCCCATGTTTCCCTTCCTCTCTTTCAAATATTATACTGGTGGGTGGATAGGCCTACGCGTTTATACATGTTAATCATCAGGATGTACTGAAGTGTTTGTACGGCACTTTGTTAATGTTAACATTCAAACACGAGCGTTACAGCCGCTAATTCCCGCCAATAATACCGCGTCAAGCAGAGGGGAAAAGAGAGACAAGTTACTTTGCGGGCGCGGCTACAGCGTTGTGGAGTGCGCTCCGTACCGGGCCGCGCTGTTTGGCGGCGCATCGACTCGCGTAATTGCCGCTGCGCGGACGTGATTGGCAATTAAAACATACAATGGCGCACGGCATAATATTATGTATTCGCGCGGCGCGGCTCGCTGTGCGGGACGCATATTTATGCCGTGTGTGCGCGCGTGCGGTCTGCGCCATTGAATCCCGTCGATGGGGCCCCACCGCACGCCATTTAATGAGGCGAATTATGTACTGCGAAAAGTAGCGGCCGTGAGAATTGTATGGTAATTAGAGAATTGAAAATAAATCAGTTATTTTTGACCGCAGAGCGTGCATTCAGTAAAAGGGCTTTTTTCCATTTTTATTATTAAAATTTGTTTCTCAGTAGGGAGTTAGCTGCAGCGTGGTGCACTGGTAAATGCTTCGACGCCGGGACGTTTTGTACGTGTCATTGTACTTCAACCATTTTCCCAAAAGCGTCAGTGCACTAGCGATCAGACTGCTAGCATCAACTATGATCTCCGTGTTGCTGGTCGTTCTATTTCCTGCCACAATATGAGCGACAGGTGATCAGCGCAATGCGGTTCACACGACGAGTAGTCGAAGCGATTCTCAGAAGTGCAGAAGTGCCATTTCCTGGATCATAAGACACATCCAGAACTAAAATATGTAATATAATTTCACGATCGATCATCGAAGTGAGGTAGATCGCGCCAACCACAACAAACTGTGTACGCAAGACATAAAATGATTGCTTGCTGACTCCGTTAATAGCATACGGTCCTGAGATTCTGATGTAGGGTTCCTATGAAATATCAATATTCTGAATGCCAAAACCACTTTAATACTTTCCCCAGTCTTTTGCTTCCTTGAATTGATGATAGATAGCAGCTGAAGATCAGTACGATAATAGTCTGACTAATTCAAAAAAGCCAGCCGAAGTGGCCGAGTGGTTCCAGGCACTTCAGTCTGGAACCGCGCAACCGCTACGGTTGCACGTTCGAATCCTGCCTCGGGCATGGATGTGTGTGATGTCCTTAGGTTAGTTACGTTTAAGTAGTTCTAAGTTCTAGGGGGCTAATGACCTCAGATGTTAGGTCCCATAGTGCTCATGGCCATTTAAACCAATTCAAAAACTATATCACGTATTAACAACGGAAAATGGTGAGCAATATTGCAATTCAGTTACATTACTCTTTTGAAAAATAATGTTTCTTTAGAGATTGCCGGAGGGTAGACGATTATGTTTTGCATACACAGATATAACCCAAATGCATCAGTTGAATTTATATTTCTAAAATATAGACAGTAGTACTAAATTCTCCATAATATAAGTCTAGTTCTGTAATCAGCAGGAATATTCGGTTAAGATGACACGTATCACACATAAATTCTCACTCGTTTTAAATTCCAAAAGAATTTTAAATTACTTCATTTTGCTAAGGTATCAGACAAGTATATGTAAACGATAGTGGCCTCAAATATTACTGTTACCATTTTACAAAATATTCAAACAAATTTAATATTCGTCAGAAAAATTATTTTAAGTTAATTATAAATATCACCTCCATCAGGAATTGGGCCATCTACTTACTTCCACTTCGTTTAAGATTGATCGAGTCATCTGTACGTGAAGACAGTTTTCTTTTGGTTGATAGGCTACTGTTTCATTGCTTTAGTGGCTCTTTCATCTGGCGTATGGTGTATGTGTCCTTCCCACCTTGGCCGATATTTGGAAAGACAGCCTTTCCCGGCTATTTTAATTCACGAAATCTTCTCGGTTTATCTCGAGAATTTTGGCCTCGTGTTTTTCCAACGTTTCGACGAGTTACCTAATCGTGATCTTCAGGCGAAGTGTCGGGTTAATGTCTGGTTTGTTCCCTTATAACTGGTGGATTGCAGATTCTTCTGCAGAGGGCCCAGCGGGCCATATTGTGTCATTTATATTTTGCTTACACAGTTCAACTAGAACGTGATTTCTATGTTTATCCCTTAAAGTATCTCCAGCCACGTATCTAAGGAAGTTCATTTCCCATCCTTCTATTCTCTCTTCATCCATCTTCTTACAGGTCCTGTTTTCGCGTCCATAGGAGAGTACAGATACAGCTATGAGTTCGGACAACTTCACTAAATTCTATGAAGTTTCTTATATGTGCCAACCTGAGACAGTTGTGGCAGATTCTAACTGACAGTACATAGTGGAGCTCTTCATATCGAATACCCATGCAAAAAGACTTCCTGGGGCAGTTGTTGCCTACCAAAGGTTACTGTATATGTTTCCGATTTCATTTCAGATCTAAAATTGTTAAAGGTTACAACGATTTCATTTCAGACCTAAAATTGTTGCAGAATATTGCTCTCGGAAGTCACGGTGCATTGACAACTTCTGATAAAAGTTCCTCCGTCGATACGTAAGTGATGGACATCCTACCTGTGGACCAAATTATTCGGAGTGTAAGCTTTGAATTCCCTCGACTTTAGAAAAATTGACTATTCTTATCTTGTTAATATCTGTCCCTATACTTGTCTTTACTTTGTTTTTCCCCGTCCGTTTGATTTTGAAAATCTGAACGCGTTTCTCGTCTTGACGCAACAATTTTCGTAGTATCATGCGGTGGATGTGGCTAATATTTGACTCTCTTCCTCCTATGTGGACAAAGTATGATCTGTTGTCCATCCTGAAACAGAAATTGCTTTGTCAGATATTCCGCCTGATCGTATTCTGATTCGGTGTACTATTATATATGCACTGCTGACTTTGTTTCCTAGTTCTGCTGTTGGCTTACCTTTCTGTACAAAACTTCCGTTTCCAATCTCAAGCATTTACCTCCAGCGTCACCTACTCCTTCCTCATTTGGCCTTTTCGAAGTCACGCTGGATTCAACAGTCTGGCGATCGTATGTCGTCTCAACAAGTACTACGCCACCATAGAACGTACTTACAGATGCAAATTCTGCTTCTCTGAGGACTTACAGCTGTGCTGCTTCAGTTAGCAGCTCTGCGTATCCAAATAGTAGGCCTCCTCCCTCGCCGTTGTCAGTAGCGGTTGAGTCGCTGTAGATCGAGCCAGGCGTTCGGCAATATGAACTACAGCTAATAGTGGATCTGGTATCGGGCGCCGCGGAGGTTGAATACCCGCCGAGGAGATTAAGTTACAGAAGGATGCCACGATGTTCGGATCAAGGATTTACTTCAAAGTTTGAACACTTTCAGTATTCCATTAGGACTAGATAGTATGCAAGCAGTAAGGCTTACAACTTAGGCGATTTCGATAAAATCAAGAGATATCAGTGATGAACCGTTGCGTTGCTATCCAGAGTAGGAAACGGTTATGTTCGAGTTGCTCAATCGGTAGATCGCTGTACAGAGCCCCATTCACGTTTTTTAATTAATTTTTTTTCAACAGTATTCACATTACATCATACATTATTTCATTATATCTGAAAGATAATATAGTGGAAAGATACGTGTATTTGCATGTATTTCTATTGAATTTCACTGTTTACTAGTTTTCGTTTTTACGAGTGTCACTCCAAAAGAAATGCACACTGTTTATGTAAAAATACAGTTTTCATTCTGCACGTGTGAATGTTTTACAGTGTGTAGATACATCCTTCTCTCTTGTTTTCGAACTTAGTTCAACCTGTTCCCGCCGGACGATGTGGCCGAGCGGCTGTAGGCGCTTCATTCTGGAACCGCGAGACCGCTACAGTCACAGGTTCGAATCCTGCCTCGGGCATGGATGTGTGTAACGTCCTTAGGTTATTTAGGTTTAAGTAGTTCTAAGTTCTAGGGGACTGATGACCTCAGCTGTTAAGTCGCATAGTGCTCAGAGCCATTTGAACCTGCCGTCACAGCATGTCTTCAAGATGGCTGCTACACTTGACGTTCGTCAGAAGCAACGTGATGTCATAGAATTCCTGTGCTGTGAAAAGGAGACAGTGGGAAACATCCACAAGAAGTTGAAAAAGGTGTATGGATATGCTGCTGTCGATCGCAGTACATTTAGTCGGTGGGCAAGCAGGTTACGTGATGAAAGTGGGCACGGCAATATTGAGGATTGTCCTCGCAGCGGCTGGCTTTGTACTGCACACACTCCATACAATGCGCAGTAAGTTAACGAATTGGTGACTGCTGACAGACGCATCACAGTGAACGAATTGTCACGCTACGTTTGGATAGGGGGAGGAAGAATACTGAAAATGTTGGCGTTAAGAAAGGTTTATGCCAGGTGGATTCCCAGGATGTTGACAGTGGCTCACAAAGATACTCGGATGGAGAACAGTGAAACACCTGCCTTACAGTCCTGACCTGGCTCAGTGTGAGGTCCATCTAATTGGGAATCTGAAAGACTTTCTCCGTGGGGCAATGTTTGAAGATGATTCCCTTGTGCACGCTGCCAAACTGTGGCTCCAACAGGTTGGTCCAAAATTTTACCTTGCGGGTATACAGGCACTGATCCCTAGATGGCGTAAGGTAGTGGAGAGGGATGGAAATTATGTGGAGAAATGAAAATATTGTTCCTAAAGGATGTATCTACACAATGTAAAACTTTCAAACATGTAGAATAAAAGATGGATTAAAAAAAAGTGTATTTCCTTGGGAGTGACCCTTGTATAACACATATAACGCGTCATTTATTACCAGAGCAATTTAAAGACATTATCAAGCGCCTTCAGACTTGTTCATTTTTGGCTGGCAGCGAACAAGAAATTGTTTCTCCTTATGACGCCATTAAAATACACTCAATTGTACATTGCCAGTTATCGGCACCGATTATGTTGTGCATGGTTTCCATCCAAACTGTCGGAAGAAAGAGAAACTTTTAAAACTGTCAAAGAGTTTTGTTTCTTCCTTAGAAACTGTGAAGATTCTTTGTGCCTGCGAGACAACTACATTCTATCCATTCTATCGACATAGTAGATGCTATTTTAATTTGTGCTATCCGTATCCGTGCGAAAAATATCATACCCGCGGGTATATCACTAGCACTCAATGTATTAAGAGAGAAGAATACCCAGCTATCCATCGATTACGGAGCTTCAAACCTAACCACATGACGGCCGCCATCTCGTGGACGTTATATTTCAAATGTGTTACGACCCGTGGCTCTACCCTTCATTCTGTCCCTGCGAAACCTTACATTTCAGCAGGATACTACACGGCCGCGTGTTGCAGGTCCTGTACGGGCCTTTCTGGATACAGAAAACGTACGACTGCTGCCCTGCCCAGCACATTCTCCATATCTCTCACCAATTTAAAACGTCTGGTCAATGGTGGCAGAGCAACTGGCTCGTCAAACTACGCCAGTCACTACTGTTGATGAACTGTGGTATCGTGTTGGAGCTGCATGGGCAGCTGCACCTGTACATGCCATCCAAGCTCTGACTCAATGCCCAGGCGTATGAAGGCCGTTATTACGGCTAGAGGTGGTTGTTCTGGATACTGATTTCTCAGGATCTGTGCACCCAAAATTGTGTGAAAATGTAATCACATGTGAGTTCTATTATAATATATCTGTCCAATTCAATATCCGTTTATCATCTGCATTTCCTCTTGGTGTAGCAATTTTAATGGGCAGTAGTGTAGTATGGTTTGCTACTAGTACATATGCTATCCTGATAGACAGCTAAATGAGCAGTGTTTGAAGTAAATCGGTGATCCGAAGGTCGTGGCCAACCCTTACTAGTCGGCCGCTAGAAGGCACCGCTGCCGCACTTCTGCTGCTCGTACGGTGAGAGCGCCGCCATCTCGCCACATGAATACGGCGACAATCAGGCGCACAACGCGGCCGGTATTCAATCCTTACAGCGCGCATCGGGTCAGGGCTATCGTCATGTGTCGAGCCAAAAAATAATGCAAAGTCCACACCTCAAAGCATCCACTCCGTAAAATAAAATAACACAACATAACCCACCCCGAGAGGAGAAGCACTCCAGCGGTGGAACTACACACACCTCGGAGTAATGGCATCCTGTTGATGGACGAGATTGCGTGAGTGAGTTGCTGCCGGTCAGTTCAGCGGCCGCGCATGCTACATTCGGTTTCATCTCTCCTGTGATAGGACTAGTTGATAACCACGGGTCTTGGCTTCTCTCTCCACTGCTCTCGGCCTTGTTGTCACTGTTGTGGCGATGGCATAGCGTACGGCCGAGTTGTCATCTGCGTTTTCTGTCCTTGTCCTGGTCTGTTGTCTTGTCCGCAATCTGTCGGTCGCGTTTCGTTCACTTACCGTTAGTTTGGGTTACTCCTCCGCAGGTGTGTCTCCCGTCAGGCGGCTTCTTCCGTTTCTCCGTTCATCCTGAACTCCGATGTGAGCACCCCTGTCAGGATACACACAGGTATACCGCTGGATGTATTGGTTGCGGAACATGTAGCGAGTATTCGGTTCCAAGAAGTAATCCACGGCGCACTTTGCGGAACGTCCACACTGGCTCAGAGTCGTAAGTAAACTGAGGAAGTGAAGTTACCAATTCTCGAACTATCCAGCCCGTTCCACCGAAGGAAAGAAGATTTTGTTTAACGTCAGGTCATTAGAGACGGAGCACAAGCTCATATTCGTTGACCGGCCTCGCTCAGTGTGTCTCCCAGAGCCGCGCGGGATTAGCCGAGCGGTTTCAGGCGCTGCAGTCATGGACTGTGCGACTGGTCCCAACGGAGGTTCGAGTCCAGCCTCAGGCACGGGTGTGTGTATCTGTCGTTAGGATAATTTAGGTTAAGTAGTGTGTACGCTTAGGGACTGATGACCTTAGCAGCTAAGTCCCATAAGATTTCACACACATTTGAACATTTGTCTCCCAGATTTGACATCGTCTGACACCTGTTAAAACACCACTTCTTTGGACACGTATGTCTCGGAAAAGTTTCTTCCTTTTCTGCTTCGTTAGGACCCTTCAGGATCACGTGTGGCTTGTTCTGCACGTCTTCTTTCTTCCCAATACCTCTTCATTCTCTCGCTTCTTATGTTAAGACAAATTAGATTTTGGTGTTCGGCCACATGCGGCCATCTACCAATCCTTCATAGTTCTCCATGTCCTGTACTATTGCCTGCGGATTCCTTTCTTTTATTCCTCCATCCTTCCAGTTATCTGTGACCTCCTCCACCTGGCTGATTCCCGTATGACATGTTGCATTCCATATCTTCTTAGTCAACCTCTCCTCGTCCATCCTCATGATGTGCCCAGCAATTCGTAATCTCCTCTTCCGTATCTCGCTCGATATGGGTTCAATATTTTCATACAGCTTCTCCTGTCTTGTTCTGTGTATCCAGATACCCCCACATGCCTCTCAAAATTTTCAGCTCCTCCTTCTCCAACTTTATACAAGCTCTCTTGCAGAGTGTGATCGTTCCTGATGCATACAGAACGGCATTTCTTACAGCTGCTGTGCAACGGCGCAGTTTGGAATTCCGTGACAGATTTTTCTTGCCATATGTTATTTTCATCACATGCCGAAGCTTCTGCAAAAGCTGTGCCCTGTTTACTGCGCTACTGTAGCTCTGTACGCCACCAGTTATCTTCTCCCCTAAATAACGAAATCTTTATACTTTCTCAACCAACTGGACATCTATCTTCCAGTCTGGGAAAAGTTTAATTCTGAAAGGTGACTGTTAAACGGCACTGTCATTTCTTCCCATTATATCTTGTTTCTAGAGGATCTATTGTATTCTAAGCTACTATAATATTTCTATTAATTGATAAAAGCACTGTAGCAACCACATTGCATAATTATTGCGGTGATTCTAAGTCATTGGGGGTCAGTTTTATTTTCCACCAAGATGATAAGTTCCCAGGTGGCCAGTTCTTATATTCCACTCGTCTGCAGGAGAATTAGCCTTCTGGTTTCTAATTTTGGATGGCTAGTCTAGTCTGTGCTGTCCTCTGATGTTCAGAGGAAGATTGACTTTACTTTGCTGGAGACCCATGCTGTCGTGCAGATTATTCAATGGTTAAAGACTGTGGTGATACTGTTTTAGTTTATTAACTGTGATCGAACTTGTGGGGAGTTGCGACAGTTTCGCACTGCTTACCTGAGAGTACTCCGCGAGTACACATGGTTCGATGTGCTTGCGTATCGTAAAATGGACGCCAATACGTGCCCAATATTTAGTTGAATGGTAGCTTGTTATGGCATAGTATAGTGTCTTTCTCTTCTTGGTGTTGTAAGCTCAATGTTGACACCCTCTTATGAAGTATGATATAGATTTTCTTCTTTTTGAAGAGTCGTGAGATGACAACGTATTCCACTTATCTGTAATCAATGTGAATCTGGTACTTGTAGAGCACCTATTCCGTTTTGCAGCTTCCTTTATTTGTATGTTGGTACAACACTAATCTAAGTTGTACAAATTCTTTCACATATGTTTCAGGTATGTATGATTGACCTTTGCTATTTAATGCTGGAGAGTGTGCCATTTCGCATAACAGCCTTATTGTTATTGATGGAAGTGTGGTTCACCACTCATGTACATTGTGATGTTGAACTGCCATTAAGAAATGTTAGTAATAAATAGTCCCTCATCTCATACTATGACGTTCGAACTGCACAGAACGGTAGATGGACGAGTGCTGTGTTGCTGATTGCTGTTTGCCAGACACTGTGCGTCACAAACGTCTCCATTACTATGATGTTCTGTAGGAATGAAAAGTCGAATTAAGTTGCTAGCGTACATGAATTAATCATTCTTGTGCATCATATTGGTAACTACAGAAATTGGGTACACTTCTTGAAGTATTTCATATTATAGCTGTTTTGATAACTTATTTAGGTGTAATAAGGGAAGGAAGACTCGTTGAAAGATTGCATTTGACATAGCTAAACTTCCAGAATTTGTAAAAGGGTTGAATATAAAGCCACTGTGACTAAATGAATGGGGGCTGCTCTTTTATCTACTTCCTGTAAAATCATCCCTCTCTCGGTAGCAACCACTTTAGCTGCATAGACCTAAGGTGTGTAAACAGTTACTTTTAGTTATATCTATATATTTGTGTCGATTCCGTCACTAGTGTAAGCCACTATCTTGTCGCCTTATCATTTCTGATATTTACATTGTAAATTATAAATGTTTCAGCTAAAAGCAGGAGAGCAGTGGAGGTGGGAAGCGAACAGTTCAGACACGAACGGCTGAGCACAACTGGTGCCTTTTCATTAACTATTTTGAAGTAAAATGCCCGAACCTCGGTGAAATACTTTATCCGATCGTATCTCGGCTGTATGCAATATTTTGCGATCAAAATTACGCGGTAATGATCAGTTTCAGTTTTCCATCAATGACTTCTGCCAACCTCACAGTGCCCTAATAATAAACAAATCTATGAATGAAACACAAGAGAGTGGACTGTTACTACGTAAATTGTTGTACTAAAACCCGAGAACTTTTCTGTGACTTATCGCATCTCCACATATTCGGAAAATTATCCATTCTCAGTGTGGGCTGTGCTCACGTGGCGCTATTCTGTTGTACAAAGTTGCAGAACCTGAAAATTCTTAAATTATCACCGTATCTTTTTTGAGACTTTTAAATCACATTGCGGAACATGGAGGAAACGCCACAATTCTCATAGAACAGTGGATATTATTACCAGAAGGCGAACAGATAGTGAACTACGTTCAGTGCCTTTACGATTCGGAACTCACCATGAAATATATAGAAGTACGGATATGTATTCCCATTTCGTTTCATTGCACTGAATATATGAAAATGTTTGTGTTTGTGTGTGTGTTTGTTTGTTTGTGTGTGTGTGTGTGTCTGTGTGTGAGAGAGAGAGAGAGAGAGAGAGATAGAGAGAAAGAGAAATTGTTTCCATTTAACCTTACGCGCCATATTTCCAACCTGTTTCGATGGGGAATTACAATTACAAATTTTTCGTATCTTGAAAATATAATGATTTAATCATCACCAATTACAGGAGTAGTCCTTAATACTTTTCTCACAGCACAGTACACGATTAAACTTATATTTAACATTTTTATAAGGCTGTTCTGTTTCTGTACCTGCTGCGTAATTTACACGAATGCTATTTAGATGTCTGAATTTGTGCTGTATATATAGCCAACATTTACATTTCTTCTGTAATATTTTGTTACTGTGGCACTTTTAATGTAATACATCTGTATGGCTTCGCTTTACTTGCTGCTTCAGGCCTGTCATAACTGGTGGTAGTAAGAATAAACAATTAATTTATGTTTGACACTGTAACCCTTTCATTTACTTGCTTTATGAGCGTTATGTTTAAGTCAACATACATAAAAATCCTTTGTTTTTTTATCACGTATGTTATTTTCGCTATGTGACTTTTTTGACTGTGCTTGGCATTTATTCAACTTTCGTCCGCCTTTCTCACAGCCTCATTGTAAACAGAAAAAAGTATATGTTTGCGGTTTTAAAATTAATTGTACCCTGTTTCCATTCGCTGCCAGCTTTTTATTTCGTAGGTAATGCTATTTTGATATTTACATCTGTGCTCTATGTACTGCCAACACTTACATGATGGAAATTCTTTTTTACTATTATGTTACCTTGGCGTTTTAATGTGTTGCACTTGTAGGGCTTCTCTCTGATCATGTTACACCTAACCGATAACGTCGCTTCAGTTTTCTCACAGTGGTCACAGTGTTTAATATTCAGTTTATTTTCTGTATGACTGTTGATGCCATCAGTTCTCAGCAATGGTTTCTTTATTGGTACGTTATCTATACATAGACGATCTAGCATTTGACGCCATAGGTATGAGAGTCTCATTTTAAGTGATGTGTGTTCACTTTCATGAGTTTTGCTTTGTATTTTACGACTAATGTAGGGGTGAATAGAGAAAAACTATTTTTTCATTAGCATTTGATACACTGAATTTCTTGTTGTCCCCACTGATGTGTTCTGATGATGACATATAGAAACGAGTAACGGTGAATAAACTGTCACCACGATATTTCCACAGTTTTATCCTGTGCGAATAACTTATCTACATCTACATAGATTCTATGCAAATCACATTTAAGTGTTTGGCAGACGGTTCACTTAACCACCTTCACAATAATTCTCTATTATTCCAACCTCGTGCAGCGCGTGGGAAGAACGAACACCTGTATCTTCCCATGCCAGCTCTTATTTCCATAATATTAGATGATAGTTTCTCCCTATGTAGGTGGAGGTCAAAAATATTTTTGCATTTTGAGGAGAAAATTGGCGATTGAAATTCGTGAGAAAGTTCTGCCACAATGAGAAAGGCCTTTGCTTTAATTATGTCCACTCCAAATCCTGTATCATTTCAGTAACAATCTCTCCCTTATTTTGCGATAATAGCTACACAACATCGAGATATGGAGCATACTGAGACTGTCCTGACAAGCGACTTGTCCTTGCTGGGGACGTACTTTCGTGAATGGGGCCTACAACCTAGTCCAACTAAAACTGAGGCTATGTGTTTCCACCTGAATAATAAATTGGCTAACAGACGCCTTAAGATATTTTTTTATAACAATATTCTGCCTTATAATAAAAATCCAAAATACCTGGTAGTGACGTTAGATAGAACCCTGAGCTACAAACAACACCTCATCAACACTGCTGCAAAAATCAGTTCTAGGAACAATATCATTCAGAAACCATGTGGTGCCAGCTGGGGCTCCTCCGCCTCTACCTTGCGATGCTCTGCTTTGGGACTTGTCTACTCTGCGGCAGAGTACTGTTCCCCTGTTTGGCTAAAGAGCGCTCACACCAAGATGGTGGCCACAGTACTGAACCATGAGGATTATTTCAGGTACAATAAAATCAACCCCCATTCACTGGCTACCTGTACTGAGCCACATACCGCCACCTCACTTACGAAGAGAACATTCGCTTCTCTGAGAATTTAAAAAAATTCAAGACAACTCGCAACTTCCGATTCACGCTTTGAGCAATGGCATTGGCAGAGGTAGATTGCGCTCTAGACATCCACCTCTTATAAGGGACAAACATCTGGAGGAAAATGGTTTCTGTCTTGAAGAACGCTGGAATGTGAAATGGGAAGAATCAGCACCACCACAGGTAAACACCTCACTGAAACCGTCGAACAGACCTCCAGGCTTTGGGTGACCACGTAAAACCTGGACCATCCTCAACAGGATCAGGACGGGCCACGGTCGATGTGCGGACTCTCTACACAAATGGGGAAGAGCACCTTCCCCAAAGTGCGACTGCGGCGCTGGGAAGCAGACGATCCGGTACATCATTGCAGAGTGCCCTCTGAGAGCCTACTCAGGTCAAACAACGGACTTCCTGGATGCGACTCGAAGTGCAGTTCAATATATTAAAAACCTAAATGTTAATTGGTAATTATATATATGTTCTTCATGACATAACTGTATTTAATTATTTATGTCTTGTTTTTAGTACCAAAGTTATAAAGTTATTGGAGCAGCTTATTTATCTATAAACGTGATTTGTACATGCCATACGCTAAATAAATAAATGCGATAATACAAAACGTTCTGCCCATCTTTGAACATTTTCGACGTACTCCGTCAGTCCTATCTGATAAGGATCCCACACCACGTTGCAGTATTGTAAAAGAGGGCGGACGGACGTTGTGTAGGCAGTGTCTTTAGTAGATTTGTTACATTTTCCAATTGTCCTGCCAATCAAACGTAGTCTTTGGCTAGCCTTCCCCTGAGTTCCTTCCAATTTAAGTTGATCGTAATTGTAATTAATAGGTATGTAACTGAACTTACGGCCTTTACATTTGACTAAGTTATCGTGTTACCGAAGTTTGACGGGTCCATTTAAGCACTCATGTGGATGACCTCACACTTCTAGTAATTTAGGGTTAATTTTTGTACCATACAGTAAACTCTTCTAAATTGTTTTGCAGTTTCTTTTGATCTTCTGATGACTAAACTAGTCGATAAACGACAGCATCATCTGCAGACAACCTAAAACGGCTGCTCAGATTGTCTCCTAAATCGTTTATATAGATAAGGAACAGTAAAGGGCCTATAATACTACACTAGGGAACGCCAAAAATCACATCTGTTTTACTCGATGACTTCCCATCAATTATTGCCAAATGCAACGTGTCTGATAGGGAGTCATGAATCCAGTCACGTAACTGAGACGATATTCCATAAACACACAATTTCACTACAAGCCGCTTGTGTAGTACAGTGACAAAAGCCTTCTTGAAATCCAGAACTACGGAATCAATCTGAAATACCTTGTAAATAGCACTCCACACTTCATATGAGTAAAGAGCTAATTATGTTTCACAAGATCGTTGTTTTCTAAAACCGTGTTGACTGTGTATCAATAAACCGTTCCCTTCGAGGTAATTCATAATGTCTGAACACAATTTACGTTCCAAAAACCTGCTGTGTAACGACGTGAATGATATGGGCTTGTACTTTAGTGGATTACTCCTACTACCTTTATTGAATACTGGTGTGACCTTGCAACTTTTCATTCTCTGGAGACGTATCTTTCGTCGAGAGAAAAATTGTGTATGATTGATGAGTATAGAGCTATTGTATCAACATACTCTGAAAGAAAGTTAACTGGTACACAGTCGGCACCGGAATCCTTGTTTTAAGTGATTTAAGTTGCTTTACTTCTCATAGGAAACCTACTTCTACGTTGCCCACCTTGACAACTGTTCTTGATTCGAATTATAAAATATATACTTCGTCTTCTTTGGTGAAGGAATTTCGGAAGGCTGTGTTTAGTAACTCTGCTTTGGCAGCACGGTAGTCTGTTGTATTTCCATTGCTACCGCTCACTGAAGACATTGTTTGTGTCTTGACACTAGCATAGTTCACATACGTCCAGAATCCCTTTGTATTTTCTGCCATTTTTCGGGACAATGTTTCGTTGTGGAAACTATTATAAGCATCTCGCATTGAAGTCTGCGCCAAATTTCCTGATTCTGTAAAAGATCGCCAGTCTTGGGAATTCTGCTTCCGTTTAAATTTGACATGTTTGTTTCGTTGTTCCTGCAACAGTGTTCTGTTCCGTTTTGTGTACTAAGGAGGATCAGCTCCGTCGTTTGTTAATTTATTTAGTGTAAAGCTCTCAATTGCTGAGGATACTATTTCTCTGAATTCAAGCCACAGCTGGTCTACACTTACGTTGTTAATTTGGAAGGAGTGGAGATCGTCTCTCAGGAAGGCATGAAGTGAATATGTGATTTGCTTTTTTGAGTAGGTATATTTTTAATTTCTTTATGGAGAGTTTGGGGTTACAATATTCAATCTCGCTTCGAGAACCCTTTGTTCACTAATCCCTATATCCATTTTGATGATTGTTATTAGCTCAGGATTATTTGACGCTAAGAGGTTAAGTGTGTTTTCACAACTGTTGACTATTCAATATTTTCTCCAAGAGAACGAGGGTAAGTTACAGTCACCACCAAATACATTATAGCTGTATCAGTTTTCGTTGAATCTTTAAGCAATTGTGACATCTGGATTGTGAGGTTGGTAAAAATATCCAATTATTATTTTATTCAAGCTGCTAAGCATCTCCGCTGCCCATACTAACTACTATCTACTTCAATTTCGCGTCAAGATAAACTACTTATAACAGGAAGAAACATGCCACCGCCAAATTTCTTTAGCCTAGCTCTTAGAACACTGGTAGATTTTCAAAAAAATTTCAATTGAAGTTATATTCGGCTTTAGCCATCTCTCAGCGCCTGTAACGATTTGAGAACGAGTGTTTTCTATTAGAGCTGGGAGGTCTGGTTACGTTCCCAACACAACTACGACAATTTACAAGTGTTTCCTCATCACTAAATATCAACTTGGAAGCGTACTGTCATCCTCAACTGCTTGCTGTGTTGTGATGAAAAATTCAAGGCGCCGGCCATAATATTCCAGTTTTGTTGCACGATCTGCAGACAAAACGGTGTGGAAAGAAACAAACGTCGAAAATCAGTCACACATTTCTCTGGGGTATTCTAATTTTGCAGCTTGAATGGACAGTCAATATTTTTCTTACTGCG
The DNA here is from genome assembly GCF_023897955.1 of Schistocerca gregaria. Classification (NCBI taxonomy): domain Eukaryota; kingdom Metazoa; phylum Arthropoda; class Insecta; order Orthoptera; family Acrididae; genus Schistocerca; species Schistocerca gregaria. Next base: position 187,736,761 of record NC_064924.1, read on the forward strand.
TACCAAACTCTCTCCACGTTTGCATCTCACACACTGTCTACAGTGTCTACAGAGATAACTAGTACTCCTGAAATGTCTATAACAACGGAAAACTGTGTTTACATGGTGGTTCGTTCGATAATTTCTATTGAATACAATCTGCGCTGTTAAAACGATAAAAATCGAAACATCCGTTCTAGGCAGTGACATCACGCTTATAATGCAGGAAATGCGTAACACAAATGGTGACTTTAGAGCTATTTTTATCGAACGGTTTGCACCCAGGATCATGTTCACGCTACTCCATAGAAACAAAACAACGATAACAGTGCAATGCAGTAAGCAATTTAACCTGTTAGATCAAAACCTACGATAAGAGAAGTTATAAGAAGATTCTTTCTTCAAATATGGTATTGCTCCTTATTGCTGTTGTTGCTTCCGTAATATGTTTGCTGATACCATAATAGCATATTTTCATATTTTATAATGTGAATGTGAGCGCTTCGGTTTCTGAATTATCCTAGGCATGTTATGATTAGATCTTGTGGTTTTTACTTATTTCAAGCTAGTGATGACATGGTTATCTGCTATTAGTGTAAAAATTCAACTGTATCATCGTTTTTGTATTATTTTTAAAATATATGTTGATGAGTTTCACCGTTCAGTTTTTATCCTCGTACACCACTCACATTCCCTTACGTTTTTATGGACACTCATACTGAGGCTAGAAAGACTAGAACATTGTACTATTGGTATTGTACATAACTGACTGAAACATTGTTTTCTACAATATCATGTATTCTGCCATCCCTACAGTCATACTGAATTTAGCCTTGCGATGACACCTATGGCTAGATCTTTAACATAAAATTGGTTATGCCTAAGTTGCTTCTGAGGTTAATAGCTGATATTATCTATGTGAACATACCTTCTTTTTTTTCACATCTGGAAGATTACAATTTATATTTTTATCTTACTATATGGTGTGATGACATACCTGCTGTGCCTGTTATTAGCCGTAATTACAACTATGTCACACATTTTTTATATTGCTGTATTAATTGTGATTAGTTTTATAGCGTAAAAGGAACCTGCCTTCTAGTTTAGGGTATTACATCTTTTACTAAAGATACATTATTGCTTTTTGTATAGTATTTTATCTACATGTGTTTTACATTTTGACCTCGTTATCTTTAATGTCTTCAAGTATGTTCCATGTTTGTGTTATCTTTATACTCCATAGTACTTGACTATGATACTGTGATTATATGTGATTCTTTTGTTGACTGTCTTGAACCGGTTTAATGTCTTTATTTGTAGTGATTAGCGCCAGCATTTCACACAGTTATTTTCTTCAGAACTGTTCTGCTTTAGTGAAATAATATACCTTGTGAGGCGTAGTGCCATATAACGAACCTGCCTTGGAGGCGGTTAAGTGGGGGACGTGTCTCAGAGCTGGATAGTGACAGATGGTGACGCAAGACTGGATGCGCACGTAGTTTATGTATCAGCCGAAAGAGGACAGTATTCGATAGGGGACTGATTTAGTTTGGATTCTGCCCAGTAGAGTGCACTAAAGATATAGTACGTTTTTCTTAAACTGTTCTACTATTTTCATAAAGTGTTATTATGTCTTTTTGTGTATCTAAAATGTTATAAATGTGTTTTTGCAGTATGAATGATTTGTGAGTGTGGATTAATGTTAGTATGAAGATAATTGTTTAACGAGTTATGTAGTAGAATATAGTGTGGGAACCTTTAGAAGAAGTATGGATATGAACAAAGGGGATTTTTGTAGAATAGATTTGTATAGAAATGTATGGTAAAGGGAAAGTTAATTCAGGTATAAATAACAATAGTAAGTAATTTTATGCATAAACAAAACTTCAGCATGTTAGATAATTACGTCGGTAAAAGGTGCAGTCGTTAGGTTTACTATTTTACCATTGTTTATGGTTGAAAAGTGCGGACTGAGTAAAGCAATATTCTTCGCGCGCCTTTCTCTGCTGATAGAGAGGAGTCGAAGCCTAGCCATTAAAAAGTTCCGACGTGTGCATTAGTAGTTCCGATGGAAATGATAAGTTGCCGGATTTAGCAGTGTTTCATACATCAAAAGGGTTGGAAAGTGACGGCATAATTATTCCGATGTGTGTAGAAATTTCGGAATTTCTTAATGAATTTTGAGAAGAGAAAAGATATAAATTCCACGTGGCGTATTGAGCAGATCGGTGGCAAAAAACTGTGACTGCATTTGGTACCGACAGACTTAATATTTGGTGAGCATTAACGATCTAAAACAATCTGTATTTTTTGTAACTATTACGTTTTCGGGAAGTGCAACACCATAAACTTTCTAACGTGAGTGAAAGGGATTGTCAGTGACTGTGTTAAGATTAGCAGGGGCTTGGCAGTTATACTTGTTCACCTAAGTTTCAGAATATATTACATCTACATCTACATGTTTATTTTGCAATTCCCATTTAAGTGCTTGGCAGAGGGTTCATCGAACCACAATCATACTATATCTCTACCATTCCCCTTCTGAACAGCGCACGGGAGAAACGAACAGAAAACCTTTCTGTTCGAGCTCTAATTTTTCTTATTTTATTTTGATGATCATTGCTACCTATGCAGGTTGGGTTCAACAAAATATTTTCGCTTTCGGAAGAGGAAGTTGGTGACTGAAATTTCGTAAATAGATCTCGCCGCGACGAAAAACGTATTTGCTTTAATGACTTCCATCCCAACTCGCGGTATCATATCTGCCACACTCTCTCCCCTATTACGTGATAATTCACGTCCTCTATCAATCCCACCTGGTAAGGAACCCACATCGCACAGCAATATTCTTACAGAGGACCAACGAGTGTAGTGTAAGCTGTCTCTTTAGTGGACTTGTTGCATCTTCCAGGTGTCCTGCCAATGAAACGCTACCTTTGGCTCGCCTTCCCCACAATATTATCTATGTGGTCTTACCAACTGAAGCTGTTCGTAATTTTAACACCCAGGTACTTAGTTGAATTAACAGCCTTGAGAATTGTACTATTTACCGAGTAATCGAATTCCAACGGATTTCTTTTGGAACTCATATGGATCATCTCACACGTTTCGTTATTTAGCGTCAACTGCCACCCGCCACACCAAACAGCAATCCTTTCTAAATCGCTTTGCAACTGATACAGGTCTTCGGATGACCTTACTAGACGGTAAATTACAGAATCACCTGCGAACAACCTAAGAGAACTGCTCAGGTTGTCACCCAGGTCATTTATAAAGATCAGGAACAGCAAAGGTCCCAGGACGCTTCCCTGGGGAACACCTGATATCACTTCAGATTTACTCGATGATTTGCCGTCTATTACTACGAACTGCGACCTTCCTGACAGGAAATCACGAATCCAGTCGCACAACTCAGACGATACCCCATAGGCCCGCAGCTTGATTGAAAGTCGCTTGTGAGGAACGGTGTCAAAAGCTTTCCGGATATCTAGAAATACGGAATCAACTTGAGTTCCCCTGTCGATAGCGGCCATTACTTCGTGCGAATAAATAGCTGGCTGCGTTGCACAAGAACGATGTTTTCTGGAACCATGCTGATTATGTATCAATAGATCGTTCCCTTCGAGGTGATTCATAATATCGGAATACAGTATATGCTCCAAAACCCTACAGCAAACAGACGTCAATGATATATGTCTGTAGTTCGATGGATAACTCCTACTACCCTTCTTAAACACTGGTGCGACCTGCGCAATTTTCCAATCTGTGGGTACAGATCTATCGGTGAGCGAGCGGTTGTATATGAGTGCTAACTAGGGAGCTATTGTATCAGCGTAATCTGAAAGGAACCTAATCGGTATACAATCTGGACCTAAAGACTTGCCCGTATCAAGCGATCTGAGTTGCTTCGCAACCCCTGGTGAAGGAATTTCGGAAAACTCCGCTTTAGCGCCACAGTTGTCGGTGACAGTACTATCGGCACTGCGCAGAGAAGGTATTGACTGCGTGTCGCCGCTTGTGTACTTTAAACACGAGGACAAAATTTCCAACTTTTCATTGCATATCAAAACTTTCTCCCGAAACGTAGATTAGTGACTTTAATTGCAGCCTGGTTCACGGCGAGGTACACTAGATTTCACTCGGCTTCCCTACTGATGATCTGCTGAGACAATGTTCACAGGTAGGTGCTGGTCCGTCGTAAAGGGACGGAAAGAACCGCGCCGCCGCACTTGGATCTCGAAAAAGTATCATATGTCATGCTGCTTTTTAATAAGTGCATGTTCGACGTCAGTATCTTCTCATTAACTTCGTTTCGTAATTTTTGGCCCTGCAGGTCACATCAGTCACTGCATTGTATTGCGAATTTGGTTTTGCTGGACTGAAACCAGTACTTTAATAAATTGCATTAACTAAGCATTTGTGTTATGCATTTCGTTAGGTAAGCATCTGTTCTAATACGTAAAACCTCTTTTACTGTTTTATAGTCATATTATCAATGCTGTGCGCTAGTAAAGGCATGACGCATCTAAGGTTCTCCACTACTGGCCATTAAAATTGCTACACCACGAAGATGAAGTGCTACAGACGCGAAATTTAACTGACAGGGAGAAGATGCTGTGATATGCAAAGGATTAGCTTTTCAGAGCATTCATACAAGTTTGGCGCCGGTGACGACACCTACAACGTGCTGACATGAGGAAAGTTTCCAACCGATTTCTCATGCACAAACAGCAATTGACCGGCGTTGCCTAGTGAAACGTTGTTGTGCTGCCTCGTGTAAGGAGGAGAAATGCGTTACCATCACGTTTCTGACTTTGATCAAGGTCGGATTGTAGCCTATCGCGATTGCGGTTTATCGTATCGCGACATTGCTGCTCGCGTTGGGCGAGATCCAATGACTTAGCAGAATATGGACTCGGTGGGTTCAGAAGGGCAATACTTCGCCGTGCTGGATCCCAACGCCTCGTATCACTAGCAGTCGAGATGACAGGCATCTTATCCACATGGCTTTAACGGATCGTGCAGCCACGTCTCGATCCCTGAGTCAACAGATGGGGACGTTTGCAAGACAACAACCACCTGCAGAACTGTTCGAAGACGTTTGCAACAGCAAGGACTATCAGATAGGAGACCATGGCTGCGGTTATCCTTGACGCTGCATCACAGACAGGAGCGCCTCCGATGGTGTACTCAAGGACGAACCTGGGTGCACGAATGGCAGAACGTCATTTTGCCGGATGAATCCAGGTTCAGCTTACAGCATCACGATGGTCGCATCCGTTTTTGACTACAACGCGATAAACGCACATTGGAAGCGTGTATTCGTCATCGCCACACTAGCTTATCACCCGGCGTGATGGTAGGGGGTGCCATTGCTTACACGTCTCGGTCACCTCTTGTTAACATTGGCGGCACTTTGAACAGTGGACTTTGCATTTCAGATGTGATACGACTCGTGGCTCTAGCCTTCATTCGATCCCTGCGAAACCCTACATTTCATCAGGCTAATGCACGACCGCATGTTGCAGGTCCTGTACGGGCCTTTGTGGATGCAGAAAATGTTCGACTGCTGCCTTGGCCAGCACATTCTCCAGATCTCTCTCCAACTGGAAACGTCTGGTAAATGGTTGACGAACAACTGGCTCGTCACAATACGCCAGTCACTACTCTCGATGAACTGTGGTATCGTGTTGAAGCTGCATCGGCAGCTGTACCTGTACACGGCATCCAAGCTCTGTTTGACACAATGCCCAGGCGTATCAAGGTCGATATTATGGCAAGAGGTGGTTGTTTTGGGTAGCGATTTCTCAGGATCTATGCACCCATATTGCGTGAAAATGTAATCACATGTCAGTTCTAGCATGATATATTTGTCCAATGGATACCCGTTTATGATGTGCATTTCTGCTTGGTGTAGCAATTCTAGTGGCCAGCAGTGTATCCATGCGTTTGCCATATTTGCAGGTTTAATACTTTTGAAAATATACTACTTTGATAAATAATGAATCATTGACAGTAGCTCTGTATATGCGAGGTACAAATATTTTACCTGACTCGTCTTCAAACGTGCACTCACAGGTTTGTAACATTAGACCTCACTGTTATGTAGAACGCCGCGTTCCAGCGCTTACCTTTGTTGCTTGATCAGTGGATGAGCGTGTTTGCAGCACTTTGACGCTTTCCAAAAGGGCTTAGATCTACTTCGAAACACACGTAAATGAAAACTGTTGTGTCGTCCGAACAAGACACAGCCAGGAAAAAAGTACTACAGGCGCAAAGATGTGATTTCGTGCTAGTGTCCTAGAGATTCGCCACTTGCGCGAGATCCACCAGCGCCACAGGCAGCGCCTCGGTCAATTGCCGGCCGAGCACAACCCGCCAATGACAGAACGACACCGGGCAGAATCCTACCCAGAAGATAGAAGAGCAACTCTCGCCCACTTGGTTATAGATCATAGTCAAGTGCTGACTTAGATAGGGAACATCGTTTAGTGAACTCTTAGAAGTGAACAGATTAGTTGTTGTAAACTGCATTTGCCTGGCACTGTGAAGTTTACCTACGGTTATTTGCACTTATCCACTGAGGGTCTTTTTGTGTTACATTACAAGCAGTGTCACAGACTTCATCATTCGACAAGATAAGTAAATCTTTTTAACTGATTTGCGTGACTTCGTTACTAATTTTCTGGAGTGTTGTAGAACGTTCGTGTTAGAAACAATGGGAAGGACCAGGCCTCTTAGCTTTTTTCTTTTATCACTCGTATATTACATCAGAGAAATATACATTTTAAGACAAAATTTAACTACATGAAATATTGCTCCCAGTAAAGGTTAACATAAGCAGTGGCAAAACTTAATTGTCTTAAGGGTTTCTGCTGGCAAAAGATTTTGAGAAGGCAATGTAACGTTTATATCGATTTACCGGAAACAGGTAGCTAGTGACTGAATCACGACACAAACACTTCAGCAATTTCGGTAAAAAGTGAATAGCGTGAATTTGTACTCACAGTAACCAACTAATCAACAGCCTTGCCATTAAGTAAGTAGTAGGCCATATGGAACGAATTAGCAACACCCCACAACTAGGGCAGTTAATACCAACAGTCTTTAAATGTCTTGCTCCCAATTAAATAAACAATCTTAGAGTGATTAAATGAATAATAAATCAAACACACTACGCTCCAGTCAAACTCTTCAATGGAAGCCAAGCCTAAATGAAGATTCCATTAACTGACTAGCACTGAAGTCACTCTAAAGCTCATCTCTGTGTTCCCAGACAGACATTGGGCAAACTTATACAAGACAAGATTTTGAAGGGAGCACATCAGTAAAACCGGTAGTGGAGCTAACTCGTGCCATTGAAAATTAAGGTACTAGACCGGGGCACGAGATGGTATACAATGAGGTTGCGTTAGTGCTATACTGCGCTCCAAAATATTAATTCAAATGGCGAATTCAAAATTAGGTACACTTAAAACAGCATTAATTAACGAGGAGTGACACCAGGTCGCTCGAAGGGATGACAACACTTAATTGAAAAGACAAATGCCGGAAGCGGCAGTAACATCAAACACCATCTCCGAGTTTTAACCAGGAGTCACTTCCCGCTATACAATTAAACATTTAAGCAAGCACAAGGAAGGAGCCCCAAAGAGAAAATTCAAATAAAAACCTTAAAAGATTATAAAGTACAGAGAACCTCAACTATTTAAATTTAAAAGAATTAGCTCTCTCCAAAGGCCACACTTAAGAGGCCACCAAAATTGGTTACAAAAGGTCTTATACATTTGCTCCTTTTCTTTAAAGGAACATAATTCTGCTTATCTTCTGCTGGACGTCCGGTATGGCTCCTGTAGGATACACCAGGCAGCAACTAAAGCTATGCGGTCACAAGGCATGGCGAGCAAAATCAGGAGAGCAGACAGGCAGGCAGCCAACACATATCCTCCATGCTGAACCGGCAGACGGCGTACAACCAACTCCACATTTACGTGGTTGCTTGCTTCCACCTCATACCTCGCGGCGTCTCAGCAGGTAGCCCGAGCAAACGTCAACTGCCACTCGCCCCGCGATTGCGGAAAACAACAAGGCAAGCAAAGATAAGAAACATTGAAGGATCGATAATGGACATCCAAGAGACTGGCGCGCCAGTAACGAGCACCACGGCTCAATCATGTTACCTGACTCTGGGGCATAGCTACGTATTAGTGGCAGGGAGAAATTGGCTTAGCGGTGTACTGCACCAGAAGTCGTTTCACGAACTCACAAACTCGGCCTACCGGAACAGCAGTTGCAACTCGGCCTCCACAGCAGTAGCAACGAGGTCTTTATAAAACTGTCGACGAGAGTTTACAAAATAAACTGAGAGAATAGCGCAGTCGTTTACCGGTAGGCTGAGAAATTTCGCTTCGTATAATAGTATGATATCCAAGTGAGTGGTTATCATACAGTGTTTCCAGCCTAGCACCAACTGCAGTCGCAGCTTCCCGTTTCAGCAATCCCAAGCAGCGTAACACGAGCTGTTATGGATGGGGCACGCAACGGTGACGGTGATTAACTGCCCGGCCCCTACCTGAAGCCCTGTTATAGTGTGTCCGCAACAGTGAAAATCACGGTCCACGTGTGAGCGCCCACACACGCTACCGCGCAAGCGTTCTCGGGAGTGGGCTTGCCGGACTGCACGCAAGACCGCCAGGCGTGAAGTTACATGGCCTCTCCACGCACTGCATGACGCACGTTGTAATGACCTCCACAGGGTGTACTCCTGTGGAACAACATTCCGTCCAGCGTACACTGCTAGAGAACTTGATTTTCAAGCGGATGTGTTTATTTGCTCGGTGTCGTTCCAGTCGCGCTTATCTCAAAATTGTCCACTGAGAGATACAATTCCGAAAGAGCACTTCTGAAAGCAGTGAACGAATTCTGTTCACGCTGGTCCTAATTTCAGCTGAGTATTTACAAGTGAGAAGGAATGAATGCTCTCTCTAAAATCTCTGATCAGATTCAAGTAGCACAAAACAGATTCAACCGTTGCCCCGAAGGATTCAGATTTCCTTGAATTTACAGCCTATATTGAAACATACTTCTTTGTTTCTATACTCCGTGGACTTCGCAATTTAGTAATTGTCACTGATAAATTATTTAATTTTACGAAATCATGTATTTATTGTACCTCGCACGCTTACGTTTTATTTCACCTGATGATATGAAACCCATGTTGCTATCGTCTCCGCAAACAATGTGTTTTCAAAACATTACAAGGACAAATTGGTATGTTATTAGTTGGGTGAAGTAATTAAGCAAATTAACATGGCTGCAGTAAGAATGTGCGGGTTAATAATCTAAGGGCAACAAAACAATCACCAATGGAAAAGATCCATTAAACGGCGTAATGTCGTAAATGAAATACTCATCTCTAAGGCACAGAAGTGGTGACAGTTGTTCACATTTTGATGGCTTACAACACGATTGATGGAGACAACTTTCGTATTCTGAAAGAAATACTTTTCGAGGAGAGGACGCAATAACCAAATTAAACTTTAGGGGAGAGAAATGAGCGAAAATTTAAGAAAGAGATGAGGCTTGGTGATTTCGAGCTGCGCTCTTCGACTATGTTGTAAAGAAAGTGGCCAAATGAATTGATTAAAGAAGGGGTTGAGAGCTGCGATGTTTACGCAGCAACTTATTGAATTCTGTTGCAGTAGCTGCTAAAGAGAACAACCATTTAAGCATCAACAGCTGCTCTCCCGATACAATTTGAGAAAATTCCATTCATAATGCTCACAAAGCTATGCTACAGACATATAGTGAACAACTACGGCAAAATAGAACAGATAGGGGTTTAAATACTTACACAGGTTCATGAAGCCTCGCTACGTCATAGATAGAAGCACCTGAGTCAGATAACACTGAGATGTAAATGGTACACCATCTCTCAAAAATAACACGCGATCAATGGCCTCCCACAACAACTGAAAACAATAATAAACAGTTACCTGTTCAGAAGCTTTGTTGACTGCATGATGCCCCATGATGAGTGTGATATAGCTAACGGAGCAAACACAACCAGAAGACACAAGGAATGCAGATAAGATATTGGGCCCTTGCAAAGAAAATGTGGTGTACGTACCTAGACAAAAATTGTAAAATTCATTCATGTATTGAGCCATACCTGGCACCATTCAAAGAGGGAAATTATTTATATTAACACCTGACCTGTACGAGTTAAGATTTTTTTCCTATTTAATATTTGTCTATATTTATGTATACTATAAAATTTATGTATGGGTGTATCTTCCGTATCTCCCCCTAAATTGCTGTGCCTATTTTAACCAAACTCGGTACCCATATTACGCACTGGTGTCGAAATATCGCTGTGGGGGTGAAAACCACGCTTCCCGACCGGTCTAACATTCAGCTTCCCGAGCAGAAAGGCGTGCTGGTCCCCGTCACGGATCCACCTGGCGTTAGTGTTGAGGTCCGCTGTGCCGGGCAGTCGGTGGATTGTTTTTAAGGTGGTTTTCCACCTGTCTCGGCGAATGCGGGCTGGTTCCCCTTATTCCCCCACGCAAACATTGTGGTTACACTTACCTGGAATGAGACATTCCTGGGGAGGGAGGGAAAGGGGGGGGGGGGGTCCACTGTGCGCCATTCGCACAGAAACCAAGGGTTCGGTGTGGGGCGGCGGTGGGGTGAGTGGACTGCTGTAGCCTGTTGTGGGGTTGTGTACCACTGAGGGCTACGACGAGGACGAAGTCTCTCCGCCGTTTCTAGGTCTCCATTTCAATACATACATACAAAAATACATGTCAGTCTGATGGAGTTGTGGATGAAAAAACAGTGTAGCCCTCAACACGCGAATGTTAATAATGTAGCCGGCCGGAGTGGCCGTGCGGTTCTAGGCGCTACAGTCAGGAACCGAGCGACCGCTACGGTCAGAGGTTCGAATCCTGCCTCGGGCATGGATGTGTTTGAAGTCCTTAGGTTAGTTAGGTTTAATTAGTTCTAAATTCTAGGCGACTGATGATCTTAGAATTTAAGTCGCATAGTGCTCAGAGCCTTTCTTTTGTTATTAATGTATTCGCTCAGTATTTCAGAATGAGAACACAAAGTGAATAGTAGCAAACTTTACACATACTTTCAAACCTTTACGAAACTTTTCTCGCTGAGAACCAACTCTAAATTGTAAACGCAAAGATATTATCATTGCTTACATTTTCGCTGTTCATGCAGTAAGACTGCCACATGAATCATGAAGTTTTAATTTATTACTTCTATGTTACTAACTGTATGCGCGACACATTTTTCACACAATATTGTCATATACAAATGAATATGGAAGCAAAATTGTATGATTATATGACATACAGTTCAAGAGATATGATGTCAGTTACTGAGACGGGAGAGAGATTGCCACATCAGGCCTGATGTTCTAATTTATTACTTCTTTACTACTAAACTTATTCCCAACACATTTCGGTCACAGTATCCACATATATCACTGGATGTACATGCAAAATTATTTCCTAGACATATATAGATATGATATCATAAACGTTGAGCTGTTTGAAAATGAAATTACAGGGCAAAATTCGCTAGCGATACTGGTACAATATGTAGACAAATACGTGTAAAATACGTTAAATATATGTGAAATATATCGGGAATTCGAAAATTAATGTCGGGGCTTGTAGAGTTGTAGAATTTATTACATTCAGCTTAAAATTATTAATAATATATGAAATGAAAGAGCAACTTAAACTTCCGTGTTTGTATACCTGTGCTGGCAACTAGTAAACAGAATTTTTTTGTGTTTTACAGTTTGCAAGCACTTAATCTGTTCTTACAGTGCTACGTGCTTTCTGTATTGTTCCCATTGTTATCTTCCATGTGATGATAACAAGTGTAGATATCATCTTCAGTCTGAAGGCACCGGCTGCCTTTGTGAAGGGAAGAGTACAAGACGACCAAGAATGACTGAACGCCTGAAAGAGTCTTTGACGTGTAGCCCTAAGAAATCGTTTCGAAAAACGAGTTGTGGATTAGCAGTTCTAGTGATGTCTGTTTAGAGACTTTTTTTGTATCATCTGCAGTAGCTAAATGCTATAAAGCCTGCAGACAATGGTTCACGTTCCAACTTTGCAAACGAAATGTTGCTCTACGACGATGAAGATTTTCTAGATCCTGTTGTCTTCAATGACGTATCGACATATCACCTAAGCGGAAATGAGAACACATATGATGTGCGAATGTGTGTTTCTGAAAATCCTCACAAGATGGTACAATTTCAACGAGATTACCCGAAATTCAATGTTTTCTGTGCCTTACCCCGGCGGAAAGTTTATAGACCTATTTCTTTCGGTGAATCAACTTTTGGCGTTTCTGATCTTTATGCACTAGCACTATGCCTCATGCCTCTTTCCGCAATTGGAAGCAGCTGACATAACTCAATGGGCGATTGGTTAGATGTCCTTATACGCAGCTGCTTGACTGGAGACGGATGACAGAGCTACTTTCGCTCCACGTTCGTCCGATCTGATCTTTTGTAGTTCATAAAGGATTGAATGAGTGTGCCTAGGCCACCAGCTAATCTAACTTACTTAAGAAATAAGTTTGAAGCAGTTTTTGTAACAATTAGTTCAGACACACTGATCAAGGTTTGGGAAGATATTACCTATCGCCTAGATGTGTGTTGTGCGAGGAATGGTGCCCACAATGAACATTTGTAAAAAAAAAAAAAACTATCGAGTTGCTCTTTCATTTAATGTCTTACCTTTAATGGTAAGTAGGATGTAGTAAATGCTACAAAGTCTTCAAACACCAGGTGTTTGACATGTGCATTCCTGGGTAAAGCCGTGGGCGAGAGAATCGTCCTAAAATATGGAAAGATATCAACCAAATCGGGATCACATATTACTTACGGTCTCGAAATAAGTACTGTGGGAGTAATAACCACCAGTCTCCTACAGGGTTAGCGGTGATATGTGGAGAAAAGTGGGACGAGGAGGAGGTGGACAGACAGAGGGGGGAGGGGAAGGAGGATATGGACGCTGAAAGGAGGATATGGACGCTGATAGGGGGTGGGAGGAAATACGGGAGAGGGGTAGAGACAAGAGAGAAGCAGATGGACAAAGAAAAGGAGGGAATAGGAAGTGAATAGTGCGAGAGGGAGGAGGAAATAGAAAAGGGGAGGAGGGGGGAAGATATGGACAGAGGGAGATTAAATGCTGGGAGGTTCTCTGTAAACTGAGATTGGACTTAAAAGAGACGAAAATTCATTAAAAATGGATAAGCAGCATTTACACAGCACGAGAACTTGACTGGAGCATTTGAAAAAAGAGAAGAAGGTCACTGATGACTTGAAGAGAAAAAGGAGACAGGAAATATGAATAAGTTTGAGTAGAGCACTTGTCCGTGAAAGGCAAAGGTTCCGAGTTCGAGTCTCGGTCCGGCACACAGTTTTAAACTGCCAGAAAGTTTCAGGTTTTGAGTATTCAACAAAGTCAAAAAGAAAAGAAACGACTTTGAAAAAAAGGCAGGACTGAAACTGATGGGAAGCAAATAAGATAAAGGGATATTTGAAGATTTAATAATCTAGGAATTTTTGCTGAGAGACTTAGAGACAAACCGATAGAAACGTTTCAGAGAAGACCAGCGTCAAACGTCTTCGTTAATGATGCTTCATATTTGATGTTAAGTTATGAGTGATTGATTCGTTTGTGTATGGATGACTACGTTTTGAATTAGCAAAACTTCTACACATAACTGGAATGGAGGGCTAACTTAAAGTTGTATGATGAAATGAAGAGAGAAAGTCAGTCTAGGTATACAAGTACATGACACCTGAGAAATATTATAAAGAAACTACAGCCTTGTGAGATGGTAGTCCAGTCCATATTAAGGTTAACAGATGATAAAAATACACTTTATTGGTTAGACAATGGGTTTTACGTAGTGATTTCCTTTTAGTTTTAAGTACTCTGTGTGGCCTTCAGCCGAGTTTTAACTTATAAAATTGTATGCTTTTTCCCTGTATGCCTTAAGCCGTGAAACTGCTTTGCCATTGTACGTGGCTTTCAGTCGAGTTTTAATCTCTCTTAAACTAAAAATTTAAAATCTTGATCTTGCTTTAAGTCATAACATTATTATTCTTCAGTATGAGGCCTTCATCCGAGTTTGCATGAAATATTAAAAGTAAGGTCCTCAGCCTTTTCATATTGAAAGCTCTTCTTCCTAGGCCTTAAGCCGTATAATTGTTTTGACATGGTGTGTGAGTTTCAGCCTATGTAGAATTAAATTGAAAATATTTGTTTTGGCCTAAGCCGTAACGCTGTTCTTGCTTAATGTGTGGCCTTCAGCCTATTTTTACTGAAGTAAAAGACATTTATTTGGAAGAAGTGAAACCTCCAGTAGAAGTCCTGTACCTCAGTTCCTTGCTTAGGCGGTGGGCCCTGGATTGTCGTATGTGGCTTTCAGCAGATTTAAATCAATCAAACGAGCTCTTTCGTTACAAACTTGAGAGTTTTTAATTCTTGCTTATGTTATTGTGTGTTTTAACGGATAAAATTTATATGTTGGCTGTAACTGACAGCAAATGATTTTGGCCCCTTTCCACAAATATAACCTCACCCGCTTCGTCATGCTAGTCCATGGATTTCACACGTGTGCTTGCGTAGACTGGAATCCTTTCATTCACCGTAGCCAGTCTCATCCACACGCAAATTTCATTAGGTTCCCCAAGTCTGTTGCTAACCATCCTGAGTTTGTGTTAATGAAATGTGGAATGTTACAAAGTCTTTGTTCATATGTTTATTCTCTCTTGACATTAGTATTAGATAATAAATGTTTTTGTGATTATGTCCTTTTTATTAATTTTTAACGACAGCCATTCTCATTCCCTACTGTGTCATATGTTTTGTCGTGGGTTTGAAGATACTAAATAAATTTTATATCCAGTTACCCAGCTCAGGGATGACCCACATTTGGACCACTAGTCAGATTTCCTTGCGCTATTCATAACCGTGGCACCTCTTGGGTGTGTTGATTACGACTTTTTAGTCGTTTGGCAGACACCGAACTGCCGCCATCACTGGCTAACTTGTAACTGCACTGAATAAAATGACTTATAAAAACACTTGTTTTATTTTAAATTTAAAGAAAATGCCCCAGATGCGCAAATTCTTCCTTTCATCTCCCATAATATGACTTCTCTTCCCCCTTATTCACTTACTATTATATTTAAGAAGACCAGAATAGTAATTGAATAAGGAGGAAGAGAAGTCGTATTACGGGAAATGAAAGGAATAATTTGCGTATCTGTGGCATTTTATTTAACTTTCAAATAAAAGAAGTGGTTTTATAGGTCATTTTATTCAGTGCAGTTGCAAGCAAGCCGGTGGTGGTTCAGATGAAACCATAAAAGCTTGCTCCTTCTTTCCTCAGTTTCATTTCGCTGCGGAGAAATTCTAATGGGGCTGCTTATTTCATTGACTCTTCAATAGTTACTTTAACTTCTGAGAGTGTTGTAGGTGAAATGCGACAGTGTCCTGTCGCGTCTCCCTTATTATCCACTGTTGGATTTTCTTGCCCTGACGATGGGAGCTTTTTTTCCATCTATCGCTGTTGTGTCCTCCTGGTTGGTTCTGACGTCTTTTGAATTGCTAGTGATGACTTAGTGCAATTTATAGTACCTCATTTCTCAACAGAATTTCGACTACGTGTATACCTTTGTCTTGTACGTCAGTCTTTCTCTCAAATAGCGGGTGATCATAATTAAAGTGTAGCTACTGACGGAGGTTGAGCGTAGGCTGTAAGAACGGTATGACCGCAAAATTTGGCACATATGCTTATGTTTTAATGCGGAACAAAGCTATGCTGAAAAAATCAGTTCTTCTTTTGGTTGCCAAGTGCAAGTCTGGCGCGATAGACTCTATGGCAGCATCATATCAATGGTGTCATTTGACATCCATAGCGTGGGTGAACAGTATGGCTATCGATAAAAGAGATCGTGCGCTGATAGTGAAAATGTTTTATGCGAACGGCAGCAATTACGGTGCTCCGTCGAGAGATTATCGCCAAATAAAAGTTCTGTGGAGAGGCCTAATGTGATGACAAGGTTGAAAGAAGATGGTAACGGAATTCTAGAAACGGCTAAGGTGGGTATGGCACCTGGAAGAGTAAATCACCCTGTCCCAGTGGTAGTTACTGACGAGGTTGCTGTTGCTGTAACTGACCATGGTGTAATCGCCCCTGGTAATGCTAGAGCTCATGTAGTCTCAGGAGAATTTTCCATCCCATGGTCAACAGTGTAGAAAATTATACGGTCTATATTACATTGGTGCCCGTACAAGACAGAGACGATGCAACAGCTGGAAACTCGTGATCCGTAGGAACGTTCCAAATTTGCTCTTCGGTTCCTTGCACGGACTGAAGTTGTTCACTGGTGGTCGGGCAGTATCCTACCGAGTGACGAGGCACATTTTATACCACAGGGTGCAGTGAATACACAGAATTGCCGAATTTGGGGTACTGAGAAATCGCATTTAGTGGACCACGAACAGTTGCACAAGCTCTATATGACTCTATGGTGTGAAATCATAAGCACCTTTACTCTCGGGCCGTTCTTCTTTGAAGAGAACACGCATTGAGGGTCAGTCTCGTGTACCATTATAGAGATACCTTTGTGCAGCTTGTGAGTCCTGCTTTGGAAGAGCGAACCTGTGTGTAAACTACTGTTTTCATACAAGAAGGAGCAAGACCTCACGTCGCTCGCCTAGTGAAGGATCTGCTTAAAGCAGCCATCCAAAAACGTGTTATCTCCAGCGGTCTTACAGATGCACGGACTGCAGAATCATGTCACCTGAATCCATATGACTTTCGGCTCTAGCAGCACCTAAATGAAAGCCTTTACCAGGGCCAGATTCGGTCTCTGCCTGATCCGAAGACCAATACAAAGGAACACATTGCTCAAATTGCACTGGAACTACAATTAGCAAATTTTTACCAAGGTGATGTAGGGATACAGCATCTCGTCGGCTTCTCTGGTGCTCATATAGAACAAATTGTGTTAACGGCGGTTAGTAACAAAATCAAAATTATGCGTCGCTCATTTGTTTGACTTTTCTGCCCTTGTCCCGATCCTAATCCATTACATATGGCAACAATTCTATATATCTTTTCTGCAATCGCGGATCCAGATTTGCACTTTGGTCGCCAAAATGGGAACTAAATTTTCTTTACATGAAAGAGAGTTCAGCATTAACGCATTAAGGTATCTACCTAGTTTCGCTCGCACACTGAACCTCCGTGAGTAGCTGCACGATTTATTATAACCACCCAGTATGATGGAATTGTTAATAGTGTAGAATTTTGGAACACGTATTATGTTCGAGTATAATGTCTTTTCTGGAGACTAGAAATCTACTCTGTAGGAATCAGCATGGGTTTCGAAAAAGACGATCGTGTGAAACCCAGCTCGCGCTATTCGTCCACGAGACTCAGAGGGCCTTAGACACGGGTTCACAGGTGGATGCCGTGTTTCTTGACTTCCGCAAGGCGTTTGACACAGTTCCCCACAGTCGTTTAATGAACAAAGTAAGAGCATACGGACTATCAGATCAATTGTGTGATTGGATTGAGGAGTTCCTAGATAACAGAACGCAGCACGTCATTCTCAATGGAGAGAAGTCTTCCGAAGTAAGAGTGATTTCAGGTGTGCCGCAGGGGAGTGTCATAGGACCGTTGCTGTTCACAATATACATAAATGACCTGGTGGATGACATCGGATGTTCACTGAGGCTTTTTGCAGATGATGCTGTGGTGTATCGAGAGGTTGCAACAATGGAAAATTGTACTGAAATGCAGGAGGATCTGCAGCGAATTGACGCATGGTGCACGGAATGGCAATTGAATCTCAATGTAGCGAAGTGTAATGTGATGCGAATACATAAAAAGATAGGTCCCTTATCATTTAGCTACAAAATAGCAGGTCAGCAACTGGAAGCAGTTAATTCCATAAATTATCTGGGAGTACGCATTAGGAGTGATTTAAAATGGAATGATCATATAAAGTTGATCGTCGGTAAAGCAGATGTTAGACTGAGATTCATTGGAAGAATCCTAAGGAAATGCAATCCGACAACAAAGGAAGTAGGTTACAGTACACTTGTTCGCCCAATGCTTGAATACTGCTCAGCAGTGTGGGATCCGCACCAGGTAGGGTTGATAGAAGAGATAGAGAAGATCCAACGGAGAGCAGCGCGCTTCGTTACAGGATCATTTAGTAATTGCGAAAGCGTTACGGAGATGATAGATAAACTCCAGTGGAAGACTCTGCAGGAGAGACGCTCAGTAGCTCGGTACGGGCTTTTGCTAAAGTTTCGAGAACATACCTTCACCGAAGAGTCAAGCTGTATATTGCTCCCTCCTACGTATATCTCGCGAAGAGACCATGAGGATAAAATCAGAGAGATTAGAGCCCACACAGAAGCATACCGACAATCCTTCTTTCCACGTACAATACGAGACTGGAATAGAAGGGAGAACCGACAGAGGTACTCAGGGTACCCTCCGCCACACACCGTCAGGTGGCTTGCGGAGTACGGATGTAGATGTAGATGTAACTGATGGGTCAACTGCGTAAAGACAACTAACGGTAACTTCTGAATTCTGTGTTGACCAAGTGAGCAGCAATTTGTTGTTACAATTGAAACGTGTCTGGCTTGTGTGAGAAGGTCGTTTCTTTTTACGATCAATGTTTATTGATTAGCACCCTGAGATGCCTCTATAAAGTAAATCTAACTCTATTTAGTTTTCATCCAGTACTGGGCTGGAGAATATGGCCGGCTATGGTCCACTTGCTAACCAGGGGCAAGGAAGTCACTCCCAAGTGACAGCTTAACCCAAGATGTGAAGACTCTCACCACAATGCAGTTCAACACCGTGATGTGGCCTGTCACGATGGCTGGAGGTTGCTGGATCAGGGCTATAGTGCGTCGGCGCGGTGGCGGCTCAACACGCTGGCTTTTCGGATATACTGCAGAGGCAGTTGTCTAGTAGACGTCGGTGAATAGCACTGTTACGCTACAAGAAAGTAAGGGAAGGGGAGAGTGATATTTTCCATTCCGGACTCAGTGGTATTGCTCACGCATACCTAAGTACGAATAAGAGAAAGCCACTAGGCGTAAACATTTCGACATGGCGACATCAACAGATCTATGTGTGAGCGTGAGCAGGCTCTGTGGGAAAGTGTTACACAAGTGCAGACCAGCCTGCCTCCATTACCCTCATAACATTATGGAAGAAGTGATGATGAGGATGCAACAACACCCATCAGGTGTCTTACAAGGCAGTAAAGACACTGAAAGAGGTAGGTTAAGCAAATGTAGCAAAGAGGTGGTCCTCTTACTCCATGTAAAGCGCAGAATAGATTCGCTCACGTCCAGTGACTCCAAACAGCAGAGTCTTTCCTCTATGTCACAAACACTCCACTTCGCTAGGCCATAGTCACTCCAGTCTTTGATTAGTGTATTGTATCATCTTGTGTATGGTGTTATTCCAGTAACAGTTATATTCCTGCCACCTTACGAAAGATACTCTCATGATACAACCCAGCCTCCAGTACCTGCTGCGACTGATGATTGGCCCAGGGACATACCGACACCTATCCAGCGTGGTATATAAACTGCTCTAAATACTGATAAAGCTTGGGTCGGACGGCCTACTCAACTCTCAGGCTGGAATCAACAGTCAGTTCGAGCTCACGTTCTCTGACATGGAGGTCCAGCTGATGCGACAACATAGGCAGTGAAGTGGAAGGAGAGAGTATTCCCAGAACGGCGACTGAGGAAAAGGGCTCTGGGACGACAAAAGTCATATGATAACGAGATACGCATATAATTCTCGCGGTAGCAGCACATACACGAAGTAGAAAGGGCAGTGCATTGGCGATGCTGTCATTTGTACTCGGATGATTATGTAGAAAAGTTTCCAACGTGATTATGGCCGCATGACAGGAACTGACAGACGTTGATCACGAAATGGTAGCTACAGCTGTAAACATGGGAAATTCGATTTCTGAAATCGTTAGGAAATTCAATATTTCACGATCCGCAGTGTCCAGAGTGTGCCTAGAGTACCACATTTCTGTCGTTACCTGTCACCCCAGTCAACGCAGTGGCTGACGGCCTTCACCCAACGTCACCCAACGACCAAGAACAGCGGCGTTGGTGTCGCGGCATCACAGCTAAAAGACAAGCAACACTGCGTGAGGTAACCGCAGAAATCAGTGTGGGACTTACGACGAACGTATCTTTTAGGATAGTGCGGAGAAATTTGGCAGTAGACGACTACACAAGTGCTTTTGCTAACAGCACGAAATCGTCCGGAACATCCTCTTTTGCACCATCTCGATTCGATCCTAGACTCTTGGGAAACTGGTATGATCATGTGAGTCCCGATTTCAGTTGGTAAGAGCTGATGTTAGGGGACGGGTGTGGCGCAAAACCAACGGAGCCATCGACTCAAGTCGCCAACGAGGCACTATGTAAGCAGGTGGTGTCTTTATAATGGTATGGACTATGTTTATATGGAATGGACTGCGTCCTCCGGGATTTCGGCTACTTGGAGACTATTTGCAGCCATTGATGGGTATCATGTTCCAAAACGACGATAGAAATTTTATGGATGACACCGTGCCCTGTCATGGGCCATATGCATCCCCGATCCGTTTGAAGTACACTCTGGAGAGCTCGAGGCAATGGTTAGGCCACCCAGATTGCTCGATATGAATCCCATCGAACATTAAACGGACATAATCGAGCTGTCAGTTCGTGCACAAATATCTGCACCGGCAACACTTTCTCAATTCTGGATGGCTACAAAGGCAGCATGCTTCAATATTTGTGCAGGAGAGTCCCGACGATTTGTTGAGTCCATGCCGAGTTGCTGCGCTTCGCCTGGCAAAAGAAGGTCCAACTCAACATTAGAAGGCAACCCATGGTGCGCAGTGGTCAACGCCATCTCCGAGCAGTATTTCCGTCGGAGTGCTCCTTCCGCACAATGGGCGACAACCCGATTACTGAAAGTCCCCGGTCTGAGCACAGCGCTGATGCAGTGAGATAATGCAGCCTGAGCCAACCGTTGGGTTCAGCAGTTTTCTCGATCGCTTGCTAAGCCACCAGCCTCTCCCGAACATTTAATATCTGGCATAACCACAGGGGTATCTTGGCCATCTTCCCGCCAGATGGCCAGATGTTTCCAGCCTCGAAGATGGCGAACCCTACAGAACTACGCAATGTGCACTAATGAAAATTTTGGGACTGTGCAGGATCTGTGGGTTACTTTATGTGGACATAGCTAAATCGTGGACTGTTTACTGGAAGCAGGCTGGAATCTGGTCGCAAAGGCAAGGTGCGAAGGTGGTCAGAGAGAGAGAGAGGTAAGATCTTGTATAGTTCGTGACAGTGCAATGCCGTACCCGCTTCGAAAAAAGCCGTTGTGTGACACTCTGCTATCAAGTCATGACGTCTGTTGCGCCAAGCGTGGTAGAAAGTCGTAGGAATGACGATGGTTGGGCCGAACTAATATAAGGAGCTTGTAGTCTGTTTTTAGTATTTTCTAATATTGTTCATTACTCAATGATAGAAAACTGATCTTGGGTACCAGGTCAGACAGAATATCAGTGCGATACAGCTGCTGTCGAGAAGCCACTGGTTTTGTTTTTCAATTTTATTCATAGGGGTAGAACCATAACATATTTCAAAGCTGTCTGTTCTTTGTGAGTACTCTCTAGTTCCGAAAATCTCGCGAGGGAGTGTGACATTTCTGGCACTGGGGCTACAAGATTCTATTCCAAAATTCACTTCTTAGTTTCGCTGAGATAGCAGTACCGGAGGCAATTGGGGAAAGAATGTGAGAGACAGAGAGTAGGAGGTACCGTTACCATAAGGGACTGCTTTACTTTAGTGAGGGGATAATGTGTTTTGATGCTACTGTGGGAGCCAGCATACAAAATCTTTAAGTTTCAGTTATTAATATTTATTAAAGTATATTTCACGATTAATTGTCTATCAAGTTGAAACACTCTCAACAGTAAGCTATCGTCCAATTATTCCAGATCTCTTTTTATAAAGATTTTTATTAAGATTGGAACTTCGATATTCAGACGAATCACTACATGCGTCGTCTGGTGCCACCAAATGCTAAGTAATGTAGACTGTTTCAATCGGTCACGAGGGGTTTTACAGTATGGTACGAACTACAAGTCACACAACTAAGATCTCTGTCGCACCGTATAAAACTGTACGAAGCATTCGTGACCCTTTGTGCTAAGCATACAAGAACAGAGTAGAAGTATGTTTTACTTTCACGAACGTCATTTCCTCGTAGTACTTAAGGTAATAGACTAGTGATTGCTTCTAGCATGAATTGTGAATCACGTGACTTAATTGGCTGCGCATTGTCCCTTTACCTGCAAACTGATCCGTCTGATGAACAAAGAAAAGCATCTGGTGTTCCAAAATTTGAACTTAATTAATCTTTTGGTGGAACTGCGAGCATCAGCCATAGCACTAGTTATTTTACAGTCTCATCTGAAGAACAACGGACTAGCACCCTTAGCACTGCAACTGCTCATGGACAATGACATTTTAGAAGATTTCAGGCTACTGGAGAAATACAGAGAACATTGATGTGGCAGACCACACCTAGGCCCCTCGCATGTCCTACACTTGACGGGGAACACTTGCATGTTATTCGCAGAGGCGAGAAAGGAAGAATGAATAGCGTGCTGCATAACATACTGACTAAACTCATTACATTCGATTGTTACCTCAGTTGACACTCGACTGAAATTCCACAACATCTCTGTCAGTCATCACCTTTTTCCTTTGTACCACAGTAGCCTTATCCACCTGTTTTCATGTAGTCGGAGAAAACAGCAGGATTAATAACATTCGCTGCATAATGTTAAACAGCCGAATTAAATGAGGCCATTTATTAGCTATCTCTGGAGAGTGGATGGAGGTAACGTACCGTTCGTTATGATGCCCGCTGCAGGTAATCGTGCTCGTAAATATGGGGAATCGTAATTAAAACTCACATTCATCGTTGTAAAAAGTGACTGCAATTTTCCAGTTTACAGCAAAAATTTTATACCAGTAGCAGAGGCGAACGTAGCACAAAATCTGCGAGCCCATTGGTACCATTACTTGAATACCTATTGAAAAACAGTCAGCACTGACGTATACTGTGTATCATCTGAAAGCTGTGGGAGTTGATTACGACCCATTACTTCGCAGTTGTACGACCACAGTAATGAAGTTCTGTCAAAATGAGCACGCAGCCCGTCGTCTGCAACTTCATAAACGTATTTTATGCAGAATTCGTGTTAGAGTGGTTGATGCAGATCAATGACGAGGTAGTAAAATATAAGCCGTAGAAGGAATGTATAAACAAAGTATTAAATTGAATATGAGGCATGCGATTTAAGTGAGGATAGTCTACCCCTGCCTCTATTTCTTCTTCTTTTCTTTCTACATACGATCGAGGAACAGCAGAGATACTCAGGATATATTACAGTCAGTTTTATAAATTAGATTTTTGGCAAAATTCTTTAACCGAGTGGCTGCCAAGAATAAGCGCGCGTGCGCGCGCGCGTGTGTCTGTGTGTGTGTTTGTGTGTGTGTGTGTGTGTGTGTGTGTGTGTGTGTGTGTATGTGTGTGTGTGCGTCATTTGGTATAACCGTGATTACCCTAGTAAATCTCTTAAATTTTTGCACTCAAATAATATCATAAAATTAGAGTGCCATCTACAGGTGCTTTCCAAAGAGCCTTAGAGGAAAAATCAGGCATCTGTATTTAATGAAGATAAATGTTAACTGCATCAACAGTTCAGAATACGTTTTTTACCAGAAGCTTAACTACATTATTGATAATCATTATTTTTCCAAGAAAAATGTATAGTCAGAAATAACAGTGTGCTAGTTAGACTTCAGAGGATTCGGTTGTTTCCGGGAGGAGACCAGACAGCGAAGTCATCGGTCTCATCGGATTAGGGAAGGACAGGGAAGGAATTCGGTCGTGCCCTTTCAAAGGAACCATCCCGGCGTTGGCCTGGAGCGATTTAGGGAAATCACGGAAAAGCTAAATCAGGATGGCCAGACGCGGGATTGAACCGTCGTCCTCCCGAATGCGAGTCCAGTGCGGCTAGCCCCTGCGCCACTTCGCTCGGTTAGACTTTAGACTTTTGAAAGATATCCACCTCCCAGATCATGTAAACTGGTACTCTTTTGATGTGATAAATCTGTATGTAAAAATACTAATTGACAAGTTGACTCTTGAGTGCGTTGTAAAAACCCTTCTACAACGTAAGAAACCTAACTTCCCTCATAATATGGAAATAACTGAACTCTTGACCCTAGTTTTGTCTTGTAATCCTGAGATTCTTAAAAAAATAATTTAGTATAAAGATATGAACATGACACTGTCATCTTAGTAGTTGATGACATTAATGATATAGATAAATTAAATCTTTTACCAGCTGGTATAGATCATTCTTTAAAATCTGCTGTTGAAATTGAAAACAGTAAGGAGATTAATTTTCTAGACCTAAGAGCAGAAAAAATATGATGGCGAGTATCACTTGAATATACATAGGGTACCTACAATAACTGGTACAATTATCAATA
This sequence comes from Schistocerca gregaria, assembly GCF_023897955.1. Classification (NCBI taxonomy): domain Eukaryota; kingdom Metazoa; phylum Arthropoda; class Insecta; order Orthoptera; family Acrididae; genus Schistocerca; species Schistocerca gregaria. Next base: position 187,761,426 of record NC_064924.1, read on the forward strand.
ATGACTCCTGTTACCCAGTAATGTACAAAATGCTCTGTTTCATTCCATGATAAACACAATCAAAGGAACTTAGTACCTTAAGATATATTGGTGATAGAAGTGGATATGCCTCCCCCCCCCCCCCTCACCCAGATAATGAATAAAGTAGACAGTAAAAAATAAAACGTAGTAGAATGCTGAAAAATAGGAAATTGCTTTGAAAATGGTAGATGAAAATACAAGTATGTAGTTCAGCGATGTCATGGAGTAATTTTTGATAGAATCAAACAACCATTTAAGAAAAGTAACAATGTAGTATTGCTTCAGATTGGCAATAGTTTGGGAGGGAAATGCTGCATTGTATTGAACATGACTCTGTTTACGATCTATCTGGGGCATACGGAATAAACTGTCACCAAAGTGACAAAATCTATATCGAGCAAAGTGGTGCAAAAACAAAAGTAACATGTAAAGATGACATATAACCTAGCAAACACATCTGCTTTAGCCACACGCATGAAAAGAGATTCACACCATAGAAACTATCTCTGATCACATGGAATTACTCCAGAAAGGTGTCAGTATAAATTTGTTAGAAGAGATTCAGATTTCTGCCAATATGGCTACACATCCATATACGGTATTTTCTGAGCAGTGTGACCCAAGCAATAAAAATTATCTTAGGAATTTTGTAGATGTGTTCAAAAGTAGGCTAGAGATCGGTAAGGGTGTTTCGATGTGATAAATTAAAAAGTATTTATTTCTCGTGTGTTAGCTTGCAATTTTAAATATTAGAATTATCTAAACCACCTTTTCCTTCTCCATTCCCATCTGCATATCTGTTCTATTGATAGGTTATCGTTACATACATTAATTTATAATTTTCAATCCATTGACCTGTAAATATGTTTCCTACTTAATGTCTCATTGTAGGAAACATTTTTGAACTGTGATGAGTATATGTAGGTCTGTGGTAGTTCATTTTGTGATGCAGATACGTGAAAATTTGCGTTGGTCATTTTAAAAGAACATAAGGTGTCTAGTATGATCTAGACATTTCAATACATACAAACCAGGTCTATCTTTTTATACTTTATGTTCTGCAATGGTAGCACATATCCACCTTCCCCACCTTTGAGACCATTCTATTTACATGTTACATTACTTCAGTAATATTATATTTTGTGTGAATGAATTTATTTAAGGTTAGAATTCTGGATTTTATTTGAATGAATTCACTCAGGGTGAATCACTTGGAATACCCAAACAACTGATGAAAGCTTTCATAGAAGCCCTTATTAGACATCCAATTTGCACAGTCATAATGAAGACTATGTATTTTCTGTTAAATATTTAGGGTCTCACGTTGGAGACACTTCAGTAAATTACTTTCCTGCTTATTTCTTGTTACTGCTTCATTACTACTGAGGTTCTGTTTTGCATGTTTATCATAAGTTACCTTGGGAATTTTATTATTTTACAATTATGGTATTTCCCCTCCCACTCCCCCATCGTGCACTATTATATCCTTCGTACTTACATGTTAATGTCTCTTCAGTAAGCTTTTTTTGTAAGTATGCACTTGTCAATCTTTGGATCCTAAGGTCGCACATACTAATAATGTACCCCCTACAATAGCACTTGTGTACTTCCTGCTCATATGTTTCTACAGAAGATTATAAAGCCATCTTGGTATGTATTGTGTTCTTATGTGAAGGTACTAAGGGATATATTACACTCTTGGTCTTTTAGCTTTTCAATGTGGTTTCTGTCTTATTGTACATTTTATAAACTTGGTTTAATGTCTGAAACAATTATAGTTTGATGTTGTACGAGCTCCGCTTCTTTTGTCACATTGGATCGTGATTTGGTTTACGCAGGTTGGGAGGACATGGTGAGCATTGTTTCCCATTAATAGTTTTTACGATGTTTTCAGTATAGTCTGACTGTTATATGCAGGTGCCTAATGATGCATTTCTATGTATGTACATGTTAATCTTCCATATTTTACACTCTGTATGAGTGCTAGCTTCACAATTTGAGAAGTGTCGTTCAATTTGTTATCAATTAAATTTATCTCTGTAAGATGTTTCTTTGGACAATATTTTTATTCTTATTGGTGTCAAGAGGAATGCATAGCTCTTGTGCATAAGTGGATCTCCTTTCTTTAATTATGAAAACAGAAACTTCATTCAAATAACTATTGTAAAAAAGCAAATATGATATCAAATATATCAGCGGTTTGCATTATAAGTATTCGTTGGCAAAAGCATAGAAGGAGATAATGCAGAAAAGGAGGTAATGCTTTTTTTTAGTAACTCACTTTTGTCTGTTATTCCATATGAGCTGCAGATTAGACGTTTATTGTATGTCTAATTTATGTGCATATGTGCATGTACATTTGCACTGCCCTTTATTAAGATTAAAATTTGGTTTGTTGTTATTATTTAAAGACTTCCTTTCCTTCTGTCCTCACTTGTATATGTATTTATTCACTATTTTTCTGAATATTCTACGGCTGCAACTGCGAGGTCGGTAACCAATTATTGTGAGATGGAATGACTGAATACGAACCATGTTCAGTCATTAATTCGCCTTTGAACGAAATAAAAAACAGCCCCGACAAACGTCACTGGTCATTTAAATTACCTTGCTGTAATTTTCTGCGCAGTCTATTCTAAAAACGGCCATTGGTCTCCCACCAATGACTATGTTAGGCACAGGCTCTGCTGCTCTATTATAAAAACGGTGGTACAAGAAAAATATAATAATCGAATCCAGTATTATGTTCTGAACAGAGGCACTTTCTTTCTAAACCACAAACGCGAACCGATAGAGTCATTTACCACCATCAAATAAAGTGTTTTCCTCTCTCGTTGGTTGTTGCCGTCATGTATTACAATCATCTCACTTCGTTTATTTCATTCAACTGAATCTCGACTTTGAAAAGGTTTACTGCTTCAGAACAAGTGGGGGAGGGTACAGTTCATTTTAACGCTGAACGTGGAGGTGAAGATTTATTTAATTTTTGCATTACAAATTATCTTTTCCCGGATTCATGTTGAATACTGGAGAACAAATCGAGAAATTAATAAACTGTAAAAGAAAAAGAGTGAAGATGTTACTCTGATACTACTTTTATAAAAAGCACTACTGAAAACTGGAAAAAGACAAATATTTGTTACCATGACGGAATGCAACTTTGATAGAGAAGGTAAGGGATGCCATAATTCTTGCCTTCGTTGAATGTTCGACAACCTTTCAAACACTTGAATAATAGCTTGTGACTCATTTTGAATTTTTATGATTGAATTGTGCAATAAATAGGTACATCGTTAATTAATGTCGAAGACGGCCGCTTTTGTACTTCGTTTAGGCAAGAAGAAATATTTTCACGTTTATGTTAAATAGTCATCAGTCTTGTCGCTCTGCCTTTGCTAACTAATTGCTGAAGCACATAACTATAAATTCGTGTGACTCTGTAAATAAATTTTGTCTTTGAGCTACAGTCCTTTTGTTTGTACTATGGGTATTGCGTAGAAGCAGACTGTGGTGATGAAGGAAAATTATTCTACGATCGCCGGAGAACAAGCCATTAGGATGTATGAAATATTTAACGACGTGGTGGAGGACATTAACGATCAAATATTATAAACCGTGTATCAGCCATAATATAAGTATCAAATCTCACGGAGGATTACAGCAAAATACCGGATACAGTGCACAAATTATGTGAGGATGCAGGCACTAAGAAACGTAAAGGCCGCGTCGAAACTGGAACAAGTTAGCCACCTGACACTTGATCAGGAGCAGAAAATGCAACAAAACTTCACAGTTCAAGGGGCACAATCCGACAGGATTTCGGGAAAGGATAACTACATCATAGAGAAAGCAGAAGAGGAGATTCGTGCGGCGATGCATTCCGTTAGCGCGGAAGTTACGTCTGAACTGGGAACTTCAGGCGACAGCATTTACAATGAGCTCGGCCAAATTAGAGAAACACAGGCGCAGTTCTCGCCTGACTGACGTCAGAACGTCACCGCACAGGTCTCGCACCTGAAACTGGATGCAGAAATTATTAAGAGGTCGCCATGTTAGGTGAAGTCGCCTTCGGTGCGTACGAATGAAAATCAAACAGCATTTAGCCCGTGTAATCAGACTTTTCAACACCGCACTCGACCTGTTAGTCCACGTGCAAAATGCCCATACGACGCGGTAGGAGCAACACCAACATTAACATCTATGTCTCTGGAAAAACAATTTAACTAAGCACAGGCAGTTTCAGTTCTTTGCGTCTGGAAAGAAAACTCTGTCCGGCCGTATTCGTTCCGGGCTGTAGAGAAATTTTGCTTAAAAGTTGGAGTGAACGCCAAAAGATACATTTCGAAGTAGCTTATGCACAAGCGAAATCCGTGGTTTAGGCCGTGAAAACGTGGAAAACTTAAGTGCTCTTTCCGTTCAAAATATTGCTCGTGCAAGCGTGAGGTAGTCCATTCTGATACTTATAATCCGAAGGAAAGGAAGTATCAGGAAATATTTCAGTAGAAATAAAAAAAAGGGTCGGTAGTGGGACAACCCGATAGCGCATAAGGAATATTGAGAGGGAAACTGCTAACCAGTATTCGAGAAAAAATTTGTACGTGCACAAGAGGCGGTTTTTTTTTCCGTGTTGGATCCGCTAGGTCTAGCTCAGGAGGCCGCGAAGTTTAGGTAACGGCAATGGCGCCCAGCCTCCCGATGGCCTGAAAACGTAAACGCAAACAAGCAGATGCAAAGCGCTGAAGGTTTCGCAAGAAGAAACAACAATGATCATAGGTGATACAACGCTGGTTAGCAAATGAACAGAAATTAGTAGCATACAGGACATGAGCGCCTATTCAAAATAGCGGTCACTGGGAGGTGTAATTTACAGGGGCACCTCCAATGCAAAACATCAATGATAGCCGAAATTGTTCGGTGACACATTCACGGCGGTTAGTCCCAGTCCCAAAAGGAACCAATATGAATAGCTGAATCAGGCAGTGCCCGACCCTCAACTTCAAATGAGACAGATCATGTTCTCTGATAGTGTCCTGGGGATAAGAGGAGAGGACGTTTTTGTAGAGAAGCAGTACATAAGATACAACTACTAAAGAGGCATACGAGAAGAACTTTGTGATGGTCTTATTTCATACAAAGAGCATAGTGACGACCATGTTAAGGTCACAGTCAATTGAGTTGCCGGAGGAATTATGACTCATTGAAATAACTAAGGTCTTGACAGAATCCGAAAACGGAACAACAGAATTCTCTTTTTTAGTAGTAAATGCGTTGTCTATGCCGTGCTTATTAGGCATGGAATTTCTGCGACGGGGTAATGAGAACGCCTGCCTGCAAAGCGGAAGGTGTTACTTAGAGACAGAAGAAAACGTAATCATTTTAAATTTAATTCGTACTGAGGGACGTCATGGCAGATTCTGCCAGAATCTTAAACAGAAGTTAGTGTGCAGTAAGATACCGTGGACAGACAGTTACTTTGTGGACAACGATCAAGAGAACATGTATCATTTTCTGTAACTAACAAACTATCCGACTCTAGCAAAGTCAGTGCCAACAATGCCAACGCTCGGGAATATGTCTTGATGAATATCTGAAGGCTGAACTGGCAAATCTATTATTATTATTATGGTTACTGTTACAATTATTACTATTATACAAAAAAAACTGTTCCATCACGTCGTTTCCGAGAGTCCGGGGGCAATTTTTTCACATTTGACGCAGTGAGTCACGTAACAATGATTTATCTACCTGAAATACGCAGATATGACTCACCATCCGCCCACGCATTTCCATGTCTCCCACTACCTCTTGTCATTTTAACGTCTGTATATTGGCGTTTACCTGTACCACTAAGATCGAGTAACGTGCGTGTGACCGTAGTTTTAACGATTGTGGAAGTAATGCTGAGTGACAAACGCTTTCCAAAATTAAAATAACTAGCAACATGAAAATGGGTCAATCCTAGATATATACTTGTTTCTTCTTGTGGTGACGATGTAACTAAAATACTGTTTTCGGTTCATTTCTAGGTACGCTCCAAAGAACATCACTCAAGCGTCTAGTACAGGACTAAGTCACAAATCTAGGCCACATACTTTCAGTGGATGAGCTATAGGAGGAACCAGCAGGAAATGCACTGCACTTGTGTAGGCATATATTATTTACGTGTGTGATGAGCTGCACTGCTTAATTTTGCGAAGATGTATAAACTTGTTTTAATTTTCTGGAGCAGCAGAGTCAGAGGGCGGTACTCAGCTTAGAATTGTGAAAGTCTGGTTTTGATTAGACCACTAGCTGAAGGAATGTCAGCGCTCTGGAACCACTACTGCATACGCGCTACCTTTAAAAGTCACAAACGAACATTATATTTTATTTTCTTTACTTGCAAGATCAATCGTCTCAATTAGTAAATGATAAAAATTTAAGTGTGCGATGATCCAGTGTAAGTTAAGCGCTATTGCTTACTCGTTACTTCGAAAACGCTGAAGTGAGTATTATCTTTCATTTTCTCTATTTGGAGGATCAGTCACTCTAAATCAATGACTGTTAAGTATTTGAAGTGCGCCGTGTCCCTGTGTAAGTTAATATTTAAACAATTTAGTAGTCTCAAAATGGACTACTTTCTTCGATAATCACTGAGTTGGGATTATACGTATTGTTAGGTGATGATGATGGTTATTTTCAAATTAAAATGATATTTGTACTTGTCGTATTACAGATAGTAGACACATAGTGTGTTCAAATTATGTAACAAACTCTTATATATCGTCTTTTAATGGGCATAGTTATTTTATATATGGAAGATTGTTGGCAATGAAGAACAGACTTTCTTGTTGTTGTTGTGGTCTTCAGTCCTGAGACTGGTTTGATGCAGCTCTCCATGATACTCTATCCTGTGCAAGCTTCTTCATCTCCCAGTACCCACTGCAAGTTACATCCTTCTGAATCTGCTTAATGTATTCATCTCTTGGTCTGCCTCTACGATTTTTACCCTCCACGCAGCCCTCCAATACTAAATTGGCGATCCCTTGATGCCTAAGAACTTCTCCTACCAACCGTTCTCTTCTTTTAGTAAAGTTGTGCCACGAACTTCTCTTCTCCCCAATCCTATTCAACACCTCCTCATTAGTTACGTGATCTACCCATCTAATCTTCAGTATTCTTCTGTAGCACCACATTTCGAAAGCTTCTATTCTCTTCTTGTCTAAACTATTTACTGTCCATGCTTCACTTCCATACATGGCTACACTCCACACAAATATTTTCAGAAACGACTTCCTGACACTTAAATCAATACTCGATGTTAAGAAATTTCTCTCAGAAATGCTTTCCTTCCCATTGCCAGTCTTCATTTTATATCCTCTCTACTTCGACCAACATCAGTTATATTGGTCCCCAAATAGCAAAACTCCTTTACTGCTTTAAGTGTCTCATTTCCTAATCTAATACTCTCAACATCACCCGACTTAATTCGACTACATTCCTTGATCCTCGTTTTGCCTTTGTTGATGTTCATCTTATATCCTGCTTTCAAGACACTATCCATTCCGTTAAACTGCTCTTCCGAGTCCTTTGCTGTCTCTGACAGAATTACGGTGTTATCGGCGAACCTCAAAGTTTTTATTTCTTCTCTACATCTACATCTACATCTACATCTACATCCATACTCCGCAAGCCACCTGACGGTGTGTGGCGGAGGGTACCCTGAGTACCTCTATCGGTTCTCCCATCTATTCCAGTCTCGTATTGTACGTGGAAAGAAGGTTTGTCGGTATGCTTCTGTGTGGGCTCTAATCACTGATTTTATCCTCATGGTCTCTTCCCGAGATATACTTAGGAGGGAGCAATATACTGCTTGACTCTTCGGTGAAGGTATGTTCTCGGAGCTTTAACCAAAGCCCGCACTGAGCTACTGAGCGTCTCTCCTTCAGAGTCTTCCACTGGAGTTTATCTATCATCTCCGTAACGCTTTCGCGATTACTAAATGCTCCTGTAACGAAGCGCGCTGCTCTCCGTTGGATCTTCTCTATCTCTTCTATGAACCCTATCTGGTGCGGATCCCACACTGCTGAGCAGTATTCAAGCAGTGGGCGAACAAGCGTACTGTAACCCACTTCCTTTGTTGTCGGATTGCACTTCCTCAGGATTCTTCCAATGAATCTCAGTCTGGCATCTGCTTTACTGACGATCAACTTTATATGATCATTCCATTTTAAATCACTCCTAATGCGTACTCCCAGATAATTTATGGAATTAACTGCTTCCAGTTGCTGACCTTCTTTTTTGTAGCTAAATGATAAGGGACCTATCTTTCTATGTATTCGCATCACATTACACTTGTCTACATTGAGATTCAATTGCCATTTCGTGCACCATGCGTCAATTCGCTGCAGATCCTCCTGCATTTCAGTACAATTTTCCATTGTTGCAACGTCTCGATACACCACAGCATCATCTGCAAAAAGCCTCAGTGAACATCCGATGTCATCCACCAGGTCATTTATGTATATTTTGAATAGCAACGGTCCTATGACACTCCCCTGCGGCACACCTGAAATCACTCTTACTTCGGAAGACTTCTCTCCATTGAGAATAACATGCTGCGTTCTGTTATCTAGGAACTCCTCAATCCAGTCACACAATTGATCTGATAGTCCGTATGCTCTTACTTTGTTCATTAAACGACTGTGAGGAACTGTGTCAAACGCCTTGCGGAAGTCAAGAAACACGGCATCTACCTGTGAACCCGTGTCTAAAGCCCTCCGAGTCTCGTGGACGAATAGCGCGAGCTGGGTTTGACACGACCGTCTTTTTCGAAACCCATGCTGATTCCTACAGAGTAGATTTCTAGTCTCCAGAAAAGACATTATACTCGAACATAATACGTGTTCCAAAATTCTCCATGGATTTTAATACCTACTCCCAATTTTTCTTTTGTTTCCTTCACTGCTTGCTCAATATACGGATTGAATAACATCGGGAAGAGGCTACAATCCTGCCTCACTCCCTTCCCAACCACTGCTTCCCTTTCACGCCCCTCAACTCTTATAACTACCATTTGGTTTCTATTCACATTGCAAATAGCGTTTCGCTCTCTATATTTTACCCCTGCCACCTTCAAAATTTGAACGAGAGTATTCCAGTCAAGATGGTCAAAAGCTTTCTCTAAGTCTACAAATGCTAGAAACGTAGGTTTGCCTTTCCTGAATCTAGCGTCTAAGATAAGCCGTAGGGTGAGTATTGCCTCACGTATTCCAATATTTCAATGGAATCCAAACTAATCTTCCCCATGGTCTTCTTCTATCAGGGCCGGCCGCGGTGGTCTCGCGGTTCTAGGCGCGCAGTCCGGAACCGTGCGACTGCTACGGTCGCAGGTTCGAATCCTGCCTCGGGCATGGATGTGTGTGATGTCCTTAGGTTAGTTAGGTTTAAGTAGTTCTAAGTTCTAGGGGACTGATGACCACAGCAGTTGAGTCCCATAGTGCTCAGAGCCATTTGAACCATCTTCTATCAGGTTTTCCATTCGTCTGTAAAGAATTCGTGTTAATATTTTGCAGCCGTAACTTAATAAACTGATAGTTCGGTAATTTTCACATCTGTCAACACTTGCTTTCTTTGGGATTGGGGTTATTATATTCTTCTTGAAGTCTGAGGGTATTTCGCCTGTCTCATACATCTTGCTCACCAGATGGTAGAGTTTCGTCAGGACTGGCTCTCCCAAGGCCGTCAGTATTTCTAATGGAATGTAGTCTACTCCGGGGGCTTTGTTTCGACTCAGGTCTTTCAGTGCTCTGTCTAACTCTTCACGCAGTATCATATCTCCCATTTCATCTTCATCTACATCCTCTTCCATTTCCATAATATCGTCCTCAAGTACATCGCCCTAGTATAGACCCTCTATTTACTCCTTCCACCATTCTGCTTTCCCCTCTTTGCTTAGCACTGGGTTTCCATCTGAGCTCTTGATATTCATAGAAGTGGTTCCCTTTTCTCCAAAGGTCTTCTTGATTTTCCTGTAGGCAGTATCTATCTTACCCCTAGTGAGATAAGCCTCTACATCCTTCCATTTGTCTTCTAGCCATCCCTGCTTAGCCACTTTGCACTTCCTGTCGATCTTACAGAAAGTAAACGGTAATATCTATGTCACATTTCATTAGCTATGAATTCCTAGACCTGAGTACTACTTTCTGGTATTTGCTGTGTTGGTTGGCGAGGTCATAGAGTCCCCTACATACAACAGCAATTTTGTATGATTTTCATTCATATTAATGCATAGGGTCCGTTCTTTCGGACATCTCTGAATGTACAGTCACAGCGAGCAGTCCGCAGCTGTGATACATATTATGGAAACTGTTGGTGGAGGAGGGCGAAAAGAAATTGAAGGGAAGGAACTAATGAATCAACTGCATAGGGAGTTCACGCAGAATCAGGGGCAACAAGTGAAAATATGTGCCGGACTGGGACTCGAACTCAGAGTCTCATGCTTACTAAGCAGTTGTGTTAACCACTGCGATATCTTACACTGCGGATGCTCGTTTACATTCGACCCTTCAGTGGTAATTTAATATTAGAGAGCGTGGAGGACATAGCGACTGCGGGTAAGTGTTAAGTGAGAGTGTGGGTCAGCTGGGAATCGTGCCGATGATGTCCATGCATTTGCGATAAACATTGTACCGACGGACCAGTGATTAACGCACCTGCCTAGTAAGCGGGAGATCCCGGGCTCGAGACCGGTTCTGCACACATTTTCAGTCGTCACCGCTCAGTTCCATGTAAAGTCTCAACGCAGGTGATACCATTAGCTCCTTCCCTTTCCTTTCCTTTATCCCCCCTCCACCTTCAGTTTACACATGATTTTCGTTTATTTCTTATTATCTCACTTGAAAATGAACTCGATAAGGAACTACGGAACGGAAAAGCTATCTAATATAACTAACTGAAACATGTTTGACAGGTTTCATTTATTACAAATTCGTATGACAATCTTTAAAATATATCCTTGGTGAGACTGATGTCCGTCCTCTCATACATAAGCAGCAGGGACACTTTGCGCGGTAGTACAACACAGTAGGTTACAACCTGAATCTCACATACTGGCCTCTTTGAAGTCATTGGATGGCACTTTGCAACTTACTTTCACGTTTTCTCAGAATGCAGGACCAACATGAGTCATTTTCAGATACTTTTTAGTCTGAGTATGTTCATAGGATACAGCTACCAAATGGTCTGCAGGCTATGAACTTGAAACATGTTCCCAGAATGAGATTTTTCCCTCTGCAGCGGAGTGTGCGCTGATATGAAACTTCCTGGAAGATTAAAACTGTGTGCCCGACCGAGACTCGAACTCGGGACCTTTGCCTTTCGCGGGCCAGTGCTCTACCATCTGAGCTACCGAAGCACGACTCATGCCCGGTACTCACAGCTTTACTTCTGCCAGTATCCGTCTCCTACCTTCCAAACTTTACAGAAGCTCTCCTGCGAACATGTCTTCAGGCACCATGTTGTCTAAAGCAATATTTTTAGCGATTACACACTCATTTTAGCGCAGTTAAGAAGTAATAAATCGTCTCGGCATATGTTATTCTCCTTCTTCTTTAGCTTGCGAGAACTATGTAAAAGGACATATTTGTACCCAGTGTTTTACGTCCAAAAGATTAACTTCGTATTCTCTGCCGACATCGCAGTTCAATTCATGATTTAATCAACACCTTGTAGCTCGGCCGTACAATTATGGTACTCCTAGATTACATCGAAACTGAACTCTTACACTCATAACTGACTCTGGCTGCAGCATTTCTTGTTCATCAGCGCTGAAGTCCAAATGCTTTATGATGCTTTAGGATGCGGCGTCAGTTCCACTAGGATTAGATGGGTTTGATGCCTTGTGACTGAGAACATCCGTTTAGACAGCATGCACTATCACTCTCAAGAATCAAGGACAAATCTAATCAGTGTAGAGGCTCAGAGAGTGTAACTCCCAATGGTGAGCCAGAAGAGCATAGAATGTACATGGAAACATAACAACGTCTAAGAGTTGTAGCAAAGTCACGCAGTTTAGCAAGCGCAAGAAACCACTCCTAACAAAATATGAAAGAAATATACGATATATAAGGCTGCAGTAGAGCTGAAGGATTCACCCAACGTCCATGGAAATTGGTATTTGGACATGTTGCAGACTCGGTTAACACCTCATATCAAAGACCAGGCAATCGCGGATAATGTGTGATTAAAAAATGAGAGTGCTCCAGCACACATTGCCACTGATGTTCCTGAGTTCCTTGATAGACGATTTCTGTGAGTCGTGCTTGGGTAGTTCAGATGATAGAACACTAGCCCACGAAAGGCAAAAGTCCCGTGTTCTAGTCTCGGTCGGGGACTCAGTTCGTCAAGAAGTTTCGTATCAGTGCCCCCTCCGCTGCAGATTGAGCATTTCATTCTGGAATTTCTATGACGGTGTATTGGCTTTCCTACCCCAATGAAGTGGACACCGTTAATTTCGGACCTTAATGACGCCATGAAAATTATTATGAGGACCCATCAAGCTCCAGTAGCTCAGCGTCGGTACACGACTAATGAGGAATTAAGTAAATGTGCAGAAGATAGCTTTCAAAGTGCAAGTTCTGAGAAGTCCCACAATATGCCACGATGACATGGAACTGCATAGATTTATGCATAACGCACGATTCTCGACGTTGCGAGGCTCCCGTATCTAGTTTTCTGTTCCTATATTCAATCCATGAAGGTTAAAATGTATGTCACGATGTAGAGGATCAGAGAGTCCTCTAATGATGTTCAACTTACTGCAGTAAAATCGCCTACAAAAATAGGACGGCCAAGCCACCATTTATCTTCTGCGAACAGCGAGGAAGTGTTGGTGTATTGAGCTATCTTTCTCGTTCCAGCGCCCAATGTGTTATTATCAATACATTAGTTTCTCATTAACGCACAATACACTGCATTCATCTAAGGTTCATCTAGTGTATTTACGTCAAAGCCAGACGATATCCTGCTGTGTAGTTACCAGCTTTTCATTTACAACTATTATGTGAAAGGGGACGCCAAACTCTAGACGTGGTACTAGTATGCCATTGGGGCATTATGACATGCTAATTTCTCATATCATTTTCTTTTATTTGTACACCATTGAACTGCAGTCTCTTAGGAACGAAGTCTGACTTTTAGTTAATCATAGAGCATAAAGTGAATGACCGATCGCGTTCAGCATATGTGAATTACGACAAGCCTCGTCTTTGACGAAGTGAAACCTTCCACTGTAAGTCTAAGGTAAACTGCAATGATAAGTACCAGCATTTTCGTGAGTAATGTTCTTTGTGAAGTGAAGCTTTTCCCGGACATTAAGTGGCTGACCCCTGAGGAGGAAAGTAATTACGATCTTCATTCTTTACTTCCTTTGTCTTTCTTCCGTCCTCCCAGGTAGCGCTCAACTCACAACATGCAGATCTGCTAGTTAACTACTCTTGTGTGTAAATACTGTAATATACGAAATAGGCCTACTGTTTCGACAGAGAGGTCCTGGGAATTATCACTCACATCGAACATATACCCGCGATGAATAATTTACGTAGATAACACTGTTCGGAAAGTGGCTATCTTGTTTGTAAGTTTGTCGACAAGACGCAGCGTACGCACTTTGTAGCTCAGGTATTGACACTTGGTGGTAATTGTGCATTTACTAAATAGTGAAGCAACTTATACCACTTAATGAAGGCCAGACTTCCGGTTCAAACTGTATACCAATTAGGTTCCTTTCGGAGTATGCTGATACTATAGCTCCATACTTAACAATCATACACAACCGCTGGCTCTACGAAAGATCCATAACCAAAGACTGGAAAGTTGCACAGATCACACGTATCTATTCGATGAAAGCATTGGAGTAATAAATTAGATTACAGACCCATATATTAACATCGATACGTAGCATGATTTTGGAATATATATGAGTCCCAACATTATGAATGAAGACAGTGGTCTATTGACCAATAGTCAACATGGGTTTAGGAAACATTGTTCTTGTGAAGCGCAACTAGCCTTTACTCACATGAAGTCTTGAATGTTATCGGCAAGGTATTTCGAAGTGATTCAGTATTTATAGATTTCCAGAAGACCTTTGGCACCATGCATCACAGCTGGCTTGTAATCAAATTGCATGCTTCTGGAACACAGTCTAAATTATGCAACTGGATCCATGAGCTGCTGTCATAGAGGTAACACTTCGTGGTAACTGACGGAAAGTCATCAAGTATAACAGATGTGATCTCCGGAGTTCCTCAAGGTATTGTTACCAATCCTCTACTGTTCCTTATCTACATAAACGATTTAGGAGACAATCTGAGCAGCCGTATTAGGTTGTTTGCAAATAATGCTGTTGTCTATCGTCTTATAAAGTCATTCCAAAACGATTTAGATGAGATACCTATGTGGTGCGGTAATTGGCAATTTATCCTAAAGAATGAAAAGTGCGAAGTCCTATACATGAATGCTAAAAGGAGTGCATTAAACTTTGGTTGGACGGCAAAGCAGTGAAACGTAAAGCCCATAAATTCAACAATATACCTAGGAATTACAATTACGAACAACATACATTGGAAAAAATACATAGAAAATGTTGTTTGGTAGGCGAACCAAAGACTACGTTTTGTTGGCAGAGCAGTTAGAAGATGCAACAGATCTACTAAAACGATTTCCAACACTGTCGTCGTCCGTCGACTGCGCGGTGTGGGACCATTGTCAGATACGATTAACGCAGTACATCGAGAAAGATCGAAGAGGGAAAACACATTATTTTCTATCGGTAAGTAGAGGAGAGAGTGTCACGGACATGATGCAAGAGTTGGAGTGGAAACCATTAAAACAAAGGTGTTTGTCGTTGGAACTGAATCTTGTTACGAAACTTCAATCACTAACTTTCCCTCCCGAATGAGTACATATATTGTTGATAGCGACCCACAAAGGGAGAAACGATCTCCTAAAAAGATTGCCTACACTATCCTTGTCCTCCCACTTTTAGATTACTGTTGCGAGGTATGGGATTCTTGTCAGGTAGGATTAACGGAGTACATCGAGTAAGTTAGAAGAGGGGAAACACATTTCATTTTATCGGTAAGTAGGGGAGAGAGTGTCACAGACATGATGCAAGAGTTGCCGCGGAAATCATTAAAACAAAAGCGTTTCTCGTTGGAACTGAATCTTCTCACGAAATTTCAATCACTAACTCCCCCCCCCCCCCCCCCCCGAATGAGTAAATATTAAATGGGAAATGGGAAATGAGAGTTTGCACGGAAAGATGTAGGAGTTCGTTTTTTCCGCGCGCTGTTCAACAATGGACTTACAGAGAATTGTTGTGAGGGGGTCCGATGAACCATCTGGCTGGCACTTAAGTGTGAAATTACAATGAAATGAAAACCCTTCGTTGCTTACAGGCGTTGACACACGCCAATGGGGACAGATGAAAATGTAAGCCCCGACCGGGACTCGAACCCGACATCTCCTGTTTACATGGCAAACGCTCTACCAATTTTTTTTTTTTTTTATCTCATTTTGTTCGCTTGTGTTCGTTGCATCTGCTCGGTGCGGACGTCGTAAGACATCCGTTTATGTTCGTTGTTGATCGATTGACTCAGTTCTTTTATTACAGAGGGCACGTAACCCTCTGACCGAACACGCTGAGCTACCGTGCCGGCTATCCATTTGAGCCACCGAGGAGACAAAGGATAGCGCGACTGCGGGGATTTATGTCTGACACGCCTCCCGCAAAACCCACATTCTCAACGTATTGTCCTGCACTATATTCATAGCGTCGCCGCCCATTATACTCATTACTCGCGGCGCGTTGCCGAGTCCCCTAAGTGTTTGGGCGCTGTTTGTGCATTCGCACAGAAGAAGAAGATGGTCAAGTGCCCGGTGAGCCTTAACTATATATATATTAAGATGGTATCAGTTCTGTCGGACATGTACCAAAGAACATATACCATCTTTATATATATATTCTTAAGTGTGAGTTGCAGAGTAGCGATGTACATGTAGCTGTAGTTGTGGATGTAGATTGCAGTTTTCCGTAACCACTCGTTGGCGCGATTCGTGGTATCATTCGCTGACACAGGTTTGTGACTAATAGATAAAACTTTGTACACTGGACGCAGAATCTCCTGTGCCAACCGGGCCCGGAGAGCTGCAGTGAATTACGATTCCTCGTCCAGAGATCGCACTACCGCATACACGTGCACACACAGACACTGGCTCTTGCAAACACAGGGCCACCTACGATTGATACACGCCAGAATATTCATGCTATCCGCGGAGATAGCCACAAACAACAGAATGACAACCGCTACGAGCGCTCGCAGTGAAACCCTTCGCCCGCTCAGTGCCCACCCCCAGCCCCCCCAAACCGCTTCCCGTACGCACCCGCGCGTCTCTGGCACGTAATCGCACAGTGGCGTGCGGCTGTTTGCACGGGCTGCAGCGCAGCGTGCCGTGGTGTTGGCGTGCCCTGCCGCGATATGCGGCTACTCGCGTGCGTGGCGTGTGCGTCGACCGGCGGCTGCCGCTAATAGATTTCCACGGTATCGGCGCGGCTGACGCTTCCACGTTAATTAATGTGGCGCTAGGCTGGCAGGGGTCCGTCTGCCCGGCGTGGAAATGAGGCCACCGAGGGGGGACAGCGGGTGCCCTCCGCGTGGTAACTGCCAATAACGGCCGCGTGTCGGCGTGACGTACTGCGGCGCGGCGGGGGCGCTGCAGGGGGCGCCAAGTGTTTATCTCCGCCACCAGAGGCGGGAGGCACCTGGGTAGACCAGGGGGAGTCTCGCTGACACACTCCTCCAAACCCGACACCGTCGGGCAAAGTGAAAGATATCCGACGAGAGAAAGTATACCGTAATCTATTTGGGCTACGTCAACGTTTGTCATCTTCACCGAAGTTTGTCTCCAATGTATACGAGGGTTAATCAAATACAAACGAGACTTACCCCTTAAATTTTTTGGTACGACGTACACATCACATCGATCACATTAATCTACATTTTATTCTTTCCCGTCATTCACTGGCGCAGAAGAGATCGGGGCAAAGTGAGAGATATCCAGCGAGAGAAACTGTACCGTAATCTATTTGGGCTACGTCAATGTTTGTCTTCTTCACCAAAGTTTGTCTCCAATGTATACGAGAGTTAATCAAATACAAACGAGACTTACCACTTAAATTTTTTGGTATGAGGTACGTTTCACATCGATCACATTAATCTACATTCTATTCTTTCCCGTCATTCACTGAGCGCCATTTGACTCATGATAATAGTTTGCAAATATACCGGGTGGTCCATTGATCGTGCACTGGCCAAATATCTTACGAAATAAGCGTCAAAACTAGAAGGAACAAAGATTGTCTAGCTTGACCGGTGGAAAGAAGATGTCGCTATGGTTGGCCCGTTAGATGGCGCTGCCACACGTCAAACGCATATCAACTGCGTTTTTAAAAATAGGAACCCCCATTTTTTATTACATATTCGTGTAGTACGAAAAGACATATGAATGTTTTAGTTGGACCACCTTTTTCGCTTTGTGACAGATGGCGCTGTAATAGTCAGAAACATATGACTCACACTTTTAGACGAACAGTTGGTAACAAGTAGGTTTTTAAAATTAAAATACAGAACGTAGGTACTTATGAACATTCTATTTCGGTTGTTCCAATGTGATACACGTACCTTTGTGAACTTACCATTTCTGAGAACGCATGCTGTTACAGTGTGATTACCTGTAACTACCACATTAATGCAGTAAATGCTAAAAATCGCGTCTTTCCACTTCAGTGCGTTGGCAATACGTGTAACGACATTCCTCTCAACAGCGAGTAGTTCGCCCTTCGTAATGTTCGGACGTGAATTGACAAAGCGCTGACGCAAATTGTCAGGCGTTGTCGGTGGTCCACTACAGCAAATATCCTTCAACTTTCCTCACAGAATGATATCGGGGGACGGGCCATGGTGTAGCGCTTCAAAGACCAATCCACCTGTCATGAAATATGTCATTCAATACCGATTCAACCACATGCAAGCTATGTGCCGGACATCCATCATGTTGCAAGTACATCGCCATTCTGTCATGCAGTGAAACATCTTGTAGTAACATCGGGAGAGCATTACGTAGGAAATCAATATAAGTTGCTCCATTTAGAATGCCATCGATAAAATGGGAGCCAATTATCCTTCCTCCCATAATGCCGCACCATACTTTAACCCGCCAATATGGCTGATGTTCCACTAGTCGCAGCCATCGTGGATTTTCCGTTGCCCAATAGTGCATATTATGCCGGTTTACGTTACCGCGGTTGGTGAATGACGCTTCGTCGCTAAATAGATCGTGTGCAAAAAATCTTTCATCGTCCCGTAATTTCTCTTCTGTCCAGTGGCATCACTGAATACGATGTTCAAAGTCATCGCCATGCAATTCCTGGTGTGTAGATTGCACAATCGGTGTTGATGTAGCATTCTCAATACCGATGTTTTTGAGATTCCCGATTCTCTCGCAATTTGTCTGTTACTGATGTGCGGATTAGCCGCGACAGCAACTAAGCCACCTACTAGGACATCATCATTTGTTGCAGGTCGTGGTTGATGTTTCACATGTGGCTGAACACTTCCTGTTTCCTTAAATAACGGAACTATCCGGCGAACGGTGCGGACACTTGGATGATGTCGTCCAGGATGGGCGTTACATAGCACACGCCCGTTGGACATTTTCATCACAAAAGCCATACATCAACACGATATCGAGCTCATCTGCAATTAGTAAACGATCCATATTAACACGGTAATGTATCGCGAAGCAAATACCGTCCGCCCTGGTGTAATGTGACGTGATACCACGTATTTATAAGTTCGTGACTATTACAGCACCATCTATCACAAAGCGAAAAAAGTGGTCCAACTAAAACATTAATATTTCTTTACGTACTAGACGAATATGTGATAAGAAATGGGGGTGCCTGTTTAAAAAAAACGCAGCTGATATCCGTTTGACCTATGGCAGCTACATCTAGCGGGCCAACCACGGTGCCATCTGGTTTTCCCCTTCAAGCTAGGCGAGTTTCGTTCTTTGTAGTTTCTTTCGTTTGATGCTTATTTAGTGAGATACTTGGCCCTTTCACGGTCATTGGACCACTTTGTATACCACCACGGTCGATCAGCAAAGACAGACTGATTTCTTTTCACAGATGTTTGTTACTCCTGATACAGTCAACAAAGTCGCACACCAAGATAAAACACACCAACAAAATGGCTCTGAGCACTATGCGACTTAACTTCTGAGGTCATCAGTCGCCTAGAACTTAGAACTAGTGAAACCTAATGTAAGTAAGCTGATTAGATTTTTTTTATTGGTAACGCCGCCGCCACATAGCGCTCTGTATAAAAATCACTGGCTGTGCCGTGCGCAGTCTGTGTTTAGTTTGCATTGTTGTCTGCCATTGTAGTGTTGGGCAGCGGCAGCTGGATGCTAACAGCGCGTAGCATTGCGCAGTTGGAGGTGAGCCGCCAGCAGTGGTGGACGTGGGAAGGGAGATGGCGGAGTTTTGTAATTTGTAAGACTGGATGTCATGAACTATCATATATATTTTGACTATTAAGGTAAATACACTGTTAGTTCTCTATTAAAATCTTTCATTTGCTAACTATACCTATCAGTAGTTAGTGCCTTCCGTAGTTAGAATCTTTTATTTAGCTGGCAGTAGTGGTGCTCGCTGTATTGCAGTAGTTCGAGTAACGAAGATTTTTGTGAGGTAAGTGATTTGTGAAACGTATAGGTTAATGATAGTCAGGGCCATTCTTTTGTAGGGATTATTGAAAGTCAGATTGCGTTGCGCTAAAAATATTGTGTGTCAGTTTAAGCACAGTCATGTATAAATTTTTCTAAGGGGACGTTTCACTAACTAACCTAAGGACATCACACACATCCATGCCCGAGGCAGGATTCGAACCTGCGACCGTAGCGGTTACTCGGCTCCAGACGGTAGCGCCTAGAACCGCACGGCCACTCCGGCCGGCTCAGACACCAACAGCAAGTTCCTTGAGGAAGAGATGAGAAACTTACTCAACATCGCTTGCTACTTAGCAATGTTTATAACCCATTTATTAAACGTTAGAAGTCTTTACGAACATATTACAAGGTCCAAACCTAAATGTCTTTTTCTTTAGAGCAGTACAAGTTTTCAAAGGACGTAAAGTATAAATGTGTCTTCCTTAGACAATTTAAACCTTAAAGTACACGAACTTAAACGTCTCTTCTTTAGAACCATTACACTTTAAAAATGGTGCAAATGGCTCTGAGCACTATGGGACTTAACATCTATGGCCGTCAGTCCCCTAGAACTTAGAACTACATAAACCTAACTAACCTAAGGACATCACACAACACCCAGTCATTACGAGGCAGAGAAAATCCCTGACCCCCCCGGTAATCGGACCCGGGAACCCGGGCGCGGGAAGCGAGAACGCTACCGCACGACCACGAGCTGGGGACCCATCACATTTTAAGGAATAAAATTTTATTCGAGCATCACTTTAATCATTAACCATGTTTCAAGATTTTCCTGTCGCAAAAGAGAGTATATCAAACATGAATAAATTACAATTTGTTAGGATGACGTTGGATAGTGTACAAGCCAGCAAGCGGTTTAATAAACTCAGAGCTAGACCTCGGACTGCAGCCCCCGGACCCTAATAGACAAGCAAAGTAGAGACCTAACTACAACATACATATCAAAGTCTCTTAGTCTACGCAATGACACAACAATAAACTTTTGGCCGACCTCAAGCATACCATACTCAGGGCAAATACAAATGAGGGAGTGGCTGAATCCAAAAATTATTAAAGCTTTAAGCATAGGAAGTATTAAAACCACCTTAACAAATGTAAAATTAGGCATCGGAAAATAATCCCCACAAGCTCTAAGGGTACATTCATAAGCCTTTGGTCCGCTCCAGTAATACCACATTTTATGAAAAACACAAAAGCCATCGCAGAAAATTTCAAATATCATTAAAGCATTAAATTACAAAATATTAAAACCACCTTAACATATGTAAAAGTAGCCTGCGGAAAGCACTTCCACGAGCCACCACGTACGTTAGTCGTCGATATACGAGTAGCCCTAGGCTAACGAAAGAGTGTAGACAAATTTTAGGCTCTTCAGTTATCATTAGCCAACAGCTGTGGGAACAGCTCCGCCAGAAACGTAGTAGATGTGAAAACCATCGCACAATGAAACGGTATCTACTACTGGCCGTTTTGGAAGATGACTGTGGCACCTTAAAATACAGGTTATGTTTCTGAGTACAAATAGGGTGGCTGCCACAAGGCAGAGCTGACCTGTCTTCTTAATACAACACAGCTGGAAGATAGAACACCACTTACAGCAGAGTCCAGCCCATAAGGCCTTAAAATCATAACAAAAGTCACAGTCATTAGATCTTAAAATAAAACAGGGCGTCTACAGTTTTCTTAAGACGAACAGATTCTAGTAAGTAGACCAATTGCTCTGCTGGAGGGATTTGAGCTTTTGTTGGCGTTTCATTTAGCAAAGGACCAATCGATCACAGTGTGGCCGAATGACTGCTCCACGCAGGGAGGCAGGCACCAAGCAGCGCCACAACATCTGCAGAAGCCTGAGACGGGTTTTTCGAGAGTTCGCACAAACGATGATTACCGCGCAGTAAGTGGCGGTGGTCTCAGGGTTCTGCTGCTCCCGACCACGGAACCCAATGACGAAGCCGGGCTGGTGCAGCCCTGGATACCGGTACCACCGGCACACACGCCCCGACCCAGGAGGCACTCCTTTACAAAAATGCTTGTGCCGGAACTACTGGCCAAGCCGTTCGAATAAACAAGTACATTGGCCGTTACACGTGTGCTCGCACCGACCGCTCACCTTCGACTTCCCGACCACCGGAACCGGTCTCACCTACCCATAATTCACCAAGCAAATGTTTCTGTCATGAGCAGTCTTCGGGCGCCAGGTATATACCACGCCGCACGGTTCAACTCCATTTCATTGCATACATTATCTTTTTCAATGTGCTCCCTTCTTGCCTGAATGACGTTTTTATAGTATCTCAAACAGTCCTCGAAAACATGGTGTCGGCCATTCTTCGTCAGTTCCTTGTGAATCGCCTCACTTTTATCGAGCACTGCTTCAAAATTCTCAAATAGGATGCCCCGAAACTTTGCCTCCAGTGATGGAAATTAAAAGAAAATAACAGGGTGCAAGTTGGAGGCTGTACAATGGATGCTGCTCACGGATAATGTTGGATTGAGCCAGAAACTGCATGACTTGATTTGCTACTTGAGATCGTGTATCGTCAAGATGAAGTCACCAACCATTCCGAGAAAAATCTAGTCGTTTCCCTGCAACGTACTTCCCCAGTTTACTTAATAGTGAAGTATAGCCTAGTATGCTGCCGTAACGGTAGTGTGAGGGGAAAGTGAACACTGGAAAATAATTCCATGGCAGTTAACAAATGTGATCACCATCACCTCCCAGCAAATGGAGCATATTTCGTCTGTTTTTGGAATTGGAGAACCTAATGATTTCCACACTGTCATGGCTCGTTTTCCAAAAGGATCATGGACATACAGTCTTGACTCATCAGAAATGATGATCGATTACAGAAATGCATCCACTCTATCATCAAGGAGCTGTAGCACCTAACGTCTGTCTCCATTCACATAACATTTCGTTCGAGATTCACTGGACATGACGTGCTAACAAAAAGGGCCAACCACGGGTAATATGGAGATGATCGTGTATAACTGCAAAGATGCTGCTATATGAAATTTTCAACACTTTGCTGAGGTTACGTAATACTATCCACCGAACCTCACGACAATCACAGCAGTTCTGTTGATGCTACTTCTGTCGCAGTATAAGCCGCAACACCAAGCCAGCTTTGCTCAACATGAGCAAATCAGCCTTCTTTGAGGTTCTTCAGCCACCTGAACATAGTTGTACGAGGTAGTGCATCTTCACTGTTCCCTTGTTGCAGCTTTTCGTGAGCTTCAGTGGCTGTGTGGTTTAAACGAACACAGAATTTTTGTGTACCGTACTGCTCCTCCTGTGTAGCCACCAATGTTTGGTATGAGAAATACGAAAGGCGTCTAGAAAACAGAGCATTACTACCAACCTATCGGTAACGTGACTGCTGCTGCCTATGGACATTATACGAACATAAAACCTCTTGTCAAATATTTAGTAACAGATACGAAACTATCGCGGAATCTGAGGCTTTGTTGATCAGCCCTAGTACTCTGGCCCAACCTTATGTGGCAGATAATTAGTAAACAGCCTGTTTTCCCAACTACTGTTACTACGTGAGCGAACGACGTGGAGTGTGATCATCAAGGAAAGCTCTGGAAGAAGTGCTGCGGAAAGAGGGTGTAAACACTGTGGAAATTCACAGGCGATTGGTGGCAGTGTGACAGCATGCACCGTCATCAAAATTGCTCTTGCAACACGGCAACGCTCGTTCCCTTACGCGTCGGAAGACCACGGCTGTCGTCGATGAAATGGAGTTCCAGGTATTGCCATACCAAAATATTTTCTGACTTGGCCCCTTTCGATAGCTATGTGTAGTCCACACAGAAGTATTTTCATAGCCCACATCATTTTGTAGACCAAACGGAACTGCATGCAGCGTCCCAGAGTGGATGAGACGTGTTCCCAATAGAAAGCTGGAGGAGGGCTTACAGAAGTTCACGGATTCACATCAAGAGAATATGGTGGTTGCGGTAGTACCTGAAACCCCATTTCAGCAAAGACAGCCATGGTTTTCCGACTCCTTTGAGAATGAGTGTTGTCGCACTGCAAGGGCACTTCTCGTGATAGTTCACACCCAACACACCGCTACAAATCCCCTGTGAATATCCCTCCTTCCACAGGAAGCATCTGGTCCAGTGCTGTCCTTGACAATTTTAGGAAACTGTCGTTCATCTGTAAAGGAGACCGCACATAGGACGCTTATGTGACCTATTCAGTAGTACTGCTAGAATGCCACAGGATCGGATTAAAGGGACTACATCGAAGAAATTAACAGACTGGCTGTATATTTTTACCTGTAGGTTCCAACAATCATGATTAATAAAATTCTTTTCCGGGCAATTATGTCGTGGTCTGATGGATTTCGCATTGTAACCCGACGTTTCGTCCCCATCTGCGGAGGACATCTTCAAGGGGGTTCGTGGCTTCTGTTAACTTCCGAAACACACACTGTCTCACTACTGACTGCAGCAAATTTTTGTTTTCGCGTGCTCCCGCGGGAGCAATATGGAACGCTCCTCGTATTTAACGATAAATAATACAAGTAAAGATAATCCGTTATCAGTCTCGTCGTCAGTTATTATGATAATAGGTGGCCAATGCTAAATACACTCCTGGAAATGGAAAAAAGACCGTAGGATCCTACGCAGTGCCGTAGGGGACCGCACCGCCACTTCCCTGCAAATTAGGGACACTGTTGCTCCTGGGGTATTGGCGAGGACCATTCGCAACCGTCTCCATGAAGCTGGGCTACGGTCCCGCACACCGTTACGCCGTCTTCCGCTCACACCCAAACATCGTGCAGCCAGCCTACAGTGGTGTCGCGACAGGCGTGAATGGAGGGACGAATGGAGACGTGTCGTCTTCAGCGATGAGAGTCGCTTCTGCCTTGGTGCCAATGATGGTCGTATGCGTGTTTGGCGCCGTGCAGGTGAGCGCCACAATCAGGACTGCATACGACTGATGCACACAGGGCCAACACCCGGCATCATGGTGTGGGGAGCGATCTCCTACACTGGCCGTACACCTCTGGTGATCGTCGAGGGGACACTGAATAGTGCACGGTACATCCAAACCGTCATCGAACCCATCGTTCTCCCATTCCTAGACCGGCAAGGGAACTTGCTGTTCCAACAGGGCAATGCACGTCCGCATGTATCCCGTGCCACCCAACGTGCTCTAGAAGGTGTAAGTCAACTACCCTGGCCAGCAAGATCTCCGGATTTGTCCCCCATTGAGCATGTTTGGGACTGGATGAAGCGTCGTCTCACGCGGTCTGCACGTCCAGCACGAACGCTGGTCCAATTGAGGCCCCAGGTGGAAATGGCATGGCAAGCCGCTCCACAGGACTACATCCAGCATCTCTACGATCGTCTCCATGGGAGAATAGCAGCCTGCATTGCTGCGAAAGGTGGACATACACTGTACTAGTGCCGACATTGTGCATGCTCTGTTGCCTGTGTGTATGTGCCTGTGGTTCTGTCAGTGTGATCATGTGATGTATCTGACCCCAGGAATGTGTCAATAAAGTTTCCCTTTCCTGGGACAATGAATTAACGGTGTTCTTATTTCAATTTCCAGGAGTGTAGAAACATGTATTGCAGGTTTGGCTGCATAGTCTGTATCTGCAACGCATGAAATTATTAGTAGTCGTTGGTGAAAAGTAGCACCTATTGCACTTAATTTGTGTTACAGAGTCGCGCGGGATTAGCCGAGCGGTGTAGGGCACTGCAGTCATGGACTGTACGGCTGGTCCCGGCGGAGGTTCGAGTCCCCCCTCAGGCATGAGTGTGCGTGATTGTCCTTAGGATAATTTAGATTAAGTAGTGTGTAAGCTTAGAGACTGATGACCTTAGTAGTTAAGTCCCATAAGATTTCAAACACATTTGAACATTTTTTTGTGTTACAGGCTTCTTCATATGCTGCATACATATAACTGCAAACAGATATCTATAGAGGCATTACTTATGCCATACTTGACTAATCGCCTTGTTAGAAGTTGCTTCCTATGCTACATTCCTAGTTGACGTCTCGAGCAAGAGTGGACGAGAGCTTGCGGGGTGCCAGGGCTAGCAGGTATTTAACACTAAATTCTTCTCGAATCTTCACATGGAAATGACGCTCTAAGCCCCCCTTTTCTAAGTCCTACTTTTGCTGTTGCACATGGATTAAGAAGAAACGCGAACTGACTCTAATCGACCCTGCTAGTGGAGTAGAAAAGAGTTTATCACCAGCAATAATTTAATTTGATAGACATTAATTAAATAAAAGAAAGTTTCAGTAATGTAGTGAGAAATGAAAGGGTTGCTCTACCGATTAACAGAATGAAAGTTTTGTCGAAAATAACAATTTGATTTATTATGACAAATCTCAAAATCATAAACAAGACACATGAAACATTTACAATACATCAAACTGGATACTCAAATAAATGCTGTGAAGGTGAAGTTGTCCATAAACTAGACTGTGACATTTATGACGAAGTGGTATGTGGAGCCAATTCCTTGCAACTCAATTCTTAAGAGAAACACCCAGCCAACTCAACATTAATTGCTGCTACATTAGTGAGAACTCGGACAATGAACACCCAAGACAGAACAAAGTTAGAAAAGACGAACAGTCGCGCTCTGCCGAGCTTTGATTATCATAGTGCAAATTCCCTAGTCTGCCGGTGCTGCGGACATACATTACCAAACTGTCTTCTTAACTGCAAGGACACGATCTGGCGTACCGGAAGCGATGGCTGGTTGCTTCGACGTCCCATAGTGGTGATGATAATGTCGCGAGTATAGCCCGAAACAAATTGTCGTGGTCTGGTTGTTCCTGACTAAATAAATGCAAATTGCGGCTCTGAGGGAGACGAAGAAGGCTCGCCACACAATCACTGACGGTACAGTGATTGATTTTAACAAGCGAAGTCACACACTAACTCCGGTACAGTCAACTTAAGCCAAAACTGCTCAAGACGGACAACATAGGCCGTTTGTACGCAGAGCTCTCAATTGACAACTGTACTCGGAAAGTTACATTGAAGTAGAAACTTCAGCAACTTCGTTAAACAGTTACAATCAAATAAAAGTATATTAGACAGGCAACGGAAGGCAGGCTGTCCAGAGAAGCGAGAGCTTAGTCTTGTAACCTACTCCAACCGAAAGGCGAGAGCCGACTACCACCAGAGCACCGCTAGGAACCGAACACAGAACATTCCCTCCCCCACAACAGTGGCCGTGGTTAAACGTTCCAATGAGCAACTCGAAAACCGGCAAAAATTCTACTCTATTGCCGAAAAACTACCATTCCACCAATGGAGATTCTTGGCGCCAGATCGTCCCACGCATCCCACCATCGGACTACGACTGTGGTTGCCCGGGACACTGCTCGCATTGAGGCTGATCCCAAACCTGTGGTAGAGTGGGAGGTCGTCTCAAGGTGTGGCAGGGGGCGAAAGACATTCCGGAGGGCTGAACGGAAGGCCTCTCCAGTTTGTTTGACGAACCGGTTTCACGCTCTGTCTCAGGCTGATACTGATCTTCGGCCTCACATGGCTGCTTGTCCTGTTCCAGAGGTTGCCCTCAGTCTGCAAGATCCGGGCGGTCGCAGAGGGTGGGCTTACTGGTAGTTGGGAGCTCCAACGTCAGGCGCTTAGTGGGGGTATGGCAGCAAGAGAGGGGAAAAAACCAATGCTCACTCCGTGTCCATACCGGTGGGAGTCATTCAAGATGTGGAAAGGGTCCTTCCGGATGCCATGAAGGGTACAGGGTGCACCCATCTGCAGGTGGTCGCTCATGTTGGCACCAATGATGTGTGTCGCTATGGATCGGAGGAAATCCTCTCTGGCTTCCGGCGGCTAACTGATTTGGTGAAGACTGCCAGTCTCGCTATTGGGATGAAAGCAGAGCTCACCATCTGCAGCATCGTCGACAGAACTGACTGCAGACCTTTGGTACAGAGCCGAGTGGAGGGTCTGAATGAGAGGCTGAGACGGTTCTGCGACCGTGTGGGCTTCAGATTCCTCAACTTGCGCCATAGGGTGGTGGGGTTTTGGGTTCCGCTGGATAGGTCAGGAGTCCACTACATGCAATAAGTGGCTACACAGGTAGCAGGGGTTGTGTGGCGTGGGCTGGGCGGTTTTTTAGGTTAGATGGCCTTGGGCAAGTACAGAAAGGGCAACAGCCTCAACGGGTGCGGGGCAAAGTCAGGACATACGGGAACCAAGCAGCAATCGGTATTGTAATTGTAAACTGTCGAAGGTGCATTGGTAAAGTACCGAAACTTCAAACGCTGATAGAAAGCACCGAAGCTGAAATTGTTATAGGTACAGAAAGCTGGCTGAAGCCAGAGATAAATTCTGCCGAAATTCTTAAAAAGGTACAGACAGTGTTTAGAAAGGATAGATTGTATGCAACCGGTGGTGGAGTGTTCGTCGCTGTTAGTAAGTAGTTTATCCTGTAGTGAAGTAGAAGTGGATAGTTCCTGTGAATTATTATGGTTATTATGGGTGGAGGTTACACTCAACAACCGAGCTAGGTTAATAATTGGCTCCTTTTACCGACCTCCTGATTCAGCAGCATTAGTGGCAGAACAACTGAGAGAAAATTTGGAATATATTTCACATAAATTTTCTCAGCATGTTATAGTCTTAGGTGGGGATTTCAATTTACCTGACATAGACTGGGACACTCAGAGGTTTAGGACGGGTGGTAGGGACAGAGCATCGAGTGACATTATACTGAGTGCACTATCCGAAAATTACCTCCAGCAATTAAACAGAGAACCAACTCGTGGAGATAACATCTTGGACCTACTAATAACAGATACGAACTTTTTTACTCTGTATGAGCAGAACAGGGAATCAGTGATCATAAGGCCGTTGCAGCATCCCTAAATATGGAAGTTAATAGGAATATAAAAAAAGGGAGAAAGGTTTATCTGTTTAGCAAGAGTAATAGAAAGCAGATTTCAGACTACCTAACAGATCAAAACGAAAATTTCTGTTCCGATAATGACAATGTTGAGTGTTTATGGAAAAAGTTCTAGGCAATCGTAAAGTGCGTTTCAGACAGGTACGTGCCGAGTAAAACTGTGAGGGACGGGAAAAACCCACCGTGGTACAACAACAAAGTTAGAAAACTACTGCGAAAGCAAAGAGAGCTTCACACCAAGTTTAAACGCAGCCAAAACCTCTCAGACAAACAGAAGCTGAACGATGTCAAAGTTAGCGTAAGGAGGGCTATGCGTGAAGCGTTCAGTGAATTCGAAAGTAAAATTCTATGTACCGACTTGACAGAAAATCCTAGGACGTTCTGGTCTTACGTTAAATCAGTAAGTGGCTCGAAACAGCCTATCAAGACACTCCGGGATGATGATGCCATTGAAACAGAGGATGACGCGTAAAGCTGAAATACTAAACACCTTTTTCCAAAGCTTTTTTACAGAGAAACACCGCACTGCAGTTCCTTCTCTAAATCCTCACACAAACTAAAAAATGGCTGACATCGAAATAAATGTCGAAGGAATAGAAAAGCAACCGGAATCACTCAACAGAGGAAAGTCCACTGGACCTGATGGGATACCAATTCGATTCTGCGCAGAGTACGCAAAGAACTTGCCCCCCCTCCCCCCTCTAACAGCCATGTAACGCAAGTCTCTAGAGGAACGCAAGGTTCCAAATGACTGGAAAAGAGCACAGGTAGTCCCAGTCTTCAAGAAGGGTCGTCGAGCAGATGTAAAAAACTATAGATCTATATCTCTGACGTCGATCTGTTGTAGAATTTTAGAATATGTTTTTTGCTCGAGTATAATTTATTTATTTTATTTTTATTTATTTATTTATTTAACCTGGCAAGATTAGGGCCATCAGGCCCTCTCTTACAACTAACCAGGCATTCTACT
The DNA here is from genome assembly GCF_023897955.1 of Schistocerca gregaria. Lineage (NCBI taxonomy): Eukaryota > Metazoa > Arthropoda > Insecta > Orthoptera > Acrididae > Schistocerca > Schistocerca gregaria. The sequence goes on from NC_064924.1 coordinate 187,791,166, forward strand.
TATTTTACATTCATATGTTTTAGTAGGTATGTTAAACTACATCTAATACAAAAAGTGAGATAAACATTTAATAAGGTACACCTGGAAAAATATATTATTGAAGAGAAAGATTTTAGATAGGAGTGCTGGCAGCAGGGAGTATGAGGGAGACTCATGGTGAAGGGAGGAGAAGAATAGAGAGACATGATGAAACATAATTAAGGAAAATATAAAGGAAAAGAAGACTGCGTGGCTAATAGAGATAGATGAAGAGGAAGGCATCTCAGGAGCAAGATAGGAGACGCTGGCTTTGCTATTTGACAGATGAGAGGATTGGCCTTGCACATTAATTTTGTGGAGAATTTTACGCGGATGATAGTAGGAAATGTTTCAACTTCTTCTTAAAAGCAACAGGAGATTGAATTTTCCTCAAGGTAAGGGGCACTTTGTTCCAGAGGCGGACAGCGGCAACTGAGAAGGAGTTTGCAAAAGTTTTTGTTTTGTGAGTGGGCACAGTTAGGATACCAGATAAGAGTGACCTCATGTTTCGATTATGATGGCATGACAGGTTTTTAATCTCTGAAGCTAGGTACTGGGGTGCTTGCGCGACGAGGAGTCGGTGAAGTAGACATAGAGTGTGGTAGTCACGCAGTTTGTCCGGCCGCAGCCACCCTAGCTCGGAGTATGAAGCACTAACATGATCATACCGGCGAATGTTGCAGGTGTAACGCACACAGGCATTCATGGTTAGCTCTAGCCGTCTTTTGTTTTCACTACTCATGCCTTGTTGAATCACATCACAATAGTGGAGGTTCGGCAGAACGAGTGCTTGCACGAGCTGGCGTTTCAAGTCCTGTGGGAATATGTACCGAAACTTTTTGAGAGCATAGAGACAAGCAGACGTCTTTCGGCACACTGCGTCTGTATTCTCCGCCCAGTTGAGACGCTCGTCCAAAGTTACACCCAAGTTCTTCACTGTTTTCTGATATGGTATTGGAGTACCGTCGAGCAGAATAGGAGGTAGCCGTTCGCGGAAATCTGAACTTATTAATTTCTGATGGGCTATTAAGATTACTTGCGTCTTTTTTGCATTTAATTTAAGCCCCAGGTTTTTCGCCCATGTCACTACTGAAGACAGATCATCATTCATCAGAGCGATTGCAGTGTTTACATCTTCAGGTCTGACGCTTAGGTAGAGTTGGAGGTCATCGGCATAGAAATGATGTTTACAGAAGGACAAAACCGACGAAACGTCGTTGACATATAAAGAAAACAAAAGTGGTCCTAAGACTGATCCTTGTGGCACTCGCGAAGAAACATGTTTCCAGGAAGATTTTACATTTGCGCAGACAACACATTGCTGTCTGTCTTTTAAGTAGCTTTCAAACCATCTCATTGCACTATCAGAGAAATTAAGCTGTTGCATTTTTCTGAGTAATATGTCAAAGTTAACAGTGTCAAAAGCTTTGCTGAAGTCCAGTAGCGTCAATATTGTTGCCTTTCGATTGTCGATGGCATATTTCAGGTCATCAGTTACTTTAATTAGAGCAGTGTTTGTGCTGTGATGTTTACGGAAACCGGATTGAAATTTGTCATATAGACTGAATTCATGCAAGTGTTCAGTGATTTGGTCATGAACAATATATTGAAGTGCTTTGGAAACAGCAAGCAGTATGCTAATGGTCGGTAATCACTAGGCAGTTGGGGGTTTTCGATCTTAGGGATGGGTCGAATTATGCTTCTTTTCCATGCAGTGGGGTATATCCCGTTCACGAGGGAAAAATTAAATATGTCAATTAAGACAGGTACTAAGATATCGGCAACATTCTTAATCATGGTTATACCGATACTGTCGTTGCCTATTGCATCAGAAGAGATTCTCATTATTGCTTTTCTTGCCGTATTTGTTGTTACATGTTTCAGATGGAAGGTATCGTTGTAAGTTATCCTGTTTGGGGATTCTTGTGGACGGTAATTATCAGCCGTGACGGTATTCAGAGGTGCAGAGAAGAATTCATTTAATTCGTTAGCTGACACATGAAAAGTAGTTTCCGATTTTGCCTTTCCGACCCCCAAGCTACGGAGATTCTTCCATAGAGTCGTGGGTGTTAGATCGCTGCATACAAGGGAGCGAGCGTGCCTGATTTTGGCATTGCGAATGCATTGTTTCACTCTGTTCCGTAGCTTTCTATATTCTTCGAAACGCTCGGGTTTCGGATCTGCCTTGAAACGCCTGTGGGCAGCGTCTCTATTAGTCATCATTTGACGTAATTCAGCTGTCAGCCATGGAGCAGGAGATTTTCTTACACGGACTGTGTGCAAAGGTGCATGTTTGTCATAGAGGGCAGTGAGTTTATCACCAAGTTCATTAATTTTGCCGTCGATTGTAGGTTCTCTGATTATCTGATGCCATGAGATTTCTGAGCAATCGGCTCTTAGAGCGTCAAGGTCAATACGTTTCATGTTCCTACAAGTTATGTAACGCGATTTGATCCTTGAGGGCTGCACAGAGTAGACCAGGAATATTACATCATGTGCTGAGAGGCCAGGGGCCGATGATTGACCAACATCTCTTACTTTGTCAGTCTGTTTCGTTGCGATCACGTCTATAAGAGTATGACTGTGCGCCGTATGGTGTGTAGGTTGTAATGGAAGAATGTCCATGCTATTGCAACTAAACAATCTTCTTAGGTTTATTGCGGAGGGAGTGTCTCTTAGCAGATCTATGTTCAAGTCACCCATTACGATGACATGTTCGTATTGACACTGAAGTGAATGTAATTCCGACTGGAAGGAACTCATTGAGCTTATTTTTGGCGGCTTGTACACGACGCCAGTCAAGAATTTCCGACTTTGTATATTTATTTCAATGAACATGAATTCAGCCTCTTTTTCTTCAGCAGGATTTGACGTACATAAGACTTTCGCTTTGAGATCTGTTCGTATATATGCGCCGACCCCGCCACCTCGCTTTTTTGATCTGTGTGCCCTAAGAAATGTGTACCCTGGGAGATGAATAGATGCAGAGAATATGTGAGGTTTCAACCACGTTTCGGATAAGAGGATTACGTGGTAGTTAGTTGGTTGAAGAGTAGGCTAAGTTCTTCGTAATGCGCAGGTAAAGACTGAATGTTGCAGTGAGTTGCTAAAAGCTCTGACGCGTTCCGCTGAGCAGCCTGGAGTAGGGTGGCAGACTGGTTTGTCCCTTTGTTAGGCACTACCTGCCGCGAGGGGCACTGGCCGGTGTTTCCGCCAAGTGACATAATACAGGGGTGTCCGAGATTTTGCGCGCCCTGTTTGTGACTCCGCGAGTGCCGAAAGAAAGGCGACTGCAAGAGATTTCCTGAGGTTGCGGGAGTATAGAAAATGGATTAGTGGTATTGGGTGCAGGGAGAATATGACCAAAATGGTGACGGCTGTGTGTCACTGAGTATCCTATGTCGTAAGAGGAGAAATGTAATTAGAGTATTTGAAACAGCTTAGGGTGGAAATAAGGGAAAGGGGAGTGATTTAAGAGGCCGATGCTGCCAGCAGAGAGAAGTAAGCGTAATATTTAATAGATTATCGTAGGAAGCTAGAATTAAATTGAAATTTACTAGAGTGATACTGGTAGTGATTATCGTAGGAAGCTACAATTAGATTTAAATTTGCTAAAGTGATACTGATAGTGATTTTTGTTATGAACAATTTAAACTGAAGAGATGGTTGACTAATGAACTAAAGGAGAGACTAATAATTGCAATAGAACTATTACAGAATGGAAGAGAATAAACTGAGAAAATGAAAAAAGTATTAGCAGTAACTAAAATTAAGCAATGGCTACAGCTACAAACACAAAAAAATAGTAAAAAGTTAATACAGTTACAAAAACAATTAGTTGAAGGAACAAATAATTAAAAAGTTAATACAATTACAAGACTATATCTGAGCATAGGACTGTTACAATTTGCAAATGGTGTTAAGTTTGACTTTTGCCTCGAGTAAGTTCACTTAATACTATTTAGTTCTGTCATGTTTGTGACTGTCTTCTTTCCAGCTGCAGTCTTAATGATTACTCTGCCATCCTGAGTCCACACATTCTGAAGACCGAAATGGGATATGGCACTGTTTAAAATCTTTAGCCGCTCGTGTGTCAGATCTTCCCTTATTATAAGCCCTGTCCTTGCTAACTTCTTCTTCTGGGTAAAGATCTCAGCCCTTTTTCGGTACGACACAAATTTAATAATTATTGGACGAGGTATGGTAGCACCTGGTAGTTTTCGTTCCACCCGGTGGCTCCTGTCAATGTCTGCCTTGATCACTTCAACGCCTAATTTTTCACGCGCAACCTGTATAAGCAGGTTGTCCGTGTCTTCTTCTTTATTTTCTGCTACTCCAAACAGTCGTAGACTATTTCGCCTTTGGTACTGTTCTAGCTCGTCTGTTGCGGCAGATAGTTTCACTTCCAACTCTCGTTCCTTTTTCTCGTATTCAGACACAGACTTTTTTAGTGCTGTAATTTCGGCAGTATTGGCCTCAACAGTTTCACTCATTTTGGCCAATACTGCTGCCGTTGCAGTATCTGATATAGTGCCTGCTATCAGATCGAGATTGTTTTTATCGCGGAGCGCAGCGTTTACCTCAGAGCGGACCAGCACCGCCATACCGGGAGCCGCGGCCACACCTTCCGCCAGGAGCAGGCCCGCCGCACCTGCTGCTTCCCCGCTGCTGGACGCGCAGCTGTCGACTCTTCTGTTTACCATTTTCTCGAAGAGCACAGAAAGAAAAATAGCACTACTGCACAGAACACTGTTGTTGACACGATTTACACTTGTACTAGGCAACACCACCTGCGAGAACACCTTCAAATTCGACTAAATTTCGCGAGCCGAACTTAACACGTGTTACACAGCAGCCGCCATGACAGGCATGTCGTTTTTGGAAAACCAAAATCTATTCTGTAGGAATCAACATGGATTCCGGAAACAGAGATCGTGTGAGACCCAACTTACTTTATTTGTTCATGAGACCCAGAAAATATTAGATACAGGCTCCCAGGTAGATGCTATTTTTCTTCACTTCCGGAAGGCGTTCGATACAGTTCCGCACTGTCGCCTGATAAACAAAGTAAGAGCCTACGGAATATCGGACCAGCTGTGTGGCTGGATTGAAGAATTTTTAGCAAACATAACACAACATGTTGTTATCAATGGAGAGACGTCTACAGACGTTAAAGTAACCTCTGGCGTGCCACAGGGGAGTGTTATGGGACCATTGCTTTTCACAATATACACTCCTGGAAATGGAAAAAAGAACACATTGATACCGGTGTGTCAGACCCACCATACTTGCTCCGGACACTGCGAGAGGGCTGTACAAGCAATGATCACACGCACGACACAGCGGACACACCAGGAACCGCGGTGTTGGCCGTCGAATGGCACTAGCTGCGCAGCATTTGTGCACCGCCGCCGTCAGTGTCAGCAAGTTTGCCGTGGCATACGGAGCTCCATCGCAGTCTTTAACACTGGTAGCACGCCGCGACAGCGTGGACGTGAACCGTATGTGCAGTTGACGGACTTTGAGCGAGGGCGTATAGTGGGCATGCGGGAGGCCGGGTGGACGTACCGCCGAATTGCTCAACACGTGGGGCGTGAGGTCTCCATAGTACATCAATGTTGTCGCCAGTGGTCGGCGCAAGGTGCACGTGCTCGTCGACCTGGGACCGGACCGCAGCGACGCATGGATGCACGCCAAGACCGTAGGATCCTACGCAGTGCCGTAGGGGACCGCACCGCCACTTCCCAGAAAATTAGGGACACTGTTGCTCCTGGGGTATCGGCGAGGACCATTCGCGACAGTCTCCATGAAGCTGGGCTACGGTCCCGCATACCGTTAGGCCGTCTTCCGCTCACGCTCCAACATCGTGCAGCCCGCCTCTAGTGGTGTCGCGACAGGCGTGAATGGAGGGAAGAATGGAGATGTGTCGTCTTCAGCGATGAGAGTCGCTTCTGCCTTGGTGCCAATGATGGTCGTATGCGTGTTTGGCGCCGTGCAGGTGAGCGCCACAATCAGGACTGCATACGACCGAGGCACACAGGGCCAACACCCGGCATCATGGTGTGGGGAGCGATCTCCTACACTGTCCGTACACCTCTGGTGATCGTCGAGGGGACACTGAATAGTGCACGGTACATCCAAACCGTCATCGAACCCATAGTTCTACCATTCCTAGACTGGCAAGGGAACTTGCTGTTCCAACAGGACAATGCACGTCCGCATGTATCCCGTGCCACCCAACGTGCTCTAGAAGATGTAAGTCAACTACCCTGGCCAGCAAGATCTCCGGATCTGTCCCCCATTGAGCATGTTTGGGACTGGATGAAGCGTCGTCCAGCACGAACGCTGGTCCAACTGAGGCGCCAGGTGGAAATGGCATGGCAAGCCGTTCCACAGGACTACATCCAGCATCTCTACGATCGTCTCCATGGGAGAATAGCAGACTGCATTGCTGCGAAAGGTGGATATACACTGTACTAGTGCCGACATTGTGCATGCTCTGTTGCCTGTGTGTATGTGCCTGTGGTTCTGTCAGTGTGATCATGTGATGTATCTGACCCCAGGAATGTGTCAATAAGGTTTCCCCTTCCTGGGACAATGAATTCACGGTGTTCTTATTTCAATTTCCAGGAGTGTATATATAAATGACCTAGTAGATAGTGTCGGAAGTTCCATGCAGGGTTTCGCAGAGATGCTGTAGTATACAGAGAAGTTGCAGCATTAGAAAATTGTAGCGAAATGCAGGAAGATCTGCAGCGGATAGGCACTTGGTGCAGGCAGTGGCAACTGACCCTTAACATAGACAAATGTAGTGTACTGTGAATACATAGAAAGAAGGATCCTTTATTGTATGATTATATGATAGCGGAACAAACACTGGTAGCAGTTACTTCTGTAAAATATCTGGGAGAATGCGTGCGGAACGATTTGAAGTGGAATGATCATATAAAATTAATTGTTGGGAAGGTGGGTACCAGGTTGAGATTCATTGGGAGAGTCCTTAGAAAATGTATTCCATCAACAAAGGAGGTGGCTTACAAAACACTCTTTCGACCTATACTTGAGTATTGCTCATCAGTGTGGGATCCGTACCCGGTCGGGTTGACAGAGGAGATAGAGAAGATCCAAAGAAGAGCGGCGCGTTTCGTCACAGGGATATTTGGTAAGCGTGATAGTGTTACGGGGATGTTTAACAAACTGAAGTGGCAGACTCTGCAAGAGAGGCGCTCTACATCGCGGTGTAGCTTGCTCGCCAGGTTTCGAGAGGGTGCGTTTCTGGATGAGTTATCGAATATATGGCTTCCCCCTACTTATACCACCCGAAGAGATCACGAATGTAAAATTAGAGAGATTAGAGCGCTCACAGAGGCTTTCAGACAGTCGTTCTTCCCGCAAACCATACGCGACTGGAACAGGAAAGGGAGGTAATGACAGCGACACGTAAAGTGCCCTCCGCCACACACCGTTGGGTGGCTTGCATACTATAAATGTAGATGTAGACGTACTATTGATACATTCGAAAGTTAGCCTGCTTAACAGCGCTTAATCTGCACAGACACCACTTATGCTAGACGATTAATCAGTACACTATCCTATGGGAGCGTGGTGCTCTGACGTCAACTTAGAATTAGGGGGCAGCCCTATTGGGCGGCTGTAAATTTCTTACACTCGTACTTTTAATCTAATTAAACACAATACTGGCAAACAGTATCAAAATCTCACGCAAATAGCGTTTTGTCAAATTACAAATCATCAATTCTTTGCTAAGCTTCCTGGTATATTTCACTAGAATACATACGGCGTGTAATTCTTTAACAGGCACTGCTGCTAATGATGCAACCCTCTGCTATTATCACTGGGATGTCAAGAAAACAAATCTGAACAAGGATATCAAATACAGAATGAGATTTTCACTCTGCAGCGGAGTGTGCGCTGATATGAAGCAGGAGAGCTTCTGTAAAGTTTGGAATGTAGGAGACGAGGTACTGGCAGAAGTAAAGCTGTGAGGACGGGGATTGAGTCGTGCTTGGGTAGCTTAGTTGGTAGAGCACTTTCCCGCGAAAGATAAAGGTTCCTACTTCGAGTCTCGATCCGGCACACAGTTTTAATCTGTCAGGAAGTTTCATATCAAATACAGTCTCCCAGGACCAGCAAACTTGCGTGAAATCTTAAATCTCGTTCCACCATAGTAGTGTAAAACGTCAATGTGGGGGACAGCAATGAACACACAGAGAGAGAATGAACGACACATTGCTTGCTATTCATCTCAGGTCAGACACAATAATAGCTATACCATGTGCCAACGCTGGAACAACTGACGTGGGCTGTATTCCGTATTATGACGTGGCGTCAGACACAGACAACACTGACCTTGTGGAAAGTGGTGGCGCACAAGACCCATCACACAATGTCCGTAGTTAAATTATAGTGATTTCTGCCCAGGTGTTCCCACAAAACTCGTCTTGATCGCAGAAAATGCAACAGAATCTCTTTGCACTATAAGACAATTTCTCCAACCAGCAGTGAACTCCTTCCAAAACAGCAATTCCAACGAACTTGCATTAACAGCAATGATGCAACAAAATGCAGACAGCACGCCCCTTATAATTTCGCCGACCAGAGCTTGTATACAGAAAACTACCACGAAGTACGGCGACAACACTGCACGTAAGTACTTAATACCAGACATGTGGTGCGACACCAAACAAATCATCTCAATATAAATGAACGGTCTCCATTAAATAAGCAGGTATGTCAATCCTCGCCTCCATTGTGAGATACGGGTCCAAAGTGTGGGCTCATAGGGTCACGAGCGTTTCTCTTGCTATGGCCATGAGGAGAGTACAGCGGAGCATGCTACAGCGCTCACTCGGGGCCTAGCGTACATACCCTGGGGGAGCATTGTTGATTCTCATGGAGTTGTGCCCCCTAGATGTAAAAATCATGGAGCAGGCTGCATGGTACTGGGTAAAAACTGGGCAGATTGAAAAAGGCTGGGGACGTTATGGGGGTTCGAGTGGGAGATAAACTATCAATCAAAAGAAGGGGAATGGAACTATCGCAAGAGATCTGGGATGGGGATGAGACAGGGAGAAGAACAAACCAATAATTACCAAACATCCAGGAACGATTAAGAATGAAGCATTTCCAGCCTAGTAAGGGACTGCTGCACTTCCTTATGGGGCATGGCCCGTATCCGGCATATCTTTGCCGTTTCAGCAGAAGACCGACTCCCTCGTGTGACTGTGGTGCCGGGAATGGTACACCAGACAAAAATGCCCAGCAACCACTCGCCGGACTCCCTGCCCAAGACACTCGCGCAAGCGTTCACCCAACTCGCAGGTCGGACCGCTCCAACCGTCCTCCTTGCTCCGTTACCACTTGTCAACTCTCCACGTCACTACACGGCCCGTCCTCCATACAAAATCTCGAACAAGATCTCAGTGACGTCAAACACATCGCACGACAGATCAAGCTAGTGGAGCAAGGATTTGAAAGGCGACGCCAGCAACCCTGCCACGGCTCAAGACGATTAGATGATTTTGTCACTTGGCAGCCGACTTTCACCTTCCAGGGCTCCTCCTTATTTACCCACTACCTGATAGATTAAGATTTGTAAATGACGCACCACCGTTTCATCGGAGCCGGAAATGTGTGTCTGGAACGAGACTCTCTGCTGTTGAATTTTGGACGAGAGGCTGTCACGTACCTTCAACCGGTACAATTTTCGATCAGCTGTCAAAAGGCGAAAAACTCTCCTAGTGCTAACTTCCTAAATCCTAGTTTGCCTTTGATAATAATAATACTGCTGCCTTAAGTTACTGCTACATTATCTGATATCTGAGTGACCAAAAATCGCTTGTCACCTTCAAGAGGCTTTTGAACACGGCGACTGTAGACGTCTCTGAAGCGTCAGTTACAGACCCATAGAATGTTCCGGCCTACGAAAAATGTGTAAGTGCCTCTTGTTTCTGAAGACCAAAAGAAAGAAAAACTTCCTACTTTAATCGATCATTCCGAAAACCGGAACACAGGTATCCAACTGCGGTATGAATCCTTCGATATCTTTGTTGAGGTGTCCATTTCCCCTCTTGCTGCATATATTAGTTTTTTTTCTTTTCTTGAAGGGTCGAAGCGAAACACATCAATCTCTGTTAACACAGAGGGAAAAGATTGCCGACTTCAAATGTGCATAGGTGTGTATATGTGTTTGCTGGGTGGTTGCTATTTCGTAAGCAATTAAGTTTTAAAATGGAAACTGAATCTGGTCAGGTTAGATTAATGTAGCGACCAGCTTTCCTACATCAAAATCGAATCGCTACCTGGAAATAATCGAAAGGAAATTTACAAGCCTTTGAGAGAGGAGTGTGAGAATAGTGTTGTACATTGCAGCGCAGTGATCCTCCGTTTCCGAATAGATCGGGAAAGCACCGATGACAACCCAAGAAGTGAAATGCCATCAATTGCAACAGGCTATACCACTTAGCTTATTTCAAGTCATATTTTGAAAGAGGATGTCGAAAATCATGTGAAGGAACTGCCTTTAAGACCGTAATGGCTGGTACTTCAGTTTACAGAAACATAACTGAAGAAATAGAGATCAGTAAAGTTGCTTCCGGACGAGTTACGCATGATCTGAGTGGAAAGCGGAAAGCAGGTACCAAGATAATCGTAGAATTGCTTCAGAATAGTTTTTGAAAAGAACTGTTGCACCTGATGAAGCCTGGATATGAGATTTTCAGCCTGAACTGAAGTCTCAGTTGTCACAATGGAAAAATTCCGATTCTCCGCGCCCCAAAATATTCCGCCACCAACAATCAAAGGTAAAAGTGATGATGGTCTATGTGTGTGACGTGAGTGGAGTCACAGCTACCTATTCAGTACCCCAGGGGACGTATGTGACTCGTTTCCGCCCGAAAATTCGTCAAAAAAGTGCTGACATGCTTGTAGCTGGTGTCCTCACTGTGCCATACCAGTGAGAGAAACGTTCCACAAACGGTACCACCAAAAATGATTTCACAATACAGCCCTGATATGAGTCCAAAATACCTTGATCAGTTTCCAAATTGAAGGGAGACTCCGTATAAAATATTTGTATACGACTGATGACGCTTGCAGCGAGCTGAACCGAGCAATCAGAGAGCTCAACAAGAATGTACCCGATCGGGAATACAGAAGGTACCAAAACGTTGGGAAGCTGTCACAAGCCAAAATGGAGATTAAACTGAAGGGCAGTAAAGGATTTTTGTAAAATAAATTACTTTATTCACTTCCATCTTACAGTGTGAAGAACGTTTAAAACGACACACATATAATTAATCTTCTTATGGATCAGACCCACTGGCTGTTGGCAGATCTGAAGAGATGTGCTAACTATTTCTGCGTCCATTTCGCTGATACCCAAAGTACTTTTGGCATCTTAAAATTTGGCTCAGTATCTTATTATCAGGCTTATTGTCAGTCAGTGAGGCTGCGCAAAATACCTTTCTTGTTCTCCTTGCCGTCCCCCTAACAACGTCTATTGTTCCTATACACAAAATATGAAGCATATCTACCTACAAGTTTGGCTTCTCCATTGACGCCATGTGCTGTATTAGTACACAGTCGAATATATGACATGTGCACAAAAATAATAGACTTTTTTGTAGGATAAAATACATGAACGCATTCACTTTAAAATATTCCCCCTCAGATGTTATATACTTAGGCTAGCGCTTTTCCCGGTCTCTAAAACACATTTGCAACTCAATGTTTTTCCATCGCTTCACGCGAACGTCGTTAACTTGTAAGCAGTATTCCTTATTCATCGTTCGTTCTTGTGGCAAGAATGAACTACAGCGTTAAAATCAGAGATACCAGTGAGTATAACCTTCTCCTTTCACTGCACCTGTTGATTTTTTTTTTGGTCTTGGCGACCAAGAATGGTTCCCCTTGGGAAGTTGGTGTCTTACTTTCTACGGTTTATTAGTAAACCTCTCATCATCTTTTACCGCACGTTTCATTAGTCCTGCATAGTTATGACTTCATGTAGTGACACCTGAGCAACTTACATTCGTTGCTGCATTTCATCAAAACTAATAAAATTTTTTCTCTCACATTTCATAATCCAAACAAAAACAAAATAAAATCTAAAAAATATCTTGACATTAGCCAATTGATATATCAACACAATCAGTGACTTTTCTGGTGTGCTATGGTGTCCAGGAGCTCGTCAACGTTTTCATGGTCTGTTTCGCTACGGTTAAGCCCTTATTTTGTTTATACCTGATTCATCGAAATCCATATCTAACATTTTTAAAACTTTGATGGACTTCATTTGGATCTCATAGCAAATTTTATGGTGTATTGATGTTATTTGAGGGCTGCGACTGTCTTTTAAGATTTTAAGAGATAATATATACTGCAACAGTCACTTGTTAGTATCATCCTACTGGCATGACACGTTTTGGCAGCAGTCTGCCATCATCAAGTGCATACTCCTTTACTTTTACATTGTAATTAATATGAAATTAGGTTAGTTTCCTTTGCTCTGTGTGCCAACGATTTCATGTGTCGAAAACTACGCCTGTCCCGGAAGATAAATGTTATATTGTGGACATTAAGTGATATGAATGATCGGTCATTTATTTATATTTTTGTTGGTAATTTCGTTGTCTGTCACCTAAAGCACAAACAAGTACATAACAACTTGACACATTCACAATTATTTGTTTACAACAGTTCACACACCTTCAAGGTTTGTAGAAAGACAAGAGCAACAGATACCACCATACACAGCTCAGCTCGTCATAGCACCCTACAACACACAAGAATGTTGGATGCAGATCATTAGTTAACATAGCCAGCAGTTCACTGATGGACATATATGTACAGCTTGAATAACTCAGCACAATCAAACAGCTACAGTAAATGACTACAAAGATCCACTAACTGATAGACTCACACAAAAAAAGAAAAAGCGGTATTAAACTACCACACAGAAGATGAAAAAGAAACTCACTGCTTGCATTCCTTTCAGAGGCAAACTTTCCTACGAAATAGCAAACATGTTCAGATCACACAGCATTACCATTGCCTTCACAACACATAATAAACAGAAACTTGAAAGAAATAAAATGATTTTTTTAACAACGTCTCCATTGTTGAATTCCACTTCATTGAAAAGAATGGTCTTTACACCAACTACTCAAGTAATATTTGCCATGATGTAAACACATCAAGACATAGATATTCCATCTTCACTGCATACTTCTGTTTTAGTAATAGAAACTAATTTATCTTAGGTGTAAAATCTCTTTGGAGGTAATACCCCAAGACATAAATGTTTCATCTTAACGGTATATTTCTGTTTCAGAAATAGAAACTAGTTTATCTTAGGTTTTAAACCTCTTTGGACCAATGTAAGTAAAAGATTGTAAAACTGTTAAGCTGTCATGTACTTGTTGGTGTGCTCTGTGAAAGACAATGAAATTACCAACAAAAATTTTAGTAAAAGCTCTAACAAACTGATTAATAATGCTTACCATATAATGTGAACAGTATAATAAATTTGTATATCTCAACAGGCATCTTTTTAGACACTTAAAGTCACTGGCACACAGAAAGGGAAACTAAGCTCACTTCATATTAATTACTATGTAAAAGTAACTTTAAATGCTGTTGGTGATGGCTGCATACTGCCGAAACGCGTCAGCTAATAAAATATTTGTAGCTGTGATTGTAGCAGTATACATTATTTCGTAAGGATCTACCAAAATACATTTAACCATTTTGACATCTAAAACAGAGGAATATCCGATAAGGCTAACGTATTAAAATACTTCTCAGGCTTCTTTACCAGCGCAAATAGAAAAAATCGCTTCAGTCTAATACTGTATGGGAAATTACGAAACTCCAGTTATATTTCTACTTGAATGATACAGATTCCACTAGACTTTAAGAATATGATGAAAATATCAGAACTGAAAGATGTATCAGGCAAGAAGACTCCTTACCACGAAATTCCTCGAAGTCACACAGAGAGGTTTCAGGTCCTTCCCACGGAAAATGGTGAATGGATGTACATATATCACATATATCTTGCTGATGTCGTTCTACTGGTCAGTTGTATCGAAAATAAATTTCTGCAGCGAAGGCAGAACACAGTATATTAGTAAAGTGTAAATGTATGCATGAATATCAGTTACAAATAACAACCTCTAATCAACACATCGATAAGAAAGCAGTATGAATTAAGTCATAAAACCAGGTATTTACGGTTGGTAAGTGTAACGGCCTCGCCGGCCGCTGTGGAAGAGCGGTTCTAAGCGCTTCAGTCTGGAACGCGCGACCGCTATGGTCGCAGGTTAGAATTCTGCCTCGAGCATGGATGTGTGTGATGTCCTTAGGTTAGTTAGGTTTAAGTAGTTATAAGTTCTAGGGGACTGATGACCTCAGATATTAAATCCCATAGAACCAGTTGAACCATTTTGTAACGGCCTCACAGACAGTCAAAGAGGAAAACAGGTTATTAAAAACGGCTTGTGGAACTCTTGGGAAACTAAATACAGTTTTCAAGATAGAGACAGCAACAGATCTTATTTGAGTAATGACTGTGATATTTGTCTTTTAATTCGATTACTGGGTATCATTCTGCGACTAGTGGAGAAACACGTGTCGACACTCAATAAGAGGTACAAGAAAAGACGCAAAAGACAAACGGACTAGGTGAATTTTACATGTACCCATGTGAATAGATGGACCAAAGAACTTCATTGCTGGATTCCGGTAATTAAAGTAATAAATAAAAATAAAATTGCTAAGATAACGACCCAGTGAGAGCAAACATGCAGGAGCAGTATGGATACATCTGACAATAATATCTATAGGAAAATTATGGATGCAAAGAGCAGAACATAGTAATATGTGTAAGAACAGTATGGGTACATAGAGCATAAGGCAGTAATATGTCCAGGAGCAGCTTAGGGCAAGGATGCATTGGACATGAAAAGGTAATAAACGCAGGAGCACTATGGCTTTATAGCACGTAAGGTAGTACTGCTTGGAAAAGTGAAGAGGAGGTCTATGTCAAACAGTGGAAGTCAGATTTCTGCTGTTGACTGTAACGAATATACATTACATTAAAGTGGAACAGGCACCGAAACGTGACAAATATTTAGAGTTCGTACAAAAATGTTTAAACTAAGTTAACCAACAAAGAAATAAGAGGAGCTGTAGCGGTTTATGAGCTGGTTAAAGCTCACTTAGTCCTCATCTTTAAATCAAAATCATTCTACATTGTAAGATTCAGATCTTTACAAAATTCTGTGTGAGCCTCATAAATCATCTTCATACCTAATCTGTGAGAATTTTCAGAGAAAAAAATTACAACGAAATTTTCTTTGTGCTACTTTTCCAGCATATGTACGATCTGTGAAGGACACGTACGACATGTGTATGGGGTAAAATTGCAAGCTTCTCATCCCACCACACGACTCCACAGAGCAGTAACTCAACTCCTTAGGTACCACCCCTCCCACTCACTCTTACAAGAACTTGGGGAATAAAGAGAATGGAGCTCCGCAAGGAAAGAATCGTGCAAAGAAGTAAAACGAAACTCTAAATATACTCAATGGTACAATAAAGTTCCGCTGGAAGAGAAGGGAAAAAAAGTTTCTTACTTCCTATTCAGAATCTCACTTAATATTCATAAATGCGGCTATTACCGAGACGAGACTGCAATGTGAAATACGCACATCAGACCACCTACCCGGGAGCATTCCTTAAAGGCATCTCAGAAATTTTGCTTCCCTCGCCGTATAACGCTTGGATATAGATCCTTGGTTTGGCAGATAAGAAAAATAAATATGCTCGGATATCATCGTGAGATATTTTGTTGCGCGTCTTGTGACGACAACACAAGCTGCCTGTTTGTAAAATTATTGTTAAATGGAGAGTGACTGCACTTCTCGAGATAGAACTACATAAAAAAAATATCTCGGGGACGGATACATCAGATAAGACCAGAAAAGACTTTCTCAAACAATGTCCCTTGGCGAAAGATCTCGTTTTTCTCACAACTCTGTACGCAGTTTTTACTTGACAACAGTATCGAAAGGAACTGTTTCTTTTTTTTTTTATCTAAGCTCCAACATGAGCAATACATGCACACACACACACACACACACATACATACAGACGCACACAAGCTCCTGAGTTTTGCGCCGTTTCCGAAGTCTCCAAGAAACATATGTTATTTATGAAAATATATCATTTGCACCTAAATTTGTATAACGTTCACGAGTACTCAAACCATGTGAATTTTTACACCTGTCGAAAAACGTCGTGATGTGGGAAATTACGGCGTACGTTACAGAATTACCATGCCAAAAACTTAAAAAACTTAATTCGTCTCTACCGGTCTTCATGCTCCACTAAAAATATTTTTTTGCAAAATATTGCAATGTCATATCAGTAAATTTAGTCTCACATCTGTGAGTTTTAATGGAAATTATGTAGCATTCACTACAGAATGTGAAAATTAGTATAAGAAATACTCATCATAAAACCCGGGTTCCCGGGTTCGATTCCCGGCGGGGTCAGGGATTTTCTCTGCCTCGTGATGACTGGTTGTTGTGTGATGTCCTTAGGTTAGTTAGGTTTAAGTAGTTCTAAGTTCTAGGGGAATGATGACCATAGATGTTAAGTCCCATAGTGCTCAGAGCCATTTGAACCATCATGAACAGTTGAAAACGGCATTCGCTTGTGCAACGTAATTAATGAATTATATACTCACTGCTATCAAAGATTAATTTCATTTAAGCTACTATTTTGCACAACTTCAAAATGCGAAATAAAACCAACTACGGCTTCAAGCTCCTGATGCCTTTCGTTAGCAACAGATGATAGCACATGTGAATGTTTCTACTTCCACCTCAGACCCATATTTTCAGACTGAATATTTCCACAAATACACAGTTCTTTAAATCATATGATGCTTCCCAAATATGACAAAGTCATTTTCACGTCTAATACGTCTGAAAGAATTAGTCAGGAACTCAAAAATGTCAAGGTCTAAGTTAGGTGATACACCAAAACGAACCAAACTAGTCATTGGACTGATGACCAACTCTCACCCCCCAAAAAAGCTAGAATGGCATATATCATGCCTGAAGTTTCGATTTCAAACGTTCAGATGCTCTTTAAATTAAAAGTGGGACTTGCTCCATTTCATTTTTAACGTAGTCGTGTGTATGTATGTTATGTATCCCTGCAACACCAATAAGAAGTCAGGCTGCGTGTAAATGGAAATTGTCCCTCCTCTTTTAGAATCCTGCTGCGTGGTGTGGTATTCTTACCAGATAGGACTGACGGAATATATCGAAAAAGTTCAAAGAATGGCACCACATTTGTATTATCTCGAAATATGGGAGAGTGTGTCATAGAAATGATACCTGTTTGGGGTGGACATTATTAAAAGAAAGGTGTTTTTCATGGCGACGGAATCTTCTCATAAAATTCCAATCACCAACTTTCTCCTTCGAATGCGAAAATATTTTTTTGACCTGGACCTACATAGCGAGAAACGATAAAATAAGGGAAAGCAGAGATCGTACTGAAACATATAGGTGTTCTTTCTTTCCGCGCGCTGTACAATATTGGAATAATTGAGACTTGTGAAGGTGGTTCGATGAACCCCCTGCCAGGAACTTAAATGTGATTTTTAAAGTATCCATGTAGATGTAGATGTGAATTAATAGTAAAATTCTTGTATGATTGGCTTCTATATTAGTGCAAATTTGTATTTTTTTTTCAAATCTGAATATCAACTTCGCAATGCAAGGAAACTACATTCTGTTCCTTTCTTCGTTCATAGATATTATTAATATCAGTTTTTGGTGTCTGTTTACACTGAGTATTTCCTTCCACCACTTCACCATAATTTCCTTGTGCATAAATTGTAACAGATAATTTATGTCTTGTTTTATTGTTATCTTGTCAAGCACGTATTTACATGTTGTGATTCTTCTGTTGGTATATTTTATACTATCGTCTAAATTTGAATTTGTTCCTCCTGCTGCACCATAAACACTTCTCCATAAACATTCATTGTTGGGAAAAAAATTAAAATGAATAAAAATTATGAAAAAACGTGAAAGATATGCACTACTATCGGAAATTCTGAATATAACAATATCGGGCTTGGTTATTGTTTGAGCTAACAGGAACACGCTTCTACGTCACTTGGGAGCTGAAGTTGGCACTGCAGATCACTTGTTTGCCTGCGTGGTATGAATGTTTCAGCAGTGCTCCGGTGACGGGGCCACATAGCGGGCTGTAGTATCCCTTGCCTACACCATCGTAGAACAATGGAATGACGGGCAGACACGTAATATTTGAGAGTCTTTCACGCATGAAATCCTACAGTTGGTGGCGACTTACATAGGTGAGTACATATTTCTCTAGATTTCTTTTTACTGGTTTTGGAGCATCACCCGTACAGCCGGCCTTAGACTGATTTTTGACATTAGATGTGAAACAATGTGAAATCGTTGATATGTAAGATTTCACACATGTGCCGCTATAACCACAGTTAACAATTAATTTAACTTTGCCTGAAGTTAAGTACATGATATAAGAATTTTACTAGAAATTCGTTAATATAAGAGGTGGTTCAACAACACAAGACATATTTATTCATTTACTGTAACAAAACGTAGAAAAATGCTTCTCCTATAGTATTAATGCCCTTTTGCTACAAAACTGAGTGTTATTGTATGAAGAAATATGTTTTCTGTCGCTAAAGGAGAATGAATGTCCTATTGTAACATGCTCCCAGAGGACGTGGCACGCCGAAATAGTATTGAGGTTTCTTGATATCTGCTGTCACAGCCCAAAAAATGTGGTTAACATTTTGCGTATTGTCAGAATCTTCGGTGAATCATCCGAATAAAGCTGAAACTTTATTTGTAATTTTGGCACCAAGGAGGAGCTGAGAGATTAGATAGCATTCTGACAAAGCTCTCTGAACTAAGCCAAAAAGGATTATGTCAGAACTGTGTGTGGGTGGCGTCTGTGCAGCGTGACGTAGCAAAATAGCTCCAAGTGCGAGTGGTCTTTCTAGCTGTAGCCGACCTTCATCACCGCACAAGCAGAGCGCGCTTGTGGGACACAGTCGCTGCAGGCATAGCTCAGCGGGCGTGCATCATTGTGTCCGCCGGATCCCATACAACTGTAAGGTTCAGGCAAATCCAACACCTTCCATGAAAACCTGACATTATACGCAATTCCAGTAGTATGTCACATAGCTTCGAATAAATCGTGACATTAAATCAACCAAAGTTATACGAGTAACGAGTGAGCAAATGGAATACCACAGACTAACACAAGAATGCCTAAATGCATGTCGTACCTTCCCACCGTGAGACCGACGCAGTTCCTAGAGGAGAAACGAGAACAGAAGCCGAGAGCAGAACCGTGTTAAGCTAGAAGGCCCTACCATAAGGGATGGACTGGACACCCACGTCGCCAGCTAACCATTAGGACGACACCAACCGCAAGTTTTAGCGTGAGACTTTTTCGCGTCTTTGTTACGTCAAGGACCACCCGCCAGCCCATGTTAAAAGCCAGAGCCTTCCAGAAAAACAGTAAAGATCTTATGATAACACAAAAAGGGCCACTACCACCCGCACATTTTAGCGTGAGACTTTTTCGCGTCTCTGTTACATTAGGACCACCCTGCAGTCCCTGTTAAAAGATAGAGCTCTCCAGAAGAACAGTATAGATCTTACGATAATGCTAAAAGGACCACACCAGCTGCAGGTTTTAGCGTGAGACTTTTTCGCGTCTCTGTTACGTTGCAAACTTTAAAAACATTGCCCCACCACGAAAAGTATAACGTTTCTCATTGGATAGACAGAATTTTATAGGCGGAGCTTAAGGGTAACAATGAGACCCTGATTGGTCAGATGAAAACACAGTCAGATAGTTTTTTTTAAAACCACCTTCGGTAAATTGTAGTAAGAAGAAGTTAGTAATTAAAGATAATTGAGGGTCACTGTAGACTATTTTGATAGTTTTCTCTTTTGTGAAACCAAATTGAAACCTATATTACAGATGTGATATGGCATAGGTCATCCTTCGATCCATTGTAGAATTTGGAAACCCATTCAGGGAATATTCGTTCACATTTTTGTTGAACGCAGTTGGTGTTTACCATCCTGTATTAAAACATCTCCTTTTATCAATAGTGCAATTTATAAACAATGTTTTGTGAGCAGAATAAAATTTCCAATGGTAAACTTAACTGATTTTTCGACGTTATTTTACCAGCTAACTAAAAATAGGAAAGCCTTGAACCCCTTTCACTAAATTTAGTTAGTATTAAGATTCTTTTACAGGGAGTGCAGTGGAGCTGACACTGAGATCATTAAGTATTTGATTATATCATCGCTAGCCTCACTGAACTCTTCTGAATTCTACATGTCATGTGTGGTCTGGCGTCTCCTTACCAGCAACAGTTCCAGGTTCAAACTAGTCAATTCCCTAAAAAACACGCTCAGAGCGTCGTTGCGCGAAAGTGGTAGGGAGACACGATATAGAACAAACAGACACAACCATGAATGTTTAGACAACCACTACCGAGGTCTCACGGAAACTTATAATTTCGTTGCCAACTTTGACGTCCATATGGAGGTATTGATACACGATACCACAAACAGAGATTGTCTCACATGTATTCCATGTTTACCCAATCTGAGGCCATGCGAGTTTTGCCCCTGCACGTTCGTCAAGGATCATGTGTGTGTGCCTCCACTGCCAGCTGATCTTCCTGTTCTAGAAACAAGATTGAACAGATTGTTGCGACACTTACTCCAGATGCACTGATCAAGCTCTGGAAAGAACCTACTGATCGACACATTGAACAGCTGTAAGAAAATCTGTTTGAGTTGTTCTTTCATTTGATTTATTATTTATAACTGCAAGTGGATATTAATAAATGATACAACGCCTTATACCCCTATATTAATTTTGAAACACCCAGTATTTTGCACAATTGACGCTCTGTGCAGAACTAAATACATTTTATTTTGAAGAAGTGTACTGTAGTTTTCACGCCCATTATAATTATCCGGGCTGTCAGTCAGTAGCGAGCCAGTGGGTGTGTTGGACCTTCCATCGAGCTACGGACCCCCTTGAAGATGTCTCCCGCAGTCGGAGACGAAACGTTGGGATTCGACACAGAATTCATCAACCGACCACGGCATAACAGCCCGGATAATTATAATGGACATGATATTTTCAGCCGTGAAAGTCTACATTTTAGTAACTGTAGTCTTCGACAAATTTGTTGCTGAAGTTATCATTTTATAAGTGTTGCTAGAGCAGTGCCAAATGAGTGATCTAAATGCGGTACTTACAAGATAGAGTGTCAATGATGCAGCTGATCACTCTGTTTCGAAATGTTGTCTAGTTGGTTATGAACAGTTAGTGTACAGCGGAACCCTTTCAGAATACTATTTATTTAAATGTTTCTTCATAAGCTAAGGTAACCAGTCATATAGCGACCACCTGGAGATATATAAGAAGTCATTTTAATTATAACTGTTCAGAAGGGACCCACATAAGCGAACGTACAAACTTTCTTCCAGAGGTGCACAGTAACGCGCAGAGCCCTCCCTCCCCACACTGCGTGCAGCGAAAATCCCTGTCGCGGCAGTGCCGTTGGCGTCGTTAAGGCCTGCTTAATGTCTTGATGCACGGCCCGGCGGGAGGTGCGTCCTCTAAGAGCTGCAGACTCCTAGCAGAGCAGCAGACTTCTGGCTGCTCTCGACCGCTCCAGCGGTCTCAAGGCAGCCGTAGACGCCGCCGAGTGGAGCGGAGTGGAAGGCAGGAGGGAGAGGAGAGCAGCATTTTGCGGCGCACTTTCAGCGAGGCGGCGCCTGGAGACCCTCAGGGCACAAGAGCGCAGTTAATTATTGTTTAGCCATTTGCTAGCACTTCTGCTTCGTGCTACTACTTGCCCCATTCCCTCGATAATTACCCGTGCGCTAACTGGGGGAAACTATCGTACTCGAATTAAAATGATTCATTATCTCGATTTTATTAGGTATAATGGAAACTGGGGAAAACGTTAAGCAACTGATATGAATGTAGGTATTGGGTTACCACCGATATACTGTTCCGAACGACAACAAGGAAACCGGGTCTAATACACTTTTTGCTACAACTGCCAGTACGGGATTGTAAACGAATACTTTGGTCCGGACTGGTAAACAACCCGATGCAGTGTGTATTTCTTTGCGCTTACATTATTTCACTATGAGATATTCCTGGCTGAGGCCGCCAGTATTTTATCTTGCTAGAACCTCTCCTTGATGCAACTTGATTCACGTGAAGTAGGATATGGTACAAAACTGGGGTGAGGTACAAGCAACAGATGGTACAGTATGTACGAGTCCGCCGGCCGCGGTGGCCGTGCGGTTCTAGGCGCTGCAGTGCGGAACCGTGTGACTGCCATGCCTCTGGCATGGATGTGTGTGATGACCTTAGGTTAGTTAGGTTTAAGTAGTTCTAAGTTCTAGGGGACTGATGACCTAAGATGTTAAGTCCAATAGTGCTCAGAGGCATTTGAACCATTTGTACGAGTCGCGTGAGAGAGTCCGCCAATTGTACTGAACTTTCTTCTGATTAGTCGGCACATTCGGCCGTTAGGTGCCAAAAAGTCTAACTTCTATTATTAATTATTTTTGTGCTTTTCATTGTATTTAGCCATGTTTTCAGTATGATATTCTCTCATGGTTTCCCTTCGGTTCTGCCGCTTCTGTTTATTAAATGTCACTAGTTTTTAGAAATATGAGAGTAGCGATATTGCAACCGAGGTGCTTCGGACACCTTCCTCGCTTTGGAGCGCCTGGGAAGTGACGTACTTCGGCTGCACTAGTCAGACTGTTTCGGGCGTTCTGAAATCCGGTCACGCAACTCAGTTTCGGTCTTTCGGAGGACCGGACGTGTAAGACTGTATCTCTGTTTCGGGACGGATATGTCGTACGCTATATAGAAAGTGGATAGAAAAGTTACCGCAAAATTAAGAAACCTAAGTCGAGTGTTGTAAAAGACAGTGTAAAATGTATGAATATTTAAGTTACATTGAAACAGTAAACAGTAATAAGAAGTGTTGCCTACCACCATTGTCAGTACTACAGATCTTGCCCTCTGTAGATACGGAGACTAACCAGGGCAAGTGGCATCCCATAAAAAGCACAATCGCAGGTTCCAGATGACGGCATAGCAGCTTCCACCGAAGAACGGTTAGGGACTCTTATTCACTCTCTCCATCGTCCAGATCTGACAAAGAACAAGCATAATTTATAACTAACCACAAGTTTCAGCTCACTGAACTGAAATGTATTTAAATGTATTCTGTAACACGTTTATTTTGTTTTAATTTCAATTTTATAACATATTACGTTTCGTTAGTTGTTCCATATACACAAAAGATACGCACTGGATCCATTGTTTTTTAATAATGTTTTAGGAACAACAGAAATTTCATAGGAAAATTAGATGACCTGATAAGAAAGTGAATCTCATAAAAACATGTAGCTTTATACATGTACTGAGCACTGGTAGGTACATAGATACTTAGCGTTTTTATTTTCTGCGACAGATAGAACGCCACCGTAGTGCATAGGCCTTAGTATACATGGTGTTACAAAAAGGTACGGCCAAAGTTTCAGGAAACTTTCCTCACACACAAAGAAAGAAAATATGTTATGTGGACATGGGTCCGGAAACGCTTACTTTCCGTGTTAGAGCTCATTTTATTACTTCTCTTCAAATCACATTAATCATGGAATGGAAACACACAGCAACAGAACGTACCAGCGTGACTTCACTTTGTTCCAGGAAATGTTCACAATGCCCTCCGTTAGCGAGGATACATGCCTCCACCCTCCGTCGTATGGAATCCCTGATGCGCTGATGCAGCACTGGAGAATGGCGTATTGTATCACAGCCGTCCACAATACGAGCACGAAAAGTCTCTACATTTGGTACCGGGGTTGCGTAGACAAGAGCTTTCAAATGCCCCCATAAATGAAAGTCAAGAGGGTTGAGGTCAGGAGAGCGTGGAGGCCATGGAATTGGTCCGCCTCTACCAATCCACCGGCAACCGAATCTGTTGTTGAGAAGCGTACGAACACTTCCACTGAAATGTGCAGGAGCTCCATCGTGCATGAACCACATGTTGTGTCGTACTTGTAAAGACACATGTTCCAGCAGCACAGGTAGAGTATCCCGTATGAAATCATGATAACGTGCTCCATGTAGCGTAGGTGGAAGAACAAACTAAAATGAGCTCTAACATGGAGATTAAGCGTTTCCGGACACATGTCCACATAACATATTTTCTTTATTTGTGTGTGAGGAATGTTTCCTGAAAGTTTGGCCGTACCTTTTTGTAATACCATGTATGGAGGGTGTGAACTGCTTCTGGTAAAAATTACTATGGAGGGCACGGCGCGTCGGAGACAGCGTTATCAACACATGTCATGTGTGAAAGGGACCTCATTGCGGGTCTCCACATGTCCTGCTGATCTAATATAGCAATATCCATTTGTAAGACATTCGAGTGTAACAGTGGCAAGACGTAGGATGGCATGGGAATCTGAGTGCAAATGTACACATCGTGATAGTTTCGCTTGATCACGTCAGATCACCACAAGAGAGGATCGCTGTATTATGTACCACGAGCATTATGCCTGTATAATGCGTAGACTGTCAGCTACATTTTGTTTCATTACATGCCATTGGTCTGAGACTAGCAGTTGCTAGACTAGGGCGTGGAATGGCGTTAGCATCACAACACAAATGGATATGTTTGTAGATGTGTCTTGACTGGGAAGCGTAGACGTATCACGAATGGCGTCGCATTGTATTCCGCGATAAATCTCTGTTGTGCGCAACCCCATATGACCACTGTCCGTGAGTATGGCGGCAGTCTGGTGAGAGGTATTGTTCTTCCAATGTTTTAGGCAGACCCAGTGGTGTTGCTCCTGCCAATCGTAGAGTAGGAACCCATAAATTTTAGGTCACGGCTGATAATAACTGAGAGAATTCTGACGCCACACTGGCACGCAGCCGAAGTCTTCATTCTCATATGTTACTTCTCTTGGTACTGAATCGTGGTGTCATTTTCCAACAGGACAGTACTTATTCACTGATTGTATGCGTCTCCGAGAACCGCCTGCATGTTGATGGTACGCCTGTCACCGGCTATTTCCCTGGATTGGCCTTCGATTGAGAACGTATGGGACAAGCTGTAACGTCTGTCTCGTTCTAGTGCTAGTATACCAGGTATAAAGGACCACTTAACACCATTTGTCAGCCAACGTGCCTAAGGAGAGGATATAACACCTAACGACACCTTTTCCAACCCAGTTAGTCATACCAGTAATTAAATTTGTCTCTGTGTAGTATTCTTTGAAATCGCATGACATATAATCGTAAACAAGGCAGTTTCCAGGACTCGGGGATGCGCTACAGTCCAGTGAACTATGGACTAACAGTGAAAGGTGAATTGCGTATGACTTTTGATTAGTTTCCTAAACTCGACGAGATGAAAACCGGGCAGGTGATTACGTCCCACCTAGGAAACATGATTCGCAAACATTTCGAAGAAGTTCTCTCACCTTCACGTGCTATAATACAAAACGCAGCCACGTGGGGTACGTACAAAACTCTGCCGTATGGTGGTGGTGGGAGGTTGGGGGGGGGGGGGGGGGGGATACGAGAGGGGGAAGGCATATCCAGCTGCTCTTGGCTAACACTGCCACATACAAATTAACGTAATGAGCCCATGATGATATGGGGTAACTCCAGGAAGAGTGTAATAAACGCAGAAATGTATAGGATAAAGAAATATCCTGGTGAAAATATTGGCATTAAACTTGGAACTCATTTACAAAAAAGTTGGCAAAGTCAGCCTGTAAAACCAACAAAGTTCGGTGTGATTTTTAGTTATTCAAGAATTTTCGGAATACTTATTTAGAATGAATTAAGATTTAAAATACGGCACATAAAAATACTAAGAGTTGTTCATTGCACTTCCCAAATTAATAGTGTTAATTGTGTCTGGGCATGGTGAAAGCTGTCAGTCTTTTGTTAATGCTGAAACTGTGTGTAATTGAATTTCTTGCTTACAATCTGAAAACTCACTTCTAAACCCACATTATAATTTCAGATCTAGAATCCGCAAAGCTACCCCACGTTAGAATAAGAACTTCTTTATTCGGATTAAGTTTTATTAATGCCACTTTAATTACTCTGAAATGCATCTATCTGTGAATTAAGTTCCCCAAAAGAATGATTCACAAGATTACTCTCAGCGAGTCACACGTACATAATTTAAATGTGCCCTATTTTCTGTGAGCACGCAGATTAATACGCTAGAACTTTATATCGTCGATGAATCTCCATTCTAGTCTATCCTTTCAGAATTGTCTGGCCTTTAATTAACTCACTAATCGTCGTATGTGTTACAGACAAAGAGGAAGTCCAGAAAGAGGATGTCCAATGTTTAGGACTGTGGAATGGGACTACGGTGGCAGCCCGAACTATGAAACTTCGCGACACGCTGTAGAATAAATCACAATTATGTAATTGGATATGAGGTATAAAGTGATTATTAACAGGCAGTCAATACAAGAGATCAACAAATGATCATAATTTCCTAGAATGTGACGTCAGTCAAATATTCAATGAAGAAAGCTCTGAGAATCTCATTATACACATAGCACAAACAAGGGGAATTAAACATTCATTGGACTGAGACTATGCCGAATCTCTGCAATGTAATGAACGTATCGATATTCCCTTATCGATGTGAGACACGTAAGTCGGTAGAACGCCTTAGCTTCTGCAAAAGTTTTTTGCTAGAGGAGGCAGATTCTGAAACTGAAGGTTTCAATGTAACTTATTAAGAAGGTGGAAGAAGGTATCCTGTAGCGATAATTAAACCTGATAAAATTCCAGAAACGTAAAACACTTATTTCAAACGACTGATCGTCATCCACTGAATGTTTTGAAGGTACATTGCTTTGACACGTGAATGGTAAACATATGTCAATCCTATATGTAAAACACATTTTTTGTACTACTACTGTGAACATAGTTGAAAACTTTGTGATTCCCGAGTTTAAAAATCCCCATACGATTAAACCTACAAAATATTTACAACACTTTTATTCGTATTCTCATGATGTTAAGATATAAATGAAATTTTCAAATCAGAAATAGAAAAAATTGTCATAACGATTGGTTAGGTTCTATTCGATATCAACGAATTTGCCTTTTTAGGTTAATCAAAGGGGTTATTCTGCTGTTAATGTGTGTACATCACCTTGTTTGCTTACTAAACTTCAACAGGCCGCGGATCGTGTACTGGTGATGGCTACGTCTTGCTCCCACAGGATTCCAATTTCGAACAAATGCGTGTTAAGAATTTCGGAGACGGGGCGCCACGAAATTGTTTCCTAAATATCTTCGCACTATTTTAAGATACTATTTTAAGTAATTTAACTGGTCGCTGTGGCCGAGCGGTTCTAGGGGCTTCAGTCCGGAACCGCGCTGCTACTACGGTCGCAGGTTCGAATCCTGCTTTGGGCACGGATGTGTGTGTTGTCCTTAGGTTAGTTAGGTTTAAGTAGATCTAAGTCTAGGGGACTGATGACATAAGATGTTCAGTTCCATAGTCCTTAGAGCCATTTGAACCATTTTTAAGTAATTTGATGAACTTTATTTTACCCCAATATTAACAGTGAAATAAGCTAGAAAGCACACTTATCATTCGCAACAAACCGATAGCTAGGGACCGTTGTAGAGACTGGGATACATAAAAACGCTGCAGTTACCGTAAATTATTATGGGAAAGGAAAATCTGTTCCTCTCTATCGGAAAATGGTTGTCGTATTTTCATTTTCAAACGACGCTGTTCGGCTTCCTACGAATTCGGAGTGTGCCAGGAGGAGTGGTCAGTATTCAGGCATGTGACAGCAACGATCAATGAATGGAGAAACTCCATATGGACGTATGCACTCTTCCGAAAGGTATCCTATATAGAACACATTTAACATATATTGTTACTTATTTCCGTATTATTGGATATATTGTCAGATTTATACATGTGTAACAGCTAGTAAGCATTATAACATGCTTTTACAAAGTAGCATTTGAACAGGACGCACTTTTAAAACCTTCAGTTCTCAGCGTTATCATACACGTCACATTACAGCTGTCATATTGTTCATAATAAATGTCTGAATATCCCACCGCCAACTACAATGCATTTGTGCAGTCTCGGCAGGACTTCTTGTATTGTTAGTCTGAGTGCCTCTGTACGTTTCCCAATGCGGACAGCAGCGTCCATGATGCTACCAAGTAGCACATCTCGCTGGTTTCCCGTTCACTTGTACTGTTCAGCCATAAATACTGATCTTAAGGCGGGGCGTCTAGTGGTCTCTGTGAATAGTTAATTGTACTGCCACTACCAGAGATTATGGTAAGTGCAGTTGTGAAGTTCTCTCAAAGGTCTGGTAAAATGTGAAGAGGCACCGAAACGCTGGAAGTACATCGCAGACCCCTTGACCAGAATGAACGTCTTCAAGGTGAAAAGTAGTTATGTCCTTGTCTTTCGCTCGTCTAAAACGACAGTTCATGTCAAAATGTTACCGATCATGCTAGTCCAAAGATCGATCGAAAACAGAACTTGGAAACCGGTTTCCAACGTGGCGTTCGGATTTTCTGTCGACCACCAGTGATTACTTCGTGTGTTGTTGATTCCATTCCATGTAAATATGGCTTCACCAGTGAATATTATAAATGGAATGCGAATGAAGTTTGTCATGTCACCACAGAAAAATTCAAGTCGTATCTTATTGTAGACAATATGAAGACTGGACATGTTGTATGTGAAATAGGTACAAGTTTGAACATGTAATTTTTACCATGCACGTGAGACATCGATACTTACAGAAAGTAGCCTCGTGCTGGTAGCAGGACTATGCTGCAACATTTCACCAGTGTTCCAGTTCCTGCACAGGTTGTTGAACTACACGTTCAGAAGAGAAATGGGAACCTTGAAGAATACCTGCTGAAAACTCTGGTACCCACTTTACGATTAGGAACCTAACGAGTCAGAAAGCGCTGACGGTATTCGTCGACTGCAGCATGAGCTCCACCATCTCAGAAGCCGTAAATACACGTATTCTTCATTAGTGTACGTGAATGTGGCATTTTAGCCAGCGCGTGTACAAAGTAAACCGATGCTTCTCTCTGAAACACTCTCAATCCCTCACACTGCTTCATTCACAACACACCGTGGAGAACAGTGCGTTCAGCAGACTAATTTAACGGCAGAATGACATCCCGCTCAAAGAGGCTAAAAGCAACGAGGTAGGGTGGGCTAGAATATAACGTCCAAGAGATAGGCTCGGTAATGTATAGGCGTCTTCCGTACAAGCCCAAAGACAAATGTACAATAAATGTGCTCTATCTCGGTGACTATACGGAGTACGGCATACGTTCGTATGAAGTTTTTTGCTATAAATGACCGTTCCTGTCGTACACCTGAGTACTGATCGTTTCTCCTAGGACACTCCGTCTACATAAGTCAGGTTCATTAGCATAAAGCTGCATTTTCCCCCACGAAAATGAATTGCTGCTGCAGGACTCAATATAATCCTCTTCCATTTTCCCAGAACAGCGACTGATTTTATCATTTGACCACTCGTCCGTCATGCCATATCAAGTAGTGTGTAAGGGCTCTCTCAATGTTTTACCTGTGCTAATGTTATTAAGTCAACTCGACCACGTACGGCAGTGCTATGCCTTTTAGTGTCGCATTGTTAATTTCGTAATGAGTGCGGTAAAACACGATAACATGATTTAACACCAACTTCGAAAGTAATTAAAAATACTCGGTGAAACATATATAGCATTAAATGAACAACGAAAATTGTGTGTCGCATGGAAGTGTAATGGTAGGTGGGCATTTATGACGTGTATTAAATTTCAACAGTTTTCTACACTAATATAACTTTTTTATACAACGCAACTGCGCCACTTTCGCGTATTCCTTACCTATTTCGACAGAATTCTTAATGTCGCATAAGAGAGAGGTGACATCCATCATAAGGCGTAGCTACCGAACACAATACATCATAGTTCGAAGACCGTTCCGGAGCAACCTTTGTCCTGTGGGTTGAGATTCTTCAGTTTGTCATAACTTTCATTGTGAAAATTGTACCGATTGTAGGATATACTAACCACTGTTGTGGGATACGGAACTGTTTGTTTTTGTGGTCTTCGTTCCACAGACTGTTATGATACGTATCTCCAAACTTTCCTTGCAAGCCTCTTCATCCCTACAAAAGTACCACAATCTACATCGACTTGAAATGCGTCCTGTCTTCGAATGAGATTGACAGGAAGTTCAAAATGCCTAAGCAGGAATTGCTAGATCACAAACACAAGGATTTAAACGATATTTCACTAGGAGAAAGGTAAATACTGTCTACAGGAAAACCAAAGAGGCCTTGGAGGAAACGGAAGCTGCAGTATGAATATCAAGAGCTCAAATGGGAAACCAGTACGAACAGTAAAAGAGAAGATGGAAGGTGGAAGGAGTACATTGTGGGTCTATACAAGGAATACAAAGTAGAAGGCAACATTTTAGAAAGGGACGTGATAATAGATGAAGAGGATATGGTAGATTTCCTACTGCGACAAGAATTTTACAGAGCTCGGAAGTATCTAAATTGAAACAAGGCCCCGGGAGTCGCTATTACTCCAGTAAAATTAGCATTATCTTTCCATATCTTTTTCATAAACGACATTATTGATAGGTGGGTTAGTTTCAACGATATTAACAAAAAACAGAGCTTAAAACGAAATTTTTTTATGAACATGTAAAATTGGCCCATATTTGAAGAGCAGTAGTATGGAAACGGATGGTCCAAAAAATATGCGGATGGTCTCATTCAATGCAGAATTTCATGCCCTACAATTTTGAATTCTACTATGTTTTCGATATTGTGAGGCACTTACGAGATATAATCACGAAACCGAAAAAATACGCCTTTTCGGGTACATTTTTGGCCTTACCACTTTTCCATAACTCCGCCGAGTGGGAAAACCTAGGATAGTCATATTGGCCCACAAATGAAGCCATTAAAAGAATAAAAGCTTTTGTAGCAATTATTTGCGATTTGTCTAATTTTTAGGTTTAACCCTACTGGACTACATAGTCCGTCAGAAATATTTATAGCCTTGGGAGAGGCAGCCACGACAAAACTTTGCTATCTGGTGTGCAAGATATATGAGGCAGCGAATTACCCTGGGACTTTAAGAAGCATGTAATAATAACAATTTCAAAGAAAGCAGATGCTGACAAATGTGAAAGTTACCGAACTATCAGTTTAATAAGTAATGGTAGCAAATTAGTAATAGTAATTCTTTACAGAAGAACAGAAAAACTAGTAGAAGCCGATCTTGGAGAAGATCAGTTTGGATTTCGGAGAAGTGTAGGAATACGCGAGGCAATACTGACACTACGACTTCTCGTAGAACATAGGTTAAGGAAAGGCAAACTTACCTTTATATCATTCGTAGACTTAGAGCAAGCTTTCGACGGTTTTGATTAGAATACTCTCCTTGAAATTTGGAAAGTAGAAGGGGTAAAATACAGGGGGCGAAAGGCTATTTACAGCTTGTACTGAAACCAGACGATAGGTACAAGAGTCGATGGGCATGAAAGAGCAGCAATTGTTGAGGAGGGAATAAGACATGGGTTTAGCCTACCGCCGATGTTATTCAATGTGTACATTGAACAAGCAGTTAAGGAAACCGAAGAAGGATTCATAATAGAAATTTAAGTTCAGGGGAAAGAAATAAAAATCTTGACGTTTGCCGATGACGTTGGAATTCTGTCAGAAACAGCAAAGGATTTGGAAGCACAGTTGAACGGGATGGCCATTGTCTTGAAATGAGGAAATAAGAGAGACATCAACAAAAACAAAACAATTATAATGGTATATAGTCGAAATAAATAAGGTAATACTACGGGAGTTAGATTAGAAAACAAGACACATAAAGTTGTAAATGAGTTTCGCTATTTGGGAGGAAAATTAACTGATGATGGCCGAAGTAGAGAGGATATAAAATGTAAACTGTCAGTGGCAATAAAAGCGTTACTAAGAAGATACATTTGTTAACATCGTGTACAGATGTGTCAGGAAGTTGATCCTAGAAGTATTTGTATGGAGTGTAGCCGTGTATGTAAGTGAAACACGAAGGTAAGCCGTTTAAACATGAAGAGAATTGAAGATTTTGAAATATGGCGCTACAGAGGAATGCTGAAGGCTAAATGGGTAGATCACTTTAGTAATGAGGAGGTACTGAATAGAATAGAGCAGAATAGAAATTTGTGGCACAACTTGACTAGAAGAAGGGATCGGTTGGTAGGACACATCTGAGACGTCAGCGGATCATCAAGTTAGTATTGGAGGGAAGTCTGGGAGGTAAATTCGTAGAGGGGGGGGGGGGGGAGATGAATACAGCAAGCAGATTGAGAAGAATGTAGGTTGCAGTAGTTATTCTGAGATGCTAGGCTCACATAGGATACAGCAGCGTGGAGAGCTGCATCAAACAAGTCAAAGGACTGAGGACTACAACACCACCTGTCCTCCAAATTCGATTTCCCTCCCCAACAATTTCTTTAGCTATACGAGTTTCAACTGGTTGCAGCAAATTTCTTCCATATCAAAAGGACAAAGTGACGTGAACCAATCTCAATTCATGCTTTACAAAGGCGCATAAACTTTGCCCTGTTCAAGACACTACAGTTTTCTGTAGTGTAATGTGACAGGCAGTTAGCACTGTTTCAGCCAGTTGTTCTACAGTTTCTACGGGAATTTTCTACACCAAAAGCTTCACGTAACCCTGTAGGAAAAAAACGGAGGTATCTGTTTATTAACGATTTAGGTGGCATGCCCGACAACGAAGCAGTTCATTCTTTATAAACATCTGTACGGTTAGTATTGCGATGCGTAGAACATAACCTCTGCTCACGAAATACATTTTAGACCAAGTCAAGTGAATTCTGGCTGGCGCAGGTTTTCCTGTAAAATTCGACGTAGAATGTAATTACGTCGGTAGAGGAACCTAGTTAGAAAGTAAATTTTGCATATTGAATCACAGGCGGTTTAACGAGTGCTTGTCTATTTTTTATTTCTCAGTTTTTCTTTATTTATTTTCCTCTTCCCTGGAGATTAGCGTCTGCAATATGTTAACGTATTTCGAACATTTCGTGCTCAAGTCACTAGCACATTCCAGATTAAATAATGTATTAAAATATTCAAAAATGGCAACCGAATTTAAAATTGAAGAACACATTCTCCTTTTTTATTCACTCTGACACATACATAAAAATTTTACTAACTTCTTGTGATGTGAATTACGTAGGAAAATTTCCGTTAGTCCTCCAGTGTCACCTGTTAATTGGACGATTGATGTGGACTCCATAAAAAGAGTGAACAAGTTGACAATCATGAAGGAGTTAAATGACTTCCTGTATATCAACATTTTACACATGCTGATTAAATTGTGAAGACAATAACGTGAAGGACAAAATTTCAAAATTTCTGAGATGATAACGTAGCATATGCGTGTTCCTCATTACTACGATTTGCAGTCAGTATGCCGATATCGCAAATTCTCTCTCTCTCTCTCTCTCTCTCTCTCTCTCTCTCTCTGTGTGTGTGTGTGTGTGTGAGAG
Source organism: Schistocerca gregaria (assembly GCF_023897955.1). Classification (NCBI taxonomy): domain Eukaryota; kingdom Metazoa; phylum Arthropoda; class Insecta; order Orthoptera; family Acrididae; genus Schistocerca; species Schistocerca gregaria. The sequence goes on from NC_064924.1 coordinate 187,824,995, forward strand.
AGAGAGAGAGGGAGAGAGGGAGAGAGAGAGAGAGAGAGAGAGAGAGAGAGAGAGAGAGAGAGAGAAGCAACTCTGGAGTAAGGCCTGTTGAGATCCGTAAACGAGTTCATTTCAGAGGAAGAGGGGCGCATATTAACAGAACAGCTTGTGCAGCATGTCGCTCAATATAGGGAGAGTCAACGACAAGTAACGATCGGTTTGAGCATGTCTGTGCCCAGTGCCATCTCAGCTTTAATTTGGTTGTCTGTTGTTTTCATTCTGATCAGGCAGAGAGCCTATTCCAAGAGGGAACCGACGGTAGTCCAAGCCCTAGTGCATTGGATGCTGAGGGAGTAAGATGGATGGGTAGGTAAGAGGTTGATCGAGCCGTAAGTGGAGTTTTCATCCAGTAAGGAATTTTTATTTTTTGTCTCATGCCTTGTGTTTAAGAAGACTAGACCACATCTGAAAAAATTGTTCAAATGGCTCTGAGCACTATGCGACTTAACTTCTGAGGTCATCAGTCACCTAGAACTTAGAACTAATTAAACCTAACTAACCTAAAGACATCAAACACATCCATGCCCGAGGCAGGATTCGAACCTGCGACCGTAGCGCCTAGAACCGCACGGCCACTTCGGCCGGCCAGACCACATCTAAGTTTTCTAGTAGTAGTAGTAAACAAGTCGTAAGTACGTGCCAATCAAAACAAGTTTAAGAGTAGTTAGAGGTTAATCTGGGGACCGGGTCTTTCGGGACGAGGGGAATAGTGTAGCGGCACCATCGTTTAAGATGGGAAAGTTAGATTCGGTGCAGTATTTCTGAGTGCACAAGTTACAGCCAGGCGCTGCCCTGTTGACAGTAAATTACGCTGACCAGCGGTTGCGAAGTAGAATGGAGGCCATCGAACTGCTGCAGTTTACATGGCGCAAGTTGCAGGCAGAAAGGGCCCCATGGCCCAACGTAGGTGTTTTGAGTACGTCACTCGGAGCAGCGCATTAGCGAAACAGAGGTGCACAGCTGCATATAAATAGGTGCCGGTTTTCTGTCGAGGGGCGCCAGCATTCCATTCCACAGCAGGTCGCTGGTTCGACCCTCTGAGGCCAACGCACTGTCTGTAGCCAGCCAGCGGCGGGCCACTCGACAACTTGCTACCGTGGGCAGTCTGGTTGGCTCTAAACGAAAGCCAGAGACATCCTGAGGCTAGCGCCACACAGATTTGGCTGTTGGATGACAGGCGCTTGTGTTTCCCGCGATCTAACCATGATGGCGAAGAAGCAAGCAACAGGCTGCCCTGTGCCTCCCAGCGAGCGGCGCTGAGGCAACGGGGACGAAGGTCGTTTAGTCGGCTGCCAGTGCATCCTGACGCCGTATAAACTCCGCGGCTGTATATGGCCGGCACGCCACGGTATGGTGCATGGGCCACTGAGTTGGCTGTTCCATGCCAGGTTGTTTTCCACACAGGGAAGTGGCGTATTCGACGTCGTGGGACCCTGTGACGTATACAGAGAGGAACATGGCACTGTAGCTGGGTTCAAATGGATTCTGAGCACAATGGGACTTAACTTCTAAGGTCACCAGTCCCCTAGAACTTAGAACTACTTAAACCTAACTAATCTAAGGACATCACACACATCCATGCCCGAGGCAGGATTCGAACCTGCGACCGTAGCGGACGCGCGGTTCCAGACTGTAGCGCCTAGAACCGCTCGGCCACTCCGACCGGCACTGTAGCTGGGAATAATAAAACACTTGAAGATCGTGGCTGAGTTTTAATACGGCGCATCCTGATAGTTTTCATCCACGTCCTACATTCCTCCACCGCACGCCAACATCTACATTTGGCGTTGACAGCTACACCTTTAATGCGCAGAGGATGTTGTGGGCTGCAACTGGTTTGTCAAGGGAATGTCCCACCTTAATATATTTCTCAAAATACCGGCGCAAATTTCCATGCTTAGGACGAAAAGGTTCAGGATCCACAATCTGCCTACAAAGTCGTTCCTGTACAGATTGTGCCCAAAATTTAGATAAAGAGGCTCTCTCAAATTGTTCGTACGTTATGTATCAGTCGGCTTCATTATAAGCTCACACAGTTGCGTCGCTTTGGATATGACTGACAACATAACCTCTTATGGTCACTGCAGGTATGACGAAATGCATTTCTGAAGGCTTTAGGAAATATGACAGGATGTATGGTTTTTTTGTGTATAAATGGCGGAAATTGTCTGTGTTTTCTGAGGAATTCCTCTTCCTTGGCATTATAATACTGATTAGTTTCAGAATGATTACTGTAAGGTTCAACTGGCGAATGGCAAGGAAAATGTTGTTGATAATCATCGTGATTGCAATGCAGTGTGTCATGTGGAGGTGCGTACTCTTCTTGTGAGTGCGTAGTGTGTGGAGCGTATGTGTCATAAACGTACCTACTTCATTGCCAAACTGCGTGTTTGGGTTGCTATTACCGTCATTGCACACTGGTTGTACGTAATTGTCAAACTGTTTCGACTGCGCAGCGGCAGATTGTGCTGCTTGACTGATTACGTGTTTGTGTTGTCTATAAATTCCGCGATAGTGTCGTGGTCAACTCCAGGCAATTTTTCTTGAAAGCGCAAGTCAAAATATATTTTTTTTCCTCTATCCAACTGTGAAATTCTCTATTGATGCATGAGAAATGGCTGACAGTGCGTAGTTTTACTTTAACAGAAATCTGTTTGTCAATTGTCTCAACCTAGTTTTCGACATCAACAGTAAGCGTTTTTATATCGTCATGCACTGCCGGATAAGATTTAATCTAATTACAGACTCGCATGTTTTACCTAGTTTATTTATTTGTGCTTGGATATCTGTCATATCTTTATTTGTGTTTTCTTGTTGTAATGGAATCTTTGAAAATTTCGCGTTCAGGTCCGACACTTGTCTAGTCAGTCTATTATTTATCTCCTCAACAGGGCTACACAAAGTGTTGTTTGACGTTTTAAGTGCAGCTAAATCTGATTTAATTTCATCATCTCGTGTTTTTATCTCGTCATGGGCTGTTGTCAAAGTGGCGCGTATAAACATCATCTGTTGGTCGATACGTGCGTCAATGTCCTGTTCATGTTGTGTCATTTGATTCTGAATGGATTCCATCTGATTTTTGTTGTCAGTCATCATGTGTTTTCGTCGTTCGTCTGTTTCATAACAGCTTCAAACACAGGGGCAATACTAGTGATGTGCAAATGTTCCGCCTCCGCCACGTCGTTAGACATGACGTCAGACACGAAAATGGTTTTGGAACTAGATTTAGGCATATTTATGATGGACGGTCTATTTTCTAAATTCACGTCACCAGAACAGTCAATAACATGTCGCTCGTAATACTCGAGTCAACCGTGACGTCACTTTCATTATTTAATGGTATGTCAGAGTCTAACTGCGTCTGTGGTTGCCGTATCTGGTTCTCCATCTTTGCTAATTGTTTTCTGGTCAATACCATGCCGCACGTAATGTAAGGAACACACAAATTTAAACTCGTATGTGTGATCAGAATAAATGTAAAAATTAATCTTGCTGTGCGACAGTGTCTGAAGAAGAAAATAACTGTCGTAAGTAAAGGTGGAATTTTGAACACAAATGGCTGCACGCCATATTACATCACACAGAACGAATGTCGGCCATATCGTGAACTGATAATACTGTATTGTGGCACAGTATGAATAATGAAAGTAATTTGGGAGACCGCGATGTAGCTGAAAATCACTGCTACGGAAATACAAAGTGCTTGAGCAAGAGTGGTGATGTAAAGATGCCGTGCCTTACCTTATATCCGCGATTCCATCGCAATTTGAGGTGTCGACATACAATTCGTCTTACTTCAATGTATACCAGTGAACTAGTATCCAGTTTGTGTTACCCAATAAGCGTGTAGCGAAAGGAAGACAATATAGTACATATAGCAATGCGTCCGGACACGAAGTCGCCAATTTAATTTTTCTTTTTGGTTCATTCGTACGTGGATCGAGACAATACAATGAATTATAGTAAAGAATATTGAGTCTTAGAAACTCTCAACACTAGAAGAGCATGGCTTATTTTTGTAAAAGGTCGCTTCATGTATTTTTTAACCGCGTTTCTTCTCTCTGTGTTTAAGATCGGACTTCGTAATAAGACAGCACCCGAAGAGGCCGGTGGATCGAGCTGGACAACTTTTTGCTCAAACGTACGGAACTTTTTGACATGACAAGTGACCCAACAATGACTAAAGATACAGAATAAAATATACATAGGTTAGTAATAACAATATATTCTGAAATAAAAAAACAATTTATATTACGCCACTTACATTATGCAATTTCGAGTGCCGTTTTGTTGCAATTCGTGAATTTATTAATCAAATTATGTAGTATTAATAGTGGTGTGCCAAAATACGTACGATTTGGACAAGACCTAAAGAAAAAGGTACTTCTTAGTCCCCTAATGATATGACGATCAAAAATCTTAAAATGTTTCCAGTGGCAGCATACAATATTATACGGCCGTGGACTATATCTATGACTCAATTATTTCTTTATTTCATTACTTATAATTAAGTGTTACGCTGATAAAAGCTCAGCATGCAAATGTGCCTTTAAAAGTTTTCGGTTTTTTTGCTATTAATTTTTCTAATAAACGTTGAAACTGAATAAAGATTCATTGATTTTGACTCTCTGAGTTTCAAGATACACAGAATTAAATTATTAAATTGAATAGGCAAATAAAATAATAGATAGTATGTCCACAGGTCGCTAGTTTTCTCTGAAAGTCATAAAATGTTGAATACTACCTAAAATAGCCATTATTGTGTTGACTCCAAATTTTTAAAACTCTACTCAAAAATCATGTATTTGCAGAGCATACCACAGTTTGGGAATTACGAATAATCCCTGATAAAGAGTCAAAACTGTGGTTGAAGGACTTGGTTTTTCGTATTAATTTGTCAGGTTTCGAGGGATACAAGCAGACAGAGGTATATTATGTAGCAGCAATTTGCAGACCAAACCATTTCTGTTGTTTTTTTTACATTGTATACTATTAATAAATGGTTGTTAAGTTTCTAATTTATTACTGTTGCATAATTTCCTTCCTATTCTATTATTTCATAGAAATAGCGCACAAATTTTTATTCTTTTAAAGAAAGTGAAGCGGTATATGATAAAAAGTACCACCACAGCTTCATCTTCAGAAAGGACTTTATTGTCTCACACGACTATTGGCAGTGGCACATTCCTGCCATCCTCAGACCCTAGCACTTCTCGATCCCGTGTTGTGTCCAATGCATTAGTGTGGAGTAGAGACTCGCGAGAAAAGCTAGCCCATGTGTACTAGTTAACGAGGACTCCACAACAAATGCGCCTAGGAAATCCAATTCTCTTTTGGTAGAGGTGAGAGCTGAGGATGGCGGTAATGTGCCGCTGCCACAAATAGTGTGAGACAATAAAGTCTTTCTCAAGATGCAGGTTTGGTAGTATTTCTTCTCACATACACTGAAGCTCCAAAGAAACTGGTATAGGTATGCGTATTCAAGTACAGAGATATGTAGACAGGCAGAATACGACACTGTGGTCTGCAACGCCCATACAAGACTGCATGCGTCTGGCGCAGTTGATAGATCGGTTACTGCTGCTACAATGGCAGGTTATGAATATTTAAATGAGTTTGACCGTGTTGCTATAATTTGTGCACGAGCGATAGGACTCAGCATCTTCGAGGAGCGATGAAGTGGGGATTTTCCCGTGCGACCATTTCACGAGTGTTCTGTGAATATCAGGAATCCGGTAAAACAACAGATCCCCGACATCGCTGCGGTCACAATAACATCCTGCAATAACGGGACCAACGACGACTGTAGAGAATCGTTCAACGTGACAGAAGTGCAACCTTTCCGCAAATTGCTGAAGATATCAACTCTGGGCCAACAAAAATGTCAGCCTGCGAACCATTCAACGAAACATCATCGATAAGGGCTTTCGGAGCCGAAGGCCCAGTCGCGTATCCTTGATGACTGCCTGACACTAAACTTTACGCCTCGCCTGGGCCCGTCAACACCGACACTGAACTGTTGATGACTGGAAACATGTTGCCTGGTCGGACGAGTTTCGTTTCAGATTGTATCGATCGGATGGACGTGTACGGGTGTGTAGATAACCTCATGATCCATGGACGCTGCGTGTCAGTGGGGGATTGTTAAATCTGGTGAAGGCTCTGTAATGGTGTGGAGCATGTGCAGCTGGAGTGATACTAGATACGACTGTGACAAGTGACACGTACAGAAGCATCCTGTCTGATCGCCTGCATCCATTCAAGTCCATTGTGCATTCCTACGGACGTGGGCAATTCTAGTAGGACAATGCTACACCCCACACCACCAGAATTGCTACAGTGTGGCTCCGGGAAGTTTTTTCTGAGTTTAAATACTCCCGCTGGCCACCAGACTCCCAGATATGTACATTATCGATCATATCTGGGATGCCTTGCAACGTGCTGTTCAGAAGAGATCTCCTATCCCTCGTACTGTTACGGATTTATGGACAGCCCTGTGAGATTCTTGATGTCAGTTCTCCCCAGCACTACTTCAGAATTAATCCAGTCCATGCCACGCCGTGTTGAGGCAGTTCTACGTGCTCGCGGGGGCGCTACGCCATATTAGGCAGGTGTTCCACTTTTTTTGGTTCTTCAGTGTATATTATAAGCTGAAGTTCCTCGTCCATGGATTAGGATGGACACCTATAAATTGAAATGAAACATTGTACTCCATTCTTATGTCACTCCGCAGAAATATTAGCAGACTAGGGCTCGTGCCATTCCGCAATACAGCGGATGTCCAGCGACGACTGCGAGAAATAACCGTATACACTAGGTGGGGGTAAGCCTTGAACACTGCACGTACACATGTACCTGAAGGCATGACACTCGGCAACAGGGCCATTAGTTTCTTATCGACGCTGTATCAGTTCTTATACAACGCCTTTGGTTCAAATGGCTCTGAGCACAATGCGACTTAACTTCTGATGTCATCAGTCGCCTAGAACTTAGAACTAATTAGACCTAACCTAAGGACATCACACACATCCATACCCGAGGCAGGATTCGAACCTGGGACCGTAGCGGTCGCTCGGCTCCAGATTGCAGCGCCTAGAACCGCACGCCGACTCCGACCGGCATACCACGTCTTGTTGCCCGTTTCTGCCGGTATTGTTATTAAAGGAGGACTGATCGCTTTTTCCATTTTCTGTAATAACGCCGAACTTCAAGCCAATACAAATTACGCGAATAAAAATTACTGCTGTGTTTAAAAGGTTTATTTATTAGTCAAAGAAAAAAGACACCTGTTGTAACAGAAACTCAACAAATGCCAAAAAAATTATGATTACTCCGAACTAAAATATCGGTGTCGGTTTTAGCAGATAGGCTGAATAGAGATGGTACTTGTTTGTGAGTCTTCGTGCAATTGTACAAGGAAAACGTTCGTGTGGCACTGGCAACAGTACGCAGCGCCGCCTTTGCACTGCCGTGGCGACGCCGCCGTCCCTCTGTGGTGTCGGCGTCACCAGCCGTCGCTCACGCGAAGTACGAGTGCGGCCGGCCGACCCAAACTGCCGGCGTAATTGTTTTAAATTACTGTGCGGCCGCGTGGCGTGGCCTTTCTGGCCGAGATACGGTAAACGCCACGCGCCCGCCGGCGACCGCGCAACCACTTCTGGACACGACACGGCACCGCGCCGCGCTCCGTGCCGAAAGATACGCCCCCCTAACTGGCTGACGTCTGTGGTTAAGTAGCGACTAGGCAGCGGGGCAACGGGCGAGCCCGGCGGGAAAAGGAAAAACGTCGCGCCACGACAGCCGTACAAGTTCCGACTAGATGCACGTTCTAGCCATTATCCAAAGCGGCGGTTGCTTTCCTAGAATAGACAGTACCAACCTTGGTGAGGTAATCGCGTTCCATTTAAGGCTACACTGCCAATGTAATACCATTTGCTTTGAAAATTAACGCTGCAGTAGAGATAAATCAATTAGGTACTCTAACGCCTTTACAATGTACAGGATGCCCCTCAAAACGCCGACAACGTTTTGTATGTTGTGTGGGAAGGCATACTGTTACACTGGTCAGCCGTCGAGAAGGAACCCATATCCGGAAACGCGCAGCTTGGGCATTGAAGAAGTCTGAGGTGCAAGCCAATTAAACAATAACTAAACTTAAGTTTTTGTCTAAATTAAATATTATCATGAATCTGGTCCACCTCTGTCAGTCTATAGATTGGGATATGCGACGTTGAGGTGATTCCGTACATCGACATCAAAGTATGCTGGAGCTCCGATGAGTTGATGCTGGAGGTTCATGCACTACTGGCCATTAAAATTCCTACACCAAGAAGAAATGCAGTACGTAAACGGGTATTCATTGGACAAATATATTATACTAGAACTGACTTCTGATTACATTTTCACGCAATTTGGGTGCAAAGATCCTGAGAAATCTGTACCCAGAACAACCACCTCTGGCCTACATTGGCCTTGATACGCCTGGACATTGAGTGAAACACAGCTTAGATGGCGTCTACAGGTACAGCTGACCAAGCACCTTCAACACGATACCACAGTTCATCAAAAGTAGTGACTGGTGTATTGTGAAGAGCCAGTTGCTCGGCCACCATTGACCAGACGTTTTCAATTCGTGAGAGATCTGGAGAATGTGCTGGCCAGGGCAGCAGTCGAACATTTTCTGTACCCAGAAAGGCCCGTTCAAGACCTGAAACATGCGGTCGTGCATTATACTGCTGAAATGTAGGGTTTCGCAGGGATCGAATGAAGGGTAGAGCCACGGGTCGTAACACATCTGAAATGTAACGTCCACTGTTCAAAGCGGCGTCAATGTGAACAAGAAGTAACCGAGGCGTGTAATCAATGCCCCCCCCCATACCATCACGCCGAGTAATACGCCAGTATGGCGGTGACGAATACACGCTCCCAATGTGCGTACACGGTGATGTCGCCCAACTCGGATGCGACCATCATGATGCTGTAAACAGAACCTGTATTGCCATTCGTGCACCGAGGTTCGTCGTTGAGTACACCATCGCAGACGCTCCTGTCTGTGATGCAGCTTCAAAGGTAACCGCAGCCATGGTCTCCGAGCTGATAGTCCATGCTGCAGCAAACGTCGTCGAACTGTTCGTGCAGATGGTTGTTGTCTTGCAAACGTCCCCTTCTGTTGACACAGGGATCGAAACGTGGCTGCACGATCCGTTACAGTCATGCGGATAAGATGCCTGTTATCTCAACTGCTCGTGATAGGAGGCCGTTGGGATACAGCACGGTGTTCCGTATTATCCTACTGTACCCACCGATTCCATATACTGCTAACAGTCATTGGATCTCGACCAACGCGAGCAGCAGTGTCAGCTTGTCAGCATGTTGTAGGTGTCGTCACCGGCGCCAAACTTGTGTGAATGCTCTGAAAAGCTAATCATTTGCATGTCACAGGATGTTCTTCCTGTCGGTTAAATTTCGCGTCTTGAGCACGTCATCTTCGTGGTGTAGCAGTTTTAATGGCCAGTAGTGTACCTCAGCAGTGGTGCAACATGTGAATGGTTTCCGGAAATCTAGGAATAAGGAATCTAATTGTTGCCCTTCATCCGTAGTACTCAGGAGATCATGTGCGAAAAAAGAAAGCTGAGTGAAGCCCGACAGATGCTTTCTAAACCAGTGCTCATTTGTGGACAGAAGATTTTTCCGTCTCAAGGGACTTTTTTTTCCTAACTCAGGTTACCTTCAAGAATTTTGCAGCAAACCAATGTTAATGATGCTGGTCTGTAATTTTTTAAATCTGTTCTTTTACCATTCTTATATGCATTTGTCACCTGTGCTTTCTTCCAGTCGTTTGTGTCTTTGCGCTGGGCGAGAGATTTGCGGTAGTTGCAAACTACGCAAGGGGTCAGTGCCTAGAGTACTCATTGTCAAACCGAGGTGGCAAACCATCCGGACTTGGCAACTTATTTGCTTACAGCTCTTTCAGTTCTTTTTCTACACAAGGTGTGCCTACGACTATGTCCTTCAAACTATAATTTGTGGTGTGGTTAAACGACGGAATATTTGTGCGATAATTCCATATAAACCACGTGTTAAACCCGTTGTTTAAAACTTCATCTTCTGTTTTGCTATCTTCTACTGCCACTCTAGATTGGGCAAGAGTGACTGCGTAAAAGCCAACGACACACTTAACGGTTTATAGTAGGATCAGAATATTTTCGGGTTATCCGCTAGATCCTTTGGTAAGGTATGACGGTGATAGTAGTTCTGTGTTCAAATAACTTACGGTAATGCAGCCGGGTGACGTCGTCGATAACAGCCTACATTTGGACACACCCATATTTAAGGCATAACTGCAGTAAGTGTGCAAGCGAATTTAAAACCTAAGTTTTGCAGTTTTACCGATAAATAACAGTCTCTCTCTCTCTCTCTCTCTCTCTCTCTCTCTCTCACACACACACACACACACACACACACACACACACACACACACACACACACACACTGTAAACACTAACTTCGTCACAAACCGAATATGACTGGCCTCAGGATTTATCGATAGTGAAATTAATAATCGACGGGTGAGTTTACGTAAAATTTGTCACTATTTTGGGATAAGGGAGGTAGGAGGACTGCAGCCATAACTTAAACAAAAAACCAACAATCTCTATTTATATCACTTACTAAGTTAATTTCAACAGCTTCCTTAATTACACTATCCCAATTGTTGGAAATGCAGACCAGAATTTATCGTGTTGTCATATTCCATAGGATAAGTGGAGCCAAGACAACGTTCTGCAATGGCGAATTTGCTCCGCTGTTGTAATTGTGTGCTGCTTATTCTCAGGACACCAGTCCTCCACAGTCCTGGTAGTCTGAGCAATATATATGGCATGCCACAGCTGAAAAAAACACGGTAGATTAGCCGTTACGGAACCTAAAAGAACCCTGATCTTATATAGTGGTCATAAAACACACTTCACATCAGATTTCCCCAAATACTACCGATCCTCTTCGAAATGCTCCCTGCGTGAGGCTGTAGGCCTTGGTGCCACCTCAGTATTATCATCACTCACCCGTTGCACAGTCGGTTGATAGAGCAACCATTCTACCGGAAGGTGAATCTGAGGCAGGCTAACATAGCTGACCAAGTCTCAGGGACCCAGACGATATGGGCCCTGTGAGCCCAGTTACAAAGCACCTGTTCACGTTGGGCTGGAAAGTGACAACTATCAGCCGGCAGATACGAGTCAATGTGAGTAGGCTTCCCATAGGCGACACGTCCCAAAGTACCTCCCCCTTTCTCCTAACTAACACTTCAATAATTCAAATGTTCAAAGTGTGTGAATTCCTAAGGTACCGAACTGCTAAGATCATCTGTCCCCAGACTTACACTGCTTAAACTAACTTTTGCTAAGCACAACACACACACACATGCCCGAGGGAGGATCCGAACCATCGACGGGAGTGGCCACGCAATCCGTGACATGGCACCTCAAACCACGCGGACACTCCGCGCGGCACCAACACTTCAAGGAATGAAAGACAGCCTTCCTTTTCAGAGTTAATCGCGAAACCCATACTCGGGTGGACTGATCTCAGGTTTTCTAATTCTCACTGCTGTGGTGCCAAATAACAAAAGTATAGTCTAAATATCCGAAAAAACACACAGGTTTCCACTCCAAGGAGCTTTCCTCGAAATTTTCTATAAACAAATTGGCAATAAAAGTGACAACAGGGCTTCTCACAGCAACCCCATCTGGCTGTAGTACTGGTCACTGAATAAAAGTAAGCGCCGCGTGGTCTGGTACATCTTGCACGGTTCGCGATGCTTCCCCGTAGGAGGTTCGAGTCCTCCGTCGGATATGGATGATTGTGTTGTCCTTGACGTAAGTTAGTTTAAGTTAGAGTAAGTAGTGCGTGAGCATAGGGACCGAAGTCGAAGTCAATACAGGCCGAAATGGGTTCGTTAATTCAGCACGAAACCTAGCCTCAATCAACCATAATGAATCAGACAGAGGAACAGGAGTGACGATAGGGACCACAGCTAAACTTACAGAATATCAGATTCATACACATTCCTGCTAAATGAAGTAAGAAATCATTCGAGATCTTAAGGTGGTGCACAGCGCTTATTTGCTAAAGTTTTGATTTGAAAAAGGCAGGGTGTGCTCTGTCGAAATACCGACGTCGTCACCTAGCTGCATTCCCGTAAGTTACGTGAAAACTGTATGAGCCAGGAGAAACTAAGCTCTCTCAGTAGTTGTATGCTTCGCGCATCGATCTTATAATAGATCCACGAATCACTGCTCACTTTTCTTGTCGCCATTTGCGCTGTCGCTCTTGAACCGAGTGTGCTGCTGGCTGTCTCTATATTAACGATAGGATCAGGCCTCATTGAACTAAGAAGGTCTAAAATATTTCCGTTTGGTCTGGGCTGTCTAGTTGGCTACTCAAGATAATTTTTGGAAAAAGTGTTCAAAAGTGCTTCGCACGACTGTCTGTCCGTACCTCCTCTAATGAATGCATAGACGTCCCAGTCTATACTCGGTAGGTTTGAGATACCTGTAACTAACAATGCATGATCTGGATATTTCCTCGCTATTCATCGTAGATTTTATTTGAATGATTCTAAAACTGCCACAGTTGAATCGGGTGGCCGTTAAAAGCATCCAAAAATTAACTTTATATTACCTAGACTTATTTAAAGCTCTGTAGTCCTTCAACTGATGCCACTTAGTCTCCAGGATTCCGTACTAGAGCTACAGTCACCCAACCATTTCCGTGACCAATGTCAGCAATATTATCAAGAGCAAAATTTAATAAGGCTCCACAAAAGACTGAAGGGCCGTGTGAAAACACTTGACCGCTTATAAGTTGAGCATTTAATTCAATACAATAGCTTCAGTCACACATTAAATAGGCCCCATAAGTGATAATATTTCTGCCACCTGCAATGCACACTTTCCCTTATAAGGTGTCTAATCTGTCTTTCGGACATATGTTCCATGGCTCGCTGTATAATTCTGAGCTACCTTCTTCGAGTTTCAGCCGGCTCTCGGTTCCGAGAATAATTTGAGAGCGACAAGTTTCCTGGAGACTAGTAAATTTGGGAACTTTGAAAATTTACATGGTAAAATTTTGTCAATGGATGTACCTTTTCGCTACAGCTACTCTGATTTCGTTATCTGCGTGTCGACTGTCGAGTGTTCATCAGAGCATCCCACGCCTAAAACACCCCTATGTGCGCTACACAAGTGCTCCACTACCCGATTGGCTGTTACCTTTGTGTGGTGCAACCTGACCTATCAAGAGGTGTCTACAAGTCTCCAGCCGATGACGCACGTGCAGAAATCTGATGCCAAGACCGTCAAAGAGTCTTCAAAGCCTGCGACTGAAACCTCCACTCCGCTCCAAACCCAATCGATTCTGGCTTTGATGCTGCAGATTGCCTTCTCTGCTTGCTCCCACGCACGAGGCGAGCAGATAACGACAGGCAAGGCATCCACATATCGGTCACTCCCCATCCCTTCGCTGTCCCTCCCTGAAACATTGGAACCAGGGGACTTCTGTCCAGGCTGCCACCATGCCCCATGACGGTGGTCAACCGGGGTCTTCCAGAACTACGATTCATCGCTGAACACAATACGACACCATTCACCAGCAGTCCATGCTTCTCTCACATTCTCATGCAGTCCGCCAACGGACCACTATCACATCTGAATGCTTTACAGACCCACACATTTCGCGGTGCGACCGGCTGCCAAATGAAGACTCACAAAGAGGCCCTTTGAAACCAGGTGCTGATAACGCTTTCTCATACGACAGCCAGCACTTCAGAGTTCTTTACAGTGATCACTAGACATACATCCCTTTTCACTTCAAATACGCCAGTTAACTTGCTGACAGCACTAAATACGAGCAACATTAACTGTCAGTGTTGGCCTTTCTATTTATCACAGAAAACTGCTCCTCATTTATACACTCACCGATGGTGTGTACGTGTAAAAAGTTACATTGACTTGAGAGTTATATTGACTCCGGCACACATCTGCTGGATCCTTCATTTTTTCTGACAGGTTGTGTAAAACGTAGACCTGTTTCTGTAGAATGACTTCTGTGACTGCGTGTGTACTATTGGGGAATTTTAAACAACGTTGGCATTGTTGCTGTCGGTTCCCGATGTTGGCTGTGTTCCTGACATAATCATGGAGGTGAATTTTATCTTCATTTGTTCTTTATGGCTACATATTTAACGTACCTCCACAACATCATTTCACTAGTGGCAGTCACTGATCCTTGAGAACAAGACGTTTTGAAAGACGTCGAAACTTAGGTCAAGGAGTTTTCAGTAATGAAGAGATTTGGCTGCATTTTTCACCTCTTCAACACGAAATATTTAGCGTCAGTGTAGTAAGGATTAGTGTGTTCATACTATTTGTTGCGTTTCCCATTGGTCCAAAAGTTGAGACGTAGTCACTTCACCATTCGAAAAGCACTGTCTTATGTAAATGTTTTTGTTGTTATGTTTTTATGATCCAAGCCAGTCATGGTACTGTCGGAAAATAGTGAGACATTGCTCTGACTTTAATCTAGACTGAATACCAATTCCTTTAATAATCTTTTCCTCGATATCCCCCACGTGAAACATCCGCTGCGTAAAATATCAGTTATCTTCTAAGACAGCTTGCACTCAAGGACATTGTTGCTTCGTATTTGTTTATTTGGCGATACCATACCATTGTACGACTCTGTGACCAACATCTCACAACCTTATTTTTACTGACTGACTGACAGCTAGCAGCCGACACGTTCTTCAGCAGCCACGACTCAACTTTTCAGGACTGACTTGGGGCATGCTCACTTCCTCCTCCACACCTTCTCCTTTGTCAGCTTTGCTCTTTTCGAATTCAAAGGAACCTCCCCCACCCCTTTGTCCCGCCTTAACGCTGCATTCCTACTACTCCCTATACGTATAACAGAGTCACAGTTACTGTTCGCCTCTTTAGTTTAGTGATCACTGCCATGCAGTGTCCCCTGGTTTGATTCTCGGCCAGGTAGGAGATTTTCGCTATCTGAGGAGTGGGTGTTGAGTTGTCCTCATCATCATTTCATGGTCATTGACGCGCAAGTCACTAAGTGTGGCGTCAACTGAAAAGACATGCTACACAGCAGCCGAATTTCCCCAGGTGGACACTCTCGGCTCTCAGTGCATATGATAATTTCAGTTTTCAGTTATCAGCATTCTGAATATCAACAACTAATGTGTCCTTCTATTGCTCTAATAAGCTTCTGAAAACGTTGTGGCATGGATTCGACCACGTTAGAAGAAACGTTTCGTAATTCACTGCCTGAAAATGCAGTTTTACCACATGTAGTAAGATGTATTCATGTGTTGTTATTAACAAGAGGCGTGTTCACAATACATTACAAATCCTCTCTTTGATTTAAGTTAGATAAATTGCAAGGCCCCTGAAGCACGTTGAGGTTTTCTTCCATGAACGACCAGGCTGATTTAGAAGTGCGACACGGGGTTAAATCGCGTTAAAACGTTGTTCCACCATCTACAGATGTCTGCAGGAACGTCAAAAACCTACGCCTAAGGATGTCCATGTATCCTGTTGAAACCATCATGCCATCAATTGGAATTAGTGCCTCAGGGCTCACTATCTCATGGGTGCCTCAACTGACAACCATTGCTCTGTATTCTTGCCACGGCAGAAAGTGACTCATCATTCAATATTACACGTTTTTTGTCATTGGAGGTGCTAGAATTACACATTGTGATTCGTGACAATCGTTGTTTTCTTCGTGACAGATATTAAGAACTGCTTTTTTATTGGCTTTTATACCTTCCGCCATAAATCTAGAAGCCTACGCTGTAACCTTGGAGTCAATTTCAACCCTAATAGCCAATAAATATCTACTGATTATATCTAGAGTTTCGTCAATTCTTGGGGTTGTTTTTATGCCTCTTTCCTTTGGAGACAAACATGCAGCATAACTATATGCCCTGATACGTCTTGAACCACTAGATTTTCTCACAACAACAACGCCTCTTATAGTCTTAGACTTGTGTTCATGAAGAGCAACTGTTTTTGAGCGCTTCTTAAGTCAAATGTCCATTTTAAGACGAACACAAAGTTCTGTCGAGAACACAGAAATAACACCCTATTTTGCTATACATACAAGAACTCAACTGAGCTGCAGGAGAGCTACAAATTGTTCATACTCAAGGGGCAATAGTCCGCCAAGAGTCCAACATTTGGGAGGGTAAAACTGGTTGTAGCCAACAAATTTCGGTTCCTCGTAAAACACAAGTTTCTCCCAGTTACTTTGCACTTTACTATATAAATCCTATGAATGGACAATTAAATTCACATAAATGCGTAAAGTAAACACACAGAAATCACGTTTGTTGTTGTGGTCTTCAGTCCAGAGACTGGTTTGATGCAGCTCTCCACGCGACTTTATCGTGCGGAAGCTTCTTCATCTCCCGGTATCTGCTATAACCTACATCCTTCTGAATCTGTTTAGTGTATTCATCTCATGGTCTCTCTCTACGATTTTTACCCTCCGCGCTGCCTTCCAATACTAAATTGGTGATCCCTTGATGCCTCAGAATATGTCCTACCAACCGATTCCCTCTTCTAGTCAACTTGTGCCACAAATTCCTCTTCTCCCCAATTCAATTCATCATTAGTTATGTGATCTACCCTTCTAATCTTCAGCATTCTTCTGTAGCACCACATTTCGAAAGCTTCTATTCTCTTTTTGTCTAAACTGTTTATCGTCCACACTTCAGTGCCATGGCTACACTCCATACAAATACTTTCAGAAAAGGCTTCCTTATACTTAAATGTATACTCGATATTAAGAAATTCCTCTTCTTCAGAAACGCTTTCCTTGCCATTGTCAGTCTGCATTTTATATCCTCTCTACTTCGACCATCATCAGTTAATTTTCTCCCCAAAATAGCTAAAGTCCTTTACTACTTTAAGCGTCTCATTTTCTAATCTAATACCCTCAGCATCACCCGATTTAACTCGACTACTTTCCATTATCCTCGTTTTGCTTATGTTGATGTTCATCTTGTATCCTCCTTTCAAGACACTGTCCATTCCGTTCAGCAGGTCTTCCAGGTCCTTTGCTGTCTCTGGCGAACCTCAAAGTAATAATTTTTTCTCCATAGATTTTAATTCCTACTCCTCATCTTTCTTTTTTCTTCCTTTACACAGAAATCATAAGACTGTAGAATAATTAGTACAAATACATTGGTCTTCGTCTTTAATTAGAATTTATCACGTGTAGGACGTATGAAACGTCCCCTTTGAACATTTATACATGACTGTGCTTAAAGTGATCCACAATATCTTATTTAGCGCAACGCAATCTGACTTTCAAGAATCCCAACAAAAAAATGGCACTGACTAACATTAACCTATACGTTTCACAAATCGCTTACCTCGCAAAAATCTTGGTTACTCGAACTATTGCAATGCAGCGAGCGCCACTACTGCCACCTAAATAAAAGATTCAAACTACGGAAGGAACTAACTACTGATAGGGATAGTTAGCAAATGAAAGATTTTAATAGAGAACAAATAATGTATTTACCTTAATAGTCATATATAGCAGTTCATTGTAAATTTGTAAATTTCAAAACTCCGCCATCTCTCTCCCCAGATCCACCACTGCTGGCGGCCCACCTCCAACTGTGCAACGCTACGCCCTGTTAACAGCCAACTGCTCAACACTACAATGGCAGACAACAATGCAAACTAGCCACAGACTGCACAATGCACAGCCAGTGATTTTCATACAGAGCGCTACGTGGCGTTACCAATATAAAAAACCTAAACAGCCTACTTACAGACAGACCCTGCTGTAATCAACATTTGGCAGATTTGTTCTTATTTAGCTTTACGGCAGGAAGCCCTCCCTGTCGACGCAGTCATCGGTTATCTGGGTAGAGGGGATGGGAGAAGTTGTGTGATCCTCATGTATGTTAATCGTCTACACTGTGTATGTGTGTAATCGTATTTTAACTGCTTCTGTGTAGTATTTTCTGACTCAGAAAGTGGAGACTGGTCCAGTATCTGTCTAAACGAGCGTCGGAAACCAACCAAAGGCCACACTCGGACTAGCGTTTTACACTAGCTACAACCGTTAAACCGCGGCGCGGATTCGATGAAGGTTTGACTCACTATCCTGTCTCGCAAGCTAGCACGATACGTTGTACAACCATATAGACATGTATTTAGAAAATTTCTTTACAAATTTCAGTCAAGTAACGAAAGAAGTTCCTGATTGTACGCAAGGGACATATAATATACGAGACTCTCCCGGCATTGTTGACATAGTTGCGCTATTTCTTCCATAATGAAGCAAAGAGATTTCACATCAGACCACAAGTGACTGAGTGCGTATTTCTATAATTTCAACAAAATGCTACAAATGATACAATATTACAATGAAAGTGTGAGCTGAGTTCAATAAGTAATGCATCACATGTTTATTTATTTATTTATGTATTTATTTATTTTTTGATGAAACCGAGTTGGTTTTATTTAGGATTCCAATACGCCATACTATTGCCCACTCTTTAGCTTTCAGCATAATCTCCACTCCATGTGCGGCCTTACGGCACCTTAGAGGGAGTGTCTGCGTTACCGTATGGTATCTATTGCTCAGCGTCGGAACCAACGTCTTGCTGCAACAGTAACCTGCCCAACACACACGCACTGCTTGCCGCGTAGTGAATCTTTCATTGAACAAATCAGATGGAAGTCAGAATGTGCGAGATCCGGGCTACAGGTTGGTTGAGGAAGAGCAGTCTGATGAAGTTATTTCAGCTCTTCTAGAGCGTGCAAGCTTTTGTAAGGCCTTGCTTTGTCAGGAGAAGGACGCGCAAGTAATTACGCGCAGATGGCCCTTCGTCAGGCGGCGAGGAACGCAAGACGCACACACCTTTGCTTAACCCAACAGGCGTACGAATTTGTCAGCACTACCAACAGAGACATCCAGTTGTGCAGCGAGGTGTTTGATTCTGAGCTGTGCGTCACATTGAATGAGAGTGACAGCACGTTTTAACGTAGGAGGAGTTAAAGCTGTGTGCAGCCGGTCAGGTCTGCACGGCCTTGTGTCGATGATGGCAGACGCCTCGCACAACAACTCGTCATGTTTTTGTTTAGTGCCAGATCTCCGTAGACATTTTAGAAGCGCCCATGAATATCTGTGATTCTCTGGTCTACCACAAGAAAGTCACTGACAGTGTATACTTGGAAAGCACCTCAGTTAAAGTCGTCATTTTGAAGGTTACGTATAGCGCAGCCACCAATTCGGACTGAAGAGGGATACTTCACTACGTTCCACAAAAAATCCTGTATTTTTAATCGAAATTAGAAGAGAAAATAATGTGTTGCATCACATACTGAACCTCCCTTGTACATTAAGAAATGGCTTGTCTCTTATCTGTACGCTTGGAGCATAATTGCTTCCCATATTGTGTGAGATCGTGGCGATAACACATTAGACCTTGTGGTGACAAACAGACCCGAACTATTTGAAACAGTTAACGCAGAACAGGGAATCAGCGATCATAAAGCGATTACAGCATCGATGATTTCAGCCGTAAATAGAAATATCAGAAAAGGTAAGAATATTTTTTCTGTTTAGCAAAAGTGACTAAAAGCAAATTACAGAGTACTTGACGGCTGAGCACAAAGGTTTTATCTCAAGTACAGACAGTGTTGAGGATCAGTGCACAAAGTTCAAAACCATCGTACAATATGCATTAGATGAGTATGTGGCAAGTGAGATCGTAAGAGATGAAAAAGAGCCACCGTGGTACAACAACCCAGTTAGAAAATGGCTACGGAAGCAAAGGGAACTTCACAGCAAACATAAACATAGCCAAAGCCTTGGAGACAAACAAAAATTACACGAAGCGAAATGTAGTGTGAGGAGGGCTGTGAGAGAGGCTTTCAGTGAATTCGAAAGTAAAGTTCTATGTACTGACTTGGCAGAAAATCCTAAGAAATTTTGATCTTATGTCAAAGCGGTAGGTGAATCAAAACAAAATGTCCCGACACTCTGTGACCAAAATGGTACTGAAACAGAGGATGACAGACTAAAGGCCGAAATACTAAATGTCTTTTTCCAAAGCTGTTTCACAGAGGAAGACTGCACTGTAGTTCCTTCTCTAGATTATTGCACAGATGACAAAATGGTAGATATTTAAATAGGTGACAGAGGGAAAGAAAGACAATTAAAATCGCTCAAAAGAGGACTGGCCGCTGGACCTGATGGGATGCCATAGACACGGGTTCCCAGGTAGAGGCCGTGTTTCTTGAGTTCCGCAAGGCGTTTGATACAGTTCTCCACAGTCGTTTAATGAACAAAGTAACGTAACGTAACGTAACAGAACGCAGCATGTCCTTCTCAATGGAGAGAAATCTTCCGAAGTAAGAGTGATTTCAGGTCTGCCGCAGGGGAGTGCTGTAGGGCCGTTGCTATTGACAATATATATAAATGACCTTGTGGATAACTGAGGCTCTTTCGGATGATGCTGTAGTATATCGAGAGGTTGTAACAATGGAAAACTGTTCTGAAATGCAGGAGGATCGGCAACGAATTGACGCATGGTACAGGGAATGGCAATTGAATCTCAGTGTAGACAAGTGTAATGTGCTGCGAATACATAGAAAGAAAGACCCGTTATCATTTAGCTACAATATATCAGATCAGCAACTGGAAACAGTTAATTCCATAAATTATCTAGGAGTAGGCATTAGGAGTGATCTAAAATGGAATAACCATATAAAATTAATCTTCGGTAAAGCAGATGCCAGAATGAGATTCATTGGAAGAATCGTAAGGAAATGCAGTCCGAAAATAAGGGAGGAAGGTTACAGTACACTCGTTCGCCCACTGCTTGAATACTGCTCACCGGTGTGGGATCCGTACCAGATAAGATTGACAGAAGAGATAGAGTAGAAACAGCGCGCTTCGTTACAGGATCATTTAGTAATCGCGAAAGCGTTAGGGAGATGACAGATAAACTCCAATGGAAGACTCTGCAAGAGAGATGATCAGTAGCTCGGTACGGGCTTTTGTTGAAGTTTCGAGAACATACCTTCACCGAGGAGTCAAGCAATATTTTGCTCCCTCCTACGTATATCTCGCGAAGAGACCATGAGGATAAAATCAGAGAGATTAGAGCCGACACAGAGGCATACCGACAATCTTTCTTTCCACGAACAATACAAGACTGGAATACAAGGGAGAACCGATAGAGTTACTCAAGGTACCCTCCACCACACACCGTCAGGTGGCTTGCGGAGTATGGATGTAGATGTAGATGTAGATCTCATTGCCTTCTTCACTATGTGACATGATGAAAACCTTTGTGCACAGTACACACAATACCTATTTCACTATTACTCGTAAATTGGTGTTTTTTAACATCGTTTTGATATATTGCATTTCAGTAGTTCGAGCGAAGGGTTAAGCTCTTTCGTCTGCAAAAAAAGTAATAAGTAAATAAGTAAATAAATAATTGACTTGGATTTCTTCGCTGAGTTGTTTTCTTATATAAATGGCTGTCAGAGGTAGTTTTAGAACTCTTTTTTGATGTGGATGCAGCCATTCTCAGCGACGAATATCACATGTTATATACTAAGATCACCTGTGTTATTTTGCATTCATGGTTGAAAGAAGAAAAACTTTAAATTATTTGTAGTGTTGAAATATTTATTCCGTATTTGAAAATAAAGTAATTAATTTAATTCTCTAAATAACACTAGCAATACCAATGAGTTTTTTTTATAACGCAGAGTAGGTACTTCATATCCCTCCTCAAAAAATGGAAGAAATGAAAAGAAAAACAAAATTCGTTATCTTATATTGAGTTGTATTAACAAATAGACTTCTTAAAGGTGTACTGATGTGTAAGTAGGGTACCGAACGTGAAAACATCGCTTAGAACAATCTTAGCAAATATCTACACATTTTCAATAATGTGCATCTCCACAAAAAAATTAAAAATGCGAACTTCGTTAATTGTCTTTTACTTTGGAATACAACATACTTTTTAAAGTGATACTGACATGGAAGTAAGATCATGAGCCTGAAAATACTGGGTATGACATTCATTGTGGAAAGTGAAAGCACTACTAACACTTAAACTTTTGGGTGAAATTAAACTGAAAAATTTAAAACGTTTAAGGGATCTGATAGAAACATTGATAAGAGACAATAAATATTCGTTCATAATTTTAAAATATAAAATAACAGACTGAATTACAATATTTTTAAAAACCTTGGCCTGACGATACCCTTCCCCAAGGTATGAACAGTCATTGGATAATACTAACAGAGATGTAGTAAAGTTTACTATCATGAAGATTCTTGACGTTATCTTTGTGTAATTTATTGGTGAATGACAAATATATCTGCTAAATGGGTCAAACTTTCCCAACTTTAGACATTAATTGTGATGTAGAATTACTGAACAAGTGTTTGCTTGGCATCCAATAACTAGGTAGTACTCCATTAGTCGGGTACTAAAGTGTCCTTCGTATTAAGCTGAACTGCCAATGAGGAACGTTCTGCTCTTAGTTTCTATCTTGCGTTATTTCGGTACTTTTTCAACCTATTTACGGAGAGAGTATGTCTCAGAACTGAGATACTAATTTTAGTAAGTGCATGAAGAAGCAAATTTATTGGGCGTAGATATCTGTTCCATCGAAATGGTGCGCGTTCTGATTTTCTTAAATTCAAGAGGAATGTTATACATAAGTATACCTGTTAGGGTTACGTAGTTCACCGGCGCCTTCTGATTATGTAGATTCTGATAAGGTCACGAGTCCATTAAACTATAAAATTACGGGTCGCGAACTGTCAAATTTTTCGTTTAATGCAACAAATATTTTCTTCCCGATTCGGAAACACCGTCAATGAGGCTTCTGTGATCGCCTACCTGTACCCACACAATTCTGCCCATTCCAACGTATTTTAGGTGCAGTGTTGGTGAGGTTCTGTTGGACAGATTTAAGGAGGACAATGATGTATGTTAAGTCTAACTATATTTGTCATTGCCTTAAATAGTCAAGTGCTATACACTTTACTTGTATCCAGTAGTGGTAGCTGATTTAGTTCTTATATATTAAAGAGTTGCTGTACAAATAACTGCCAGCAAAGATTCCTTTGTAGCGGGGGAGGGGGGAGGGATTAACTGTTCCGGTAATTCCGTGACCCATGACAGTTATTGGAAACCTCCATAAAACCTTTTTCGGAAATGAGAATTGAATGTGTTTTTAATTAATTTCTGGGACATTTTTGCCGCTGTCACAGGAAAAAAAATTACATGTTTGTGTCCGTGTGTGTGTGTGTGTGTGTGTGTGTGTGTGTGTGTGTGTGTACGAAGAATCTGCTACCAGGTATTTATGTATCATCAGTATGGCTGACTTGAGGAAGCCAGTTCTCCCATGTTTTTAATGTATCCTGTGCTATAGATTAGTTACGATTTTAATATCACATTTCAACATGAACAAGGCTGCCAATTTTACATTCAGTATGATTGGGGAGTGCATCGACAAGTAAATCAGAGTGAGTCTAGGAGATAATGATTTTAAGTGAATCTGAATTTTGTGCATTTTTTATTTTTATTTCTTTTAACAACGTTCGTCTGAGATTTTATTGCCAAGGATTTTAATAACATCGATGTTAAACTACTTAAAACTACAAACACCTTTTAACTTTTCGGCTATATTACATGTGGCCATCTTCGATCATTTCAGTTACGTTGTTATATCAAACTAGTTGTGAGTGTAATTGTATTGTTACAGTTTATCATTAGAATTAATTAGGTGTGCAGGAGATGACATTATTCGCAGCACGCCGCTCATACAGGCCTTAAATTTGGGCTTTATTTTCGAATATACTTGGTACATCATTACACGGTCTCTATCATTAGCGAGGGGTTGTGGTACACATTTGTCTACAGTGAATTTTACTGACACTCTTGACAACACTACCATGCTGCATTTTTGCTTTCAATAAAAGCACGCATCTTGCACATATTGCCAGCAGGTAGGATAATCTTCGGAAAACACTCAGCAACGAGATGACGAAAT
Source organism: Schistocerca gregaria (assembly GCF_023897955.1). NCBI lineage: Eukaryota > Metazoa > Arthropoda > Insecta > Orthoptera > Acrididae > Schistocerca > Schistocerca gregaria. The sequence goes on from NC_064924.1 coordinate 187,849,159, forward strand.
TTCCTGGATACTATAGACCCGTACTGCTGTAGAGAGTTGTTCAGTTCACGGAGGAAAGATATAAATAAGAGAGAAACCACCGACAGGAAACTTTGTTGCATATTAAAACAAGTCAGGATACGGAATTCTCATTCCATTTATAACAAGTGTGTTACTTTACACAAAATAATTCGTGTGAAAATGTCATAGCAGCTCCCCGACGATCTGGATCGGGTTGCCGACACAAGTTACATTAAAAAAAACGCTTCTGAAGTTGAGGGACGTCGCGATCGATAGCGAGCTAGCTGCCAAAACAGAAAGGCTCGTCTCCGTATGCCACGGTGAAGTCTCAGTTTCAGCGATAATGAAAAGTGGCATTTAGCCTTTTGATTGACAGCAGTTATATATTGCATTCGCAGTTTGTAACATACTGAAAAACGCACAAACACACACACGAGCACTTGTGCCTGCATATTGCATCATATCATCCACAACGTGATTTTGGTCTGTAGCTGGAACTGTGCACTCTTCTTATGTTTTTAATGATCTCATTACCATGACAACCACGTAAACATCGACGCTGTAGCTAGAGACCCCTTCAGAATAAGATAATTTACAATGAACTTGAAAGAAGATAACAATTAGCCGTCCTTTGCTTCTTCCTCTACTTGTACTGAACTACGCTTGTTTCATCATCAAGAATTAACTTTCTAACTATTTTTCATACTGATTTAGAATGTAACGCTCACTTAGGACAGTGTATGTTGTCGATTATCAATATGTGACAGTAAGACGTATGATGTTATTTATTTACAACGTATTCCTTAGAATGGCCTGTTGCTGTGGTCTTCAGTCTTGAGACTGGTTTAATGCAGCTCTCCATGCTACTCTATCCTGTGCAAGCTTCTTCATCTCCCAGTACTTACTGCAACCTACATACTTCTGAATCTGCTTAGTATATTCATCTCTTGTTCTCCCTCTACGATTTATACCCTCCACGCTGCCCTCCGATGCTAAATTTGTGATCCCTGCATGCCTCAGAATATGTCCTACCAACCGATTCCTTCTTCTAGTTAAGTTGTGCCACAAGCTCCTCTTCTCCCCAGTTCTATTCAGTACCTCTTCATTAGTTATGTGATCAACCCAACTAATCTTCAGCATTCTTCTGTAGCACCACATTTCGAAAGATACTATTCTCTTCTTGTGTAAGCTATTTATCGTCCACGTTTCACTTCCGTACATGGCTAAACTCCATACAAATACTTTCAGAAACGACTTCCTGACACTTAAATCTATACTCGATGTTAACAAATTTCTCTTCTTCAGAAACGCTTTCTTTGTCATTGCCAGTCTACATTTTATATCCTCTCTACTTCGACCATAATCAGTTATTTTGCTCCACAAGTAGAAAAACTCCTTTACTACTTTAAGCGTGTCAGTTCCTAATCTAATTCCCTCAGCATCACCCGACTTAATTTGACAACATTCCATTATCCCCATTTTGCTTTTATATCCTCCTGTCAAGACACTGTCCATTCCGTTCAGCTGCTCAACCAGGTGCTTAGCTGTCTCTGACAGAATTACAATGGCATCGGAGAACCTCAAAGTTTTTACTTCTTCTCCATGGATTTTAATACCTACTCCAAATTTTTCTTTTGTTTCCTTTATTGCTTGCTCAATATACAGATTGAATAACTTCGGGGAGACGCTACAACCCTGTCTCACTCCCTTCCGAACCACTGTTTCCTTTTAATGCCCCTCGACTGTTATAACTGCCATCTGGTTTCTGTACAAATTGTAAATAGCCTTTCGCTCCCTGTATTTTGCCCCTGCCACCTTGAGAATTTGAAAGAGAGTATTCCAATCAACATTATCAAAAGCTTTCTCTAAGTCTACAAATGCTAGACGCGTAACCCTTTCCTTGATCTTTCTTCTAAGATACGTCGTAGGGCCAGTACTGCCTCACGTGTGCCAACATTTCTACGGAATCCAAATTGATCTTCCCCGAGGTCGGCTTGTACCAGTTTTTCCATTCGTTAATAAATAATTCGTGTTAGTATTTTGCTACTGTGACTTATTAAACGGATATTTCTGGAATTTTCACATCTGTCAACACCTTCTTTCTTTGGGATTGGTATTATTATACTCTTCTTGAAGTCGGAGGGTATTTCACCTGTCTCATACATCTTTCTCACCAGATTGTTGAGTTTTGTCAGGATTGGCTCTCCCAGGGCCGTCAGTAGTTCCAGTGGAATGTTGTCTACTCCCGGGGCCTTGTTTCGACTTAGGTCTTTCAGTGCTCTGTCAAACTCTTCACACTGTATCGTATCTCCCATTCCATCTTCATCTACCTCCTCTTCCATTTCCATAATATTGTCCTCAAGTACATAACCCTAGCATAGACACTCTATATACTCCTTCCACCTTTCTGCTTTCCCTTCTTTGCTTAGAACTAGGTTTCCATCCGTGCTCTTGATGTTCATGCAAGTGGCTCTCTTTTCTCCAAAGGTCTCTTTAATTTTCCTGTAGGCAGTGTCTATCTTACCCCCAGTGAGATAAGCCTCTACATCCTCACATTTGTCCTCTAGCCATTCCTGTTTAGCGATTTTGCACTTCCTGTCGATCACATTTTTGAGACGTTTGTACTCCTTCTTGCCTGCTTCATATACTGCGTTCTTGTATTTTCTCCTTTCATCATTTAAATTCTATATTTCCTCTGTTACCCAAGAATTTCTAGCAGCCCTTGTCTTTTTACCTACTTTATGCTCTGCTGCCTTCACTACTTCATTCCTCAAAGCTACCCATTCTTTTTCTACTATATTTCTTTCCCCCAATCCTGTCAATTGTTCCCTTATGCTGTCCCTGAAACTCTGTACAACCTCTGGTTTAGTCAGTTTATCCAGGTCCCATCTCCTTAATTTCCCACCTTTTTGCTGTTTCTTCAGTTTTAATCTACAGTTCATAACCAATAGATTGTGGTCATAGTCCACATCTGCCCCTGGAAATGTCTTACAATTTAAAACCTGGTTCCTAAATCTGTGTCTTACCATTATATAATCTATCTGATACCTATTAGTATCTCCAAGATTCTTCCATGTATACAACCTTTTTTATGATTCTTGACCCAAGTGTTAGCTATTCTTCGCAAAATTCTAGCAGACGGCTTCCTCTTTCATTTCTTACCCCCAATCCATATTCATCTACTATGTTTCCTTCTCTCCCTTTTCCCACTCTCGAATTCCAGTCACCCACGACTATTAAATTTTCGTCTCCCTTCACTACCTGAATAATTTCTTTTATCTCATCATACATTTCATCAATTTCTTCATCATATGCAGAGCTAGTTGGCATATAAAATTTTACTACTGTAGTAGGCATGGGCTTCGTGTCTATCTTGGCCACAATAATATGTTCACTATGCTGTTTGTAGTAGCTTACCCGCACTCCTATTTTTTTATTCATTATTAAACCTACTCCTGCATTACCCCTATTTGATTTTGTATTTATAACCCTGTATTCACCTGACCAAAAGTCTTGTTCCTCCTGCCATCGATTTCTCTAATTCCCACTATATCTAATTTTAACCTACCCATTTGTCTTTTTAAATTTTCTAACCTACCTGCCCGATTAAGGGATTTGACATTCCATGCTTCGATCCGTAGAACGCCAGTTGTCTTTCTCCGGATAAGGACGTCCTCTTGAGTAGTCCCCGCCCGGATATCCGACTGGGGGACTATTTTACCTCCGGAATATTTTACCCAAGAGGACGCCATCATCATTTAACCATACAATAGAGCTGCATGCCCTCGGGAAAAATTACGGCTGTAGTTTCCCCTTGCTTTCAGCCGTTCGCAGTACCAAAACAGCAAGGCCATTGGTTAGTGTTACAAGGCCAGATCAGTCAATCATCGAGACTGTTGTCCCTGCAACTACTGAAAAGGCTGCTGCCCCTCTTGAGGAACCACACGTTTGTCTGGTCTCTCAACAGATACCCCTCCGTTGTGGTTGCACCTACGGTACGGCAATCTGTATCGCTGAGACACGCAAGCTTCCCCACCAACGGCAAGGTCCATGGTTCATGGAGGGAGGTAGAATGGGCTAGAGATGTTTAATAAGACCAGTGACCGATGGAGTTAGTAACTAAATAATGGAATTCGGTTTCGGCACACCCTTCTATTGTTACGCTAGTGACATAACAACACGGCAATGTTTGGGTTCCAGTTTCCAGTCCTTTTGTGAAAGGTTTGATTACCTTCTTAGTGGATCACAGTAACGGATTAGCGATAATCGCGATCTCGAGGTTGGATGTTTGTGGGAGATTTTGCTTGCTACAGGTACGCCTTCCACATTATAACTCCCTCATTCTCAAATTTGAAGCTGGATGATGTCATCCATCATAGGCTATCGACAAATGTTTATGCTTGTAACTTTTAACATGCATTTCGGAGGAAGGAAGAAAGTAAGTTCTAATGGCTGTGAGTACTATAGGACTTAACATCTGATGTCATCAGTCACGTAGAATTCACAACTACTTAAACCTAACCGGCCGGCGAAGAAAGGAAGATTGGGTTTAACGTCCCGTCGACATGGAGGTCATTACAGACGGAACACAAGCTCAGGTAGTGTCACGGATGGGGAGGGAAATCGGCAGTGTCGTTTCAAAGAAAACATACCGGCATTTGCCTGGAGAGATTTAGGGAAATCATGGGAAGCTTAAATCAGAATGGCCGGACGCGTGTTTCAACCTCGTTGCTACCGAATGCGAGTCCACTGCGCCACCTTGCTCGGTATGCATTTCGAGAAACATTTACATAACTTGGCTATTATAACCTAATCTTAAAACACATTATAAATGTTTTCATATACACTCATGAACTAAAACGTTATGATCACCTGCTTGATAGCTTGTTTGATCGTCACTGTTTCTGCGTGTCACGCATCCAACAGTTTGTTGGTAGGTTTGTGGAGGTATGTGGCATTAGACGTCGTCGCACAGGTCATGTTATTCGCATAAATAACGGCCGCTGATATAGGTACTTGGTGACCACACCAACAGTGATCCAGTTGGGTTCCAGAGGATCTGGTCGCCGAGACATTAACGTGAGCTCACTTTAATGTTCCTGAAATAAGGGTGTAGCAGGGATCTGGCTCCGAGACACGGACAGTTATACTGCGATAAGATGTCATATCTGTCGGGGAAGGAAAATGTACATCGTACCATTGTACATCTACATCTACATCTACATGACTACTCTGCAATTCACATTTAAGTGCTTGGCAGAGGGTTCATCGAACCACAATCATACTATCTCTCTACTATTCCAGTCCCGAACAGCGAGCGGGAAAAACGAACACCTAAACCTTTCTGTTCGAGCTCTGATTTCTCTTATTTTATTTTGATGATCATTCCTACCTATGTAGGTTGGGCTCAACAAAATATTTTCGCATTCGGAAGAGAAAGTTGGTGACTGAAATTTCGTAAAAAGGTCTCGCCGCGACGAAAAACGTCTATGCTGTAATGACTTCCATCCCAACTCGTGTATCATATCTGCCACACTCTCTCCCCTATAACGCGATAATACAAAACGAGCTGCCCCTTTTTGCACCCTTTCGATGTCCTCCGTCAATCCCACCTGGTAAGGATCCCACACCGCGCAACAATATTCTAACAGAGGACGAACGAGTGTAGTGTAAGCTGTCTCTTTAGTGGACTTGTTGCATCTTCTAAGTGTCTTGCCAATGAAACGCAACCTTTGGCTCGCCTTCCCGACAACATTATCTATGTGGTCCTTCCAACTGAAGTTGTTCGTAATTTTAACACCCAGGTACTTAGTTGAATTGACAGCCTTGAGAATTGTACTATTTATCGAGTAATCGAATTCCAACGGATTTCTTTTGGAACTCATGTGGATCATCTCACACTTTTCATTATTTAGCGTCAACTGCCACCTGACACACCATACAGCAATCTTTTCTAAATCGCTTTGGAGCTGATACTGGTCTTCGGATGACCTTACTAGACGGTAAATTACAGCATCATCTGCGAACAGTCTAAGAGAACTGCTCAGATTGTCACCCAGGTCATTTATATAGATCAGGAACAGTAGAGGTCCCAGGACGCTTCCCTGGGGAACACCTGATATCACTTCAGTTTTACTGGATGATTTGCCGTCTATTACTACGAACTGCGACCTTCCTGACAGGAAATCACGAATCCAGTCGCACAACTGAGACGATACCCCATAGTTCCGCAGCTTGATTAGAAGTCGCTTGTGAGGAACGGTGTCAAAAGCTTTCCGGAAATCTAGAAATACGGAATCAACTTGAGATCCACTGTCGATAGCGGCCATTACTTCGTGCGAATAAAGAGCTAGCTGCGTAGCACAAGAGCGATGTTTTCTGAAGCCATGCTGATTACGTGTCAATAGATCGTTCCCTTCGAGGTGATTCATAATGTTTGAATACAGTATATGCTACCACCAGCCAGCGTCTTAGGCTCACTGTACCTTTCGAGCCTCGATGACAACGTTTACGCAGACGAACGTCGACCTATTTTAGCAAACATGTGAATCATGCGAAGATCCGACACGTTTCCTTTGATCGAGGGCCGAATCTCGATGGTCCCTTGCCAACTGCGATCGTAATTCGTAATGTCGTTGGATCAGCATGTGATCAAGTATGGATGATCTACTGCGGACATCCATGTTCGACAACGTACAATGAACGGAGTGCTCCGACTCACTTGTGTTTGCCCAAGCCCTGTGCTCTATTGGCAGAGAAGCCACACATCTCTATCTATCCTACATTACACATCAGGCATGCCTCAGAACTGAACGTACTGTGAATACTCGTGGACATCCAATCATTTAGCGCCTAGTAGTAGTTTCACAGTCGTTCTACCTCTCACGACAGTAGCAAGTGAACATTCGACCAGCTTTGTCGTTTTCGAGATACTCGTTCACAGACTTTGCGTAATAATAACCTGACCTTTGAAAAAGTTGCTTATCTCAAACGGTTTAAACATTTGTAGTCTAAGATGATACTCATCCGTCTTTATTGCGCTTACGTGCTTTTCATAGTGCGTCACGTGTCAGCAACATTACCAGGCGGCTTCCAATCTTGCGATGGGCAATGGTCATAACGTTTTGGCTGTTTAGTGTAAATAACATCTTTGCTTTATTCAAGGCAGTCTTATGGCAGAGTGTTATTTATTGGGACTGTAGCTTTCTTAGTAATGTATGCAATTTAAGGTCGAGAACACAGATTTTTAAGGGTGAATTCAAATTTAAAGGTTGTGCAGTTCTTGTTGAACTCAGTAATGTAAATCTTAGTAACATTTAAGTGATACGGTAAGTAAATTCCATTTATATCGATATATTGAGATATAACTGATAATATTTACTTCGTTTCGGCAAAAACTACCGATACTGTTGTATAATACTTAAAAGGAAAAAATATCTCTGGCTAGTGCCGAAATATTGTGTATCCCTGTTTAAATCAGTTCTTACTCTCCAAGAGACTCAGCTGTAGATCAATGGATTTCGTCCACCTTCTTTCTATTTTTAGATTTCATGTCTGGCTCTTACTGAGACGTTGGTAAAATACCAGTAACCTGTTCTTACCAAAGTAAATCATTCTTTGTCATCAAATTACTTTGGATGTGTGATGCGATGGAAGGCAGATCGTGGAATATTTGGTAATCAGTTTTGTAGTTTGTTAATCATCAACGTCAGGAAGTTCATTATTGAGAAAGTACATTATTGAGATGGTAGGGTACTTTCCATATTTCCATTTCGACTGTTTGTATCATTTTTTCTGCATGCTGTTGCTGCAGCTGTCTACAGCAATATGAGGTACTTATTGTGCTAAGTCTGCAATATACTCTTACTAGATGAAGAATTACTTTTGTGTTCCAAAGATGAATACCCATAAACTTTTCGAACGTATTAAATCGATATCCTTTCTTTGGTGCTGGTTCATTAGTTCCAGAGACTGCTTTGATTTCGGAAGGAAAGCTGGTTATCAAGGCAACTAACCAATCGAAAAAATTCTTTGTATTGTCCTAACTTGGTGAAAAACGTCACTCCGCTATTTCTTGTAGCCTGTATACTAAACTGATTTTTTATCTTCGCTGTTGGTTTATGGTTTCAAGATCGTTTTGATTGCAGTTCCGGGGTAAAGTTGGTTACTATGCCAATAAACCAATCGGAAAAACTATTTGAATTCTTCTTAAAAAACTGCATTCAAATCGTGATAAATTGAATTCCACTATTCTCTCATCTTTCTACGGTTTCGGCACCCGTTATAAAGAGGGTAATTAATTTGCTGTGTAAGATATACAGGACTCTTTGTTCTGAAGGAAGAACTGCGTCAGCAGTTTTATTGAATCTTGGAAAATCATATTGTGCGTAACTTGATACTTATATCTGTGACTATATTTCTGCGGATGCTACACGTAGTCTGTTATAGAGAGCAGGACAGTTCTGTTGACATTTCCCAGTCCACGAGCTAAATGTTAAACATGACGTAACAAACTCCTTATTAACCGCCGTTAATTATGTGAAAAATCATTCCAGTTACTGAATTTTTCAGTATGTCACAGTATGTTAATTTATAATACCAAATATGTCCACTTGTAGTCTGTCTCATAAGGACATTTAATTGATAACACATAAAATACTCTTGAAGCACACTGTGATAACGGTAGAACAGCGAAGTCATCGATAGAAAACACAAATAAGTGCAGCGGGAATCTATGTGTAAGTAGGCTGTTTAGGTTTTCTTATTTGTAACACCACCTCTGTATGAAAATCACTGTCTGAGCTGTGTGCAGGCTGTGGCTGGTTGGCATTGTTGTAATACTCGCCATTTTAGCGTTGGGTAGTTGGCTGTTAGCGGCGCGTAGCTTTACGCAGTTGGAGGTGAGCCGCCAGAAATGGTGGACGTGGGGAGAGAGATGGCGGAGTTTTGAAATTTGTAAGACTGGATGTCATGAACTGCTATATATATTATGACTATTAAGGTACGTACATTGTTTGTTCTCTATTAAAATCTTTCGTATGCTAACTATGCCTATCAGTAGTTAGTGCCTTCAGTAGGTTGAATCTTTTATTTATTTGGCAGTAGTGGCGCTCGCTTTATTGCAGTAGTTCGAGTAACGAAGATTTTTGGTGAGGTAAGTGATTTGGAAAAGTATAGGTTAATGTTAGTCAGGGCCATTCTTTTATAGGGATTTTTGAAGGTCAGATTGCGTTGCGCTAAAAAAATATTGTGTGTCAGTTTAAGCACAGTTTTGTACGATTATTCTAAGGGGACGTTTCATATGTCGACCCTTAGCCTAGGATACCTCACTGAAATGTTCTGATTTTTTTTCTTGTAGTTTGTGTAATTAGTGTAGATTTTGTTTATTGCTAGCGCGTAATTGTAGAGAGAATCTCCTTTGTAGTTGTAGTCTTTCATTGTTGTACAGTAAAACAGTTGTGGCATGCATGTAGAGTTGCACCAAGTATTTCGCAGCTGCGCTTTCAATTAATTAGATATTATTTGCTATGTTAATGTGTTCTCTTATTTTTGCTCTTCAAATTGTGTTTTTCTGTGTTGTCGTGTGAAATATTGTGATAATAATGGCGTGTGGAAAACGTAATACTAGGCTCCAAAGTAAACTGAGAAATGACAGTGAAGACGAATGCATTGTGTTAGCGCCACCATGTAATGAATTAACTAATGTTCAAAGTAGTAATTTGGTAATAGTGCATAGGGAAATGGAGCGGATTGCAAATAATTGTGTAGGCAGTGAAACAATTAGTGAACAGGGAAGCATTATCGATCGATCGGTCGGCAACAGGAATCCGAAATGACAGGACACAATCTTGCAAATACTATACATTCAGGTTTTGCGTCCTCACCGTTTTCTCAAATAAGTCAAGACACATTTTCTGCTGGTCAAAATGTGAATGTTGCCGGTGCAAATGCACTGCCGAAAAGCGTAGAGGAACAGATTAAAGACACTAATACATTATTATTGCAATTAATGCAACAAATGAAACAAAATCAGAGAGAAACACAGCAAAAGCTTCAAAAGGTAGACACAATGGAACAAAATCAGAGACAAACATAGCAAAAGCTTCAAATGTTAGACACAATGGAACAAAATCTTCGAAAGTTAGACACAATGGAACAAAAGCTTCAAAAGTTAGACTCAGTGGAACATACGCTTGAACAAACACGTGAAGATTTAACTACTGAGTTGCATAAAATCGAATCCAAATGTCAAAAAGTCTGTAATAACGTAAAAACACAAATTTCTGAGCATTTTCAACCTATTTTTTCGCGGGATGAATGTGCATTTCAGAATCACGAATCAGCCATAAAAGAACTGCAAACTATTGTTCATGAAAATCATGAGACCTTGAAATCCAAAATGGACTCAGTTGCATCTATCGATTCGGTTACGCAAATTGCAAAAACTCAGAAAAACTTAAAGGACACAGTAGATACGATTTCAACACAAATGGACACTCTGAAATTTGGTTCAGAAAAACACACTGAAGAAATAAGTACACTATCGGAGAAAGTAGCCGAACTTTCGGATCACTTCATTAACTTATCTGCAAAGGTAGATGATGATTTGAATGACACAGAAGAGTGCGAACAAATTAGGAAATTCAAACAAAATCAGAATCAAATTATTACGCAACACCAAAGAGAAATCCGGGAAGTACAAGATCAGCTGACACAGGTAATACAAGAATTACGTATTTCAGAGGACACTCGCGCTCCATCAGTTCTCTCATTGTTTTCCTCCCAACTGGTCATTAGAGCGCAAATTAGAATTGATGTGTGGCTACTTGGAGAATGAACCAGCTGTAAGAATGCGATCGGTCATTCACGATTGTCACAGTGAAGGAAACTTTTATCATGCCTTCCTCTCAGCATATTGGTCTCAAGCTACACAAGACCGAGTAAAACATAGCATCATAATGATGAAACATTTCAAACAATCTGAATTTTCCAGTCTTGTCAAATATTTTGAAGATATGTTGCATAAGAATCAATACCTTTCAAACACATACAACCCTTCATAAATCATCCGCATTTGCTTAATGAAATTGCCGGAAAATTTAAGGAATATTATTTTGGCAGGGCGTTGCAAAGACGACATTGAAGCTTTTCAGGGACTCTTACAAGAATTAGAAATTGACACAGACAGTCGCGAGATGCGAAAACAGGAAAACAATCACTACAGGTCACATCCGTCGCAATTCCGCGATGAAAGAAACAATAACTGGACACGGCAAGGCTATTCTCACAACATAAATCGTGACCAAAACAGACACCACCCATATGACAACCACTGGCAGAGTAATAGTTACGGAGAAAGATCGCATTTCCGTAGTAATGAATATTACACAGACAATCATAGAAACAGACAATATGGCAACCAGAACTATTATTATCACGGGAGATGAATTTCCGACGCAAGGGTCCACCGCGCAGTGATAATTCAGGGAGAAATTCTCCACAACTTAACCGACAAGAAAGAAACTACAGGAACTACCGACATGACGACAGACGATATAATCATAACGACTGACGGAATTTAATCAGAACTGGCGGGATTCAAACCTGGGCCCTCTCGGCAAGGTGAATTTGTAGAAGTTATGTCTCCTAATCCCAATAACGACGCACGCCAACAAAGAGATAGCAGACAATGATTCGCACCGCAGGCAGCCACGTGCGCCGGCTGGCTCAGAGAAAAATAACGTAGGCGCTAACCTTGCGAAAAACTCCAGTATACTTTACCGACGTTTACCGCATGATAATTGCGTTCAAATTGAAACTCTGAGTACTAGGAAGAGTAAAGTCTTGCTCCACATTTCACACGTAAAACCGTTTGTTGAGAGATTATTTGCTTTTTAAATTAGTCTTTCCTATAAAATTTTTCACTTCACGTTACCAGAATGCTTTGTCACATTTAGAAACTGTTAACATGCAACAATATTTTGAAGTTAAATGTCCAGCCAAGAACCTAGAGAACTTATTTAAACAAAAATTACTAATGCATTGTTATAGTGAACTGACGACACAGTGTTGTTATTTGTACATTCTTGCTTGTTAGTTGCACGATTACATAACGACTATAAGGCTTACATACTTAGAACATATACTGCCAATGAGATTTTAATGCAACATTTTCTTTTACTGGAAAAAATACTCTTTATTTGAAGTACATTCGGTGAGATTAAAGATGACTTAGCATTTGGTTTCTTTGATAGCTAAACGATTATATCACGGCGCTACTAATGTGTGCACAATTTACATCGTGCTTTTGTGGTGTATCTGTTTTACATCTGTACAGTTTTTCTGAATTCTTCTGGAAAGGAAAACATGTTTCAGTAGTAACTTTGGGGTATAGCTACAATGAGACAGCCTTTTCTGCAGCACAACAATATGTTACAGTACAATACTTACTTCATCATGGCAGTAAGTGTAGTAACTACGATATCTATACGCAAAGCATTTAACTTTTGTTTATCATGAGGTAAGTACATTGACTTCTGCAGAAGTTAGCTTTCGGAGGACGATAACTACGACACTTCCACAGAGATTATCATACAACAAGAGCCACAGTTTAGCGCTACAGTACACGTATTTGAGTGATTAATTTTGTACTTAAAACATTTATTTTTAAAGATATTTTAAGTACAATGATACAAAGGTTTTCTGTGATACATTTCATTCCGTTGCTGTAATCTGTAACACCTGAGGATATAATTACATTAAGCCTCAGGGGGGTACACACATACTTTGTGTAGCAGGTGTGTAGCAAGCACAAAAAGCCCTAGCTAATATGGTATTTGCTTATACAACTTTACACATCGGTACCATGTTCTCTAACACATAAAATAAACAGCTATCTGATCATTTAGCAGAGAAACAGACATTTGTTTTACTACATCAGTGACAGATGTTTACGCAATTACACAGTTGGATAACTTCACACTTATGAAATTGTATTTTGTCTGTACTTTGTTAAATGTTCATATATTTTTGGAACAATTGTGATACTATGAGAACTTTGAATGATGTATTTGGTATTGGATCATGAATTTTAAAGTACGTTTGAGGTAGATGACACTATTTAAATGAGCAGAGAATTGTTTTAGGTTTTGAAATTATTGCAGAAAGCTACGACGTTTTTGAGAGTGTTATTATGTTATTAGTACGATGACTATGTGTATTATGCTGTTGCTGTATGTTTATGATCAATAAGCGGATCTATATGAGTTATTTGATTATGCTATGTATCTGTTATGATGAAATATTGAAGAAGTGTCGACGAATAAGGTAAGGAATAATGAGTAGTGGTTAGGGACTCTGGTTTGTGAATAAGGTTGTTGGAAACCAAGAATCGTACTTTAAGAGTTATGAAATGTATGTAATGCGTGAATGTATTAAAATGCCGACGAAAATTTTTTGGACACTATTATATCAATAGGATCTTGTTTCTACAGATGTGTAACGCAAATTCTTGACCTGTGAGTTTTTTTATATGAGACTGCCACTGTAGTGGAAGCTGGTGTCGTAAATATTTCGGTAAGACAGTCAAGTGACCACCTGCACGTAATGTGTCGTGGGCACCCAGCTGTGCGACACCCACCTGACAAAAGAAAGCCATTAGGTGGAAAAAAAGAGGCCATTATCCTCGCTATTGATATTCCTTTGTAGAAAGCATCGCAAAAACGACACGCTCATTACTTGGAAAGATACTTTCTTACATCTGCATACCTGATAATGACAAGCGTCTTTCTACGAGAGTTGAGAGAAGTTGTACTAAGTTATGAAATGTCACATGACTATTGAATGATATTTTTATGCTTTGCCTTTCATAGTTGCTTATTTCATTTGATATCTGGTTTCCAGCTGTGTTGCAGCATTGGTTTTATAAAATAAAATTAAATGCATTTGCTAATGTGAACACTTTCTGTCAACAGATCTATTAAATAATCATTTTATGATCCACGTTCTTCGAAAAAGGAGGACTTGGAAATGAAAGAACAATAAGAAGGGATTAGTAACAGCTACTGCATACTTAATTTTCTTTTGAACTACTTTGTAATATCTTTTGTAGAATTAGTTTTGTGGTGTACCACTTTAATGACATAGATATTAATATGTGAATAGACATTTCCCTTTTCTGCATTGTTGTCATTACTGTAATATTTTTTCTGCTGGAGCTTTGTCATGTTTAGATGTAAGTTATTACATTTTCTGCTGCTGTTTGCCGGGCATAGTGTTACTGAATTTCACTTTGTATTACTCTGTTAAGCCAGTTTTACTACTGATTTATTTTTCTTGTTGCTGTTCATTGCTTCACATTAGTTGTAATGTTGCATTTGCTTTGCTGAGTCCTATATTGCTGCCTTTTTTGCCAATTAGCATTTTTTGTCATTGCTGTTTGTGTTAACTGTTTTCTGCTGCTGCATTGCGTCGACCGTTAGTTTAGAATCTGAGCTCACTAGGTTTAAGTTAGCTTAAGAGGGGGTTGACTATATAAGAAACTAACTATGATGAATTGGAAGAAAAGCATTGAGAAGCTATTAGACAATGGGTTGGCCAAAAAAGTAGTGCACAGTGGACAAAAACTATTTTTGAAAGAGGATGTGAACAGAATACAGAAAGCATGCTTGGATAGGATTTTTTTTTTGGCTGGAGCAAATGTTGAAATAAGACGGACCGTCTATGGAATGAAGTTTTGGATTGGATTGCAGTACCAAATGTTACCCTGTCCATTCCTTTTGTGTTATCCCACTATGTGTTTGTGTACCCTTGTATATTTATTTTCTTCCTGTCTCTGTGTACTGTTTCATATAATTTTTTCTCTTCTAATACTAACCTACATTCGCTATGATGAGGAATACTGTTATCCTCAAATATAATTTGCATTAATAACATGTTATTTACTTCGTAAAGATGTTTACACATTATTTATTCTGTTTTGTTCTAATGCTCAAGTGTGAAGTTGATGTTTCAAAAGTTATTCTAGTCTTTTATGTATGTACTTATGTCGTAATTTTTGTAACACTGATGTATTTGTTATTTGGATTCTTTTGTAAAGCCTGTATTACTGCAAATGTTATCTGTACTATTATGTTCTTTAATGATATATTTTCTACCTTTGTTATTGTATTCTCATGTTATGAAATTGTAATTGACTCCAGTTCATCAAATTAAGTAACTCGCATCATCATGACATGCGAAGCTCAGCGATCATAAAAATTCGGCACTTTTCCTGTCAGGGAGGACACAATATGTGACTAGACTTGACACGACCAAAAAAAAAATGCTGAATCCACTTAGTACTTGGATAGAGGGCAGTAGCAATTAATAAGAGCTTCAGATGAATTTTTATGCTAATGTTTCGTATTTTTCTACACTGTTTCTGCAGGGCTCGTTTGGGGACTTAGACTAATAATCATAACTATACCTACCGCTTTGATCACAATTTCTCTACTAACTTGCCATTCAAAGACGGGTATTGTAATACAACTTACGATTTTCTGGAATTACAACCGGGGCTGCTTCTTGTCTCCCTTTGTAATTATGTGACGTGGTGGCACATGCATCAGAGACATAATGAGACTCTCTTTAGTCTGATACTATAACATTTCTGAGGTGATGCTTGTTCTAAAATAATGATTTTACAACATTTGGAATCTTTAAGTCAGAGTTGATATCGGTTTCATAATCAGAATCATTTGTCAACTGTAATCTTCGTAATATCTTACGTAATTAGTTATCATATCAGTAACACGTTCACTTTTTTGTGTTACATTCAGAGAAAAGTGAAGGAGTTTCAACATCAGCGGATCAAAATGTACAGCTAGGAGAACCGCGAATCTCATTTCTGTCTCGATAGCGTCTTTTCTTTACATTTTATGTATGGTACACCATTTTCGTTTCAAATATGGCAAAGTTAGACGGCTAATATATCTTTACTTTTGCACAGAGTTTCTGTTAAATTGTTCGCGACGTTATACAGCGGTTTTATTTCACATTAAATGGCATTAAAAGCGAGAAGTAAGCGGTTTCACAAGCGAATAACAGGTGAATGCATTGCTGGATCGTTTAAGTGGATTTTAATGACACTGATATGTACACATCGACAGCAGAACTCTTCTCTGTATTCCTGAAACGCCTTCTATAATACCTTATGGAGAATACTTTATGATCGTTTTTCTAACATTTGACGGGAGATCGAAGAGAGAAGTTTCATTATTATTCCACAGGACAAATTTAATTAAACAATCAACTACTTGCTTTATGAATGCTGACAAAATGAAGTTTCACCTGCAGTCGTGACAGAAACGCAGTTACAAGGACTCTCTGAAACCGTGTTCCCGAGAAACTTTCGCACCAGAAGAGGAAAAGTTTGAGTGTCAAAGAAAGACTTGCTCAGAAGAGAGAAATTGAATTTGTTGGATTTGTTCCGACTGAGTTCTGAATGCAGCTGTGGAATGTTTTACGCTCTTCTGCCTACCATGTCTCGGCACTCAGATACGGTCATACATAATTAGAAGTTCAGTTTCCACACCCACTTCAGTTTGTGATCATTAAAATCCAAATCGTTTACTCCAACATTAAATAAGTAATGTGTTAAAATAGCGAGAAACTACGTTGAACCTTGGTGGTGTGGGGTTGAATACTCTCTAAACGATACAAATTGGAGAAATCCAGAAGCAAACATCTTGGGAAGGTATCTACAACAGATGACAGACCAATATATGTTTACTAAGAAAAGTGCAGTAGCTTTTTAATTGCATTCGGATATGTAGGTGACTGATGTATTTGTAGCATTGTTGTTACTGCTGCAGGGCGAAGTGATGCTGGAACGGCTATATTCCCCGACAACAGCTCTATTGGTCTATCGTGTGCACATTCATCAAATCAGACATCAGACTGGTGTCTACAGAATGAAACGGTAGAGGTTGTTCTGCTCCCATCTTAATGCAGGACGCTAGGTTTATAGCCACACTTCCCTAATGCGTGTCAGGATCAGGCAACTCCTTATTTGGGTTCCAAAGACAGAATGGATTGCATTCAAGATCTCTTCAACATAAAGTCAACGTAAATGGAACACGGACCTCCGGATATCACACATGCACCTGTAATGTCAGACAGTGGATGTAGTCAACAGCTCAGAAGTATAGTACAGTAGAGTCTCGATAGTAAGAGGTGAACGGGATCGGAACCACCTCGAACTATCGAAAACTTGGACTATCGAAATTTCAAAGGTAAAAAGAAATATTATGATATTGCAAGTAATACAGATCAAAATATGAATCTCATTTTTCTGAGATCGCTGATCTATTCAGATATGCATTAATATTTGATGTGAATTACTGTCGAATCTCAAAGGGATGTAACTCAGACATCTTTAAGATTGTATGGCACTACAACATTTCTTGGACCATCTCCTGCACAAAAGCCAGGCGGGTAACAGCAGTTCAAATTCACAGCTTACGGATTTGCCCAATTCCGGCGAATCAGCTAGTGTTTGCACCCAGATTCTCTGGTAACGGTCACCTTCCGAGAAGCCCCGACTATGGCGGCGCGCCCTCAGACATGGGCCTGCTAACGTCCAGTCTTCCAACAAATTGATTTTACCTCATACCAACTCTGGGTTGCCTGTTTGCTCACCGAAATACGCGTAATGTTGCAAGAGTAATATAATTCCATATATGTTTGTCGTGGTCTCGCAAAGTTCTTGTTAGATTTGTGAGATCTGCGCAAAAGTCACAAAATTACCATAAATGTCTTACCTGTGGTTTGTGGGTGACGAGGTGCCGTTATATAACGCTGCAAATGTGAATCATCGGGTTCAGATCAGGTAACTTTGGTAC
This sequence comes from Schistocerca gregaria, assembly GCF_023897955.1. Lineage (NCBI taxonomy): Eukaryota > Metazoa > Arthropoda > Insecta > Orthoptera > Acrididae > Schistocerca > Schistocerca gregaria. The sequence goes on from NC_064924.1 coordinate 187,867,041, forward strand.
CCAAGACATCATGGCGAGTTCGCTGTCATAGTCTTCAAACCACTGTAGAACTCTTCTAACTTTGTGACGGGGACACTTTTCTTCCTGGAAGATGCCATTTGCGAAGACATCAAGCATGAAGGAATGCATGGAGCTTAAATTATTTTTCATATAGGCCACAGCCGTCTTGATACCTTCGATTGCTACCATACGTCCCAGAGAAGGTGAATGTCCCATCTAGCATAATACAACCCGAATAGCGCGAGTCTGTGGCTCAGCACATATTTCCGGTAGCCGCACTTCAAGATTGTTACAATGATTTGTAATTTACGACTGCTTCTCACATTGGACAGATTGTTTTATATCGCCAGATATGTTTCCTTGTTCCACACAGAGATATGAATAAGGTGGAATCATTTTTCTGTAAAGTAAAGGCCGTCGCAACAATCGCAAAAGCAACGCTGATATTCACTGTTGAAGTCAGCAATTTACAAACCGCGACTTGCGGACATAATTTCCAGTCGAGGAAACGAGACTACTTCCTAAGACATGACGAGGGTAGAATTCTTGTACACCCAGTGGAGCACCAAATGCAGACACAGGTTTACTCCTCCAGACTACCCAACGCAGATAGTTGATTTACCCTTATATATTTATTTTCATTTATCTATCCAAGTCTGTACAAAGTTACTGCACAAACGTTGCTTATCAAGCAGTAAAATTACAACTAGGTTAATTCACGTTATAATAGATGTGTGTACGGTTTCCTTAGGGGTTACTGTCTTTCAGAACTTTCCTATTGTTGTTATATTTCATTCTTGTACCTGTTCTTGTATCAATTTCTACAGTTTGTTCTTATGTTTATCCTTCATGAAAGTTTGGTGCATTTCCTTGGATGATACTGGTACCAGAAACATTTGAAACATCGAAACTCCTAACCCACAAGCGTTGCGCGAAGGCAAGTCTGCGCACTGACATTTCTTCGTATGAATCTCACTCGGGAGAGAACCGTCGTTAACATTACTGAATATCTGAAGCGTTTGCAGTAATGTCGCGGCAAACCACGCAACCACTTTTCCGAAAATTTGGGGTTCCCTTTGGGACGAATATAGATACGCTACAGACATTTCACCAAAAATGGTGTTAAATAACTTGGGTAGATAAAAGAAAAACAAAAATAAAAATGATAATCGAGTTTCGAACACGGGGCACAAAATTCTTTAACACCGAAGCCAGCAACTGTGGCATAGCATTGGTTCAGTTGCTTGGTCGCTAAAAGGCACATAAAATACCTCAGAATGTTTCACGTTTTCTCCGAAACGATCGAGTATATGTGGATAAGGCGCGACACTTCCTCGCTTATTTTGACCTCTCTTGTACTGTCCGCCTCGACAGCTTAGTGATGCCGGCACGGTAGAGCAGCGTGTTCGGTCAGAGAGCTGTCTAGCTACAGGAAAAAAAAAAAAGAAGAAAGAAACTGAGTGAAGGGATCAACAAGGAACTTCAACGGATGTTATCTGACGTCCGCTATGACCAAATACAAGAATAATTACGAACAAAATGCAAAAAAAAGAAAAAAAGGTGAGCGCCGCGAAATGCTGTGCAAAGGGGCACGGCTTCGATTCTCGTCTGGATCGGAGATTTTCTCCGCTCAGGTACTGGGTGTTGTGTTCTCTTCTTCATAATCACCTCGTCCCCGTTGACTCGCAAGTCGCCGAAGTGGCGTCAAGTAAAAACACTTGCACCAAGCGACCGGTCTATCCAGCGGGAGGCCCTAGGCACACGACATTTTATGTCATTTTATCTATTCTACTGAACGAAGTCTCTGAGAAATTTCGTAATGGCACTTGCCGTGTTCTTCTCGTGAGTGATAGAATTGTCTTGGGTCACAGGTTCAATCCAAACGGTAGTCATTCTGGCGAAAGTCTTGTCAAAATAGCGCACAGGAGTGGGCAGCTTTGTCCTCGGATAGGAAAAATCCCCGAAAGAGGCAGAATAATTAGCAATGATAAGTTGGGGAACCACTGCATTTAAGCCACATAAAATGGCACATTCCAATTAGCCCCCATATGGATATCCGGGAGTAGATGTGTTAGCTAACAATGAGAAAAAGGTGCAATAATCAACGAAAGCGAAATATATGGCGACATAGAGAGTGGAATGTCAAAAGTTTGAATGTGTAACGGAAGATTGGAATAGGAAATCTGAATAGGAAAATGAAAAGGCACAGTCTACATATACTAAGGGATCAGTGAAAAGAGTTGGTAAGAGGGTAAGGATAAATGACCAGACAAATATGGGGTAGTATGGACAGCACTCGAAAATGGTATGACGTTATGAATACGAGAACATAACAGAAAATGAGTTACTGTGTGCAGTTCAGCGATAAGGAGAATATGGGGTACTTAGAATGAGAGAGCAGAAACACTAACTGAGATTTAAAACAAATTGCAGATAATGACAGCGAATAAACTTTTACAAATTTTGGAAGAGGAATAGGTATACTTCGAAAAGACCTGGTGGCATGTGAAGATTACATAGCGGTCAGACTGATTTCGAAAATCACTTATTAGAGTACAAAGCATACCAAGGAGCAGATGTAGAATCAGATCACAGTTTACTGATAACGAAGAGCAGACTAAAGTTTAAGAGAAGCGTGCGAAACAAGTAGTGTGGAATGGAGTAGGGTTGTGATGTACTCAGGTAAGATCAGTCGCGTATGAAATTGTTTAATATTGTAAATATTGTGATAATTAATACCACTGTAGGCTGTTCAGTTGAAGAGAAACGGCCGCGCGGAATTAGCCGAGCAGTCTGAGGCGCTGCAGTCATGGATTGTGCGGCTGGCCCTGGCGGAGGTTCGAGTCCTCCCTCGGACATGGGTGTGTGTGTTTGTCGTTAGGATAATTTAGGTTAAGTAGTGTGTAAGCTTAGGGACTGGTGACCTTAGCAGTTAAGTCCGATAAGATTTCACACACATTTGAACATTTTTGTAGAGAAACGGATATATGGATGAAACGAAAATTCCTAAGGCTGGACAGACAAACGTAGGTACACGGTACGTAACTGCTAAGAAATCTTGGGAAATGGAAAAACAACTGATCGATGAAAGAAGGAAATCTAAACTTTTTCTGGGAAAAGCAGTAATTTACGTCACCTAGGAGTAACAAACAGTTAGTGAAGGGAAGTAAGGAGAAAAGGCTGAAGGAAAACATTGAAGAAGTCGAAGAATAAACGGTCATTGGAAGGACAGATTCAGCATGCGGAAAATTCAAAACAGATAGCGGTGAAAATAAAAGCAAGGGTTCAAAATTAAGGATGCAGTGGTAACACCACTGTAAAACACAGAGGAGACAGTGTTTATGTGGAAACTACACTGAAGACCTCTATGAAGTGGAAGACCTGTCTGAAGATGTGATAGATGAACTTGGGGTCGACATGGTAGGCGTAAGATCCATTAAGAATAGTTAGACTTGGAGGATTTTACGTAATATAAGGCAACCAAACGACTTTTCAAGATAGTGTGCAGTCCGGAGAATGTAACCAGACTTTCCGAAACAGATCATCCATAGACTAACGAAAACATCAAGAACTAACGTAAAATCTCCTTAACTGCAACAGCATCGAAGTTGCTGACAAGAGTGGTACACAGAAGAATGCAAAACAAAACTGAGAGTTTGTGAAATGATCAAGTAAAGACAATCGGCAGTTAAAACGTTGCACTCAACATTGAAACCGAGGTTTAATCAAAATTGAGATATATTTATAGGATAGCCGATGAAGAAACAGCGTTTTATAGCGTCGAATTGATCAAGAGGTTTGATATTTTTAGAACTGGAGTACGGTATAGTAAAGAAAGGATAATATACAACATTTACGAAAATCAAGAGGGAAAAATAAGAACAGAAAGCAAGAACGATATGCTCAGATTAAAAAGGGTATAAGACAGGGATAAAGTCTTTTGCCCCTGTTGTTCAGTCTATACATCAAAGAAGGAATGTCGCAAATAAAAGGATGTGTGAAGAATGGGATTAAAATATTTTGAAAGAATTTCAGTGCTCATATTCACTGATGATACTGCTGTCCTCAGTGACATTGAAGGAGAATTACAGAATCTATTGAACGTACAGTGCAAGGAGCACACCCTATAGATAGAGGGTACACCGATAAAAGACGAATGTAATAAAAAATAGGAAAAATGAGATTAGCAATGAAATTATCATTAAAATACGTAGCATAAAGTAAGTAAAGTGAAGTAATACTGCTACTTAGAAGCAAAACAGTAGATGACCCCTCATACAAGGATGACACGATAATCCGAGTTGCACGATTAAAAATTGTATTCCTGGCAGAAATAAATCTGTTCGGCTCACCCATTGGCCTTAATACGAGGAAGAATGTCTGATTAGGTACGTTTGGAGCTCAGCATTGTACCGTAGTGAATCACGCACTGTGAGAAACCTAAACGGAATATATTCTTCGTCTTCTTCGTTGAAGGAATTTGGGAATGCCCAGTTTAGTAACTCTGCTTTAGGGCCAGTGTAATTGCTATCGTGCAGTAAAGGTATTGACTGTGTCTAGGTAGTGGCAAAACGTCTTCAGGTGTTCTGCCAGAGTTTCCAATGTTGAGCTAATGATAAGCAGTTCTATCTGTAATGCTTACTTCTTATGCTAGACAGAACACAGAGCAGAAGCCTTAATACAGATGTCGGGGGCCTACTGTTCGTTATTAACAGCTCTTGTGGAATGATATTGAATATGAATGTTTCAGAGTGAGCAGGGTTGTTTCGTGCCTCCTTTAAAGATGTGCACACAGTTTAAGGATAGATCCTTTCGTTTATGCCTAGAAACTGTGGTGCTATTGCATTATAACTAAATCATGGTGTCAGCCACAGTTACAATTCACACGAACTTCAAAAAGTTTCTTCAGCACCTAGAGGAATGGTCAATGGTGACGGTGGACGGATGGAGCAGGGATGGGGGATGGGGGAGGAAGGGGGCTTACAGACGGAGAGATATGACTTTTGCCTTCTTTTCTGCCTTACTGTTACATATCCATCTTGTACTATAACAATCCAATGGTGGTGTAAAGGAAGTGTGACTGTGTGTCTGTGAGTTTGCGCGCCATACCAGTTGTGCACTGTCAGCTTTAAAGCCTGTTCGAAGGCTTCCAGTCTGGGCCTTTCCGCTTCCTCCGACGATATTAATTAACTTTCCATCGACTTTCTGATTGAAGTCGGTGTACGTCTGAGAGAATGGCCAGATTTTCCGTCTGGAAACACTCCGGGGCACAACTTAAATACACCGATAACTTTTTGCCTCTCGCTCAGAGCAACGAGCTTAATGAACTTCACAGCTCGCAGAAGTCAAGCGCGGCCTCCGATAGCGGTGGACGGCGAGGCCGGAGCCGGGTGGCGCAGTAAACGAGTTTCCACGTGTTTGTGCACTCGAGAAATAAAGTTCCCGGCTGCTGCAGAAACGTCGTTACTTCGGCGTCTGTCCTCGCGCAGGAAACTTCAAAGGGAGTACAACGTGCTTGTACACGGTTTCTCACCTCGCCAAAAGAAAGTCGAACATGGAGACATTGGGATACGGTACGGCGAGGGTGGAGTCAAAATGACGCACTTCATCTATACCTTTCTTAAATCAGTCCACCCAGAGTCTGTCAGAGAGACAGTCTTCTTCCTATCTTTGCCCATGCGAGCAGGGATGTAGATCAGTTGAATATTTCGAGCGATAAACTATTTGAAAATAAATTGAGAATACTGGAAAAATTATTAGTCACACCTAAAAGTGTACACTGATCACTTTGAGGTGCTGCTGACGGTGTTCAACTGATACTAGTTAATTCCTGCGCCGACGCAAGTCCTGGCAGTGAAGTGGTATTTGCGTTCCAGTCTCTTGGCTGGAATCAGTGCAACAAGATGTATAGACGCTGAGATCAGACATAAAGCTAAAATGGAGCTTCCGTGTTGTGTCGTGGAAAAGACCACATCGTGACTGTTATCCGATATGGTGCCGTATCAGTGCAGTCCAACAAGTCTACAACTGATAATGTATGGCTTGAAGTCACATGACACGGCGTAAAAACTGTGCTCATAAAAATGCTCGTAGCGGAACATATAACGTAAAAATACCACAAATTTTAAATATTTTCTAAAATTTTCATTAAGTTGAAAATCGATGTTCTTGTGAAACAGCAGCAAGAACACGAGAAAGATTTTAAAACTATGGTATTGTCTGTGAACTTAAATATTTAGATGTTTTAAGTATGTATATGGCTTAGGAATTCGAAATGACTGCTCCCAAGGGAATTATATTCAGGGACGCGAAGATGCAGATATCTTCTTAGTCGCCACACATTATGACTGCCCATCTGCTACAAGGAAAGACCTTTCAAGTACTTTTGCATTTGGAATTGTATAGGGAGTAACAGTCATATATGAAAGTATTAGTAGTGACTTTTGTTGGAGAAATGGTGATTCCAAGTAATCTTTTATTAATAGCACCCATAAACATTTTATTTGCGATTCAATTTGTCATTTTAACAAAACTGATTTATTGATAAGTTGAGGTGTCAGTAAATGTAATTATCTGTAATCATAATGTTCATTTATTTAACAATGTAAATAGTCGTGTTAAACACCAAAAATGAGAATGAATAATTAGTTCATTTTAATTTTTTTTAAAGTTTACATTTTAAGTTGAAACTAGATTTTTGTCAGGCATTGTAGTTAAATAGCGAGTTAATGACAATCTTCCTTGCATTCCTCTTATCCTCAATTAAATCTACCACAATAAAAGAAACTCTTCCACTATTACCTTAGAGTAAATTACAAAAGCAAAGCACAGAGTCGGTTTCTTTAGAAATGACGACTTTTATATATTATTAGTATTTATTTAATGTGAAAGTAGTAGCAGTAAATTAGCCGGAGCTCTTATCTTGGCGCTGGATGTAGTCACTGATGTTTGGTGGGTAACACTAATTTATCAAAACAATAATGCAGGCAGGCAGTGCAATAAAGTGTTCGCGACTGTATTTTGCATGGAAACAATAGAAACCCGTATCCCTCCAATGCTTCAGATTATACATTGTGTTACAGATTTTCTTTAGAAATGACGACTTTTATATATTATTAGTATTTATTTCATGTGAAAGTAGTAGCAGTAAATTAGCCGGAGCTCTTATCTTGGCGCTGGATGTAGTCACTGATGTTTGGTGGGTAACACTAATTTATCAAAACAATAATGCAGGCAGGCAGTGCAATAAAGTGTTCGCGACTGTATTTTGTATGGAAACAATAGAAACCCGTATCCCTCCAATGCTTCAGATTATACATTATGTTACAGATATAGGTGCATATATTTTCAATATTTTCACTAGTGGCTGAGGATAGTGTACTGAATTACATTACGTCGGTATTTACTTCATTTACATACTAATAACTATCTCTATTACAGACTGTACGCTTTTAGATTGGGTAATATGTCCAAGTACTTGTGGGAAGAGAAACTCGTCAGTGCTTTTTCTCACTGGGCAGAAGACAAGGTGCTGAGGCGTGGAAGCAAAAAGGGTAGTTTATACTGATTGGCATAGTAAAATTAGTGGTGCAGTTACGACCATGCAGAAACCAGCAGGATGTAAAGTTTGTGCTGTGTTTTTGGGAGGACTGTTTGACGAAGAGGAAGAAACAGCGAATACACTGATGTGTATAGATATTAAGGTACTACATTTAAAAATATGTGCAATTTTAACCATGACGAAGAGAAAGAAACAGCGAATACGCTGATGTGTGTAGATATTAAGGTACTACATTGAAAAATATGTGCAATTATAACCATTAACCCAGTAACCGTTACGATAGCCTTTTACTTTAGTTCAGACAGGAGTCGAAAAACGGTTATGGTTAGCCGAAATTGTTGTTCACGATGTCCATTTATAATTTGTTTGCGAGTTATAAACGTAAATGATTAATGAATGCACTTAAAGTTTAACTTCACGGCATGTTTTCGGGTGTGAAAGCTAAAATATGCGTGAGGGTCTAGGTCGTGAAACGAAGTCGTGCAGCCAGACGGTGAGTACCACTCGAAATCGGGTTACTAAATTTCTGACAATTTAATAAAAAGGTAGGTGTTACAAGTGGAGTCATGTGTCACACTTCGTCAATGAATTCGGCTTCAAACCAGTTAGAAATTGCTCTCAACTACATTGCGAGACAACAATGCTAATAGTATTGTATGCAGTGGACGTTTGAAGTCGGTTACCCAGAAAAATTCCTTTGTCCACATCGATACATCGAGCTGCACGTAGTCAATGAGGCAAAAAATACAGACTCTGGACAGTAGATGACCTCCACGTGTGGAGGATATAATTATAGAGAGGGAAGATTCTATGATATTTTGGGAGTCTATTTTGTACAGCGTTTTGGACCCACCCATTCAAGTAGTGGCTAAGCATGGGCTACAATATGTAGTTCGGTATCCTCGCAGATCAAGTATTCCCCTTTGACCAATATTCTCATAAAGATTTGACTGTAGTCACTTCTGTCTTCGAAGATGACAACAGCCTTTATCACAGGCTATCCGCAAACACTCAGATGTGCTGAACGCTCGGCCACACTATCTCACTTAGACTGGCTCGTTAAATCATCTGACCGTGAGGCACACATAATGCCTGTGACTGGGATAGCGGATGAAGTGTAGCTTTAAAACCCATTAAATTATCTCTGTGGGTAGAGTCAGCTTGAAGGGTCTTCGGTTGTGTATGACATACCGAAGGAGTTGGCTCTTTTCCCTTTCCACACTGAGACCGTTATCTAGGCTACGGGAAGTGTTAAAAGCCATTAGTGTGATACCTCTTAGGGGTGAAATTTTTTTATCCGGCGTTCTGATTTTGGTTAAGAGAGTCATGATTCTGTCATACCTCAGCGCTACGTACGTCAGTGATAATGTTGTGTCTGCGTTGGAGCCTGAGTTACGTTTACGCTAGGTACAAGAAATCTTTTGGGAACGTTCGCGATGTTTTAACTTTCTTTAAAAATTGTGTTTTTGTTAGGTAATGAATATTAAATGAGTAATGTTAGTGTCATGAAAATTTATTGTGTGATGTACTGTTGAGCAAAGGACTAAAGCTGCAAAACCAGTATGCAATGCCTATAATGAAATCAATCCCTCTGAAATTCACCGGGCGGCCGGGGTGGCCGGGCGGTTCTGGGCGCTACAGTCTGGAACCGCGTGACCACTACGGTCGCAGGTTCGAATCCTGCCTCGGGCATGGATGTGTGTGATGTCCTTAGGTTAGTTAGGTTTAAGCAGTTCTAAGTTCTAGGGGACTTGTAAGTAGGATGTTTAGGTTTTCTTATTGGTAACGCCACATAGTGCTCAATATGAGAATGACTGACTGTGCTGTGTGAAGGCTGTGGTTGGTTTGCATTGTTGGAGTAATATTCGCCATTGTAGCGTTGGGCAGCTGGATGTGAACAGCGCGTAGCGTTACGCAGTTGGAGGTGAGCCGCCAGCAGTGGTGGATGTGGGGAGAGAGATGGCCGAATTTTGAGAGCGGATGATCTGGACGTGTGTTCATCAGAGACAGTATATTTGCAAGACTGGATGTCCTGAACTGCTATATATATTATGACTTTTGAACACAATTAAGGTAATTAAATTGCTTGTTCTCTATCAAAATATTTCATTTGCTAATTACGCCTATCAGTAGTTAGTCCCTTCAGTAGTTAAAATCTTTTATTTAGCTGGCAGTAGCGGCGCTCACTGTATTGCAGTAATTGAATTAACGAAGAGTTTTGTGAGGTAAGTGATTTGTGAAAGGTATATGTTAATGTTACTCAGGGTCATTCTTTTGTAGGGACTTTTGGAAGTCAGATTGCGTTGCTCTAAAAATATTGTGTGTCAGTTTAGTGTTGTTCAGAATAAGTAAAGAAAGTAATGTCTCAGTACGTTTTGTTTTGCTCAGCTGTTTGAAAATCAAATAATGTGAGAGGTTCATCAGCACAGTAATTCAATAATTTTTCAAAGGGGTGTTTCAGACTGATGACTTCAGAAGTTAAGTCCCATAGTGCTCAGAGCTATATGAGCCATTTGAATTTTACCCAGTCTTGTGTGCACCGAGCTGTATGCCCTATGCCGGGCGATGTGACAGAGCGGTTCTAGGCCCTTCAGTGTGGAACCGCGCTGCTGCTACGGTCGCAGGTTCGAGTCCTGCCTCGGGCATAGGTGTGTGTGATGTCCTTAGGTTAGTTAGGTTTAAGTAGTTCTCAGTTCTAGGGGTCTGATGACCTCAGACGTTGAGTCCCATGGTGTTCAGAGCGATTTGAACCATTTCTATGCGCTGTACAAAAAACTGACAAAATTCCCTGTGCAAATAAAGATTCAAATAAATTTTCCTTAGTTCTCGAGTGGCAACGGATGTAATCTTGGTATACTGTTCTCTCCACAGTAGGCATAGAAAATATTCAGTTTTGGCACGGCGAAGTTCAATGCGTGACGTAAAATAGCTTCATACAAATAATATAAGTAGATTGGCTGATAAATGAATAACCTTGCTAATGGTCGGTGGAATACTCGATATTGGCTCTGCTCTGTGCAATACTGCCTGCATTCAAGCTGTCACAAACATTAAAACTTTTCTGATTCTGTCATATTAATACTTAGCTGACTCTCAAAACTAATTTCTTGAAAAAATATTTATTGGAGTTAAAGAAACACTGCATGGAAGAGGAAGAGACACTGATAAGGGGATATGCTAAGCCCGAAAGCTTCATTTTGAAACTCTATTCATGATAAAGTTTCTCCTTTAAAAAATCCTATTTCAGACATTTTACATTAGCTTCAAAATCAGTGAACTCAACTGTTCTACAAATTCTCACTTACTGTCGTGATTAAATAACATTTGGATTGTTACATGACAAAATGTCTGACAACATTTGATAAAATAGATTCCTAAATTTAACTTCTCTGTGTTAGGGTTACAAAACGCACAAAATATTACTAATCGGGTATGCCTAACCAACCTGTACATTAAATCTGAAGGAAAATACTTGGTTCCTACATCGAAGGGTCAGTAGTCCAAAAACTAGCGAAATCCACAAATTGCGTTGCTGCATACTTAAAATTAAATATACAAAATATCATTAGCTTACGAATTTGTTCCTGCTGATTTACGTTTGAGCTACAGTATCATTCATCACTTCATTTTATAAAAACTGTTTTATGCTCCGTCCATAGACCAACACAAAATTCTCACAGCTAGCCACTAGGTTTAAGCCTTACATCCTACCTATAACAGAGTGCATCGGCAACAACTACTGCGCTACGCGCGCCCCTACTTTCAATCGAGTCTGCCACTCAGGCAACATCTTTAGTTCAGTGGTGTCCAACATACAATTTGTTCTAAATACAACAATCGTTTCAAGTCGTTTTTCATGAATTGTATTACAAAATCGGGCTCCACGAACAAGTGGACCCCTCACAATTCTTTTACGCCTTCCCAGGACCTAGCCATTATATTTATTTCGGTTGAATATTACATCAAGAATAATGTAATATAGTCCGTGAGTCTGAATTTTCTGTGAAGTTGTCTCATAAAAAATGTGGTGCTGTGTATGACATTATCCTGCTTAATCCAATGTTACTGCGAGACGATGCCATGATGTCGAACGCCCACTGAGCACACAACTTTTAGGTGCAATCAGGACCGAGAGGTCCAAAGTCTGTAGTCCAATCATAGACACACATGCTATTATCTTTGCCGTGCTGCGCTTTGAAAGCGACATCAAGGTCACGTGACGTATGCAATAATGCTGAGTCTCTGCCAGTAGGCACTACGTGAAGCTATTATTTTTGTCAGTTGCTGCGGAAAACAAAGTGTCCCGCTGTTTACTGCTGTCTTCGAGCAGTAACCTGTGACATCATATGAAAAGCAATATAAATGCTATGGTCATCATTTTCAAATTCGTTGACGTAACTGTATAATGGAGTCTGAGACATTAAATTCACAATTCTTCTTGTGCATACATTTTACCATCACCTACTACCCATTTATTCAATAAATTCCTGTATCTTTAAGTGTGAGGAGTTGACGTTTTTACAATATACACTCCAGACCATTAAAATTGATACACCAAGAAGAAATGCAGATGATAAACGGGTATTCATGGGACAAATATATTATATTAGAACTGACATGTGATTACATTTGCTTGGATAGCGTGTACAGGTACAGCTGCCCATGATGCTTCGACGCGATACCACAGTTCATCTAGAGTAGTGACTGGCGTATTGTGACGAGCCAGTTGCTCGACCACCATTGACCAGACGTTTTCAATTGGTGACAGATCTGGACAATGTACTGGCCAGGGCAGCAGTCGAACATTTTCTATATCCAGAAAGGCCCGTACAGGACCTGCAACATGTGGTCGTTCATTATCCTGCTGAAATGTAGAGTTTCGCATGGATCGAATGAAGGGTAGAGCCGCGGGTCATAACACATCGGAAATGTAACGTCCACTGATAGAAGTGCCATCAATGCGAACAAGAGGGGACCTAGACGTGTAACCAATGGCACCCCATACCACCACGCCGGGTGATACGCCAGTATGGCGATGACGAATACACGCTTCCAATCTGCGTTCAGCACGATGTCGGCAAACACAGATGCGAACATCATGATGCTGTAAACTGAAACTGGATTCATCCGAAAAAATGACGTTTTGCGAAGCGTGCACCCAGGTTCATCGTTGAGCACACCATCGCAGACGCTCCTGTCTGTGATGCAGCGTCAAGGGTAACCGCAGCTATGGTCTCCGAGCTGCTAGTCTATGCTGTTGCAAACGGCGTCGAACTGTTCGTGCAGACGGTTGCTGTTTTGAAAACATCCCCATCTGTTGACTCAGGGATCGAGACGTGGCTGCACGATCCGTTATAGACAGGGGGATAAGATGCCTGTGTTCTCGACTGCTAGTGATAGGAGGCAGTTGTGATCCAGCACGGCGTTCCGTATGGCCCACCAGAACCCACCGATTCCATATTCTGCCAACAGTCTTTGGATCTCGACCAAGGCGAGCAGCAATGTCGCGATACGATAAACCGCAATCTATATAGGCTATAATTCGACCTTTATTAAAGTCGGAAACGTGATGGTACGCATTTCTCCTCCTGAAATGAAATGTCGTGTGGCTGGGGCCTCCTTTCGGTAGACCGTTCGCCTGGTGCAGGTCTTTCGAGTTGGCGCCACTTCGTCCTTACACGACGCATCACAACGTTTCACCAGCCAACTCCGGTCAACTGCTGTTGGTGTATGAGAAATCGGTTCCTCCTTTCAGCACGTTGTTGGTGTCGCCGCCGGCGCCAACCTTGTGTGAATGCTCTAAAAACTAATCTTTTGCATATCACAGCATCTTCATACTGTCGGTTAAATTTCACGTCTGTGGCACGTCATCTTCGTGGTGTAGCAAATTTAGTGGCCAGTAGTGATCAGTTGATATAGATTTCATAGACATGGGGGTCTTTTTGCGAGAAATATGCAATAAGCAGATTTATTACCGTAGAGAAATAAGCGTCTCTATTAAATCTTCCTGTTAGCACAACTGAATATAATTATTCAATTCGAGTGTTACCACAGTGACATTATATTGCATCAGGACGATGTATCAATGATACATTCGCACGAATAATCCGTATTGTTGCTTGTATTTCCTGCAGTATTTTTATTCTGAATTAAAGTATCCTGAAAGTGAATATTTAGATTTGTTTATTACATTATTGAATACATGCATTTCAATAACTAAGATATGTGAATTGAAGATTTTTGTAGATTATGTATTATGGTATTCAGAAGCAGTAACAAAAATGAATGTTAAAAGTCAATAGTCGGGAGGAGTATTTACTTATGGCGTCTAGTCGTTGGCGAGACAGTGAATTACACCGCATTTAATATTCCTAACGCGCAACGTCATTAACGTGACCTGAAATTCTCTTGTTAATTCCTTTGTGGCTAAAAATACATCCTAGTTACGCAGCGAACACGGAACACAGCGTTGAAATAGCCCATTCAAGTTCTGCCAAACACGTTAAAATTTACGCGTCTCGTAGGGAACAACAGCCCGTGCCGTTGGCGGCGGCCTGTTGTTACCGTCAGTGTAACTAGTATCGACTACTCGTATCAAAGTTGCATCACAGGCTCGTCCACGGTCCCCACGCCGCTACTCTCTTTGTGTGACGGACAAAGTCGAGCGCTGGTCGTCGCTGGACTTGCCCCTTATTGATGATCAACTGTTCTTACGTAACGACGTGCCGAAGAGGATCCTACCTTCATGTTACTTATCGATTGACCTCGTATAACATGTCGTGGAGCAGCGTGAGCCATCGTTCGTTGATCCTGTTTTGACGATTTTTGTGATTTCATGAAACGTTTTGAGAAAGGATATCACGATTCTAAAGAAAATTTACTGTTTTCAAAAAAGAAAAAAAGATCTGTTCATTCGAGGACAACTATCTTTCTGCCACTACCGCTAAATTTTATTGGAATTTGTGGTATTTATTCCGCGTGGTATTAAACAATATCCTTTTCTTTTGTATTATTTTTCGTGCAACATCTATATATGCAAAGAAGAGCGTTAGTTTGTAATTCAATCACATCTGAAGTTTTATTCTGATATTTATGAGATTTTGCACAATTTACAGTCAAGACAAGAGGAAAAACTTTGACTACATAAGATTGTGTAATCTGACTTCAAACGTTCTTGTAAGTAATAAATATACCGCGAAAAGGTTTTTACTAAAAGTACTTGACCGATTCACTCCAAAGTTCCTGGCTGATTTGCTTCAAATTTCTGCATTCAGGTAAACCAATGAAGAACATTAAAGAAAAATTGAATGCCCAACAAACGAAGTATCTCGTATTAAACCGCCTGTTAATTCGTAACGCTAGAATAAATTAACAACGGCCACGTTAGTCCTGGAGGTAGTAGCATCATCAGATATCAGCACCTCGCGGGACTAGCGAGGAGAATTTAACAGAACATGACTGAAAACTCTTATTTATTATTTTAGTCTGTGTTACGTATGACATATATCCTAGAAGATATTTCAGTCCGTACATGTGTTGCTAAAATCAACAATGACATACAAACACTAAGGCAGGTCGTGGACATAGTAACAACAAAAGTCATTAGATCGCGTGCCGACCTATAAACCGAACAAAACCCGAGGTTTCCGAAACTGTGACGTAGACGGTTGGAACGGTCCGTGTAGTGTTCAAACAAATACACACCTGAAACAGTGAAAACTGAGATGAAACAGTTGAAGACAAATTCTTCAAAAACGCAGTGAGAAACTTATCACAAAATGTAACACCAGATGACACAATTAATCATTTCTCCATACAAGGACAATCAAAATTTTGCAAAACTTTGTTTGAAGAAATTAATTAAAAATGGTAATAGGCACCAGGTCAATCACTGTGTGGCACAAGCTGAACATCCCGGGAAACGTGGGGCACTACAGCTATTCATATATAAACCAGGATTTCCTCCCTTTCAATTCACACCACTTAATATTAAAAAGGATAACACTTTCTTTTCATTATTATCACATTCAGCCAAAACGCTGACAGAAAATTCAGTAGATGTCACACCGTGTACAATAATAACCGACATTGTTCAAATGTTCAAATGTGTGTGAAATCTTCTGGGACTTAACGGCTAAGGTCATCAGTCCCTGTGCTTACACAATACTTAACCTAAATTATCCTAAGGACAAACACACACACCCATGCCCGAGGGAGGTCTCGAACCTCCACCGGGACCAGCCTCACCGTCCATGGCTGCAGCGCCTCAGACCGCGCGGCTAATCCCGCGAGGCAACCGACATTGTTCCATCTCACAGTGCCATACGGTAATATTTTAACCTCTGTACACGTAAATAAGCTTCACGCAAGGTTCTCCGGTATCAAATTCGGAAAATGTGCTGTTTCTGTATAGTACTCGTAAGAGAAACAGTGTCAGTTTCTTCACTGACTTCTGCTTTTCTCCTCCATTTTAGCTGTGATACAGTAAATAATACAGGATGAAGAACAACTGCAGCGACGCAACCTGCGTCAATTTACGAAGCAGTCTTCCAGTGCAGATTTTACATCAGATAAGTTCCTTTCAGAGTGTCCGAATGAAATAGCTACTTCTTGAGCAATTATAAAGAATTGTTCGCTTGATAAAAGACAGGGAACTAGGCACAGGTTACGTTAATACACAGGGATGGAAACAGAAGTAATCTTCTTAATTAAAGACACATATTAATGACTTACCCAGATTTCTAACGGTACCAGCTTTAATTGACAATCTAAAGGTCCTGAGTCATGGGGTTGCACCCATCCACTGTTTACATCTTGAATAAAAGTCATCAATAGCGGAGACCGAAGCCTCTCTGTATAACGAGTCACTCTCGTTCTGCTAATGGCCTTGTCAAAGATGGCGGAGGCGTGGACAGTTTCTGGGTAATTAGTTTCCTCCCAAAAGGCGGAAGACCAGCAACCATCAACGACTTGAGGATGCAGAAGGCAGTGGATACCACCAAATTAAATACACAGAACGGGTGTCCAAAGGACTTGGGGACTGTAACTGAAAAAGTGTCATTATGGTGTCTCGTGGTCAGCGTGACGGAATGTCAATCCTAAGGTCCCGGGTTCGATTCCCGGCTGGGTCGGAGGTTTTCTCCGCTCAGGGACTGGGTGTTGTGTTGTCCTAATCATCACCATTTCATCCCCATCGACGCGCAAGTCGCCGAAGTGGCGTCAAATCGAAAGACCTGCACCAGGCGAACCGTCTACCAGACGGGTGGCCCTAGCCACACGACATTTCATTTCATTTCATGGGCCAAAGATTCTACGTTAGCCTCCATTCGGATTTACAAGAGAGGACTTATAAGGGAGAGGTAACCTGGAACACAAGGTTCAATGACGAAAGAAAGGGTAACATACTACGACTCAGAGCGTGGAATGTCAGAAATTAGGACGTGGTACGGAATTTATATTATCTGAAAAGGGTTGTGTAAAGGTTAGTCTATAAACGGTGAGGGTCAGTGACGTCAAATTGACAGAAGATGTGAATTTATGGTCAGAAAAATACAGGGTAATATCAACAGCAGCAGAGAGTGGTAGAATTGGAGTAGAGTTAGTTCTGAATAGGAAAGTAGGGCAGAGAGGCAGTTACTGCCAACAGTTCAGTGATACGGTTGTGGTCGTGAACATCAACAGCAAATCAGTGCCAACAACAACAATACATGTACTCATGCTCAGGCGACAAGCAAGAAATGTAAAGAGAAAGTGTATGTGGACACCGAACGAGTTATTCATTATGTAAAAAAGTGATTCTTTTCCCAATTATCCTAATTCCCCTTTCTTTCGAATTAGTTTAGCACACAGTCCTCTCAACGACACTATAAATAGTTTAGTGGTTAAACGATCGTTTAAAATTTGATATGTGCCGGAGGTTTACTGTTTTAATTTGTAAAACAGCGAAGGAATTCATTGTTTTGTGATTCATTGCACATGTTCAGTATAGACAAATTACAATGACTTGCAAGGAAAAAAAATTGGACTTCTGATTAGTAATCTTGATATCTTCGGCTCATAACGACATCTGCAAAATTTCATTAATACATAATGCGAACATTGAAGGGTTAAACATGAATAAACACGCACATAATTGTAGGCCGTATGGTTTGCGTTTCTTAAGAATACCGAGGAAACTCTGAAACTTAAGAAGGGCTGATGTTCAAGTTTGTTATTGTAGATGATACACTGTCAGAAAAAATATACCAAGAAGGAGATGTGCGACATACATTAATGTTGGTAGGTGTGTTTCTACACCTGAAAGACGATGTCTATTCAAATGTCACTCCAGTCGCATAAGAATGGCGCCCTTACGAGGATGCAAACCAGGTTTGCTTTAAATAGACGCTCTAATGGACGTGAGCGTTAGTTACCTTTGAAACATGAAGTAGGGATTTGATGTTAGACATAAATGCCTTTAATCGAAGAAGACTCCATTAAAAACATCTCATTCAGTCTGTACGAGGTCGTGTAACACGGTTACAAGAGGCTGGTTGTTCCTTCTAATTTGAGCAGCAGGTGGCATCACGGTTACTTCGAGGACACTTCCGAGCCAGATGTCCTGTAGCGTGCATTCCACTGGCTCCAGACCATCGCCGTTTGGGAGCTCATTGGGAGGCAGGTTGGAGATCTGTTGTGTTTTCCGATGAAAGATAATACTGCGTCGGTGCCAGTGATGGTTAGCAGTAGGCCAGTTTAGGGCCTGCTAACAATGTGTCAACAACTCTTCAACAGGATAACGCTCGCCCACACATCACTGTTGCTACCAAAATACTCGGTAATCGACACATTGCCTTGCCCTGTTGGATCACCAGGTCTGCTCCAGTCGAGCACATATTAGACATCGTCGGATGACAGCTGTAACATTATCCTGAAATAGCATTAACCCTCACTGTACTGACCGGCTCATTGCAAGAGGCACAGAACTCCAGCTCACGAAGTGACATCCGTCACTTGTACAATACAATACATGCACGTTAACATGGTTGCTTTCTGTCAGTTACACCAGTTATTAATGTCCGAGCATTTCACATCGGCAATGCCTCACCTCTCGTGTACATTAACCTACGATCTTGTAGTGTTAGTCACTCAAATATGTTTCCTAGACAAATTTATTCCCTAAATTTAATTACTCTACATTAGTTACTTTTTGGTATTGTCAATTTTTCCGTCAGTGTGCATGTATCTATGGTGTTGGTTTTTTGAAATGGTTTGTGTTCAAACATATTGAGCGCGTATCGTACCAGTCGTTTTTCCACTTATTGAACGAACAGAGAATATTGCCGGGAGTTGTACACACAGTGAAAAGTAGTCTGGCTCCCGCGTTCTATAACTCACTGCATACGAAAGATCGAAACGAACAAGTGGGCAGATGCGAGGGGCAACAGACGTACTATGCTGCGATTAAAATTTCTTTGTGACTGACGTTTCGGCGTGTCGAGTGGTAGGAAGCTGGCGACATCCAACTGTAGTTCTACCACGAGCGCCATGGCTGAAAGGGCTCAAATGGTTAGAAGCATTATGGAACTTAACATCTGAGGTCATCAGTCCCCTAGACTTACAACTACTTAAACCTAAGTAACCTGACGACATCATACGCATCCATGCCCGAGGCAGGATTCGAACCAACGACCGTAGCAGCAGAGTGGTTCCAGACCGAAGCGCCTAGAATCTCTCGGCCGCAGCGGCCCGCTCGAGCACCATGTAATCGCCATGTTGCCTGCTTCATAGGTAAGTGCAGTGGCTTACGCAGCGTGGCTGGCTACATGCAGGCAACACTGCCACTGCAGACTGTCAGTCACATGGTGATTTTAGTCGGAGCATAACCATCACGCGAAAGGAATTCGCGGACAGTCCGTAGAGGACAATGGAGAGAAATGAAACACTGATAATAGTACGAAGGCTTTCACGACCGGATGACATAGCTGCTGGTAAGTCTTTCGGGATGTGAGGTCGTGGTCCGAGAAACTCTTCTGTTCCTGACGTTTCGTCCAGGTTTGCGCTGGACACCTTCAGAGGCACTCCTCCGCTGAGTCCTGCCGACTGACAGGCCGGACGGAATAGAAGAGTTTCTTGGACCACGACCTCACGTCCCGAAATGTTTCCCAGCAGCTAATTGGAACACTGTTCAAACACTGCCTACAAGTAACAATACAATGGAAGCGATGAGGATGACTGTTTTCGATTTGTACAGTGCTAGTATGTGCCGAGGCTTCCACTGACTGCCATATTCTGTGTCACCGTATACTACATTTCTTGATTATCCCCATCAAAATGTTCAGAAGCATATTTCGGAACTTTAATATACTTGACGTCTGTTGAAGTAAATGCATATTTCGAACTGTTAGCATTCGGAACATTTGGAGTCCCGCAAAAGGCTTACATGGTACGCTAAAATTTGGACATCTAGCGAAACTATTATTGGACAGTAACACGCATCTAATTGACGGCTACCAAAGAGATAATAAGTTCCTCTACCTTGTAATTCACACTGATACAAATACAGTCTGTCTGAAATAAGGCGCCGCTGTTTCTATTTGCTACTGAATGCATCAGTTGAAAGTGCTGATTCTAGTGAACGAGTACTTAGCACCCAGGTTCTCCAAAGCAGTGCACCCTCAATAAACCCATTATTCTTTTAGCAACAGTTACAAATAATGGTATACAACTATAAGCATTTAATACGTTGCTCAGACTATACTACGCTATTGACAAGACAGCCAACTGGTACCCCTAGAGTTTACAATCATGAAAAAATCTGTCGTACTTACAACACTGCGCTGGATCATTAACTCTCAAGAATAGTCTTTTATGCTTGAAGAAGAACGGTTCGAATTGGCTTCTGGACAAAAAGATTTCGGCACCTCCCTTAAACCAGCGAATTGAATGAAAAGATCTTCCAATGAGACGAATACTGTAACCTCCCCACAAAATAATTTCCTTAATAAGAAATATAATTATTTATAGCATTCAGCGTAACCTCCCACAGATAAATTCCGTAATCTACCAATAATACAATGCGACTAATCTCTCAATAAAATTGCGACTCACTTATAACCTTTTAATAATTGACTGTGAATTTAACCTGGTAAATTTTGGACGTCAGCAGGGCTGCGTCATGGCCCTGATACATCATTCTGAATAAATTGAAAAATCTTACCTTAATTAGGTCGCCGGATAACGCGTACATATCTGCTCCAATAAGAAATTTTTCTGGCGCAGCTAAGTGCAATGCTGGCCGATAGATTTGTCTTATATAAAAGGATAGAACTGATTTTTATTTTCAATAATCGGTATGATCAAGGATCGGAGAAATTAGTAATTTCTTTCAATTGAAATGAATGATTGTCAAAAGTTACTTTTTATGAGAAAGATTCTTACTAAGCGATTTTTTAAAAACATTTACGTGGGACTTGATATAACAATACTACATATGCGCGAGGCTGCTTTTACCTTATACTACAACGCTCAGGCTCCGCCATCGCTGCACACGACCGGCCCAGCCAACACGATACACCAGACTGCTAGCAACTACTTAACTGCTACTGCCACACAGTTCCTATAGCAGTCAACACTGCTCTTTGGTCTCAGATTCTCTTACAGCTTACATATCGCAGGCAGCACGTGAGCAATCCATCGAAATTACATCAGCTCGAGTGCGCTAGCAATAAATTCTTTAATCATGGACCTCTTACAATACTAGCCGTACATTTAGAAATGTTTTTCGCTCTTCCGCTCTAAGATAAATAATTTCACCGAACACTTCTTCACCATACTAATTATTTCTGTTTCCATTTAAGCATGACGAGATATTTCTATATATCTTGAAATTCATTCCCTTATTCTCTCTGAGAAATTTAATCCTACTGTCAATTAAGATTCTATGTGTTGCTTGACATTTCCGTTCGGGACATAGCTACGTAAACAGCTGTATACGTATACGTGACTGTAAACTGGCATGTATTGTTAAATGATTTCAGACACCAACACAGTTTCACTAAGTGCAACTCCAGCTGAAAATCATCAACTTTGACTGCTTCCTAAAACAACTGCAGGAGATACCTTTTTCCCTGTAAGTGTTCTGGATCGATTGGGACAGTAGAGAAAGTAAGTAAAGAAAATGAAATTTTATGTACATAATGGAGATACTTCATCTCAATCATATTCTCGCATAGAATACATAATTCCTGCAGCGTTGGAGCTGACGCTCCTTCAAAGATAAGGGCATATTCACTTTTTTATCCCTACATATAATCCATGACAGTATTTTGACGTTAACTCTCAATCTCCTTCATGCTTCCAATAAAATTCTGTGGCAACGTTATTATTCCATGTAAAATGTCTGTTTATTTCACTAAAGTGCCTTTTGCTCGAGCTTCCGCAGAGCAATCTGCTAGTATAACAAGTACTCTGCATAATCTGGGCTTATACAGAAAGCTCGACAGCATAGCGGCAGAGCAAAGAGAATGCTATATTCGTCTTCTCCGTGTAATATTCTCTCTGTCAGCGTGGTTCTGTAGGCCTGAAACGTACTCAGAATTTCACTTTCCGGCCGAACGAAACGTGTAAGAAACCAACTTTCAGCTTAGCAAAGCTAGCAGGTTTAACCTAATCTCCATCGAAAAGATGTGACATACGTATAGTAGATTATCAAACCAACGTATCACTCTGAAAAATACAGATGATTTTTAAATATTCTCTCACACACTGCACATATTACTTTATCGCAACTAGAACTTATTGTCAGAGTCAAGAAATGGAAAAAACATACGGATACCGATTTTGTGAAACAAAGAAAATATTGCAATTGCTTCTTTTCATATAAGTAAAAGTTGTGAACAGCACTGCTAGATGATATTATTTTGGGATATTTGAAATCAACCGTTCTTGTAGTGATCCAAATTTTCTTAAGTTTCTATTGTAGTATATACACATATATGTTGCAGCAAAACATTTTTTAAGTAGAAAATCGAGTTTATATTTGTATCTTAAATATCTGAGGAAGACACCTTCTCGATATTTATTGTTAATAATAGAAGTGTGAGGCCTTCGTATTTCTTCTCCGAACCTCGGTAATCTCAATTTTTGTAACTTGCAGTTCGTTTTCAGTAATAAAGTTACTCTCAATGTTTCCTCTTTTCTTCGGTATCACAGTATGAAACCCTGCATTCTCTCACTATGAAGTTTGTTTTCTTTCATTCATGCCCTGTAAGTCTCTTGGAGCAGTCAGCTCGGTGATATAACGATGGCGCACTATCGTTTTTCCAATTTCAACATTTCACGTGAAACGTGCAGTCTACTTTCTTAAAGAAGTCCAATTGTATTATTATTATGCAAACAACCAACAATAATACAGTTTTGTGCCACCAGACTCGCTTCTTTCTAACGACTCCTTCTGAGCTTCATACTATCTGTTATCCCCAAACTCGCATGGGAAAATAAATAATCTGTTACACAATCATTTTATGTCTAAGAAAAGAGTGAAGGATCCAATTACTCCTGTCAAGTTCTGTAACTGCACATGGCGAAAAATCTTTGAACACCGTCCTCTGGGTGGTTGCACGGCTCACCAAAACAAACATTTTCTCTGTCGTCATTACCTACGAGCACTTTATAATCTCGTAGCAGTTCCGTAAAACATGGATGCAGACGAATGAAAGAAACCTCGTTCTCGAGCAACTGTTGATCCATTTCACTTAAAGCGTGTGCATCTGAAACCAAACCATTACTCAGTCAGAGAATAATTTTCGCCTCGATACCTGCAACAGTGTCAAATGCATCCTACATTTCCATCCACTGTGCTGTTTACATTCTTGGAGGGCTCTTCAGCACCTACAAATCGCATGTTTCGAGTGAGGTTAATCAACATGCCACATTTACTCGCGCTCTTGTGTGGGCAGGTGTTGATGGCGATTGTTCAATTGGGATATATCATATACCTGGGCCATTAAATGATAGGAATTATTACAATTTCCCCGCCGAAGTTGCTGGATGTGCGTCGAGTCCCAAACCGACAGTTCCCAGACAAGTGGACTGGCAGTGATGGTCCTGTATCATGGCCTACTCGATTCCCCGATTGGATCCCTCTGGAAATTTTTCTGTGGCGAGAGACGTGGAACCCTGTTGTATCAGAAGAGATCTGATTGCTCAGTTAGTAGCAGCAGAAGCAGTAGAAGTTAAAGACACTGCCACAGACTTTGAGCACCTTAGGCAGTATATGACCCACCGGTAGAACCTCCGTTTATAAAGCAAAGGAAACAATTATGAAACTGTACTGTAGTTAGAGTAATTGCGTTGTAATAACGTTATTGTCTCTTGGTGATGAAGAATTAAATTTATTTGTGATATTGTTTGTCCTCGCAGCAGAACACATTAGAAAAAGTGTTTTCATTGTCCGACGCAAACTCTTAGAATTTGTTAGTTTAATCAATTCTCATGTAGGGAAAACTTCCTCTCCCAGTTTCATCTCACGGGAAAGCAGGGTATTAGGTAAAATGCTTTCTTCGATGTCCCGTGCCACTTCCCTGAGTTTGTCGCTTTACATTATTTTCACCTTACACGTCTTTCTTGTTGCTTGCAATTTGGTGTGTACTTTTTTCTATGACATTTACTCTCATAAATATATGATTTACTGAACTAATTTCTAAAAACCAATATGGTTCTATAACGAGACACGCCTTTTAACAAAACTACTCCATGTTCCATTCACAATGACTACATAATTGTGTTCTTGCACGTAGACTGTTCCAACTCCTGACTGAAGTGAGTGAAATGATGTTGATTGGCGCATCCACGTACTACAACAAACAATGTCTGCGCAATTCTGTGGGCCTCTGTAGCAAAACATTTAATTCAAAGCGGAAAATCAGTTTATTTCTGTATCTTAAATATATGTGGAAGAGACTTTTTCGACCCTTTGTTGTTAAAATAATAGAACTGTTAATTCTTTCTTTGTGTGCTGCGAGCTACAGTAATGTGAAGTTGTATCACTACTGTAACTTGGTTTTAATATTTTAGTTGCCCTTTTCTTTGGCTCACAATAGTCTCGGGAAGATAGGTAGAAACCGGTATACTGTCTTCTCATCTTTGCACCCATGTAAAATACCATTATAATTTTTGTAATATGTACATAATTCAGCTTCCCCCATCTTATCGAAATTTCTTTTCCCTAGTATCCTGCTAATGTCATCTTTTGGTACAGTTGCGTATTTCTGCTTAAATATTATCTACCTTTTTTCTATCTCTCATTTCCTTCACGAATTTCGTATGAATGATACCATCTGTATTTTCTCCTGTTGGTGGGTCTTATCCACTTTCTGATAAATGAGAAAATTCATTAGCTACATGATTGTCAGATCCTAGTAGATAGATCCATAGTTATATCACAATGTCATAATCGAACTGCTGTAAGAACAGACCCCCCCATCTTATCAAATGCCCAATTTGAGAACCTACAGTCAAAGCTTTGTGATCAGTGTGGTTTATGACTATGTGTCATGACATCAGAGATGTGTAGATCCAAATAATATGGGCAATGATTCTCTTTAAGACACTGTTTACTTCTTTTCGTACTTAGTTAAAGTTCCTTTTACAAAGGCTGCTATTTTACGTGCCTTTTTTCCAGTTTCATCTATTTCTTGGAAGACCTCCACTCTAATCCAACAAAGAGAGCTACTTTGTGCACTTATATGAAATGACTGAGAAGTATATGGATGTTGTAATGACTTGTTCACCAGAAGTTCCCCATTTAATTAATTAAGGGGTGACTGGAGAGCTTTAGTTTGTATAAACTCATTGTGCTGTTGAAATTAATGTTTCAAATTAGGTGTACAGAAAGACTGACTTTTACACATTTTCTATACAACCGCAATGCCAGGAAAGCCTTTGATCACATTCTCATTTTGGGAAGAGGACAATTCTTTATAAGTTCTTCCTTTCTACAATTCTTTACTATATGTCACCATTCTATGGCCTAGATACTGTATTTCTTGAACCATAAATTCTTATGTCTTTAATTTTAAGGTTATACAATAGCTTTTCAAGGTAAAAATAATTTTATCCACTAATTCTCAACGTTGAGTCCAGCTTGTTGTGGCTGTTAATATCTACATACATCATAACTCTCAAACTGAATCCTTTGTCCAAAGGTGTCTGGAGTGCAAGTGAATACAGGTACAGAAATGTTTAAAATAAAGCATGTAACATTGTGTTGATAATAGTAAAATTTACCAGCAAATAATAAGTCTGTAAACTTCCTATATTCCAGAGTTAGTGACGCATACCAGTAACCTGCGGTTAAAAGTAGACTAGTCGTGCATTTTATAGAATAGTTTGCAGCACTTCATCTTGACACTTGGTACATCACTTTCACTCTTTACTATTTTATTTAAGGTGTGAGTGTCAATGATTACTCTTGCTCCAACGTACTTTTACTTAACTAAGAACTACGGGTGGTCGAGTGGACCCATAACTCTTCTCCTCTACCATTTCGCCTATTTCCTTAGGAAGTGCATCCCTTTCTTCGTAATGTTGGATAAGTGACCATGATAAACCCTTATCAAATGTCACTTCTAAATGACTTTCATTTTTGTGCATCCAGCTAGCCTGTGGTCTGTGGTTAGCGACTGTGATTAGTAATTAGAACATCCTTGGTTCCTGGTTCGATTCCTACTACCGTTTAAATGATGAATAAAAATCAGCATTGGCGGCCGAAACGTCAGGCACAAGAAGGCACTCTCATTCTGCCAACGACCTTGTCATAGAGGACAGAAGTGTAGACACAAGTTCAGGAAGAACTAGCAATGATCAACGGCATGAGGATGCGCAAGGCAATGGAAACCACTGCATTAAAGATACATTAATGTGTATTCACAGAACATGTGGGCTGTAATTGAAAAAGTGTCATGAAGTATTCTCCAATGACAAAACATTTTGGAATTGTCCCCCATTCAGGTCCCTGGGACAAGACTGCTAAGAGAGAGATGACCATGACAAAACGATTGAATAACCAACGAAAGGATTGTTCTGTGGGTCGGGGCATGGAATGTTAGAAGGTTGAGCTTGATAGTAAAGGCAGAAAATGTGAAAATCAGAACTGCAAAGGCTCAATATAGGTTTGGAGGGGTTAATGAAGCGAAATGGAAAGAACACGAGAATTTTTGGTCGCTGGGAATGAAATACATAGGAAGTGCAGGGAAGCTAAGAGGAAACGGCTGTATGAAAAATCTGAAGAAACAGAAAAGGGAATGACTGTCGGAAGGACTGACGCAGCATCTAGAAATTTTAAAGGACTCTTGGTGAAATTAAAAGCAAGTGAGGTAATATTAAGAGTGCAACGAGGATTACATTGTTAGAGGAGATAGCAGATAGATGGAAACAGTCCATTGAAGGCCTCTTTGAGGGAGAAGATTTGTCTGGTTTCATAGAAGAAGAAACATGAGCAGATTTAGAAGAGATAGGGGATCCAGTATTAGAATCAGAATTTTAAAGAGCTTTGGAAGACTTCGATCGTACAAGGTGGAAGGTATAGAAAACATGCCATCAGATTTTTTAAATCATTGCGGGAAGTGGCAAACGACTATTCACGCTGGTGTGTAGAATGTAAGACTCTGGCGAGATACTATCTGATTTCCGGAGATACATCAGACACACAATTCTGAGAAATGCAGGAGCCTACAAGCCCGAGAATTGTAGCACAATCAGTTTAATAGCTCATCTGTCCAAGTTGCTGAGAAGATTAATATACAATAGAATTGCAACGATAACTGAGGATATGTTGGACGACGATCAATTTGGATTTAAGATATGTAAAGGAACCAGAGAGACGTTGCGACTTACAATGGAAGCAAGACTAAAGAAAACTCAAGACAAATTAACACAATTTGTCGATCTGGAAAAAGCGTATGACAGTGTCAAATGGCACAAGATGTTCGAAATTCTGAGGAAAATACGGGTATTCTCTAGAGGGAGACAAGTAATATACGACATGTACAAGGATCAAGAGGGGAGAAAAGAGTGGAAGACCAAGAAGAAAGTGGTCAGATTACAAAGGGTGTAAAGTAGGAATATAGACTTCCCCCCCCTACTGTGCAGCCTATACATCGAAGTAACAATGATGGAAATGAAGGAAAAGTGCAGGAGTGGAATTAAAACTCAAGGTGGAAGGATATCAGTGATACGATAAGATGATGGCATTGCTGTACTCAGTGAATGAGAAGAAGAATTATATGGTACGCCGAATGGAATGAACGCAGTAATGTGTAAAAAATATGGATGTAGAGTAAACAGAAAGAAGACGAAAGTAATGAGAAATAGCAGAAATGAAGAAAGCGAAAACTTAACATCAGGGCTGGCGGTCACGAAGGACATGAAGTTGAAGAATTCTGCTACCTATTCAGCAAAATAACCAATGGCGGCGGGAGCAAGGAGGGCATGAAAAGTTGACTAGCACGGGCAAAAAGTGAGGTCCTTTCCTAGAGAAGTCTGCTGGTATCACACATAGGATTTAATTTGAGGGAGAAATTTATGAGAATGTATGTCTGGAGCAAAGAATTGTATTATGGTAGTGAAACATGGGCTGTGGGAAAACCGGAACAGAAGAGAATAGAAGCATCTGAAATTTGGTAATACAAAAAAAAATGTTGGAAAGATGGTGGACTGATTAGGTAAGGAATGAGGAGGTACTCTAGAGAATGATTGAGGGAAGTAATACACTGATAAGAAGAAGGGGTAGAATGGTAAGACAGCGGGAAGACGGAAAGGAATAACTCCCATGTTACTAGGTGGATCTCCAGAGGGTAAAAGCTGTAGAAGAAGACAGAGAATGGAATACATCCATCAAATAATTGATGAAGTACCTTGCAAGCGCTGCTCCGTGGAGAAGAGAGGAATTCGTGATGGGACGCGTCAAACCAGTCAGAGTACTGATGATTCAAAACATAAATATGTAAATAAAGTAAATAAAACTATGTACTAAGTCCAGTTTACCTCAAACACTTTTCCTTTCCAGTTCATCGTATTTTTCACTTCTTTTATCTCTTGATAGGTCTTGTATTATATTCACTATGTTTTTCAGTACATTCTTTCACGAATGTTTTCCTTTATATTTTCATGTAATAGAACTCCAAGCCATTCGCAGCAGTGGCGGATTTAAAAATTTTGCAGCCCTAGGCACACAATATTATACGCGCCACTCTAAAACACATTTTAAATAATATTACACGATCACTTCACAATTGTCTTTTGGGTGCGAGCACAGTGAGCTGCTTCCGTACTCTGCTATTCATTGTTCTGAAGGACGGGTCATCGCTCTAGTCACGGTCAATCAAAATGTAATTTGGTTCCTGAACTGTACTTGGTATAAGGTAACAGACAAAACAACCTTAAAACTGCGTTGCGTTAACACATTTTCTGTCGAAAGACGACAGAAACGCACACAGGGGAAACAACTTTTCTTTTATGGCCTAAAACTTCACCAGAGCGTGTAGGAGACAACGGACTTTTGTTATACATTCACTTTTAATATGTTCTTTCCCACGAAACCGTTGACAAAATTAAATTAAAATGTCGTCTTTAGATCTAATAACTTGAATTTATGTATAGCAGATAAAGAAGCACGCTCGGTATTAGTACGGGAATCTATAGGAGAGCGTAACAAATGAAAATGGAATAGAGATTTCGGTGCACGATCTACAAAATAATTACAGAACTGGATTTGCTATTACCTAATTTTTCAGACCAATGTGTAAAAATGAAACTGTTTTACAATATAATAGTTAACGTATAAAGCATTAGGGTCTGCATATCTATATCCTGCGTAATAAGTGTAAACAATACTTTAAATCTATGTAAGGACTGAACAGTTTTGTACTGCAGCTACTGCTCTCGCCATAGCTCTTTCTAACGCTATTAGCAAAGTTTTTACGTATTTATCGACAGAACTGAACTACGCTATTTACACTCCTGGAAATGGAAAAAAGAACACATTGACACCGGTGTGTCAGACCCACCATACTTGCTCCGGACACTGCGAGAGGGCTGTACAAGCAATGATCACACGCACGGCATAGCGGGCACACCAGGAAACGCGGTGTTAGCCGTCGAATGGCGCTAGCTGCGCAGCATTTGTACACCGCCGCCGTCAGTGTCAGCCAGTTTGCCGTGGCATACGGACCTCAATCGCAGTCTTTAACACTGGTAGCATGCCACGACAGCGTGGATGTGAACCGTATGTGTAGCTGACGGACTTTGAGAGAGGGCATATAGTGGGCATGCGGGAGGCCGGGTGGACGTACAGCCGAATTGCTCAACACGTGGGGCGTGAGGTCTCCACAGTACATCGATGTTGTCGCCAGTGGTCGGCGGAAGGTGCACGTGCCCGTCGACCTGGGACCGGACCGCAGCGACGCACGGATGCACGCCAAGACCGTAGGATCCTATGCAGTACCGTAGGGGACCGCACCACCACTTCTCAGCAAATTAGGGACACTGTTGCTCCTGGGGTATCGGCGAGGACCATTCGCAACCGTCTCCATGAAGCTGGGCTACGGTCCCGCACACCGTTAGGCCGTCTTCCGCTCACGCCCCAACATCGTGCAGCCCGCCTCCAGTGGTGTCGCGACAGGCGTGAATGGAGGGACGAATGGAGACGTGTCGTCTTCAGCGATGAGAGTCGCTTCTGCCTTGGTGCCAATGATGGTCGTATGCGTGTTTGGCGCCGTGCACGTGAGCGCCACAATCAGGACTGCATACGACCGAGGCACACAGGGCCAACACCCGGCATCATGGTGTGGGGAGCGATCTCCTACACTGGCCGTACACCTCTGGTGGTCGTCGAGGGGACACTGAATAGTGCACGGTACATCCAAACCGTCATCGAACCCATCGTTCTACCATTCCCAGACGGGCAAGGTAACTTACTGTTCCAACAGGACAATGCACGTCCGCATGTATCCCGTGCCACCCAATGTGCTCTAGAGGGTGTAAGTCAACTACCCTGGCCAGCAAGATCTCCGGATCTGTCCCCCATTGAGCATGTTTGGGTCTGGATGAAGCGTCTTCTCACGCGGTCTGCACGTCCAGCACGAACGCTGGTCCAACTGAGGCGCCAGGTGGAAATGGCATGGCAAGCCGTTCCACAGGACTACATCCAGCATCTCTACGATCGTCTCCATGGATGAATAGCAGCCTGCATTGCTGCGAAAGGTATACACTGTATTAGTGCCGACATTGTGCATGCTATGTTGCCTGTGTCTATGTGCCTGTGGTTCTGTCAGTGTGATCATGTGATGTATCTGACCCCAGGAATGTGTCAATAATGTTTCGCCTTCCTGGGACAATGAATTCACGGTGTTCTTATATCAATTTCCAGGAGTGTATTAACACTTTTTCATCTGAGCGTGCTCTCCGAAAACGTGTATTTCAGCGATAACTATACTTTCCTTCAGACTCCAAGAATATGCATCAGTTGTAGTATACTACAGTATCAGTATGACTCGACTGCACAGTGCCGAGCGGCCTGGGTCGGCCGGCTGTTGTTTAGTATTGTCGGGCGCCTTCTGCCATGTCGGCACATAAAAGAGGTTTAGTTCAGCGTTCTGCCACCGGCAATTGTAAAATAAACAGGTAATATGTAGTTTTTAAATCCAATGAATGTGCCCTAAGTTATAATAAAAATCACTTTATAATGTTAAATTTTTTATACTAATATGAATAAATAAACAAACTCACCAGTCAGCAAATTTTGCGTCTGATTTTGACGGCAGAAAACTCGTTGATAATATCTTCATAGTTCAGACGGTTGTTAGTTATGAGGTCGACTTCGATGAGAAGAATGGACAAGGTGTTCAAAGTCTCCTCAGACAAAGTAGAATGTAGGTACGATTGCAGCCTATTATGAGCAGAAAACGAGCGTTCTGCCGAACAATTGGTAAATGCCATACATAGAAATATTGTAAGAGCGATGTCAACATTCGGAAACAATAGCTGTAGACTCTCTTTTCGAAAAATTTACTCATTTGGACTAGTATATCTCTAGTCTCAGAAGGTTTAAGAAGATCCGTGAAATATACACAGTCACTATGGAAGGAAGGCTCTAATTTTGTGTCATATGACGCTCTGAGTTTCTCTGCACATTCAGCAATATCGTCAGGTGAACTGTTCTGAAGGTTACTGAAAACTGTGAAGGATTCAACAGTGTTCTATAGCAGTTCTTCCTCTTCACTAATTAGGGACACAATTTGTCTAGTAGTGGGAGAAACGTTTCGACTTTAAATTTTTCCCTTCCAGTCAGAAAAACTTCTTCAGAGTCCGCTTCTTTGTCAACATGAAGTTTGCGTTCTCATGATCTTTTATAGGTGTATTCATAGTCTATATCAGTCACAATATCCATGGAATTACTTTCATAAGAGTCGAACATGCCACGAATAGTTGCAATAAATCCTACAAGTGATTTATATAAGTCATGCACTATTTTAGTATCAATATTTACACTTTGCAATTTCAGATTTACACTATTAAATCTCTGGAGTGTGTTCTTCCAAACTGTCATCATGAATACTGTTTCTAGTCTACTGAGCTGACTCAATAAAGCTGAAGCCTGATTTCGCACAAGTGGTTCTTCAAACATATTATTAGCAACAAGTGTGAGGGCACTGATAACGCCCTCCCAGTTTACATGTAGACTTACAGTCGCTTCCTCTCTTGCTGCCCAACGTGTTTTTGATAAACTTTTTACCGTTTTGTTTCCTGTTTTCATGAAAGAAAGTAGTTTATCCCAGCGTTGTGTAGAAGTAGAGAAAAAACTATAAAGGTTTTGAAAAATGAACATGGTTCCCGACAACAGCTTGCAGCACTAGTGACGACTAAATTCAAAGAATGTGCTGCACAAGGCACATAATGAGCTTTCGGATTTCGTTCTTTAATGCATGCTTGCAAACCAATGTAGATTCCCGACATATTGCTTGAGTTGTCGTATAACTGCCATCTATAGTCAGTAATATCAATGGAATTTGTAGACTAGACTTTTAGTACAGCCTTAGCTAATTTATCGGACTTGTGTCCCGGGTTTGATAAAAATGTGAAATGGCCGCAGAATAATCTGTTACTATAGAGAAATATCTGTCCTGTTTCATTTCACTTGTGATAATTCTTTTTATTCGTCCAGAAAGAAGCTCTATTGTTTCATCACAGATTTTTGAAGAAAGATAACTTGTATGTCCCTGTCCTGGGTTTCCATATCGTTCAGTGTGCTCTGCGAGAAAAGTATCAAACTCGACTCTAGGTTCAAGAGACATAATAAATTGACCATTATGTATTAAATGGAATCTTCCAACGTGTCCAAGTAGGGGAAGTCCACGACTTGCTACATTCTTCACTACTGCAAACACCTTTTTCAACACACTGTAGAAGCACAATTTTTTCTGTGTTAACAAATGACTATTCTTGACACTATCGTCCAAATTTTTTTTTAAAATAATAATTTTGCAATTTCTTGTAGTGAGGTGTGCTGGATCGCCTCTTATCCCACTTACTCTTATAACATTTTAGCGGTTTCTGTGGGCATAGAAGACAGACTACAAAGTTGAATTAGTCTTGTTGGCAGCTGATGTCGTGTGTGTTGTGATGTGTGAGAACACGGCTCTTCAAAAATGTTCAAATGTGTGTGAAATCTTATGAGACTTAATTGGTAAGGTCATCAGTCCCTAAGCTTACACACTACTTAACTTTGATTATCCTAAAGACAAATACACACACACCGATGCCCAAGGGAGGACTCGAACCTCCGCCGGGACCAGCCACTGTTGTTACGTCTATACCCAAAGGCACCTTTTGTTCCAACAAAACATAAAACTGACGTCTCCTCGAAGAAAAATAGCTTAGTTAAGAAGTTTAATATAAAATTTTCAGTGCCACGTACTATATTCGATAACACAGAGTGGGAACTTTATGTCATCAGGTAAAGCACGATAAATGAGGCAAAGGAAAGTTGTTTTCTTCTTGTTTTTTTCGCCAAAAATGTAACTAATTAAATAAACAAATTAAGTTTTTAAATTGTCGTGAAGCATATTTTACACATTATTAGATATTCTCCATCTGTTCTTTGCGTGTAAACATGTGTTTAAAAATGTAAAACATTTCCAATATCAATATGTTATGTTAAACGGATGTCATTAAAGCATAGCGCAGATATTGAAGAACACAGAGTTTTTACATTAATTACAGTAATGGAGGGCTGACATACTAAGGCCCACACATGTCACAGTATTTTAAGAAACCGATGGTTAGTTTATCACAGCTTTTCAGAGGTTGCGGTATTTTCACGGGGGAAAATGTGGTAGGGTTAAGTAGAAGCCGACAACATTCTCGGAATAATAACGTTTCAAACATTGTATTGTAGATTGTGGTCTTGGCAGCTTACTTCAATATATTTTGAACAATCATGAAGATGATACTAGACAGAAACCCAATGTTAAATTTCCATTCAGTCACCAAGAAAACTATGGATATTTCCAAGCTTGTATGGTCGAATTTTGATCTTAGGGCGTATTTCAACTAGCAATTTGTTTGACAACATGAAAAAAATTTTGTCGTTCGTAAGCGCAGTTATTTTAGAACGTAAAAGGTTAAAACGAATATAGAGCAAAAAAAGCCGGTCCCCTTAAGGTGCCGCCCCTAGGCTCGTGCCAAGTGGGCCTATATGTAAATCGTCTAAATCCGCCACTGATTCCCAGTTCTGTTATTCTCCGTCAAGTTGACTACCCGTAGTGAGGTATGCTGTACTTTATATTGTTCATTCACCTCCTGAAGTTTAACTGAAAACCTAGTGCTACATTGCTCCTAATAACTTGTTGTTGAGGTCAGTAATCAAATATTGTTCTATAAGGCGATCAATTCCTAAAATCATATCTATTCACTTCTATGGATTCAGTAGAAATTCATGTCCAAATGCATTTCTTTAATTAGAAACTTGACCAATACTTCAGACTTATATATATTTTTTCTTTACTTCCACCATTATATTATCCAACACTGACATGATAACAGTATTACATTAGGTCTTAATTTATTTAATTAATGACAAGTGTAAAGAACTTATATGATAGCCTGCGTCCTGTGATTTGTGTAGTGGTAAACCATAAACTGTAACTGTACAATGGTCCATTTAACTACCTCTTTATGAACATATTAAACACTGTCTGACAATAAGATCATCCCAAGAAATGTTCCTCACAGCTAAGACGACTTTTATATCCCGAAATCCTTTCTGCTATCCAACTGCGCTATCTTTTCCAGGCTTCATTGAGTGCTGTATTTGCGCTTTTTTATTTGGAAGTCCTTTACAATGTGTGATAACAGTGTCTATTTCATCATTCGATGCTCTCTGTTTGCATATTCATTTACAGTGTTCTCTTTATTTTGATAATTATCATTATTAGTCTGTTTATTTAGTAGCGAATCTGTTGTTTGAGATACAGCAGGGGTAGCCAACATTTCAGCTCATGTTTCGTACCTGGACCCGTTTCCCAAAGCGCTCAGCCTCGCACAAGCTTACCCCACCACCAGACTGCCCCGCCTGAGCGCAAGGAGGTAGAAGAGGGAAAAACTGTTACTGCGTCGAATTTAAGTGGTAGTACACTCGTACGGAATATAACTTCGTTTATTTTCTCAATATTACAGATAACAAACAAAACAAGTTTCTAATATTAATTCTTTTGGTCCCTGAAGACATAGTATAACTTTTATCCGGTACAAACTGTCGGCCTACAGACAGACGCAAACAATTTGACGGAGTTTCGGTTTCAACTTGCAACGTAATAGTGACTTACTTGGTTTTATAGTGGAGAAAATATCCTTCACACAATTACGTCGACCAAAATATCGTATCGCTTTAGCAACCTGATAATGAATACCTGGGTAATCTAGTTGAGAAAAGAAACGTAGACGTCCTTGACAGTTTTACAGTAAAAATATTTGTAATTCTAGCTAGAGTTACCTTTCAAGTCAGTTACATCTGAACATGCACAGGGGCTCATTCAACTGAAACGACATACGGTATAGAAAAGAGCTCGGAAACATATAAGCATGAGTGTTTCCCCAACACCTTCATAATACTGCCGTAACTCTATCTTCGATCATTTTTATTGAAAATGGAATAACGTTTGCGAATTTAAAAATTTTACTATTCGTACTGCCAATTTCCCCGGGTGCTCCTTACTGGTAAATTTAGCACAAAATGCTTCTTCATCTACAGAACAAATATCTATCTATCGTTGTCTGTCTCTCGTTGTAATTTTTACTGTTTCGTCCTCTAAAAGCTTAAATTCTTTCTGCGTGATACTATAATGCCGTTTCATAGCAAATAAGCAGAGTCTGTCGCTTATACGAATTCCGCATTTTCACCCCTCTCTTCTACCATTCCCATTCGTTTTAATGGATTGTGATGACAGACCACTCTTTTTGTACAAAAAGCCACTGTACCATGGAACGTCCTTCATACCATGAACATATACCCAAGGGAAAGTTGCGATGACACGACGATTTTGTCGAACTTAGAGAGTAGTGCCAGCGGCAAAATGCCGCGTCGCAGTGCAAAATAAAATATCGCGCTGTTCCGGGCACTTCCGAGAAGGACCGAGCAAGGACTGATACGGAGTGCCTCGGCGCGCACACGGCTAACACAGGCTGCACGCCGGCGGTCTGGCACCCCGTAGCCGGCGGTGAGATACAGTACTACTGGGTACGTCTGTCCCTTCAATTGCCTCTTCATTTGCTTCATTAACAAGGGTCAGACATTTCTACTTCAGCTTTTAGTTTCTATCCGCATTTCCCTTTATCTCTTTTCTTCTCCCTATATTTCTCAGTTTTCCTGCTCCTATTATTTTACTTGCATTCTTTTTTCTGGCCAAGTCCTAAAATTCCAAGTACCTTACCCATTACCAAGCCGAACATTGTCTTTCTTTAATTTTTGTGGACGCCCCTTAAGCATCTTCTTTCCTTAATATATGATTCCACATATCGCTACCAAGTACTTCGTGAAAGCACTTCTATTGTTTTAGGGCTGAAACTGATATTGCACTCAGAAAACAGTATTTCTCTTTTTCCTGTGACACTAAACCCATGTCTGCAGCTGGTGGTCTCGCGGTCGCGGTCGCGGTCGCGTTCTCACTTCCCGAGCACAGCGTCCGGGGTTTGATTCCCGACGGAGTCAGGGATTTTCACCTGTGTCGAAATGACTGGGTGTTTGTGTTGTCCTCATCACTTCATCATCGTTCCTGAAAGTGGCGAGATTGGACTAAGCGAAGGTTGGGAATTTGTACGGGCGCTGATACCCGCGCAGTTGAGCGTTCAACAACCCAAAATATCAAAACATCATCACTAAATCCATTTGGTGCCCAGAACCATCTACCCAGTCTCTTCTGTCTCTCATTACAATGTCCTGAAACTGTCCTCACTCGTTTATTTCATTGCTATTTCCTCATTGTTACTTCTGTTCTGATGATGGTGCGACTCTCACGTCAATCGTCGCCTTAGGGCCTTTTAAAAAAAGATTTTCTTTTGATTGCTGCCAACAAATAGTTCCCAGACAATCTATGATACATATCGCCTACCACACAAAAATTCTAGTTTGCAAAATTAATTTGTACAACCATTTCATGGAATCTTTACCTTCAATCACATAATTATTGCCACTAAAAATTCTTTCCCTGGGATATCCTACTTCTTAAAAATTAATGTTCCTTCCGAAACAGTTGTTTAAATTTCTGGAAAAATATACCTTCAATTTGTATACTGAACCTCCACTTCTCGACAATAAGCACGAGAGCATCAATCACAATACAAGTATTTCTGAATCCTTTACACCTTCAGATATGAGTGAGCCGTGGCTGGCTCATGCTATGCGCTGTATTAAACCTTCGTTGCGATTCTGTGTTTAGTCTCCCGCGGTTATCGCTATTATGTCCGCCCCCGTCAGCGTGACGGACTGCCGTCCTAAGGGGCCCAGGTTCGATTCCTGGGTGGGTCGGGGATTTTCTCCGCTCAGGGACTGGGTGTTGTGTTGTCTTAATCATTATTTCATTCCCATCTGGTGCGCACGTAGCCCAGTGTGGTCTCGAATGTAATAAGACCTGCACCTGGGCGGCCGAACCTGCCCTGTACTGGGCCTCCCGGCCAATGACGCCAAACGCTCATTTCATTTCATCGCGATTATGCTGGTATCCTCTCCTTCCATGGGTGGCAGCAGCGGCGTGTATCGACGGCACCTTTTACTATCTTTGACCTGGTGCTTATAGTTTCCCGCTGGGCGGTGTCGGTAGGCGTGGAGCAGCGAGGATTTCTCCGCGGGACGTAGTTTGGCCGTGGCCGCTGTCTGTCTCTAAGCGGTGTTGGAGTGTGTGGGGCTGTTCCCATTGCTACGAGGTCCGTGGCTCACCGACCCTGGGCACGAAAGTTGAGTTTGCTTTAATCTACCAGCGAGTCAAGACTGTTCACATTGAGTCGTTTGGGGTTCATTGTCGGCGTTTGGAATTTTCCCGCGAGCCACAACGTGGTTTTCAAGTTGGAATATTCTAGCCACCCTCCGGTGGAGTTTCACTGTACTTGGTTATTTGAATTGAAGTGTACCAGGGGATTCTTCTGCCTTGTGGCCGCTAAAGTTACGGTTACCTGCCCTGGCCATTGAAGTAAATTTCAGGCAGTGTAGTTTCCTCATCGTGTTGCTGTTGGCCAGCAGGGTGTGTAGTTTGACAGCTCCACATATTATTGGTTGTGTGCGCCAACATCTTCTAAGTGGTTCTGTTAAACTCCCTGTTGTGTCCCGATTTCTCGGTGGGTCCGTTGACTGTCGGTCGGATGGTTTGTCGTCGGATCGTCAATGGTTGGCCCAACTGCCTATCTCACCTAAACGGGCGTTAGTGTTTGAATTCCAGGCCGATCCTCGAAAATCTGAGCGCTCTTCGATGTACTGCTTTTTTTTATTTGTTCTTGTTGTATGTACTTGTATGGCTTCCAGTCGATTTAAAAAAAAAAATTATATTTGTGTTGCCCTTAAGGCATAAGATTCATTAGGCCTTCAGCCTAAGTTAAAGAACTGTTTCACGTAAGACCTTTGACATTTTCAAGGTTTTAATGTTGTTTAATTTTAAGTGTTGGGTGTTCAGCCGATTCGATTTTAACTAGTTTTCTCTTGAAGTGTGTGATTCTTTGAGCCTTCAGCCTAACTAAAGAACTGTTTTAAGATAAGGCTTCGTCTTTCAAATTTCTGTTTTGGTTGACTTTTGCCTAATTAAGAATGTTTTTACGTAAGACAGTTGTTTCTAAAAAAATTTGTGTTCTTTACCCTTAAGTGATGGGCTTTCTGCCGATTTTGAATTCAAATTATTTGCTCTAAAAATCTGAGATTCTTTGGGCCTTCAGCCTAAATAAAGGACTGTTGTTAGATAGCGCTTGCCTTTTAAATTTCTGATTATGCTTGCTTATTAAGTTATTGGCCTTCAGCCGTTTTTAAATTAAAGTGGCTTTCATCTGGTAATTAAGTCCCAAAGATTAAAGCTGTGTGTTTAAAAAAATTGTTTTGGGCTCTTGAAATGTTTGATCAAATAATAAAGTTGTATGTTCAAGTGTAACTGACAGCCACTTATTTTGGCCCCTTTCCACAATTTAAACTACCTGTCCTGTCCTGCTTGTTAAGCTGGGTATCTCAATAAATCTCTCACACTTTTTGATGAAATCTGTATGACATTTGTTGTTTCTGTGTTAACGACATTGCTTACTACATAATTCAGTTTTAACTGGTTATACATCAAATCCTCTCAGTGACCTTGAATTTCAGCATCATTGGCTTGCCGCTTTTAAAGGCATTTGATGTTTTAGCTCGCATTTGCTAACATATTCATTTCTACTATTTGATAATTCTGTCTCATTCTTGTCCTTTATCCCAACTTTTGTGGCAGTCCTCTCACCATATACTTTTTATTTGAAGAGAGGTTCAGTATTTTCTCTAATTTTCTGTTCTTCAGAGTTGATATGTTCATTAATGTGAATACCTGCAATCTCAGCAGTCTAGGTATCTAATTTGAAATTTAAGTCACAAATTTTTGTTTTGTAAGCGGTGTATCTGCTATATTGTTCAGTTGCTTAACTGACTGTTGGGCCTGAACTTCTACTTAGCTGTTCTGAACGTGTCATTGCTTAATGAACCATACTGGGCCAAAATTTTATTACTGAATTATTCATTTTGACCACCAAATATCTATATTGGCAATGAATTTTTGTAAAGCAGTACTTTCAATACATCAGTTCCATGTAGGATTTTCATTCTATTCATGTCCCTGATTAAAACTGTGCTCCACTACAACAACACTGCCTACATCCTGTATTCCCATGACAGTGTCCCATCAGTCGCTTACCACTATATCTTTCTTTCGCTTTCTCCAGGATGACTGTCTCCACTTCTATGTCCATTTGTAGGCTACCTCTCCCCTCAAAGCAATTATATGATACACATCCCACCTTAACTACTTTATTCTCCTGATCTGTAGCTCATACTTACTGTATTATTATATTATCAGTTTGTTTATGACATAGCAGTGACTGCACAATACGCATCACTAGACACAGCAAAATCTGATATTGTCCTTTCACGCATGCACCGTGTGTAATGCTCATTATTGTTTCTGTGTAGCCTGACAGTGTTGATTTTTACTCATTATTTCACCTGATGATAGGGTTAAATCACTGTTACAGAGAACTATAAAGACTGAGAGCAGTAGTCAAATAGAGGCCAGACACAAGCTTGGAATATATTTCGAGCAGGGCTTTGATGAAATGTCTGGGTAAGTTGGAAATTCAGCAGAAGTACTGCTGCTCTGTCAGTGAGTGGCGGGTTTTTCAATTTCCCGACAGTGGGCAAGCGAAAAGGTGGAGACGTGAACTTATTGCCAAGTACGCCTGTGCGTTTCCCACTCGGTATGTATTCTTAGTAGTTACTGCCTGGTCTTGGTTGTTAAGCTGTAGGTTGTGTTTTGGATGGATTGCGACAACTGTTTTTTGCCACATGTGAGATATGGGTAATTTCATCATCTGTAGTTCGCGTAAATGGCCGAGATGACTAATGTGGTACAGCATTGCATTCAGCTGTAATTATTCCCTGTGAGTGGTGTATGGCCAACCATCAGCAGTTT
This sequence comes from Schistocerca gregaria, assembly GCF_023897955.1. Classification (NCBI taxonomy): domain Eukaryota; kingdom Metazoa; phylum Arthropoda; class Insecta; order Orthoptera; family Acrididae; genus Schistocerca; species Schistocerca gregaria. The sequence goes on from NC_064924.1 coordinate 187,907,820, forward strand.
ACGACAAAGCAGGTCTTAAAAGTTTGGCCTCAAGTTACTGGGCATGCAGGAGAATGCTCGACATACAATGTAGTGATTGATGAAGTGCATTTATTTACATCAAAGACATAGTGCTAACGTCGCCAACACAATGGAGTCCTATTGAATATGGTAAGCCTGGATTTTATTTAATTTAAACAAGTAATTAGTGATTTGCTAAAGACCCACTTTCTTGTAATCCTGCTGGCCACATTTCGGGGAGTTAAAATTAAAATAACTGTTTGCTGTTGTATTGGATAGGTGTCCCATGCAATGTCGTGTGTCTCTTTGCAGGTTAATGTCCTAGTCTTTAGCAATTTATGAGATATGCAACAGCTTATTAAGGATAACTGAAGTGGGTCTCAGCAGTATATAACATTAACCATTTTAATGCGTACTTTTTAATATATAGTGTACTTCACCTGCGAAACTGTATGCCAAGAATTGCTTATTAATATGAGTGTGTGAGCATCGCACTTGTACAGGCATATTGAGTGAGGATGTAACTTGGAAGTTAATTTTCATTGCTTCAATTTGTATCAGTCGTGTGTGTGTGTGTGTGTGTGTGTGTGTGTGTGTCCTCAATTATGTAGTGATTTACATTGCTTATTTGTGATTCTCCTCCCTTTTGTTGTAATAATTGGCGATGCTACAGTGTATTGCTTTTGTAACAGAATTAATATGTCATACGACGATGTTTGAGAAGTGAGCTTGGAATGATGCAAAAATCCATTGCATCTGTGTGCTACTCCAGAAAGGGATATTGCTCTTTAGTGAATGAAATTTTATTCTTATTTGTTAATCGTAGAAAAAGTTTTTAATATTATTGTTATCATAAAATTCTCTCCATGTTAACTGTTGATTTCACTGTTTTTAAAAGGTATTCTGATTACTGATTCCAAATTTTTTGAACTTCATTAATTAAGTATTGATGACCCGGTTTAAAGGCTATACATCTGGGAAGCAAATAAAATTAGTAAAAGAATTTTAGATTTTGGGGCTTAGCACGTACGCTTCCCGCTCCATGCTTTGCTATCATTTCAATTGTAGCAGAGCATGGTTGTGTGATACAAGGTATTTTGACAATTTGGGGAAACTGAGTTAACAGAATTCCAGTGTTTGGTCGTCTTCCTTGGGTTGTGTTACAGGTTATTCCACCAAAAAAACTGGTCACCCCAGAAGTGAATTGCATCTCATACTTCCTTACACTATGAACTCTGTCTAAGAAGTCACGCTACTGAGAGAAGCACAATGGAGTTAACACAGAGATTGGATCTCCCATAGGACAGTCTACTATATTTGACTAAATAGGCACGCAGATGTGGCTGCTGACCTCATGGTGCGAGTTAATTTTGAAATTTTACAGGGCAGCTATCACCAGAATATGCAAATATTGCATGCTCAGTCGGAATTAAGCCACTTGGACAATCAGATCAGGATTTGTTCCAAACTGAGACTGATAGTGAGCAAACTCTTGAAAAATTATTAGGTAAAATGTTAGAATTTCAACTTCTAAGCAATGGCTTGCATTGGCTGAACGTGTCGAAATATGGGGCTAACATAAAAATGGCGCGGGGTGGTGTGCTGGATGGTGGTGAAATAGGAATGTAGCGGTGCTTTAATAAGCTCCACAACTCGCTTGCTAGAAAAGCTCAGGGGACAGTTTATCTGTTAATATCAGTGTGGATTTGGTGCAATTTTTGCAATTATCTGTTGAATGGCAACACCAATCTGATTTCTTCCAAATTACTCTCTGACCAGAGGCAGATTGAGTGGACCTGTTGACAAAATTATCCTTGATAAGTGGTCATTGGAGGGACTACATAGGAAAACTGTTGATAAACCCCTTCAGAAGGTGGATAGACAAGTTAACTAGTCAGTATTATCTCAGAGTGTAGGATTTCAATGAAAGTTTTGTCCACTATGCAGAGGATATTTATAGAGACAGAGTTGCACAATGTTTAGAGACTACCGAAAATGACATTTAACAATATTCTATACGAGATGTGCCCTGAGGACCACTTCTTAGTGATTTTCATGGGGAAGCCTAAGAATTTCATGAAGCTTGATCATTTAGTAGTGACATGAAAAGCATTCGCCTTAACGTTGGAAAGAGGAGTACATCTGACCACAAATTAATAAAAGCAGTTACAGTAAATCTGAGACCAGAAGGAACTATACAATGTACTTTTCGTTTTGGAAACCGTTTTCAGTGTAGTCAGTCGAGGCCCATGGATAGAGTTAATAGGTGTCGAATGCTGAATCTTAAGAACAGCTGATGGTATCGACGATATGGCATGTCACCAAAAGGATGTGAGAAGATAATGGGTATGAACTATGGCCTTCCCTTCATTTGTACTGTAAGCAATCTGAAGTCGGTTTGCAGCTTACCTGATTCAAGGAGAAGTCAGTCCTTCATGTATTATCATTGGTACCAAAGTCACAGGTACATTTTAAACACCCATCCTTGCAGCTGGTTGACAAATTATGCCGTACTGTGAATGGGAAACACTTTCCATTCCTCAGTAAAGGTAGGTCAATCTGAAAATTCATGATTTATCTGTGTCATTGAATTTCCTAATAGGTAGGGAACTTTCTTCATGTGTTTGGTTTATACTGGGAAGAATTCCTTTTTCCAATTTAAGATATAGGCTGCGGGAGCACTACCAGGTCTGCGATATTAACGTGGTGATCGTATAACCGGATCTTTTCAGTCCAGGAGAAGCTCAGCATTGGTTGAATTCTCTAGAACGATTGCCAGATGTTTTGACAGACGAACAGGGTGTTACAAACTAAATAGAATATGCCATTTAATTAAATGATCAGATGGCAATATGGCAACCGCTTTACCACCTGTCCCCATCCAAGAGGCATGAGCTGAAACCAATCATTAATCAATTGCAGGAAGTTGGAGTCATTAGAAACTTCATTCTACCTTATGCGGACCCTACGTTCTGGCTTTCCAAGGCGGTACTTAAGTGGTATCGGCTGACTATGGGCTACTGGTTTCTAAACTAGAACGTTGTGTTACAATCAGTTCTGTAACTGGATCTTTTCAATTGTTTTATGTAATTCTTGGGGGCCCGTTATTTCTCTGTATTAGATTTAAATCAGACCTGTTATCAAGTAACTTTAACCAAAAGATCCAAACTGCTCACAGTCTTCTGTACTGATTGGAATCGGTAGAAATTCGCCAAAGTCATGGTCAACTTGCCGACAGGAGCAGCAGTGCTATCGCGTCTATTTGCTTTCATCTTGGGAAATTAAACTTCAGTTTGCGTATAATTATTTGAATGATGTGATTGTTTACATTAGCACTTTAACGGAAGACTTTGATGACTTACGGCAAGATTTGGAGCACGGACAAGAAACCAGTCTCACTGTGAAGAGTACTCTCTTAATTTGTCACTTTCTGAACTTTCCTTGAACTAAAGTGGCAGCTCTAGCGACTCCAGATTTTGGACAGAATTTCTGTTTGAAACGGAGGCATCTTATGCTAGTATAGCAGCGATTCTGTTCCAGGAGCGTAAAGGGAACGCTGGTCTACTGTTTATGTGTCCAGGACCCCGTCCATCGATGAAATGAGGTATTCAATTAATCAACTGGAAGCAATGACCTTGTTATTGGCTTTAGAGAAGTTTCACTTCTATCTACAGTATAAATGCTTCAAACAGGGTTAAGGTTAGGTGCCAGACAATTTGTAGAATAACCCGTATTATAGTCCTCACGTCTGCATTTAAGTTTTCAGTGACCCACATAAAAGGCTTTAATAATCAATTGGCCGACGCCTCAGTTCGTATGTCTAGGAAGGAGCAAAGTGCTGTAGAGCCTGAGACGTCGGCAAAAATCTTGTGTCAAATACTATGATCTTAACAGAATCAGGTAACTAAATACGAGAGAGAGAGAGAGGGGGAGGGAGGGAAGGAGGGACAGGAGGTGAGCGGGGGGAGAAGGAGGAGGAGGAGGAGGAGAGAGAGAGAGAAAGAGAGAGAGAGAGAGAGAAAGAGGGAGGGAGTGAGAGAGGTGGGGGTGGGAGGTGCGGGTGGATGATTTCGGAGGAAAACTATATACTTCTTCACGGATTTATTTAACCAGTGTAAGTCTATCACAAGAGTATTTAACGGACTCCACTGACTAATGATACCACATATATGCTGTCAATCACAGAGGGCTTTACGCTCTGAATTCTGTGTATCCACATATAAGTGCAGCTCAAGAAACAGACGAATTTCTGTAAAAAAATGCACGATAAAAAAGAAATCAGAGAAATACAGACACATACAAAGGGAGTAACGTAATTACAAGTCATGATTCGGATCTGACTAAAAAGGTGTATGACAATAGGTTTTCATTAATGTTCCAGAGAATTTAATTTAACGTGAAGCAGTGCGAATTTTTTCCAAAGGGACAATCAACATTTTATAGGACTGTTTAAATTTAATGATATTTTGAACAGGTATGGTCTACGCGAAAGGCCACAGCAAGAAATGGCTTTAAGCTCCATATTGCAGATGTTTGGGAGTGGGGCTTCTCTGGAGTACAGACCTTATGGCCTCTAGCACGCTCAGCTTCCTGAGGCCGAGGGCATCGTATCAGCCTCGATATGACGCAATGTCCGCTGCTTACAACTAAGGGAAATCAACACAGATGCTAAACCCACACCCTGGAATCCCTCTCTCTGCATCTATTATATTTTTATGTCTCATTAAACGACGTTTATTATGTTTAATAGTGTTAACAATACGTTTTGTTTGTGGCATTGACAGTTCAGTCTCCTCCAGGAAATGCGTGATAAGTCTGCAACAGTCTCGCTAAAATACAATAGAATATGTTTCGTCATGCCTTGGTAGTTTTATGGATTACATCAAACAAAAGCACGAAATTTATGTTTTACTTTCAGTCCTTACAAAGTTCATCGCTTGCTAATGGCTAGTTATTTATAATTCCTTTAGGTTCATTTTTACGATTGTTGAAACCCATACGTTAGAACTAACAAAAACGTATTCTGAGATATAATTGAAGGGGAACAATAAATAGACAGGTCTTTCCGGAGATCGTGATTTGAACATAGTTGTTACAGAATCTCAGACCTCCCAAGCATGGAACCTTGACCTGTGTGTGTGTGTGTGTGTGTGTGTGTGTGTGTGTGTGTGTGTGTGTGTGGGTGAAGGTGCTCTGCTTCCCTTGACACAATATATGACTGAGAAAAAGAAGAGACTTCTCAATAACGTAGCACACCTTGGCCTGAGGTAAAGAAGTATATGTATTGAAAATAACAAAAATTCTAGGCAGCTGCAAAGGAAACCATGGATACATAACGGTGTGTGCTGTGAGAGCCGCAGTCTTAAACAGAGTGGGGGTGCGGCATTGCTGCGTGGTGAACACTCCGTACTCTCATTACCGGCTCAGCAACTGGTGCCGACACTCCCCTCTCCCCCCCCCCCCCCCCCCCCCCCGCCCACGCCATCCGCTACTGCAATGACGTCGCAGCGGCGCGGCGCTGCAGCAATAGCTGCCGACACTTTGTAACTCCCGTGAATGCGGATGGGGCACAAAGAAACGAGCTGGGTGCGCACTGGTGTTGGAGACAATGAAGCGTGAACAAAGGCGAAAAGGAACCCTGAAGAAGTCGGTACAGAAGCAAAATGCGCTCTCACCCTCTCGACGTTGCATTAAAGTTACGGAAAAGATTCCTGCGTGCCAGCTGCTACTGCAAGGCCCTGTATCCCAGAGACTTTGTAACATCTACATCTCATTCGTTTGTCGGCAGTCTAGCTCAGCGTTTGTCAACGGCTCGCTCGGGTAACGTTCTATATTAAGCGTGACGTTAGTCACAGGAAACTAACTGTTACACAGCTTTATTCATTGATCAACGGTAAGTGGGAAATGGACGTCTCTAAGACTGAGCGAAAATTTTGTAACTCGCTCATCAAGGTCCGTTCTAATGGAATACTTTTACACTTCCCCGTCTACACGACGATTTTACAATAACCAGTTATAACAGTGGCTCTAGTAGAAAATGCCATCCTTCAGACGAATAGCTTAAGAGTAATTATGATGGAGACTTTCCTGTTTCTCGAAGAAGGTTGTTAAAGTTATAGCTAAATTGAAATTTGTTCTTTGTGGGAAAAAAGAAAAATTTTGATCTCAGCACAGAACGTCATATTTGTGGACTTTCGTGTTGTAACTATCAAATGCAATTTTTATGTACAAAATTAAACCATACAATTTAGTTTCATATGAATATTTACTTACTAAAGAGAATTACAACATTTCAAAATATAAACTCCAGTTCTGTAACAGTAAGTTCATGTGTACTATTGTAGAAACGCACAGAATTATGTGATACCGTTTGATAAAAAGTAAACGACTGTTGGTGTTATTTAGTGGATTAAAAGGAAAATAGGTATTTAAACAATTCGTAAATAAGTGTAAAAATTATTGTTATGTAACAGAAGTTAAAAATCTCATACGCTGTAAGCATTAAATCTCAGACTAAACATAGGGGTGCCAAGGACCACACCCCATCTAATACCAAGAAAGTATTGCTGAATTGTAGTAGTAGTAGTAATAGTAGTACTAGTAGCGGATTCGTTTGTCAAATTTTAAAAGTTCTTAAATTATAGTACGTCTTTTATTGCTGTACACTATCGATATTGGTACAGTTAGGTAAGTCAGCTTGAGAATTTAGCTTTTGGTTGCTAGCCAAAGGCCGTCGGGTCAAGTTGAAACTATCAGCAATGAGTTCACTTTAGGTGCATTTTGTTCTTGTAGCAAAAGCTAATGACTGGAATTCGAGTTATTCTCCAGTTTAAGGTTAGTGAATTATAGAGGGTATAAGGCATTTAAAACCTCAAACGCTCGCAAATACACCTCGTAAAGATAAGAATTGACAAGGAGGTGGGGGAGGGGTGGTGATTTCACAGAGGGGATTTCTCAAAAGGATGCTTTGTCCCCAAGAGTCATATATCAACACCCAAGGCTCATAAACCAATCAGCATATAAATAAAGGAGAAGGTAGTATTTACCCATGAATGTGAGCTTGCCACTGAATGTGTGCAACCCACATAAACAAAATGCTTCAGAACCAGGCTTACCCCAGTATTCAAGAGCACATTGCAAACAGAGAGAAGCTCACAATTGATAGAGATGGGGAAGTATTAAAAAGAGGCATCTCATAAACCAATCAGCATATAAATAAAGGAGAAGGTAGTATTTAACCATGAATGTGAGCTTGCCACTGAATGTGTGCAACCCACATAAACAAAATGCTTCAGAACCAGGCTTACCCCAGTATTCAAGAGCACATTGCAAACAGAGAGAAGCTCACAATTGATAGAGATGGGGAAGTATTAAAAAGAGGCATCCTAGCATTACCTTTAATGGTTTAGGAAAACCACGGGACACTTAATTATGAATAAATGGACAGCTGTGTTAAGTCTGCCGCATAATAATGCTGCTCAAGTAGACAAGAGACCAAGGACTTCTCTGATAATATATATAGCCCCACATTATCTTTACTTGGGGCAGTTACTACAAAAAATTAGGTTAGCAGAGTAAAACTAGATAAGTAATGAAACATCCCATCACCCTGCATTGGTTTGGAAACTTAATTTCAGAATAAAACTGTGTCAGCTCTATGGCTCTAACCTTTTGTGAGCAAGTGCTGTACACACTGAGCGATCTAAGATGACATATGCTGTCCCCTCCTCTCCTATTCCCCTTTTCCATCTTTAGCCTCCCTCCATCATCTGTTTAAACCATAGGCTACAGTAGTACACCAAACACTGTCCCACATTTTATAAAACATAATGGGCAGTACGTATTTATTTTTTGGTTGATTTTAGATCTCAGTACCATCAAAGGATGGTACGAAAATCTTCGGGAAAGTAAAGGCATAGAGTCCGGATCTGTAGGTCGTAGATCCCATGTATCGGGATAACGACACTTAAAAGATGAGCCGAAAGTGAATGTATTGCTTATTGCAGACCTGAGTTATTGGACTCTTCTTTTTCACCGTGCCTATCATCTGGCTGTAGAGTTGGCAATAATACCATTTTGTATGAATGGAGAATCGGTCTTTTGTGTAAAATCTTCACCAAGGCGCTCTGAAGCATGACTGTTCCTCTGCAAATACGACGTTTTGATCACCACATTCACCAGACGTAACCTCCTGATCCTTCTTGTAGGGTTACATTAAGTATTAAGTGTTACCTAACCAGTTCCTGATGTGCAACGTTGGCAGGAATGTGAAATGCTGTAGAAGCGTTCTATGAACAGCTATGGGAGCACGTGTGGAAGTATATCCATAAAAAAACTTTATGGGTTAACGTTGAACATAGCTGCTAAGGTTCATTAACCGTGTCACAATTATATTAGAACAAATAAGCCCTCGGTCACAAATATTAAGTCAAAATAGGCTAGTTTTCGATGCTACTGTGAGCGTCGTCTTCAGAATTAGACTAACTTTTCTAAAACATATTATGTATATAATACATTAATAAAATTAAAGTGCGTACTGTCTGGAAAAAGATGCAGGACTTACAAGTATCACATTAAAAAGATCTAAGCCGTAAAAGCGACGTCATGAATAGTTGTAAGTAAGATGGCGAGCCGCTAAGGGCTGCTCGTACTTCAGTGAAGAAGGGATAATATTTAATGTAAGTTTCGTTGTAACTTAGTAAAATATACTTATAATCGTTATTAGAAAGTGTGTATTATTGACTTAATTGTCACCTCTCATGATCGCAACCATTAATTATAATTAACAAGTTCTTTACATAACTTCGTAGTGCAGGGAGCTCATCTCCCCTCGCAGCATTAAGTCGGCCATTACGCTGACTGTATTATTTAATTAAAATTTCATGTCATAATATTAAATGTAAATGGGAGAGACTTCGCAATTTTCGTCTTTCATTACTTTCAAAGTTAAAAAGCTTAGTGATAAATTTCATTTACCAAAATTCATAGCACTGAATGAGTTTAGTATGTTTCATTTTGGCCGCCTAACGGCAGATGAGATTCTCTCCAGTTTTGCCTTGTACATAATGAACAAGAAGTATTGAAAATCAATATATTCAATTAGCTCCACAAGATCACAGTTAATCTTTGTGAGATTTGGTACTTAAATAACCAGTAGCCCCTGAGACTCATATTAATAATTACAGTTTGAGTAAGAATACGTGTGTTTTCGTTTCTAAATACCAGTGCTCACGAAAACTATTTAACAGAAGCCGGGGAGTCGAGCGTTGTGTATAAAAAATATTATAACGTACGTACTTCGGAGCAGCCGATGTCCGTACGAGTGTTAATTAAAAGTCTCATGCTAGCCCACAATATTTCAAGCCACCCCAACCAAAATCATAAAATATAATTATAAAATTAAAAATATATAACCATCCCAAGATAAACTGGGAAGGGAAAAAGCTTTTATCTTCTAAATGAATTTTTTTTCAATTATTTTGTGTGGTGTCTGCTTTCCAATATGTATGAGCAACTGTTTATTTTGTGTTAGTGCTTTGTGAAAGTGGATATATTCTCGGAAAGGAAGGAGGTGTCTGTCTGTAATGATTCTTATGATGCTTATATCGTTTTTTGGTATTGTGGTATTCTTGTTTTACATGAATTGCAAATGTTGAGTGGTTTGTACCTTATATAAGTGCTCTGACATATTCTTTATACCTTGTATTGAATTTCCTGCCAGTAATTCCATAGCATATTTTCTCAGAATCTCTGCAACTGACCTGACAGATACCATATTGTTGGTATCTGTTTGGTTCTCAATTCAGTTTTGGGGCGTGCATTTGTACTGAGTTGCTTGTTTTTAAAGCAATGTTCATGCCGTGCTTTTTGGTTATGTTACCTCTTTTACAAGTGCATTTTTTGTGATAGTTCATTGTATGTCAGTTTCTTGTGATAGAGCATGTATTATATGTTGATGTGGTTTGGTTAGGTTTTTTTTCATTTTTTGTATCTTGATTTTTCAGTTTAGTTTGTCTATTCTTGTTTCTATGTGTTCATTTTTAATGTTAACTGTTTTGTATTGGCTAGCACTCTCTGGTAATCAGAAGTGCTTAGTGGTATCCTGTTCAGTCCGTTTAACTTGTATCTGATGCCGTCTGTTTCTGATTTTGCAGATGGTTTGAGGTTGGATTTAAAATAATGTCACTTCCTGTGGGTTTTCTGTACATGTCAAATGTGTGTTTGTTATTGTCTTTTCGTATGGTTACATCTAGAGAGTTGGGTTAGTTTTCTCGTGGTTCCTCTATGGTGAACTTTATATTTTTGTGTACAGTATTTATGACCTTGTGTAACTGCTGTATTCAGCTTTTACGTTCTTCTAAAAGATTCATGACAATTTTCGCTAATAATCTCGAAATAGGTGAACCCATGGGTAAACCTTCTTCTTGTTTGTGGTATTCTTGACTGATTTTAAAATAATTTTGTTGCGGTATTAACTGTAATTATTTTACTGTTTCATGTGTGTACTCCTCAGATATCATTTGTATGGCTTCTTTTACAGGGATGTAACCGTACATATTTTTTACATTAAATGAGACCATTGTTGGTGTGCCAAGGGATTATAATGTCTGTCATATGTTCTGCCAGATGAGAGGGATTTCTTATTGGTCTATGGATTTCTGATTTATAGTATTTCGTGAGCTGTGACTGCACGGGTTGTGCTAGTACATACGTATGAGCTGCTCTGAATTTCACTATTGAATAGACAGAATAATTTCATTATGAACGTTTGTTTGACGTCTCATGTTGGAGGCTTGAGGACTTTTTTGTACAAGTCTATGTTACTCTGCCTGCAAATGTGTACTCAATGTTTTTTAATGTGCTCTTAACATGTGTTTGAAATCTGTTAGTTCAGTTTGATTTTTACTTTTTATGATGTGTTTTTTGATGAAGTCTCCTGCTTTCTCAATTTGTTCTTTCTTCTGTATAAAACAGTTGAAACCGTCAGATTTTATAACCAGCATCCACGTACATCTCTAAACATTCATGGTGGTGTCTGTATATTCTATATCGTGTCTCCCTACCACTTTCGCACAACGACGCTCTGAGCGTGTTTTTTAGGGAATTAACTAGTTTGAACCTGGGACCTGCTGCTGGTAAGGAGACGCCAGACCACACATGACATGTAGAATTCAGAAGAGTTCAGTGAGACTAGCGATGATATAACCAAATACTAAATGATCTCAGCGTCAGCTCCACTGCACTCCCTGTAAAAGAATCTTAATACTAACTAAATTTAGTGGAAAGGGTTAAAGGCTTTCCTATTTTTAGTTAGCTGGTAAAATAACATCGAAAAGGCAGTTAAGTTTACCATTTGGAAATTTTATTCTACTCACAAAACATCGTTTATAGATTGCACCATTGATAAAAGGAGATGTTTTAATACAGGATGGTAAAAACCAACTGCGTTCAAAAAAAATGTGAACGAATATTCCCTGAGTGGGTTTCCAAGTTCTACAATCGATCGAAGGATGACCTATGCCATATCACATCTATAATCTAGGTTTAATTTAAGTTTCACAAAAGAGAAAACTATCAAAATGGTCTACAGTGACCCTCAATTATCTTTAATTACTTATCTAACTTGTCGTAAATTACAGTGGCTGATGTGGCTTCTCAATAACTATATAAAAGAAAAATCATCGCGTTTCAGATCTTTTCTTCAAGTGGCAAATGTGAACACCATGAGTTTTAATTAACGATTGACACTACTATTACGCAAAAAGGGGGTGTAACAGATGAGTCTTCAGCGGTACTGAGTGAAGCCTTATGCGCTCAAAAATGCGGCATTGCATGCGTTCATTACCTTGTCGGTGTTTAGGCAGCGTCAGGGCGACAGCGGCCGGCGCAGCAGCCATCCAGCTCGCTGTCTTAGAAACAACTCTCCTCTAACTTCTCCTTACTGCAATTTACCGAAGTTAGTTTAAAAAAACTATCTGGCTATGTTTTCATCTGACCAATCAGGGTCTCAATGTTAACCTTAAGCTCCGCCTACAAAAATTCTGTCTATCCAATGAGAAACATTATACTTTTCGTGGTGGGGCAATGTTTTTAAAGTTTGCAACGTAACAGAGACGCTAAAAATTCTCACGCTAAAACCTGCAGCTAGTGTGGTCCTTTTAGCGTTATTGTAAGATCTATACTGTTCTTCTGGAGGGCTCTATCTTTTAACATGGGCTGGGGGTGGACCTTGACGTACCTGAGACGCGAAAAAGTCTCACGCTAAAACTTGCGGGTGGTAGTGGCCCTTTTTGTGTTATCGTAAGATCTATACTGTTTTTCTGGAGGGCTCTAGCTTTTAACATGGGTTGGGGGGTGGTCCTTTACATAACAGAGACGCGAAAAAAACTCACGCTAAAACGTGCAGGTTGTGTAGTCGTACAGGTAGGCTGGCGGCGTGGGTGTCCAGTCCGTCCCTTATCGTAGGGCCTTCTAGCTTAACACGGTTCTGCTCTCGGCTTCTGTTCTCGTTTCTCCCCTCGGAACTGCGTCTGCCTCACGGTGGGTAGGTACGACATGCATTTTGGCATTCTTGTGTTCGTCTGTGGCATTCCATTTGCTCACTTGTTACTTGTATTACTTTGGTTAATTTAATGTCACGATTTATTCGGAGCTATGTGACATACTAGTACATTTGCTTATTATGTCAGGGTTTTCATGGAAGGTGTTGGATTTGCCTGACACCTTACACATCTTACGCCAAAATGCATACAGGATGGTCCATTGATCGTCACCGGGCCAAAAATCTTACGCAATAAGCCTCAAACGAAAATACTACAAAGACCGAAACTTGTCTAGCTTGAATGGAGGAAACCAGATGGCGCTATGGTTGGCCCGCCAGATGGCGCTGCCGTAGGTCAAACGGATATCAACTTCGTTTTTTTAAATAGAAAGCTCCTTTTTTCATTACATATTCGTGTAGTACGTTACGAAATAATAATGTTTTAGTTGGACCATTTTTTCGCTTTGTGATAGATGGCGCTGTAATAGTCACAATCATATGGATCACTATTTTAGACGAACGGTTGGTAATAGCTAGGATTTTTTAAATTAAAATACACAACGCAGGTACGGTTGGACATTTTACTTCGGTTGTTCCAATGGGATACATGTACCTCTGTGAACTTATCTTTTCTGAGAACGCATACTGTTACAGCGTGTTTACCTGTAAATACCACATTAATGCAATAAATGCTCAAAATGATGTCCGTTATCCTGAATGCATTTGGTAGTATGTGTAACTACATTTCTCTCAACAGCGAGTAGTTCGCCTTCCGTAATGTTCACACGTGCATTGACAATGCGGTGACGCACGTTGTCAGGTGTTGTCGGCGGATCAAGATTGCAAATTTCTTTCAAGTTTCCCCACAGAAAGAAATCCGGGAACGTCAGACCCGGTGAACTTGGTATGGTGCTTAAACGACCAATCCACCTGTCATGAAATATGCTTTTCAACACCGCTACAGCCGCAAGCGAGCTGTGCCGGACATCCATCATGTTGGAAGTACATCACCATTCTGTCATGTAGTGAAACATCTTGTAGTAACATCGGGAGATCATTACGTAGGAAAGCAGCATACATTGCTTCATTTAGATTGTCATCGACAAAATGGGAGCCAATTATTCTTCCTCCCATAATGCTGCACCATACACTAACCCGCCAAGGTCGCTGATGTTCCACTTGTCGCTACCATCGTGGATTTTCCGTTGCCCAATAGTGCATATTATGCCGGTTTACGTTACCGCTGTTGGTGAATGATGCTTCGGCACTAAATAGAACGCGTGCAAAAAAAAAAAAAAAAAAAAAATGTCATCGTCCCGTAATTTCTCTTTTACCCAGTGGCAGAACTGTAAACGAGGTTCAAAGTCGTCGCCATGCAATTCCTGGTGCATAGAAATATGGTATGGGTGCAGTTGATGTTAAAGTAGTATTCTCAACACCGACGTTTTTTAGATTCTCGATTCTCGCACAATGTGTCTGCTACTGATGTGCGGATTAGCGGTGACAGCAGCTAAAACACTTACTTGGGCGACATCATTTGTTGCAGGTCGTGGGTGACGTTTGACATGTGGCTGAACACTTCCTGTTTCCTTAAATAACGTAACTATCAGGCGAACGGTCCGAACACTTGGATTATGTCGCCCAGGATACCGAGCAGCATACATATCACACCCCTGTTTGGCATTTTGATCACAATAGCCAAGCATCAACACTATATCGACCTTTTCCGCAATTGGTAAACGGTCCATTTTAACACGGGTAATGTATCACGAAGCAAATACCGTCCGCACTGGCGGAATGTTACGTGATACCACGTACTTATACGTTTGTGACTATTACAGCGCCATCTATCACAAAGCGATAAAAGCGGTCCAACTAAAACATTCATATTTATTTACGTACTAAACGAATATGTAATAAAAATAGGGGTTCCTATTTAAAAAAAAAAACACACTTGATATCCGTTTGACCTACGGCAGCTCCTTCTAGCGGGTCAACCAAAGCGGCATCTGGTTTTACCCGTCAAGCTAGACAAGTTTCGTTCTTTGTAGTTTCTTCGTTTGTCGCTTATTTCGTGAGATATTTGACCCGGTCACTATCAATGGAGCACCCTGTATATGTCAAGATCTAAAACAGTTATAAAGCAGAAAAATTTGCCAGTCAAGCCGCTAAAATGCCTGGCTGAAACAAAAAATTAGGTCATTACACACGAAAAATATACACTAAATCAAATGTTTTATGATATTCGCCTTCAAATAAGGCATAAATTAGATAATCCTGCAATTTCGACTTCCATCATGGAGCAGTTGAATTGTGCACATGCAGAGCTATAAACGAAGTACGACTGAAGCATAATAATAAAATTGAAAGTCTCAGACTGCACTACACAAAACCCAATAACAACAAACACCATTTCCATTGAAGGATGGTCAGTCTTACAGATATAACAGTGAATGAAAACGAACAGGAGCTCTTAGAAAAAAAGTTGAAAACAGCGTATTGACTCACCAACAAACGAATTACAAATACAAGGTCTCACTAAGATTCTGAATACATCCCCACTATAGAAAAGAAGACAACACGAATGAAACAAAGTCCTAACTAGGCAGTTAGTAAAAGAAGAAATAAAAACTCATTACAAATTAAAAAAGGAAATACTAAATTTAAAATATGTGATAAAACAAAACTTATAATCTAAACGAGAAACTGCAAGCACAAAACATCATTACAATAAAATCTGACAAAGGCACTAGGGTCATCATCATTAAAATAAAAGAATACACAGAAAAAAGAAATATACTTAAATAACAACAACGTAAAAAAGTTAAAATTAGACCCAACTAACAGATTTCAAACACGCTCAGAAACGTGACATACACATTTATAGACGGAGAGAAACAGAGACAAGCACAAAAAAATCCTCAAGCTCCAACATGAGGTGTCGACCAGATGCATATAAAGAAAACTTTCCTTTCGGTCCAGTAGTGAATTTCACAGTTAAATAAAAAGAACACACATACAATTAACTAAAAAAAATGTATATGACAAATACAAATTAGTAGTAGTGTTAGGTTGGTTCCACTGCAAAACAATACAAATACAGAAAGCTAAAAATAGAGTAAACAGTGGTGTGCGAAGAAAATGTTGAGTAAAACGCAAGAAATGCATAGTTCTGCAGAACCAAGAGAAGTTAGACTACAAGTATTAGTGTCTAATGAAAAAAACACCAAAATCCTACCAGGCGGAATTTCCCGATGTAGGCGAGAAACCAAGCAGGAATCACAGTGACTAAAAGCCACAATACTGTTAACGAATTGTTTTTAGATCTTAAAAACAAACAAATTGTAAATATTTCTAATTACAAATCGTTGCTGATACTTTACTTCAATAAAGCGTAACGCGTCTTGTGCAAATAACACGCATTTTCTTGTAGTTGTAACGACGGAACAAAAATAGCCAGAGGAATTTTAACATTATGTCTAGCGGAGGACAGCGAATACGTTCTCCGTTTCATGCTGGCATAGTATTGGTAAACCAGTCGTACAGCAGACAGCTTCTCCTGTCCCTTCACTTATTCACTCCTGCCAGTCTCTTCTACGCCTCAGAATAGAAGAAGGAAGTACACCTACCGACTTCCCCATGGAAGAATGTTACAGTGACCTTACTTTTAAGCAACTGAAATCAAAAGTTATGTAAGTCTTAGTTCGTTCTATGACGAACAAATTGCTTTTGGTATATGTCACTAAAGCCAGTAGAGATGAAAAAGAAGAACTGTGGAAACCCGAGTCCACTTGGACGCGACATGTTGCGCTTTCGCCAGGCAGTAACATCCCTGTTTACGGTTAGCGGTTTCAGCAACGCTGCACAGTGCTTTCGGGAAACATCTGCGTGGAAATGTAACGCAAACAAATTTCGTTCCTTGAGAAGTCTCCGTGGAGTAAAACTAGCTTTGATGTGATTTTCGTTCTGCCTCTCTTTGCCTCCTGCTCTGTAGTTTACCTCCCGCCCGGGAGCAGTAATTCTCGCGGACGCTCACCTACTTCTTCTTGCGTCTGCCACCGGCGATATTTTAATTAATTAAAAGACATGTCGACTTCCTAACACTTCTTCATGAATTTTTCGTGGCGTTTCTTTTCAAAATGTGCCTGTAAGAGCTCACAGCAGATACTTGGAACGCTATCTCTGAGCGGTGAGCAAGAAGTATAAATAACGGAATAGACTGGCGCATATTTTGCTGTACAACAAAACTTATCAACGCAAAATTTTTACTTCTTTCGCCTCTATTGCTTGGGAGGCCACGCTGAATGGAACACACCGAGCGTTAGAGTCTGGGAATACACCCAGTAACGAGAAAGGGTGGGCAGCTATCACCCCCCTCCCCACCTCATGGAAAAAAGATCTTTGTACACCGAAGTCACCTTCTGCCTTACCAAACAAACTGAGAATCGATCGTTTTGAAACGGTGTCTTTCATTTCTCACATAATTACTCTACTCGCGACGTTAGTCACTTCCTTCATCACAGACATACAGCGATGCCTTACCACTTCTGGTATAAATATATACCTTTGCCATAAAGAGGAAGTAGACACTACCTTAGTGCGAGAGGAGAGTTTTCTCATTTTACAATCAATTATATTGATAGCGGTAGAATGAGTAATGTAGTATGTAAAGAGAGGTGATAATCTAATAATCGTGTAAGGTTAGAATGTGGTTGTCTAGCGGAAGGCTTTGAGCAGGCCCGGCCACAAATCCTGCACACGAGCCGAACTGTTGCATAATGAGCACACTTACCACACGTGTAAACAGGAAAACTGAACCGTCGTCGTTCATTTAGCATACGTCTCTAACCACAGATGTCACTGCTTCGCTTTACCCACTAGGTGGAGTACACTGTATCTGACGCACTCTCGTACCCTTTCCACAGTGTGCAGTGCAATCATGGGAGTGTATCGTGTTATTCTATCGCCGTATCTAAAGCAAATCATAAAAGCAAATGGTGCATGTATATGCTGGATTGGTTTTACGCCCACATTAGGTACCTATATAGCGTTCATGTAAGGTTATCAAACATGTCTCTCAACAGTTAAAGAATAATTTTTTTTGAACAATCACATTAATATCAAATTTTACAGATAACAATGTTCACCTATATAACATGGAACACGATGAGGCACAACTACCAAAAATTTTAAATTACCAAGTGAAAAATATCGGAAACATGTTTATCATTGGCTATGGGAAATGATAAAGTTAATGTCGGACCCTAAAATACTGTACATTGATAAACGCATGCAGTTGCGAAGATTTTCGAGATTAATGCTCTATCGACAGCTTGGTTTATTCATTTTCATTACGGAGAAAAATCGTTCACATACATAAGTAGATCCTAAGATGGACATAACTCGTCCAACTTTGAGATGCTGGTGTGGTAATTCTTGACATGGAAAATTTACGAAGAATTCTTTTGTACTTCATTGTGCAAAGAGCTTTCCTCCACCCGTGTATTGCACTGAAGGTCATCGGTTCTATTTGGTGACGTTTCAGAGTATCTTCAACTGATGCTAGAAACGCCCGTGCAAAGCAATAAATGATAGCAGACATACTCGTAATATCTACAATTCGTGCTCCAAATTTCTCCTTAATTTTTACAAACATTGACGTGTATTGTTCCAATCTAGCACTTTCTTGGAGCAGACCAAGGCTAGGAAAATGTGCAGTGTTTTCGGATAATAGTAGGCTATCCAAGCAAGCTTCCTTTCTGAAGCATTTAATTTTTCCAGAAATGTCGGAAATTAAATTATTTTGAGCCTGCAAACTGACGTGCTGCATCTTCATGTTAGACGTAATATCCACGAGAAATGCAAGGTCAGATATCTACATCTACATCTACATTCATACTCCGCGAGCCACCCAACGGTGTGTGGCGGAGGGCACTTTACGTGCCACTGTCATTACCCCCCTTTTCTGTTCTAGTCGCGTATGGTTCGCGGAAAGAACGACTGTTTGAAAACCTCCGTGCGCGCTCGAATCTCTCTAATTTTACATTCGTGATCTCCACATGAGGTGTAAGTAGGGGGAAGCAGTTTCCTCTGTTGAGTGATTTCAGTTGCTTTTCTATTCCTTGGACACTTATTTCGATGTCAACCATTTTTTCATTTGTGCGAGGATTTAGAGAAGGAACTGCAGTGCGGTCATCCTTTGTGAAACAGCTTTGGAAAAAGGTGTTTAGTATTTCAGATTTACGCATGTCATCCTCTGTTTCAAAGCCATCATCATCCCGGAGTGTATGGATATGCTGTTTCGAGCCACTTACTGATTTAACGTAAGACCAGAACGTCCTAGGATTTTCTGTCAAATCGGGACATAGAATTTTACTTTCGAATTCACTGAACGCTTCACGCATACCCCTCCTTACGCTAACTTCGTTTAGGTTCTGAGAGGTTTTGGCTGCATTTCAACTTGGACTGAAGCTCTCTTTGCTTCCGCAGTAGTTTCCTAACTTTGTTGTTGATTCACGGTGGGTTTTTCCCGTCCCTCACAGTTTTACTCGGCACGTACCTGTCTAAAACGCACTTTAAGATTGCCTTGAACTTTTTCCATAAACACTCAACATTGTCACTATCGGAACAGAAATTTTTGTTTTGATCTGTTAGGTAGTCTGAAATATGCCTTCTATTACTCTTGCTAAACAGATAAACCGTTCTCCCTTTTTCTTATATTCCTATTAACTTCCATATTCAGGGATGCTGCAACGGCCTTATGATCACTGATTCCCTGTTTTGCACATACAGAGTCGAAAAGTTCGTGTCTGTTTGTTATTAGTAGGTCCAAGATGTTATCTCCACGAGTTGGTTCTCTGTTTAATTGCTGGAGGTAATTTTCGGATAGTGCACTCAGTATAATGTCACTCGATGCTCTGTCCCTACCACCCGTCCTAAACCTCTGAGTGTCCTAGTCTATATCTGGTAAATTGAAATCCCCACCTTAGACTATAATATGCTGAGAAAATATATGTGAAATATATTCCAAATATTCTCGCAGCTGTTCTGCCACTAATGCTGCTGAGTCGAGAGGTCAGTAAAAGGAGCCAATTATTAACGTAGCTCGGTTGTTGAGTGTAACCTCCACCCATAATATTTCGCAGGAACTATCCACTTCTACTTCACTACAGGATAATCTACTTCTAACAGCGACAAACACGCCACCACCGGTTGCATGCAATCTATCCTTTCTAAACACCGTCTGTAACTTTTTAAGAATTTCGGCAGAATTTATCTCTGGCTTCAGCCAGCTTTCTGTACCTATAACGATTTCAGCTTCGGTGTTTTCTATCAGCGCTTGAAGATCCGGTACTTTACGAATGCAGCTTCGACAGTTTACAATTACAATACCGATTGCTGCTTCGTCCCCGCATGTCCTGAATTTTCCCCGCACCCTTTGAAGCTGTTGCCCTTTCTGTACTTGCCCGAGGCCATCTAACCTAGAAAACCGCTCAGTCCACGCCACACAACCCCTGCTACCCGTCTAGTCGCTTGCTGCGTGTAGTGGACTCCTGACCTATCCAGCGGAACCCGAAACCCCACCTCCCTATGGCGCAATTCGAGGAATCTGCAGCCCACACGGTCGCAGAACCGTCTCAACCTCTGATTCAGACCCTCCACTCGGCTCTGTACCAAAGGTCCGCGGTCAGTCCTGTCGACGATGCTGCAGACGGTGAGCTCTGCTTTCATCCCGCTAGCGATACTGGCAGTCTTCACTAAATCAGGTAGCCACCGGAAGCCAGAGAGGATTTCCTCCGATCCATAGCGACACACACCATTGGTGCCGACATGAGCGACCACCTGCAGATGGGTGCACCCTGTCACCCTGTACCCTTCATGGCAACCGGAAGGACCCTTTCTACATCTGGAATGACTCCTCCCGGTATGCACATGGAGTTAACATTGGTTTTCTTCCCCTCTCTTGCTGCCATATCCCTAAGGGGCCCCATTACACGCCTGACATTGGAGCTCCCAACTACCAGTAAGCCCGCCCTCTGCGACTGCCCGAATCTTGCAGACTGAGGGGCAATCTCTGGAACAGGACAAGCAGACATCTCCGGCCGAACATCAGTATCAGCCGGAGACAGAGCCTGAAATCGGTTCGTCAGACAAACGGGAGAGGCCTTCCGTTCAGCCCTCCGGAATGTCTTTCGCCCCCTGCCACACCTCGAGACGACTTCCCACTCTACCACAGGTGAGGGATCAGCCTCAATGTGGGCAGTATCCCAGGCAGCCACAGTCGTAGTATGATCGGGGGATGCGTGGGACGAGCTGGCCGTCCCCGACAAACCCCCATCCGGACCCCCACAGTGATGCCCATTGGCAACAGCCTCAAGCTGTGTGACCGAAACCAACACTGCCTGAAGCTGGGAACGAAGGGATGCCAACTCAGCCTGCATCCGAACACAGCAGTTGCAGTCCCTATCCATGCTAAAAACTGTTGTGCAAAGAACGTCTGAATTAATCTACAGAGAGCACAAACAATTCGACACAAAATTTAAACCGTTATTAAAATAGAAGACTGCCTAGTAAATGCAGTCATGCTGCTACTTGCGCACTGCTGACACACTGCTTGGCGGCGGAATGAGACTACGCGATTTTACACTATTCAGGTACTAAAACGCGATGTTACAACTCTCAAGTACTAAAATACGCCTGAAATTTATGAATTAAACAATGCAAGTACCAAAAACACGCAAAGAAGTTAAGAATTAAACTATGTAACAAATGAGTGAGCTAGGCGTATACGACTTGCTGCTGCAGCTGCTTATCCAACGGCGGCAGGGAGCACACTAACTGACGAACCGAAACTGGCCGTTAAAAACAAAACAGAAGACAGACGACTACGCGAATTTACACTATTCAGATATTAAAACGCCATGCTACAACTCTCAAGCACTATAATACGCCCGAAATTTATGAATTAAACAATGCAAGTGCCAAAAACACTCAAAGAAATTAAGAATTAAACTATGTAACAAATGAGTGAGCTAGGAGTATACGACTTGCTGCTGCAGCTGCTTATCCAGGGCATGACCAGTGTTTCAACGTCCCTTCATTCTCGTCTGTGGACTGCCGGCGAATTCTTTCCGCGTGATGGTTATGCTCCGGTTAAAATCACTTTGTGACTGACAATCTGCAGTGGCAGTGTTGCCTGCGTGTAGACAGCCACGCTGCGTAAGCCACTGCACGTACCTACGAAGCAGGCAACAGGGCGATTACATGGCACTCGAGCCGACCTCTGTGGCCGAGCGATTCTAGGCTCAACAAGGGTCTTCTGACTTCGCTTCACTCTTCCCCTTCCCATGTGTGAAATTTATCAAGGCCAAACGTAAATCAAAAATTCTTTTTAGAGTTTTATCTCGACTGAACCAGCGTACTAGTATAGCATGGCGTGACTCCTTACTCCTCTCGTAATTCCTCCAAGAACTGCCGAAACTGGTGATAAGTAAGCCCATGTGTCTTCAGATAGCCTATAGTACGCACAATCATTTGCATGATATTTTCTAATATTACTGATGCTGCGCAACGAACCTCTCGACGTAGAATGCAGCGAATTTCATACAAAGTTTGTTCTGTGTGTTCTAGCTTTTTGCGCATCAGTGCTATGAGTCTTCTCTGCTCGCACCACATTGCCGGTGTTCCATCCGTAATCACTGAGATTAACCGACTCCTATCCACACCGACACCTTCAATCGCTTGCTCAACAGCTTGGAGTAAGTCTCCACTTGTAGTAGCCCCTTTCAAAAGCGCTGGGTCCAAAACGTCCTTTGTTACACGCAGAATGTTATTGACACCTCGTATGTATATCAGTCTACCTGAGCTATATCTATAAGATCTGTTGCTTCCTCGAACGCAGCAGAGTACTCATTTGTTAACTCCTGTTCACATCGCCGGCCGTAATATTTACACGTCGTGTCACTGTTTGGAAATGCCGATCTGTTGAAACCTGCTAAAGTTCTCACCAATAATGCTACAGTATTTTGTAAACGCCCCTTCGGAAAACGGTTTTTGGGATCTTGTTAATCTTAATGCAATTTTGAAACTTGCTCGCATTGTAGACGTACTCTGATTAGAATTCCGGAAAACTCAAAACGTTACGCTGTACAGTAAAAAAGAATCGAACATAACACAAGGAACGAAGAGTTCAGGAGATATCAATTATTATGACTTACATTAAAGTCCTGTTGATGTGCTGCAATCATTGTGTTTAGCGAACTTAATTTGGCTTGCCGTTCTTAAATGTTCAGTACACTACACTCGTATTCATGAAACGACTTGTAGTGTCTTTCAGCTGTGAAGTTACGCTGGCAGCCTATTATTCGGCGACAAAGCAAACACTGTGAGTTTTCTGTGAAGCAGAATAGTAGTTCCCAGTCATGTTGAAATGTCTAAGATCTCAGATCTGCTGTTATTTACTTTTTCTCGGTACGTCGCACATAAGGCCACAGTCGCCAGAGGGAAGCAAAACTGAGTGTGCTTCGGTGTTCCTGGTACCTAACAAACAAGGAAGCGGATCCGTCACTGCTCATTTGGTGTATGTATCTAGTCACTGATGTTGCTGTTTAGATTTTCCGTTGACGATGAGGATTATGACATTAGTTTTGTGGGACGCTCAACTGCGTGGTTATCATCGCCCGTACTAATTCCAAATATTCACACACTCCACTCGCGGCTCTTTCCTGAATGTTGATGAAATGGTGAGGATAATACAAACACCAGTCGCTGGGCCCGCTGGCTGAGATGTGCGCTCACCTGCACCGCACGTCCGCACTTTTACACAGTGTGCAGAATTTGGCCGGCCCTCGTGTAGAGGAAAGGTCACAGAAGAATATGGGTTTGGTAGTAGGAATGAAAGAGGAAAGAGACTACTTGAATTCTGCAATGAATTGCAGCTAGTAATGGCAAATACTATGTCAAAGAATTACAAGAGCAGGATGTATATTTGCAAGCGGGCCAGAGACGTGGGAAGATTCCAGCTGGAGTACATCATGGTCACACAGAGATTCCGTAACAAGACACTGGATTGCAGGAGCAGAGCAGACTCAGATCAAAATTCAGTAATGATGAAGAGTAGAGAGTCGTACGAAAGAACAAGTGTTGAATGAATTGGGATACTGAAGTGCTCAGGGACGAATACACACGTTAGAAGTTCGCAAGGATGAGGATGGTGCCATAAGGAATATCATAGTAGGCACGCACGTTAAAGGTGAGTGAATATCTCTCAAAACTGCAACCACAAGTGTTGCCCAGACTTACACAGGTACGAGGAAGGCAACTGTGAGGAAACCTTGGGTAACAGAAGAAATATTTCAACTGAGCCACGAAAGAAGGAAGTACAAAAATGTCCATGGGAAGGTAGGAATATAAGAATATAAATCACATAGTGAAGAATTAGTCAGAAAGTGGAGGGAAACCAAGGAAAAACGCCTGCAGAGCAAAGACGAAGACATTGATAAAGAAATTGTTGTCGATAGGACTGACGCAGCAGACAGAGAAGTCAAAACAGTCATTTGTGAAATTAAAGTAAGGATGGCAAATTTAAGAGTGCAATGGACGGGTATGTGAAAAGAGTGCACTGAACGTGTATGCAGGGGGAGGACTTGCTTGATGATGTGGTATAAGGAAAATTGAAAACGAAATAGAAGAGAGAAGTATCCAGTGTAGCTACCCAACCACAGAACACGTGGAGGCAAAGAAGCAAGCAGCCGAGCCCTCTGAAAAAAAGACAGTGCGCTAGTAAAATTTAACCAATTCTTCTGATGACAGATTTAATTTCGTCTAAATTACGAGTCGATTGATATAAGTTACGTGCTGATCGGCGTAATACACTCCTGGAAATTGAAATAAGAACACCGTGAATTCATTGTCCCAGGAAGGGGAAACTTTATTGACACATTCCTGGGGTCAGATACATCACATGATCACACTGACAGAACCACAGGCACATAGACACAGGCAACAGAGCATGCACAATGTCGGCACTAGTACAGTGTATATCCACCTTTCGCAGCAATGCAGGCTGCTATTCTCCCATGGAGACGATCGTAGAGATGCTGGATGTAGTCCTGTGGAAAGGCTTGCCATGCCATTTCCACCTGGCGCCTCAGTTGGACCAGCGTTCGTGCTGGACGTGCAGACCGCGTGAGACGACGCTTCATCCAGTCCCAAACATGCTCAATGGGGGACAGATCGGGAGATCTTGCTGGCCAGGGTAGTTGACTTACACGTTCTAGAGCACGTTGGGTGGCGCGGGATACATGCGGACGTGCATTGTCCTGTTGGAACAGCAAGTTCCCTTGCCGGTCTAGGAATGGTAGAACGATGGGTTCGATGACGGTTTGGATGTACCGTGCACTATTCAGTGTCCCCTCGACGATCACCAGAGGTGTACGGCCAGTGTAGGAAATCGCTCCCCACACCATGATGCCGGGTGTTGGCCCTGTGTCTCTGTCGTATGCAGTCCTGATTGTGGCGCTAACCTGCACGGCGCCAAACACTCATACGACCATCATTGGCACCAAGGCAGAAGCGACTCTCATCGCTGAAGACGACACGTCTCCATTCGTCCCTCCATTCACGCCTGTCACGACACCACTGGAGGCGGGCTGCACGATGTTGGGGCGTGAGCGGAAGACGGCCTAACGGTGTGCGGGACCGTAGCCCAGCTTCATGGAAACGGTTGCGAATGGTCCTCGCCGATACCCCAGGAGCAACAGTGTCCCTAATTTGCTGGGAAGTGGCGGTGCGGTCCCCTACAGCACTGCGTAGGATCCTACGGTCTTGGCGTGCATCCGTGCGTCGCTGCGGTCAGGTCCCAGGTCGACGGGCACGTGCACCTTCCGCCAACCACTGGCGACAACATCGATGTACTGTGGAGACCTCACGCCCTACGTGTTGAGCAATTCGGCGGTACGTCCACCCGGCCTCCCGCATGCCCACTATACGCCCTCGCTCAAAGTCCGTCAACAGCCCATACGGTTCACGTCCACGCTGTCGCGGCATGCTACCAGTGTTAAAGACTGCTTTGGAGCTCCGTATGCCACGGCAAACTGGCTGACACTGACGGCAGCGGTGCCCAAATGCTACGCAGCTAGCGCCGTTCGACGGCCAACACCGCGGTTCCTGGTGTGTCCGCTGTGCCGTGCGTGTGATCATTGCTTGTACAGCCCTCTCGCAGTGTCCGGAGCAAGTGTGGTGGGTCTGACACACCGGTGTCAATGTGTTCTTTTTTCCATTTCGAGGAGTGTAGTTTACAAGTCGAGTTCAGTAATGGCGATTTAATCATATCAAACGAATTTTCCCCGCAAGTTGAGGAGTTCCGTAGGCTTGCCTAATAACATGGCTCCAATATTGTGAGTATGTTATAATTTTGTGACACCTGGTTTAATTAATGTAGGACTGGTACGATATGACGAATTACTAGAAATCTCAGTTTTCGTCGCCGGTGGCGGAGGGACACAAACACTGCCCACCGATTTGGCGTAATACTCACTACTGCAGGCGTTGAAACTGTGAAGCGGCGACACTGCCTTCACGGGCTTGAACGAATGCGCGGGAGGCGTGAGCTACTTCCAAGCACAACGTCTGACCTGTTCGAGAATATACATAATGGATGTACGAGTACAGGTCATACACGCATGTTTGACGACATATGGAAGTTTGGGCCTCGCCGTGGCTCGTGCACCGACAGCCAAGTGTAAGGCGACCGCTCGCGATAAGCGTGAAATTTGTGTTCGAGTCCCCGTCCGGCACAAATTTCCACTGTCGTCATTCCATTCAACAGCCGATGGTAGCCATTGTTCGCAACTGCGTATTCGTTTGTCGTGTTTGAGGGAAGACGTTAGCCGTAAAGCAGAAAATGTAAACAATCGTGAGGATTAGGCCAAAGTTGACAGGGTAAGAAACTTGTTAAAAATGTACTGATAAACGCCACAGGTCACGTAATACATTTTTTGTTTCACTAGTTCTGCTCCTGAGACGCAATAACTCTTAACAGATTTAGTACCCTGGTGGCAACACAATAAAGGTTTAAAGTACCGTTCGACACTGTTGTGAACACTAAATTGTATGAGCTGGATCTGCATCGTCAATCTTGTACGCCCTGACTCTACTGTAAGAGACACGGAAAGTAAACACAGCATGTTTTCTTGTAATGACTTCCATAGTCACCAAATGGTAGAAAGGTCAACATAGTTCCGACCAGTAGTCACATTCTCCATCCGTGACAGGAAATAGTCTTGTAGATGGACAAATGCCTATCTGTTGTACAGTACATTAAACAATTTTCCTAACAACTAGCTACTAAATCCGAGCAAGAAAATTAATATTCAAAAATTATAATAAGAGATCAAAAATGGTTCAAATTGCTCTGAGCACTATGGGACTTATCATCCTTGGTCATCAGTCCCCTAGAACTCAGAACTACTTAAACCAAACTAACCGAAGCCATCACAGAACACCCAGTCATCACGAGGAAGAGAAAATCCCTAATCCCGCCGGGAATCGAGCCCGCGAACTCGGGCGGGGGAAGTGAGAACACTACCGCACGGGTACGAGCTGCGGAATATAATAAGAGTAACTAATATATTAGTATCGGAGACACAGGCGTGCGAAGCATGAAAGATCTTAAACATAAAACAGACACAATAAGAAACAACTTTGCAACTGAAACTTCCTGGCAGATTAAAACTGTGTGCCCGACCGAGACTCGAACTCGGGACCTTTGCCTTTCGCAGGCAAGTGCTCTACCATCTGAGCTACCGAAGCACGACTCACGCCCGGTACTCACAGCTTTACTTCTGCCAGTACCTCGTCTCCTACCTTCCAAACTTTACAGAAGCTCTTCTGCGATCCTTGCAGAACTAGCACTCCTGAAAGAAAGGATATTGCGGAGACATGGCTTAGCCACAGCCTGGGGGATGTTTCCAGAATGAGATTTTCACTCTGCAGCGGAGTGTGCGCTGATATGAAACTTCCTGGCAGATTAAAACTGTGTGCCCGACCGAGACTCGAACTCGGGACCTTTGCCTTTCGCGGGCAAGTGCTCTACCATCTGAGCTACCGAAGCACGACTCACGCCCGGTACTCACAGCTTTACTTCTGCCAGTACCTCGTCTCCTACCTTCCAAACTTTACAAAAGCTCTTCTGCGATCCTTGCAGAACTAGCACTCCTGAAAGAAAGGATATTGCGGAGACATGGCTTAGCCACAGCCTGGGGGATGTTTCCAGAATGAGATTTTCACTCTGCAGCGGAGTGTGCGCTGATATGAAACTTCCTGGCAGATTAAAACTGTGTGCCCGACCGAGACTCGAACTCAGGACCTTTGCCTTTCGCGGGCAAGTGCTCTACCATCTGAGCTACCGAAGCACGACTCACGCCCGGTACTCACAGCTTTACTTCTGCCAGTACCTCGTCTCCTACCTTCCAAACTTTACAGAAGCTCTTCTGCGATCCTTGCAGAACTAGCACTCCTGAAAGAAACGATATTGCGGAGACATGGCTTAGCCACAGCCTGGGGGATGTTTCCAGAATGAGATTTTCACTCTGCAGCGGAGTGTGCGCTGATATGAAACTTCCTGGCAGATTAAAACTGTGTGCCCGACCGAGACTCGAACTCGGGACCTTTGCCTTTCGCGGGCAAGTGCTCTACCATCTGAGCTACCGAAGCACGACTCACGCCCGGTACTCACAGCTTTACTTCTGCCAGTACCTCGTCTCCTACCTTCCAAACTTTACAGAAGCTCTTCTGCGATCCTTGCAGAACTAGCACTCCTGAAAGAAACGATATTGCGGAGACATGGCTTAGCCACAGCCTGGGGGATGTTTCCAGAATGAGATTTTCACTCTGCAGCGGAGTGTGCGCTGATATGAAACTTCCTGGCAGATTAAAACTGTGTGCCCGACCGAGACTCGAACTCGGGACCTTTGCCTTTCGCGGGCAAGTGCTCTACCATCTGAGGTACCGAAGCACGACTCACGCCCGGTACTCACAGCTTTACTTCTGCCAGTACCTCGTCTCCTACCTTCCAAACTTTACAAAAGCTCTTCTGCGATCCTTGCAGAACTAGCACTCCTGAAAGAAAGGATATTGCGGAGACATGGCTTAGCCACAGCCTGGGGGATGTTTCCAGAATGAGATTTTCACTCTGCAGCGGAGTGTGCGCTGATATGAAACTTCCTGGCAGATTAAAACTGTGTGCCCGACCGAGACTCGAACTCGGGACCTTTGCCTTTCGCGGGCAAGTGCTCTACCATCTGAGCTACCGAAGCACGACTCACGCCCGGTACTCACAGCTTTACTTCTGCCAGTACCTCGTCTCCTACCTTCCAAACTTTACAAAAGCTCTTCTGCGATCCTTGCAGAACTAGCACTCCTGAAAGAAAGGATATTGCGGAGACATGGCTTAGCCACAGCCTGGGGGATGTTTCCAGAATGAGATTTTCACTCTGCAGCGGAGTGTGCGCTGATATGAAACTTCCTGGCAGATTAAAACTGTGTGCCCGACCGAGACTCGAACTCGGGACCTTTGCCTTTCGCGGGCAAGTGCTCTACCATCTGAGCTACCGAAGCACGACTCACGCCCGGTACTCACAGCTTTACTTCTGCCAGTACCTCGTCTCCTACCTTCCAAACTTTACAGAAGCTCTTCTGCGATCCTTGCAGAACTAGCACTCCTGAAAGAAAGGATATTGCGGAGACATGGCTTAGCCACAGCCTGGGGGATGTTTCCAGAATGAGATTTTCACTCTGCAGCGGAGTGTTCGCTGATATGAAACTTCCTGGCAGATTAAAACTGTGTGCCCGACCGAGACTCGAACTCGGGACCTTTGCCTTTCGCGGGCAAGTGCTCTACCATCTTTTTTTTTTTTTTTTTATTATCAGATTGACTTGGTATATTTCACGAGTATTCAGACAACCATAGTCAAATCATCATTTAATATTAGCTGCAAAAAGAAAATCAACAAATTAGTTGAAACACAAATAAAACATTACTTCTGAAGGGGAAGACCAACCCGTTATCCCACCCGTATGAATTTTGGGTGTGTATATATATACATGCAAAAGAGAAAAAAAAATGACTAAAAAATACAACCAGGGAGGGGACTCAAGCTTAGGGAAGAAACAGGAATCACAGGGGAACTTAACCAACACCTTGACGGTTAAACACAAGAAAAAGCATATTCGCAAAAAGCGTTCGGTATTGTGGTAACCGCTGCCATTTCCAATGCGCAGTTGACAAATAATGGTGAAAAACGCGGGGATCTGGGTCATTACCGCCTTCAATGACGTAGTGGACATAGTAACCCAAGAGCCAGACAATCGTGTTCGTTTTCGTCTGAGGAAAATAAGAGATGTCCGGATGTAAGAAGATGTCGTCTGGGAATGCGGTTTCAGGCCCTCTAGTAAGAAAAGCTAATTGACGGCGGACCCAGAGCCAATGATCCCGTCCGCAAGCAACTAGCCTGTGAAGTAAGGTGTCAGTTTGATGACATTCCTCACACTGATCAGTCGGACGAAGGCCAATACGAAAAAGACGATCACCAGTAGGTATCAGACGGTAAATGACCTTATACCACGTTGAAACAATCTCCATCGGCAAAATGGGAAGACTAAGATGAGACCAGACCGTTTTCCATGACGTTGACGGGGAAGCAAGTTCAACAGAAGAAGGGAAACATGCTTTACCCCAACGGAGTTGTAGCATGTTGGTAGTAATATGCGTCATAGAAAGTATATCAGCACCCAGAATACCGACAAGTACAAAGTATTCACGAATGTGCCGCAATTTAGGATTAATCCGTCCAACATCAACAGGAGGGGTCAGACTGGCCGGCCGGAGGCGGGAAAGTAAACGAGAGGTGACTGAATGCGGAGCCCGCGTACAGGTTAAAACATTGCGGCGGGCAAATAAGATGGACGTCTTCACTTTGATATCTGAAAGACCCAATCCTCCAAGCTTCCGAGGCCTGGCCACAACTTCATACCGGACACGGAAGACATGGCGGCGCCACAGAAATCGACTAGACAGCTGTTTCAGCCTGCGGGCCATCATCGCGGGAAGCGGGAAGACCTGCGCAACGTAGTATATTTTACTGAAGACATAGGTCTCTAAAACTCGTGCCTTGTGAAGGAGGCTAAGGGAACGGCGGTCATGTTCAAGGATCGCCCCGTGAACACGACTCGTAACCTCACGCCAATTTAGTGCCGCCATTTTGATCGGATTACGATCCACTATGATCCCCAAGGTCTTATGGCGATCGACAACCGTCGCCCAAGGAATGACGACATGATCAAAGCCTCTCAACGGCAGGAACGTGCATTTGCGATCATTAATGCGAGCACCAGCAAGACCACAAAATGAGTCCAAGGTATCCTTAAGCCGCGGTATGTCCTCGGCATGCCGTACTAAAACCATGACGTCATCGGCGTATGCACGGACTGCAAAAATTTCCCCCAATATATTCCAGCCACGTAATTGCATGATGAGATAGCGAAGTAAGGGCTCTAAGGATAGAACAAAAAGTGACATGGATAAGGGGCTTCCCTGGGGTAACCCCCATCTGATCGATATCCGGGGGGTAGGGTGACCGTTCACAATCACCGAGACACTGATACCGGTAAAAAGATTAGTTAAGACTTGTCGAGCATCATTATTAAAGCCGACAGCTGTGAGCACTCTCGATAAAAAATCATGGCTGACGCGATCGAACGCTTTTTGGAAATCAAGAAAAAGCAAAGCCCCTGGGATATTAGCGGCAGCCGCCACCGAGATGACATCGCGACATTCGAGAACGGAAGTCAGTATCGTGCGTCCAGGCACACAGCTTTGGTGGGCGGCAATAATGGTATCGAGCAGTTTAGAGAGACGGATATTAATTGCTCGAGCGACAAGTTTATAATCAAAGTTAAGGAGAGTAATAGGACGGAGGGAATCAATTGCAGGTCGACCTGTGGATTTCGGGAGGAGGACCATTCTGCCTTCCTGAAAAGGAGCAGGAAGTGAGACTCCCCGCATCACTTCATTTACCATTGACGTTAAGGTGTCACCAATGAGCGGCCAAAATTGAACATAGAACTCCTTAGGAATACCATCTAATCCAGGCGACTTGCGGGACTGCGATCCTGCAACAACCTCATATATGTCATCATTCTGAAAGGGACGCAGAAAGGCGTCGTTTAATTGAGGAGTGACGACGCGAGGCAGCAAGGAGGTAAAGTCGTCAAGAGAGGTTTCCGCCGGGACATGAGTATCGTACAGATCAGTAAAATAGGTGTAAACGAAGTCAGAAATGTCACGGTGAGAGGTGAACACGCGGCCGTCAGCGGTTGTGAGGGAGGCAAGGCACCCACGTTTCCGGCGCGACCGTAAACGGACTAGATGGTAGAGTGACGTCAGTCCCTCTTGTAGAAGGGAACGTGGTTGAGACCTCGTCCGCAGGCCCTCCATTTGAATGCGTTTGAGCTGCAGCAATTTGGCTTTGATGCGCTGTATATCAGTAACCCGTAGGGGAGCATGCGTAGCACTATCGTACAGTTGACGTAAGACAGAATAGTAAAATTCTTGCGTTCGTCGATCTTCTGCCACCTTCGCAGCCCCAAAACGCATGAGAGCCCTACGGATGTGTGGTTTTGCATACAGTGTCCACCATGCCACGATAGACGGGTACCGGTCCATAGTACGAGAACAACGAGTCCAAATGTCCTCCAGGACGATACCAAGGGAGGTCTCTTGCAAATACGCGATATTGAGCATCCAAGGAGGACGAAACAATTTTACCGGTTGTCGCTCGTAATTAAACGTAACGGCTACAGCGCAATGATCAGTAAAACAGGCTGGTATCACATCAACAGCCAGAAGTTGCCCACACAAGGAATCGGAAAGGTAAAAGCGATCGAGGCGACTGCTAGACGTGGGAGTAAAGTAGGTATGTCGCACAAGTGTAGGATAGCGAGAAACCCACACGTCACGCAGGTGCAAGGAGCGCACAAGGTCGTCGAGTTCTTTACTGAAATTAAAATTAGGAGACTGATCTACCGGCCGTAGAACACAATTGAAGTCCCCACCTAAAATTATCTTTGTCGGGGATTTACGAAGCAGGTAAATGACTTCTTCTTTATAGAAACTCGAACGTGCGGTAGTACAACCCGAACCAGAAGGGGCATAAAGAAGGAGTAAACTGAGATCATAAAACGTGCACCCGATCCCCCTTCCACTGTCGAGTACTTCGAAATTCATCAACGGAATGCCTTCTCTATAAAACAAGGCAGTGCCCGTAGAAAGTTCGGAAGCGACATTAAAAAACGTCGAGAACCCAGGAATGGAAAACTGGTCGAATAGGACTTCTTGTAAAAAAACAACATCTGCCCCAGACTGATAGATAAACTGTCGCAAAGCGGCGAGCCGAAGCTCAGAACATATTCTGTTAATATTCAGAGTAAGAAATGTATATGCTTGCATGGAACTTCAACCCAGAAAGAAGAACAAAGATCGGTAGAGAGCCGTCAGCTGACGGAGCAACATACAAGTAATCATACCAGAAACAAGCGCTGAACCACAGAGAGAAAAACTACGAAACAGAACCCTCATCTTCCCACTGCTTTTTCTTCGGCCGTGACGCGGCTCTCTGTGGCTGTTTACGGATTCGACTGCGGCTCCGCGGTGCCGACGCTGCAGCGTTCGGCTGCGTGGGAGCATCATGTAGACATTCCGTGTCAGATTGCGGGAGAGAGGCCTCTACATCCCACTCGTCCGCAGACATGGGTTCACGGTGGGACAGTTGGTGAATAACAACGGGATCCACTGGCTCTGGAGAATCAATCAGTTGTTTGATGGGAGGAGGCTGTGACCCAGAGGGGGCGACAGAAATTCCAGAAGGGGGATGCGAAATAGAGTCAATAGGAGAAGTGTCAGAGCGAACCGGAGAAGACACGTGGCAACCAGAAGCAGGTTCCGTCACGGGCGTCTCCGAAGAGGCTGCCGCGGTAGCAGGAACAACGTCAGATAAGGTGTCAGGGAGCTTCTGCAAAGGCGTGATAGCACCTGTGGCGTCCTCATCCACGATTTCCGACTGAGAAAGAGAGTCCTTTACCGGAGGCCCATCGGAAGGGCGAGCCAATAAGGAAGATTCATCAGCCGCATCATCCTGTGTTCGCCGACGCTTGTTGTGAGAAATTCGCGCGGGCACATCGGAATTAACGGCAGCAACATCCCTACTCAAGGATAACGGGGGAAAATCACGGCCGTTGTCGGGCAACGGATCACTGCGTCTCTCAGTAACAGTGAGCGATTCAGTCCGAGATCCTTGCGGGAGAAGATCAGCTAAAGTCAATTTTTTACGCTGTTCGTATGTAGGTTTTAATACCACCACACGCCGCGGACAATTAGTACGGAAATGGCCAGTTTCATTACAATAATAACATGTTCCTTCCTGGCCACTGTACGTGATATGGACCCTATAACCACATACCTGTAGGTGAGAAGGAATAGGTTTTTTGACCACCATTTCCACCGACCGAATACCACTATATACCTGTAAGCGGTGCTGAGCAGACCAGCGTTCCTTTCGAATATGGCGTACGTCCCCATAAGGAAGCAAAACGGACTTCAGAAAACAGTCGTCAACCTCGGGCGGAAGGTTAAATACCCGAACATTCGTAGATACCACTTCTGCATTTGCCAAGAGAACCATACTAGTGGAACCATCACGGTGCGTAAAGGGTACCTGAGAACCATGACGAGAAAGTAGCCTATCAACCTGGAGCGGGTCAAGAAACTTAACAAAAAACACATATAATTCGCTGTCGAAATATGCGGTATGCACCTGATCAGTAGTGACCTTAACTGTATCGACTAACCAGTCATGTATCTCCAAAGAACCGGGCTGGACGTGACGCGTGGATTTGTCAAAGGTAAAACTGACTGTACCTGTACGCGGAACTTTCGTGGGAACCATGGTGGACATCACGGCGAGAGACGACGCCGCGACAGGAAGGGCCGCACGAACACCAAACACCAGCCGACAACCAGCGATGCGACGCGCACGGAGACCAACACGGCACTAAACTGACAGGAGGAAAACACGCTGCGCTACGGTAGAGGCGGAACTAAGAGCACAACCTAGTCGCTCGACGCGCGAAGCGAGAATGCGAACCATCTGAGCTACCGAAGCACGACTCACGCCAGGTACTCACAGCTTTACTTCTGCCAGTACCTCG
The DNA here is from genome assembly GCF_023897955.1 of Schistocerca gregaria. Taxonomy (NCBI): domain Eukaryota; kingdom Metazoa; phylum Arthropoda; class Insecta; order Orthoptera; family Acrididae; genus Schistocerca; species Schistocerca gregaria. Next base: position 187,942,624 of record NC_064924.1, read on the forward strand.
TCTCCTACCTTCCAAACTTTACAGAAGCTCTTCTGCGATCCTTGCAGAACTAGCACTCCTGAAAGAAAGGATATTGCGGAGACATGGCTTAGCCACAGCCTGGGGGATGTTTCCAGAATGAGATTTTCACTCTGCAGCGGAGTGTGCGCTGATATGAAACTTCCTGGCAGATTAAAACTGTGTGCCCGACCGAGACTCGAACTCGGGACCTTTGCCTTTCGCGGGCAAGTGCTCTACCATCTGAGCTACCGAAGCACGACTCACGCCCGGTACTCACAGCTTTACTTCTGCCAGTACCTCGTCTCCTACCTTCCAAACTTTACAGAAGCTCTTCTGCGATCCTTGCAGAACTAGCACTCCTGAAAGAAAGGATATTGCGGAGACATGGCTTAGCCACAGCCTGGGGGATGTTTCCAGAATGAGATTTTCACTCTGCAGCGGAGTGTGCGCTGATATGAAACTTCCTGGCAGATTAAAACTGTGTGCCCGACCGAGACTCGAACTCGGGACCTTTGCCTTTCGCGGGCAAGTGCTCTACCATCTGAGCTACCGAAGCACGACTCACGCCCGGTACTCACAGCTTTACTTCTGCCAGTACCTCGTCTCCTACCTTCCAAACTTTACAGAAGCTCTTCTGCGATCCTTGCAGAACTAGCACTCCTGAAAGAAAGGATATTGCGGAGACATGGCTTAGCCACAGCCGAAGTTTCATATCAGCGCACACTCCGCTGCAGAGTGAAAATCTCATTCTGGAAACATCCCCCAGGCTGTGGCTAAGCCATGTCTCCGCAATATCCTTTCTTTCAGGAGTGCTAGTTCTGCAAGGATCGCAGAAGAGCTTCTGTAAAGTTTGGAAGGTAGGAGACGAGGTACTGGCAGAAGTAAAGCTGTGAGTACCGGGCGTGAGTCGTGCTTCGGTAGCTCAGATGGTAGAGCACTTGCCCGCGAAAGGCAAAGGTCCCGAGTTCGAGTCTCGGTCGGGCACACAGTTTTAATCTGCCAGGAAGTTTCATATCAGCGCACACTCCGCTGCAGAGTGAAAATCTCATTCTGGAAACATCCCCCAGGCTGTGGCTAAGCCATGTCTCCGCAATATCCTTTCTTTCAGGAGTGCTAGTTCTGCAAGGATCGCAGAAGAGCTTCTGTAAAGTTTGGAAGGTAGGAGACGAGGTACTGGCAGAAGTAAAGCTGTGAGTACCGGGCGTGAGTCGTGCTTCGGTACCTCAGATGGTAGAGCACTTGCCCGCGAAAGGCAAAGGTCCCGAGTTCGAGTCTCGGTCGGGCACACAGTTTTAATCTGCCAGGAAGTTTCATATCAGCGCACACTCCGCTGCAGAGTGAAAATCTCATTCTGGAAACATCCCCCAGGCTGTGGCTAAGCCATGTCTCCGCAATATCCTTTCTTTCAGGAGTGCTAGTTCTGCAAGGATCGCAGAAGAGCTTTTGTAAAGTTTGGAAGGTAGGAGACGAGGTACTGGCAGAAGTAAAGCTGTGAGTACCGGGCGTGAGTCGTGCTTCGGTAGCTCAGATGGTAGAGCACTTGCCCGCGAAAGGCAAAGGTCCTGAGTTCGAGTCTCGGTCGGGCACACAGTTTTAATCTGCCAGGAAGTTTCATATTAGCGCACACTCCGCTGCAGAGTGAAAATCTCATTCTGGAAACTTTGCAACTGGTGTCATTACCAGTATGATACAAAATATATCGAGACAAAATGTACAAACGCACCATAATAAAGGGGCAAAGCAGATAGGAATCAGCATCGGCCATTCCAAGCGAACAGGGTGTCAACACCACTGGAGTAAAGGTTGAAATGCTCTGAAATAACTTCCATTTTATAGTTGCACCTGATCATTAAGTAAATTTCCTCTGTCAATAACAGGATGTTTATAAATTTGCAATTCTTCAAGGGTGTCTAACTTACATCCTTTGTCTTCGTTATGCCACAGTTCTGTATCTTATAGGGGCTTGGGAGCATGGGATATTTGAACAAAATGTTAAGCAAATGTAGATCCTAGTGTTCCATCACCGCTTTCAGTCGATAGATGCCCTTTGAACCTAACGCTGAGAGCCCTTCCTGTCTGGTCAGTGCAATAACAGGGACACTCAGCACAAGTGATCTTACATACACCTGATAGGGATGATTTATCAGTACTTTTATCAAGAGAATGGACTAACTTCTTTTTAAGATTGTTAGTGGTAGAGTAAGAAACTTTGCACCCTGGGTGATTTAATAAATGACCTACCTTGTAGGATACGTGACCTATATAGGGAACTGATATGTACTTAGTTTCCAGGTCTTGATTGTGGGTACCTAGCCTGGAAAGGGTGGTAATCTTCCTTCGCGTTTTTTGTTAAACAACTGTCTCACTAAATCTAGATTATATCCATTATTAAGAGCGATGTTTTCGATTTTCGATTTTTCATTCTGTAAATCGACTGGCGAAAACGGAATGGAAAGTGCTCATTGGATATTCGAGTGAAAGAAGGCCATTTTATGGGCCTGAGGATGGTTGGAATCAGCTGTGATGACGTTGTCGGAATTGGTTGTTTTTCGAAAAATGGTGAAATCTAATTTGTTGTCATTAATGAAGAGAGTCAGAGTCAGAGAGCTGTTTCATTTTCTTGCGTGAAGCTGATCTTTTTCATGGAGGTTATTGAAAGTGGTAAATGAGAACCATCAAACAGAAACAGCAATTTATCTACATATCTCGCGTAGAGAATTATGTTATTTGCCAGGACCGGATAATTCCGAAAAAACATCTGCTCCCCTGTGTTTCTAAAAAGTCTTCCATGATACCAACTAACGAGCCGCCCATAGCTAGACTACAGGGTTGGGAATAAAATTTATTATTAGAAGAGACTTAATTGTATTTGAGGATGGTGCGTAACTGAATTATTAGTTCATCAATCTCAGGGACAGATAATTTTTTATGGTATCGCAAGTTGGTTTCTATAATGTCCATCGTCTGCTCAACAGGTACATTAGTATAGAAACCTGTAATAGCACATGATACGAGTTTTGTGATGTCAGAACAAGCTAAAGGTTTGAGTTTGTTAGCCAGGTCTGCAGAATTTTTTGATAGAAACATTTCTTTTTAAACGCAAAATTCTCTTTCAATTTGGAGTGTAGGAACCTGGCTAATTTGTGATGTGTACTATTGGTACTATCAATGATCGGGCGGGTAGGATGGGAACTTTTTTGAACCTTAAACTGGATTCTCAAAATAGGTGGTTGCGGATTCATGTTTATAAGGCATTTTTTTATGAAACTATCTTTTCTGTACTATTAAGACCCGATTTGATCTCTTTTTGGAGCACAGCTGTGGAGTCCACTTCGATATGCACGATGCCGTTTACCTAAAAAAACATTTCTGTTTTGCGGATGTACTTGCTGTTGTAGGCGATAATTAAGGATTGGCCTTTGTCGGCCTTAGTTATCAGTACTTCGTTGTTTTTAAGATAAACATTTGTACTCTTCAACATGAGATGTACAGTAGAAACAGGATATTTAACAGAGTACTCTTTTTGGACAATTTCACAGCCATTATAAGCTATACTTCTTTGCGCATTTTTTGCTGTTTTAGGGCAATCAATACCAACTTTGAGGTCGACAATAAAATGTCTGCAGCCGAAACAACAATGGCCGGAACGGCGCTGCTCGCGACGGAGCGACCCCTCCCACGCAAGACGCGCTGCGAAATGTAAACAGAAATCAGCAAGGGCATAACGGCACCTGATTCCGGCGTACAAAACACCATTATAGGTTCCACCCTGGTTACCATAATGGTACGAATAGATCACATGCAGGGCCATGGTTATCCGGGAAGAACCATGGTAGGGTCCTCGCAACGTACTGTGGGCAATAGATAGGCAATCTGCAGAGCAGGAGTGGGGAGTGCAGCAGTGGTTAGGGGTTACCGACAGGCGCCTTAGGGGAATGCCGAGCGCTGCAGGGCAAGTGCCGTTCCAAGCTGAAACTGACTTTCTTGTAAATATGAAGTGTAGGCCCTCCACGCCCACACTTGCATGGTGACCATTCGACAAGATCTATATCCCTTCTGCTTTCGTCAGTGTCTCAAAAAAATCTCACTTGAAATACAGGGATAAGATTTCGCTTGGCTTGTTTACCATTTGTAACTTTCACATAAACTTCATGAGTTGCGTATTTTGCATGAAACCTACACATTTCGCTTGTTGCCATGCTAAAATTGGCTTCTTTGGCCAAAACGCAGCAGAGTTTACAAATTGACGTGATGTGCTAACGCAGTTGCGAGAAAATTCTAAAACAGTGGCTTATTAAGTTTATTAGGTGAGGAAATGAGGTAAAGTAAGGTCAGTAGCTTATCAAAAAGCACAGCCTCGCCACAAAGTAAACGTGTGATGTCTTCAGTTACGTTGTTCCCAAACATACAGCATTTCTCGTTTCACCACATATCGATGGTCCTTGAAAAATGCATTCTTTCATTAAAAAAGTTTGCAGTTAGTGGAATAACATGGTAGATAACGAAGTTTTGCACAACAAACTTCGTCAAAAAGCACTCCTATTTGCACGCTATCGTTTGCCAAAATCTCTATTCCATATGAAATCGTTTATAAGCCGGCCGGATTGGCCGAGCGGTTCTAGGCGCTACAGTCTGGAACCGCGCGACCACTACGGCTGCAGGTTCCAATCCTGCCTCGGGGATGGATGTGTGTGATGTCCTTAGGTTAGTTAGGTTTAAGTAGCTCTAAGTTGTAGGGGACTGATGACCACAGATGTTAAGTCCCATAGAAACCTCCGCCCATGCCTACCGAAAAATTCGACATGTTAGCTAAATTTCATGTGCAGCAACATATTATGTAATATGCACCAAGTGCAAAATCATATCGTCCCTTATTTTTCGTTGCAAACTTTTTGGAATTTCTCGCTACATATTACATGCTTTGTAAATTTCATTACAGCTATGACCATTAACGCAATGGTGGGCATATCGTGGTGAACCTCACTTGTAAAGCTATACAAAACCCAAAAATTTAATTTTTTTTACGAAATGATTCGTAAAATAGTTTGAGAAAGATTGCAGAGAGTGTGCCTCGATTCTGTCATAGTCGACTGACCGAAAGGCGGCAGACACTGTCAGCCTATTCTTCCGAACAAACGAATGAACTCGCCCAGCGCTTTGGACAAAAACAAATCACTACACATCGGTCACTGTATTCTCCGCGGACTCGAGTCATTGGAGGCCAAATCTTCCACAGAAAAATAATCTACCGGACGGAAATCATGGCTGTAGTGAACCTGTTTCCACCAACAGGACTGTCACAAACACCATGAAATGAGACAATATAGATTGTGGAGTGCGTGGGAGAGAGGTAATTGAAAATGAACAATGCGTCAAACTAAATTTGGTCTCATCTTGCTCCCTGACTGTGACTGCTGGAATCAATGGTGTAACTGTTCATGTAATCCGACTAACGTGCTTGGTTATTATGATGACCTAGATACCCGTGATGGACTTAGTAATGATCCGATATCATGTAGGGAAGTCTGGGGGGATCAGGTACAAGCGGCGGTGATGGTATAGTCGGAGTTATTCCGGTTTGTATAGTGATTGTATTAAGAGCTAGTATTAATGTCTTGGCCACTCATTTCTTAAAAGCAGTTTTGGAAAGAACTAAGGTATGACGTGGCCTGCACAGAACTGTATTGTGTCGGGAGTTACTGGCGCACGCACGCTAAGAATATGGGAGTAGGTACTGGTTTTAACAAAATTTGAGAGCGCAACCCTTGTGTGCAGGTTCTTAGTGGTTAACGGTCTAACCATACTTTGTGAGGTGCGGATAGAGGTACTAAGATGGAGGAATGAGTGTGTCAACCTCCAACACGAATCATGCACCCTAGTTATCACAGAGAAGGAGGTGAAATTAAAATGAATTCTTACTAAGGAACATCAGGGAAGATTATGCCAGGACATGTCAATCAAACTAGTTTCTTTAAATGTACTGGGAGCAGACAGATCTACCCTATGTAAACAAAATTTGTACCAAGGTTCAGGAATATGAATACTTTGACGTACACCAAAAGAATGAACTTATGCACCCACTGATGACGTATGTACATCCTTTCTCTAGGAAGCCGGCTATTGTGAAAGGACACATGTATCATATGAATGTTGTTCCCGTGACAGTATTATAATCAAACCTACACCATGAAACTAGACTTACGCAGGGTGCTCACGTAGGACAATATTAAGACCTCATTCTCTCCCTACTGCAGTCAGTTGCTAGCCATAGAGGAGCCAGGAGTTGGCGTGCACTTAGTTCTCGATGCACATAACATCAACAAAATCACCATGCCCGTACTAATCCGCCCAGAAGCTCTCGAAGAGTTGTTGCAAGAGTTTTCACGAATGATCTTCTTAACGTCACTTGATCTCCAGTCATCCTACTGGCGTGTCCCGTTGTGAGAAGATTGTAGGAAATATACTGATTTTGTCTTAGACGAACCGAAGTTCGCGTCATCTACAGACTGAGTTAGTATTACGCTTCACATTTGATGTATTGTTTCATAGGAGCAAAACGGCCAACGTGTTGTGGTATGTGTGTGTACATTGTGCATATACGCGGATCACCTGATCTAGTATATGCACATGGCCTGCGTACAGTGTAGAACTGAGAAGCATAAATGGAAAATTGCGTCATACTGTTACCTGCCGAGTCTGCACAAAGGCGTGCATTGTTTTTAGCGAGCTTGTGTTGTCTGTCAGAAAACTTAAACCATGAAGTTGCTGAGTAAAATTCCGTTACATCCGATTCTGACATCTAAACCTGGGGAAATCCCCTTCGTTGACATTGCTGGACACTACTCTCAAGGAAGGAGAGGTGTAAAATATCTGGTTGCAATACACGATTTGTTTTCAAAACGTCGTCACATAACGAAGTCTACTCATGCTGGACCAGTAGTCAAGGGGCTGAGCGATGACTTCTTCTCTTGCTTCGGAAAACCGGATCCAGTATTATCCGATAGTGCATCAGAATTTACTGGACGGGTTTCACGCTCATTTCCGTGTGAGCATAACATCAAACAAATTCTGATTTCAAGTTTCTGTTTTATAAAACGAGTTTTCAAACAATTCAACCGTTTTCTCGAACCTATGCACCATGTAAATAGACAAAATGGGTTCATTTTGTCACCCGCCTTGAGGGGATAATGAACCATGTTCCGTATCTTTCCAAAGGGCAAACACCACTTGAAGTCGAGAGAAATGAGTGGGTGGCTCCACTTCCACTCGCTCCAAGACATGAGATCTCATGGTAAGAGGAAACACGCCAATCACTTGTGTCCTTGAATGCCAGCACTGTGACACGCTTTAAAGAGGCTATAATTTCACACTTTAAAAGCACTCATCTACATACTTTGCCGTGATTTACAACCGGAATTAGATATCATTTGATAGACTGTACATCGTAACATGAATAGTTAAAGATGTCTCACATTGTCACGTACACCTTGTAAATAGTTGTTAATGCTTATGGCATGAAAGGTGACGGAGTGTCTTTATTATCAAAATGGCGTAATGAATGATTGCCTATACTAGTAGGGGTTGGAACGCCAGTGGAAATGAAATGGAAAGTGTAACTCAGGGCCTGGGTGGAAAAGCCCGCACTTGACACAGGAAGTAGCCAAGACGGATGGTCGGGGCACTGAGCGCTGAAGCACAATACGGCGGCAGCCGGACGGTTTTGTAGCGGGGTGGAAGGAAAACCGGATAATACTTCAGAAACTGTAAATCGTGGCCGCAGCAGAGAGGAACGAGGAAGCCTTACATCGGAAATCACGCAAGCTCGGTTATCTCCAAGGATTTTTCTGAGAAGCGTACCATTGTACGTATTCCTAATTAATGGGGATATGTATTTCCTAGCATACTTTCCGCGCTGGACGACGAAAGACTACAATGTGATTTGGAAGAATCTGTATAGATGGAGAATATTTCATGGTTTCGAGAATATGATTCTCTTTCTGCAGTTACGAGGGAGGGGAACCGAGCTTTGCTGGGAAGCCAGCGGTGGAGAGGAAGTAGTCTTCCATTTTGAGTGCCCGTGTTTGACGGTCACCCGGTATCAGCTTTTGTTGGTATAGACGGACTTGCTTTCTTTGCTCTCAGCCCTCAGGAGAATTTGTAGTTAGATCAGTTAGGCACTGTACTGTTGCAAACTTATATGATTCTGCACTTCGTCTCCGGGTAGAGAGTCGTCGTTGAATATGCAGCAGTCAGTGATTGGAGGCACTTCTTCTGTCTATATTCACGTAGAGACGTTATCTGAATTCCGTCCTTGCTGCTGGGAGTTCTCGTTTCTTGTATGTAAAACACAGAGAGGACAAGACCGTATTAGATTATGCTAGTCAGAGGACCGCCTTCTGCCCCAGTGTTTGAAAGAGTTTACTTTGTGGCTAGAGTTTTTCTATCGTCGCAGACATGTACGAGAACCATCACTCCGACCCACCGGATGCAGTGCATACGGTGACGTTGCTAAATGCTTCAACTTAATAGGGCTATAAGGCTAAAAAGCTGTGTTAACGTAAGTTTTATTTCCACTGAGTTTGCACACCACTGTAAACATCTTTGAAAGTAGTGTCTTCTAGTGTTTCGTACGTAGATGATGTCAATCATTCCGCATTATTTATATTAGATCGCGCTACCATAAAAATGGGCAGATTTGGGCAATTGATCAGTAATTTTAGTTAGGAAATATAAACCTTGTAATATAATGGGTTTTTTATTCTACAATAAATGTATAAGCAGAAACAACATTTATCGATACTTTTTCTTCATGGACCGTCTAAAAGCAACTGAATAAAAAACAATTTTAGTGCCATACGTGTTTCGCCTTTATTTTCTGCAAGGCATCAGCAGTGGCCTGGAATATGTACATATGTTAGGTATTTAATTGAAATTTTTGTCACTGTGCCTATAGGTTATAAACAGTTCTGGTGTTTGTTATTTCCTATTACGTAGTAATGTTTTTAACTGTACTTACAGGTTGGTGTTGTCCTTCTTCTTATGAATGCCAATTTGCGGTTCTTTTCCCACATTCCACCAGCACTATGAACTGAACGCTTGTTTCAGTGCAATGTTTTGGTTTCTCTTGCCGACTGTCAAAATGTTTTTTCCAAAGATCGAATGTTGTTGCCAAAACTTTCGAGTGTAATTATTGAAGTATCTGTAATCTGTTCATCTATGCATTTGTATGAGCGTTTGTGTATGTGTGTGTGTGTGTGTGTGTGTGTGTGTGTGTGTGTGTTTTGGTGTGATATAATTTTTTGTGTTGTGGTTGTGTGTGTGTGTGTGTTTGTGTGTGTGTGTGTGTGTGTGTGTGTGTGTGTGTGTGTGTGTGAGTGAGTGTGTGTGCGTGTATATTCTGCAAGGCATAACATTTTTTTTTTTGCTCTGCTTTTGTGTGTGTGTGCGTGTTTAATATTACACGCAACTGAGGAAGACAAGACTACAAAGTTGAAGATGTCAAAATTTACCATTTAGTAGTTACTGGTTCCCTTAATCATTCATTTATGTTTAGGTTGTAATTCATAAATTAGAGCAAGAAGGAGTAAATAATACCACAACTGAGAGATCCTAAGATGTGCTTCAGCGGGTAGTCAGACATGGCATATGATAAAATGCTAGGCCACGCCGAGTTCCAAGGCGTGGCAGGCAGCGAAAGGCGTCCCCGGAGGCTGATCAGAAAGCCTCCCCGGTGCGTCTGACAAACCGGTTTCAGGTACTGTCTCTGGCTGAGCCAGATGCAGCTGCCTGCCCTGTTTCAGAGGATCATTCTCAGCCTTCAAGGTCCGGGCAATCGCGGAGGGTGGGCTTACTGGTAGTTGGGAGCTCCAATGTTAGGCGCGTAATGGGGCCCCTTAGGGATACGGCGGCTAAGGAGGGGAAGAAATCCAGTGTGCACTCCGTGTGCATTCCGGGAGGAGTCATTCCTGATGTGGAAAGCGTCCTTCCGGATGCCACAGGGTGCAGCCAGCTGCAGGTGGTGGCAGATGTCGGCACTAACGACGTGTGTCGCTTTGGATCTGAGGAAATTCTCTCTGGATTTGGTGAAGGCTGCCGGTCTTGCTTACGAGATGAAGGCAGAGCTCACCATCTGCAGCATCGTCGATACAACCAACTGCGGACCTTTGGTGCAGAGTCGGGTGGAGGGTCTGAATCAGAGGCTCAGACGGTTTTGCGACCGTGTTGGCTGCAGATTCCTTGACTTGCGCCATAGGGTGGTGGGGTTTCGGGTTCCGCTGAATAGGTCAGGAGTTCACTACACTCAGCTGGCGGCTACACGGGTAGCGGAGGCTGTATTGCGTGGACTGGGCGGTTTTTTAGGTTAGAAGGCCTCGAGAAAGTACGGGATGGGCTGCAATGTCAAAGGGTGCATGGAAAATACAGGACGTGCTTGGATCAAGGAACAGTCGGAATTATAGTTGTAAATTGTTGTACTTGCGCTGGAAAAGTCCCTGAGCTTCAAGCGCTAATAGAAAGCACAGAAGTTGATATCGTTATAAGTACAGAAAGCTGGCTAAAGTCAGAAATAAGTTCTGCAGAAATTTTTACGAAGTCTCAGACGGTGTTCAGGAAAGATAGATTAGGCAGAATTGGTGGTGGAGTGTTTGTGTCTGTCAGTAGTGGTTAGTCTTGTAGTGAAGTCGAAGTAGATACTCTGTGCGAATTGGTATGGGTGGAGGTTATACTTAACAGCCGAAGTAAGTTAATAATTGGCTCCTTCTACCGACCCCCAGACTCCGATGATACAGTTGCGGAACAGTTCAGAGAAAGTTTGAGTCTCGTAACAAATAAATACCCCACTCATACGGTTATAGTTGGTGGGGACTTCAACCTACCCTCGGTATGTTGCAAAAATACTTGTTCAAAACCGGTGGTAGACAGAAAACATCTTCCGAGATTGTCCTAAATGCTTTCTCCGAAAATTATTTCGAGCAGTTAGTCCACGAACCCACGCGAATTGTAAATGGTTGCGAAAACACACTTGACCTCTTAGCCACAAACAATCCAGAGCTGGTAGAGAGCATCATGACCGATACAGGGATTAGTGATCACAAGGTCATTGTAGCTAGGCTCAATACCGTTTCTTCCAAATCCATCAGAAACAAACGCAAAATAATTTTATTTAAAAAAGCGGATAAAGTGTCACTAGAAGCCTTCCTAAAAGACAATTTCCATTCCTTCCGAACTGACTATGCAAATGTAGACGAGATGTGGCTCAAATTCAAAGATATAGTAGCAATAGCAATTGAGAGATTCATACCTCATAAATTGGTAAGAGATGGAACGGATCCCCCGTGGAACACAAAAAAGGTCCGAACGCTGTTGCAGAAGCAACGGAAATAGCATGCGAAGTTCAGAAGAACGCGAAATCCCGAAGATTGGCTAAAATTTACAGACGCGCGAAATTTGGCACGTACTTCGATGCGAGATGCCTTTAATAGGTTCCACAATGAAACATTGTCTCGAAATTTGGTAGAAAATCCGAAGAAATTCTGGTCGTATGTAAAGTACACAAGCGGCAAGACGCAGTCAATACCTTCGCTGCGCAGTGCCGATGGTACTGTTACCGACGACTGTGCCGCTAAAGCGGAGTTATTGAACGCAGTTTTCCGAAATTCCTTCACCAGGGAAGACGAATGGCATATTCCAGAATTTGAAACACTAACATCTGCTAGCATGAGTTTCTTAGAAGTATATACCTTAGGGGTTGCGAAGCAACTCAAATTGCTTGATACGGGCAAGTCTTCAGGTCCAGATTGTATACCGATTAGGTTCCTTTCAGATTACGCTGATACTATAGCTCCCTACTTAGCACTCATATACAACCGCTCGCTCACCGATAGATCTGTACCTACAGATGGGAAAATTGCGCAGGTCGCACCAGTGTTTAAGAAGGGTAGTAGGAGCAACCCATTTAACTACAGACCTATATCATTGACATCAGTTTGCTGTAGGGTTTTGGAGCATATACTGTATTCAAACATTATGAATCACCTCGAAGGGAACGATCTATTGACACGTAATCAGCATGGCTTCAGAAAACATCGCTCTTGTGCAACGCAGCTAGCTCCTTATTCGCACAAAGTAATGGCCGCTATCGACAGGGGATCTCAAGTTGATTCCGTATTTCTAGATTTCCGGAAAGCTTTTGATACCGTTCCTCACAAGCGACTTCTAATCAAGCTGCGGACCTATGGGGTATCGTCTCAGTTGTGCGACTGGATTCGTGATTTCCTGTCAGGAAGATCGCAGTTCGTAGTAATAGACGGCAAATCATCGAGTAAAACTGAAGTGATATCAGGTGTTCCCCAGGGAAGCGACCTGGGACCTCTGCTGTTCATGATCTATATAAATGACCTGGGTGACAATCTGAGCAGTTCTCTTAGATTGTTCGCAGACGATGCTGTAATTTACCGTCTAGTAAGGTCATGCGAAGACCTGTATCATCTGCAAAGCGATTTAGAAAAGATTGCTGTATGGTGTGTCAGGTGGCAGTTGACGCTAAATAACGAAAAGTGTGAGATGATCCACATGATTTCCACAAGAAATCCGCTGGAATTCGATTACTCGATAAATAGTACAATTCTCAAGGCTGTCAATTCAACTAAGTACCTGGGTGTTAAAATTACGAACAACTTCAGTTGGAAGGACCACATAGATAATATTGTGGGGAAGGCGAGTCAAAGGTTGCGTTTCATTGGCAGGACACTTAGAAGATGCAACAAGTCCACTAAGGAGACAGCTTACACTACACTCGTTCGTCCTCTGTTAGAATATTGCTGTGTGGTGTGGATCCTTACCAGGTGGGATTGACGGAGGACATCGAAAGGGAGCAAACAAGGGCAGCTCGTTTTGTATTATCACGTAATAGGGGAGAGAGTGTGGCAGATACGATACACGAGTTGGGATGGAAGTCATTACAGCAAAGACGTTTTTCGGCGCGGCGACACCTTTTTACGAAATTTCAGTCACCAACTTTCTCTTCCGAATGCGAAAATATTTTGTTGAGCCCACCCTACATAGGTAGGAATGATCATCAAAATAAAATAAGAGAAATCAGAGCTCGAACAGAAAGGTTTAGGTGTTAGTTTTTCCCGCGTGCTGTTCGGGAGTGGAATAGTAGAGAGATAGTATGATTGTGGTTCGATGAACCCTCTGCCAAGCACTTAAATGTGAATTGCAGAGTAGTCATGTAGATGTAGATGAATCATTTGACCTAGATGAGATTGTGCTACTTAGGTCTGATCCTAAGTGATCCCTTCTATAGGAAAGGAACGAGAAGTTAGAGCTTCTATATACTGGCCAATACCGAATACCGAAAATCTCACCCACTGGGTGCTTCCTCAGTCTACAGTCAAAGGCCTTATCACCATCGGGGTGAAACGAAATTTGTGAAGCAGAATTTTATTTTTGTTATTGTTTATAGCTGTAACTATATTTGTTTTACTGTGATGTATTTTTATCGTGTACTTTTTATATGTGACTATTTCAATGTAAAATATGTGATATGGATGAATGAATGAATAACAGATACTGTCGCTCAAAATACTGAATGCAAAAGAGGATTGTGCAAGCAGTAAACTATTCACAAAAATGGTGATAGCTTTTTGTGATAACAAATTCCGTATTATATTGATGATTACTTTTTTTTAGGATTAGGTCCTCTACAGACAATTTAGTGACCTCTGAAGCACTAATTTTGTAACGTAAGTTAATTCAAGTTAACATGTAATGTAAATAGTAATCTAGAAGTTAGTCACTGATAATGTGAAACCTCTCGCTAAATGTGTAACTAGTGATGGAAATGTCACTGTAATTACCTGCATGGGGATGACTTTTGTGCATAGAGATCGTCTAATAAGAATATGGCAGTTTTCAGATTCAGTGAATGCAATTCTCAAATATCTAATTAGTAAACCAGTTCCTACATTCTATCATACCTGTGTTTACTGTAATGTACTACGAGATATGTTTGTTTTCTCAGGTGTATTTGTGTTTATGGTGTGAGAACATGTACAGGTATATGTGTATACTTGGTGTAGGCCCTGAACATGACGATGAACGTAAGTTATTAGGTAGATGATCAAAGTGCATCATATGTTTAAATTTCTTGTGTCGTAGTTCCACGTTCGCACTTACAGTTTGTGTTTGAGAATCACTAATTACTTGTTAACTGACCATATGTAATGGTTAGAAAGTACGCTCTTATAAAAAAGAATCTTAAAAAGGCAAGTGTCTCGATCCTGGGACTGTGCAAATGTTATGCACAGTTCATTCATAGACAGTCGTGTGACGAATAATGATGCAAAAACATGCTATGAAGTAAAGATACTCACTAATGCTTTGGCGAAACAAAAGTTTATCACCTCAGTCAGAAGTCAATAAATTTGAAATAGAATAATGTGTACAGTAGTGGTGTTTACTGCACCCCTGACTGGCCTCGATCGGGTACTGTACTAATGTATTGAGTATTCCTTGGACACTGAAATCCTGTAATCCTGCATGTAGTGCCTTCTTCATAAACACTACCATGGAATAAATACACGTCACGGGTGACGAATTTAGTAGTGAGAGAAGTCTAGAATCTCCTGTCCCTGCGTGGTAGCCGCCGGACATGGACTCAACTATAAACCTGATTACTGTCACGGCTTGCGCATTATTAAACCTTAAATCTTCCACCTGAGAAAGCAAGAATTTACGTATATGCCATATACGCGCACTCCAGCATTGCGTTTCGCGTCCTTTTAATATATAATTTCAATATATAGTTTAAGAGACATTTCTCCTGTCTTGAGCAGTGTTGTTTGTTTAGGATTAAATGTTGAGCCAGCAGATACGGTGTGTCGTACCAACTTACTGACACTGTGCGTAAAGCGAGTCCCAAATTAAGTGGGTTGAGACTAAAGTTTTGCATAAGACAAGAAAGTGCGTCAGGAAATCAGCTCAGAACATAGCATTGGCAGCAATACGTGAACGTGTCTTTATTGAGCACTTATGCTTGGATCTGGCTTCGTTTCATGAACCCTGTGCAGTACTGAGCAAATCTTTGGCAACACTACGGAACCTACTAGTGGGCATTTGAGCTCTCGTGACCTGACGTCCCTCCAACCAACCATCGCACTGATGATGTCGCTGGAGGGGCCGCCTACGGTCACCAAGCCGAGGAGTGGCCTGCTCTCCCAACCTCTCCCCCTCTTTCATCGAGTTCTCTTCTACTGATGCTTGGAATGAAAACATCAAAAAAGAATCAATATTGAGTTTATATCTTTTAAACGAGTCTATAAACCACTCCGCCACATGATCAAGAGACTACTTTATTATTGAGCACATTCATTTACTCAACACAAGATTTAGTCTTATTTGCTTTGCATTAATTCCTTATAATTTGGACATTTTCTTCGACAGGCATCGCCAGAAGACCTCGAGTCTTCCTTCCTGTGTATAAACTCATTACCATTGAACTTTTCTACGTCAACCTTCGACAGAAGATTATTAGTTCATTTTTTGGTTATGTAAATACACTTTTCGTAAAACGAAATACCTGATCTACCAACGAAGGACATTGTGTCCCCACTGTGTTTGTGTAACTTCAGCCTTTCTTCGGACCATCGCTGATCCTCGGTCTATAAAGATGTCTAGTCTACTTGGCATTGTATCGCATAAAATTTCTAGAAAATAGTAGTGATCTGAAGCACGATCATTCCAAAATTCATGCTACACTAAGTTACGACGTTAAATCCTTGGAATCTGTTATACTATAAAGTGAAATATTTGATTTCTAAAACGTTGTACTTCTATCAAAATTTTAGCCTTTTGAAGTTATCACCGATCTGTGGATCTGGTATCACTTGTAACGACGCACATACTTTATGAATGAATCTGCACTATAATTTACTGAAATAACGGTAACATATGCATATAACTGAATCAAGCCCATTATCTGATTCAACTGTATGTACTATGCTCTGAATTTGTATGGTATAAGTACAATTACCCGGTGTACGAGCTTATTAATGTACTGAAATACTTTCTGAAATGAAAATATGAGAAACCATTGTACCGCATTTACCCAAATGTTGGTGAAAGACTTGAAGGTATTCGATGCTTTATAAGCCTTCCAGAGGGCATTTATTATTACTTTCTATTTCATATGTAAGAACTGTTTGTGAAATAACTCCGTAAAAGAGACATCTACGCTCTCACATTACATTGACTCCTTTACGTAAATGTCTTGACTCCTAGAATCTCTTATCTAATCGCTGGACCAGTTTCGTTCGTCTGACTTTTTTTTTTCTTCGGATGTTTTGTCTTCTCTCGTGAGTTTTTTCTTTCATTTTCTCACTCTCGTAAGGTACTGACGCAATTTGCTGTGCTTGTTCTCAGAATTGTAATGTAAATAATAATTAGGATTTTCTTAATACAGCATAAAGTTGAAGTTATTCTGCCTTTTATTTCTAACAAAAACTATTTTACTTTTATATGGCTTTTAATTTGTGAGATGTCTTTTCGGAAGATTTCGACTGGAATAGAGGCATGGACTGTACATTATTAGAGGAATGTAATAACCGACTACTTTTCGTGTTCAGTCAAAACTTTTCATTGTGGCTTATGCTATACGTTCCTGAGATACTTGGATCAGTAATTTTATTTCTATCTTGCAGGATTTTCATTATAGCTACGCAGTGAATGATTCGGTCATTTGTCTACCAACAATGACGTCGTTGTGCTGCCTACATCAGTGGGACACCGCCTCCTCCAACTTTTAAGTTCTTATGGTGGTTTACTTACCTTTTATGTTTCCTTAGCTTCACACCAAACTTGATACAAAGCACTGGTTATATTACTGCGCTGAGCATTAAGTGTTGGGGACGATAACACACCTTACGGTTTTTTAATCTACTTAAGGGTACTAAGGTGTCAATAATTGTAAAACTAAATTCCTGTGCTACTAGCTCAGAAATTTCAAATTCTGTTGATTTTACATGTAAATGACTGGAAACAGTTTAACTTGGGGGGGGGGGGGGGGGGGACTTGATACCATTTTTGAATTTCTTGCTTTTCTTTTGGAGTGACTAAGGACAAATTATTTCTTTGTGATAAAAGTAATTATATGTAAAGAACCTTAGTACCTGTGTGAAGAGTTTATAAATCTTCAGGAGCTTTGCTGAAGTGATATTAAATATTGCTATCTTAATGCTGGATTTACATTTCTGTATATGAAGCCTTAAAGCTAAAAACTAAACTCCTCCCGAACAGGCCATGAAAGACCACCGGACCGACCGGCCGCCACGTCATCCTCAGCCCACATGCATCACTGGTTGCGGATGTGGAGGAGCATGTGGGCAGCACATCATTCCCCCGGCCGTATCAGTTTCCAAGACCAGAGTCGCTACTTCTCAATCAAGAAGCTCCTCAGTTTGCCTCATAAGGGTTGAGTGCACCCCAGTTGAGGACAGCACTAAGCAGACCGGATGGGTATATGGCGCCTTGCCTTATTTGAAAACTATTTTGCCCTCACGAGACAAACATTAATGAAACGGGGTTTCTATTTATGCATATTCATTCTCACCCACTGCTGCGTTAAACCCAGAATCATTCATGTACATGTCTTTATTCTACTTGGGGTGTAAAATATTCATGTTGTTTTTTCATGTATCTGATTGTACTGGACAATGTATTTAAACTGTTACTACTTTGGCTATGGCACAGTGTGAATTCTGTGAGGTACTGCTGTGTATTTGCAACTTATTTATTACCAGTGAAGGAGTATAGTATTTTAAATGTTATGAGTATATGGAGCTTCTGTGGCCTGCTGTAGTAAATAATTTCAGCGTGATGGAAAACGTATTCAGTGTTTGTAACTGGATGTGCAAAATGTAGGCTTCTGATGCCCCCCTTGTGGAAGAACAGAATGAGACTTCAGGTACTAAATGCAGAGTACCCTTTCAAATGTCCAGAATGTTCTGAATATATTGCAATATAAAATTCCTATAGTTTTTCATAATTTATTTAATTAAAACTAATGGGTCTAGTACCGTGAACAAATGTTGTGTATGTAGCAGCCTTGAGGGAGAACTGAACACTGTGCAGCGTGATTTGGAACATTTCATGGCTCTAATAAGATACAGTTACTGTATAACATGAACACTGAATCATTGTGGAGTGATTGATAAACTTTTTCCCTTTTATCTGTTGGGAATCTTAATGTTATTCATTTCATGCTGCATTTGATTCATTTATGGATTGTGGAGGTACTGTCAGATCTTGACAAGAATTATTGAACATTATTATCTTACATTACTGAGTTTGTGGTAATACAAAGGGAATTTGGTGGATTACAAGAAGTTTATCTTGTCTTTCCCTATAAAATGTTTATGTGTGATCATTACCTTACTGTGGTTTAGCGTTATTCTGAAGGATTTTATTGTAATTTTGGTTCTGTTACGTATATCAGTGAAAAAAATCTGCTGTTAACCTTTCTATATTCAGTGACTGTGAAGAAGATTTATAATATCTGTTGAATGGAAGTCACATTCGAATAAGTGTAGAATATGGGTTGATAGTAAACCAGAAAAAAAATCACACATAGCATAAGTTAAACCAGTGAGTAACATATCTTCCATATTGATGATCATGATTTACATGAAGTTAAGGAATTTTGCTAGGTTTTAGGCACAAACAAAGAGGGCATTCCTCGCTGAGAGAAGTTAACTGCTGTCGAACACAGCCTTAAATTAAGGAAGAAATTTCTGAGGATTATCGTTTGCAACACAGCCTTGTACAGTAGCGGATGAAAATCAGTGGGAAAACTGGATCAGAAGGGAATTTAAGAGCTTGAGAAGCGGTGCTAGAGAGGAATTTTGAAAATTAAGTGGACTGATAACACAAGGATTAACAAGAGTCTCTGAAAAATCGGCAAAGAAGGAACGTATGGAAACTGACAAGAGAAGGGAACAGAGTGATAGGACAAGTGTTAAGGTCTCAGGGAAAAGCCTACATCGTACTAGAGGGAGCTGTGAAGGACAGAGATTGGAATACACACTATAAATAATAAAACTTTGGCCGCAAGTGCTAATCTGAGATGAAGACGTTAGCACAAGAGAGGAATTCAAGGCGTGGTTGAAACGGGGGAGGAATCAGTGATGGGTTGTATCAGACCAGTCAGGCGGCTGATGAGTCAAAAAAAAAATATCATTGCATAATGGAGAATGTTGAGGTGCCTATACAGATGTTAGTTCTCTCCTCTGTGTTTGTACATACCACCTGAGATCTCATCCAGATACTGAAAGCAGTGAAGGTAATAGAGGATAATCCCGAAAAACAGAAGGTTGTCACTGGAAAAGCAACTAAACAAATGAGGGCTAGGACTGAGCATATTGAGGCTAACCTAAGACAATTGGGACTGTTAGAAATCAGCTCTAAACAAGAGAACACATGGATAATGTTGGATGAAGAAAGATACCACCTGAGTTAATGGTTGGTTTGGAAGTTGTTAAAAATCAGGAAGTTGAAAGTACAATTGAGGAGCCAACTGAGAAAGAGAAGGTTGTTACAAAAGTTTGAACTTATCATTGAGGCACACCAGCTGACAGATCAATTGGTGGTAGTGCTTAGCAGAGCTCAGTTGCCAAAGTGTCTGTGATTTAATGGAAGTTACAGCTGTTAAGCAAAGAAGGTGGTTGAACCTGATGATCTCAAAGTACAGGTTAAACCAAAAGTGAGAGAGGTAGTGAGCAAACACGTCATTTCTATTGCTGAAGGTGATCTGCACCTATTTTGTAGCCATATGGATGTGAAGCAATGTGTGAGTTGAATTTCAATGTGTTTTTACCGGGAGAACTAGAATTATGTGTCTGAGAGTTAATAACTTCTGTATGAGAGCTTGTCAACAGGTACCTATTTCAAGTCATGTCGCACCACAAGCAACTACTGCAGAACACAGTTAAAGTGAGGTATAATATTTTAAGATTTCCCCCAAGTCTAGTGCAGGGCTCTTTATCATAATATGGGAAAATCCCTGTCTTATGTGATCCATGTTTAGTGTTTAAAGTTACTATTTGTGTTTATATGTTAGGTTACTTTGAATAGATAGGGAGTTTTAACATGTCATTACACCAGGTAGCCAACGTATATTGTCTTTCAGGTATGTTTTTTAAATGTTATGATTATTTGGCGTTTGTTAAGTAGTATTCCGTCACATACTGGTGACAAATTGTGGTTAGATAGTATGTAGTGATTTTCTGTATGGTGATTAGATGAGGATTGTACTTTAACTACGTGTGTTGTGACATATTCTTACATTTATTATGATACAGTGATGAAGTAATACTTTTATATATGCTGTATATAATTTTTTCTTTGCATTGTGTCTGGTTTCATGAATGGATTGTGTTGATTTATCACACTTGATTCTTCAGCGGCTTCTGATGAATACTTTTAATTTATTGGTGCTCGATGTTTGGGAATATTCTGTGTAAGGACCAGTAATACAGGATGATAAGTATTGTTTCCATGTCTGCGGGTTCTGAACTGTGCCTGACGTCGCCCACTGTGTTGTCTACGACGAGAGATTGTGCCTGAAACTTGGTATTCTCGACACAGTCTTGACACTGTTGAGCTGAGAATACTGATTTCCCTAAATATTTCCGAGATGGAACCTCGAATGAACCTAGCTCCATCTACCATTCCGCGATCAGAGTCTGTTAATTTCCGTCGTGCGGCCATGATCACATCTAAAAATTTATCACATCGATCACCAAGCACTGATGACAGCTCCACCAATGCATTCCCCTTTTATGCTTCTGTACACAGTACTACCCCTACCTATACATTTTTACATGGTCACCCCATGGCTTTGGTCACCTTAGTGTACATGTTATGATTACGGTGTAAGGCATGGTTGACGAGAATGCCGCCACAAACCGTAACTACGTCTACGTGATTACCCCGCAATTCACAATTGAAAACTGCCTCAGCTAATGGGAGAAAATGCGTGGCAGTGTGAATGGGAGCTTGCATCAACAATATTTGCAACACACTTTGTTCAGTTCTTCCATTTGAAAGAAGCTGCAAGTGCAATGTAAACGGGCATTATATAAACTTTCTTTAATTACTCATTGGACTTAAAACTCTACAAATGTACATTTATGCCAGATTATTTACCTGCCAGTTACACTTTATTTAGCGTTTTAGATAGCATATACTTGTTATGCACGTAAAATGACACGTAGTTGTTTCATACATGTGATAACAAGTGCGTAACTCCTACCAGGGGCCTCAGTCAGTCCACTCTCGTTAAAGGGAGATCAAGACGGAACCTTCTCCTTGGGTACGATAGCCTCCATAGCGACTAGCAGACCGTTCACATCGCCTTCTCGCCTCGCCGTCTTTGTGAGATATCTCCGTCACAAGTCTAACAGCTTTACCTTGGCAGCATCCCACCTCCGCAATCGCCTTCCTCCAGTGTTGACAATCAGGCGATCGTTGTGGGCGCGCAGCGGGCCCGGACGGTGCGTCGGAGGGCAGCGAGAGGGTTGATGGCAGTGGGGCTGCGTGGGGTGGGGAGAACGGCATCGGCTGTGCTTCGGAGCCAATCGCAGAGTGGCGAAAGGGCAGCTTTCCGGCGCGACGGCGCGGGAATCGCTCGCGCGCTAAATTGCGTTTTACGGCAGCCGAGACGGAGAGGAAGAGGTGCGGAACAAAAGCGAAAAGAAAGAACCGGGGGTAAAAGGCGAGGGAAATGTAATCTACGTGTACGTAACACCCTCCTCGGCGTGGAGGCAACGGGCAAATAGCCATTGACCTAAAAGGCCCCTTTCCCTCTCACTTACTGGCGCTAAGATGGTTTCTGATTCTTACGTAACAGTAATGTGATAGCAGCCTCACTTCAATTAATTTTGAGTAGAAGACAACTCTTAGAGGAGTGGAAGGACAATATCGATGTCATTAAGGATGAGGTTACTTCTTGTGACTTATATAGCGCCGATCACTCGGCTTCAGAATTAGGGATGCGTTACGTTTGAGAATAGTTAGCTTCATCATCAATCGGAGACACAATTCTTCTTGAGGTGAGTCATTTTACTTCGAGTAACCAATTGCAATTACAGCTATGACAACGTGTAACCAATTTTTTTTGTCATCAGTCTTCTGACTGATTAAATGCGGCCCTCCACGTATTTCTCTCCTATGCTAACCTCTTCGTCTCAGAGTAGCACTTGCAACCTACGTCCTCAACTGTTTGCTGGATGTCTTCCAATCTCTGTCTTCCTATATAGTTTCTGCCCTCTAAGGCTCTCTCTAGTACCATGGAAGTCATTCCCTTATGTCTTAACAGAAGTACCATCATCCTGTCAATTCTCCTTAGCAATATTTTCAACATATTCGTTTCCTCTCCGATTATCAGTCCATCTAATTTCCAACATTCGTCTGTAGCACCACATCTCAAATGCTTTGACTCTCTTCTGTTCCGATTTTCCCATCTTGCACTACCATACAGTGCTCTACACCAGACGTACATTCTCAGAAATTTCTTCCTCAATATACGGCAGATATTTGATATTAGTAGACTTCTGTTAGCCAGGAATGCCTTTCCTGCCATAGCGAGTCTGCTTCAGATGTCCTTCTTTCATTGGTTATTTTACTGCCTCTAACATTCTGCGTGGTGTCTGTTTGTTCTATATCGTGTCTCCCTACCACTTTCGCACAACGAAGCACTGAGCGTGTTTTTTAGGGAATTGACTAGTTTGAACCTGGGACCTGTTGCTGGTAAGGAGACGCCATACATGACATGTAGAATTAGAAGAGTTCAGTGAGACTAGCGATGATATAACCAAATACTTAATGATTTCAGCGTCAGCTCCACTGCACTCCCTATAAAAGAATCTTAATACTAACTAAATTTAGTGGAAGGGGTTCAAGGCTTTTCTATTTTTAGTTAGCTGGTAAAATAAAGTCGAAAATGCAGTTAAGTTTACCGTTGGAAATTTTATTCTACTCACAAAACATTGTTTATAAATTGCACTATTGATAAAAGGAGATGTTTTAATACAGGATGGTAAAAATCAACTGCGTTCAACAAAAATGTGAACGAATATTCCCTGAATGGATTCCCAACTTCTACAGTGGATCGAAGGATGACCTATGCCATATCACATCTATAATCTAGGTTTAAATTAAGTTTCACAAAAGAAAAAACTATCAAAATGCTCTACAGTGACCCTCAATTATCTTTAATTACTTATCTAACTTGTCGTATATTACAGTGGCTGATGTGGCTTCTCAATAATTATATAACAGAGAAATCATCGCGTTTCAGATTTTTACTTCAAGTGGCAAATGTGAACACCATGAGCTTCAATTGACGATCGACACTAGTGTTACGTAAAAAGGGGATGGAACAGATGAGACTTCTGCAGTTCTGAGTGAAGCCTTATGCGCTCAAAGATGCGGCATCGCATGCGTTCATTTCCTTGTCGGTGTTCGTCAGGGGGGCGGCGGCCGGCGCAGCTCCGTCCAGCTCGCCCTCTCGGAAAAAACTCTTCCTAACTTCTCCTTACTACCATTTACCGAAGTTGGTTTAAAAAACAAACTATCTGGCTGTGTTTTCATCTGACCAATCAGAGTCTCAATGTTAACCTTAAGCTCCGCCTACAAAAATTCTGTCTATCCAATGAGAAACGTTATACTTTTCGTGGTGGGGAAATGTTTTTAAAGTTTGCAGAGACGCGAAAAAATCTCACGCTAAAACCTGCAGCTGGTGTGTTCCATTTAGCGTTATCGTAAGATCTATACTGTTTTTCTGGAGGGCTCTAGCTTTTAACATGGGCTGCAGGTGGTCCTTGACGTAACAGAGACGCGAAACAGTCTCACACTAAAACGCGCGGGTTGTGTGGCCCTACTAGTTAGCTGGCGACGTGGGTGTCCAGTCCGTCCCTTATCGTAGGGCCTTCTAGCTTAACACGGTTCTGCTCTCGGCTTCTGTTCTCGTTTCTCCCCTCGGAACTGCGTCGGTCTCACGGTGGGAAGGTATGACATGCATTTAGGCATTCTTGTGTTAGTCTGTTGTATTTCATTTGCTCACTCGTTACTCGTATTACTTTGGTTAATTTAATGTCACGATTTATTCGGAGCTATGTGACATACTACTGGATTTGCTTATCATGTCATGGTGTTCTTGGAGGCCGGCCTCGGTGGTATAGCAGTTCTAGGCACTCAGTCCAGAACCGCGGGACTGCTACGGTCGCAGGTTCGAATCCTGCCTCGGGCATGGATTGTGTGTGATGTCCTTAGGTTAGTTAGGTTTAAGTACTTCTAAGTTCTAGGGGACTGATGACCACAGATGTTAAGTCCCACAGTACTCAGAGCCATTTGAACCAAGGTGTTCATCGAAGGTGTTGGATTTGCCTGACACCTTACATGCCTAGGTAGCAAAATTCCTAAACATCATCTACTTTGTGACCATCAATCCTGATGTTAAGTTTCACGTTGTTCTCATTTCTACTGCTTTTCATTACTTTCATCCTTCTTCGATTTGCTCTCAGTCCATACTGTGTACTCATTGGAATGTTCCTTCCGTTCAGCAGATCATTTAATTCTCTTTCACTTGCATTCTGAATACCAATGTCATCAGCAAATCATATCAGTGATATTCTGTAACCTTCAATTTTGATTATACTCCTGAATATTTCTTTTACTTCCATCATTGCTTCCTCGATGTACATATTCAACAATAGGGGCGTAAGGCAACATCCTAGTCTTTTTAATACGAGCACTTCGTTTTTGGTCCTCCACTCTTATTACTCCCTCTTGGCTTTCGTATGTGTTGTATATGACCGGTCTCTCTCTCTATAGCTAACCCCTACTTTTTGCAGAATTTCGAACATCTTGCACCATTTAACATTGTCGAACGCTGTTTCCGGGTCAACAAAGCCTGTGAATGTGACTTGTCTTTTCTTTAGTCTTGCTTCCATTTTAACCACAACGTCAGAATTGCCTCTCTCGTGCCTTTACTTTTCATAAATCCAAACTGATCGTCATCTAGCGCATTCTCAATTTTCTTTTGAATTCTAAAATTATTCTTGTAAGCAGCTTGGAAACATGCGTTGTTAAGCTGATTGTGCAATAACTTAGGCACTTGTCAGCTCTTGTTGTCTTCGAATTGTGTGGATGATGCTTTTCCGAAAGTCAGATGGTATGTCGCCAGACTCATACATTCTACACACCAACGTGAATAGTCGATTTGGTGCCACTTCCCCCAACGATTTTAGAAATTATGATGGAATGTTTTGTATCCCTTGTGCCTTATTTGACCTTACGTCCTCCAAAGCTGTCATGTAATATGTGACTGTAACACGTAGTTTAGATTTAGTTAATTAATTTAATAACTAAAATACACTTTATTTTCGAGCCATCAATCGAGCATTTTAATTAACATTACTCAATACACAAAAATTACGCATCATAGTTACCTCCATTCAAATATCAAACTGAAACACAAGCTTACAGCTGACTACTTTACATTTCAAAACTGAAAGAAAATATTTTGACCACGACATATTTAGTGTATTGTACTAATCAAGTGAACAGTGTGGTTTTAATATTTTCTTTCACAAAGTCGGTCTTAATATTTTCTTTGACAAAGTGGGACGGGAATGGTAGTTATTGTTCAAAGATTTTAAAAAAAGAGTTTTTCACAGTTGAAGCACCGTTTTCTGGAAACTGTCTGGAAATTCACAATAAATTATTACAGCAAAGATTGAATGGTTAAACAGGCCGGCTTCTAAACATAGACAGATTACACCTCTTAACAAAAAAAACTATAAAAGAAATACATAGAACTGTACATAACGATGCCACAAATGAAAAGCGTTTGGCTGTCAAGAACGCAGTGCATGAAATCTTTGTTACCATAGCAGAAGATTTGAACATTTTTATAAGGTAACGACATTTGCATCGTGTTTTTAGCCTGGTAATGTGTCGTTGTGAGATAGTGTCTCTAAATTAACTCACAATCGAACTATTTCCAACGCTATACGTCCTGTGGCATTTTTCTGTATTTTGATGTCGAGAAGCCATCTGCATAATGTGGAAAATTTGTAGTGAGGTCTTATGGGACCAAACTGCTGAGGTCAGCGGTCCGCAAGCTTACACACTACTTAATCTAACTTAAACGAACTTAAGCTAAGGACGACACACAAACCGATGCTCGAGGGAGAACTCTAACCTCCGCTGGGGGCTGTGACGCCCAAGACCGGGCAGCTACCCCGCGCGGCTTCCAAAATGTGTCCAAGTACCTTTTATACATGATGGATAAGCTGAATGTCACTCTGTTTACCACTTCCTACAGTCACTGGTAATGTAAACAACCTTACAGAGTTGCAAGAAGGGTTCTCACACGTATTTGAAGTGTTTTCACTTATTTTATTTGGTCACTGGTTTCCAATGTGTTCATCTACATCGACTTTTGCCGAAATTTTCTGCAGTTCACACTCAGGTACTTGGAGTAGCATTCAATGAAGCATTTACAGTTTATTTCCTTACCGTCCCACTAGTGAACAGCGTGTAGGAAAAACGAACATTTATATTTTTCCGTGAGAGTCCCCATTTCAGGTATTTTATTACGATGGTCATTTTTCTCTCTCTGGTTGGTTGTCAACTACAGATTTTCACATTGAAACAAGAAAGCTGACGATGGGAATTTCTTGAAAAGACCACCCTGCAACGAAAGCGCAATTGTTATAACGATTGCCACCGCAGCTCGCGTATCATATGCGTGACACACTCTCTCTTATTTCGTGATAACACAAAAGGAGCTTCCATTCTTTGAAGTTTGTCTAAGTACTGCGTCAGTACGACCTCACAAGTGTCCCCTAACGCACAGCTGAACTACAGACAAGGGCGTAAAACCGTAGTGTAGCCAGTCCCTTTAGTGGGCCCCATAACAGAACAAGGTACAGGGTAGGTAGTGAATGCTTCGATGCCACTTAAAGTTTAGAAGATTGTATATTACCATACGCACAATATGTTATCGACTAAGGCTAGAACATATCGTTTTTCTTAATCTCTATTGTTAAATTAAACTTTATGGTTCATTTATATACCGAATCATTGTCACTAACATTCTTTCACATCATTCACCTGTAATTAATAGAAAGTTATAATTAGTTAGAAAATCTGATGTAGTGAATTAACATACTGTTATAAATTTTAGAAAATTTGTAGTTTCATTCTCATAATTGCATTAATAAGTCCCTATAGAAATATTAGGAGAAATGTCTATATTTTAATTAAATAAGTACTTAGTTAGCAAAATATATTAATTTCAACTTAGCTAAAAACAGTCTTTTGGTTCATTTAACAGCCGTCTGATGAATTTAAGGTGACTTGATCACTTTATGTATCTTTTTAACATAGAAAACCAATTATATCAGCTGTAATTAACTTTTTGACTAACGATTTGGTTTTATGGTAGTTATTGTTGTCATAAATTTGCTTATGAATTTATGACAACAATAACTTCTTAAGCAAATTTCCACACAAAAGTAAAAAGAACAATACTTAAAAAAAGAATTCAGAATGAATTATCATTTATTGTCCTTAATACCGTACTAACAGTTTGCTGCAAATTATTAACTTTTGATTACAAAGCAGTAATTGTTATGGGCCAAATGACTTACATTGTTAAAATAGCGTACATATTGAGCGGCGCAAAGCACTTGATGTATGAACATATTTGCACATGAAACTTGGTGGCAGACTAAAACAGTGCGCCGAACAGAGACTAGGACTTGGAACCATTGCCTATCGCGGGCAAGTGCTCTACCAACTGAGCTACCCAATCACGACTCACGACCTATCCTCACAGCTTGAATTCTGCCAGCAGCTCGCCTCGCACCGCCCAAACTTCACAAAAGCTCTGCGAACCTTGCAGAACCAAGACTCCTGGAAGAAAGGATACTGTGGAGACATGGCTTAGCCACAGCCTGAGCGATGATTCCAGAATGAGATTTTCACTCTGCAGCAGGGTGTGCGCTGATATGAGCCTTCCTGGCAGATTAAAACCGTGTGCCAGACCGAAACTCGAGTGGAGTGTGCGCTGAAATGAAACTTCCTGGCAGATTATAACTGTGTGCCGGACCGAAACTCGAAATGTTCACTGTGCAGCGGAGTGTGCGCTGATATATACTTCCTGGCAGATTAAAACTGTGTGCCAGACAGAGACTCGAACTCAGGACCTTTGCCTTTGGCGGGCCAGTGCTCTACCAACTCTTCCTTTTAATCTCATTTTGTCCGTTATTGTTCGTTGTACTTCTTTCGGGTTGAGGTCCCATGAGTCCTATTCAGGTTCGTTGTTGATCCGTTCATTTAGATATTTAATTACAGAGGGCAGCTAAAACTCTGACCGAGCATGCTGAGCTACCGTGCCGGCAACTGAACTACCAAAGCCTGTGCTTCGGTAGCTCTGCTGGCACAGTGGCCCAGTGTTCTCAGTCAGAGGTTTAGATGCCCTCTGTAAGTAAAAAAACTAAGTAAATGGATTAGTAATGAACTTCAATGGGTGTCATGGGACATCCGCCACGAACAAACGAACGAACTATACCGAACAAACTCAGATTAAAAAAAAAAAAAGACTTGGCAGATCTCTTACCCGCGAAAGGCAAAGGTCCTGAGTTCGAGTCTCGGGGTGGCACACAGTTTTAATGTGCCAGGAAGTTTCATATCAGCGCACACTCCGCTGCAGAGTGAAAATCTCTTTGTGGATATTTGTAAATTCTTACAGGAAATACATAGGCCTTTAAAAGGATTCATCAGTGTGTTGCAATAAATTATTTTAACATTTAAGTTTTCATAACATCCAAAATCCAGGCAAATCTACAATACACATCCCCTAATGGACATTACTGGTGGAGGAGATTTGACGGTTCAAAACTTTTCCACTGAATAAACTGCATCACTCTCATACTATGATGAATCCCTTGTAATGAGAAGTATTTTAGTGAGAACATCAGTTGGAGTAACATTAGAACCTGTTCCATCGTCTGTGTTCTGTCTATAAAATGAACTATTTGTTATCATTCTTTACAACATTTCCTAAGGCATTTAGTTTTCAACTAAACGGCCTCTACATTTGTGTGACTTTTCATGTAAAGGAAATTTAAAGCATTCCTCTTAACAATCATGAGGATACCCTGCCATTTTTTCGTACTTAGCGTCAAAGGCTGCTTTACGTATCATACAGAAGTTAGTCTAATTCACATAGTTGGTTTAGATCTTTGGTTGGCATTACTAGACAGTAAACGAAAGCACCATCCGCAAATAATTTATAACAGTTACTTGTGGAATGCCAGATATCATTTCCGTTTTACTAGATGACTTTCCGTGAGTTGCTATAAATTGTCATATCTCTGACGGGATATCACGAATACAGTAGCGCAACTGATACTCCATTGGCACGCTGATTGGAAGAAACTGGTGAGGCAAGACATCAAATGTGTTTTGAAAATGTAAAAATATGAAATTAATTTGAGATCGGGTTGGTAGCACTCATTACTTCGTGTGAATAAAGAGCTTGTTGTGTTTGACAAGAAAGATATTTTCTGAATCTGTGCTGACATTGTGCGTATACACTGATGTCACAAAAGTAGTGGGATACTTCCTTTTGCTGAGTCGGACTTTCTTTTGATCATGTATTGAGCAGCTCGACGTGGCGTGGACTAAAGAAGTCTTTGGAAGCACACTGCAGAAATATTGAGCCATGCTGCATCGATAGCCAGCCATAACGGCGAAAGCGTTGACAGTGATCATGCCTCGTAAATGTTCGGTGGGTGGCCTCATGATTCGGTCGAATTGCCCGAGTATTGCTCAAACCAGTCAGGAAGGATTGTGGCCCAGTGACATGGTGCCTTGGTATCCATAGAAATTCCATCGTTGTTTGGGTAAATGAAGTCCAAAACTCCCTGCAAATGATCTCCAAGTAGCCGGACGTAACCATTTCCAGTCGACGATCTTTTTAGCTGACCAGAGGTCTCCATGTAAATATAGTCCACACCGTTATGGAGCCACCAACAGCTTGCACAGTGCCTTGTTGACAACGTGAGCACAGGCTCATGGATTCATGAACCCTAGTGTCAGCCTTTGCCAAATGAAATCCAGACTCGTCTGACCGGGCAACGGTTCTCCAGTCATCTGTGGTCCAACGGATACGGTCACAAGCCCAGGAGAGGCGCTGCTGGTGATTTCGAGCTGTTGAAACCTCTCCTTAGAAAAATTTATGAATTACTGTGCTGGTAAACACCGACGTTATTTGATTTTCAAACAGGTGAGGAAACCTCAACGTACTCTGACAGTTCTCTCTTTACTTATTCTGATCATCACTACACTGGCACACAATATCTTTAGCGCAACGCAATTTTACTTTCAGTAATCCCTACAAAAGAATGGCAGTGACAAACAATAACCTATATCTTTCTTAAATCACGTACCTCAGAAAAATCTTCGTTCCTCGAACTACTGCAATACAGCGAGCGCCAATACTGCCAGCTAAATAAAAGATTCTAACTAGTGAAGGCACTAACTACTGATAGGCATAGTCACCAAATGAAAGATTTTGATAGAAAACAAAGAATGTATTTACCTTAATAGTGTTCAAAAGTCATATGACGTCCTGTCTTACAAATTTTGTTTTTCTAATGGACACATGTCCAGATCGTCCGCTCTCAAAACTCTGCCATCTCTCTTCCCACATCCACCACCGCTGGCGGCTCACCTCCAACTGCGCCACGCTACGCGCTGTTCACGTCCAGCTGCCCAACACTACAATAGCAAATATTCCAACAATGGCAACCAGTCACAGACTCCACACAGCACTGCCAGTGATTTTCATACAGAGCGCTAGATGACGCTACCAACATAAAAACCAAAACAGCCTACTTACACTGTTAGCAAAGGCACTCGCGTTGGTCGTCTGCTCCCATAGCCCGTAACGCCATATATAGCTTCACAGTCTTAACCTAGATTTCTGCTGTTATATCTAACAGTGTTGCTTCTTTGTTACTACTGACAACTCTCGCCATCAAAGGGCCAATGCTCCCCGTCGTTAAGTGAAGGCTGTCGGCCACTTTGTTGTCCGCAGTGAAATTTGGTGTTCTCTGGAGAATCTTGACATTGTATATCTAGGAATATATAATTCCCTTACGATTACCGAAATGGAATGTCCCATGTGTCTAGCTCCAACTGTGACTATGAATTCCAAGAATGTTACTTCCCGCCTAACGCCCATAATCCGGTCGGAAACCTTTTCACGTGAATCACCAGAGAATAAATGACAGCTCCATTAATACACTGCCCTTTTTTACCTTGTGTACGTGATACTACCGCCATCTGTATACACCGATGAGCCAAAATGTTATCACCACAAACTTAATAGCTTGCCTGACGGTCTTTGAAAAGAAATACATCACTGGTTTCGTGTAGCAGGTATCCGACAGTTTGTTGGTCGGTTTTTAGTGGTATTTGACGTTAGACGTCTACGCACAGAGCATGTAATTAGAATAAATAGTGGACGGCTGGTTTGCGTACTCTGCGATGGCGCCCAAGAGCGACCCAGATGGTCTCCATTTACATCAGGCGAAATTGGTCTCTGAAATATCAACGAGAGTTCATTGCAGTGCTCCTCAAACCATTGTTGCTTACTTCCGTCCGCGAAACACGGACAATCTTACTGCTGAAAAATGACATCTTCGTCGTCAGTGAAGACACCATGCAGAAAGGGATGCAGGTGGCTCGCAGCTGTCAGAATGTCTTCTGTTACTACCACATTTCCCTCGGAAGAGCAGGTGAATGTCTCCTATAGTGTAATACCGCTCCCACCAGCCTGAGTCGTTGGCGTGCTGTACGTTTCTAACCGCCGTTCACCTCGATGAATGCCTATGTGAAGGCGTGGAGATGACCATCGACCTAATGTAGCAAACATGTGAGTCACCCGGAAGAGCCCACACGTCCCCGTTGATCAACAGTCGAATTTCGGTGGTTTCGCGCGATGATGAATGCCACCTGGTGGCAATACTGGCATGTGACGCGGTAACAAAGGTGTGGAAGCGGAGCAGGCACCGACGGCTACTGCAAACGTAGCTGACGATGTAGGGTCACATGCCAGTATTTGCCACCAGGTGGCATTCATCATCGTGCTGGGAACTGGTCGAAATGTTTAGGCTTATCAGCGTATGTGCATATCGCTAACCCATGAATTCTTTTGACCTCAGTGTAGATCGTTTCCTTCGAGGTAATTCATGACTTTCGATCACAATATATGCTCCAGAATCATACAGAGAATCAGCTTCAGTGATACGGATCCGTAAATCTGCTTGTTACTCCTACTTCCAATTTGGATAATGGTATGATCTGTGGACCTTTCAAGTCTTTAGGTACGGATTTTGTGTTCTGCAATATTAGCATGTGGCTGATGTGAGTGAACGGAAGAGCTAGTCATGTCACTGATTTGGCATTGTTTGTTTCTCGGCATTGATAAACCTAAGGGTGGCCGGCCCTTTGAAAAGATGCTGTGTCTTCGTGAAAACAGCCATAAGGGCCCAATGAATAACTGTTAGTGAATTACCCTCACCACACAGGACTACCTTTCTGCAGTGAGGCTGGTGACCCAATTCTTTTCAGTAATCGGTACTGGAAGGATTAATATGAAAGGCGGGTTAAACGACGAACTTCACTGACGGAAGAAAATCGCAAATCAAAAATTAATTACTTTATAGTAATGAATTTCCGGGAACACATATTTAAGATACACATTTAAGTGATTAACATTGCACAATCACAGCTCAATGTAATCAACTTAATCGCCAGACTCTTGAATGCAAGCATGTAAACGTGCTTGAATTGTGTGGTACGGTGCCGGATGTTTGTGGGATGGAGTTCCATGATTGTTGCGATTCGTTTGTCAACACAGCAACAATTAATGCTGTTTGTGGATGACGCTGGAGCTGCCGACCAATGATGTCCAGTAGTTGCTCGAATGCTGATAGATTTGGTGATAGAGCAGGCCAAGGAATCACATCGATACTCTGTACAGCATGTTGGGTTGGAACAGCGATGTGTGGGCGTGCGTAACCCTGTCGGATAACACACTTTGGAATTTTCATGAATGGTAATACGACTGGTCGAATCATCAGATTGACGTACAATTTAGCAGTCAATGTGCGTTGGGGAGTGTGCCTGCTGTCATACGTAATCGTATCCCAGACAATAACTGCAGGTGTAGGGCCAGTGTGTATAGCACGCAGACAGGTTGGTGGCAGGTCCTCATATGGCTTCCTAAATGACACACGGCCATCACTGGCACCGAGGAACTACCAGCTTTCATCGTAAAACAGAACAGACTTACATCCTGGCTTCCAGTGAGCTCTTGCCTAACAGCACTGGAGTCGCAAAAGGCGATGGTTTAAGGTAAACGGAATGGACCTTACGGGGTGGCTTGGTCGGAGCTATCCTGTAAGTAACCGATTTGTAACACGTTATTACTGTTACAGGTGTTTACTATACACCGGAGTCACACGCTGAACACGATGGTCACCACTCTTGTCAGTGCCAGGTGTATGTTCGTAGCCCAGATTTTTTGCTGCTATAGCTTCTCGTAACCACCGTCGCCAGCAGTCATGCACAGTGTCTATATTCTGCTGAAGGAACATCCAGCTTCTCCTAGCCCTATTACACGACCTCGTTCAGACTCAGTGAGATGCAGATAATGGTGTTTTTGTCATCTTAAAGACATTCTTTATTGACTTTGACCCACCGGTGGAATCTCAGATGTAAACAATGCTCACGACCGCTACAGCGTGTATTTAAAGACAGCCTGATTTCTATACTCCTAGTGGCGCTGCCAACACCACTCTGATGCGACATTAAACGTCATCTTTCAGATGTAGAAACACGCCTACCAACTTTCGTATATATCCCACAACACCTTTGTGGTGCTGTGCTTTCTGCTAAATAAGCAGGTGGTACACCACAACAGTTAGAATTTTTCTAGTACATGATTTACAAGAGAGATGGACTTTCTACCATTCTGCTGTACAAGAAGCATGCACACACACACA
Organism: Schistocerca gregaria; assembly: GCF_023897955.1. Lineage (NCBI taxonomy): Eukaryota > Metazoa > Arthropoda > Insecta > Orthoptera > Acrididae > Schistocerca > Schistocerca gregaria. Next base: position 187,976,766 of record NC_064924.1, read on the forward strand.
CACAACATCATCAGCATCTGAAACAGAGAGCCGGTGACCCACTAACACGTTCCCTGCTCTGAAGTCGCTGTGTCGTTCACCGTTCACACGCACACACGTGCGCAGTGCTTTTGCAGAAGACGTTCCTTAATTGCTTTTTCTGGTCACGTAGTCCGGCAGAGGCACCACGCAGCCGTCGCCGGAGGGTTGCCGTGCGGCCTTTAAACCGCCGCTTTCTTCCAATCCACTCGGGGGCTTTCCTTTCCTTTCACGGATCCGGCCGCCCGCCGAATGGTGTTCTTTCACGGCTGCGGCCGGCCAAGAGGCGACCCGGCTGCACTTCCTGTTCCTACACTGCGGGCCCGCGGAATCACGTTCTATGGCGCTGGTTTAACCAGGCGGCGCGTGCTCGGCGGTCGACTGCTTCACTACGAACTGGCCTCCATCTTGGCTGTGTGTGTTCCTCTCAACCATCTACAAAACTGTAAAGGCAATCAAACGCAATATAACAAGTTCTTTAGCTTATGATAATCTACACCTATGCTCAGCAAGCCACCTTTCTTACGCCTGTGTGTGTGTGTGTGTGTGTGTGTGGCGAGTGGAGCGAATAAGGGAACAGTGGGTGAATGGGGAGTTTTTCTTTTTCTTTATTGTTATTTCAGGCCCCTTTCCCCCTCCCCCGCCCCATACACGCAGGGGATGGGCTGTCAGCGGATGCAATTTGCGGCTCTTCGGCCGCATGAGAGGGAAACTTAAAAAAAAAAAAAAATATAAAATCTGAACACGGCATTTGACAAGAACTAACGTTTTGTAGAATAAAAATACAGACTGTCAACTGCATAAGTTAAAATATAAATGGATGATTCGGTGATTTAAGTAAAATATAGACACAGACAAAAGGAAAATTTATGATGCACACAAAGATGTGAAAATAGTTAGACAGTTGCGTTCAGTATAATAGAAATGCCAGTGTGTGACTTATTAAGAGAGATACATGGATAAGTGAAGAGATGAGTGGAAACAGATTCTCAGGTAGGACGGTACCAGGGGAATGAACAGATAGTGGGCAGGAGAGAGATTGTAGTTCGATGTCTGGTTAAGGGATGGATGAAGAGTGGAGAGGGATGCGGTTGTGAATAAAGACTGAGGAAGTGAGTGGAGAGGATTGGAGGGGAAGCGAGCCCTGTCAAAGGATGGGTGATAGGGATCACCTAGATCTGGTAAGATGAGTATAAATCAGGGCGGATTTCATGGTCAGGTAAGGGAAATCGATTAAAGCTACGTTGGTGGAGGATGTGTAACGTAAGGAGTTGTAGTGTTGGTGGGGGCGGAGTTCTTCTACCATGGCTATGCTTATCTATCCCCAAATGGTGCGTAGGGAGAATGTCTGCCGATAAACCTCCATATGACATTTGATTTTCTCGTCTCGTCATTTCGTGAGACATTTTGCGGAGGAAGTAATCCTAGGGCCGTTCCATAAGTGGTGCAACAGATTTTTTGACGGCCAGTCTCAGTTGAAAACATGTGGAAATTGTTATGGGATATCGATGATTATCCCCGCTTCAGCCCTTACAGTTTCATGAAGTGGCACCTGCAACGGAGGTGCGTCACGAAGGAAAGCCTGCGCTCGCTCAGTCGCTCACATCAGCAGACATAATACGTTTCTACACCTGTTAACTCGTAACTAGGCATGTCCGTACAAACCAAAACTGAATCTTCTTCTGGAATCTGCTATTAAGGAATCCCACTGTTATTAATCCTAATTTGATCGAATCGCGATAGGCCTACTTATAATTTGTTACGGCTGTACTGGCGTATTATGAAATAAAATCATGAAAACTGATTATCAGTTGCATAAGGCACCACATTTTGTATATAATGTGTAATGTTAAGCACAAGGGACTAAATACTATAAACAAGACGTTACTATTTGTATCCACTATTGATCTTAAATTAAATTTTGTTGTAGTACTGTTAATCATTAATATTTCATGATAGTAGATTCCAGTGTAAGATGCAATTCTCATCAGTACATACACGCCCAGCTGTGAGTTAACAGGTTTAGAAACGCACTTTGTATGCTGAGCTCAGCAAGTTCGCGAGTTAAGGACTACTTTCGTGACGTACGCGCCGCGGCCTGTCTTTCTCGTGGGCCTTCGTTGCAGGCAGGAAACTGTCATTAAATTTCTTTTGGCAAAACACAAGAAGATCGAATATATTAATATGCGCATGCAGAATGTATACGGAGACCTGGTATGAACAAAAGAAAGGTGAGTCGTTGGGCGAGGCGTGTGTCACATCGCAATACAGTCGCATACACCTCTCCAATCTCCTGCGAGGTGGCCGGCCGCAGACAACTATGACTTCTACAGTGTTGGAACGTGCGAACACTCTCATTTGGGATGATCGATGGATCACAATCGAACACGTAACTGCGCAACTGGACGTCTCTGTTCGTAGTGTTCACGCACTGCTACACTACTGGCCATTATAGTTGCTACACCAAGAAGAAATGCAGATGATAAACGGGTATCCATTGTACAAATACATTGTACTAGAACTGACATGTGATTACATTTTCATGCAATTTAGGTTCATAGATCCTGAGAAATCAGTACCCAGAACAACCACCTCTGGCCGTAATAACGACCTTGATAGGCCTGGGTATGGAGTCAAACAGAGCTTGGATGGCGTGTACAGGTACAGCTGCCCATGCAACTTCAACACGATACAACAGTACATCAAGAGTAGTGACTGGCGTATTGTGACGAGCCAGTTGTTCAGCCACCATTGACCTGATGTTTTCAGTTGGTGAGAGACCTGGAGCATGTGCTGGCCAGGGCAGCAGTCGATCATTTTCTGTATCCAGAAAGGCCCGTACAGGACCTGAAACATGCGGTCGTGCATTATCTTGCTCAAAAGTAGGGTTTCGCAGAGATCGAATGAAGGGTAGAGCCACCGGTCGTAACACAGCTGAAATGTTACATCCACTGTTCACAGTGCCAACAAGAGGTGACCGAGACATGTAACCAATGGCATCCCATACCATCACGCCGGGTGATACGCGAGTATGGCGATGACGAATACACGCTTCCAATGTGCGTTCACCGCAATGTCGCCAAACACGGATACGACCATCATGATGTTGTAAGCAGAAACTAGATTCATCCAAAAAGAAAATGACGTTTTGCCATTCGCGCACCCAGGTTCGTCGTTGAGTACACCACCGCAGGCGCTCCTGTCTGTGATTCAGCGTCAAGGGTAACCGCAGCTATGGTCTCCGAGCTGATAGTCCATGCTGCTGCAAACGTCGTCGAAGTGTTGGTGTAGATGATTGTAGTCTTGCAAAAGTTCCAATCTGTTGACTCAGAGATCGAGACGTAGCTGGACGATCCGTAACAGCCATGCGGTTAAGATGCCTGTCGTCTCGACTGCTAGTGATACGAGGCCGTTGGGATCCTGCACGGCGTTCCGTATTACCCTCCTGAACCCACCGATTCCATATTCTGCTACCAGTTGTTGGATCTCGACCAACGCGAGCAGCAGTGTCGCGATACGATAAACCGCAATCGTGATAGGCTACAATCCGACCTTTATCAAAGTCAGAGCAACGTTTCACCAGGGAACGCCGGTCAACTGCCGCTTGTGTATGAGAAATCGGTCGGAAACTTTCCTCACGTCAGCACATTGTAGGTGTTGCCACCGGCGCCAGCCTTGTGTGAATGCTCTGAAAAGCTAATCATTTGCATGTCACACAATCTTCTTCCTGTCGGTTAAATTTCGCGTCTGTAGCTCTTTATCTTCGTGTTGTAGGAATTTTAATGGGCAGTAGCGTGGTTGAGGTTACTCTTAAGTATGCGCCACTTGTGTTCTTCGCCGCTTAACAAAAAACTGAGGACCATCTGTGCGGAATTTCTCTTGCACTCTAAGGGTGAACGTGAGAATTTTTTTCCGAACATCGTCACAGGCGACGAAACGTGGGTCAGTCCCTTCGAACTGGAGACAGAACGTCTAGCCATGGAGCGGCACCACAACACCTCTCCTCAGAAAGAAAGTTTAATTACGCACTCTCGGCTGGTGAAGTCATGGCGACATTGCTCTGGAACTTTGAAGGGACTATGCTGTTGTATTTCCTCCCTCAAGATCCAACTCTGATGTGTGTTGTGATACCCTTAGGAAATTATAGAAACGGCTTCAGCGTGTTTGTCGACACAAAAATGGAAACGAAGTTCTTCTTCACTAGGTTAACGCAAGGCCTTACACGAGTCCGTGCACTCGAGAGGAGCTCATGTCTACGTTGGACTGCTGGACGCCTTTTTCAAACAGGCCGGGTCTCGCACCTTCCGGCTTCCAACACATCACTGAAGGATGCACTCCTCTGGATGCAGTACGTGGATGATGTGGGTGTTACTGATGCATCAAGACGTTGGCTCTGACGTCGACCAGTAAGATGCCGCCATACAGGCCTGCCAGCAAGGTAGTGGAAGGTCAACGCATTGGGTGGAGATTATCCTGGGAAATAGGGTTTTGTAGGTAAAGGAATGGGGAATAATATAGTGTACTGGAATCCTGAATAAACCCAACATATTTCCAGAAAACGAAGTGTTGCATTATTTATTGAATGTCCTTTGTATGTTGCTAGACTCTTTTCGGGACGTATGCTATGGCAGAGAATCGAAGCTTACCTACAAATGAGCCTACGTTATCGCTCCGAATCCCATCATCAAGGATTGGTAATTACTTATTTAGCCACCGGTCAGGAATCTTGCAGATCTTGCGTTCGTCTTACAAAATGTCTGCTCCAGATCCTCTATTGCGCAGATTCTGTCCAGTGTGAATACTGGTTACTGCAGTACTTTCCCCAATCCATCCTCTTATCTCGATTTTGATCTACCCCAGAAGCTCTCTCCCTCTGGCCATCCTACCAACATTAATTATCGTATAACATACCTGTCATCATCGCAACACGTCCAACACATTGTAGTCGCTTAAACCTTTCTTTTCGTAGGAGAGCATGTTGTACCCTGCAGAAGTGTACCTAGGACAATATGTTTTTCTGTCAATACTTCAGTCTCGTGGCTGACGTCAGAATCATGTAAAGCAAAGTGCACTTGAGTCCACCATAAGCAGTTCCTATCATTTTCTGTAGTTTTTTATGTTCTATACATGATGTATTTTATCAATCATTTGTGTTGTGTACATAGTTCCGCATAGTTAGCGCGTACACAACTTTCCCAATAGAGGGCGCCCCGCTAAGCACAACAGCGCAGGCACAGCGCTCGTCCGTCTCCGCACTACGAGATGGCGCTGTCATAGAGACGGACAAAATTCTGCATCCGCCGATCCGCGTATTAATATGTAACGCAGCCAATGAGATTGCTGCTAACGTAGAACCTTTTCTCCTCACGCATCACACTTGCGCAGTGATACCTGAACGCTCGAGGTATTATAACGAGTGTACAGACCTACGATTAGTCAGTGTATTTGTCTACACGAGTCTGCATCAGTCTGCGTTCGTCTATAGTCAAGTCTCAGTCTGCGTCTAGTACGATTATCATATTCCTGTACATAGCCATGAAGAGAAATGTATAGACACTTTGTCAAGTATCAGAGATATGTGAGAATGAGATTAACGTACCCACACCAAATGAACTTCAGATTGTCAATTGTAAATAGCTTCCAGAACCAAGTTAAGTTATTTTTATGCTTGTTATTATTTGAATAAATGTGTTTGAAAATTAATCAAGTTCTGTTTAAAGTTGGTCACCGTCAATCTGCTACTGTAAGCGTACAAGCGGCATGTCTATCGTCCGACCTAACGGCAGAAGATAAACACTCCACGATAAGACCACGAGACATATTGCTGACACTCGCCTACTTTGCTAGAGTGACAAGTCAAATAATCTAAAGGTGTGTGTACCGAAGGTCTTACAGTACGCACACCACAATTTGTAACTGTTTTGCGATCTATAGGTTAGATTGCTGAATAGTATACGAAAGCTACTTGGAATTCTTCAGGTACAGAATTTTATGGTGAGAAAAACGCAATATGTTTTTAGAAATAATGTGACACGCGTACAATTAAGCCATACCTCGTCGATAGTGCACCATCTTGTGTCTTGAAACAAATGGTTCAAATGGCTCTGAGCACTATGGGACCTAACTTCTGTGGTCATCAGTCCCCTACAACCTAGAACTACGTAAACCTAACCTAACCTAAGGACATCACACACATCCATGCCCAAGGCAGGATTCGAACCTGCGACCGTAGCGGTCGCGCTGTTCCAGACTGTAGCGCCTAGAACCGCTTGGCCACTGCGGCCGGCTGTCTTGAAACAAGAGGTGAACTTTTACCATGGAACATGCATTCTTGCGGGTGAACTGAGTTTCTTTAATGCAATCTTTCACCTGTATTAAAAACGTTAACTGGTTTCGTTTTCCAGTAGCTGCTGTTTCAGAGCCCATTGAACTGGAAACTGTATTTTAATAATACTTCTGCTTAATTTGATTTCACATACGCATCATTGACGTGTGGAAGAGTAATAATGTAACAGACAATTAAATACAATATTGACAAGATATTCTTGAGTCCATCGCTTTTTAATTTCGATAGAATATTTGTTCATGAGTACATGGCCATGCTTTACCTTGGAACGTGTTTCCACAACTGAAAAAAACTTGTTTTCTGGAGTACATTTTTTTTAACCCCAGTACCTAAATTTAATGCCGTCATTGACAAATGGAATATGAACGACGTGGAGATCTGAAAAATGCACAAAAGTACAACACTACCCGCTACAATACTGGACTGAATAATCAGAGTATATTTGTTCATTTCATTTTTCAATCCCCTCCACTTGTCATCTTACATCACTGGCCCATAAATCTTTCTCTCGACCCTTCAAACACCATCAGTTTTTCTCCATCGTTCTTGATGGTAGTATTTCTGTTGTGACCTGACAAAACGAGTATCCTCTAGTCATGATTGTGGGTTCATTCATGGCAGTAGTGGATGGCTGACTGGAACAACAACATAGGAAACATTATTTCGCATTGTTACTAGAATGTACTTAAACTTTATACAGTCCGTTGCCACAGGAATGAGCTGAATATGTACAACTGCGTTTGAACACATTTACTAAAATACAGCTCCGTTTGGGACTTGAATAGCACTGGTGCCCTAACTAGATGATGATGACTGCTTCATTAGACGTCCCAAACTGGGGCAGACGCGGTCCATGAGCGGCTCTTTAGTGACTTCCGTGTAAAAGCGCTATGGTGCTTCAGCAGCATGTCCCGTTCTTCGTTGTGGATTGGGTGTGACATCGCTATTGCCTGCAGTGTCGATGCACGTTGTCAACTTCAGTGTGGCACCGTGATCTTGGGATGATACTAAAATTTTCGTATGATATAATTGCTATGGGGCAATTACTTTACTATTTGCTTTCGTTACAAATTTCGTTGAGGTTACACTCGTTTCCATGATTGGTTTTAGGCTATCGTATATCCGCACCCATTAGTAGCTCGTTCGCTTTCTTATGTCTGGATGTTATTCCTCCACCATAATTGCGTAGGCTTCCGCGGCCAGAGTCAGTCGACATAAAAGTTTTCTGGGTTTGGTACCGCGTCATAATGTAAAAACTACTGCTATAGAAAAACCAAAGTTTCGGCCACGATTGCAGCAGCCTTCTTCTGGGTCTAAAACTGCTACTGCTGATCTACGTAAGATTGTTGCTCTGCGTTTCGACTCAGTTTCTTATTTTACTGAGGACAACACTTACATTGGAAAAATGTTACGGAGAGCGCAGAAGGGGAGCTCTAGGTTCGTTATGCTGACGTGCAACTGTTTTCTCTATGCAATAAAGTTTAAGTTGGTGCTAGAAACTGAAGGTGTCATTAAAGGTGAATAATGAATACAAGAAATTGCTATTTAGACTACAAAACACAAATCTTCTTTGGATGACACTAGGGCAAGAAACTGTCTCTGGTCTAACTAAGCTTGCAGTTAAATTTCTATCTGAACGTTTTTCCTTCTTATTAGATTACGTGAATTTATTTTAATCATCTTACGCCTTTATTCTCAGTGACTAGAGGAACACCTTTATTTGCGAATATGGAGATACTATATACATGCAACAAGTATCTGATCCCTAATAGCATATGTTATATCCACAGAGGTAGGTAATAGCAAAAAATTGCAGTAAACTTTGCCAAATTTACTGAGAAATAATTAACCACCACACATATAAAACGTTCAGATGATAAGATTATGAAGGGGACCTTAGAGGAAAATAACAAATATGAACGGCAACTCTTAAACTCGGTCGTATATAAGCTGTGCAAGTCTGCAAACGTCTTGATTTGATCGGTATAGTGATTGTCTTGCCTTAGCAGAAATGAACGTAAGTAATATGAAGGTAACTTGATAACTACCAAGCTATATGAACTTAAAAGGATACTGATGAGCCAAATTGCGCTTCAACTGCCGATATGCCAAGAATGTCGATATGAGACACTTTACAAGCGCCCATTAGTGATATCGCAGCGACTACGACACAGAAGCTAGGCTCGTCGGTTACTCAACGTTGACGAACGGTCTTAAACGGTTAGTAAGCTAAACTCTGAGATTAGGAATTCTTAATTTCTTTCTCTGTAACATATCTAAGGTATTTAGTTTTACGGAGTTCATGGTACAATCAAATAATGTGTAATGTCGCATATCACCAGCAGAATGCAGAAAATTGTACTTAATAATTCAACCAATGTAAGTATGGCAGATTCTTGTGACGTATCACTTATGGTGTTTCACAAATTTCAAACGTAGGTGGTTGTGGTGGTGGTGGTTAGTGTTTAACGTCCCGTCGACAACGAGGTCATTAGAGACGGAGCGCAAGATCGGGTTAACGAAGGACTGGGAAGGAAATCGGCCGTGCCCTTTCAAAGGAACCATCCCGGCATTTACCTGAAACGATTTAGGGAAATCATTCAAACGTAAGTTCAGTATTGTTTCTCATATATGTAAAATACTTTACATCTAAAGTATAACGAGCATAATGTTTCCTTATGCACATGAAGCTAGGACTGCAAGCAGCCAAAACATATATACTGACACGGAGGTAAGGTTGACATATGTTCTTGAAAGTAACATTGAGTGGTTTTCTGTGAATGGTCACAGTCTCATTTTCAGAAGGACACGACATATTCAGTTCTGCACATCTAGAGGTATTATGCCAGTGATAAGTGTAATACATGGTAAGCCTCTAAAATTTTGGTTGTATATTGATGAGAATTTGGAGCGAAAAAAAATAGGAATTCCTATAACACATTATTCCACCGACATTTACACTTTGAATCATTGCTAATCTTGTGTATTTGATTAAGTAATATCATATGGAATAATTTCCGAATTATTTCTTCTTCATTGCTTCAAGAAACATGGTCTTCATTGTTAAAAAACGTGCTGTACGAATTTCATGTAGTGTTCACCCACGATCATCATGTACACGTCTGTTTAAGGAGTTAGGTGTCTTCAGTACTGCCTCACAATATATTTATCCCTTCTTAAGTTTATTGTAAATAACACACAACTGTTCAAAAAGGATAATAATATGCATAATTATAACATCAGGAGGAAAATGACATTAATTATACACATCAGTGTTGTTTGTAGCACAAGAAAGAGTGCACAGTGCTGCTACTAGTATTTTTTGTCACGTACCCAATAATACGAAATATTTGACAGAGATAGAAGTTAAATTCGAAAAGAAATTACCAAAATTTCTCCTTGACAGTTCATCTATTTCGTGAAAGAATTTCAGTTTTTGTAATATGTAGAGGTGATGAGTACGAATTAATAGCTTGAACTTGTATTTCAGGGAAAATAAACCTGTAAGTCCCATCATATAGTCATATTTACGTATGAATGTGTAATGTGAATGTAAAATGACTATCTGGAAGTAATTGCTATTAACTACACGTTGAATCCATGGAACACGACACTACCTAACTTAGTAGTACACATGGCATACGTGTGGTCCCATGGTAGCATTGCTGGAGATAATTGAATCGAGTTCCGTCTGGAATATGACTGTTGCTCTTAAACATGTTCCACAGATTCATGGTTTGACGACACGGAAGCTGAGTGTGAATCTGATAATGCATGCAATGTAAATACAATAGTGGTCCATTTCAAAACGATTCCTCTAGTGTGTGGACCATAACCCAAATGAAAAATTCTTTGTAACAAGTACCGCAGGTGCTTTATAGTTTTAACTGCTGCACAGAGGACCACATGAGTCGCAACCATAGGCAGGGAAGTATTCTGAGAAATTCATAACCTCCTTCGCAAGTTTATACAAATAGAGCTTTGCAAAAGGAGAGCTTTACAGACGTCGTTGCCATTGTGACGATATCGTTAGTAACGAGAGAGTGAGTCAGGTAACAACACGAAAAGATGACGGGAATATATTACAGGCATTTACACACTATGTCGAAGTTCATAACAGCAGCCACTGCAGTGATTCCACAAACTTAAGGTTGTGATCAGAGTTTCTTGCTGAATGAACAAACCGAAATTGCTTCTGGATATTAAACAACGTGGCGCTCGAATGCTTCCTTGGCTAGAAGATGCAGACTGACGTAGTCGGTATCTCCAGATGGTTTCCTCACATGTTCTCAAGTGGCAGACGGTGCCCTTCAGTACTGTTTCCATTTGATTCAATCCCATTCGATGTTTCTCTGAATAAGACAGAGCCCTGGTATCCGTAGCTATCTTGTCTTAGAGTCAACAGCTGTTCCACTTGTGAAACTGTTATAATGTGATACGGGCAGATGGACGACGTTGAGAAATATAAATGCAACAATGACATTGTGAGGGGTTACTGAAAAAATAGACCACGGTATATGCTGGGAACACGTGTTAATCTTTTTTCTGTCAGATATCGTGCAGCTGACGCCGCATCTACCTAGACCCAGCAGTCATTCTACTTAAAAAACATTTGAAAGAAGGGACATATATCGCTGTATACGACCCCTGCCTATATTGTGGAATAATTTCAGTGACCTCCCATAAGATTTGTAATTCCTGTCATCTTTTATCTGTACTTATCACATTATACCTCTTTCGTACGCGAAGGATTAGAAAGATGTAGATATGATTCAATTTCCTGCTGTAGGTGGAGTAGGAATAACGTCCCTCAGCAAAAACGACAGTATTTGATTTGCTGCAGGTATTACCAGTTGTTCCAAACTTCTAAATTGTTAAATTAAGTATAAATACAAAGACCAGTGTTTCTCGTGCGTAACTGTATCTGCAGTATATGTAACTGCTCGTCGTAGTCTATAAGTAGGAGGGCGAGATACACAAAGACCTATGGGACATTAGACGGTGACAGGACAAAACAGAACTAATTTTAAGCTAGACTACCACGATTAGGAAACATTTACTAGAAAACGGGCTCTTCGCTAGGCTCCGTCTACCACCTAGTCACTGTAGTGTTAACCTCTGGTTGTTGAGCGAAACACAGTTGGTGGGACAGGCGTGAGGTTGAGTTGTGTTTAGTAAAAGAAGGCTAGCTGATGTTGTCAGTGATGGTAGGCCGCAGGTACGACGTCAACCATGAGAGTGCCCGCTGAGGGGGTGTATATGGAGTAGCGGCAGGTCAGGCTTGCATCCACTTGTGGGGAACCATGGGCAACAATGACTGCACACAACTGTAATTGTTAAGACAACGCTGAACAGTGTAGGGTACGTCCATCTGGTGAGTTCTGTTGCCGTTGCCACAGCGTCAAGAGGATGTGCCCTTCCAGAAGGACAACGCTCACGTCCACACTTCTCGGGTGCCCAAAAACTTTCGTTAACATTACGATGGGTATGCGTTGGAATTGATGTTTTATTGCCATGGAACTGTGTATATGGGCAATTCAGTCTTCATGTACACTCCTGGAAATTGAAAGAAGAACACCGTAAATTCATTGTCCCACGAAGGGGAAACTTTATTGACACATTCCTGGGGTCAGATACATCACATGATCACACTGACAGAACCACAGGCACATAGACACAGGCAACAGAGCATGCACAATGTCGGCACTAGTACAGTGTGTATCCACCTTTCGCACCAATGCAGGCTGCTATTCTCCCATGGAGACGATCGTAGAGATGCTGGATAGAGTCCTGTGGACTTGCCATGCCATTTCCACCTGGCGCCTCAGTTGGACCAGCGTTTGTGCTGGACGTGCAGACCGCGTGAGACGACGCTTCATCCAGTCCCAAACATACTCAATGGGGGACAGATCCGGAGATCTTGCTGGCTAGGGTAGTTGACTTACACCTTCTAGAGCACGTTGGGTGGCACGGGATACATGCGGACGTGCATTGTCCTGTTACAACAGTAAGTTCCCTTGCCGGTCTAGGAATGGTAGAACGATGGGTTCGATGACGGTTTGGATGTACCGTGCACTATTCAGTATCCCCTCGACGATCACCAGAGGTGTTCGGCCAGTGTAGGAAATCGCTCCCCACACCATGATGCCGGGTGTTGGCCCTGTGTGCCTCGGTCGTATGCAGTCCTGATAGTGGCGCTCACCTGCACGGCGCCAAACACGCATACGACCATCATTGGCACCAAGGCAGAAGCGACTCTCATCGCTGAAGACGACACGTCTCCATTCGTCCCTCCATTCACACCTGTCGCGACACCACTGGAGGCGGGCTGCACGATGTTGGGGCGTGAGCGGAAGACGGCCTAACGGTGTGCGGGACCGTAGCCCAGCTTCATGGAGACGGTTGCGAATGGTCCTCGCCGATACCCCAGAAGCAACAGTGTCCCTAATTTGCTGGGAAGTGGCGGTGCGGTCCCCTACGGCACTGCGTAGGATCCTACGGTCTTGGCGTGCATCCGTGCGTCGCTGCGGTCCGGTCCCAGGTCGACGGGCACGTGCACCTTCCGCCGACCACAGGCGACAACATCGATGTACTGTGGAGACCTCACGCCCCACGTGTTGAGCAATTCGGCGGTACGTCCACCTGGCCTCCCGCATGCCCACTATACGCCCTCGCTCAAAGTCCGTCAGCTGCACATACGGTTCACGTCCACGCTGTCGTGGCATGCTACCAGTGTTAAAGACTGCGATGGAGCTTCGTATGCCACGGCAAACTGGCTGACACTGACGGCGGCGGTGCACAAATGCTGCGCAGCTAGCGCCATTCGACGGCCAACACCGCGGTTCCTGGTGTGTCCGCTGTGCCGTGCTTGTGATCATTGCTTGTACAGCCCTCTCGCAGTGTCCGGAGCAAGTATGGTGGGTCTGACACACCGGTGTCAATGTGTTCTTTTTTCCATTTCCAGTGGTGTGTATCATGATGGTTAAATTATGAGACTGAAGCTTATAGGAAAGTGGACTGCTGTATAGCATTTGGCATCATTATATTCAGAAAATGTATTACAGTGGTTTTTCATCACTTACGAACGTAAAACTGTTTTCAAAGGTGGTGAGCGAGGATTTGTATGTAGAAGCCCAAGTCAACAGAAAAAAATGTCACGGCCACAAGCCTTGATTTTTTTTACTTACATCAGGACTGCACTGATTTCATTATAGACGCAAATAAATCATATAATTTTCAAAAATATGCAACAAAACAAAGATGCTGGGAAATGCAGCCAGGGCTTTACAGTGAGTAGATTATACATCGAGCAAGAAGTCGGCGGCAACCACTATCACCGAGGTGCCGCCTCAAACGACTTTCGTCTAAGTTTGTGCAGCCACTGGTCGCACTACAGCTTCCAGAAAGACACTCATTAGATTACGTATAACAATTTTACTTGAGAAACTGCGCGATTCCTATTGATATTCTGAAGCACCAAAGGCTAACGAAATATGTGCACACCGGCAATACAAGGAATCCTTCAGTGTGATAATTTCACAAATATAAAAAGTTGCGCAGAATACCGGTAAATAAAAGAATAAAATAGTGCTCTACAGTTTAAATAGAGCAGCTACTTGCTAGTAATAATTCAACAACTTTGTGAAAGCTCTAAACAAGTTTAAGTTAAAATAATTGGCTAGGAAATACCTTCAGGACTCAGAATTGCATCAACAACAACAATCTTAAAGTAGAGGAGAGGAAGGGGTAGCAAGGGATAGGAAGAGACAGAGAGGGGAGGGAGAGTAGGTGATGGACAGAGGATTTGTGGAAGACAGGGAGAGAGGATGGAGGAGGTGAAGGGAGGAAATTGACCGATAAGGATGTAGATAGGTACAGAAAGATTCTGGTGGGACACAGAGTGGTGAAAGGGTAAGAGAGAGAAAGTGGAGGAGATGGACTGAGAGTGGGGTGAAGAGGAAATGGATGGAGAGAGGAAGCAGAAGGAGATGGACAGAGCGAGGGAGTGATGGAGGCAAAGGGAGAGAGAGAAGGGATGAAGACACAGAAGGGATGAGGAGGAGCGAGAGAGGGGTGGGAGGAGGAGATGGAGAGTGAGTGAGGGGAGAAAAAATTGTGTGCAATACATGTGACATAAATGCCTAGACGTGTAAACGTGCAGATAAAAAGGTACTTACATGTAATTTAAAGTTAAGAACCTTTTGTGGTGATATATTGTGTGTAGCCTTCTACGAAAGGGAAACGTGAATTAACAAACAGTTCGAACATGAGAAGAATAGAAACCTTTGACTTGTAGTGTCACAGAAGAAAGGTATGGTACAACGTGATCAGCAAAAGGGATGTTGATAGTACATTGCAAAATTTCAGACATCGAGAAATCTGTCAGCTTTGTAAAGGTGTGTTAGTGTAGGGGCCTAGACGGACAGTGAGTAAAAATTGTGAAATGAGGCCAAGGCTTGACACCAATAGTTTTTAAATAGATGCAGGTTGGAGTAATAGTGATGCAGAGGTGAAGGGACTTCCACCGGATAGCGTGGAGAGCTGCTTCTAACCAGTACATGGGTTGAAGCCTACAACAACAACTTCCACGCCCATCCACAAGTTCCATGGAAATCTTTGGCAAAACTTTTCACGGCTACAACATGGTGATTCATTCCATGGCCATTTTGACTACAGAGTATTCTGTCCATGGTGAAACTCGAGACATCCGAGAGCAGTACGTCAAAGGTATTGCAGCTTCCATTGGTTCTAATTACCAATTCGTATACAATGTGTTTGTCGCTCGTTTTTGTATGCATCGTTATTAATATAACATACTGCTTCTCCAGTTTTCTATTATAATGGCATATTTCAAAGCAATGGAAATTTGACGAATAAAAATTAGTCGTTTTTAAAAACACTTTTATGTAGACACCAAAAATTTTAGCACTTCTTCTATGGCTGTTTGACATTTCCGTTTCTCTACCTGTCATTTAAAAAGAAATAAAAAAGTTCCTGTTATAACCGAGACAAATCAGATACCGAAGAGCAACGTGTATTCAGAACTAAAAGACTAGCATCGGTTTTAACTGGTTGCCTTTTTCCGTCACTACTCATCAGTAATAAATTGTGACGCGTTCTACAACTAACGGAACACAAAAGGGAAAATTCAAAACATATACAAAAGGAGGCGAAATTGCATTAGATTATTTATGCTACATATACGTATAGTACTCTAACGCACTAAATCACTGACTGGCAACGCCAGTGCCACCGTTAGAATAATTATCATCTTTGAGCACAGAATTGTAAACCTACATATACATCTAGGAAGTAAAGTGGTGGAGTGTCCATCACCAGAAGCGTTTGTCTTTTTTGCAGAGGGAGCCATGTATGACAGTTTATTATTGTTTTTGCTATATAAAAACCATGTGCTGTCTATGTATCAGGACACTATGTTGCGAGTGTTCCCACAATATTCCTTTAGTAATAAATTACCTACCCGTAAACGTCTGATGCTGTAATACTGCACAATACCTCCGCATCCAGTACCTACACTAAAGTAAAAATGTTTCTTGTTCTTAGAATCTGTACGTACACATACATCAAGCAGATATAGAAATGAGACCCTTGGCCTTTTTTTTTTTTAGGTACCAGTAATTAGTTTCTAGCTGTCTCTTACGGATGGAAATTAATCATTATTTTAAAACATCTTAATTTGTAGATTAAAAACTACATCTAAATTCACTGCAAAAGGTACAGTCCATTGCATAAATCAAAATAAGTTCGTTTTTCTATGTGCTGGTTACACTGTCATTTCATTTAAGAAACTACGCGCAGAAAATAATTGTTACTTAAATATGCTAAATGATTCTATTAAGTATGTCAAAATTGTCGTCATACAAATGGAATAGATGTTGCGATCGCTCAGAATGAGTCAGATGGCCGCCTGTATACATCACCCTGGTTTTTATACACCTTTTTCTTGGCAGAATTTGCCATGCCAGGTGCTAGTTTTTAGTAAATCTAAAACTATCATTCCATCATCGCGGAAACACGCCGTAGATGGAAATAATATTATTGTTCATCTTTTCGTATGTTACGTATTGTCCTTTAGTCAATGACTGTACGCTTTAGGTAGCCTTGCCAAGTACTACTATGATTTCATAATAGAATGCTACTCCTTTTCTGAATAAATTCGTTGCGGTTGCATTTTTGTTTATTATCTGACGATGGCCGTAGCTGAAGTGATGTAATAATTTGATAAATAGACGAAGACATGTACGCGGTTTTGTTCATAAAATACAATGATCGCAGACTCGTACAGAATATTTATTTCCTTTATTGATATAGTGCTGAAAAGCATACAACAGTTTGAAATAACCTGCAAACATTTTATGAGTGAAAGGGGGAACAGTAGTGTAACTGAGAAAAACTGAAATAATATACAGGAAAATACAATGCCAAAAGTGTTACTTTTATGCAAATATTTCCGTAAAACCATCAGTGCCTCAAGGCCCTTTCCTAGTGAGTTAACATTACAGACCCTGAAATTCTTCTTCACCTTCATAGAAGATTGCAGTCTCATCTCTTTTTTTTCTCCCTTTATTCTAATCCAACTCTTGAAACCCTGTTTTATCACCGTCTCTGTTTACTCGATATATGGATTGAACAGTACGGTTCTCTTCTACAGATTTTTTAATCCGAGCACTTCCTTCTTGGTCTTCCAGTCACATTATTCCCACTTGGTTCTTCTATATATTGTGTATTGCCCGTCATCCCTTATTGCTTAATCCAATTTTTCTCAGAATTTCGAACATTTAGCACCATTTTACACTGTCGAACTGTGGAACACATCCAAAGAACGTGACTTGATTTTTCCTCCGTGTTGCCTCCACTGTCCGCAGCTCGTAGTCTTGCGGTACCGTTCTCTCTTCCAGCGCACGGGGTCCAGGGCTCGAATCCCGGCGGAATTAGGGATTTTCACTGCCTCGAGATGACTGGGTGTTGTTTTGTCGTCTTCATCGTCATCATACATCCTCATTTCGGTCGTAGGAAGGCAATGGCAAACCATCTGCGCTAGGACGTTGCCTAGTACGGCGGTGCGGGTCTCCCACATCGTCCCCTACGCTCCTCGGAGTATGAGACCTAATCATTGCCTCCATTATCAAGAACAGGGTCAGTCTTGCGGTACCGTTCTCGCTTCCAGCGCACGGGGTCCAGGGCTCGAATCCCGGCGGAATTAGGGATTTTCACTGCCTCGAGATGACTGGGTGTTGTTTTGTCGTCTTCATCGTCATCATACATCCTCATTTCGGTCGTAGGAAGGCAATGGCAAACCATCTGCGCTAGGACGTTGCCTAGTACGGCGGTGCGGGTCTCCCCCATCGTCCCCTACGCTCCTCGGAGTATGAGACCTAATCATTGCCTCCATTATCAAGAACAGGGTCAGTCTTGCGGTACCGTTCTCGCTTCCAGCGCACGGGGTCCAGGGCTCGAATCCCGGCGGAATTAGGGATTTTCACTGCCTCGAGATGACTGGGTGTTGTTTTGTCGTCTTCATCGTCATCATACATCCTCATTTCGGTCGTAGGAAGGCAATGGCAAACCATCTGCGCTAGGACGTTGCCTAGTACGGCGGTGCGGGTCTCCCACATCGTCCCCTACGCTCCTCGGAGTATGAGACCTAATCATTGCCTCCATTATCAAGAACAGGGTCAGAATTGCCTCTCTGGTGCCTTTACCTTTCCTGAAGTCAAACTGATCGTCACCTGATCAACACTCAGCTTTCTTTTCCATTCTTTTGTATATTATGTTCGTGAGCAATTAGGATGCAGGAGGTTTTAAGCAGTTTGGGCGAAGGCTTTCGCACTTACATGTGTAAATGATGTTTTTACGAGACCTTGATGGTATGTCGTCAACTTGAATAGTTGTTTGGTTGCCACATTCCCGAATGGTTTAAAAAATTTCTATGATATTTTGCCTTATTTGATCTCGTCATCCAGAGCACTTTTAAATCCTAACTGCAATACTGGATCTCCTACGTATTCTGTATCGATTCCAGATTCTTCTTCTATCATGTCGTCGGACAAGTTTTCGCCCTCATATTGGTCTTCGATGTGCTCTTTTCACCTACACACTCTCACTTCTAAGCTTAAGAGTGGAATGCTCATTCTACTCTTGAGATCACCATCCTTACTCTTAAATTTCATCGAATGTTGTACTGACTTGCCTATATGCTGAGCCAATTCTTTTCCGATCTCTTCACATATTCCTGCAGCAGTTTAACCTTGGCTGCTCTGCACTTACTGTTTATTTCACTTCTAAAATATTTTATTGCTTCTTTCTTGTCCTTCCCTGAACATTTTTGTATGTCCTTCTTTCGTCGATCAACTGAAGTATTTATTGTGTTAACCCATGATTTCTTCGCATTTACTTTTTTTTGTAGCTATGTTTTCCTTTCCGCCTTAAGTGACTGTTATTTTAAGAGACGGCAGTTCCTATTCAATTGGGAAGCCTATTAACGTTTTCTTTGTCGCATTATCAACTAAGGAGACTGCCTACACTTCGCTTGTCCCTCCTCTTTTAGAATACTGCTGCGCGGTGTGGGATCCTTACTAGACATGACTGACGGAGTACATCGAAAAAGTTCAAAGAAAGGCAGTACGTTTTGTATTATCGCGAAATGTGGCAGAGAGTGTCACAGAAATTATACACGATTTGGGTTGGACCTCATTAAAAGAAAGGCGTTATTCGTTGCAACGAAATCTTCTCAAGAAATTCCAATCACCAACATTCTCCTCCGAATGCGAAAATATTTTGTTGACACCGACCTACATCCAGAGGAACGATCACGAAGATAAAATAAGGGAAATCAGAGCTCGTACTGAAAAATACAGGTGTTCATTCTTTCCACGCGCTGTACGAGATTGGAATAATAGAGAATTGAGAAGGTGGCTCGATAAACCCTCTGCCAAGCACTTAAATGTGATTTGCAGAATATCCATGTAGATGTAGATGTATATCAACATCCCTACGTGTTAGATATCCGCAGCTCGTGGTCGTGCGGTAGCATTCTTACTACCCACGTCTGGGTTCCCGGGTTCGATTCCCGGCGGGGTCAGGGATTTTGTCTGCCTCATGATGACTGGGTGTTGTGTGCTGTCCTTAGGTTAGTTGGGTTTAAGTAGTTCGAAGTTCTAGGGGACTGATGACCATAGATGTTAAGTCCCTTAGTGCTCAGAGCCATTTGATTATTAGATTTTCACCTTCCTAAACGTACTGAATTCCCAGTACACTTTTTGAAGGTCTTCATCTTCTGCTTGTGACGGTGGCATTCATATCCTAACAATGGCTGTCGGCGGTGGTTTGCACTCGAGTATTATAACTTAATATGAATGTGATCTATGTGTGTCTCAAAATGCACCAGTGCTAATTTATTACTCAGAGTTAGTTATGTGTGCTACGACACTGTGGCTATAATATTACGCAAAGAATAAATTCGGCAACTTGTTCAGTAGGAATCGCCGATATCGATAAATTCCAAAGAGTAATGCGGTCGAGTTTTAAGATCGTTGTTCTCCTTCTGCCTTCATGCCTTCGTGCAGCTTTACCGTAAATGATAGAGGAGTTGTCTTATACTCGGAACGGTCCCGACACTATTCGTTGTATGTATATCAAGGGCATCCTCCAATACAAATTTTTGGTCTTTTGGTAACTAATCTATAGGAGCGTATTTACTTTGAATTTCAAAGTTCTTATTGATATCAACCTATAAGAGATACAGCGATTGAAATCTTTACTGAAATTTCGCCTTCTGTTGGTGGTGTGTGAATTACTTTGGTATTACAAGCAATAGGCAAATGGAAAGTCGAAAATAGTTCCCGTTTACGTTACATTATTCATACCGTTTTGGCAATCAGATTCTCACTTACAAGGTAGCGTCCGATGCAGATTTTGAAATTAGTCATTTTGAAGTTTAAACTTCTAAGCTCGTGCCGGCTGCGGCGACAGCTACGGTCGCAGGTTCGAATACTGCCTCGGTCATGGATGTGTGTGATGTCCTTACGTTAGTTGGGTTTAAGTAGTTGTAAGTTCTAGGGGACTGATAACCACAGCAGTTGAGTTCCATAGTGGGCAGAGCCATTTGAACCATTTTTTCTAAGCTCGTGTTTGTAACCGTCTGGTTGGTATCTGAGGAATGTACGAAACTTATTTTGATATCGAAACATGTTAATCTCAGTCTGGGGCAACAAAACTGTGTTACGATTATATTTTGAAAGGAACCATGTGAACCTCATGCCACGCGATCCGTCCAGACTAGCCAGTACAACATACAATTTGCCTGCGAGAAACCAATCCGTTGTCAGTGAAATTAACGTATGATATTTGACTGAAAAATAAATGACTCAGACTAAAATGTCATTGTTAATCTTTATCTTTGGCCTTGAAACAATCACTGTATCAGAACTTTTACCGAAATTACAGAGTCATGAACATATAAATTAACGCATCTGTGTTTAAGATAAACCGTTTGAAAGCTCACAAAATAGCTTTGTTCTGAAATCCTTTACTGATATGAAGCCTCTGAAATGATACGATATTTGTCACTAATAAATGTGAGCAATCACTGTACCTTACGGTGGACATGAATTCTGATGATAATTAAATTTGTTGAGCAACCTGTGCTCACGGAACACCCGTCTGCTCTGCAACCTATCACTATTAGAATTATTGATCTGAATGTCCAAAACTAAAGTTCATTTGCCGTACTTGCGATATGCAATGCAAACGGTATCATACGAACTATCACAACAACAGTACCTAAGACGCGAAGTGCAGTGCGAGTATCACAGTCATGTAAGTAAGGAATCAAATTTGAGGAACTAAACTTAATGACTGGTAAATGAGAACAAAGCCTCCAAGTACAACTATTCTTCATTAAGCCATAGCAACAATACAGTTTTTCATCGAGCTCTCACAACTAGAGAAATTAGCAAAATATGTCTTTATAACTCTCTCTTCTGTATAACTGTCTTCGTTGACGCTTATTTCAATTATCAGACAAGTCCATATGATTCATCATATAATTTCTATACAAACTTTAACAATGCGCAATGTTCTAACAATAAGAAACTACACAGGTACAGACATGAAAAAACTGGATTACCAGAACACTTAGGTTTGTAATTCCTTCCTTAATCTTTAGTCAGTACCCTCAATACTTTTCAAACACTTATTTTTATAAAATTCTTTTTTTAAAATAATGCTATCCCCGCTACTGGTTCGGCCAGCTTCCTTTCTTTTCAAATCAAGTGCATCGCTGGACTTCCTCCCACACACTACTCACTTCAAAAGAAGGAACCTCTCTGACAACATCTGTGGTCTCAAGAACAGACTTGCAAATATTATGGTTACATCGATACTACAAAGGTTGAGTACAGTTATAAAATTCGCAACTTCACTAACATTTATGAGCAGAACTTCTGGAAAATCGACATAGCAAGTAGGACAGTTACCTTTCAAAGTCATTATTATTTCAACCCGTATTTATGCAGTCACTAGTCTTTACGATTTTTATTATTTTTACATTCAATTCAATTAATTATAAAAGCATTATGTAAGTTTCTATTACAAGACTATTAAACAAGGAAATTTAATGTAAATAACTGTTTGCTTTTTCTATATTGTTCTTTTTGTGCCAGTCTCAGTCTACATGCTATTTGTCAGAATCACTAATGAAACTTTCTACATGAACAAAAAGAAAAAACGAGAAATTAACAAGCAACAGTAACGTTCATCATTATAAATTTCTGCGCCATCACACATTCTTCCATTTCACCTACCAGTAAGTCCTACATTAGTTGCGGGAAGTCCTTCCCTTCTGCCGACTTTCACTGGACAGCACAACTTTTGTTTTGGAAAGAGCACATATTTCAAGGGTATTAAAACAGTCATCCTGCGCCCTAACCCAACTCGAATCACACTGTCATAGGAACTAGAAAACCAGACAGATAACCTTCGGCTGCTCATCCCACAATCTCGAAATATATGAGGCTGGACTGATGTGCCAGTTCATATTTTCGGCGGATTCTGAAAGGACTTCAAATCATTGACAGAAAGGTTTAGTTATCGTTTGACGTCAGTATCGATTTACCTTGTTACCTGGTTACGTTTATGCTTTAGAAATTACAGTTCCTCACTGATTTAAGGTATACATTCAGTTTAGCTGTGAATAATTTGCCACTAGCAGTTTCCACCAGCGGGTATAATGCCTGTCCTTTGAAAGCTAGATTTCTGAAATTATCTCTCCCAAAAACATTTCATTGAGTAAAGTTTATGAAATTATTTTTATTAGTGCACACTTCTTACCACGTATATACCGCATCCTTGACGGACATGTTTGTCGTCAGGGTTGCCTGCTGCATGTGTTGCAATTTTTATTTACTTCGCTTACTAGGACCGGGAAACTCCTTTTTATGCGTGAAACTGTTGTTCCGAGCGTTATTTATCGACAATATATACAGGTTAACATTGAATAATAGGCCGTTCTCGAACTAAGAGACAATTGGTTTAGAAGTTCTTGATCTGATACTATTTATTGTAAGCTGCCGCTACAAATAGGAACTGTCAGATTCATAAAAGGTTTTCTGTCACCTTAAAGTCGACAGAACACATAACCGGACAGCCATTATTTGATATATAAAGGAAGCTTTTAGAAAATAAATTCTGATTTTTATAATGAAATGGATAACGAGACGTTATGTATTCTACTCCCACGGTGTAAGAAGCTAAAACTAGAAAGGCTATGTAACATAGTGAAGTGATTAATTTTTGAACTAGTTCGAGGTCAAACTCTACTTTTTTCGTAATGCTGTTAATCTTTTCTTATCTCCTTACCTTCCATCCCTTACACTTAACCTTTGGCAAAGTCTGCTTTGTATATTAACGTCCGTAGCTCGTGGTCGTGCGGTAGCGTTCTCGCTGCCGACGCCCGGGTTCCATTCCTGGCGGAGTCAGGGATTTTCTCTGCCTCGGGATGACTGGGTGTTGTCTCATGTCCTTAGGTTAGTTAGGTTTAAGTAGTTCTAAGTTCTAGGGGACTGATGACCATAGATGTTAAGTCCCATAGTGCTCAGAGCCATTTGAACCATTTTGTATATTCGAGACACTCATTATTTCTACAGTAGTTCCGCTCTTGTGGTCCAAGTTAACAGTGCCTGAAAGCAGTAACGTGCGTTGCGCTAACACGACACATTTTATGTCAAGGTTTTAGATAGAAATCACAGAAGGTTATTATTTGTAATACGTCCAGATTTGATTGTTTATGAGGCATTTGGATTTTCAGCGTCCTTTTATAAGAATCATCTGTATCCCCAATTCTTTCCCTTGCGGTAACATACTTCTGATATTTCGGCTATCCCACATTTACAAAATTTCGTATGCTACTGTGTCTTCCTCAGTTTCGCCGTTAACTAAATTATTGTTTCGATATCAACTACGGTGCTACACTCTCTCACCAGTTCCACCTCTATTCTAATCATAATCCCCACTCCTTTCAGTATTACTCATTTTCGGTCAGAACAGCTATTTTGTCTGCGAATCTTAGCTCTGGTATCTGCTACTCCTTTATTCTCTCCATGACAATTTCTTATTAAGCTATTCAGTCTTTCTGTACTATACAGTGCAAGAGTGACAATGAAAATGAAATCTGCATTATTTCTTTACAAGCACGAACGTGCAATTTGCCATTTTGTATTTATGTAACTCCTGCTCCCATGGGGATTTGTTAGCTTTTGCGTAGTACTCTGCTGCGTTCAGTCACCCTGTTATTCTTGAGGTTCCTGGTATCCTATTGCATATTTGTATATTCGAACCATTTATCTAGGGCACATAATACTACGGAGAGTTCCCCTACATTCTTCATCGTTTCATCCTTCCTTGTGGAGCGACATAATGTCCTATCAGTGTAATTCAACATGAATGACACCACAACCAGAAACGCGCAGTTGACAAACTATCCGTCTGACAGAGCAGATCACACTGGCAGATGAATTTGTAATGCACGTGTTAGTGGTACGCAATGCTAATCCACCGTTCCGTCGCCGCATTGGTGCGGTAAACCACAGCAGACGTGCCTGAAACGAAACGATCGTTTCCCACACTCGGTACTACGTGAGATTAATTAATAGCACGAGCTGCATTACAGTCATGTGCCACAGCCGCTAACAAATGCTTTTCACTATTTTCTGCAACAGGCATTCAGAGCTGAAGGACACTAGTGACCACTAATGAAAACACTAAAAGGAATATCTGATCCCGCGACCATCAAACAAATAATAGTCTTCCGTCTCTTCAGTGATCATGTTGAGGTTATAATAGCTCAATACACGAGTTTTTTTTTTTAAGTAAGCGTGATGTATGACTGTGTCGAAGGTAATATTTTGAAACAACTGAAAATCGGTGATCGCTTTTACAGCAGCATATGGTGCTTCGTAGAAACATATATACAATTACAACAGGGTAAATGAATTTATGTGATCTACATGGTGGGCAAAAAGAGAAATCCGCAGAACTCGTTGGTTTCCATGACTCGTGATTCGAAAAGAGCAAGACAGACTTTCCCATTGTGTGATTTCAAATTCTCTCATCAGTAGTAACATCATGGGGACCTCTGAATTCTAGGACAGCGAAACTGAATGGTGAATTGATGTTTAGTGCATTCTCAAAAAAATTGGTTGAAAGATTTTATGGACGACATAAAGTCAGAGTTTATATCAGGTTTCAAATTCTGCAAACATTTTAAAATAAAATGTGTCAGGGAGCAATATTAAACTTCCTAGGTTTGAAATAAGACGGTCAGAAGCAAGTACATGTTACCTGCACACTTAGAACTTCAATGACTGTCTCAGAAATACACCACTTCTACGTTTCGCTTACCTTGTAACTTTTAGATGATTATCAGTAGTGAACTTGTTTTCCGTCCACAATGAGAGGTGTTCTGAAGAAAATAAGCGGCAGCCTACAGTGGCAACCGAGAGGATGACAACACCAAATTTTGAGCCGGTAGGAGATAATTTTCTACTTCAACGCCCAGTAATATTAAAGCCACGTGGAAAAAAAGGCTCTGTGAAAATAAATGGCAGCAAGGAGACGAATCTGACGGAGACATGTGGATACGTTATCTGTCATATGCGGACATGAAGGGGTTGCTTAAGAAAATTGTTGTTTAAAAATAGAACTAACGTCGAAACGGCAACAATGAAATGTGAATAGCAACAGCTAAAAGCAAAAGTGGCGTCACTTGTCATTAATAGAAAGTCTGGACCTACGTGATAAAAAATTATATTCTCATCATTTTTTATGTTCATTGGCTGTTCAGCTTGAACACGGTGAGGTTTTCAGTTTGTCGCATGGTACAGTCATGCCTT
The DNA here is from genome assembly GCF_023897955.1 of Schistocerca gregaria. Classification (NCBI taxonomy): domain Eukaryota; kingdom Metazoa; phylum Arthropoda; class Insecta; order Orthoptera; family Acrididae; genus Schistocerca; species Schistocerca gregaria. The sequence goes on from NC_064924.1 coordinate 188,002,539, forward strand.
TCGCTGCTCATAGCGTTTCTTCCTACACTCTGAACGTGTCCTTTAAATTTGATCAGAGAATCAATGGAGCTGTTGGCGATGGCAGTGGTGTGGGATGTTGGGGTAGGGAGGAACACAGGGACGGCAGTTTGCAATGGAGGTATTGTGAGTGAGTGTGTGTGTGTGTGTGTGTGTGTGTGTGTGTGTGTGTGTGTGTTTGAGAGAGAAAGAGGGAGAGAAAGAGGGAGAGAGAAGGTTTTCCTTATTATCAGCTTTATATTCTCATTTTTTATTTAATTTTTCAAATTAATTTTCAAATTTTGCGATAAGCTCTGAATTACTAACGTTATTGTACCATTAGTACTACTGTTACGGCTATTGTGCATATTTTCACTTTCTCTATAACCCTTGTCCTCTATATGAAATACAGCTCTGAATACTGTTAGTATGGAGTTACATTGCCCAGTCTCTTTCTAGTCCACTATGGCGGCAGTATTTTTTTATTAGATGTTCTTCGTATCTGGAGGGGGTATATTCACTTTTCAAGGTCCTTATTTTTTTCATTGTACCTGAATTTCTCACAATCTTTCTAATAAGTCATTAGTAGAAGCTTTTATTAGAGTCATTAGCCGTTTCTTCTCAACAGGTAATTGCTCCATCTTGTAGAGGCATTCTCTCTTCACCGATTTGCTCTCTTTTCTGCGTTTAATAGAGGTATTCTCATTGCTCTCTTAATGTTGACATCCTAGTTTCATTCTTCCTTTCCTTTTTTTCTGTTTTTTTTTTACGGAGGGTTTTTTGATTTTTCCTTCTGAAGACCATTTTTTTTCGATTTCTTCACATTTTTCGCACAGCAATTTCGTTTTGTCAATCCTATAACTGATATTTATTTCATTCCAAACTGAACGTATTCCTCTCTTTTCTGAACATGTTTGGAACCTGTTTCGCTGTTCTTTCGAAGTATTTCGTCTGTTACGAAAGATTCATCCGGTTACCTACATGGTACCTATGTTTGTGTGATCTACTTTGCGACTGCCCATATTATACATGTAGACTTCAGTCCGGAACCACGCTGCTGCTACGGTCGCACGTTCGAATCCTGCCTCGGGCATGCATTTGTGTGATGTCCTTAGGTTGAAGTAGTTCTAGGTCTAGAGGACTGATAACCTAAGATGTTATGTCCCATAGTGCTTAGAACCATTTGAACCATAAACGTGTAGAGGTGATTCGTAGTAAGAGAGTGAAGGGAATAGGTTGAGGTGGGTGTGATACTTTTCTTCAAGATATGTCTCCCGCCTTGTCAAAGAACGACAATTAAACTATACTCTAATGTCACATTCAATGGATTTAAGACACATAATTTTTTGCAGTAAATGGATGTACCTCACAGTTTCCTGAAGAATTACAGAAGTCAACTAAAATAACTTATAGAAAGGCACCACAACACAACCAATCTAACAAAACAGCTTCATAAATCTCCAAGTATCCATGCATCGAAAATACTGCTGCGAGGTGAGTAGCATTAAGCCTTAAAAAAGTAAAACTCATTTTTACATAGGTAACAACAATCAACTTTTATCAACATAGTCCATAATAATTATGACTCGCCCCATCACTGATTTCTGACAAAATACAGCAAACCAACAAGACAGGAGCCACTGTGCTCATAATCTAAGGACAGCAAAGTTGCCTAAGGCCAGTCACACCTACAGCCTCTATGGATATCAAAAGACCACCCATCACTTCTGCATATTAAACGAGGTAAGTCCGTCTGACAACCACGAACATACGGCGAATAGCGCATTGGTTCTCTCAGCGGCTGACGCCGCCGTTGGCGATAAGGGCATGAAGAACAAGCTTGTCCAGGGCTCCAGCAGAGAGGACTGTCGATAGTCACTGCTGGTTCATAGCTGACGGCAGAAGAAATCTGCTGTTGTCACTTCGCATCTTCGTTTAGGGGGCGCCACAGTCGCACTGCCCACAGCGCCACCCAACATGGCGAATGGCAGAGGCACGCACGCACTGCTACAGTGGCAACTTTTAAGTTGGCACACTCTTAAACTGAAATGAGTACTGTGGTATTCATTAATCCAACATCCACAGCATCCGACTACTTCAAAAGCGTTTCATCTACGCCCAGTACATCAGTATCCAAGTTGCATACAGATTGATCTGGCCGGAAGTCAGTCACCGAGCGAGGTGGCACAGGGGTTAGCACACAGGACTCGCATTCTGGAGTACGACGGTTCAAACTTGCATCCGACAAGCCTGATTTATGTTTTCCGGGATTCCCCTAAATAGCTCCAGGCAAATGCCGGGATGGTTCCTCTGAAAGGGCACGGCCAAGTTCCTTCCCCGCCCTTCCCTAATCCGATGGGACCGGTGACGTCGCTGTTCGCTGTTTGGTGCCCTCCCCTAAGTCAACCAACAAACCAACCAACCGGAAGTTTATCTTGAACTTAAGTCTATCATTTAACATTATTAAACTGTGATCCGAGTCCAGCCACGGTTAGCACACTGGACTCGCATTCGGGAGGACGACGGTTCAATCCCGTCGCCGGCCATCCTGATTTAGGTTTTCCGTGATTTCCCTAAATCGCTTCAGGCAAATGCCGGGATGGTTCCTTTGAAAGGGCACGGCCTATTTCCTTCCCCATCCTTCCCTCACCCGAGCTTGCGCTCCGTCTCTAATGACCTCGTTGTCGACGGGACGTTAAACACTAATTTCCTCCTCCTCCAGCCACGGTGGGTTAGCCGCGTGGTTTCAAGCGTCTTGCGACGGTCCGCGCGGCTCCCTCCTTCTGAGTTTCGAGCCCTCAATCGTGCATGGGTGTGTGTGTTGTCCTTCGTGTAAGTTAAGTTAACTACTGTGTGAGCTTAGGAACCGATGACCTCAGCAGTTTCATCCCATATGAACTTATCACAAGTTTCCAAATTGTTTGACCCGAGTCGATATCTGCTCCTAGGTACATTTCACAGTCCCGCATATGATTTCGGAAACTCTGCTGACTGATGTAATTCATTTGAAATCATCCTATATCTCCGAGCCTTTACCAAGAGTAAATCCAGCCCTTCTGTATTCACTGTTACCAGCTGTTGCACTGCTCAATTAATCTGTCACCACAGGCCCGTATTCACCAATATCTCTCCTTCCATTCATCCCTCCTCGACCTCCCCCCCCCCCCCCCCCCTCACCAACACGACACCATTCGATCAAAGCGTCACTGAACATACGGTGTTACCTTTTTAATAGCCTCATATACCTCCACCTTCGTTTTATCTTCTGCTTGGTACATCGGTATGCGTAACAATTGTTGTTGGTGTTTTTATGTTACGATTCTGATGAGAGAAACCCTTACATTCAAATTTCCTATTCGTAATGGATTTCGCTCTGTCTGTAACATTTTCTGTTGATGTTACCCTATACTCTTCTGACCAGACGCTCTTATCTTCTTCCTAGTTGACTATAATGGCTCGCATTACTTCTATACCTAGCATTTCCCTTTTCAGAATTTCTACCTTCCCTAAAACTTTCAAACTTCGGACATTCCACGGTCCGACTCACAGTGCGTAACTCTTTCGTTGGTTATCCAGTCTCTTGTTCATGCTTATCTTATCCTCGCAGTTCTATCCCGGAGATCCGAATAAGGAACTGACTCCGAATATTTACCAACATAGAGCACATTATGATACTTTTGCAATTACAGGTGACATGTACATACGTTGTGTCTCTTGAATTACTCGTATGTTTCCATTGCCTTCTTCATTCTTATGATGTTACTCATTGCTATACCTTTTAGGGGCAATTTCTCAACCCGGCTGCAAGTTACTTCTCTGACACTATTTTCCGTTTCTCCACCCTTTTACAAAATGTCACTGACGGAACGAAGGTAACTCCTCATAACGGAAGCCATCGGCTACCATCATTGATGATTTTGCAGCAACTACACCTGAACTATTGAATTTATCTTTCTCATCTGTTATTACTTAATATATTATTTTTGTGATATTTTAATTTTATGCTCTTTTAAGGTGTTACTCATATTTGAGCAGCACGTAATATCTCATGGTGTGCCAATTTATGTTTGTGTCGTGGTATGTTTTCTGCAGTCGGTGTATACTGTGTACGTGTTCATGTATTTGTGCTTTTTCTCTTTTGATATCTTTCGTTTTTGTCTTCATTTTGGTAATATGTTACAGATTGTACAGTATCTTGCTCTTATATCCACTGTTTCGTGCTATGTTGACAGTTGTGTTATGGCACAGAATAGGCGTTTCACATGTTCCCAGCAGCCATCCAGATCTTATACGGGGATGTCTCGACTCGGTTCCCTTGCAATTATTTTCAGCTCGTTTTGTTAGTTAATTTTGCTTAGAGGCTCTCGGCATGGTTTGTAAACTGTATGTCTGATGTCTGCCAGATTTTAAGATTGTCGGTGATTCTTAAGTGCTATAATTTTAGCAGCTATTTCTTTCCGAAAAATGTTGAAGCCGAGCCTGTTGGATGTTTTGACTTTTAGGACTGGTTAGTCCATTGTTTCCTTTGATAATTTTTCATCGTGGGTTGAATGTTGTACTGCGTGTAATTTAGGTAACTGACACACATGTCAACACTGTACACACTATATCAGAAGTATGAGGACACCTCTACTTAAGATGGAATTGGCCATAATATGTCACTGGAGGCTGACACGCGAGTGTAAAGTGAAGCGGGGAATATTTTGCTGTCAATACAGAAGCAGTGACAGCAGACTGAATCGTTTAGGACAACTCACTGATTTCGAATGTGGACTAGTCATTGGATGTCACCTGACTAACGAATCCATCATGGACATTTCAACACTTTTAAAGCCGCACAAGTCGACTAATGCTAGCGGTATTGTGAAGTGGAAAAGTGAAAAAAGCACCAGGGCTAAGCAAAGACGAGTAAAGCGCCATGTACTGACGAATAGGAACCGTAGAGCATTGAGGAGGGTGGTAGCAAAAAACTGTATGAAATGAGCGGAAGGTATAAATCCAGAGTGTAAAAGTGCCACCAGGAGTAAACTATAACAGGAGGAGTTGAAAGAAATGGAGTACGATGTTGGAGCGGCTCCTCATAAGACACAAATTTCTGTAACCACTTGGCGTGGTGTTACTTCCCTTCTCTCAATCGTTCCTCTCTACATCTTACCATGCAACCAACTGCACGAAAAACGACTTCCGTTTCCCAAAATACAATACATGTCTTCGATAACTGCTTGCCGTACCCTCCCTGTCTATCATTCCACCACCGACCAGTCGTTAATTGTCTCTTCTTGTTCAATAAAACCGCAGAGACAAATCTCTGCTCTATCGGGTTATAGCCCTCCTTACTTACAATCCTTATTACAATGAAGTTGACAGTTCCTTTACCTGCAATATGGACAAAGTGCAGTTTTATTGGCATGGCAGTTGAATTACTTTGAGTGAGTGATGGAAATTAAGGGTCTGTCGATTGTCCATAAATCCAACTAGATTCCAAACCTGTGATGGTAAATTTTTGGTATAGTTTATGAGCAACAAAAAAAAAACTTTCGAGATATGGCAGTCACTATTACAGCTTTATTGGTCTCCACTCTACTATCAACCTGTGGTATTAAACTGCTTCCGAACAGGTCTGATAAAGGCTAATGATTACACCCGCCCGTCAATCTCAGCCGATGGGTGTCACCGGCTGCCGACCTACACTCGATTTGTTGGTGAAAATACATGTTCAACTCGGTGGTAGACAGAAAACATTTTCCGAAATTGTACTAAATTCTTTCTCTGAGAATTACTTTCAACAATTAGTTCATGAGCCCACACGAATTGTAAATGTTTGCGAAAACACACTTTACCTCTTAGCCACAAATAATCCTTATTTAATAGAGAGTGTCATTACAGATACAGGGATTAGTGAAGACAAGGACATCGTAGCGAGGCTCAAAACGATATCAACCAAAACCACTAAAAATAAACGCAAAATATATCTATTTAAAACACCAGATAAAAATTCGCTTCATGCCTTCCTAAGAGAGAGTCTCCATTCATTCCAAGCTAATTATGTAAGTGAAGACCAGATATGACTCAAATTCAAAGATACAGTATCGACAGCAATAGATATATTCATACCGCATAAGTTAATACGAGGCGGGACTGATCCACCATGGTACACAAAATACGTCAGAACACTGTTGCAGAAGCAACGAAAAGAGCATGCCAGATTCAGAAAAACGCAAAACCCCGAGAGTGGCTAAATTTCACGGAAGCACGAAATTTAGTGCGGACGTCAATACGAGATGCTTTTAATAGTTTCCACAGTGAAACATTGTCTCAAAATATGGTAGAAAACAAAGAGATTCTGGTCGTATGTAAAGTACACCAGTGGCAAAAACAAACAATACCGTCACTGCGCGATAGCGATGGAAGTGTTACCGGTGATGGTGCCACTAAAGCGGAGTTATTAAATACAGTTTTCCGTAATTCCTTCACGAAAGAAGACGAAGTAAATATTCCTGAATTCGAAACTAGAACAGCTGTTCTCGTGTGTGACGTAAAAGTAGACAACTCCAGTCACTTAAGAAAGGCAAAACTTCCGGACCAGAGGATATTCCAATCAGGTACCTTTCAGAGTATACAGACACAATAGCGCATTTCTTAGCAATCATATGCAACCACTCGCTTGACGAATGGTCTGTTTCTGAAGACTGGAAAGTAGCACAGGTCACACCAATATTCAAGAAAGGAAATAGGAGTAACTCATTGAATTACAGACCCATATCACTGACCACAATTTGCAGTAGTATTTTGGAGCATATACCGTACTCGAACATTATGAATCACCTTGAAGAAAATGACTTATTGATACATACCAAACACGAATTCAGAAAATATCGTTCTTGCGCAACATTCCCATGAAGTAACGAGTGATGTCGACTGCGCTTTGTTGGCAGAACACTTACAAGATGCGACAAACCCACTGAAGAGACCGCCTACATTACACTTGTCCTTCCTCTGCTGGAATATTGCGGCACGGTATGGGATCCTTGACAGGTAGGACTGATGGAAGACATCGAAAAAGTGCAAAGAAGGGCAGCTCGTTTTGTGGTATCACGAAATAGGGCTGAGAGTGTCACAGATATGATACACAAGTCGGGGTGGCAGTCACTGAAACAAACACGGTTTTCTTTGCGGCGAGATCTATTTACGAGGTTTCAATCACCAAATTACTCTTCCGAATGCTAAAATGTTTTGTTGACCCTCACCTTCGTAGACAGAAATGATCATCATAATAAAATAAGAGAAATCAGAGTTCGAAGGGAAAGATTTCCTTTTTACCACGCGCAATTCGAGAGGGGGATGGTAGAGAAGTAGAATGAAAATTCCATAATTTCAGTTTCAGTATGAAAATTGTTCGATAAACCCCCTGCCAGGCACTTAAGTGTGAATTGCAGAGTAATCATGCACGTGTAGATGTATACTACTGGCCATTCAAACTGCAACACCAAGAAAAAATGCAGATGATAAACGGTTATTCATTGGACTAATATATTATCCTAGAACTGACATGTGATTACATTTTCACACATTTTGGGTGCACAGATCGTGAGAAATCAGTACCCAGAAGAACCAGCTCTGGCCTTAATAACGGCATTGATACGCCTGGAAATTGAGTCAAACAGAGCTTGGATGGCGTGTACAGGTACAGCTGCCCATGAAGCTTCAACACGATTCCACAGTTCATCAAAGTAGTGACTGGCGTATTGTGACGAGCCAGTTCCTCGACCATCATTGGCCAGAGGTTTTCAGTTGGCGAGTGATCTGGAGAATGTGCTGGCCAGGGCAGCAGTCGAACATTTTCTGTATCCAGAAAGGCCCGTACAGGATCAGCAACATGATGTCTTGCATTATCCTGCTGAAATGTAGGGTTTCGCAGGGATCGAATGAAGGGTAGAGTCACAGGTCGTAACACATCTCAAATGTAACGTCCACTGTTCAAAGTGCCGTCAAAGTGAACCGGAGGTGACCGAGACATGTAACCAATGACACCCCATAACATCACGCCGGGTGATACGCCAGTATGGCGATGACGAATACACGTTTCCAATGTGATGTCGCCAAACACGGATGCGACTATCATGATGCTGTAAACAGAACCTGTATTCATCAGAAAAAAATGACGTTTGGCCATTCGTGCACCCAGGTTCGTCGCTCAGTACACCATTGCAGGCGCTGCTGTCTGTGATGCAGCGTCAGGGCTAACCGCGGCCATGGTCTCCGAGCTGATGGTCCATGCTACTGCAAACGTCGTCGAACTGTTCGTGCAGATTGTTGTTGTCTTGGAAAAGTCCCCATCTGTTGACTCAGAGATCGAGATGTGGCTGCACGATCCATTACAGGCATGCGGATACGATGCCTGTCATCTCGACTGCTAGTGATACGAGGCGGTTGGGATCTAGCAAGGCGTTCCGTATTACCCTCCTGAACCCACCGATTCCCTATTCTGCTACCAGTTATTGCATCTCGACCAACGCGAGCAGCAATGTTGCGATACGATAAACAGCAATCGCGATAGGCTACAATCCGACCTCTATCAAAGTCGGAAACGCGATGGTACGCATTTCTCCTCCTTACACGAGGCATCACAACAACGTTTCACCAGGAAATTCCGGCCAACTGCTGCTTGTGTAATGGAAATCGGTTGGAAACTTTCCTCATGTCAGCACGTTGTATTTGTCAAAACCGTCGCCAGCCTTCTTAGAATACTCTGAAATGCTAATCATTTGCATATCACAGCATCTTCTGTCTGTCGGTTAAGTGTGACGTCTGTAGCACGTCATCTTCGTGGTGTAGCAATTTTGACGGCCAGTACTGTAGATATAGAGGTCAGAATACTGCTGTTCCGGTCGTTGTCAGTTTTCGTGGACGGAGATGCTGCTTCTCAATCAGGTAGCTTCTCCACTGGCCTGACAATGGCTGCCCGTATCCCAATGGCCAGCGGCGCCCGGCAGACCCGGACGGTTACTCACCCAAGTACTAGCCAAGCCGCCAGCGTGTGACATTAGTCATCTGACAACCATTGTTACCACTACGCCCACGTCGTTGGCTGAAATGTTGTATTAACGATTACTATATTCAGAAGCTTCCGTGGAGATGTGAAGCAGCCGGACATGTATGTATCATATGACAACCAGACGGAATATATTATTCCAGTGCTCGTGCTATTGCTAGTTAATATGAAAAATTCCTATGGACACTTATGTACACAGGTAGTGCAATAATTTGTATATAAGTCGATACCGGGCCAGCGTCTTTCAATTAAAATGTCTCCCCTGTACGGGAATATGCGTAAGGGATGTAGGAGTACAGGTTGCGGACACATGGTTGGCGACATATGGAAGTTAGGGTCCGACAATGAGCTGAGGTAAGGCAACCGCAGGTGATAAGCGGGGATGCTAGTGCCGGTCCACTACAAAAAAAATTTACTGTCGACATTCTATTATACAGCTGACGTAGTCCATATTCGTAGTTGCAATTACATTTTTTGTCCCACACTGAATAAGTCTTTTGCGGACTATAGTTAGCTTTTAACGTGGATTACAAATAAATGGAGAAAGTTATATTTTAACTAAAGTTCAGTCTTGATCACAACACTTATGTCTCAACAACATAGGTGACCGGTTTCGGTTATTTTTACATAACCATCTTCAGACCTGTGAATTAATTTTAGGAAGTACTAGAAACCAATCTTTAAATAAAATGAAAGTGTCTAATGACATCAAAATTTTTTAACAAGATAAAATAAAATTAATTATACCCATTGCTTCCTTGGAGGATGGTAGGCGGAGCTCTCCTCAGCTGCTACAAAGTCAACTGATGGTGATGAGTGCTGAGCATGAGCTTAAATATGAAGAGGCTCCGCCTACTTTCTGTCACACTACGTCACAACTGCCAATCAGCGTTCATAATATGACGCTATCGTCAAAGTATAAAAATACGAAATACACTAATAACATTAAATTGATTCATTTAAAATGTCTGATTAACAGATAATTAATATGTGTACAACTTATTTATATTTTAGATAAAAACGGTAAACTAGGATGTGTAATAACTGTGCCCTCTATGGGAAACCTTAATACTATTACAGTGTCAGTTACATCAAAGATGTGAAAGTCCTTGGAGTTGTGGTATTTATTGATTATAACGAGTCGCCGACATCATAATTGCATCTTTGTTGGATGTTGCAGAATCATCTTACTTCAACTGTAGTTTTCATAGCAACATTCTTTATAGCAGTAGGGTAGCAGCCAAGAGTATGTTCCGCATTATGTTTGTCTGAATAACTGATGAGACCGCTGATTAAATATTTAGAACTCATCGATCTAATAGTTTTTGTAATAATCAATGTCAATTTAATAAAATTTTATATGTTGTACAGCATATTTTACATACCTAGCTATTGCCATGGGTGTAACTGACCATACATTTTAAAACAAAAGAGAAGGTGCTTTTTTATTATAAAATTTCGTCAAAAAGGTCGTAAAAATATTTTTTGCGAAAATCTAACTGTTCATTGAGCAGCATTGATGATTTGGTTTTCAAATGAGCATATATCTCGATTTCTTCTAAGATATTCATAAGTAAGCCTTTGTTTGCATAACGATGAACTTGTAAATTCTGCTCTACTGTCCCCTCAGCATGATTATTGAATGCTATATGATGGTCAAATACAGACTTTTTTTGTGAGGTACCCGACGTATGTTCTTTGTACCTTACTCCAAAATTTTGACCTGTTTGGCAGATATATGTTTTTTCACAGTCTTTACGTTGGATCTTGTACACTCCTGATCTGGTAAATTGTCCATTATCTTTACTTACGGTATGTCTTAATTTTTGTTGCAAAGTATTGTCAGTTGTGAATGCTATTCTTATTCCAGAATTTTTGAATAAATTAGTAATTCTATCTTATATGTTTCCCATACATGTTATCTTCATATATTTTGGATTACCTATTAGTGGAGTACTTCGTGATTGTTGCACTTTATTGAAAATGATATCTACCAGTCGTGTGTCGAAGGAGTTGGCTTTCGCAATTTCTTTAAAGGTGGTCGTTTCCTTTTTGATCTCATTAGCTTCCAGTGGTAATTTTAGTATTCGGTTTATCATAGACTTAAAAAATGCTTTTTTATACTTGTCAGGATAACACGATGTGGCATTAATAATATCAGTGGTTGTAGGTTTCCTGTATATGGTGAAGAAATGTTTTCCATTGTTATTAGTTATAGTGAGATCTAGGTAGCTAATAGATTTTCGAATTTCATGCGCTACCGTAAATTGTAACTTCGGATGCATAGAGTTTAATTTTATAGCAAGCTTCTCAATTTCATCTTTTGAACCATTATAAAGTAATAATGTATCATCTACATATCGCTTGTAATATATGATTTTATTTTCGATATCAGGGTTATTTTTCAGGAATTGCGTCTCTTTGTGGTTCACGAAAATGTCTGCAACTGTCCCAGCCAAAGAATTGCCCATTGCTAAGCCATCTTTCTGACAGTAGATTTTAGTATTAAAAGAGAAATAATTGTAATTTAAAGTGCATTCAAGCAGTTCTATAAATTCGATTATTTCGTCGTTAGTCATACTTTTGTATTGTACTAAGTTATCCCTAATTATGTTAATCATCTAATTAACGGGTATATTTGTATACAAATTTTTAATGTATAATGAGGCGAAACTTGCAGTAGTTGGAATGTCTATATTGTGGATTTGTTTTGCTAGTTCATAACTGTTTTAGATACTGAAATTAATTTCATATATATAGAATGCTTTCAAAATTTTATTAAGTTTTTTATTTAGTTTATCTGAAGGACTACTTTTGTAGTTGACAATACGTCGTATCGATTTCTCTGTTTTGTGTAGTTTAATCTGTGATCTTAATTTAGGTATTTGTGGATTCATAATTTTCATCATATTCTTTTCTTCAGGGTTCAAAAGACGATTTTTCTCATCGACTAATTTCTTGATCTTTGTCTGGAAATTTGGAGTGGGGTCTTTAGTTACTTCAACGATACCATTTTCATTAAGAAATGAGAGTGTTTTAAATATATAATCGTCTTCTTTAATAATAACAAGGGTATTTCCATTATCGGCCTTTACTACAATTGCTTTCTCTGCTAGTAGTTTATTATTGATATTTTTAAGTGTTTTATCTTCAGTTTTTCTATGCAGTTTATTTTTCTCACCGGTAACGGTGCTTTTTAAATAAAGTAACCACAAACACGGTTTCTTACAATGTTAGGAGATAACGATACCGTCAAAATTTTCTTCCTGCGAAACGTTGTTATCCCTTGGCGCAACATAATGAGGCGCTCCGAAGGTGACTTGCCTGAATGTCACCATCTGGTAGGCATTGTAGAATGTTTTCACGTAATGATATATGACGTGAAGGCCAATGAGAATTGGCATTAAACATACAGGGCCGTCGCAATATCAGTAAGATATCCAGCTTGACGTTGTCAACAAGCGCAGAATGCAATTCCTACTCGAAAGATATTTCTATTCTGTGGTAACAATGTGTAGTGCTTTGGCTTGACGAACTTGACTATTGAGGGCCAAGAGGCTATGTGGGTTATCTCACACTTCATAGATCTTTGGAAGTTTATAAGAATTTGATAGTTTGTCTGTGCCAGATTTCGCGATACAGGCGGTTATTATGTAGTCCTGGAAATGTGGTCCAGTAAACGGTGTTCATATGCCTAAATATTTTGAAACAAAGAACTTTTATTAAGCGAAAGCCTTTCCCCCTTGAGGAGTTAATACAATACCTAAATAAATCTGTGCTTTCGCCGTATAATGTTTTAATCGAGTCATATGCATTTTGTATGCATTTTGTTTGAATGGAAGGCAATGCTGCCATATCGGAAAGAGAGCAATTATGATCTTACATAATTAAAGGTATCTTATAAATCTTGAAACGCTTCGGCAAAATGTGCTCCGACTTGCTTCATAATTCATACAGTCTGAACAAGGAAGGCTGCACGAGCCATTTGTTTGCAAAGTCCGCGTGCCTCAAGGATCGATAGTCAAGCGGGAAAGATCTTTACACCACCTTGCGTGTCGTACCTTAGTGACCTCTAATACTTGGTGGGACGCGAGTTAATGAGAAGACAGCTAAAATTCGCTTTTTGCTGCCTGCTAGAAATCACGAAACCGAACTCTTGCCTTACACGTGCTGTTCGGTCCAATGGTGGTGATATGTCGGTGTATCAGCACGCTGCTTGTGAAAAACTTTTGCTTATTGCAACTTGAAATCGTCCCACCAAACAATTTATTTTTTGCTAACTCCTATTACAGTGCTGAATTTCTTCGTAGAACTAATAATTAACTGATGTTACCAGTAATATAAAATAAAGCGAGTACTATGTGAGGTTTGAATTCTGTACTGCAATCATTTTTAAATACGAAGGTTGGCCAAAAATTAATGCACGGCATTTTTTATTCTGAGCCGAAAACAATGCTACAAATGCGAAACACTATGTATTTTTTATTTTAAGTCTCGTGAGTGAGCGCACCAGGTATCCGTCGCTTCCCACAGACAGCTTAGCTGCATGACAGTTTCAAAATAGAGTCTGTAGGTGATGTACGTTACAAGCAACGTGCCGTAATTGACTTTCTCACTGCAGAGAAAGAAACTGTGGAGAATATTCACAAACATTTGAGCAAAGTCTGTGGAGCATGCGCTGTCGACAGAAGTACAGTTAGTCGCTTGACACGGAGGATGAGGTCATGAGAAGGCGGTTCGGCGGAGCTCCATGATTTTCAGCGGTCGAGGAGACCATCCACGTCTGTCAGACCTGACATGTTTCAGCGATGTTATTCGGGAGAACAGAAGCATTACGACTCGTGCAGACATTCTGAGGATGATGAGGAGATGATTTTCACAGTGAAACACTGGCACTGCCACCAGGACGAAAGACACGCCCTTGTTTCGCGCTAAAGTAATGCCATAGAAAGGGATGGAGATTACATGGAAAAAGAAGCTGTGTAGATAAAACACCATTATTTCGTGTGTATAATTCTCATTATCGCCAGTAAGGAATTGTTGAAGAAGAAAATGCGGTGCATTACTTTTTGGGCAACCCTCGTAAGCATCGTTAAATGATTTTTCTGTCGATGAAGCTTGGCTACAACAGTCTAAGAATTAACACATGCATCACAATGTCTCCAATAATTATGTCTATTGTGACAAATTTAGAAATATCTTTAAACGAAACTCTGTTTAAGATTATTTTACTTATTCTACATCGATGACGACCATTTCATTTGGAATCCGTGAGAGGTACATAGTGTATTTGTTTTTCTTTGTAAATATTTAATCTGCGTTTTCAGTGCTTAGGTGCTCTGAAGTGTGATATCCATAACAAACGGTGAGCACATTTGCCCATCACGAAGCGATCCTATTAGGCAAGATTCAACCTAAGACGCAAGATTTTTTATTTCAAGCTGTAAAAATTACCATGTTCAGTTTTTAATGCCTATATTAAGAAAAATACTTTTAATTAAATTAACAAAGCACTATTGCTGACAATCGTTTTGTAGCTGCCAGATGCCTATTAAATTAACATCTAACGAGCCACAATGAATATGCATATTTTGCAGCCTCATTTGTTACCACGTCCTCGTAATTTAATTGTTGATTATGATTAAATACTTTGCATGAGAATGAAGAAAAGCTAAAATAAATGTGTAAGACATTAACGTTGTGGATTCTCAGCATTTATTGTATATTTTTATACACTTTTATTTATAAAAAAGATGGTGTCTAGTTCTAATAGGTTTGTAAGCAAGCATGTGATAATCACTTTACATGAATAGTTTAAAAACAGTCCAATAATCCACTTAGTTTTCTACGCGAAAAGTTAGACTTTACACAAGGCGCAAACTGCTCACCGCTCAAAGTTCAGGGATGCCACACAACGCGAAAGTTTCTAAGTCGTTTCACTTCCTAGCTACCTAAAGACCGACCGTCCACTTTCACGTCTCCACCAACACTGTCTCTCTGCCCGTAACCGGCCACGTCTCAGCTTGCCGAACATCGTCGCTCCACTGAAAAGTGCAGTTCCCTTCCCTGAAGCCCTCCATCTGATTGGCTGCAGCTTATTCCACATTATTTTACATTTTAACTTATTTAAATAATCAAAGCTTGACCACTTTTGCGTTCTAAATAAAGTAACAATAATATCCATTACATAATAAACGTTATTTGCTTTTACATAAAACCAATAAAATTTCCTACTTAAATTTCAATGTCACAGCCTGTAGCCTTGGACCAAATTGCATTCTGATAAACAAATGAAGAACAGAAGTAACTGTTATGCAGTTATCTTTACGACAAATACTGTATTACCTACCTTTACCGAGCGAGTGGTTGCACACTGGACTCGCATTCGGGAGGACGACGGTTCAATCCCGGCTCCGG
Source organism: Schistocerca gregaria (assembly GCF_023897955.1). NCBI lineage: Eukaryota > Metazoa > Arthropoda > Insecta > Orthoptera > Acrididae > Schistocerca > Schistocerca gregaria. The sequence continues at coordinate 188,018,005 of NC_064924.1, forward strand.
CAATCCTGATTTAGGTCTTCCGTGATTTCCCTAAACCGCTTCAGGCAAATGCCTGGATGGTTCCTTTGAAAGGGCACGGCCGATTTCCTTCCCCATCCTTCCCTCACCCGAGCTTGCGCTCCGTCTCTAATGACCTCGTTGTCGACGGGACGTTGAACACTAATCTCCTCCTCCTCTATTACCTAATGATTCACTAAAGTGTCATGCTGTCATCGTTCAATGTGTTTTGTGTTGAGGAAATTATGATCTGATGCTTAACTGTGAATACTGATAATTCAAATTTGCTATATCTTTTGCAGTTACACACGGGGTTGATATTTACAACATTTGTATTAGCTTTCAGTTTTTAGCAGTAGGTCTTTGTTACAAAACCTGCTAATTTCACTTTAACAGTAAAACCTAAACTATTATAGATATGATTAATATTCAATTTTTATTGGGATCATCATGAAAAGTTAAGAATGATGGTAGATGTAAGTGGCTTCATTACCTGAGTTACTACAGAATTAAATACTTTTTATAAATGTTTCCCTTGATGGCCAATCTTAGATCCGCCATATTTAACACTGATAAGTCTCCCTGGTCACAAACAGCTTCTTCGGCGTTTCCCTATGACGTATATTTTCGTCTATCTCACTCGCACACTATAGCGCTTAGGCGTGATCAGCTTGCCCTCACAGTAGATGCCTGTGAATTTCTTATTTCTTCCCGGATTTGCGCTCATTGTGTAATACTGTCCTGGACGACAGGATTCGTTTCACAATTCCTGAGAGGCAAACTTTTTCAGCCATATACATAAATGAGAGCAAAATGCTCGTTAACTCACACACCTCCACTTCAGAAACCGTTGGAGTGCCATATGTGTTACTGAATAGCACCCGAATTTACAAAACATAAATTTATAATACAATAACATAAATATCTTAAGCGCCAGGTCGATAGTGTTACTATTTGTAGTGGTGTTGATGCACCACGCTTTAAATTTAAATAAACTTATATCTAACATAAATTATTAAGTGCAGCATGTTCATTAAATGCCAAATAAAACTAAACATTTTTCAAAATCGACGGTCTATTGAAATGCCGCTGAAATATCAGCGCCACTGATATGCGTCACAACGAAGTCTCCATTGGCGCTCCGCAGATTCGGAGCCGACAACCCGGCGGAATTCTGTATGGCTCTGCATTCCATAACCATCGTTTCGCGGGAACAAATCTGTTGAAATTCGAATTGGGTGTAGGTACCAGAAAACAAAACAGGACCCAGGATCAGCACTGAACACTTTCCCCAGTGGATTCGATACAAACAGATCTGAACTACAGAGGAAACAATTTATTTACAGCGTTTGCTAGGTGCTCGTAAATTCTTCAATGGTTCTTACACATTATTCAAGTTACACTAGAGATGTGCATCTCGTGACAGATTCCCAATCGACTTCATCGACCAATTATTATTTTCTTTTAATTTAAATATCTACCTTTGACTCAAAAGTAACAACAAATATTAACAAATATCACCCCTCGTTTAATTCCGTGCAGTGAAGCTGCGTACACAAATCGTTACACCATACAACAATAAATTATTCCCCCCCCCCCCCCAGAATATTTTCATTTAAGTAAATAAACGTACATCTGTCCTCCTAGGTAAGCGTTATTAATTTTCATTTTCCAATTTCTCTGGCTAAACTTGTAAGCGTGTGAATGGTGTGTTACATTACGTGCATGTATATACACAAAAAAGGGCATTATACAGTTTTGGATCTTGCAAGATTATAAGCAACCTGCACTGGAGCGTAATGACGCGGATTCTTCATTGGCATCGCCACCCCAACGAAGTTTTGCCAGATGGGGAAACAAAATACGAAATGTAAGGTAAAAAGTGAACTGCCGTCTGAAGATGAACCTATCGGTTCGAAACCGGTAACGGAGCTATTTAAATAAATAAACAGCATTGTGAAAAGTGTATAGTTGCTGTAATCTTTTGTGTAAGAGTCAGCCTATATTTTGTACACAGCCACGGGTTCTATATGTCAGTTTTTGACAAAATGTCATTAAACACAGATACACTTATTTCTTAACCTACTTTCCCCTTCTCAATATACAGTCTCTATTCTGTCACATTTCTTAAGCCTAGAAGTTTTCCTGAAACAGGGTATTAGAGTCTGTAAGCATCAGGGTGCGGACAATCTGCCAGTACAAATGGCCAATAGTACACAACTTTTTTATTTCTCCATCCACTTCGCTGGACTTTTCTTTCGTACCTTCTAGGACTTTGTCTCCTATTTTGTATTCAACTGGTTTGTACCACCCGTCATGCCGTTTCTTCCTCTCTGCTGCCAACTTCTCCGTATGGGATTTTACCGCCTGCTCCCACTCAGCGGCCGATTCAGCTTGGCCTACGAGAACTCCACAGTTTCCGGCAATAGATACTTCGACTCCCGTCATCACCTCCAAGAGCGAATACCCAGTTGCGTTACTTTTCACGCTCTTTAGAACGTCCTCAAAAGAACGTACGTATTCTACCCACTTTGAGTGTCTATCAATCGTGTAAGTCTCATATAAAACGCTCGCAGAGTTATTCACCGGGTGGTGCAGGGATATTTTATGTTTTCTATACCCTGGTCGTTCATAAATTTGTTCCGAACGTTTGATGTAAACTGAGATCCGTTGTCAGATTACAGCCTTTCAAGTCTACGTTTTTAAAGAATTCATTTTCTAATCTATCAGCGTCTTGCTTTTAGCTTTCCGTATCGGATAAAGTGTAATAGATTTTGAAAAGAGGTCCACGACAGCAAATATGTACTTCATACCCCACGTTCTGTGGGCAATGAGTGAAAATTGCCAACCGCCGGTACTTTGCATTTCCCCTTAGTGCGTTGTAGCGCAATATTTTACTCGCTGACATAGATCACAGGCAGCCAGCTGTGGGTGTACTCGTCTAGCGAGATTATTAATGTGGGTGTATTACTCTATAATTTCCGTACACTTTTGGCCACCGTAATGGACGTAATCTATCAGGTGCTCCACATATTTGTCTGGCAACCACAGTCTCCAGTGATCCGTCTTCTCGTCTTTTCTGCGAAACAGAACAGTCTTGTGGGTCTTGAAATAGCGGACTATTTCTTCGTAGGCCTTGCTGTCAAAGTTGATTTTGATGTTCCTCAGTTCAGGGCCATCATTTTGCGCGAGCCGCGTATCCGTGCAGACCGCACGAATTTCCTTTTTCCCCGTTACTCCTTTCATTTACAGCAGCTGAAATTCGTTCTTTGTCTCCTCCCCCTGATTGTCTTCCTCTCCAACGGGTAGCCGCGACAAAGCATCGGCAATACAATTCGCGGTCCCTTTAATGTAGCGTATCGGGTAACTAAATTGCTGCAGGAACATTGCGCACTGCATCAAACGGTCGTTTAGTATTCTACAGTCCTGCAGAAAGCTAAGGGCCTTATGGTCGGATGGCACTGTTACCTCTCTATCTTCCAAATACATACGGAACTTTTTGAATCCATACACGATTCCAAGCAGCTCCTTCTCTGATATGCTGTATCTGCGTTCGTTAGTGTTTGTTGAGTATGCGGCTGGCGAAAGCCACACTCCGGTGTTCTATCTTCCTGTCGATTTGTTTTTCTTGGAAGATTTCGCTGCCTATCCCATAATCTGAACTCTCGGACAACAAACAGGATGGAAGTCTCATGTCGGGATAATAAAGCATCTTGCTCGCACACATTTTATCCTTTATGTTCTAAAATTCTTTTTCACATTCCCCCATCCCCCAAGAATTTTCGATAACACTTACATAATCAGAGTTACGCCTTTAATTGCTTTCTTTTGGTTGGCATTTTACAATGCATGATTGATTTTAGTTTCTCGGTGCTACATAAAATTCCATCAGATGTAAGATTGTGTCCTAAAAACTGAATTTCCGCTCGGACAAACTCGCATTTGGCAATCTTTAACGTCATCCCACCTCGTCTTAAGACCATAAGTTCTTCCTCCAGCAATATACAGTACTGGTACCAGGTTTCCGTCGCTATTAAAATGTCGTCCACATAGATCACTAACTTACTCATCATGCGTTCTCCTAACACATGACTTAGCACTCTCACAAATACTGCCACTAAAATCGTGAGGCCGAACGGCACAACCTTAAACCGGTAGATTCGTCCTTCGAATAAGAAAGCTGTGTAATGGCTGATTTCTTCTGCCAATGGGATTTGCCAAAATCCTGAGGCCAAGTTAACACTGGACACGAATTTTATGAGGCTGAAGTTTTGCAGTAGTTCCTCCATATTACCAGGCTGGTCGAGTTCTCTCACAATTACTTTATTTGTCTTATGCGGTTCTAACAGGATTCTAACTGATTTGTCTTTTTTTTACAATTACAATGGGATTACAATAATCACTCCTACACTGCTCTATAATATCCCACAGAATCTGACGGCTTCCGGAGCAGCAACAGGAATTACATAAGGCTTGCATATTATCGACTCATGCGGCTTCACTTTAATGGAGTAATCGAAGTCTATCACTTTACTGGAAATATCAGAATATATGTCCTCATAACGGAACGACAATTCACATGACTTCTTTTTCTCTACCTCCGATGTACCCTCGACTGCTTCTACCATATCCTTCATATTGTCTCTCATATTCTTCTCTTCATCCCAAACATGGGTAATTATGGTGTTCGCAGTCTGTTTGTCCCGCGTCAAAAGATTTTTAAATTTTACTTTCCTTTTCTCATCCTTAGTTTCAAAGACCAAGCGCCTTCCCACGCAGCGCAGCGAAGTTTCATATTTATATAAGAAATCAGTTCCCAGTACCACTTCTTTTACAAGTACATTCACTACAAAGCATCCTATACTAGACTGATTCGCCTCGCACATAAATTCCAAGAGCACTTCTTGCCTTATCGGCTTACTTAAACTGCCAACTGCTGTTTTAATTATTACACTATTTACAGCTGGTAATACTAATTTCTTATTCTTTACCCCGTGTACAAAACCTTCCGTCACTGCTGCACATTATTTCCAGAATTGAGCTGTGCATCTATCTTCTCATCATTTACTTTAATTTCAATGATAGGCTGAACACTAATCATTTCTTTTCGCTGCAAAAACTGTTCCCTCCATAAATAATTCTCTATGTCTCATCTCTTCCCATCCATCTCTAGAGTTTACATATCCTGTTCGATCCATCCTTCAATTTCGTACTCGTCCCAAAATAATTCATTCAACGCTTCTTTCTCCCCAGTATCATTTTTTCTCCCTTCTAGACCTCTCGCTATCTTAGACTTCTCTCAAGTCCCCAAATGATGCCTTAACGATAGTAATGTTCTACCGTACTATCGCCAATCAGTTACGATAAAATCACATTCCTCCTTAAGATACCATTCGGTCGAAATATCGCTTTCTATATTGGAGTCAAACTCACTGTATTCTCTCTTAAAATTATTAACAATAGTAGCTACAACATCATTATGATAAAATAAAGCAATACTTTTTACTTCCACAACATTACAAACACCTTCATAAACAGCACTTTCAACAGGCGCTGATAAATCATGCAACTCGCTACATAAAAGCTCATTTACCTCCATCGACCAATCACCAATACAAGAACCGTTCATAGTTTCACTGTATTCTGCTGTTCCGTCACATAAATTGTAGCTACAGCGTCATGCAATTTCAGAATCAAAAGTACAATTAAATTCAGCTGTATTTTGAATTAAACCTGAGCATAATACCTTTTCCTCTCCTGCACACTCTGGCGCCACATTAATTTCAGATCTCACATCAAATTCAGATCCATATTCGTTCTTAAACATTCAAGACACACAGACCCATCCAGAATTTTGGGTTCACCTTCCTTAGTAGAAAGATATGCACAGATTTCTTCCTCTGAATTATCAATACCAGCAGCTTCAACTTTCGTCACTTCAGCACATAAAATATCATTACTACCTCCCATCAAAGTAATTTACCAATATCCGCTGGTACACATACAATTTCATCAACAGCTTGTAGCATACACATTTCTTCATTATAAAATCACATTGTCTTGTTCCAGAAACATCTTCAGTCTTAATTACTTGAATTTCTTCGTCATTATTGTCGCTATCACTATCGACAGATTCTGGAGCAACGTACGTCTCATCTTGAATGGAATCGTATGAGAAACCCTCAAGATCGTCTTCACTGGTTAGTGGAATCTCTAACCACTTTATCAGCAGTTCTTTGTCGCTCTTTCTAGACATTCATAATCAGCGCCTGAAATTCAGTAAATTCAGACCTCATTTCAAATTTATCGTAAAGACCTCGAATTAACAATTTACACCATATTTACTTACGTTTTCAAAATAAAACAAAGTAATTCTTAAACCGACAAATCATTGCACAAACACCAAAAAAAGTCTCCACTTTCCGCCAAAACATACGCGTGGCAGTACTTCCACACAGCTCGTTGTCGAACTGTTTCAGTTCGTCTGCCATCTACGATCGCTATGAATAACTATTAGAAGCTGCAGTACAGTGAATACACTTAGCTGCATAAATAGTTTGTTAGAAACTTTTGCTCAGTATGGGATGAACCGAAGAAATGAAGTCTGCATCTGATCAGCACACTATTAAACTTTGTTTACGCATTGATTATACAATAAATTCATTCAGCGTTAGTTGAAACGATTTGCAGAAAACAAACACATCGTGCTTACGAAAGTGTTATCACGTCTTTTTAAAGGTTGGGCGTACAGGATTGGCAAGGTTTACACCTCTAAAATCTTATAAAATAGAGAGTGGAAATTTTTTACAATTTATTTGAACTTGCATTAACGTAGACTTGGAGTATATGTCAGTGGTATTGTAATTCTCAAATTACATATGACATATCATTCCAAGGGACACACGGTCAGGGAGCTTACTATTAGTGGAGAACTAAAGCTAAGTATGGTGGGATATAAAAATTGATCCTATTACATCAAATTGGAAACAGCCTACTGAGCGAAATGCAGACTGCTAACCCTCTCAATGCCTATTTTGTTGTCAGACATAACACCATGTATACTCACTTGATCACAATGGTTCTTCCTCTAATTTATTCTGTCTTCATAGCTCAAATTTGTTCTGTCCTCATCGCTCTGCTTTAAGTAATCTGCATAACCGATCTTGTGATATTATGTAATAAACTATAATTATAATATTATAAAAGGAATAGGTTGTTACTCATTCTGCAGAGGAGAAGATGACTCGCAAATTGACAAAACAAAAAGACTGCTAAATATGTGAGTTTTCGGTTAATCCATCCTTTTCATAACATTGCCTATATTCCAACGTGTATTTTCCATATATTTTAGTTAGAACTGGAAGACAGAAATACATATCTGAATATTTTTAACATTCTGTAGATAGAATATCTACCTTTATGTAGTTGTACGGAAGGAGTAGAACAAATGGTTACAGGAAACATGGACAGGGAAAACCGGAACAGAAGAGAATAGAGGCATTTGTGATGTGGTGCTACAGACGAATGTTGTAAATTAGATGGACTGATAAGGTAAGGAATGAGGAGGTTCTTTGCAGAATCGGAGAGGAAAAGAATACGAGCGAAACACTGACAAGGAGGAAGGCAGAATGATAGGACTTCCGTTAACATATGAGGGAATGACTTCCATGTTACTAGAGGCAGCTGCAGAGGGCAAAAACTGTGTAGGAAGACAGAGATTTGTGTACATCCAACAAATAATTAAGGACGTAGGTTGCAAGTGCTACTCGGAGATGAAGAGGTTGTCACAGAACAGAAATTCGTGACGATCTGCAGCCAACCAATCACACGACTGATAATATAGATACAGAAGCTTTCATGTGTCGATACAGCTATCGCCTACACAAATCTACCGATATATAGGAAGAAACTTAAAACCGTTAACTATTAAAAATTTTATAGTATGTAGGTAATGATCTCATAGTTTCCTTGCCTCATTGGCAAGACATGGGTAAGTGATATGCACTTGCACACGTGGCAGTAGTATGACGTACACGAGGAATACAAGGGCAGTGCATTGGTGGAGCAGGTATATTTATTCAGGTGATTCGTGTGAAACAGTTTCCGACGCGCTTATGTCAGCAAGACGGGAATTAATAGATTTAGAACACTCAATGATATTTGGAGCTAGGCCGATGGGACACTATATTTCGGAAAAAATAGGAAATTCAATATTGCTCAATTCATAGTGTCAAGAATGTGCTGGGAATATCGAAATTCAGGCGTTATCTGTTGCCACCGACAACGCAGTGGCGGGCAGTCTTCACTTAGGCACCGAGATTAGTGGTGTTTACGTCGTGTTTACTAACAGACAGCCAGTACTGCGTGAAACAACCGCAGAGATCAATGTGGGACGTAAGACTAATGTATCCGTTAGGTCAGTGCGGCGAAGTGTGGAGTTAATGGTCTACGGCTGCAAACGACCGACGTGAGTGCCATTAATAAGACCAACATCTCCTGCAGCGTCTCTCCTGGGCTCGTGACAATATCTGTTGGTTAAGAAATTACTAAAATAATCGGTTATGGAAAAAACTGGCCTTGGTAGATGTGTCACGATTTCACATGGCAAGAGGTGATGGTTGGATGCGAGAGTGGTGCGGACCACACGAAGCTATGGACCCAGGTTGTCAATAAAGCACTGTGCTAGTTGGTGGTGGCTGCATTACGGTATGGTGTGTTTTTACAAGGAATGGACCGGATCCTCTGGTCAAACTGAACAGATCAATCACTGTACGTGGTTATGTCCTGCTACTTTGAGACCGAATTTCATGTTCGGAAAGACCTATGGAAGTTGTATGGAAAACACTGCACCATATCACGGGGCCACAATTGTTGACGATTTGTCTGAAGAACATTCCGGACATTTCGAGTGAATGATTGGCCACCGAAACGCCCGACGTGAATCACATCGAACATTTATCCGACATAATCGACTGGTCAGTTGGTGCTTATACAAAAAAATCGGTAATACTTTCGCAGTTACGGGCGGCTTTCGAAGCATCACTGCTCAATATTTCTGCAGAGGACTTTACCAACGACTCGTTGAGTCCATACCACATCGCGTTGCTGCACTACGCCGGGCAAAAGAATGTCCTACGCGATGCTGCTAGGCGTCCCTTGACCTTCGTCGCCTCAGTGTTTATAACCCACTGGGATTTTAAATTCTGGGTAATATATCTGAAGAAATTTTGATTTGGTACTTGAATCAGGATCTGTATTTTGTTTTGTTATTAAATATGAATATTAACAAAAGAAAAACGTGGATAATGGAACCTAGTCGAATTAAGTCGGGCGATGCTGACGGTATTGCATTAGGAAATCAGACACTTCAAGTAGTAAAGGAGTTTTGCTCTTTGGGGAACAAAATAACTGATGATGGTCGAAGTAGAAAGGATATAGAATGTAGACTGGCAATGGCAAGGAAAGCGTTTCTGAACAAGAGAAATTTGTTAACATCGAGTATAGATTTAAGTGTCACGAAGTCGTTTCTGAAAGTATTTGTATGGAGTGTAGCCATGCATGGAAGTGAAACGTGGACAATAAATAGTTTGGACAAGAAGAGAAAAGTTGTTTTCGAAATGTGGTGCTACAGAAGAATGCTGAAGACTGGATGGGTAGATCACATAACTAATGAGGAAGTACTGAATCGGATTGGGGAGAAGAGAAGTTTGTGGCACAACTTTACCAGAAGAAGCGATCGGTTGGTGGGACATGTTCTGAGGCATCAAGGGATCACAAATTTAGTATTGGAGGGCAACGTGGAGGGAAAAAATCGTAGAGGGAGACTAAGAGATGACTACACTAAGCAGATTCAGAAGGATGTAGGTTGCAGTAGGTACTGGGAGATGAAGAAGCCTGCACAGGATAGAGTAGCATGGAGAGCTGCATCAAACCACTCTCAGGACTGAAGACCACGACAACAACAACGTTAAATATGAGTTAAAGGAACTATCAATAGTACATGAAAACTTCCTGAAACGCGTCAAAACGGCAACTACGAAAGTGAAAAAAGTTGTTTCGCTCTTATTCTCATATATTTTCTGCGCTTTAGTCTTAAATTAGTCTGATACTTTTTATAAAACCGTGAAAGATAAAGATCTGATCTTTTTACTTCGCCTGGAACGACATTTCATAGGCTAAAGAGGATGTAATACTGTGTATATACTGACTGTAATTATCATGCAGCTGTTCAAAGAGGTCCATCTTGGACTAGGGGCGAAATTTGTTTTATGTGCTAAAGCGTTAATGTGAAACTGATTTATGCTTGAAGAAAATTAGTTCCAATTTTAGCCCTCAGGTGTAAATCTATCACTGTACATCATCTCCACGGTGTCTCCAGTACTCATATTGAAGAAACTGTACAAGCGACAGTTAATAACAAAATCAACATTTCTATACGTCTTTCTTGAATTCACATGCCTCCACTCAACTGTAATACCAGAATTACAAGTTAAACAGCTTTATAATGCGACTGTCAACGTGACACTACCTCCCAAACGTTTTTATTTATCGTTTACTGCGTTAATTTTATGGCAAGATACACGACATATGGTAGAAAGGAAACTACTTAAATCCTCGTTCAAAGGAATTCAATAGAGATTAAACTAACTACGGCTACTTCAGATACATTCTGCAACTGTCTAAAAAACTTTTATTGAGACCAACTTCAAAACGGAGATGTAGTGGATTATATTCCAACTACTGGTACCTGCCGTCCCAATAGACCCACAGTCAAGACATCATACAGGATGTGGGGTATGTCAGGAAACAAACATGCACATTAAATAGCGTATTTACAAAGAAAACTAAGTAGCTGCTTACCTTCCTCAGATTCCAAGCGAATAGGTGCTCATGAATGAAGCACAAATGAAAATATTTTAAACATATTTTCATTTAGAGACTTGTCAGAAAACCATAACCTTTCATTATATTGAGGTGCTGTGAGGATACATAAAGTAGGAGTTTTAGTTTAAGAAGATTCGCCTGAATTTTTCTTAAATTGAAAAATTTTTACTCTCGTCATTAAATATGAAAGACTGAATCTGCTCTGTTGTAACTTTGATGTAATATCAATTATCTTTATAAACAATATTCCCATATTGAGGGAAATGTCAGTAGTCAGAGATACTATGTGTCTAAATGGGACAATAAATCTGTGTGTTATGTTGATGTCCTGCCGGCCGACGTGGTGGTGCGGTTCTAGGCGCTTCAGTCTTCAGGTTCGAATCCTGCCTCGGGCATGGATGTGTGATGTCCTTAGGTTAGTTAGGTTTAAGTAGTTGTAAGTTCTAGGGGACTGATGACCACAGCAGTTGAGTCCCATAGTGCTCAGAGCCATTTGAACTATTATATTGTTGGCCTTTGTTACTCATAGAAGAAAGCTTGAGTACGACTGCACTTCGAAGAATAAAGTGAGCGAGTATTCTGCAGACTACTTGCAGAGCATATGATAATTCTATGGCTGTTGTAGCGATGCATCATCAAACAGAAAAATTATTTGGAACACTTATTTACAAATGATTGCATTAAAACAATGAATTTGTACAGAAGCCATATTGCACGTAATACTCGCTTTATTTTTTGCTTCTAGGAACAAACACATCAGCTGACTCTGCTAAGATATTCATCAAAGGAATTGCCTACCTATAGATTCTTAAGTCCACTCTTAAACTGGACTTGATTAGCAATTAAAAGTTTCACGGCTACCTCAACATACTTAAAATGTGTGTTCCTTAATAATGGATACCTTTCTGGATAAAAGTAAATACTTTAAATCTTGTAAAAGTTATTCATATTTCTGGTATTTATTCCATGAACTGAACTGTTGGTTGGAAAAAGAGATATATTTTTAATGCCAAATTTCATAAAGGGATAAATATACTGCAAAGCAGCATTTAGTGTTCTTAGTTCCCTAATACGGACATCTGCGAGGAAGTCACACCACAAATAATTCCTAGTACACCTTTTTATACCATCCATATCTGACAATATTCGCTTTGCAAACAAAGATTTCTTTAGACACTTCAGCAGTTTTTGTATGCTCCTCTCTACGGAATTTATGTCACGCTATAACCTTAAGAATTTATCACTATCAGGTTCTGTCCACTTGTCATATTTTAGCTATATATTGGCGAAATCCCTTACAATATATTTGCAAACTGCGGTCATGAGCTTTTTCAAAGTTTAGTAACCAAGGACTGGCTTTACTAATGTCCAATTCCGTGTAACCAGTCTTTCTAACACTGTTTTGAACCGCTATTTACTGCAGTGTTTCTATCATCTGCAAACAAAACAAATTCTACATTTGAAAATGTTTCAGATGAAGAGTCACTGGTCAAGAAAAGGCAGGGGCCCTTAGATTGCATCTTGTGGGACACCACGTGTAAACAGTTACAACTTTCATGACTCCTGATAGTTTAATGAATGTTTCTTTCCTGCGGAAAGTCTTTGTTTCCTGTCAGAGCTGTCAACTTTGAACTACTTTGTAGCATTTCCAGTTACATATTCAAATGTGTCTGACATATGACAAAACATAGCAGTAGTCAGTCTAATGAACTAAGTACATTCTAGGTGCATGTGTACATAGTAATCTTATAAAACTTTATAAATGTGAACAATTTTGGCTATATACAACTTGTCCTGAGAGGATGAAGATGCCGTTTGTATATTGTCATCTCTAAAATTTCCGACAGTGCTGATAAAAGTGAACCTAGAAAGAAATTTTATGGAATTTCATTCCTTAATTAAAAGTTGAATTTAAGCGTATTTCAATTACTTAGGAAATATCCCATTTGTAAATGGGTAGTTCCATAGCTAACTCAAGCATTAATAAACTCAGAAGCATACTAATTAATTAAGTTGGTTGATATCTTATTAAACCTATTTTTATTTTAAAGATTTTTTGGTGCACATTATTTCTGCTTGTATTGCAAGGGTCATATTCATATAACTGAAGTTATTTCTTATGTTTGGCCTGAAAATCGCCTGAATCTAAGTAGACCATATCGTCAGTAACAGTTATGAAATGTTTGTTACAAAGTTTTGGGACACTGCATCCATCTGTTAGCAATGAATCAATAATTTTTTACTCTTAGTGCTATGTTCTGCATTTCATGTCTGGTTGTCCATCTTAACCACATCTTATATTATCTTTATCTTACTATATAAGGTGATAAAACGTTTTTCGCAATATGCATTATCATTATTTTAGTACTTTGCATTATTGCTCGTTGCGAGCGACAGAATTAATACGACAGGTGTTTCTGATTGACAGATACAGTTTCTGTTTTAAGAGATACCTTCCATGCTTGAGTAGTTGTAGGCTTCCATACAGACTTTCCTTTGGACTGCATTAGTTTTAGGAAAAAACCGTATTCAGATAAGGTGAGGATTTTGTTAATAACTCCAAAAGTAATCAGTTTTTCTCTCAAAAGTTTCTTCTTGAACTCAGATTTAGAAAATTTCATATCGTATTCGGTGCTGTTATTTGTGCAAAAGGAACTCCATGTCATGGTCTGAGAAGCAACTGTCTATTGGATTTGGTTAATAATTTAGGTCTTCCGAGCTATGTATAAAGATATTATAAATTGCTGCTTGTGAGCAATTAGCTATCCTAGTTGGGAACTTTACAGTAGGAACTAAGCTGAATGATAATGTTTCTGACTATAATGAGGTTTTAATAGAATAGTTTTCAGAAAAACCCGCTTCAAAATCACGAAAAACCACTGTTCCAACTTTTTTGCTCTTAAGTACTAGGTGAGATTCAAGGTGTTACATGAACACATTAATGATGTAACAGGTTGCTCCATACACACTTCAATGCATTATGAAAGATTTAATACGCTGTTCTACTTCTGTCACAAATGCTTCCATATGCTGCTCTACGCTAATTTTATGAATGTGTGTGTTATAACTTTTTTGAAAATTCCTGATAAATGTGGCATTTTTGGGTTCTCCACGTTAGCTGCACAAAAGTGAGATGCTAACCTAAATCCTGTAACAATAAATACATCTATACAAGTGGAAAGAGAGACAGAATGTAATTCATCGATGCATGGAAGTAGTTCATTAATTTTACTTCTTAGTTCTCGCACTTTTGGTTTTTTGGAGGTAGTTATATTTCGCAAATGAATGAACTAAAACTCGATAGAAATAACATTACTCATGCTTAATAAATATTTTAATCAATAGGTTTTGTAATAATGCATTTCGCCAGAATTATGTTGATTTGGTTCCCTCTCATACTAAATGTTCGTTTGATCTTAACGTTTCTTAAAATTTTATACTTTTCTGTCCTTCCTACCCTAAAAATATTGCCGCTCTGACTCCTACAACCACTACCAGTTATGACTGTGCCTAGCCCATAAATTTATCTACCTTCATGTCAGACACTTTACCTTCCTCTTTCATCTAGAAGTGAAAAACCGTGACTAACGCAATCCCATCTATGAACAGATCTAACAGCAACCACATCAATATGTGATCGTGCTGATGACAGAAGCAGCCGTTCCAATTCTAAATTATCTCTCCTAGCATCAGTTCAACTGAGGTTGACCGCGGCCTCTCAGAACAGACACAAATTCAACAATGGTACGTCCAAATGCTGATGCAGTCTTTATTACGAAGCAGTCCATATTTTACACAGGATGTCAGCCCACCAATTACAATTATGGCTTTGTTCCTTGGGGGAAGACTTTACAAAGCTATACTGTATCCTCAGTCACTTGCCACCTGCGAGCACTATGTTTTAAAAAATTGGTGACCTGGTATCCTGATCGTAGTTCATCCTGCCATATATGGCCTACACCTCCACAATGAGAATTACCGAACAACTAAACTTTTGTTTTCTTTAGTGACTTATACATCCTTACTGTTCAGTTTGCTGCTGATAGTTCGTTGAGCCCTGTCTACACTTACATCTGCCTGATGCTCATCGGTTTCTAACTGAAATAGCAGGTCAAACCCTTTTTTCACATTCACCTCAAAGCTGTCTGATGCAATTTCTTCATTTACCTGTTGCCACATTCCACCATTCTTTGCCCTTCTGCTTCCTTAAGCTGTCCACTTCTTACCTAAATATTTATGGGGTACACACTCTACTAAAATTGCTGGAATAAAACAGAAAAATTAAACGAAATTTTCTATGTTTACTGCGCTAAAGGTAAACAAGCACCACTCGATTTACAATCTTTTTTCGTATTCTGCTGTTGTATATAACGAAAAGTGAAACCTTTGACAGGATTCTTAAAAGCACACTAATACAAGTGTTTACTGAGTAATCTCTACTATTATTACAACTTATCTTTACAAGAACTGAAAAATCGCGGGTCTCGCCTTGCACCCGCTTGCCAACAGTTTGCTTACAACGCAACCACGTTTCGCGTTATCATCGATTTCGACGAAGTATGTGGTATATGGAAGGCTTGAATACAAATAAAAAAGAAATGGGTATGCCAAATGACCAGATGCTTAGAAAAAATAGAATTTTTGGCGTGTATCGGGCGAGGAATCAGCCATTTGTGTTAAGCTATTTTCCAGGAGGCGTTTGGAGCGGTGGAAATAGCACAGAAGGATTAGTCAAGGCTCGTAGGGTTGAGCTCCACGTGGACAATTTTCTTTTTTGTTTCAGTTTTAGGTTACTCACACTTCATATAATCTGAGATAATGCAGTATACATTGTTTTTGCTAATATTTAAAGAGAAGGTAAAGGAAAATATGACATTACAAGTAAATTTCCAGAAACGGACAGCACTGGCTGCCTACACGATGGATTGTAATTCAAGGGTTCATGTCTTCATTATTCCTCGGTTTACTGACAAGGGGTAATAACTTCATTACTCCGCGGTTTACTGCCAAACTGTCCAGTAAGAAAAAATCTTTTATAAATGCAAACTATGGTTACTTTTCTATAGGTACTTTTTAACAGGCACCTGATTGTAGAAATGAAACGTTTATAACGTGTGCAAGATGCCGTGATAATCTCCTGTTCACCATAGAATACCTTCCAGGAAATGAAATGAACGTATGGCATCGTTGGTCGGGAGGTCAAATTCAGGGAAGGTCGGCCGCCAGGTGCAAGTCTTATTTCACTCTACGCCACATTGGGCGACTTGCGCGCCCGCAATGAGGATGTAATGATAATGAGGGCTACATAATACCCAGTCCACGGGCGGGGGAAATCTCCAACCCGGCCGGGAATCGAACCCGGGCCCACTGCATGGGAGACAAGCACGTTACCACCCACCTCAGCAAGCGGACCCCTTCCTGGAGATCTAATTACAATCCCAAATTATCATTGGCCTTTACTGCTCATGGTTTTGATGGAAATATAAATAAACACAATGTACTGAGCATTATTTTGGCTTATTTGCAGCGTAAACAGTAAAAATAAAAAATGAATAGAGGCAAAAAAGGTTTGAGCGTAGAGACTGGAATTGATGATTTTCGGACTACTGTTGCGTACTCTTCCGCTACACCATCTGCTGCTTGGAAACCATTCTCATATGCTTATGCTTCGCCTGCCCGTAGCCAAAAACCTACTTTCGTTACGCGCTTGTCCATCTTGAGTTAATTCTGGTACTTTTATTACTCTCCAGGTGCTCCATATACCATTAATTTGGACAAAATCGATGATGAGGATTAGGTGTTGTCCCCTTGTTAGATAAAGACGCTGGTATTGTAATTGCGTAGAAGCAAAAGAATCGTACTACCCTTGAATCATGCGTATTTATCTGATTGTAAGTGAAGTTCATGAATCTTATAGAATTTCTCAAAATAATTTGCATGATCACACGTGCAACACAAGAGTGTACACTTAAAGGAACCGGAACCCATAAAAGGAAATATGTTTCTAAGGACCACATATGCACTTTACTCTGTTAGATTGGCATCAATGTTTGTGCTATTGGCGGGAATGTCTCTGTAGCTTCAGACAATTTCTTTTCCACTGTGCTCGTGTGATGTTTTGTTGACGGTGGCGGTTATAAGTGAAGTAATTGTTGTTTTCTCAAATACTATAGTGTCTGTGAGACACATATTGCCAATAACGCAAGTCTGGTGGAGTGTCTATTAGACAGGTATTTCCAAAATCTGGTCTTTTGCTTCTTTTGAGTAGAACTACATGAAGCTACTTGGTTTTCCTTTCAGACATTCTGT
Organism: Schistocerca gregaria; assembly: GCF_023897955.1. Taxonomy (NCBI): domain Eukaryota; kingdom Metazoa; phylum Arthropoda; class Insecta; order Orthoptera; family Acrididae; genus Schistocerca; species Schistocerca gregaria. Next base: position 188,035,195 of record NC_064924.1, read on the forward strand.
TAAGTTAAAAGTCCTAGCATATATCAATATAACGTACAGGTGGGGAACGGATTCCATCTACGACGCGAAGAAAGAGACAAACAGAAGTACTGAGAGTGGATGATTTAAATTTTGAAGAGAAACTTTCAAGGACGTGGGAGGAAATCGATGGACAGGACGTCGAAGTAAAGGTTATATTTTCTGATGAGTCCGATTGTGATCTTTCCTTTTCCACAGAAAAAGAACTTCCAAGTCTTCCTCTTATGACTCCATTGCGAGCTTTGACTTTTCTACAAATCTATTGATCTGTATGAAATAAAAGAACTTCTGGCACTTTGTATGTTAACTTTCGTCTGTAAGTCTGGACACGAAGATATGCTGTCACTCTTTTCTACTATCTACCGGGTGATCAAAAAGTCAGTATAAATTTTAAAACTTAATAAACCACGGAATAATGGAGATAGAGAGGTAAAAATTGACACACATGCTTAGAATGACATAGGGTTTTATTAGAACCACCCTATATTGCTAGACGCGTGAAAGATCTCTTGCGACCGTCGTTTGGTGATGATCGTGGGCTCTGCCGCCACTTTCGTCATGCTTAACCTCCCAGGTCCCCAGACCACTGTCCGTGCGATTATTGGCTTTGGGGTTACCTGAAGTCGCTAGTGTATTGTGATCGAGCGACATCTCTAGGGATGCTGAAAGAAAACATCCGACGCCAATGCCTCACCGTAACTTCGGACACGCTTTACAGTGCACTCCACAACACTATTCCTCGACTACAGCTATTGTTGAGGAATGATGGTGGACATATTAAGCATTTCCTGTAAACAACATCATCTTTGCTTTGGCTTACTTTGTTATGCTAATTATTGCTATACTGATCAGATGAAGCGCCATCTGTCGGAAATTTCTTAAAACTTTTGAATTTTCGGTTCTAATACAACCCCATGTCATTCCTAGTATGTCTGTCAATTTGTACCTCTCTATCTTCATTACTCCGTGATTTATTCAGTTTTCAAATTTATACTGACTTTTTGATCACCCTGTATATTGGGAGACCTAAATTTAGAGCTGCAATGTCAGTAAAGCGATACAAATCTTGTTATTCTGTTTGTGTTTTGATGGCCCTGAAACAAAAGAAATTCTGAAAAATTAAGAAATTTAAGCACCAATTTCAGAATTTTTTTCCAAATTCGTCAGCAACTGACAAAAATTGTTCTTCGTTGCACAATACACTCCCATAAATGAAATGCTCGTACGATTCTGTAGTAGATGTGACTACAAATTGTATTTGCCCAAAAAACCTGCCAAGCATGAAGTAAAGTCTTGTGTCTTACAAGATGCCTGTAGATCATACTTGTACAATGCCTACATATATACTGGTAACGGTTATGACGCTGCTATACTGTACAATGAAGAATTTAAACTTGATGAACCAATACGATCAGCTCTTCGGTTAGTGCCGTCAGCTGCAAATAACGGCTGACAACTGGTTTTCTTCTGTAGAACTGGTTAAAGAACTTCAGAGCAAGGGGTTAACATACGCAGGCACACTAAAGAAAAATAAACCAGAAATTCCAATTTAATTCCTGCCTTCTAGGAATAGGGATGATGGCTTTTCTCTTTATGGATTCAGTGATAAAATTACTCTGTTTTCAGTAGTCCCCGGAATGAACAAAGCAGAAATATATTGTCAAGTATGCAGTTCTCAAAAGAACTGGATGATGTAAGAGGGGAACCGGAAATTGTTCTACTTCAACAGCACAAAAAAAAAGGTTCAAATGGCTCTGAGCACTATGGGGCTTAACTTCTGAGGTCATCAGTCCCCTAGAACCTAGAATTACTTAAACCTAACTAACCTAAGAACATCACACACATCCATGCCCGAGACAGGATTCGAACCTGTGACCGTAGCAGTCGTGCGGTTCCAGGATGTAGCGCCTAGAACCGCTGGACCACTCTGGCCGGCAACAGCACCAAGAGTGGAGTAGTCACATTGGACCAAAAACGCGCAAACAACTCATCTAACAGGAATGCAGACGCTGACCTCTAGCACTATTTTGTATTGAACAGTTGCATTCTAAACTTCTGCTTTAAAAGCAGTAAAATTATGACCCAGTACAGATTGATGACTAATCTGTTAGTAAGCATAATGAGGTCCCGTCTTGAAAATAGTTTACTTATCTCCAGCTTCAAAGAATATTTTAGAATAGTAACTGAAAATGTTGTTGAAAAGACCTAAAAAAGAAGAAAGAACAAGACAGGATGAAGAGTGACAAAATGGAAAGACAGAGGAAGTGCAGTCTTTGCCCATACCAGAGCAATAGGTACACTGCATATTCATGTGCGAATTGTGCTAGACCTTTATGCCTATAATGTTCCAGAAAAATGTGTGGTAAGTGTATGATGGAGTAATTAGCCAAAATTATTTATGAATTTGAAGCTTGTCTCTAAAAATTCTTTAGGTAGCTAATCTATTTTTTAGAGTTCCATTATATGAGTACTCATGAAAGTAATACATATTGGAATTGTTGCTTGTTAAGGGTTTTAATTGTACTAAAAGATAAAAGTGCTGCTTCGCGAGAAGAGCTACATTTATTCGGTTTTCTTCATTACCGTGTCTGTCGGACACATATTCCTGTTAAGGGATAATCTTAAAAAATCACTGGACACAAAGGAATTTTGTTAGAAAATTACTGCTGATATAGTCCTGCGCTCCGTTTGAGAAATCGATGGAAACAGGGAAATTTTGTTAGAACTCGCGCACCCACCCCACCCCCCGCCCCCCGCCCACACACATACACACACACACACACACACACACACACACACACACACACACACACACACACACGTTAATTTCCGAACGTAACCAAATCGGTGGAATTAGAGAAATTGAAGCATAACCGTACACAAAAGGACGACAAAACATATTCAAAACAAAGTCTGTGATCTTATGACATGCAGGATATACACAAAAGAAACATTGAAAAATCAGACATAGGTTTTACAAAAGGCAAAAATTCATTAAATATTGATACAAAAGTAAAAAGAAGGAGAACCAGATACATTCAGTTAAGAAAACTGAAATCTGATATTAACAACAATCAACAAAACTGCAGTTAATTACTAAAATCATCGATGCAGGAACTTGCATTGCAGATAGATAAACGGGCTAGTTTTTTCACTCTTTCATCCATAATGAAACTTCATCGAACTGACGGCTGAAGATGCTCAACTCTTTTTAGGAGGCCACAGTACTATATATCACTAGACAATGTGTTCTCACAGGGTACTGTACGAAGCAACAGACTTGCCTTCCATACAGCTATTAACATTTTCTCAAATTCTATCTCTATATTAAAACACAAGACCATGGTTACAGCAACAGTATTTCTATTAAAATTTGCAATCTACCTTTGTGGCAATCTGGCATATAATTTTGTATCTAATCCTCTTTATTAGAACCTGTCGTTATAAAAACCAACTTTAACAACAATTTCCATCCTATCATTACAGTTTCATTCACATACAACGATATATCAGCAACCTTCTCAGGTATTTACTTTTATATCCTGCCTTAATATCAAGCTGCATATAAATCAGCTTCCAAAAGCCATTAAATACCTGGTAGTTAACTGTAGTACTGAAGAATGACAACCTTTTGGAATTTGTTTTTAAAAATACGAACATTAAAATTATACTGAGTTTACTGGTGTAAATAGCATCCGCTTGAAAACTACTTCATAAGGTCAGCCTTTCAAAATGCTGATAGAGCTTACACAATTTCAATTTGCATGAAATATCATTAATAGGTATTGCTGTTTTTAAGTAAATTCCTCAATGCAGAGAGCCAGTTCTGATATTTTATACAACACAGACAGATTAAGGATTTACGGTTCCAGCAAACTCTCATTGAGCGGGGGGGGGGGGGGGGGGGGGGGGGTGCGCGAGTTGTAACAAAATTATTTCCCTCAAACGGAGCAGGAATCGAAATAACAAAATGAATACTTACTGGCTTGCCAACCTTTCTGCCTCGAAATTGTTTTCAATACGTCGTACAAATCAGGCCCAGGTCACATACTTCACAGAAACAACCTGGAATGTCTAACAACACGGAGCTCACGTACTGCTTACAAAAGCTTCAACATTCCAGATATTCTGGCGAAATATGGTACTGATTTCAGGAACATCTTTACAGTAATTTCACCCATTAAAATTATTACACAATATGTGAACAAGTATTCGATTATAAGTTTCACGTCAAATATAAAGGCTGGTGGAGACTCAGCTCAGTGGTAGAAGATGACAATTATTGAACTCTATGAAAGAAATGTAAGTTAGTTACATGCCACGGAGTGCACACAGTGTATTCAACATGTAAACGTCACTACAGATATTCCGATTTATGTTACGACATGTTCGATATGCTTGCCATCATTGGCGATGATGTGGTACAGACGAATTCTGCATGATCTGCTCAAGTTTCGTAACATCGATGGTGTCAGAGAGCTCCTCTATGGCTGTATATAGCTCTTCTATGATTTTGGGGTTATTGCTGTACCCCTTATCCTTAATATAGTACTATAAGAAGGAGTCGCACGTGTTCAGATCCGGGAAATACGGCGGTCAATCGACGCCGGTGCAATGGCCTCTGGGTAAGCTCCTGGGTATCGCAGAGCCAGAATGCCGTCCCCAAAGTGCTCCTCCAGGGTATCAAACACTCTCCCGCTTCGGTGGGGTCGAGTTTCGTCTTTCATGAAACATATCTTGAGGAAGTCAGAGTCAGTTTGAATAATGGGGATGAAATGATCTTACAAAACCTTCACGTACCGTACGGAAATCACCATGGCATCAAGGAATATTGCACCGATTATACCATGACTGGACGTTACACATCAGACAGTCACCCGTTGAGAGCGAAGAGACTTCCCGATCGCGAAATGTGGATTCTCAGTCCCCCTAATGTGCCAATTTTGCTCATTGTCGAACCCATCCAAATGAAAGTGGGCTTCGTCGCTGAACCAAACGGTACTAATTCCCATCATCCCCCGCTGCCAATCGTGCAGTTTGAACTATCTAAAGCAAACCGTCCAGATATTATGACGATTTTATTTCATACCGTTCAAAAATTGTCACGCTGTACAACATTCCAGACGTCCACGTTATAGCTCTCCCATGTACTCGTGTCCTGTCGAAACTTTATGTCAAATCATGCAGCTGTTGGAGCAGTGTGGGACTAAGGTAGTTCATGATCGCTGATAAAATGAAATGGTAGAAAGAAGACATGTATTTGACTATTGTCATAGGAACTACTCAATTATAATTGACTTTCTACAAACGTTTTGTACATAGATTTGTAGGCTATTTTCTTTCAGAAACATATTCTTAAATATTAATGATTCCCAGTCCTATTTTCTTCACGAATGAGCTTGATATTATTTATAATCGTTTCATTAGGATAATTTTATTACCAGCAGATAATTTGATTTGAAAATAAACTTTTCAAAACTGCACTGGTTTTGATTTATTTTTTTAGCTGCCGTAGTTTCAAGATATCAGGCCCATTTTAATCAGTCCAGCCGTGACCAGTCCGTCTATCTGACATCTGACATCAACGGTCATTCCCAAACTAAGACCACGAAGTTCAGTTTAACATTGATAATACTGGGACTCCTGTCTCAAAATTTGGCTGATAAGTGTTTCAATTGTTTCAAAATGGTGCTGCGACTCCGAAACAGTAGCGAGAATGAAATATAAATTAAAGAAAAGCGGGGTGACTTTGGAAAATTTATTTCAAACAAGTTTGAACATGTTTCAGTGTCTTGTACGTAATGTGTTAGTATCAAATTGCTCACAGCCTGTTATACTGCAGAAATACTCTAACTTTTTCGTTGCTGTCTTTGGAGTAGAAAACTATCTGACTGTTACTATCACATTTCAGTTTAGACATCTATTTACATTACGTCTTGTTCCTAGTAGCTATCATGACTTAGTTGGCAACAGTTTTTATTTGAATGACCTATTTGACAATTTGGAGACGATGTCTCTTTGGTCTCCTACAAATACGCTCTTGATCCAACGAGTGTAGTATTACCACGTAATAACAGTTCATTGGAAGAAACAGTGTCCTCACAAGAAAACAGATATCTGTCAACCGTACGTATTCTCCTACACCAGAGACAATTTTTAGTGTAGTCCACTACAGTGATGAAAAATATGGTAATCGGAAACTACGTGAATTTAATTGTTTGTAAAATGTAAGTAATTGTAAATTTTGCTGGCAGATTCCAGCTGCGTGTCGGTCATGGACTCAAACCTGGGACCAATCCTCTAGGCCGTTTATAAGCCATGTATCCGCAGTTTCCTTGTTTTAACGATTGCTAGTCCGAAAGCCATGCATGGGATCTTCTGTGAAGATGACTTTCTGTGGCGGTACCTGGGACGCGCTTGGATTGCTCAGTCTGTAGAGAACTTGTCCTCGATAGGTAATAGTTCCAGGCGCGAGTCACCGTTCGGCACACAGTTGCACTGTTCTAGGACTTTCTAAATCAGCATCCACTCCGCTGCACAGTGAAACTTGTGATTTTCGAATCTCATTTCGCCCATCAGTCCTCAGCTTACACAGCTCCCGTCGTTTTGCTTTGATACCAACAGAGTTCCAGAGCTGGATTAGTCACAGTCACTGAAAGCACACTTCATCCCGCGTTGTGAATTAGTGATTGACACCAACCTGGTTTTCCTGTATGCCTTGTAAATCTCCGGCAAGGTGCCACTAGAAACACCAAACATTTTGGCTATCTCCGTTATGTGTGAGCCCAACATAAGAACTCCACAGGCTTGACTGGCATCTGTATTTGTACACTTACGTTAATGTGACTACTCAGGAATTCAAAATTAAGTGCCTGGCACAGGCTTCATCGAACCAGCAGCGTTAGTTTTTTCCTTATCGTTACACTCTTGAACAGCACGTGGGAAACACAAACATCTAAATCTTTCTGTTCGAGCTCTGATTTTTCTTTTTTTATCACAATAAGGATTTTACAATGATAATTTCACCTTAGGTAGACGGTAACCAACAAAATATTTTCGAATTCACTAAAATGCAACAGTAATAAACAGCAACGAAAGGAACTCCAACACTAACAACTTGGGTGTGTAAGTGAACGTCACAAAAAGGGCATAACATGCAGCTATGGTAAAAAAGTATCTGGGCCAGCATTTCAGCTGAGAACCGGCCCCTCGTCACATTCGAAACCGATAATGGGTACTCATATAACATTCTTTCGGTTGTTTTATATATATTTATATATTTAGCAGTCTGCTTGTTCATTGCACCTATGATAGCTCCTTACTGCTATAACCATCATAACCTACTACTGTCTCCTTAGCACTTTTTACCAGTCTTTCCCTAATTCTACCTGGATTATTGCAACAAGAAATGAAACAGAATTCGTTTACACTCTACCGAACGGAGTGGCGCAGTGGTTACTCCACTATACTCATAGGCGGGCAGACAGCGGTTCAGATACTCGTTCGGCCATCCACTTTTATGTTTTCCTAGTTTGCCCTAGATCAGCAAGTCTTCTGGTCCAGAGTTTATACCAATTATGTTGGTTTCGGAGTATGTTGATGCATTAGCTCCATACTTAACAATGATATACAATCATTCGCTCGACGAAAGATGCGTACCCAAAGATTGGGAAGTTGCACAGGTCACACCAATATTCAAGAAAGGCAGTAAGAGTAATCCACTACATTACAGGCCCGTTTCGTTCACGTCGATATGCAGCAGGATTTTAGAGCATATATTGTGTTCGAACATTATGAATTACTTGGAAGCAAACGGTCTATTGACACACAGTCAACATGGGTTTAGAAAACATCGTTCCTGTGAAACACACCTAACTCTTTATTCACACGAAGTGCTGAGTGCTATTAACAAGGGATTTCACGTCGATTCTGTATCCCTGGATTTCAGGAAGGCTTTTGACACTGTATCACACAAGCGGCTGGTAGTGAAATTACGTGCTTATGGAACATCGTCTCAGTTATGTGGCTGGATTTGCCATTTCCAGTCAGAGAGGTCACAGTTCGTAGTAACTGACGGGAAGTCAAACATTTCTGGCATTCCTCAGGGTACAGATATAGGCCCTGTGCTATTCCTTATCAATATAAACGATTTGGGTGACAATCTGAGCAGCCGTCGTCGGTTGTTTACAGATGACGCTTTCGTTTGTTGACTAATACAGTTATCAGAAAATCAAAACAAACTGCGCGAAAAATGGCAGTTGACCCTAAATAACGAAAAGTGTGACGTCATCACATGAGTGCTAAAAGGAGCTCGTTAAACTTCGGTTACACGATAAATCAATTTAATCTAAAAGCTGTAAATTCAACTAAATACCTAGGTATTACAATTAGGAACAACCTAAATTGGAAAGAACACATAGAAAATGTTGTGGGGAAGGCTAACCAAAGACTGCATTTTATGGGCAGGACACTTAGAAAATGTAACAGACCTACTATATAGACTGCCTACACTACGCTTGTCCGTCCTCTTTTATAATATTGCTGCGTGTGTGGGATCCTTACCAGATATGACTGACGGAGTACGTCAAAAAAGTTCAAAGAAAGGCAGCAAGTTTTGTATTATCGCTAAATATGGGAGAGAGTGTCACAGAAATGATACAGAATTTGGGCTGGAAATCATTTAAAAAAGGCGTTTTTCGTTGCGACGGAATCTTCACACGAAATTCCAATCACCAACTTTCTCAAAACAAAAAAAAAAGGTTCAAATGGCTCTGAGCACTATGGGACTTAACATCTATGGCCATCAGTCCCCTAGAACTTAGAACTACTTAAACCTAAGTAACCTAAGGACATCACACAACACCCAGTCATCACGAGGCACCAACTTGCGCCTCCGAATGCGAAAACATTTTGTTGACACCGACCTACATGGGGAGGATCGATGACCACGATAAAATAAGAGAATTTAGAACTCGTACGGAAAGGCATAGGTGGTCATTCGCTCTGCGCGCTATACGAGATTGGAATAAGAGAGAATTGTAAAGGTGGTTCTATGAGCCGTCTGATGGACACTTAAATGTGATTTTGAGAGTATCCATGTAGATGTAGAACGCCAGTAGGGTTACTTTGAAAATGCTTAGTCGATTTATACCCTTATCTTCATATCCGAGCCTGTGCTCCGTCACTAAAGAGCTTTCGGTCTATGGAACATAAAACACCCTCTGTGTCCCCTTCTTCCAAGTTACATACTGCATGAATCATGTTGTCTGTAGATTCCTTGGACACAATTCTCATACCAGGATAGTTCGTATTTCTTGCTTAGGTACACCCATGGTGTATGAAAAATATCTCTCTGCTGCATCATCTATACCGTTAATAGACCTGTTCCTTACCACTTGTTGATGAAACTGGAGGCAATGCTTTCACCTTCTTGTTGTAGTGGTCATCAGTCCAGAGACTGGTAAGGTGCAGCTCTCCATGCTCCTCTATCCTGTGCAGCTTTTACCTCAACAACGCGTATTAAGAATGAAATGCCTCTATCTCACGAGAGCAGTAACACAACAAAAACAAATGAATTATCATCTCCTCTTCTGCAGCTGGTTGCGGACACACGCACTAAGATCGCCACATCGCTAATTTCGGAAATTAGATTTTAAAACTGAAATGTGTCATATAGTCCACTAGGGTTCGACTGAAATAAGGAAACAGCGCGACAAATGCACGCTTCAACACTAATGCTGGTGCTAAGCAATCCTGTAAGTGACGCTGTTGTATTTGGCCACGAACGACGCCTTTGCAATTTCATCAATAAGTTGCAAGTGCCATTTGCGCTCAAAACAGCATTCTTTGTAGTAGTGAGAGCGTTGTGTCGAAACTAGGGGACTTCGATCGTCGGCAAATTGTTGGAGCTAGTATGACGGTGCTACCGATATAAAAGGTAGTCGAAGTGCTTGGTGGTTCAAGACGCACGTATTGGAGATTTATACCGCTTACTGGAAAAGTGAGACATCATCATTCGTAAATGACAACGCCAACTGAAGTCTACATTGAGTCATCGTGACATACGGTTACTAAAGAGTATAGTGAAGAAAAGTAAGAGGACGACAGCTGCAGAAGTCATTGCGGAAACGAATGCTGCACTAGTGAATCCTGTCAGCACCAAAGGGGGCTACATAAACAGGGAACTGCAAGTCGAGAAGGAATTCAAAAACCAGTCATCACTAACGCAAATGCCCATAACACGTAAACGTGATGCCGAAGACATAAGTAATTTACTAGGACCTCTGTTGTTGCCCAATCTTTCCAACTTCTGGTCGAGTTTACGCCTTAAAAGAGAAACATGGCGGGAGTTCGGTGATGATTGGCGTAGCCATTCCGTGTTGTTATGTGGGCCCCGTAGCTGGTGCAATGCCGCCAAGGATTATGTCACCAGAATGAGATTTTCACTCTGCAGCGGAGAGTGCGCTGATATGAAACTTACTGGCAGATTAAAACTGTGTGCCGGACCGAGGCTCGAGCTCGGGACCTTTGCCTTTAGCGGGCAAGTCCTCTACCATCTGAGCTACCCAAGCACGACTCACGCCCCGTTCTCACAGCTTTACGTTTGCCAGTAACTCGTCTCCTACCTTTCAAAGTTCACAGAAGCAGGAGAGCTTCTGTAAACATTGGAAGGTAGGAGACAAGGTACTGGGAGAAGTAAAGCTGTGAGGAGTCATGCTTGGGTAGCTCAGATGGTAGATTAATTGCCAGCGAAAGGCAAAGTTCCCGAGTTCGAGTCACGGCCCGGCACACAGTTTTAATCTGCCAGGAAGTTTCATTGTGTCACCATTTAGACTGATCAGGTCTATGCCGTGGTACAGTGTTTCTTTCCCAATGGTGAGTCTGCGTTCACAGAGCCCGCCCCTCGCATGTCCAGAACTGATTTTCTGAGCACGGCGGTAATTTGTCGCATATCCCCTGGCCACTCCGGTCCCTATACCTTAATATCACTTAAGCTTTGTGGTCTAGTTTGGAGAGAACGGTGTGTAATCGCTGTCCATCAGCGTCACCGTTTCTTTAACTTGCCTCTATTTTGCAGGAACAATGGTACGAAATTCCGTTGAAAAGCATGCACGGCCATTGGTAACTGATTTCCTTGTCAACAGTTTTCCTACACTGCATTAGTTATGTAATGTGTAATGCTTTTGATGCTTGTTTATTACTGTGCACCCCTTGTTTGTTTCTACCAGTGTTGTATTTCTTACGCAATAAACAAATACACTCCTGGAAATGGAAAAAAGAACACTTTGACACCGGTGTGTCAGACCGACCATACTTGCTCCGGACACTGCGAGAGGGCTGTACAAACAATGATCACACGCACGGCACAGCGGACACACCAGGAACCGCGGTGTTGGCCGTCGAATGGCGCTAGCTGCGCAGCATTTGTGCACCGCCGCCGTCAGTGTCAGCCAGTTTGCCATGGCATACGGAGCTCCATCGCAGTCTTTAATACTGGTAGCATGCCGCGACAGCATGGACGTTAACCGTATGTTCAGTTGACGGACTTTGAGTGAGGGCGTTTAGTAGGCATGCGGGAGGCCGGGTGGGTGTACCGCCGAATTGCTCAACACGTGGGGCGTGAGGTCCCCATACTACATCGGTGTTGTCGCCAGTGGTCGGCGGAAGGTGCACGTGCCCGTCGACCTGGGACGGGACCGCAGCGACGCACAGATGCACGCCAAGACCGTAGGATCCAAGCAGTGCCGTAGGGGACAGGGACAGCACCGCCACTTCCCAGCAAATTAGGGACACTGTTGCTCCTGGGGTATCGGCGAGGACCATTCGCAACCTTCTCCATGAAGCTGGGCTACGGTCCCGCACACCGTTAGGCCGTCTTCCGCTCACGCCCCAGCATCGTGCAGCCCGCCTCCAGTGGTGTCGCGACAGGTGTGAATGGAGGGACGAATGGAGACGTGTCGTCTTCAGCGATGAGAGTCGCTTCTGCCTTGGTGCCAATGATGGTCGTATGCGTGTTTGGCGCCGTGCAGGTGAGCGCCACAATCAGGACTGCATACGACCTAGGCACACAGAGCCAACAATCGGCTTCATGGTGTGGGGAGCGATCTCCTACACTGGCCGTACACCTCTGGTGATCGTCGAGGGGACACTGAATAGTGCACGGTACATCTAAACCGTCATCGAACCCATCGTTCTACCATTCCTAGACCGGCAAGGGAACTTGCTTTTCCAACAGGACAATGCACGTCCGCATGTATCCCGCGCCACCCAACGTGCTCTAGAAGGTGTAAGTCAACTACCCTGGCCAGCAAGATCTCCGGATCTGTCCCCCATTGAGCATGTTTGGGACTGGATGAAGCGTCGTCTCAAGCGGTCTGCACGTCCAGCACGAACGCTGGTCCAACTGAGGCGCCAGGTGGAAATGGCATGGCAAGCCGTTCCACAGGACTACATCCAGCATCTCTACGATCGTCTCCATGGGATAATAGCAGCCTGCATTGCTGCGAAAGGTGGATATACACTGTACTTGTGCCGACATTGTGCATGCTATTTTGCCTGTGTCTATGTGCCTGTGGTTCTGTCAGTGACATCATGTGATGTATCTGGCCCCAGGAATGTGTCAATAAAGTTTCCCCTTCGTGGGACAATGAATTCACGGTGTTCTTATTTCAATTTCCAGGAGTGTATATTAGTTGTTAATATCCAATTTAGTTTTGTTGAACTAACGAACAGATTTACCTTAATTGTAGTGACATATTTTATTTACTGGAATGTAGGTATAACAATATTATACTTCCAATCTATTCAGTAAAGTACGTTATTACAACTGAACTTGATTACAATTACAAATAACCTAAATTGGAACGATCAAATAGATAATATTGTGGGTAGAGCAAACAAAAGACTGCGATTCATTGGCAGAACTGTTTGAAGGTGCAACAGGTCTACTAAATGCTTACACCAAGCTAGTCCGCCCTATTCTGGCTTATTGCTGTGCGGTGTGGGAAGCCGCATCAGGAGGGACTGACGGATGACATCGAAAAAGTACAAAGAAAGGCACGTTTTGCATTATTGCAAAATAGAGGAGATAGTGTCACAGATATGATATGTGAATTGGAGTGGCAATCATTAAAACAAAGGTGTTTTTCGTTGCTACGGGATCTTCTGATGAGATTTCAACCACCAGTTTTCTCCTCCAAATGCGAAAACGTTTTGTTGGCACCCAGCTACATCAGGAGAAATGATCATCACGATAAATTAAGAGAAATCAGGGCTCGCACAGAAAAATTTAAGTGCTCGTTTTTCCCACGTGCCGTTCGAGAGTGGAACGGTAGAGAGAGAGCTTGAAGGTGGTTTATTAAACCCTCTGTCAGGCACTTTATTGTGAACAGCAAAGTAACCACGTAGATGTAGATCTAGAAGTAAATTAGTCTATTTCGATTATGATATTTGTGCTTTATAGTGTTCCACAATGCGTTTCGGTCCAGGTGGGTCAATCATCATGTGTAATTTGCTTCTTGCATTACTTCTTGAACGAGATGAAACATGTAACTACTTTTTAGCTATAGAAATATATGCTGGGCTTCATCTAATATTGTGAAGTATAGTCCTCAGCATTAAACTGCTACAGTTCCTGCAAGGCTTATTTCCACTACGTCGTCTCGTTCATTAGAAAGGTAATTGGTATGAGAAGTTGATTATACATGTTGGCTCAAAATCCTATATACAACAATAAAACAAATATGTCTGCATGAAAGCGATGTTTATTATACTATCAGAATGTTTCTTACTGGAGTATTTCCTTCTTATGGAGCAGTATATGTAATCGGTAAATAAAAAAAATCGCACAGGCTCTTTCTGTCCATTTACTATCTTCACATGTCATCCAGTACGATGCAATTCATCATACAAAGTTCAAAAGTTTTGCGACGGTGGAAAAATGAAATTTTTGTCAGTTTTCCAAGAGAAGAAAATCCGATCCGTGGCGCGAAAACGTCTTCCGCTAAATGTCATTTTCTGAAAGGCCATTCCGGCCTTGTTAGGCGGAGGAGCGACGCCATAATGGGATGACGTCGCCAAGTTTGGCGGTAATGATGACGGATGCTCGGATTTCGCAAAGTCGGATTACCTTTATTGCCGCACTAATTGAGGAGAATTATTATTTGCGCGTGCCTGGGGGAAGAACTTAAGAGCGGTGCTGCTTGAGGGATTACGGCTGCAGTTGTTCCTCGTGTTAAGGATTCCTCCTTAATGTCGTTACCCTGAGGGGTGTTGTTAGCTTTGAGGACGTTGAACCGTGTCTTCACCGCGTCGTCAGTAGACGTATGACGAGCGTGGAGACGAAGTTTTATGGGACTGTTTCTTATAGAAGGGTCCGCTAGTAATCATACAGCGACATAAAAACTCATGGAGTTATTAACTTTTTATGAAACAGAATTGAAATATGATATTAAGGGAGTTATGATCCAGACTTTTATCTTACACCCATAAGCGGCAATTTCTGGACTTCATCTTACGACTTTCTCAGGGAATAAAATTTATTACGGCTGTCAAGAATTCTGGTACAGATCTTCAACTAAATGCATATGAATTTTATAGATATCTAAAATACTGCAGGATGTTGTTCATGGGAAACTTGTAATCAAGTCTTGTACATGTCACACTGACCTCAGCTGTTTTGTAGCTTCTGTTAATAGTTGGACTGATCGCCAGTTGCAACCGTACTGATTTATTCTGATAGCTGACCTCGCGATCTAGTTCCTACGTTATGTTGAATGAAGCATCTGCTGAGATATCAAGAAACTGCTGGCTTGCGGAACATCGTTTGCATTAATTGAGCTGAAATTGATGCAGAAAACTTTAACCGACTGAGCCCGGCGGCCATCAGTACGACCGGAGAACTGATTGCACCCGGCCAACCGACAGCACAGCGATAATGTGATGGAAATCTAAGAGTAACCGACTGTCTGCCAGCAGAGTGGAAAAATATAATTACACTGTATATCAACAGTTGTGTATGATCTATTGTACTGTAAATTACTCAGCCCACAGCCGGCTTCCTTTCCATTGTATTCACATCAGTTAAAGATAGCGAGGGACTCAAATGGCGAAAACACATGTATGGAACTGGGAGTATGCAAAGTAATGTGTCTCAGTTACAATCTGCGACTTTTAATCGGTAGATTTCCTTTATTGAAGTGACTGTCTTGTTCTGTGCGCTCTGTGGAAGCTTAGTTCCAGTTCATTTATGATTTAGAAAGCTTACGACGAAGTGACAGTTTACTTACTACTCAGGAATATCTGAATAGGCAGTGGAAGCTCAAAATTTTTGCAGTCTCTATAGCTGCGATTTCTATCCACCCAGATTACCAAGTCAGATGACTGGAAGATTACTGTGGGTTTGCTAACTAAAATAGCGATTACTAAGAGGTTTAGTTAGGATCACTGTCGTATGACGTCTTTTTGTATCGATGACAACACCTGAATGTATTCATGTTCGGCTAGGCCTTTTTGTGGACCGAGATGAATAAAAAATGGTTCAAATGGCTCTGAGCACTATGAGACTCAACATCTGAGGTCATCAGTCCCCTAGAACATAGAACTACTTAGACCTAACTAAGTTGACATCACACACATCCATGCCCGAGGCAAGAATCGAACCTGAGACTGTAGCAGTCACGTGGTTCCAGACTGAAGCACCTAGAACTGTTCGTCCACCGCGGCCGGCCGAGATGAATCATCGAAGGTTAACAAAAGTCACTTGACACACCATTTGTCACAAAGTATAGGTGTTCCTACAGTTAGTCTAAATCTAAATCCATATGAGCATTCGGCAGTTCACACTTACGAGCGCGGCAGAGGGTTCATCGAACCAGCTTCGGACTATTTTTCTATGTTTCCACTCTTGAACAGCGTACGGGTATAACGACATTTAAATCTTCACGTGTGAGCTCTGAATTGTCTTATTTTATTTCGATGGTCATTTGTCGCTCTGTAACTGGACGTCAGCAAAACATTTTCCCAATGGGTGGAGAAAGTTGGTGACTGATATTTCGTGAAAAAATATCGCTGCAAAAATAATACCTTTGTTTTAATCATTGACACTCGATGTCGCTGATCACATTTGTCGTGCTCTCTCGTGTATTTTACAATAATACAGAAGGAGATGCCGTTCTTGGATGTCCTTTCTCAGTCGTATTTGGTACGGATCATGTATCGCATAGCAGTACGCCAACGTAGGGCAGGCAGTGTATTTAGTAGACATGATGAAAGGGTCCTGTAGCCACCTTTCATTAGTCCGGTAGCTCACTTCCACTAACATTTCTCTTTCTTTTCCTCGTTTCTTTTTTTTTCATAACAGACTGAATGAATGTGGTTGTGTGTCCTCTTGCTATACGGTGGTGTAATCTGCTGCAGAAAGTCTGCGATAGTCTACAGATTCAACAGCAGTTGTATAGAATAGCCAACTCTCATAGAAGTCAAGTAGGCAAAGAGGTTTGCGCTACTTGTGAGACATCTACCTGCGTTAGGTTGGTGGCGGAAGTGGCATCTTTGGGTTTTCCGGGCCAGGCGGAGCGTGGAAGAGGCTGGAGGAGAAAAAGCGAGACAGTCTGCCACCGTTACGGGAAGCGTCCACAGCTGTGCTCCAGTCGAAGAAGGGTGAGTTAGACTGAGCGAGTGGCGCATTGTTACTTGGCGAGAGGAGGGATGTTAGCTTTCGGTTTCGCTTTTGAACTCTGAAAGATTGCTTTACCTTGTCGCTGCAAGGAGTGCAAAACTTTGGCATAGTAAATTGCTATAGCAGACTTGGATACGCAATAAGAGCGCAACACAAAGGTGTCGCATCTGTAAGAAGTGAGTCCTTGCTCCTGTAGGAATGTCTGCTTTCAGCTGCGCCTGTATACGCTTTTATTTTTCTAAATATTAGTAGCTTTGAATTCTGGTAAATTTTCCTTGCTTTGTGTATCTTTTTTCCGTGGGGAGCCAACCACGTCGTTAAACATTAGAGTTTGTTGCGCTACCGTCATCACCAACTGTCCGGTCTCATGTGTGTTTTAAGGAATGTTAACTGTTCATGATTGCGTGATGTGATATTGTTGCAACGTGGCCACAATACCTAGAAACTGCGCCTCTATAAACAACGTGCGCACGCTGGTGTATTGCGGAACGTGTACCGTTTCACGAACCATTGCAATCAGCTATAAGGCAACAGCAGTTGTATTAATGATTCACACCAATGATTCTAGGTGCAGATTATAACGGTGAACGTATCGATGCTTTTCTTTAATGTTTTAGAAATTTATGTTATCAGGAATTGTGTACATGCCTCACGTCCATGTCTTAGGAATAAATGATTTTATCCATAATTTTCTCTTGTATTCCGAGGTTACGTTTTTGCACCTAAGCTACACACCTCGTAGCTTTCCCGTTATCACATCCAACGCGTTTCGTTACGTACAGGTCCAGTTGTTAGGTTCCCCTTTTACTTTGAAACAAACGCCTTAGAGTATGTCTTATTTTCAGGTGTATTGCTAGGAGCTGACCTTATGCCCAGTGTTCATGCAATTTCTGTCTTATTTTAAATGTTTGATTATCGTGAACAGTGCACGGGCAATGCTGTTAATGGCATCGCATCCCCTATGAGCGATATCACAACGTATGCACTTTTATGAGTTTTTGGTTTGTGATCAAAATAATTAAATTTCCGACTCGGCCAAACCTTTGATTAGTTGTATGGTTAGAGTCGGTTGCGACCCTAATCTTCTCACATTAATTTCACAATCTACATCTACATCTACTTCCATACCCCGCAAGCCACCTGACGGTGTGTGGCGGAGGGTACCCTGAGTACCTCTATCGGTTCTCCCTTCTATTCCAGTCTCGTATTGTACGTGGAAAGAAGAATTGAATGAATGTAGTTGTGTGTCCTCTTGCTATACGGTGGTACGCCGTTCTAAACAGACAGTCTACAAGACCATCGAGAACATCGAATTTTCTACAACTGCTGGAGACAAGAAGAATCGTATTCCAGTTAAGTTTGTCGCTGCTCAAGCCCTGCTGGACGGCCCGTCTGTTTTTTGTAGTTGCAGACTTAATTTTAGTTTAAATATAAATGATTCTTTCGGCCATGGTAACGGATGGTTTACCGTAGCCATTGTTCGAGGTGGTACTGGAGTACCTAATGTTCCTGGACTTGAAAGTTTTGTGGACTGAGACACTACTGCTTTTCGCACATACCATATTTCTGAACTGGCTAATAAAGACTTTGGAAAATCAGCATATGTCTCACCATCCTCTTTGTCACTGTATACTCGTAACAGTAGGAAAATATCTGTAAATGAATCTGTATAAATTTGGGTTAAAGGTAAAGGTGTATGTGAATATGTAAAGTTTGTTGGTGATTGTACTGTATATTTTCATAAATAAATTGTTTTGATCAATGAGTATCTCGACTTGCATCTGATTCATTTAAATATTCGGAAACAGTTCCGAGCTCTACGTATCGTTGAATCAAAGGCGGTTCATGCCACTTACACAGAATGCAACAAGTACACTGTTGTCTCAAACGATTTATTCACAGGTGCCACACGACGAGTGCCAGCAGTGACCATTCGGCTATGCTTTAGTTTGATAGTACGAAGTAACCAGTCTAGTTACGCAGAGTCGGTGCCGACCCAATAATACCGTAATAACCCGCACAAACAGGTTAGTTACAGTGTTGAATCTTTTTACAATAAAACGCAGCCTTTGGTACGTCTTCCCCGTGACATTATTGTAGTGGCACTACCGACTCTTTTAAGCCCGCCCGGTTAAACCGCGCGATCTAACGAGCTGCTTTCCGAGCGGAAGGCGTGCAGGTCCTCGGCAAGAATCAGCCCGGCGGATTAGTGCCTAGGTCCGTTGTGCTGGCTACCCTGTGGATGCTTTTTAAGGCGGTTTTCTATCTGTCGCGATTGCGGGCTGATACCCCTTATTCCGCCTCACTTACACTATGTCGGCTATTGCTGCGCAAACACTGTCTCCACGTACGCGTACACTATAATTACGCTACCGCGCTAACATTTTGGGTGGCGGTGGGGTGGGTGGACTGCTGTGGCCTGTTGTGGCGTTGTGAACCAGCTTACGGCCAGACGATGTCTCTACGTCGTTTCTAGGTCCTCAGTTTAATACACGGAATACACATCCACTATTTTAGGCCAAATTATTAGATCTGTAATGTCAGTGCTGAAGGCGACATGGAGGCCATGACTGAGTATTGCCGTAAGAGCGCTGGGCGTCAGCCACGCTATGTAGACAACTAGGCCCAAATGACAGATTTGCAAGTGAGATGCGAAGAGATGATAGCTGAGCACAGAGGTAAATTGCTCCGCACAGGAAACAACGGTGTAGTAAGCAGTATGTGGCCACCACACTCAAGCGAGTCTCTCTGTTATGGGCGAAGTGAAAAGATCGCAGGTATTGAGAAACAAATGGGCAGTAGCCGGGTATAAATGAGGCTGAATTGGAGGCTAGGACGGCATTCGACTTGAGGACTTGGTCCTCGCTGAGTAACTGCACCATGACGGCCCAACACCACCAGGCCAGGAGACGAAAGGGCTGCGCCGGCAGCAGCCTCCGGTTCGAGACCAGGCTGCGTCTGCTGCCGCGCTGGGTCCTTCTCGGTACTTGGTGCCACAGCTCCGCCGACCTGCTGGACGTGCCGACGTTGAGACACAGAGGGACGCTGAGGCACAGGTAGGGACCCGACGTCACAACGCCAGCCGCCGCACGCTGCCTGTCCGAGGAGCTGCTTCCCCCACCGCGGAATGAAGAGCAGCGCAGCAGCCGCCTGGCAAGTCGCTCCGCGGGGAAGGGCCGCTTTCGCAGCTAGTCGTGGCCTCGCCATCATAGCCTGGACGGAGTCCTGACTCAGCATCGTCGGTCGCCGTCCTGGCTGCCGACGCCAGCTGCAACGTCCCCAGCTCTCGAGGAGAGACGTTCCTGCCTCATGTAGAGCTGAAGATATGATGATAAGGAAGCTATATCGTTAAACTGTACACAGCGTTTTCACTGGTTCCCCACCACCTAGTACAGCACCTCTCGCGTACCACCAACTACAGAGTGGTCGATACCTTATCAATGTGGTCGTTCATAATTAAGTTGTTTGTAACTGCAGTCCCTAGGTATTCAGTTTAATTGATAGCTGTTAAATTTGTGTGATTTTTCGTGTAACTGATACTGACGGTTTCCTTTCAGCCATCGTGTAGATGAGGTCCCATAGAGCCAATTGCCAATTTTTCCTCCATACAGGTTTCTTTCGTAAATCATTTTTCAATTGGTTTTCATCTTTTGATTACGTGATTAGGCTGCGAACGACAAACATCCTCTACAAACCATCTATCAGGGCTGCTCAGATTGTATAGTGAATAGCTTTTATAGATTTGGACTAGCAGAGAGACTATGATATTTCCCTGGGAAGGGCCAGACATCACTTCTGTTCTGCTCGATGACTTTGCGTCACTTACTACATTTCTGACTGGTACTGACGAAAACAGTGATGCAACTAAGACGATACATTATGAGCACGTAATCTGATTTGAAGCTGCTTGTGATGAGTGTCGCTAAAAGGTTTCAGGAAATCTATAAATATATTTAATCGTCAGAACTCATTATTTCGTGTGAGTAAAGAGCTAGCTGCGATTCACAAGAACGACTTACTCTTAATCCGTTATATATGTCAATAGATTGGCTTCGAGGTAATTCACAAATTTCGAACACAGTGTATGTTCCTCCTACAGCAAAGCGACGTCACCCTTATCGGTTCTGATTTTTCAGTTGTTCTTGATCATCTCAAACATTGTTTCTTCTTGGACATTAAAGCAGTCATCAACTA
The DNA here is from genome assembly GCF_023897955.1 of Schistocerca gregaria. Classification (NCBI taxonomy): domain Eukaryota; kingdom Metazoa; phylum Arthropoda; class Insecta; order Orthoptera; family Acrididae; genus Schistocerca; species Schistocerca gregaria. The sequence continues at coordinate 188,056,085 of NC_064924.1, forward strand.
CAAGGTTAACTGGAACTTTACTGTGCTACTAGGCACATTTTTGAGGTTCATATAATACACATCTGACACAAGCTATCATGCTATGATCTAAAGTCAACATGGAATGCTGTGGCCATTTCTAATACAAACAAACTGTTGCCTGGGGGAAGAAATGCACCAATAAGGGAGCTATGTGCGTAAGATAAGAAGCTCGGAGAACTGTAAGACACACGTGGATAATCCACCATTTAATGGAATATTACCATCAAGTGTAAATACATGTACCAATAGGGAAATGCGTAAAATTATTTAAATATTCAATAAGAAGTAATAAAAAAAAGTATAAGGTATTTCAGTCGTGTGCCACAGAGACAGCTAAAAGGATTTCAGTTGTTAATGTCTTTTGGAATTTAAAAACAGCCTAATATTCATCGATATCTATCGCCATAACTAGTATATTTCCAGCTGACATTGCAGTCGATAAATATTTAAATGTCTCAGAAGAAACAATATTTGAGATGAGGAAGAACAATTGAGAAATCAGGAACGATATCAATATCCTGGAATGGTATGATTCAGCTAACGTTGGACTGGAAAAGGAAGAGCAGAAGGTGAGTTTCATTGCCAGTGGCTCCCATGTCTCCAGACCTTACATCTTGTGACTTTCATCTGTGGGGTGACCTAAAAGACCGCGTTTCATCCGCACATTGACTGACACTCTTGGAAGTCTGCGACATTGCATTGTTAAAGCTTTGAACTCGATAACGGGAGACCAGCTGCTACTTGTGTGACAGGAAATGAGCCACAGTTTACATATTTGTGTAGCACTTGGTGCTCACACTGAATGAATAAAAAATTGAAATTTTCTCTCTCCAGTAGAGGAAGAATTGTGTTTTTATCTTTTATAGTTTGGAAGCAATAAATGTTAGATATCTGTTCCTTTTCTTCGAATAGCCCTATTTGTATGACATTGTTCATAAACAAAAAGAAATATATGTTCATTGTGGTTCATGAATTATGACAGCTGTGGGAATTGTAGGGAAAACTGTTATCTCACAACTTAGTTTAAAATTTAAATGTAGGATTAATTTTTAGTTTAGGGTTGAGGGAAAACTTGCTCGGGCTGAAGAGGCCGAAAAGCTTCTTTTTCAGATGTGGGATGATGCTGATATCAATAATGAAAGTATTCCCGACCTGAATGATGCCCTCAAATAGTCAAGAAGACGAAGGCAGTTGCATAACGAAGGAGGAAGGGGAAGATAATGAAGGTGACGTCATTCATAGTGATGATGATGTAATAATAAGTTATGACAACACTATGAGGAATTAATTCACTCGGGAAATGGAATGGTTTGGCATAGAGAGCCCCTAACTAATAGCCAATCTCTGCCTCATAATATAGTTCGAAACAATCCTGGTCGTAAAGCGACACCCCTAGTTCAATGAAAGAAGCCCTAAGCTCTTAATCACCCCAGAAATAATCTTTCTCGTGGTAAGTGAAACTGACAGAGAGGCTAGGCGAGCGTACAAGTGGAATTAACTTTGTTCTAGTACTATATTGGAAGTGTGGAAGAAGATGCGGCCAACTTATAGGCCTATGCTGCTTTATTTATATCTTCTGGAGCCTACAGAATCGGGACGGAGGACTTCATTAAACACTGGAACGAGGAAAAATGCGCCTGAAGAAGTTTCAAGCTATCACACAGTTTCTCAGATTTGACGATAAAGAGACAACGGCAGATCGTAGGATTCATGATACATTACTTGGATGTAGAAACATTTGGGAAATGTTCGTTTCACGTTTTTTTTCCGTACACGGTCGAGGCCTTAATGCAACTGCTGATGAACAGTTTGTTGCATTTAGATGGAAGTGTCTATTTCGACATTACACGAGAAGCAAGCCTGCTAAATATGGAATAAAAATATGGTGGGCATGCTATTCTGAAAATGTATTTCCACTGAATGGATAGATTCACTTGGCATATAACCTGACAAACATGAGAAGTAAATCAGGATTATAGAGTCATAAAAGATGCACCTGCAAAATGGTTCAAAAAAGGATTGCTATATTGTAGTTGACAATTTTTTCAGTAGCTACCCTGAGTGAGGGAATTGCTCGCAATAAAACTATCTACGTTTGAAAGCAAGATAGAAATTTTTAAGGAAAAAGCCATATCATTCAAGAGAAGTAAAATCATCTGTTTTCGGATTTTTTTATTTTATTACCACTAGTATCAAATTATATGTAGCAAACAAATCGTCAGCAGTTATACTTGCTTCTTCCCTTCACTTACCAAGAAATGCAGCAGATAACGAAAGGAAGCCAGAAGTAATAGAGCATTACAACAAACACAAACGGGTGTTGACATCATCGGTCAACTTGTGAGCACCTACAGCGTAAAACGCAACACCAAGCATTAGTCTGTTGTACTATTCTACAATATAGTCTACATTGCTTGAATCGTAGCAACGATTATGTGCTTGATGACTAACTGACAACCCCAGCTGCCGACAGGTGTTGTTGATATGGCTACCTAGGCACTGACTTCGTCTGTGCGAATGCGCACAGGTTGCCCAAACTCTTACGGGAATCGCCAAAGCGTGCGTGAGTAATGAGTGTGTGGGCAAATGTCTATAAGTTACAATACATATGTAGAATTGTGGACAGTTGGGAATGTAAGTCTCACGGGAAGTGTGCAAGGGTTAAGTCCCTGCAGTCGCGCTATTCATCTGTGTCCTCGGTAGCTCATCAGGGGCGCCGTGGTCCCGTGATTAGCGTGAGCAACTGCGGAACGAGGGGTCCTTAGTTCGAGTCTTCCCTCATGTGAAAAATTTACGCCGGCACGGTAGCTCAGCGTGTTCGGTCAGAGAGTTTGCTGCCCTCTGTAATAAAAAAACTGAGCTAATGGTTCAATGGCGAACTGAAGCGGGTGTCTTGCGACGCCCGCCTAGAGCAGATGTAACGAACTATACCGAACAAAATGCGTTAAAAAATGGATAGAGCGTCTGCCATGCAAGCAGGAGATCCAGGGTTCGAGTCCCGGTCGGGGCACACAATTTCATCTGTCCACATCGAGGTATATCAACAAGACATGTCGGCTGCTGAGGTTGTCAGTTAGTCATCATTTATTCTTTCGAGAACAAGTTACTGTCTTCGTATATATATGATTATGTGCTTGTTTCCTCAACGACAAAGCCTATCCTCAAATCAGAAGAGGCGGCAGTTTTTGTTGCAGTTAGGACAACAGCTTGTCTGTCGTTACGTCAGCAGATGACTACTCGAAAGTAGATGCCTACAACAGGAGCAAAATATGGACTTCAGAGCCCTGGATATTGCTAGGAGCTCGAAGAACACACGGTACTGTGAACCACAAGACCACAAAGAAACACCATTAGTTTTCTGTATGTCGAAGAATCCTAGACCAAAAAATAAAAACAATACCTAATGACTGGGGAAAATTATGCAGTTCCCATTCCAGCTGACTGTGATATGCGTAGAATGCGATAAAAATGAGTAAATGTACTCTGTTGCCAAGGCCATTTCTAAGCGCAGCAGCCGGTCTTTGTGGCCGAGCGGTTCTAGGCGCTTCAGTCCGGAACCGCGCTGCTAATACGGTCGCAGGTTCGAATCCTGCGTCGGGCATGGGTGGGTGTGGTGTTCTTAGGTTAGTTACGTTTAAGTAGTTTCTACGTCTAGGGGACTGATGACCTCAGCAACTAAGTCCCATAGTGCTTAGAGCCATTCGAGCCATTTTAAGCACAGTAAAACTAGGACAGGTGCTTCAATTTTTTGCCGTCACTACAGAAATAACAAAAACTGAAAAATAAAAGAAATGTTTCAGTGTTCTTCAAAAACATAAACTAAAAAGGTAGGTTCTGAAAATTTTTAATAGTTAAGGATAACGGTAGCATGTCAACTTAAAAAGAATAAACACAGTAACTGTAACAAAAACCAATGTATAACAAAATGTTGCAAGATATATAATGCTGACTTTTCTCCCACACAACATTAAAAACAAATTTGTGTTTGATGTATATGATCCACTAATAACAAAATCAGTGCGTAATATAACAATCAGATGTTGCAAGAAAGAGATGACGACTAAACACAAAAACAAAGTGCTCCAGAAACATGAACTGGGTTCTTGAAATACCCTACGTGCCAAGTCATGTAACTTTTCCAACGTGCCCAGCGGAGGTTGAGGTATGAGCCAGCGATCACCACTGTTATGCCAATCCAGACGATCAGCGCCCAAACAGTTTAACGTATTTAACAGGCGTGGATGCTCTGCCGGTAATTCTATTTCGACTGCTGCCAAGCGAACGCACCAATAAAGCCTACAACGGTGGAACACTACCGTCAAAAGTGTGTTACTGCTAGCTCTTAAAAGCTTTCCTATACGTAATACATTACTGAAACAACGAACAAAAATCAGCATTATAGTTATACGTACATTTACACGTAATATCAGAATAGTTTCAAATTTTTTACCACCATTTAGTGACCTGGGAATGTAGACTTTCTCGACAAAATCGGATTATTAGCAACAACATGATGTCATCGCTCGGGTAATACCCCGAGAAGATTTCATCTAATTTTGTGACCTCTCATTACAACTACAATTCAGTATTCCACAAGGTATTAGCAAACTTCATGCATATGTTTATATCTCCGGTTCGCAGGGGCGATAGTAAATACTGGTGGCTGAGAGGGCGTTCGCGGCACATTTCCAGAGAGTCCTGTCCCCTAGATATCTGTCCTTTTATGATTACGTGTTACTTTTTGGTATTAACGCACACGTTGTATTCACTTTAGCCGCCTTTATGTCGTCTCGTTGTCTCTGTAGAGCTGTACCATGGAAAGCAAGGAAAGAAGGTTGGTAGGTGGCCAGCATACTCGTTTTATAACAAAAACTGCACGCAATTAAAAATTGGGTTCTTATTCATAAAGGGAGAGAGACTTGCGTTTTCATGTGCTGAGGTACAAGCTATCTACTGTATGGTCCATGAAGCCTCAACGCTGTTTACTTAGAAGTCCACTATGTTCACTACAAGGTTGCTATATGCTGCCTTCCCTGTGCTACAGCTCACTCTGCAGCTCCATCTCGGTGACACGCTCGGTCTCGCACGCCGTACAGGCTCTAACTAACTCGCCGTAGCTCGAACGAAGTAACTGACTTAAACTGGCACTCTGGTTCCCGGGGGCGATAGTAAATACTGGTGGCTGAGAGGGCGTTCCCGAGAGTCTTGTCGTTCGCCTATATCGACACACTCGTTACCTCTATGCCGCAGGGTATGCTGGCGAGAGCGTACGCCAGTACAACTTACATATTAACTTAATACCGCTTTAATTCACAGTAATTCAAACAGTCGTTACAATATCTCTAGTAGTTAGCTGTAAGTAGTAATTGCCTGGGAATTTTAGATGAGGAACTAGATGACTAGTGTTGCCTTCCTTCTATTGTAGCTGTGGAGTAATTATGGCTGTAGCACACTTGCTTATCTATCTCTTACAAGGTAATCTGTAACTTACGATATATATTCGGAATTTGAAATTTAGCATACTGTAATGTTTGCTGACAATGTCAATTTCGTTTCATACTTAGTCTGATGTGATCGTTCTAATGATTCATTTGTCATTAGTTTATACTGCGTGATGTAATAATTACATTTAAAGACAAATGCAACTTCTTAATACCTATAGTAGAAGCATTCTAAAAGCTGGAATGAGATCGTCTTAAACGACGAAAATTATGAAATATACGTCACTGAGTCGTGTTGCCATGAAGTTAGTAGCCTGTTCTGTCTGACGTCACTGGCTCGAGGATAGTACCGAATATTCCTGTTGCAGCCCCATTGCCAATATCTATGTGTAAAAGTTGGTATCTGTGGGTTGTGTCCTTAGAAGGTCTTTGCTTGCCTATTTATATACGGATTCGCTGGCCCGAGAGGATTGGACACGAAGTTTAGGGATTGGCAGTAGCATTGCGATAACAGGCGGTCAGAAGGTGCGAGCTGCCGAAGCCACGTGCTACGCAAGGAGGGCCTCCGCACGGTGAAGATACAGGAGTATTTGCCCAGGTGTCGGTTATAAACAGCAGGCCGACATATCGTCCGTTGGTTGACAACATTCGTGTCGTGGCCTGGCTGCCCTCTTCTAACTTTCATCGGTAACACTCAGTAACCGCTGCCACGCACCGTGGATCCATGGAACTGCTTTCTGACATGGGGGAGTAACAGTCTATAAACCTCATCGTGATTTGTGTAATTTCCTATCTGCCCTCCAAATTATTTTCTGATTTGTAACTGATCCTCTGAGTTTTACCCGATCGGCTCTTTTTGTCGTAAATATAGCCCATGATACTGTACTAAGACAGTTGTTTGAAAATTTGTTCCGCTATAATATTGCCTTTCCTTTCTGGTTCATACCCGATCATTAATGTTCTAATGAATCAGCTCCTGGTCGTAAATACAGCCGGAACAATTGTACTGCATTTCAGAACTGAAGGATCACACTTTTGATGCCAGTTAGTTATCTTCTATAGCGACATAAAACTTATAACCTGAATCTAAGTTAACTTCTCATGGTTGTGATTCACAGTGGCGTAATATTTCTTAATAGACATCGCTGTCGCCATTGACTGTATAAAATATTTATTGTTACTATTGCAATTTCGGCCTTATGGCTATTTTCAAGTAACACTGCAAAAGTTACATTCTGTCAGAATATAAAACTATCTGACAGAATGTAACTTTTGCAGTGTTACTTAAGAATAACCATAAAGCCGAAATTTCAATAGTAACAATAAATATTTTATACAGTTAGCGGCGACTGTGATGTCCTCTAATGAATCGAAGTTGTTCACTACCTTCCTGTGTATTTGATACATGAGTTAACAAAACGACAAAAGGACTCTCTAAATCCCAGCAGTTCGACAGCAACCTCAGTGCCACCCGCTCCTGTTTGTTGAGGACTTTGAAAATGTACCTGTTCAAAGAAAACCTATCTAGTGCCCTGGACACCTGTATCTAGACAACCATTGACATCTCTCCATTCTGGCACGCCTACTAGTAGGTGGCCAGGACTCTCTTAGGGGTCTTCTGTGGGGGTATATTTTTTAAAGTTCTCAACAAACGTCAGCGGATGGCACTGACAGTGAACTGGAGGTCGTACAGTCATCCTTTGCCGTTTTATTCCTTTATGTGTCATTGTCACACCAATCTGTGATGAAGCCTAAATAGCGTGTAAAAAAGGAGGCCGGGAATAGCATAATCACAGTTTGCTGCTTCGGATCGCGTTCACATTTTGTCGAATGGTTTTGGACGGTCACTTGTGGCTCCACACTGTACACCAGAGGAAAACTAGAAGTGGCATTGCACTCCAAAGGGGCCCAAGCGCTTCAATGGGGTTGCCTGCTCATGATGCGTGATGTGTCCATTGGGTATCGACAGTGTCTAAGATTCTCCAGAACTTCATCTTGCTCCTTATCACACTGCAAACTGTCGATGCATAATGTGTGGAAATCAACGCCTATGGAGGTTATTTCATTGACGTTCTTTATGCCATACCATAAGGCCGTTTAGTGTCCTACCTGAGAGGCGTTGTGTGTGAAACACATCCATCAGCAACACATAACAAGAACGCGTCATTTCAACGCTGACCTCCATCGCGGAGGCTTAAAAGATGGAGTGAAGTGTGGGTAGGTAGACGTGCTTCTATCTTCTCATCATGTTATAAATTAACGGCGTCGTTGCGAAGCATCGAACTGAAATTTGGTGTCAGTGTCACATCATTAACTAGCTTACACCTCACATGGACTTTTAAGCTGTTGCTTTTTCCAAACATGTCGAAACCTTACTGTTTGGAGCGGCGCCCAACCCGAGAGCGACATTGCAGGGCGCCATGTTACAGAGGAAAGTTGTAGGCACTTTTGAGTCAAAGTCCAGACTTATACTTCATAATGGGGAATAATTACGGCTTTTCGAAAAAGTGATCCTTTAATTGTTTTGAGGAGTGTAAAATAACAATAAAAATATTTTTGTACATTTTATCGATGAGTTTCGGTTTCTTAAAGCCTACTGCCTATGGAGTCTGCCGTAAATGAAGACATTCATTACGTCGATGTCTCTGTGTTGCCACCTCCAGTGCACTCAAATTACCGCTGAATAGAATCCCGTAGTCGGCTACTCTCTCCGTTTTGAAAGCTGAAGAGAACCGCTGTTTAGTAGAATTGACGCTGCAGGAAGGAGCATTCTTCGTGCTCTAATTGTGGCAGGCAGAGTCTGCTTTAATTCTGGGCCTTGGCGTGTCTGTCTCTTGTTTGACCACACCCTCGCCGAAACAATACGACAGGTGATTGCGTCAGAGTCTTTCTTGCGTTCGCTGATTTCCTGGCCATTCAATAGTCCATTTCGTCCACCTCTGGCAGGGGAAAAAAAGGAGTAGGTGGACCGTCAAATATGGAACCTTGTGCCCATTCTCTCTCTGGCCCTCTGTGAAGTCGGAATCTCTCGTTACGAAAGAGCGGAAATTTTGTTTCGTTATTGTTCTGCCGAACGGACAGTCGTGCAGCGGCAGCGCTGCTGAAAATGCCAGACCAAACTCCGCCCGTACCAGTTATAAATGTAAGAGGCAAAAAGTGCGTGGAATCGATTGTGTGGCGCCAAGCATTCAAACGCCACTGTGCAACTGGGAAATCTGAAACGTTCGCTTTACAAAAAGGGGAAAAAATAAGAATGAATGTGAAAGCTCTGAAACACCTGCAGAAAAGGACAGGAGAAAAGATGCCATTGACGTCGGTGTTTGTTACAAGAATTTTTCTACTACAGTCTACGCATCTGATTCCCAAGTATTATCACATAACTTAAAATAAAAGTTACTGAAGTTTTCACCGTAATTATTTCATGATGCGTTAAAAGCACTACAACTTAGACAAATAGTCGCAAGGGACAAATACATTTCAGGTCATATTTTTTTCTTAATCTTATGAAAGCATGAATTATGATTTGTCTACAAAGTGAACTGCCATCGCTTCTATGTAAGTCAAATTCAGGCAATTCAACTATTTTATAAAATTAGCGAGAACTTACTGATGTATTGACAACAAAAGAATATACACTCCTGGAAATTGAAATAAGAACACCGTGAATTCATTGTCCCACGAAGGGGAAACTTTATTGACACAGTCCTGGGGTCAGGTACATCACATGATCACACTGACAGAACCACAGGCACTTAGACACAGGCAACAGAGCATGCACAATGTCGGCACTAGTACAGTGTATAGCCACCTTTCGCAGCAATGCAGGCTGCTATTCTCCCATGGAGACGATCGTAGAGATGCTGGATGTAGTCCTGTGGAACGGCTGGCCATGCCATTTCCACCTGGCGCCTCAGTTGGACCAGCGTTCGTGCTGGACGTGCAGACCGCTTGAGACGACGCTTCATCCAGTCCCAAACATGCTCAATGGGGGACAGATCCGGAGATCTTGCTGGCCAGGGTAGTTGACTTACACCTTCTAGAGCACGTTGGGTGGCACGGGATACATGCGGACGTGCATTGTCCTGTAGGAACAGCAAGTTCCCTTGCCGGTCTAGGAATGGTAGAAACGATGGGTTCGATGACGGTTTGGATGTACCGTGCACTATTCAGTGTCCCCTCGACAATCATCAGAGGTGTACGGCCAGTGAAGGAGATCGCTCCCCACACCATGATGCCGGGTGTTGGCCCTGTGTGCCTCCGTCGTATGGAATCCTGGTTGTGGCGCTCACCTGCACGGCGCCAAACACGCATACGACCATCATTGGCACCAAGGCAGAAGCGACTCTCATCGCTGAAGACGACACGTCTCCATTCGTCCCTCCATTCACGCCTGTCGCGACACCACTGGAGGCGGGCTGCACGATGTTGGGGCGTGAGCGGAAGACGGCCTAACGGTGTGCGGGAACGTAGCCCAGCTTCATGGAGACGGTAGCGAATGGTCCTCGCCGATACCCCAGGAGCAACAGCGTCCCTAATTTGCTGGGAAGTGGCGGTGCGGTCCCGTATGGCACTGCGTAGGATCCTACGGTCTTGGCGTGCATCCGTGCGTCGCTGCGGTCCGGTCCCAGGTCGACGGGCACGTGCACCTTCCGCCGACCACTGGCGACAACATCGATGTACTGTGGAGACCTCACGCCCCACGTGTTGAGCAATTCGGCGGTACGTCCACCCGGCCTCCCGCATGCCCACTATACGCCCTCGCTCGAAGTCCGTCAACTGCACATACGGTTCACGTCCACGCTGTCGCGGCATGCTACCAGTGTTAAAGTCTGCGATGGAGCTCCGTATGCCACGGCAAACTGGCTGACCCTGACGGCGGCGGTCCACAAAGCTGCGCAGCTAGCGCCATTCGACGGCCAACACCGCGGTTTCTGGTGTGTCCGCTGTGCCGTGCGTGTGATCATTGTTTGTACAGCCCTCTCGCAGTGTCCGGAGCAAGTATGGTGGGTCTGACACACCGGTGTCAATGTGTTCTTTTTTCCATTTCCAGGAGTGTATGTATTCTGCTCTTACAGTAATGGAAAGTGTATACTTCACTCACCAGAAGAAATTGCTCGCCGAAGAGGAACTCATTTGATCAAATTTGCCCACTGCCTCTCTCTTTGATAGATGGCGAAATGCAGCGCAATCAGGGTGTGTACAGAGTATGTTTATTGAGAGTACGTCGAATATGATTTCCTGAGTGCTATTCGTAAAACATTTACTCTGCCAAAATGGTTAATAGTTCATACTTTATCTTTAATTTACTAACGAATAATCGGTCGACATTGTTTCAACTTGTTAAAAAGGTCTGTAAAGTCCATGAAGACCAGTACGTATTGATGACGAGCGGTTTGGGGCAGATACTTCCCACGCAGCCCACCTTTTTGTCATTATCATAAACCTTCATGAAACCAAAATGTTGTTTCTACGAAACGTATCCAAAAAAATAATTAGTTGGGAAGCAGGATTAACTAGTATCGTCTAATTCAGACGAACATATTTTTCAATAGCAATGTCTGTAAACGAAACTTTTGCGATCTCTCCAGCAACGTGTATCTATTTACGCTGCTCATTTCATTGCATTTCAGTTACTTCCCCCACAAGCAAATATACAAACGAAGAAGCATCATTCTAGCAATGAGAGTGACACAAACGTATCAAAACATTGGTGAAACAAGTAAAGTAATTCCTTTCAGATCTCATTAGTTCATAATGTTGCTACAGACCTAAATCTGTGGCGTCGAGAGTGTTCTTTGTTCTCAAACATTAAATAGAGGAGGAGGAGGAGATTAGTGTTTAACGTCCCGTCGACAACGAGGTCATTAGAGACGGAGCGCAAGCTCGGGTGAGGGAAGGATTGGGAAGAAAATCGGCCGTGCCCTTTCAAAGGAACCATCCCGGCATTTTCCTGAAGCGATTTAAGGAAATCACGGAAAACCTAAATCAGGATGGCCGGAGACGGGATTGAACCGTCGTCCTCCCGAATGCGAGTCCAGTGTGCTAACATTAAATAGAGCTGAAATCCCTTTATCTTTCAGGTCATTAATTCTTCAAAAAGACTCCGGTAGCTGGTTGGTGCGTCTTCACACTCCATTCGTCATAGTGATGATTGTTTGAATGTCTTTAACGCATCAAATGATACGACATGTGAAAAAGTATTGCGCTTCTCTCTGGTAACTAGTGTCAGAGACACAACACTCCCGACGAAGTACAAGGTAACACAGAAACACGGGGACATTTCCGCAATCCAGTAAAATTAGAAGTAATGAAGGAAAGAAATTACATCCATACTAATCGAAACCTTACATCTTTGCCAGTTACGAAAAATTGATCTAATTTTTCATTTTTTTAAAAAATTACGTCCTTTAGATGGCGTCCCGCTGTAAGAGTACAAACGTGAATTCTGCTGTTGAGATTCCTCATTGGTCGCTGCAACATCTCACCTGGGACAGGGTGAACTGCACCCCGAATTACTTGTTATCATTCAGTCAGAGTTCTTGGTCCAGTGGTGTACACTTTGCTCTTCAGGTAACCCCCACAAGAAAAAAATCACAAACCGATAAATATGGCGATCTAGGGGGCCAGTAAATGTTACCGAATTGTGAGATCACACGGTTCCCTTACGATTCTCGCATACATGCCATTGAATGCCGTGCAGTGAGTGATGTCGCTCCGTCGTGTTGAAACCAGTCTTCTTGAACGTTTGGAAAGTTGTTCAGTGCATGTGGAATGAAAGTTCGTAACATCTCCACGTAACGGTCGGCATTGACAGTTATTGGGTTTCCCTGTTCATTTGCGAAAAAATACGGTCCGATAATCCCATCTCATGAAACACCACACCATACTGTCACTTTATTAGCGTGTAAAGGGCGCTCATAAAAGTCATTTGGATTTGTGGTGCCCAGGTAACGGTCGTTGTTTTTTCAAATAACCTGTAAGATGAAAATGTGCCTCAGCTGACATCCACAACTTGTTTAGGAATTCAGCATCATTGTTTATTTTTGTTATCATTTGTTGACAAAATCCTAATCGTAACTGGTAATCGTTGCCCTTTAATTATTGCGCCATCTGTAGCTTGTACGGATGAAATTTTAAATCAAGATGAAGAATCCTGCAAACACTCTCCCGGGACATTCCAACCACTGCTGGTTGCTTACGAATTGAACGCCGTGGGCTCTGTAAGACAGACTTGCGTACAACATCAATGATCGCTATAGATCACACACGTCCTGCTCGCCCTGTTGGTTTCTTCTTGGGCACATCCAGACTCTTCAAAGTTATTAACCCAAAATTTTATCGCGTGTTTCGACGCAACGGCATCATGAGGTCCTAAATTATGAAAACGTCGAAACGTCCTCTACGTCGCTGCCAAACTATCCTTGTTTTTATAAAGCATTTTTATGGATAACGGACGCTGCTGCCCTTTCCTTACTGAATGGCGGATGTTTACTCGCTAACTGTCACGAACCCGCAGTGCTGCCACCTACCCATGGCTGCAACTACTATATTCAAACATTCCCGTTATTCTGTGTCACCCTGTTTGTATCTGTACACAAACACATAAAGAAACGCCGTTAAATAACTACATCAAAGAATAAACCTAGCGGTATCATAGTAATAAGAAATAATTATAAGAAATTCATAGAAACTGTGTTGCATTCTAATAAGAAACAACTTATTTCTCTGCTTCAGTACCATCCAATACTGTGTACCGATTCTGCGTGTTAAGGGAAATCTGGCAGGAAAAAAAATCTGCTTTTCGTGGTCTACATGCGACGAACTCTCACAAGTTTTCTTTCTTGTTATTACAATGTCAGATTCACCATCACTAGTGGCACACAGTTAAACATCCTGGTAGCTTTTGGTAGCTATCCCCTCCCTATCCATTCCGTTTCTTTTCTCTTCTCGAACATTCCAGCAGAAGTGCCGGCTGCGTGCATGGAATATGCGTGTCGTAGTTCCGACCTGCAATATGCACTTTGTAAGATAGCCATGTGTCTTATACGTGTACGACAACCATATTGTGTGAGACGTAATTATCAGTACTCACCGTTATTGGTACGCTATAACACTGATATTACCGATAGTCCGCTGCCGTTCATTCGTGAATGTGGAGCTGACAATAAATCATCCCAAAATTCAGAACAGGCAGCAAAAGCTAGTTATTCTGAACATCTTCCATCCACCAACCATTCACAGTCTGTGTCGCCTGGCCAACAAGAGCAGTTGCAGGACGATGTGATTCACGGATCCAGTTATATGGCTCCTTCCGTGTATAGCGATTTTACGACTATGACGAGTGGGGCCCGAAGATGGTACCACATACAAGATCATAAAATAAAATAAATTTCTACAATGTTGGTGAATTATTGCATTAAGACATTCACAAATGGTCCTGACAACAGAAAGATGTTTCTATATTGTGTTGACTGAGTAGATGTGCTGAGTATGAACTACAGATCAAGCAGAACAACACTTAGATAACTATATTTTGCCGTCTTCTTGAAAAAAGAATTAGTTTCCAACGCTGACTGTTGTTTATATCCAATTGAGTTGTACATGTGTTGGCTGTTATCTCGGGAGATTTCCGTAAGAACAGACAATTTTCGATCCCGTAGTGATCATGATTCAGTCAAAGCACACAAGAATTAATGACATTAACTTCCTGTGGACATTGATTTAAATCTGCTAATTTTATTAATTCCTTTGTGTATTAATTCATTTTTATTTTGTAGTATATGACGTTTCGTCTGTGCATATATCTATTTTAGGGAACATCCTACATATAAGAAAACCGTTAATAGAAATTAAGGTATGAAGAAAGTATAGGCTCTAGTCATCTGAAGAAAAAGATAATAAAATGAACTCTTCGATTCTTTAACCAGTAAAACAGGTGTTTTGGTCTTCAGTCATTTCTTTAAAGGTAAGTGCATTGTTGGCCGCTTGTACAGTAGACTAAAATTACGGTTAAACACTGTGTAAGCACAGATAGGTAGACAGTAGTGGAAAACGTAACGTTAAAATATCGTTTACCGTATTCCCGGGCTTGAGAACGGTACCAGTGATATCCGGCTCCTTACAAACAGTAGTACACTATTTATCAATGTGTGAAAGCATTGAACTGTGTGCAGAAAAACATCGGCACAACCAAGTCAAACGTAAACCTGTGTGATTTGCGATGTCTAAGATATTGACGTGATAACGCATACTTATATTAATGCAGAAGTTACGAAATTCAAGAACAGGAAGCTGATTGTGTGTACAAAGCTTCCAGAAAAATAAATAATGATCTTTAAAAGTATAGCGTCTAACGTAACGATGTACCTGTTTATTCCTTTCGCATATGCATGAATTAAGTTGTTTATTGAACTGAATAGAGTGGAAAAGAAACTACGGTAACACAAATTTAAGGTGATATTCAATTCCGTAAGATTATTGTATTCTAATACTTCCAGTAGCGTCGTATTTCCAGCCTACCTCGTTTATTGAATAATACCGCATTGTACGACGTATTAGTGACATTCACTGAGAAGTTGTTTACTAAAGCCCCAATACGGACAGAAGTGAGAGACTGCAAATTTCCATTAACAGCCACGTCCTGACGCAGACACCTTTGTTGTCATTCAGCAGTAACTGTCTGTTTATAGAACAAATCCGTTTTGTGGTGCGGCGGTCTCTGATCTGACGTGAGTAGAGTATCCTGTAGGGGAATACGTAAGCAGCTTATACGAGCATACGACTAATTCTGCGTCAAAAGCAGTACATCTTCCAGCGACCGCGAGTGCGCTTGTGAACCGTACGTTGTGAACACGCTTAGTTGGCAAACCGCGATCCTTCTTATGCGCGAAGCTGAGCTCTACATTGTTCTCGCTGTCGACAAGCGTGTTTGTGAGATCCAGCGTAGCGTGAATACTCAGAGTCTAAGACCATATGCAGTTCCCCGAACGGCAAAGGCTGTGTACTAGCACTCCCGCACGTATGTATAAATCCTGAACCTCTCCTCCGACCTAAGTGTCCCAAGCAGTGAGTCGGCAGTCTGTGTAATGTTTTTCCTTTCTCTTTCCATGACGTAGCTTTCTTTTAATCTATGATACAATTACCTTTCATTTGAATATTTTGCTCAAGTAGTAGCCACAAGTTTAATGCTTCATTCCTTATACAATAGCGATAAAACTTCAGCTGCATTCGCTTCTGTGCAGGTAACTGAAATAAGTTACTAATGCATTAATTAATTCAAAAGAAGTGCCCTATTTGGAGCACTTTTCATCACTCTTCAGTTAAGTACCTAAGTCACAGACAAAAATGTGGGCCAAATAAAACATTCATATTTCTTTACGTACCACACGAATATGTAATACAAATGGGGGACCCTATTTAAAAAAGAACAACGCAATTGATATCCGTTTGACCTATGGCAGCGCCATCTAGCAGGCCAACCATAGCGCCATTTGGTTTCCCCCTTCAAGCTAGACGAGTTCCGTTCTTTGTAGTTTTTTCATTCGATGCTTATTTCGTGAGATATTTGGCCGGGTCACTATCAATGGTACACCCTATATAAGTTCCGTTATATCTGAGAATCAAGAAATGAAACACACTACTGGCCATTAAAATTGCTACACCACGAAGATGACATGCTGCAGACGCGAAATTCAACCGACAGGAAGAAAATGCTGTGTTATGCAAATGATTAACTTTTCAGAGCATTCACACAAGGTTGGCGCTGGTGGCGACACCTACAACGTGCTGACATCAGTAGAGGTTCCAACCGATTTCTCGTACACAAAAAGCTGTTTTCCTGCGTTGACTGATGAAACGTTGTTGTGATGCCTCGTGTAAGGAGGAGAAATGCGTACCATCACGTTTCCCACTTTTATAAAGGTCGGATTGTAGCCCATCGCGATTGCGTTTTATCGTATCGCGATATTGCTGCTCGCGTTGGTCGAAATCCAATGACTGTTAGCAGAATATGGAATCGGTGGATTCGGGAGGATAATACGGAACGCCGTGCTGGATCCCAACGGCCTCGTATCACTAGCAGTCGAAATGACAGACATCTTATCCGTATGGCTGTAACGGATCTTGCAGCCACGTCTCGATCCCTGAGTCAACAGATGTGGACTTTTGCAAGACAACAACCATCAGCACAATCAGTTCGACGACGTCAGCAGCAGCATGGACTATCAATTCGGAGACCATGGCAACGGTTACCCTTGACGCTGCATCACAGACAGGAGCGCATGCGATGGTGTACTCAACGACGAATAGGTGCACGAATGGCAAAATGTCATTTTTTTCGGATAAATCCAGGTTCTGTTTACAGCATCATGATGGTCACATCCATGTTTGGCGACATCGTGGTTAATGCACATTGCAAGCGTGTATTCCTCATCGCCATACTGGCGTAACACCTGGCGTAATGGTATGGGGTGCAATTGGTTACACGTCTCGGTTACCTCTTGTTCGCACTGACGGCTCTTTGAACGGTGGACGTTACATTTGAGATGTGGTACGACCCGTGGCTCTGCCGTTCATTCGATCCTTGCGAAACCCTACATTTCAGCAGGATAGTGCACCACCGCATGTTGCAGGTCCTGTACGGGTCTGGCCAGCACTTTCTCCAGATCTCTCACCAATTGAAAACGTCTGGTCAATGGTGGTCGAACAACTGGCTTGTCTCAATACTCCAGTGACTACTCTTGGTGAACTGTGGTATCGTGTTGAAGATGCCTGGGCAGCTGCACCTGTACACGTTATTCGAGGTCTGTTTGACTCAATGCCCAGAGGTATCAAGTCCGTTATTACGGCCAGAAGTGGTTGTTCTGGGTACTGAGTTCTCTGGATCTATACACCCAAATTGCGTGAAAATGTAATCACATGCCAGTCCTAGTATAATATATTTGTCCAATGAATACCCACTCATCATACGCATTTCTTCTTGGTGTAGCAATTTTAATGGCCAATAGTGTATGATTCAATTGCCTTTCATTTGAATTTTTTGCTCAAGTAGTATCCAGAACATTAATGCTTCATTCCTTATACAATACCGATAAAACTTCAGCTGCAATCTCCTCTGTACAGGTAACAATAAATACTTCAGATGACAGATGCATGCAAAAATAAACCACACAGATGTGTTTGTATTAAGCCTATATTGATTTAAATCTGCCTCACTGTCAAAAGTGATCGCAGGCATCAGATAAGTTACTGATGCATTAATTAATTTAAAAGCAGTACACTATTTGGGGCACCTTTCATAATTCTTCAGTTAAGTACTTGTATCACGGACAAAACAAAATTGTTGGTCTTTTTACAGTTTGATAATGGTCTTAGACGAGCACTATTCCCTGGTTGTTGCATCCATTCCCTAGAAATTGTGTTGAATCCGTTTTCAATACGAACAGCACATACGAATACGAAGGAAGTAAATCTATGTCGGTAACGATAGTAATCGCTACAGCATCCGTAAGAGGCATAATCTAAATAAATTGATGGTTACTGAAGGCATAATCTTTATGAGGGCACATTTTAGTACTGCAAAATCCTGCTGTTGAAATAGTGTTTTAAACAGTGCGCTGCTATTCTGTCTATCACAAATCTATGTTATTTAAGTTCTTTAAGTTGCTGCTACTGGAACTAACTGCCTCTGAAAGTACAAAGTAGCAGCGAAATGGAGAAAAAGTAATCTGGGTGACAAATAGAAACAGTGCCATCCCTGTTTGAGCCTTATATGCGCCACGGTGATAAAATAGGAAACTGTGTCGTGTTGTGAAAATATGGTGAAGTGTGTAAATGAGAGCCAATACAGTGCATCCACTACATATAAAATATATAAAGAAAGCAAATGTCATTGTTTGCTTTGGATTAGGTCATCAACGTCTCTGGTGTAATAAATATATAAAGTGCCGCCAGAGAGAAAACTGACTAACACTCCTTTGTCTAGCTACACAAGAAGGTAGCACATCTAACGCTTACTGCTTCTAAAAGAAAACGTATGTATTGTAAATGTATTACTCTGTGATTAATTTAGGATATGATTCCATAGTTAAAATATTAACCTACTTCATTCCTTTCTGAAACGCTCCTGTTCTTGAATTATGAAGTAACTACTTGAGAGTTTTCTAACAGCCACAAGCCATTGCAGATCACTGCTGGATCGTGACCATAAACCGCCAAAAGCTTTATATCTATATAATAATTTGCGGGCTTCACCTGTCTTCTTGAATAATATTAAAGGAATAAAAGTGAGTATAATATTTAGTCTTTTAACGATAGCATAAACATGAGTGCTCAGAAATAACTTTTTTTGATAACGTAAACAAATGCACTGATTTGCTCGATTGCGCTTCACTAAATCTGATAACAGTGAATGTTTTAGTAAAAATTAACTTTAAGATCAAATAATGAGCAGATAATCGAAGTCGATTTTTTTTTTTCATTCTGGATGCTCAAACAATAAGCATTACTTCATTACAATAACTTTTCGTTGCTGAGGGATTGTACTGGCAATCCCTGTCGATGTCGGGCAAAGCTAAACAGTTAATGTCATATAAGATTTATCAGACATACTGGTCCGTATGACTAATTTAAGAACATTTCAAAACCTTTGGTCACGTAGTGTCAAGTCATTAACAGTGGCAAACACAAGTCACTTGTCGCTTTATTCAATTTGCTGCTTTCACACGCCGAGCAGCTCGGTGCGCGTCTATGTAAATCATTACTGGCAATTCCGGTGGCGTAACCACTGACCAAGTAAAATTAATGCGATCGTACGTTCTTAAACATTGTATATAAAATGAATTCAAATAAACATATACACGAACAGTGGTAACGTCACTATAAAACTTGTGTAGAATTTACACTCCTATTGGATTTGTTATTCATATTCTACTAGACCTTTGGTAATACATACGTTGCACTTTATCTGAGAACCAAGAGATGACCGGTCCTCACCAAAGATGAGAAAGACATGTGGAAACTCACCGCTGAAGTGTAGGGACTCCTTTTCGAAATTGTATCTTAGCTACGTCAATTTTAACTCAATCTATAAAACATTCTGTGTATTTCGCGAAAAGCTGAATATTTAAGATTCGGCACTCAGATAGGAAACAGACGTCACATATGGAGATAAAAATCTCTTAAACATTGTTCACAATCTAAATTGCAACTGTGCTATATGTTTACTAGTTTGATATCGATCCTGGTGAAACAGTAAGAAATAGAGTGAGTTTCAAACAATAACACCACAGACAACAAAGGCTACCTCATATAGTAGTGCCAGGCAGATAGCGTCGGTTGCAGCCAAAAGCAAATTACTACAGGCTGTAACTTTCTACCGACTACCATAGATTTAGGTCTACAGAACCGATCGGCCAGTCATTAGTTAAGACACTGTAACTATCTTCCCTATATCCTATTTCTAGCTGAAATTTACTACGGAACGCAATTTGTGTGTCTCCTCTCTCATTCCTTGTTCCAAGCCCATATTCTCCTGTAGTCGTTTCTTCTGCTCCTTCCCCTACAATCGCATTCTGATTCCCCATCAGTATTAGATTTTTATCTCTCTTTTCGTACTGCGTTACCCTTTAAATATCCTCATACACTTACTCTATCTCTTGATCTTTAGCTTGCGGTGTCGGTATGTATACCTGTACTATCGTTGTTGGTGTTGGTTTGATGTCGATTCTGATAAGAACAACACTATCACTGAACTGTAACATACTCTCTGCCCTACCTTCGTATTCATAACGAATCCTACTCCCGTTTTACCATTTTCTGTTGCTGTTGATATTAGCCTATACTCGCCTGATCAGAAATTCTTGTCTTCTTTCCTTTTCACTTCAGTCACCCCTACCGTATCTAAATTGATCCTTTGGATTTTCCTTTCCAGATTTTCTAACTTCCCCACCACGTTCAAGCTTCCGACATTCCACACTCCGACTCGTAGTGCGTTATCCTTTCGTTGGTTATTCAATATTTTCCTCGTGGTCACTTACCCATTGTCAGTCCTCTTTTGGAGATCCGTGTGAGGGCTGTTCTGAAATCTTTAGCCAATGGAGAGATCATCATGAAACGTTTTCAATTGCACGCCCTTATGTGTCTTTAATGCAGTGATCTACATTGCCTTCTGTGTCCTCTTGCCGTTGATCATTGCTGATTCTTCCGTCTTTAGCGACAATTTCCCGTCGCAAGAACTCGAGAGTGGCTTGACTTCCGTCCGCTCCTTCGCCCTCTTTGACAAAGCAGTTGCCAGAGTGATGATGACTTGTTATGCCGGAAATCTCCGGCCGTCAATGAGTGCTGTATTCGTTTATATTCACCTGGAGAATGGGAGCCATTTCAGGAGTGTCGCTTGCATAGACGCATAGACTTTGAGATCAAGTTTCTGCACCATGGAAGCAAAAGAAGTGGCAAAGACTGGGGATTACTCTTAAGTCTTCCTTGCACAATGAATTGTTCATTAGTGGATAAAGAAGCGAGGAGCGAATGCCGTTGATGAACATATCATGCAGATATTAATTTATTGTACAACTAATATCAAATAGCGCAAATAATATATAACTTTGTTGCTGTATTTGCTGTATGAGTTGCTAACAGTAAATGTGAATGGAGAATAAGATACAGATACAAAAGATTTATAAAACTTTCACTCTACAGTACAATGTCTTTTCTGAAGATGTCGAGGCTAGGCCACTATGAAGGTCTATAATTGTTATTGAGCTGGCACACACTCAAAATGGGGTCACTGTACGAATGCTCCGGTGAGGGGATGCTTGCATGTCATTGGCAGCGGCGTGATGGTCCCCTCGTGCCACTGTGGTGGCTGTAAGTAACGCAGCGGCAGAATTGGTGGCGCGCGTATTTCAAGATACGGCAACTGTACTCCGTGTCCTGCGGCTTTAGAGCGAGGTCCTAGCATTGTGTCTGCGTTGATAAGTCTCACGAGATTCACAGCTGCTGCAGCGATATCACGGTGTCGGAGGGCTGACGTGCGACAAGAGTATTGTAGTGCTCCGTCGAAGTTTCAGTACCACGTACTGGACCGTAAGGATTCATCCATTCAGTATGATGCAGGAACAGAATAACTCACAAGGCGACAATGAACATTTAAATGGCAGTAAGGATCAGAATAAAAGTCAACAGACTAACTAGGCCAGTCGTTTCATGCCACAGATCAATTAATTTCCAATTTTAGACGTTTTCGCGCTCTCTGTGGGTGATCTTATCGGTAATTCGCGTTATAGGATATCACAAAGAATTTTAAAGGCCTCACTACAACAACTTGACAATCAGTTTATTTTATATCGTAAAGAAATAGGACAAGGAAAGGCTGGAAGCTGAACAGCTGTAGAAGAAAACACGAGGGAATTCCCAGTGTTCTGACGCAGAAAGGAAACTACGGAAAACCGGGAAGATGATTGAAGAGTGCAGAAGGAGACGTCCTCACAATCGAAACGTCGTAGACCAGAACAGCAACGTGACTTTCGAAAATGTTTAACCTTGGTATCAACAGTAAGAGTGGACGTTAGCTCCATTACTATTAAAGAAGAACTAGATGATCCAAATACTATTGTCCTTGAAAATAATGCTGCAGGGGTTGACGTTTCGTTCTCTGATAGATGTGAAGGGAAAGCACCTACCTGTGTGACTAAATGTGAACAACATTTACATTGAATCAGTGATAGGCAAAAGAGGGTATGTTTCCGGTTATTTCGGAGAAAGTTTTCAATAAATGTGAAATGTGAGTTTCTTGTGCAGTACTTCTTCTTAAGAACATAAAAATGAAAGACGTAATTTTGAAAAAAAGGTCACATTAAAGTAACATTATGGAACTATGTCTTTTAACAGTAACGAAATTAAATGCAGAAGTGACTGATTTAATGAATTATTTGCATGAGAAGGCACGACTGTGTTGGTAATTAAAGTTAAAATTATTGAATGGAAGTTTATCAAATAACCAAGAAAGAAACATCAATTATACTCTTAAATGTAACTGAAACAAAAGTGCCAATAGAGATTTTACAAGGTGTAACTAATATAATGCAAAACATCAAGAGATGAAAATTATCGGTGTCAAGGGAAAAAAAAATCTATCGCATATGCTGCATAAATATCGTGAAGTATTTTCGAGTGAAGCAAGTAAAATAATAGGATGTCCTATATTAGTTTAAAGTTAGAGACTATAATCATTTCTGTGTGGCTGTACGCAGTACCTCTGATCCATAAACAACGGTATTGGAAGAGATTCAGAAGATGTGGTGTCACGGGATGGTCCACACGTTACTACAACAGTACAGTTTTAGTACTATACCGAAGACAGACAGACGGATGAGAATTGTTCAGGATGTGAGGAAAATAAATATTATTAATATGTCTGTGGTTCGTCAACTATACAATCTGCAAGAAGTGCTTCAAAAATTCTCAGGGGTAAAAGCAATGTCGAACTTGAATTTGACCTCAGGGTACTGGCAAGCGGAGCCATCTGACTACTGCATGAAATATAAAACGTTTCTTTGTTTTGGATGGAATTGCCTATTTCACAGACTGCCTTTTGGGGTTAATGTATAGGTTGCAACATTTACTTGTGTCGTATATTTCGTATTGGGGGAATATCTTTCGAACAGCTCAACTCAGTGCGTAGCTGATGTATTCGTCTCAGTTTGCTACTGGAATGAACATGATATGTTGAGAGATACCTTTGGTATTTAAGAAAACGAGTGCCATTTTTAATATATAAATTTTACAATTTGGCAAGATAACGATAATATTTTATGGTCGTACTATCTCTGGACATAGTATTCAACATGGCCTGAATAAGATAGAAGTAATCCAATAGGTTCCACATCCAAGAAACAAGAAAGACACCTAAGCATATTCTCAAATATATGGGTTATACAAAAAAATTATTGAAGGTCATATCTTGGCATCACCACATCTTTGTTCACTCACAATTAAGGAGACATCTTGGTGTTGGGATGACATGGTAGCAATTTGTCGCAAATAATAACGTTCTGCTGTTGTCATCTTTACTGGTTCACCCAGATATAGATCATGAATTTCGCATCTCAGTGGACAGTTCCTACTCATGAAAATGTTTCAACAAATTAAAGCTATGTAAACTAATGCGGCAAAACGATTGTTCTTGCTGGCAAAATTTTGACAAATTGAAAAGAACTTTTCGGAAATGCAATTAGAAGCCCAGAACATTATTTAGTGATTCATAAAATTTCGGCCTTTGTTATACAGATGCCATGAAAAGTCTAAATTGAAAGGGAAGCCCTACATTTTCTAATAACTGCCAGGATAACCTATCGTCATCTTGCTCGAGGGGCATTACTGCTTGAAGAATATGATTTTGAATCATTTATGTAGTTGTCCTAGTCAGTGTCATTACTGATTTTTTGGTATGTCTGCTATTGGTGTATGAGACTGCGACAAGCAAGGAAGAGAAAAAGTGGTACAATTTAATTCTGTCATAAGTAAAATTCGAAAATTACATAAAGAGAACAGTAGGCGTCAATGGCAAGAATCAAATTAAAGATCCAATATTACTGGATGCCAAGAGTAAGTGGAGAGACATTCTGTTTTATCAGCCAAATTTTACGAATTCGCAATGATTGCTTTGTATTCCTGAGGTCATAATTGATAAACTGATATGATATACACATCGTAGCTATGATCACTGTGGAGCGAAGAAATGTGCAAAATAACTGTATGAATGCTGGCATTTCAACAACACGGAGCCTACAGTGAGCAGGATTTTTTTCAGAATACAACGGTGTCAGCTGACCAAAGCAGCAATGAAATCCTCTATGTATCCGATGGAAATGAGAAAATGCACATAATCACTTGAAGAAATTTATTTTTGAAAATGTGGAACGCAGTGAAATGAAAGTGAATGTCGTGTTGTAACAGTGGAAGTAGTAAGTGGTAATGCAACTTGTAACGTTTATATTCCGCCTGCTTGACGAAGTGGTAACTGGAACCTTCCTGGCAGATTAAAACTGTGTGTCCGACCGAGACTCGAACTCGGGACCTTTCCCTTTCTCGGGCAAGTGCTCTACCAACTGAGTTACCCAAGCACGACTAGTAACACCTAGGCTGTGGCTGAGCCATGTCTCCGCAATATCCTTTCTTCCAGGAGTGCTAGTTCTGCAAGGTTCGCAGGAGAGCTTCTGTGAAGTTTGGAAAGTAGGAAGCGAGGTACTGGCGGAAGTAGAGCTGTGAGGACGGGGCGTGAGTCGTGCTTGGGTATCTCAGTTGGCACCGGAACCTCACCGTAGCGGAGCCAACGTCCATGATGTCTGCAATCACCGCAGAAGAGGTAGTAGATGCGATCAACAGAGGGGCCAAGAACAAATCACCAGGACCAGATGGTCTCCCAGTGGAGTTTTACCGGGCGTTCACCACGTTAATGCTTCCTCGCTGGACGGAAATGATTCAGGAACTCTTTACTCCATCCTTCCCAATTCCACCTGAATTCGTCACTGGCATTCTTCTACCTGTGCCTAAACAGAAGGGAGGGTCTCATGTCTCTGCATATCGCCCGCTTACACTACTGAATGCAGACTATAAAATCTATGCACGCCTCTTAGCAGCCCGTATGCGCACCCTCTTACCTACGATCCTTTCACCTGAGCAGACTGCACGTGGTTGTGGGGCCACCTTACAAACAGCCCTAGGAGAATGCCGTGACCTCATTGCACTGGCGTCGGTTTGTCGCCTTCGTGCAGCACTGGTATCCGTCGATTTCAAGAGTGCCTTTGATCGCGTTCGACACCCACTCCTCCTCATGGTGGCGACACGTATGGGGTTCCCATTACTTTTTGTAGATGCCATTCGCCGCTTACTACTTCCCGCCGTCTCGATGGTACAAGTCAATGGAAGGCTTGTAGGACCGATTCCTTTACGCCGTTCTGTGCGTCAAGGATGCCCTATGTCTACTTTACTATATGCCATTGCACTTGAGCCCCTCATCACTGGACTTACCTCTAGACTGCAGGGCCTCACTTTGCGTGACTACACCTTTCACTTTAGGGCTTAGGCGGACGATCTCCTCTTCCTCACCCGCTCTTCCACGGAACTCAACGACGCCATCCAATGGATGCACCAGTATGGACGTCTTTCTGGTAGCATTCTTAATGTCCGTAAATCGACTATGATGCACATTGGGCGCGGCCTCCCGGCTATGGTGCCGAACCCACTCCCAGTCAGTACCACCCTTCGTTACTTGGGTATCGAATTTACGAGCTCCAAGCACCGCACAGTGGCCCTGGCATACCGGCGGCTTTTGCAGTCAATTCGGCACCATGTCCGCGGTCAAGTGCACCGTAACTTAAACCAACTCCAACGTGTGTCCTATGTCAACATGTATGTAGCCCCTAAACTGGTACAGGTCGCCCAGATCCTCCCAATGCCGTTACTCCTTGGCCGCCGCATCCAATCAGCCTTTGGATATTTCGTGTCAGCAGGGGCACTTTTCAAAGTCCGCTACAACACTCTAACATTGCCTCCTGCAAAAGGTGGACTCGGACTCGTCAACGTGCGGGCACGATCTTCTGCACTCTTTGTCCACACTCTGTTGCGGCACTGGCAGGGGACGGTTCCGTCCTTAACACGCAGTCTTTTAGATATCCTCCGACGAGCTTCTCTCGATCCACCGAACAATGTGGCACCTATTTCTCCATTATTGTACCACGTCGCCAATTGTTTCATAGAACTCAGCTACGTTCGGGCAGATCTTCCAGTCACCCGTCCTCCCCGTACAAAAGATTATTATCGTTTGTTTATGCTGTCCAACCCTTGCGACCCCATGGTGCTACGGCATCCTGACATTAACTGGCGCACGGTTTGGGGGTGTGTGCATGCACCCTTTTTACCGTCGTCTGTGTCTGCACTCTGGTATGTTTTAGTTTATGGAAAATTCCCCACTAACTGTCGACTATATCGCATAGGACTGGCCACCTCCCCACTCTGCCCCGACTGTCAGCTCGAAGACACCGACGAGCACCGTCTTACGTGCCCCCTGAAACAAAACGTATGGCTCCTCATCCAACGAATCGTGGGCTTTTACCTCCGTGCCCCGCCAACGACGGTAACCCCGGATTTCCTGTTGTTGCCCCAGACATTTCACTACCCTCTTGCTAAGCACCATACTCTCATCTGGTTTCGAGGACTGGCTTTAGAATACCTCTTTCAAAATGGTCTGCATACAGTCCTTGACTTCTGGTCCAAAGTTGTGACCTCGCATAGCACCCTCATCCGAAAACCATCTTACCGACAAACTTTTGCCGGTTATCTCCGCAGCGTCTTCCTTGACCCCCCCTCAAAGCTGGGGTGTACCATGCATACCTGTCACATGATGCAACACCCTTATCCACGTTCCCATGCATCGACCAAAAAAAAAAAAAAAAATTAAAAAAAAGCAAGAAGACAGAATATGTTATATTTTGTTGTATTTAATGTTTTTCTTTTTAATGTATTTATTTATTTTTTGCTTAGCTAACAGTCATTTGTATATGTTTAAATGGAATGGTACCTTGAAGAACTCTTGCATAGTGAATATATATGTGCTTATAGTTTCTTCAATACAAATTATCACCAAAAAAATTAAACAAAAAAAGGATGTGTTATATTTTGTTGTATTTAATGTTATTCTAATAATTTGTTTACCTGACACTCATTTGTATATGTTTAACTGGTACCTTGAAGAACTGTTGCTTTGTGTATATGTACATATGTACTATTCGTGTGTTCAATAAAAAAAAAGTTGGTAGAGCACTTGCCCCCGAAAGGCAAAGGTCCCGAGTTCGAGTCTCGGTCCGGCACACAGTTTTAATCTGCCAGGAAGTTTCATATCAGAGCACACTCCGCTGTAAAGTGATATTTTCATTCTAAGTGGTAACTTGGTTGCCTCCAATGCATCGGGCCCGGGTTCGTTTTCCGGCCGGGTTGGAGGTTTTCTCTGCACGTGGGATGGTGTTATGTTGTCCTCATTGCATCCTCATCACCGGCACGCATATCGCCAAATGTGGCATCGACTGAAATGAGACTTGCACTTGGTGGCCGAACTTCCCAGGACTGGGCCACCCGTCCAGCAATGCCATACGTTCATTAAATTTCATTGACATTTGTAGAGAAGTGATAGTATGAATATCATACCTTGCTTACAAGCATAAACGGTTATAACGAAAGGGCACGTTATATCGTCCATCGCTGTCTCGCGTTCAAGATACCTTTATAGAAGAAGCGAACAAAAGTCTTCTACCTAATTTGATGGATTTATTTGCCTGTAATTGTTATACTGGGAGAATCTTAAAATGGAAAAGCGTATTAGTACATTAACGTTTCACTTCTGTGTAAAGTGCGTTGGAAAGTAATTTCACAATAAAATACCACACTTGGGCAAGATGACTCCTAAAAGTAGTTTTTTTGGCATGAAACTAAATAATTTGTTTCTTTGATTGTATGTGTATTATTTAGGTGGGCCCGCTTTTACGTTAGATATGCTGTAGACTCACTAGGCATGCTTGGTCCCGATGGCGTTTAATAACAACTGTACAATGGTCCCGTGGCAGGAAGCAACTGTCAAAAGCACAGATGAACTGAAGTCAAAAGCCGAATATTTGAAAGACACAATGCTTACGCCAATGACTGTTAAACTTTTTATTTCCACAATTGCAATTTCACCTTTAGGCCATTATCAAGTGCAGATGTTTTGGCATCAAGCCATGTCAACTTTATTCAGGCTGACACATTTATATGTCGTTGTCATTTGCTGTTATATACACTACTGACCACTAAAATTGATACACCAATAAGAAATGCAGATGATGAAAGGGGATTCATTGGAAAATATATTATACTACAACTGACATGTGATTACATTTTCACGCAAATTGGGTGCATAAATCTTGAGAAATCAGTACCCAGAACAACCACCTCTGGCCGTAATAACGACCTTGATACGCCTGGACATTGAGTCAGAGCATTCATGGAATGTACAGGTATAAATGCCCATTCAGCTTCAACACTATACCACAGTTCATCAATAGTAGTGACTGGCGTATTGTGACGAGCCAGTTGCTCGGCCACTATTGACCAGACGTTTTCAGTTCGTGAGAGATCTGGAGAATGTGCTGCCCAGTGCAGCAGTCGAACATTTTCTGTATCCAGAAAGGCCCGTACAAGACCTGCAACACGTGGTCGTGCATTACCTGCTGAAAAATAGGGTTTCACAGGGACCGTATGAAGGATAGAGCCAAGGGTCGTAACGCAATTGAAATGTATCGTCCACTGTTGAAAGTGCTGTCAATGCGAACAAGAGGTGACCGAGACGTGTAACCAATGGCACCCCATACCATTGTGCTGGGTGATACGCCAGCATGGCGATGACGCATACACGTATCCAATATGCGTTCAATGCGATGTCGCCAAACACGGATGCGACCATCATGATGCTGTAAACAGAACCTGTATTCATTCGAAAAAAATGACGTTTTGCCATTCGTGCACCCAGGTTCGTCGCTGAGTACACCATCGCAGGCGCTGCTGTCTGTGATGCAGCGTCAAGGGTAACCGCAGCCGTTGTCTCCGAGCTGAGAGTCCATGCTGCTGCAACCGTCAGCGAACTTTTTGTGCAGATGGTTGTTGTCTTGCAAACTTACCCATCTGTTGACTCAGAGATCGAGACGTTGCTGCAGGATCTGTTACAGCCATGCGGATAAGATGCCTTTCATCTCGACTGCTAGTGATACGGGGCTGTTGGGATCCAGCACGGCGTTCCGTATTACGCTCCTGAACCCACCGATTCTATATTCTGCTAACAGTCATTGGATCTCGACCAACACGAGCAGCAAGGTCGCGATACGACAAACCGCAATCGCGATAGGCTACAATCCGACCTTTACCAAAGTCGAAACGTGATGTCACGTATTTCTGCTCCTTACTCGAGGAATCACAACAACGTTTCACCAGCAACGCCGGTCAACTGCTGTTTGCGTAAGAGAAATCAGTTGGAAACTTTCCTCATGTCAGCGCGTTGCATGTTTCGCCACCGGCGCCAACCTTTTGTGAATGCTCTGAAAAGCTACTCATCTGCATATAAAAGCATCTGCTTCCTGTCGGTTAAATTTCGATTCTGTAGCACGTCATCTTCGTGGTGTAGCAATTTTAATGGCCAGTAGTGTACATTCGTAACGCTGCTAAGTAGTGCGACCACACATGTCAACATATCGTTAAACAACGGAGTCTGTACATACACATGTTCGTTCCATCATCACTAGTAACTTTTGCACTATCACCAAGAACTGTAATGCTGTGTAGCATGCTACACGTAAAATTTGAAAGCTCAAACAAAGCCATATTATGCTTCCATATCTTACAGTTTACCGCAGTTCCAGCACTTAGCCCACGAGTAAGTAACAGGTCACGTGCAACTAGCGGAAAATGCGTCCAGTGGTTTAAACTTAGCTGTCCACGTGGGCAATGTTAGAACATACCAGTTCCCAGAACAAAAATAAAAGCATGAATCTAAAACAAATCCATCACATGCAAAGTTAGTGTCACATCACACATACACGGAACCATAGCAGGTGAAGATAGTCATTTAACATACACTATCAATCCAGCTTTCAGCCGTGCTGGCAACACAGATGCAGAGGGAAGCAATTACAGTACTTGGATCCACAGTTCGGAAAAGTATCGCCTTCGCTTCCAGAAAGTCGGCTTCGTTCTCCGCAGATACGGCTTTGATGGACTAAAGGAAGGCGTCAAAACTGATTGCAGCCCGTCAAACGTCATGCAGTCAAAATATTGAACGACCACCGGGGTATTGACCACTGCAAAAACACTGCCACCTGCCACAGCGCGCTGAGCTGCCAGTGGCGTGCAGATCGCCCGTTAGGCCATCTTTACCTCGCTTAAGCTGTCGGCACACGGACCGTGTATCCGAACGTTGAGCGTCCCGAGTTTCCGACGTCATAGGGTGGAATAGCACGTTCCGGAATCTTTACGAACGTACAGAGCAATATCTAGCATGTCATATATTCTGAACGTGCGGCTGAGCGTTGACCAAAGAGATTTCACCACGCCACCTACGTCCAATGAACGCCATCTTCCTGCAGTATAGAGTTGTGAGTCGTCATATTGGCATTCATTTCCAGCCTATACGTATATAATGTGCCGTTTCTCAGCACCAGGAAATTTAGAATAACTCGAAAACCCGTTGTCAACTGTGTGATTCGTCGCAATGAAATAATGAGAAACAACATATTAGTGTGAAATAGAATTATTCTAATTTGCGTGTTATGAGAGTATGCTCTTTCAAGGCAACGACACACTGAGAATGCACTAAAAATGCATTGTTCTTGGTACAATTTGTTATAGTTACATTCCAATTAATGACATAGCTAAAATTAAAGCTTTTATCAAGTGGCAACATGCCAGGATTGAGGTTTGTGAATGTGTTGTTGATTTAGCCTGCTGGCGCGGTTGCTCAGCGAGTTCGGTAAAAGAGCTGGTTGGCTTTTAATAAAAATCTGAGTGAATAGATCAACAACGAACTTGAACGGATGTCATGAAACGTCCACAACGACGAAGCACAGCGATAAACATCGAACAAAATGCAGAAAGGAAAAACGTAAAGCATAGTGAGTAGCATCAGTGATCCTTGTCGAAACGAATAATAAGGTTGTTATTAGGCTGTTTAAGTTTTTATGTTGGTAACAGCACGTAGCGCTCTGTATGAAAATCACTGACTGTGCTGTGTGCAGTCTATAGCTAGTTGGAATTGTTGCAATATTCGCTATTGTAGTGGTGGGCAGTTGGATGTGAACAGCGCATAGCGTTGCGCAGTTGGAGGTGAGCCGCCATCAGTGGTGGATATGGGGAGAGCGATCGCAGAATTTTAAGAGCGGACGATCTGGGCGTGTGTCCGCCAGGAAGAGTAAATTTTTAATACTGGATGTCATGAACTTATATATATATATATATATTATGAGTTTTGAACGGTATTATAGTAAATACATTGTTTGTTCTCTATCAAAATCTTTCATTTGCTAACTATGCCTATCAGTAGTTAGTGCCTTCAGTATTTTGAATCTTTCATTCAGCTGGCGGTATTGGCGCAACGCTGTATTGGAGTAGTTTGAGCAACGAAGATTTTTGTGAGGTAAGTGATTCATGAAAGGTATAGGGTATTGTTACTCAGGGCCATCCTTTTGTAGGGATTTTTGAAAGTCATAGTGCGTTGTGCTAAAAATATTGTGTGACAGTTTAAGCACAGTCATTTATAATTTTTCTAAGGGGACGTTTCAGGGTGATAGTTCGCGTCTCGCCACACTGAATTTTGTTCGTTACATTTGAATTGTTATTAGTTTCTGATGCTTTCTTATCAGTTTAGTGTAAGTATATACTCTATTATTTGATGTTATGCAATGATAATTTCACCTTTTTTTGACGAGTGAGTTCGTTCGATTGGCTTAATCTATAGGACAGCTCGAGCTACTTGAATAAAGATATTTTCTTCTACATTTTGTAATTCACATGTTGAAAAGATTCTGCCACTGGGTAATAACACTGACCTTGGGGTCTTACTAAAATTTGGGTAAGATGAAATAATGTTTATCTTATGTGGCGAAGTATTGCAAATTTGTATCGCAGTGTTTGTAATGAAACTTTTATAGGCCTGTGTCCTTAGTGATTCGACACGGTAGTCTCCTTTTCGTCTTAATACATGTACATGGATACTGAAGTTTTTATTTGTGAATATTACATATAGAACAACGTGACTAGCATATGGACAATGGACTAAATGGGCGTTTTAATAGAGCTAATGTGGGAATTTTATGCGCGCC
Source organism: Schistocerca gregaria (assembly GCF_023897955.1). Taxonomy (NCBI): domain Eukaryota; kingdom Metazoa; phylum Arthropoda; class Insecta; order Orthoptera; family Acrididae; genus Schistocerca; species Schistocerca gregaria. Next base: position 188,088,441 of record NC_064924.1, read on the forward strand.
CGCTTAGTAAACAGTGTGATTTACGAACTATAAACATCCCGCAACTGCCGCTGGGGTGCGTTGTGGCCGCGTATACCACGCTGGGCCCACGTAGCGTATGCACAAGACGCATCATTTCTCGGTATTCAGCAGCACGTTGAACTCAACACGCTTAAGCCGTCAGCACACGGACCGTTCTGTCAAATGTTGACATTGAGCGTAAAATTCCCTCGTTAGCTATATGAAAGCACACATTTCCTCCATCGTTCACAAAAAGGAAAATACCATAAGGACACAGGCATATAAAACATCCATTACAAACAGTGCGGTACAAATTTTGAATACTTCTCCGCATAAGATAAACATTATTTCATTATTTCCACATTTTAGTAAAACCCCAAGGTCAGTCTTACTTGATCGCTGTTCCTACCCAGTAGCAGAATCTCTGCAGCATGTGGATTACGAAGCGTAAAAGAAAAAGGAGCAAAATATCTTTATACAAGTAGCGCAAGCTGTCCTGTACATTAAGCCAATCGAACAAAGTCACCCCTCAAAAAAAGATGAATTTATATTTACATTACATCAAATATTATAGCATATACTTTTATTAAAATAATAATAAAGTATCAGAACATAGCAAAAAAGCGAATGTTTGGAAAAAAAATTGAAAGTGTTAAGACGCAAACCACCGCCCCAGCAAAAACTCGTTACAGAACAGAGACACTACTCATTACGCTAAACAAACAACACTCTCCTTGTGCTTGGTCATACTGTGTCTCCCCTTTGCTAAAAGCGTTAATCGTAGATAATTATGTTACTAATTGAAATTTAATTATAACAGATTTTACCAAGAACAATGTGTTTTTGGTGGATCTTCAGTGTGTCGCTGCCTTCAGATAGCCTGCTCTCATAATACGCAAGTTACAATAATTCTTTTGCCACGAATATGATGTCTCTCATGTTTTATTGGAACGAATCACACAGTTAACAACGAGTTTTCCAATGATTCTCAATTTTCTGGTGCTCGCAAACGGCATATATACATATAGGCTTGAAATGACTGCCAATATGGCGCCTCACTACTCTGTACTGCAGGGAGAAGGCGCGCGTTTAACGTAGGTGGCGTTGTGCTATCTCATAGGTCAACGCTCAGACACACGCTCAGAATATCTGACATGTCAGATATTGTTCTGCACGGTCGGAAAGACTCCCGAACGTGCTATTCCACGCTATGACGTCAGAAACTCGGCATGCTCAACGCTCAACGTTCGGATATACGGTCCGTGTGCCGACAGCTTTATCGTTGACGTTCGACAGCAAGCTCCGTGTGCAGACGCCTTCAGCTTACCTCCTGGCTCTGGAGCGCCACCTAGCCACAAGACGCGGTAGCGAGCCAAAGATATGCAAGCAGGGATGGAGCCACTCGAACCGCGGGTAGTGACACATCTGAAATGTAACGTTCAATGTTCAAAGTGCCGTCAATGCGAACAAGAGGTGACCGAGACGTGTATCAATGGCACCTCAGCTGATATGCCAGTATGGCGACGACGAGTACATGCTTCTAATGTGTGTTCACCGCGATGTCGCCAAACACGGATGCGACCATCATGATGCTGTAAACAGAACATGGATTCATCCGAAAAAATAGCGTTTAGCTATTCGTGCACCCAGGTTCATCGTTGAGTACACCATCGCTGGCGCTCCTGTCTGTGATGCAGCGTCAAGGGCAACCGCTGCCATGGTCTCCGAGCTGATAGTCCCTGCTGCTGCAAACGTCGTCGACTGTTCGTTCAGATGGTTGTTGTCTTGCAAGCGTCCCCATCCGTTGACTCAGGGATCGAGAGGTGTCTGCACGATCCGTACAGCCATGCGGATAAGACGACTGTCATCTCGACTGCTAGTGATACGAGGCCGTTGGGATCCTGCACGGCGTTCCGTATTACCCTTCTGAGTCCACAGATTCTATATTCTGCTAACAATCATTGTATCTCAACCAACGCGAGCAGCAATGTCACCATACAATAAACCGCAATCGCGATATGCTACAATCTGACCTTTATCAAAGTCGGAAACGTGATGGTACGCATTTCTCCTCCTTACACGAGGCATCACAACAACGTTTCACCAGGCAACGCCGACCAAATGCTGTTTGTGTATGAGAAATCGTTTGGAATCTTTCCTCGTGTCAGCACGTTGTAGGTGTCGCCACAGGCGCCAACCTTGTGTGAATTCTCTGAAAAGCTAATCATTTGCATTTGATGGCATCTTCTTCCTGTCGGTTATATTTCGCGTCTCTAGCACGTCATCTTCGTGGTGTAGCAAATTTTAATAGCCGGTAGTGTATTTCTGGATCTGCTAAGGTCATCAGTCTCTGAGCTTACACACTAGTTAATCTAAATTATCCTAAGGACAAACACACACAGCCATGCCCGAACGAGGACTTGAACCTCCGCCGGGACCAGCCGTACGGTCTATGATTGCAGCGCCTGAGACCGTTCGGCTAATCTCGCGCGGCTTAAGTGTCTCGTTTCCTAATCTAATTCCCTCAGTATCACTCGACTTAATTCGATTACATTCCATTATCCTCGTTTTGATTTTGTTGGTGTTCATCTTATATACTCCTTTCAAAACACTGTCCATTCCGTTCAACTGCTCTTCCAAGTCCTTTGCTGTCTCTGAAAGAATTACAATGTCAACGGCAAACGCAAAAGTGACAGAAGCCATTGCAAGTGTGAAATGGTGGTACATCAGTAACCGGTGCAATAGGTACACTGTTGAATGCAAAAGTACATGCATCTTGTTGTGCAGGTGCGAGATGTCAGTACGTGGGATGATGTTCCATGCCTGTTGCACATGGTTGGTCAATACGGGGACAGTAAATGCCGGTTGTGGATGGTGCTGGAGTTAGCGTCCTATGACGTCCCGTATGTACTCGATTGGAGACAGATCTGGTGAGCAATCATGCTAATGTGAGATATCGACACTAAGTAGAGCATGGTGGATTCAACAGTGATATTTGGGTAAGTGTTATTTTGACGGGAAACATTAAGTTGATTGTTATCCGTGAAAGTCAACATAACAGTTCGATTCACTACATTGACCTGCAGATTTTCAGTGAGAGTGAGTGTGATAACAACGAGAGCGCTCCTGTTCCCATACGAAATCGTATCCCAGACCATAAATGCAAGTGTAGGTCCAATGTGTCTAGCATGCTGACAGGTTGGTTGCAGGCTCTCAAATGTTCAAAAGGCTCTGAGCACTATGGGACCTAACATCTGAAGTCATCCGTCCCCTAGAACTTAGAACTGCTTAAACCGAACCAACCTAAGGACATCACGCACATCCATGCCCGAGGCAGGAGTCGAACCTGCGACCGAAGCGGTCGCGCAGTTAAAGACTGTAACGCCGAGAACCGCTCGGTCACTCCTGCCGGCGCAGGCTCTCAACTGGCCTCATTCTAAGCAACATACAACCATAATTGGCATTGAGGCAAAATCTAGTTTCATCAGCAGACACAATAGACTTCAGTTCAGCCGTACAATGAGCTCTCGCTCGATGCCACTGAAGTCGTCATTATCGGTGGTTTGGGGTTAATAGAATGTACGCTACAGTGCGTCTGGCTCAGAGCTGTCCTTGAGGGTACCCAGTTCGTTGTGTCAGAGTTGCTCGAGTTGCTGCTGTAGATGCAGCAAGATGCTCCAGACCCATACGCTGAACGCGATGATGCTTTCTGTACGTAGTGCCACGTGGCTGTCCAGAACTCAGTCTTGTTGAGACCGTACATTCTTATAACCACCGCTGCCAGAAATCGTGTTGAGTGGCTACATTACTGCCAAATCATTCTGTAATATTGCAGAAGGGCCATAGAGTTTTTCGTAGTCCTTTTGCACTACCTGATTCAAATTCAGTGAAGTGTTGAGTATGTCGCCTTTGTCGGTGTTGAGCCGTTCGCGGCTCGTGTTGATGTCGTTATTGCTAGACATTTAGTCTTGGCGGTACTCCCGTCTCGTTTCTTATTGGATTTACTGGCGTCACTAAGTAGCTGGCTAGCCTACCCGTGAGTGGCAGCAGCAGCGCTTATCGATAAGAGCACTGTCGCAAAATTTTTGGAATATTTCCGGGTCGTCGTGTGTGGGGAGTTCAGTGGGGACGGAGCACCAGTGAGGTCCGGACAGCCATAAGTCGCCCGACTGTTGCCAACACACGTGATTTAAGTGGGGACGACCTTTGTTGGTCTTTCGGTTAGTCGTTTCATCGGACGATGTGTATTTGGTCGCCGACCGTATCCGGGTTCTCCGTGTGTGTCGACTTGTGATTCGTCCTTGTTGTCCCACAGTCACGGGTTTTACTATTGTTAGAGTTGTTTGCGGAAGTATTTTCTTGGAACCGTGTGTAGCTTGTGTGGTTTTGACTGAGCAGCTATTTTAATGCTGTCTGCGTGCTGGGTTGGGTCAGTCGGTTGGGATTGAGCAGCGAGGAACTCTCCAGGGCGTGAGACCAGTCCAGGACCGCTGGTGGCGTCCACGCGCTGTCAGATCGTGAGGCGCTAGACGAGAGAGCGACAATGTTCGTTGCCCACCGAACCTGGGCGCTGAAGTTGAGTGATCAGTTAACCTGCTGTGACACCTCAACTACTGAGACATCTCTTCATTCATTTGCAGGTTGTTGCTTCTTGGGCCATATGGGGCTAGCAGCAACGTATGATGTGTTGGAAAAGGCGAAAGCTTGCAGCCGTGTTCTCATAATGTGATTAATTATTAAACTGACTGCTACTTGCCAGTGAAGTGCACCAGCGGTATTTTCTGCCCTGTGGCCGTTAACGTCCCAATTACGTGCCCTGGTCGTTAGCGTAGTTTCCTGGCACTGTGATTTTCCTCGTCGTGTTGGCGCTGCACAGCACAGCGTATAGTTCGACAGCCTTTTAAGTTGTTTGGTTCATAATTTGCTTATAGTGGTTATTGTTCCATTGGCTGTTTTTAAATGCTGATTTCTGAAGATGTAGTGCTGTTCCTATCCTCGTCCTCGTCCGATATTTTCCCTCCTTGTTCCGTTGGTCGTACGGAAAGGGAATCTGCTAAATTGTTGGTCGGTCCTTGGGCCATCCCTAGTCTGGGATGCTATCCCATTAACTTAAACTCTAGGCTGCCTGTCGCACCTCACCTTACATTTCAATTATCTTCTCAGGCCGTCCCTTGGAACACTTCTGAGCACCACTTGTTCTGTTTATTTTAGATTCTTATTTTCATTTTAGTTTCAAGTATTGTGCGAGGCCTTCGGCAGTGTTTTAATTCACTTCTTTTTTAATTTTACGTAAAGGCCTGCAGCTGTGTTAAATTAAAATTTTGAAGATTGAGTTTATTTTTAAAAGAAAGTTCCTTAAAATTTGTTCTATCTGAAATTGTTTGAAATCCAGGCCCTGAGCCGTTAGTTATCTGATGTGTTGTGTGTGGCCTTCTTCCCTTGATTTACGTGAACCCCTTTTAATAATGCCGTCAGCCTTTTGTATTGCTTGGAGGATATTTTTTTTATGAGAAGGAAATTGTTTGTAATCCAGGCCCTGAGCCGTTAGTTGCCTGATGTGATGTGCGTGGACTTCAGCCGAGAATTTACGTAAACCCCTTTTAATAAGGGCTTCAGCCATTTGTATTGCTTAGAAGAATTTTTTTTTTTTTATAAGAAGGAACGGGTTTATTTTAAGTTGTTTATCTGACTTGTTGTTCAGGCCTTCAGCCATTGTTTCAAATTTGTTTGTGGCCTTCAGCCTTGCAATAAGTTAATATTTCATTAATTAGCCTTCAGCCATTCTGTTGTAAGTTTAAAAAGAAGTTTCCTGATTAGAAAAAAGTGTTTATTAATGTGTTTAAATTATAGTTGTCCTTCAGATGTATAGTGTAGGTCTTCAGCTGCTAATTGGTTTCAACTGAGTCTTTTCTAAGAAAAAATTTTTGCCTTCTATTTTTAATTGGTATTCATTTCTAAGGCAGGCCTTCATCCATTCTTGGTTCAAAATGGTTCAAATGGCTCTGAGCACTATGGTACTTAACAGCTATGGTCATCAGTGCCCTAGAACTTAGAACTACTTAAACCTAACTAACCTAAGGACATCACACAACACCCAGTCATCACGAGGCAGAGAAAATCCCTGACCCCGTCGGGAATCGAACCCGGAAACCCGGGCGCGCTTCCATTCTTGTTTTTGGTGTGGTTTTGGGCTTCGGCCCAGAAAGCATCTCAAGTTTTCTTTAACTAGGCCTTCAGCCGTATTGTCTAATTATGATCTTTTAAAGCAAAATGTAAAGAAGTGGTTCTTAGAAAAATAAAGCTGTGTGTTTGATTGTGCAACTCACAGTAATTGTTACGGCTCCATCCACAATCTCACAATCGTAACCTTATCGTGTGAGCTCTCTGAGTACCTACCAACCACGTTTCAATTTTAAAGGTGTTGTTGGCTAACATCAACTCACCGCCTCCAACCTCATATGTAACTAATACTCACGACTGTTACAGCGTACTCTTGAAGCAAACCTAATTTGCAACCTCATAGTGGCACGATTAGAGCCACCGTTTTGCGACTAGCACGAAATTTGTACAGAAATCATCTTTCATACTCAGAACCACCCAACAACTTTCGTTTACCCCAGCAAATTCTTCTGGTGGTGCATTAAATAAAGTAGGTAGATAGATTAACGTTAAAGCAAGTACATCTCTCGGCCACAAAGCCTCTTGACATGGTTTCGACACTTCTATGAGTGCCTCTATGAGAAATTACAATAGAATTGGCCTCAATACAAGGTTATTGGAAAATTTTGATAGAGAAATGTAAGTACTGAGTAACAATACAAAAAAGGTTCAATGTGGAGGCCACCAAGTTCGGTGGACACATTGCACATACTATCGATGTTGTGGTACACAATCTCGGTCATACCTAAGACAGTACCTCTCTTCAAATTCGTGTGTATATAAAATAAATATCAAGCGATAAAGATTAAGGAAAAGCTAACCTACGTTTCTAGCGTATGTAGACTTAGAGAAAGCTTTTGACAGTGTAGATTGGAATACTCTCTTTAAAATTCTGAAGGTGGCAGGGGTAAAATACAGGGAGCGAAAGGCTATTTAGAATTTGTACAGAAAGCAGATGGCAGGTATAAGAGTCGAGGGGTATGAAAGGGAAGCAGCGGTTGGGAAGGGAGTGAGACAGGGTTGTAGCCTATCCCCGGCGTTATTCAATCTGTACATTGAGCAAGCAGTAAATGAAACTAAAGAAAAATTCGCAGTAGGTATTAAAATCCATGGAGAAGAAATAAAAACCTTGAAGTTCGCTGACATTATAATTCTGTCAGAGACAGCAAGGGGCTTGCAAGAGAAGTTGAACTGAATGGACAGTGTCTTGAAAGGAAGGTATAAGATGAACATAAAAAAAAACGAGGATAATGGAATGTAGTCGAATTAAGTCTGGTGATGCTGAGGGAATTAGATTAGGAAATGACACACTTAAAGTAGTAAAGGGGTTTTGCTATTTGGGGAGCAAAATAACTGATGATGGTCGAAGTAGAGAGGATATAAAATGTAGACTGGCAATGGCAAAGAAAGCGTTGCTGAAGAAGAAAAATTTGTTAATATCGAGTGTAGATTTAAATGTCAGGAAGTCGTTTCGTAAAGTATTTGTATGGAGTGTAGCCATGCATGGGAGTGAAATATGGCCGATAAATAGTTTAGCCAAGAAGAGAATAGAAGCTTTCGAAATGTGATGCTACAGAAGAATGCTGAAGATTAGATGGGTAGATCACATAACTAATGAGGAGGTATTGAATAGAATTGGGGAGAAGAGGAGCTTGTGGCACAACTTGACTAGAAGAAGGGATCGGGTGGTAAGAGATGTTCTGAGGCATCAAGGGATCACCAATTTAGTATTGGAGGGCAGCGTGGAGGGTAAAAATCATAGAGGGAGACCAAGAGATGAATACACTACGCAGATTCGGAAGGAAGCAGGCTGCGGTAGGTAATGGGAGATGAAGAAGCTTGCACAGGATAGAGTAGCATGGAGAGCTGCATCAAACCAGTCTCTGGACTGAAGACCACAATAACAACAACAAGGCTTTAGTCACCTTTTTTTAAGTATACATGGAAAGCGAGCCACTATGGGCTGTTCATACATGAAGAGGCTAGGGGAAAAACCTGCTCACTCACAATTCTTATTTTTTCAGGAGACGGAATTTAAAGTTTCAAGACTCGTAAAATTTTAGTTTTTCAAGTTATATTCTTCATTTTTGTTTTACCCCTTAATACGTCCTTCAGAGAAAGAGTACTGATGAAATTACACACATCTGAATAGGATGTACAATAATATGATGCATTTTTGTTACGAAGGCAGGTCGTACAGAGGAAAAATATGGCAAGTCCATAACATAATGCAGGTAGCTATAAGATTTAAAATTAATGTTACAACAAATTATCTCATATAATCATTTAATAATCTTCTATAAAAGGTCCTGTGCATTTTCGATGGTGGATTAATGCAAAAGATGATCAAAATACACTTGCACTTCACTACAGCAAAATCTTTTCAAGTCTTGTAAATCTCTGTGTTTTTCAGCAGATATCGTAAGATCACCTGAAAAAATCAGAATCCCTTAATTTAAATGGATATATGCCTACCACTAAAAAATATTTATTTCAATAAATAAAAAAAAATTTAAAATCACGTTGCTGTACAAGAAGTATTATACCTTCATATTTAGCAGAGAGTGGGCTGAACTCGCCTTCTTTCAGGTTGGAATCTTGCCCTTTCTTTCCACGAAGAAGTAATTAAGCCTGCTCATATGCCACATTGTAGCTTCCTCTGTGCCAAACCAGTGCTGCATGGTGTCGTGTGACGTCCAGTTCTCTTATTGGCCTGGACTGCAAAGGCACTTTCTTCTTGAATATTGTATTACCCAGATGCTCTGTGCAGCATTTGATCATTTCTGGTTGCTCCTCAACATCAGTGATGACAAAAGGCGAAGGGTGTGTGCGTGAATTCTGAAAAACCTGACACCCGTTCTTTAGAGTTTTACATTCCTGACTTTGGTCTATCATACCAATATTTTTATCACATTCGAGGTGCAAATTACCTCTTATGGGGAATGTCATCTTCCCATAGTCCAATCGTTTTTCTGTATGGATCAGATGGTGAACGAATCTGAACACAGTGGCATTCTTGTTTTGCCCTCCGCAGGAGTCACAGAAGATCTCCAGATGTCTGACTTATGGATTCAGAAAATTGTCCACAAAATAATGAAGGAGCGATGACACTTCGTCTGCTCCTTTTCGGCCTGTGCCCTCTGAATACATGGAAAAATAGCTGTCCCCTGTTGCCAAAACATGTACATTGAATATAAATACAGAAATTTGTCGTTTATAATAAACCTCATTTGTCTTTATATTTGTACAAGGAATGTTTTTGCTGTAGTCCATAGTAATTGCAACATTTGATGGATTGTTTTGACATTGTATCTTTACCTTTTTTTTCCTCTCGTGAAACAATTTTTGTTTTCTGAGATGCAATTCACAGGCTATTTCACTGGATCGAAGTTCGGAATGAAGCCTTATTTTATTTTTAACTGAGATGTTAAAGTCAGTCCTTCTCCAAATTTCTCTTCATGGCTAGATACTCATCACAGGAGCCCCAAGTATCAGACCGTGGATATCGAAAACTAAATATTGAAATCTGAATTGAATATAGAGCGGTATGTTTCATACGACACGTTCTGATCCTGAAACTTCTCCTTGAACATATGAAACATTTTTGTAGTATTCAGAGACTCTGATAGGTAAACATTGTCTGACTTCGTCAAACTGTAGTAGCTGTTGCGATCTTTAAATGATTTAATGAGCCGTCTTATTGTTGCACGTGTTTCATCTTTCGAAGCCTGTGGGCGGGATCTGTGTCTCCAGATATAAGTTTCTTCACTAATGATCTACCTTGCCCTTCTTTATTCCATGTAACGACAAAAATGATTGCTTGCACACATGTACTTCTTGGACACTTCCAGTAATGGTAATACAACCACTGAATTTATATGATGCATCACGAAACTTTGCTTCCTGCTCTTCTCTTCTAGGACGCCTGCACTGTACAGGGACCACTGTGATTAACCCCATATAAACAGAGGTTTATTTGAGAATGAGATTTTCACTCTGCAGCGGAGTGTGCGCTGATATGAAACTCTCTGGCAGATTAAAACTGTGTGCCCCACCGAGACTCGAACTCGGGACCTGTTAATCAGTTCGAGTTCGAGTCTCAGTCGGGCACACAGTTTTAATCTGCCAGAAAGTTTCATATCAGCGCACACTCCGCTGCAGAGTGAAAATCTCATTCTGGAAACATCCCCCAGGCTGTGGCTAAGCCATGTCTCCGCAATATACTTTCTTTCAGGAGTGCTAGTTCAGCAAGGTTCGCAGGAGAGCTTCTGTAAAGTTTGGAAGGCAGGAGACGGATACTGGCAGAAGTAAAGCTGTGAGTACCGGACGTGAGTCGTGCTTCGGTAGCTCAGATGGTAGAGCACTTGCCCGCAAAAGGCAAAGGTCCCGAGTTCGAGTCTCGGTCGGGCACACAGTTTTAATCTGCCAGAAAGTTTCAGAGGTTTATTTCATCATGATTTTGAAAGTGGTACACGTTATTAATACTGAAAATATCAAAACAATTGTGTTTGCCCTTACACGTGAACGTCCCCTTAGAAAAAGTAATGATTTACTGTGCTGATAAACCTCTTACATCCATCAGAAACAGTACATTTGTAAGTAAGAATAGATGTCATGAACTGCTATATATATTATCACTTTTGAACACTATTAAGGTAAATACATTGTTTGTTCTCTATCAAAATCTTTCATTTGCTAACTATGCCTATCAGTAGTTAGTGCCTTCAGTAGTTTGAATCATTTATGTAGCTGGCAGTAGTGGCGCTCACTGTATTGGAGTAGTTCGAGTAAGGAAGGTTTTTGTGAGGTAAGTGATTTGTGAAAGGTATAGGTTAATTTAGTCAGGGCCATTCTTTTGTAGGGATTGTTAAAAGACAGATTGCGTTGCGCAAAAAACTGTTGTGTGTCAGTTTAGCGTTGATCCGAATAAGTAAAGATAGTAATGTCTGAGGACGTTCAGTTTTGCTCAGCTGTTTGAAAATCAAATAATGTAAGAGGTTTATCGTCACAGTAATTCATTAATTTTTCTAAGAGGACTTTTCACTCCTCTTTCATGTGAGTGCAATCTTAAACTTTTGGAGGCATCTCTAACGCGACCATACTTCTTCCTTTTCTTTGTCAGCTTCTTTGATGACATCGCAAGTAGATGAGTCACTGTCGTCTTTACTCATTTTATACTGACAGAATACAATGCTAGATCTAACTTCCTTCACAAACTCCAAAAAGCTAACAACAATGGTCAACTTATACACAGCAATGATTGTTTCAACAATGATAAAACTAAGATAACATTAGTGAAAACAGACCTACGCAGGCTGGGAATTATTAAGCTATAAAATTTTATTGTAGCGTTCTCTGGACTTGTCAGGATATTCCCCTGTTTTGCGTAGACTTAAAATGTTTTTGGCCTGCACATGCTTGAAAGATATCAGAATATCTCTTGATTCATTAGGTTTTTGATCAGTTATGTAAAACCAGGTAAAAATACACAGGCTGGTCTATTAAATTATTAAAAAAACAGAAATTTTGTAATTTTGGACTTATCAGGTTTTTCCCCTGGACATGTCGCTCGTGTCAAGCCACAGGTAGCAACGCACTGAGGCGCCCACGTTAGCAACTGTGGGCAGGTGAACACTACGACATAGTAACTTTTTGTCTACCTAAAAGCTCAGAAATATAGTTTTAAGAATGAAAATTGATTAACAGTACAAAAAAGAAAAAGTACGTACATGTCACGTATAAAGTATTGCTGGCGTTCTACTTTAAAAACTTTCTGACGAAAGCTTTATCGCTTGATATTCATTTTATACGTGACATGTAAGTACTGTTTCTTTCTTGTACTGTCAGTCAGTACTTACACTTTTGTATAAAGACTTTTCCCATAACTCTGTACTTATGTTAGAGGCCAATTTGAATGTCATTTCAGATAAAGGCACTCAAAAAAGTGTCAAAACCAGGTCGAAAGACCTAATTTTTTCGATCGAGGCCTGTAATTCCTAACTTTAATTCGTAAACGGTCGTTGACTACACAGTCAAGTTTAAAACTTTAAGGTACATACGTCTATGGTCCCAACTAACATTCGTTAACAAATATTAGTTTTGACCATACACATATGTATCCACTTTATTTACTGCTATTTTTGATGAAGATATTGGTTCGTGTACATCAAAACCGGTCACCGACTGAATAAACGTCTATTTTAATTGCAGCTCTGGCTGTCTCTTTTCGCATCACATTGGATTTTTTTTCAGAGACGATGATGGTAGACAAAAGTTTTTTATAGAACGCAGAGACATTACAGCTGCAAGAACAGCTGAGAGTAATAGTCTTGCAGCGTACTTCGATAAAACTTGGGTTTCATAAAACCAAAGGCAAAAATATATTTGTCCTGACTTGAACGGAAATGTTGGCCAGAAAGTACCTACAGTTACACAGTTACTTTTGTTTGGCGTATACCTACCGGTGTAGTGACAAGGGGCAGTATGAGGTGCGGATAAAGTATTTCGGGATGTAGGTAATATTCTGGCTGGTATTAAGGCGAGCCGTCGGAACTAAGATGCTGGCGGCAGCCTACAACTACTCACGCGACATCGTGCACGGAAACTCTTTTAAATAAAATGCGTTCATACGTCACAACATACAATAATAACGAATCAGATGTTACGAATATAAATTTCATACTTTACTTGACAAGTTCCTCGCTGGAAGTTTCTAAGGTCCAACAGAACGCAGATTCATCTGTGAAGACATTGTTCGTTATACAAACGGAACGGTTTAAGAACTCTTGCGGTATTCTATCATTTATCTGGGAGTACTTTTAAGTTTTCACGATGAAATATGGATTGAGAGCGTTAGTACGTTATTTGCAACCCTAATATGTGAGTGTTTTTTTTCCAGAAGTTGCAGTAAAAATTAATTTTCTTCACAATTTTCTGTAACTTCAGTTGTTAGTTCTTTCGTAGGAGCTGACATGAATTTTCTTTTGAAAAGTGCTACATCACATTCGAGACTAAAATAGAGATGTCTCATATTTTTTCTGAAGTTTTACTAATATTTGAAATTATCCCTATCTGGCAATGTTGTACGATCGTTAGATGACCTAGACGTGCCTATTTTCCTGACGGTCACTATAGTGTTTCCATTCTGTTATTCGGAAGAGAGGGTTAGGGTCGCGGAGTGAGTTGAGTGACATTGATAAAACAATGGAGGACTGTTCAAGTAACAATATACGATAGTTGTAATTGCCTGTGAAAGTAGAACTGCCACCAGAGTGCATTAGCGTTGTTTGAGGTTAACGTTGTTATGTTTACCGTGTTATTGGGCCTAGTACAGTGTGTAAGTCGTGTGAACAGTCTGAGATGCCGAGTAATGACTTTGAAGGACACAGAGTTGACACACAGTCGTGTGAAACTGCATTGTGAACACCTCACACATTTTCAAGCGTATCTCATTACGGGCCCCTATTTGGCCGACTTGTCGAATCGTGCAGTACACAAGTTTGTGGCTGATTCGGATGTGACATTGGCCAGATGTCATACTGCTTGGGAACGTGGAGGCGATCATGTTCGTCATCAAGGTTTCGGTCGACCTTGTATGAGGAGGATCGTCCTATTGTGCAACAACTATGCCATAACCTGTAAACATCACAGCCTGCCATCCAAAAATAAGTAATGGAATCTACAACACACTGTGTCATCGCCCACCATTGTTTGGAGACTCGAAAGCAGCAGGACTGGGGAATTGTCGACCCTCACATAGGCTGCCGCTAACATCACAACACAAACGCCTGTATCTGGAATGATGGAGTGAACATGAATCATAGACTGCTGGTGAATGGCGTTGCATTGTGGTGAGAGTTGAATGTCAGACTGTGAGGCGTCGACTAGGAGTGAGGTTCCAGTCTTCCAATTTTCAGTTTCGTATCAGTTTTATCCATGCTTTGTAATAGCTCCCTTTCCTGGCCCCTAGCACTTATGCTTCAGTTTTATTTCAATATAAATTATTAAAATTTTTACATATCATTGTATTTGTACCATCAGTTATCATTTTCATGCATCTTTGAGGATTTTAATTTCCATTTGGAAGGTCCTTGATGAATTTTCAAGGGTCAGCACTACAGGTAACATTGTTATCTGCTGTTCTGGTACGATGTCTCCACTTGTTCTTTCGCTTTTTTATAGTAATTTTGTACAGACACTGTGAACCACAAGAGGATGGCGTTTTTCTGTCTGCATCTTATTGTTGACACTTTCAAATAATGCGACAGGGGTAATCGTCTGGAGAAAATTAAATTTCTCTTATCTAACTCGTTGTTTATTATTTCATTATATACGACTACAGTTGCTCAGGATGAATAAAATAGCAAACTGATTTCTGTCTTGCTATTTGGTCACACATATGCAAATCGATAATCCGCTATTTTAGTACGATTAGCTTTTATTTCAGTTTTGTACATGGCTTTGAATGGCTCTCATATTTTGCTAGTTACTTCTTGCCGATGTCTGGCCGCTCGCTAACGCCTCCAGCTGTGACATGCGGACACTTTGCGCACACCTCAGTGTGTCCCTTTGCCCAGTACTATTTGCAAAGCCTGGACGTGAACAACTACAGATCAGACATGTTTGCGTGGTGACAGATCTATACAGGCCTTACCCTGTTTCACATTCATTGGACTGTGTGCCATGGCTAAAAAAATAGTCTGTTGTCTTCTTTTTGCTTCTCCTATACAGATGTGACAAAGCTGGTCACCCGGTGTGACTTTCTCACCCATACTCTGTTCTTGAAAATAATAGATTTCAGCTATCAGTCGTCCTTTTGAAATTTTATTGGCAGATCTAGATTTCAGCTAGAAACTCGCCAGTCTCAATCCACTATCATTATGATCGTTGCATGTAATGCCTGTTTGTTGGGCTTCATCCTCAGTTCATTGAATACTATATTACTATAGTACTATAGTACTATACTACAGCATTGAATAGTACTATAGTATTGAATACTATAGTATTCAATGAACTGTGGATGAAGCCCGACCAACAGGTATAACATGCATTGATGAAAATGATAGTGCACTGAGAATGGCTAGTTTCTAGCTGAAATGTAGATCTGCCAATAAAATTTCAAAAGGACGACTGATAGCTGAAATCTATTATTTACAGGTTAGTATAACATTCGCTGCATGCAACAGCCTTCTGAATGGAAGGTAACCTGATATTCAGTTCTGTTTATTTATAGGACACTGTGCAATTTTTCCAGACATTTGACAAGGATAATTACTTACTGGGACGTTCTGTATGCTCGGTATCAAATGGTTCAAATGGCTCTGAGCACTATAGGACTTAACATCTATGGTCATCAGTCCCCTAGAACTTAGAACCACTTAAACGTAACTAACCTAAGGACATCACACTACACCCAGCCATCACGAGGCAGAGAAAATCCCTGACCCCGCCGGGAATCGAACCCGGGTACCCGGGCGTGGGAGGCGAGAACGCTACCGCACGACCAAGAGATGCGTGCAGCTCGGTATCCCATATATTTAACAACATCTAATATGTTAAGATTACTTGTTAGTAACACCAGTTTTGCAAAATGGTGAGATACCACCTCAAAATAAATGTAAATTTTTGTGTGGGCTAATCTGAAGACGCCTGAGCCTCTCATTCGACACTACCGTGCTGCTATTTATCGACGGGACAGTACTCTGTAAGTTTTATATATGACGTCTACATCTACATCTACATCCATACTCCGCCAGCCACCTGATGGTGTGTGGCGGAGGGTACTTTGAGTACCTCTATCGGTTCTCCCTTCTATACCAGTCTCGTATTGTTTGTGGAAAGACTATCGCTATGCCTCTGTGTGAGCTCCAATCTCCCTGATTTTATCCTCATGGTCTCTTCGCGAGATATACGTAGGAGGGAGCAATGTACTGCTTGACTCCTCGGTGAAGGTACGTTCTCGAAACTGCAACAAAAGCCCGCACCGAGCTACTGAGAGTCTCTCTTGCAGAGTCTTCCACTGGAGTTTATCTATCATCTCCGTAACGCTTTTGCGATTACTAAATGATCATGTAACGAAGCGCGCTACTCTTCGTTGGATCGTCTCTATCTTTTCTATGAACTTTATCTGGTACGGATCCCACACCGGTGAACAGTATTCAAGCAGTGGGCGAACAAGTGTACTGTTACCTACTTCCTTTGTTTTCGGATTCCATGTCCTTAGGATTCTTCCACTGAGTCTCAGTCTGGCATCTGCTTTACCAACGAATAATTTTATATGCCATTCCAGATAATTTATGGCATTAACTGTTTCCAGTTGCTGACCTGCTGTATTGTAGCTAGATGATAAAGAATCTTTCTTTCTGTGTATTCGCAGCACACTACACTTGTCGCATTACTTCCAAGGACAGCAAGAACCATAGAGCTACCCCGAACAGAACACCTGTGAGACACTCTAGGACATCATCAAAAAAGAACACATCAGTATCACGGCACCCCTCTCTTAGAAATCTGTGTAAACACACAGGTGAGAAGAGGTGCTGTGCTATACTGATAAATGGGCTCTTTGTAAATTTGAGTCGAATTTGTTATCACTGAACTAGCACATAGAGTAAATACCTCTGGAATGAGCATTGCGTTCTGCGCATGTTGTCAACATTAAACCAGGATTGTCACGTGTTTTCGGGATTTTGCTGTGCTTGTGTACTTTCTGCAGTGTTTGAACTTTATAATATCAAGAGTTTTTGTTGTGTTTCACCGTTTGTTGATAGTTTAATAGCGATGGTGAATTACTGTTGTTGCCACGGATGCAAAGAAAAATATGTGAATGGAGGGATAGTAACTTTTCATGGGTACACACCATGTAGCTCTAATTATAGTTATCAAATTAGGAAGAGAGACTGTATATGTTTTAAAAATGTCGAGATGCATTATAATTAAGGCTTGATTCTGTAGACCTATTTTTCTACGATTTTATGACTATATAATAGATATTACGGCTTGTACAAAAGCTTACAAACAATCGCTTCCTCTCGTAAATTTGCTGGTGGAACAGGAAACGAAATGGTTAGTTGTTTCAGCAAATACTATCCTCCATGAATTCATCAGTGACTTGTCGATTATGTATATAGATTACTGAGTCTACTATTTATTTAATAAACTGGGTGCAAGTGCGTAAAATGCGTTAAATAAATCTTTCAAAGTGTCACCAGTAAGAAAAATTGTGCTTTAGGTCGCAAAAACGAGAAAATAAATACGCAGAAATAGCAGAAAAAAGGAAGAATTAGCATGGATATAATCGCTAATGTGTGGCAAATTCGGTGTTTTTCGGACACTTGCAAAAGTACTAGCGTACTGTCAAGTCGTTTTGCAAGACTATCACTGCAAAACCGTACGTCGGGCTCTGTAATAGTATAAAGTGCCGTATCATAACCGAAAACTACCAAAAATCGAGTGCATCTGAACTGAGACACCTATCGCAAAGAATCAAGATGTAATATCACTTTCCCTTAAAAGTTACGTAGCTGGCTTATTCCCGGTATTAAATGGACACTGTTAAAATGTCTGCGCAACATTTATAAATAATCTACGACACGTACGAAAAGAATCCGTCTGTATTAGGGATGTAGTGACATTCTAAATATACAGGGCGCTATACGGACAAATACAAGACGACCCGAGAACACGTGATGACACCGGCAATGTATGTTGACAACACAAAATCTGTTCTGCGCATGCGAATGTTCACTCCAGAGATATTTACTCTATGAACTAACGTCACGCACCCACTCGACCCATAAAATTTCATTCCACCTCGTCCTTCCCTTCTAGGCGTTTCACTTGTTTTGTTAGGCAGTGTGTATGAAGCCGGTTGTAAGACATGACTGCAGAAGCTCGGAGAGGAGCAGGCTTTTTAAGCCGCACATCCGTTCCGCGTCGGCTCAGCGGCGGACTTGCGCCCGAAGTGATGGATCGGTCTGGACCGGCGGCCAGGTGCGTTCTCCTGCAGCGGCTCCCGGTTAATGAGGCGGGAAACCGTGCAGCGGCGAGGCGGTGCCCCAGCCACTGCAAGATCCCGCGCCCAATGAGCTAAGTGATAAATTCCCACATAAATCTCCCATATCGCTGAATTATTCCATTCACGCAACACGCCGCTTTATTACAATAAGCCGATTTAATTGCGCCGTTCTTCACATTGTCGTCAGTATTTCACGCAGGTGTTGGCAGGGCCGAGGAGGTGGGCTATCGCGCGAGGTGAGTGGTGGAGGTGGGCTACGACCACGAACGTGCCGACGCACGCCAGCGCGCCGTAGAGAAGGGTTAGCGCTAACCAGACCACCCCGCAACCCTCGTCCGTTTGTGGCACACGACCGTGAATCTAATCCCCCCCGACATTCGATTAAGCCATCTGTGCTGGGTGTGGGCTGCGTTCCGTTGAGTTGTCTACGCACGCTACGGGCTACGGTCTTGGCCAATAGTGTGCGCCTCTGGCGTGACCAGCCTACAAATGAAGTCTTGTGTTGCATCCAATACCTACAAAACGTCACTTGTTAACCGTTATCTCTAATCCTTGAACAGATTCATTGAAGCAACTGCGCGACCAGCTCTTCTATTTGTGTTAGCAGTCGCACAGCACAGGGAAACGGTCTTTATGGAATTTTGTCTCCATTTCTTCCTTTTGACCCGGAACATTTGGTACCGTGAGAACATTGGGGTGAGGATGACCTTCTTATTCCATGAGATGATGAAATTCCAGGTGTTCCAAAATCGATTGTATACACAGTAAAATACAGTGGATTACGCAACTGTTGTGTGATTTCCCCATTTTACAATCTGGGCTTATACTGTCGCAGATGCCCCATAAGAAGAACTCTTTCGGGAGCACCGTACCCAATCTATCTAACATTAAAATCAGCAGCTTCCATTTACGAAACAGACTAAATGAACGAACAAAGTGTTACCCTTCCAGAGTCACCAAAATAATCTTGTAATAACTATTAATAGGACATTAACTTCCAAGAAGAACCTCGAAATGTCTTT
Source organism: Schistocerca gregaria (assembly GCF_023897955.1). Classification (NCBI taxonomy): domain Eukaryota; kingdom Metazoa; phylum Arthropoda; class Insecta; order Orthoptera; family Acrididae; genus Schistocerca; species Schistocerca gregaria. The sequence goes on from NC_064924.1 coordinate 188,107,638, forward strand.
TTGGCAAGTAATCACGCAGAACAACCTTACCGAGAAGCTGTGCAGTACTATCTGTGGAGGTTCGGCAGTTACTAGGACTATTGTTTCACTACGGCTGAATGTTGTGCTCCAGCGCAGTCGAATAACTCTCTCGTAAATAAGAGAGACATGTACCTCAAACCAACCCTGAGAATCATTTCCGGGTGCAAAAGAACTACTCAACCTAAGAGCTCTTTCGCTGTTCAGAAGACGAGAAACCCCGTTGAAAGAACATTCTGAAATTGTGAATAACGTTCATCTCCCCATATACCAAATTATTCCCGGATTAACAAGAAACAGACTTCGTTTCCGAAAACCACTCCTCCAACTGGGCCAACAGTTTTGTTGATAGCGACTGCACCAGTGACAGCAAATTGATTGGAACCTGGATTACTAGTGCTCCACACGATTGGAGGACTGTAAATCACGTGCGAACAGGACTCGGACTATATGTATAGAACTTGGACAAATGGGATAAGAAGCAAAGTCCAGACTGTGACACCGGAGCACTGAACTAGACCATCCGGCACATTGTCCAGCGGTGTAAATCGAATGTCTACCTGGATGATAAAGAGTGTCACACAAATTTTTTTTATTAATTTTATGAAGAAACCACATTATTTCACAAAATTTACATTTAATATTATTGAATAACCAATGTCAGTTACAGCTCATACACAGATCCATCATTAGTAAAAATCGAACTCTGCATTGAATTAATTTTTTTCGAGAAACAGAAGCACGACACATTAGGAAGGTAATACTTCATCTTCTGGCTACTCACTTAAATTTCAGATCTCGAGGTATTAGGAGATACGTGTTGTTAGGTCATTGTTACATCTAATTTATCAAATAATATTCTTTTTACCCATAATTACAAGCGTCTGTAATTAATTTATAGTCCTTTGTCATTACTGCACTAATTATGTTTAATGTTCCCATGTTTTTCAGGTAGATTATCAGGAAATTGTGCGCACATTGCTTGATGGGAGAGTCACCAATTGTTCATCGCGCCGCGTAGTTTAATCACCGTATCGAACCTGCGGTGCGAAGTTCCAATTAATATTCGTTACCAATGTTTCGATGGAAGTCAGTACAGTATTTTCACCGTCTACGACTCTTCAAAGAACGATGATGCTCAGTAGGTACCAAGGCCTGATACATCAAAACGTCATCAGGACATACGTATTTGAATGCAAGTGATTCAGTAAAGTACAAAATTTGATTGTATCCTGATATATTCATATTATTAGCCATACTACGGCATCGTGTTTGTAGAGTTCTCCCAAGAAAACTTTTATTCACGAGTTGCATATTTTATTTACCAGAAAGGAAAGATACGTTAAGTTGAACTAAAGGAATTTTTATTTTGGCCTCACCATTAGGCCTTGACTACATAAAGACGCAGGAGATTATAAAGTAACAGTTTCTTTGTAATGTAGTATCTAATTTTTGCGTATCTGTATAATCGTATGCATTCTTGACTGTTTTTTTAATGTGCAGTGCTGATAGCTAAATAACAATAGGCCTATTGTTGTCTGATGTCGTCAGATAATCCTAGTTGTGAGAACTATGTCAGTAGCTTCAATGAATGTGTTCAAGGATTACAGAAAACGGTTAACAAGTGACGTTGTGTAGGTATTGGATGTAACACAAGACTTCATTTGTAGGCTGGTCACACTAGAATAGCGTAATAGATTTTATGGTATTTATGTCCCATTCACTCTTGTGACACTCTTCCCTGAGAACATCGGGGTGGGGAAGGCCTCAGTTGGTTAACTGATTTTATTTTTTACAGGAGATGATGGAATTTTAAGTGTCCCGAAACCGTTTGTATACTCGGTAAATGACAAGAGATTCTGCGGTTTCTTCATTTTATAAATTGTACTTATACAAAGGCGGCTGTCCCATCACAACGCTTCTTCCGGGACAGCCATACACAATCTTTCTGACATCGAAATCAGCAGCTTCCACTCAAGTAACAGTGCAGCAGATTATGAAATAAAGGGTCAATGAACGAAAAGTGGTGCCATACCAGTGTCACCAATAAAATCTCTTAATAACTATTATAGGACACAATTTTCCAAGAACGATCTCGGGCAAATACTTTTTGGCAATTAAGCACACATAGCAACCATATCCAGAAGCTCTGCAGTAATTCCCCTGTACTGCCCGACAGGGAGCACCAACAGGAAGGCTGGTCGCGTGGCACAGGTTGGTTCGAATGGCTCTGAGCACTATGGGACTTTACTGCTGAGGTCATCAGTCGCCTAGAACTTAGAACTACTTAAACCTAACTAACCTAAGGACATCACACACATCCATGCCCGAGGCAGGATTGTAACCTGCGACCGTAGCGGTCGCGCGGTTCCAGACTGACGCGCCTAGAACCGCTCGGCCACTCCGGCCGGCTCGTGGCACAGGGGAACGGTTTTTATGTAATTAATACCTTTTTCATCCTTCAGACACGGAACGTTTGGTTCCACAGCAACACTGAGGTGAAGATGACCGCAGAAGTTAAGTGATTTTATCTCTTACTCCAGATGGTAGAACCTCAAGCGTTCCGAAATCGGTCGTGTACACAATAAAATATTGTGGAACAAGAAACTGTTGCGCTGTTACTTAATTATACAAATTTGGTTTCCTCAAGTTGAAATATTTATGTAGTTTTTTTATATAGCCTGTTAGAATGCTTTCATTAATTTTGAACATTTTGTAATGAACCACAAGATCTAGATCGTCACCATGCAACAAGTTGTTTGCTCTGGTTTTTAGGTACGTCAACGATATAAAGATTGAGAAGTGCAGGAGATAATATGAGCCCCCAGCGAGTCCAGTTCTTGAATTCCTTTCTTTGCTTGTGATAATACCCCTGGACTACTCGCAGGTATCTGTCTGCCACCCCATCTTCTTGACTACTTTCAATATGGTTTTGCTGGCGGTGACACTCCTGAACATATATAAGAGCCCTTCTTTCCACGCCGGCCGCGGTGGTCTCGCGGTTCTAGGCGCGCAGGCCGGAACCGTGCGACTGCTACGGTCGCAGGTTCGAATCCTGCCTCAGGCGTGGATGTGTGTGATGTCCTTAGGTTAGTTAGGTTTAAGTAGTTCTAAGTTCTAGGGGACTGATGACCACAGCAGTTGAGTCCCATAGTGTTCAGAGCCATTTGAACCTTCTTTCCACCTGTATCGTAAGTGGTAATCAAGTTGACAAAGACTACAGAGGTTCAAATGGCTCTGACCACTATGGTACTTAACATCTATGCTCATCAGTCCCCTAGAACTTAGAACTACTTAAACCTAAGTAACCTAAGGACAGCACACAACACCTAGTCATCCGGAGGCCTACAGAGGTCCTCAGATGTTTCTGAAACCTAGATTCGATGTCTGGAGTTAGGCTTAGCTTCTGGGCTGTACTGCTCGTGTGTGATCTAAAATTTGCTCGTTCTTCAGGGATGTTTTCGAGGATTCTTGTGCCTATACTATTTCATGGAAGTATCTCCAGAAGTATGTAGCAAAAGCTGATCGGTGCTATTGGACGATAACCACCCACGTTATTAAAGGTAGTATTAAGTTTTCTTTCTTTCATCCTAGTTTCCACATCTCCTGTCTTTTCAGTCCTCCTCCTACAAATTCCGTTTTGACATAACACTGCTCAATCCATCTTCACAAGTAGTTTTGGTCATTCTCTTCTTCTTCTTTTAGATAGAACTCACATCTTCTTAGGCTATCTGTCGTTCGTCACGCAACTAACATACGTGCTTATGCCATTTCTATCGTTTATCTTCGATTTTATCCATTCAAATAACGGCCACACTAATTATCTTACGAATGTCTTAATTTTTAATTTTATCACATAGTGTCAATTTACAGCAACACCTCCGATATAACATCTCAGTGACAGTATGTTCCTTTGAATTCTTGCAGGTATTTTCCATGTTTTTGAATCAGACGTGGCTATACTTTTTACAACTGTTTTAAATACCGTGATATTCATTTGTGATACACCAAACTCTAATGGTTTGCTTGATTTTATGCCTTGGCCAGTGCAGTTAATTTTTATTGTATGATTCCTTGTCAACAATGACACTTAAATATCTACAAAAGTTCACTGAATTACACGTCAAAATCTAGCGTCCCGTCATGATACATTATTGTAGCAAACGCATACCCGTTTTCCTCTAAATTAGTGAATAAACCCCATTACTGATATTCCTTGTTCAACTTTCTCACCGTGTAGTTCTTGTCATTCTCATCGACTGCCAAAATGACTTTCTCATCGGAAGAATACAAGGTTCAAAATGTCTAATAATTTAAAAATGGTTCAAATGGGTCTGAGCACTATGGGACTTAGCAGCTAAGGTCATTAGTCCCCTAGAACTTAGAACTACTTAAACCTAACTAACCTAAGGACATCACACATATACATGCGTGAGGCAGGATTTGAACCTGCGCCCGCAGCGGTCGCGCAGTTCCAGGCTGACGCGCCTAGAACCGCTCGGCCACTCTGGCCGGCTGTAAGCATTTATAAACAAATTCATACTACTACAGGGACGTTTCTGTAACCTTCAAGGCTGAACTAAAATGTATTTAGCATTATATCCGTTTTCAATAACTTATTGAAAAAATGGGGAACTATGTGCACCAAAGAATTTTAACTTTTTAACTGGTTTCAGACATTTGTAACCCTTTCTCAGGAGTTTAAACAAATCAATTGTACTACAAATAAATAGATGTTAGTTAAGAACATTAACATTTAAGAACGAAATTTAAAAAAAATTAAAGACAAAAATGGTACATACTTATAACTATCACATTATTTGTGATTGTCCGAAATAAGATGCCAGCGGCATATTTCTGTGATTCTAAAAAGAGTACATGAACAATACACTAATCAATACATTAATACAAAAAGAGCTCGTGAATGCTTTCATGTGGTTTGCAGTGCCTGTACAAAAATTGTGTAAACAAGCCAGACGACAAGGGCAGACATCATGCCAGAACTGGAGCTAATATGCTAGTGACGTGCTTATCTTGAGGTCGGTCTCTGAGTGGGGGCGAAAGAACGGTAAAATAATAAAACAAAAATTCACTCAAATATAAATGTCATAAGGCATGACCAAAAATTTAAGTGCGCATGAGTATTGTAGTAAATAATCAGCTGTAGTGGGGTCAGTAGCAAAAAAAAAAAAGGAGAGAGAGAGAGAGAGAGAGAGAGAGAGAGAGAGAAAGAGAGAGAGAGAGAGAGAAGAGTGCGAAGCTCGTCATGAGACTGGAAACAGTAAGTGGAGAGGCAATTCTCAACCAGTGGCTAATGAGGAAACGAAGCGTGAACACAGTTACATTATAGTGAAACAACCAATACTGGAATATATGTAAGTTTCTAGTACGTTTCGTGAATGAATTTTATCTATCGGCTTTTATACCGTTGTGTGGTACTGCAAGTTTCGCCGCGCAAACAGCCTGCGAGGCACCAAGGGGCGAAAGCAATAAGTGAAGTAAATGGAGAAACAGTTCCTAGTGAGTACCTGAAAAGAAGACTCAAAAATATAGACATAAGAAAGGAAAGCTGCATAGCTTCAGGCGAAATTTCTCACCAGGCCCTACTACGTGGCGGGAGACACTATTTTCTTGACATGTTTACGAGCTCACTGTTAGCTCAGAAAAGAGAAGACAGATTCTATCTAGGATCATACTACAGACACTGACCAACACATCTGTGCAAAGCTTTACTGGATTTTCATAGTCGTTTCCTTTTCGCGACCGATCGGAACCTACTTTCTGGACACCCCTCGTCTTTTACACATCACTAAGGCTGTACGTTGTCTCCAGAACAACTGGAATAAATGACTTAGGTCTCAGGTCGAGACCCAGCGGGCGTAGTAAAGCAGGGACCTAGAAACGACGGAGAGGCTACGTGGTAGAGTAATTACGGTGTACGTGTACGTGGAGACGGTGTTTGCGCAGTGATCGCCAGCATAGTTTAACTGTGACGGAATAAGGGGAACTAGCACGCATTCACCGAGGTAGAAGGAACACCGTCTTAAGAATCATCCACGGGCTGGCCGGCACATCGGACCTCCAGCCTAAACTGTCGGGCGGATTCGTGCCGGGGACAGGCACGCCTTCCCACTCGGGAAGCAGCGCGTTAGACCGCGCGGCTAGCTGGACGGCCCATTTCGCACTAAAAGGGGGCCACGACACGCATAACGCTCGTCAGCCATGAGTAAAGCTCTAAAGTTTAGAAGTGTAATTACCGAGCTAGATAAGCACAGGACAAATGAACACACAGCGTTTAAAAGGTCCGTTCAGATTTCCACAAATGAACAAAATTTAAACATTTCTATTCTATCAACTATCGTGGTGGTTAAGGAAGTGACACAGAATAACCATTTAAATAAATCAATGTCTCCGACTAGTGTCTTTCACAATTAGTTAATTATTTAGCCACTGTGACAATCTCAGTCATCAAACCCACCCGCACGCAGCACCCTTTAATTACTCGTACTTCGCAAGCATCAGGACTAAATTTATCACAGTCGAGATAACCACTCTCAACTCGTTCCCGGAAGCTATCCCATTTATTACCTAAGCCTCGCGGTATCATACAACAAGAGGGCAACAATGCTGGTAAATTTTCACATAAGAATAACCATTTCCCAAAGAAACTGAGCAGAGCTCTCCATTTAAAAAAGGAAGTGTCCCGCAACTAGCGGACAAACGAAGCCGGAACCACAGGGTGTTCACGACCCAGGTCGTAAGTCAAAGTCCAACAGTCGTATCACAGCAGCCAAGGCTCCTCTCAAGATGCCCAGTAGAAGTTTCCGTCTGCTACGCCCCACGTTAGCGAACCTCACACCACGACGAGCTTCAAAACACGATGCCAATACAGGCGTACCCTATCTCTTCACCACTTAAGGCCATAGGGAATGCCGTAGGAGCGCACCAGAGCTCTCTCCATCTGAACTATCGTGATCACTCACGAGTCAAGCCCTATCGAGCATCCGTTCCCCTCCATCGCGTCCTCTGGTCGCAACCACTACCGGTATATACGGCAAAGAGGATACTCACGCAAAAGTAAACTGAACTGACGCGCCACGGTTGAAAAGGGTTCTGTGGTAGGGCAAAAATTTTAAATAGGGATTAAATGCAATATTTAATTTCCAGTGGATGTCGGTTGTGGTAATCATGAAGATGTGAAGCGTAGACTGGAGCATTCGATAAAGCTGCAGAATAGTACAGAAATTGTTAACTGGCCGGCCAGAGTGGCCGAGCGCTTCTAGGTGATTCAGTCTGGAACTGCGCGACCGCTACGGTCGCACGTTCGAATCCTGCCTATGGGATGTATGTGTGTGATGTCCTTAGGTTAGTTTGGTTTACGTATTTCTACATTCTATGGGACTGTGTACGTAGGCTGTTTAGGTTTTTATGTTGGTAACGTGACGTATCGCTCTCTATGAAAATCACTGGTTGTGCTGTGTGCGGTCTGTGGCTGGTTGGCTTTGTTGGAATATTCGCTATTGTAGTGTTGGGCAGTTGGATGTGAACAGCGCGTAGCGTTGCGCAGTTGGAGGTAGGCCGCCAGCAGTGTTGGATGTGGGGAGTGACATGGCGGAGTTTTGAGAGCGGGTGATCAGGACGTATGTCCATCAGAGAGAGTAAATTTCAAAGAGTGGATGTCATGAACTGGTATGACTTTTGAACATTATTAAGGGAAATACATTGTTTGTTCTCTATCAGAATCTTTCATTTTGGTAACTATGCCTATCAGTAGTTAGTGTCTTCAGTAGTTAGAATCTTTTATTTAGCTGGCAGTATTGGCGCTCGCTGTATTGCAGTAGTTAGAGTAACGAAGATTTTTGTGAGGTAAGTGGTTCACGAAAGGTATAGGTTATTGTTAGTCCGGGCGATTCTTTATACGGATTATTGAAGGTCTGATTGCGTAGCGCTAAAAATATTGTGTGTCAGTTTAGTGATGATCAGAATAAGTAAAGAGAGAAATGTGTAAGTACGTTCAGTTTTGCTCAGCTGTTTGAAAATCAAATAACGTAAGGGGTTTACCAGCACAGTAATTCGTAAATTTTTCTATGGGGTCGTCTCACCTGATGACCTCAGAAGCTAAGTCCCATAGTGCTCAGCCATTTGAACCAATTTGCTATTACGTTTCTGTCGTATCGGCCGTCGCACAGCAGCCGTCAACTCGGCGGGGCGTGCTACAACACGTGCGGCACACAGCGAGTACACGATGTCAACAACTGGCGCAAGTGAACGCGTCGTCGCGGCGTTAGCGGCAGCGTACACACCACTGTCGATAAGGATTACCCGGGCGGCGCTGTCCTTGCCACCAGACTGAGCAACCGTATAAGGGCGCCACCTACCAACACTCTGATTGGTCGGACCTGCGGATTTAAGCGAGCTCCCTGAGCCCGTTCAACCAGTTCAATCTTCGCCGACGACTGTGTTACTACCCGGCTGCTGGATTCACGACGACCGAACAGTACTGTGGCCTCCTGGCAGGAAACAAGCGACGCGTCGGTATCGACTGGTTGGCAGTGGTTTGGACTTGTATTCTCTACTAAAATGCGCGTCATTTATGACGGCGTCCGAGTTTAGGCTCTTTCTGCGCAACTGACGTCACAAAACATATTGAGCCAATGAACAGAGAATGACGTTGCCACAGCTCGACTGTAGTGCAGAGCACGGACGAGTGTCTTCAGTTTTAGAAACGTTTAGTCATAAATAAAGTAATTGAACAAAAGCGATGTCTAGATAGCAGACTTTATTTTATAGAATGCTTGGAAAAAAGCATTATTTATACCAGTTGCTTCATATTCTATAAATTAATTAAACCAAACAAGCAATAAGCCTCCTAATTCAGGCGATAGCGCGGAGAGGTGTTTGTATCATTCTCACTAACGGCTTTTTCGCAATAAAGAACAGCGGTAATGGGTTATTTCCTATTGTACTTTGACGAAACGTAATTCATATTAATACCAACAGTGTTTGTCGGTATTTTGCGTGATATTTTAAAGCCCTCCGGGAGGTGCATTGAAAGATGAGCTGCGTTACCGTAATGGTTAAACTGTCTGGTTGCTCAGTAAAAGGTTATGAGTTCAAACCTTGTTTGGTGCCTAATATTTTCTTTATTTAAAAACAATATCGAATTGTCTTACTTCATGAATTTTATTCGTTTGAATGTAATTTTTTGAAATTTCTAGTGGCAACTAAAATCGACCAAATGGAAAGTATACGCTATGGACTTGTACCTCTGCAAACTGTTCAAAATTTCGTGCAGTGGTTTACTACATCTAATGCTGCACGATAACTGCGTTGAACATCGAAACAAAATTGAGTCATTTATGGGGGGAAAGTACCAGTCAAGAAGACGTGTAAAAATAAAATTTTAGGGCCAAATAGTTTTTATGAAATCGAATGATAATGTATGTCAAAGCAGTCGAAACATTATGTATCTGCAATGGCGAGCAATGCAATGATGACAAAATCGCGCACATCGTGGAATGCGGGGAGCACGTCTTTGTAGCAGCGAAAGGGTTAATGCGGCCGTGGTGGCTTTACTTCGTAAACTGCGAGCTCCCCCCTAAACGTAAGCTTGCGAACTATACTATGGCGCTCCTTCATTTTGGCGCATACAACTGGCAACGCAGCAATCTCCCGTGTCTGGGCGGGCATGCGCAAAACCGCCAAGATAAAAGAACTGAACTATAGTGACTCTGATTTCTCCTTGGCGCTACAGCCAGCGAAGTGTTGTGTAGTCGAACTTAAGTTTTGTTTTGTGTGACAAAAGGTCAAATAAATTTGGTTATTACGCAATATTTGTAGTGTTATAGTACGGACATAACACAACAGTTTCGTACTTCTTTAATTGGCAGGGAGAGTGATCGTCCTTGGAACCCCAGTTCTCCGGGGGCAGCCATTGAGGGCGAGGACTGGAGGCGCAGTCGCCGCCACGGGTCGGCCGCACCACCTCTTGGTAGACACCCCCGGGCTGCGGTCTGTCGGCACTGCGCTCTCCGCTCCTGCCCACCTCACCTCCTACGCCTGCCCGGCGGTCTATATCCGAGACCAAGGATTTGCGAGCGATGGATCGCTGCAGGAGGCGCACGGCGCACGCCTTCCTCGGTGCAGAGGAACCAGTGGAAGGGAAAGAGGGGAGGGGGGGACGGGTCTGCTCGCTCGTCGGCCAGGAAATGAAGATTACCCTGAGGAACGGCGGTGTGCGGCGTGCCCGCGGCCGCGCTGGCGTGAGGTGGGCGCATTAATTCAGGCGGCGAGGTGAGGCGAAGTGCCGTGGGCGCCGGCGCCAGACGCGAGCACATATTGCGGCGAGCACCTGCCCGCGCCGCGCCGCGCCGCGCCAGCCAGATATTGGGCAAGTGGCGGCGGCGGCGGCAGCGGCGGGCGAGTTACTGCCGCCCGGCAGTCATTAGCGTTACTCTGCCCCCTCCCGGGTCCTGTTTCTTTCCTCAGGCAGGCACGTGTGCCTGCTACAGAGAGTCACGCGAGCTGTTGAATACAGCGGGGACGTATTAGGACTCGGAAAAGAAAAACAGGCAGCTACATCTTAATGAAAAGTGGCTTTTCCCACTACATTCTTTCTCTCTTTATGCAGAATTACAGAAAAAGATAACGCTAGGTTCCAAAGAAAGCAAAGTCTTACATGTTCATTACGTACGTTACGGCGCAACAGAGCGACGCACTACCTGGTGCGGTACGCAGATTTTGTAACGGGGTACATAAGAAGATTGAAGCGACGAAGGAAGATTTGGGCCAAAGCAGGGATTCAAATTGGCGTCTCCCTCTATCTGGGCCGATGCACTAAACAATAGGCCACCCCCGCACAGTGGTTTTGCATAACTGCACCGGCTGCCCTAGCAGCCACAATCCAAACTGCGAAACGTCCACGTAGAAAAATTAATGAATTACTGTGCTGGTAAACCCCTTACGTTATTTGATTTTCGAACAGCTGAGCACAATTGAACGAACTCAGACATTTCTCTCTTTACTTATTCTGATAAACACTTAACTGACACAATATTTTTAGCGCAACGCAATCTGACTTTCAATAATCCCTACATAAGAATGGCCCTGACTAACATTAACCTATACCTTTCACGAATCACTTACCTCACAAAAATCTTCGTTACTTGAACTACTGCAATAAAGCGAGAGCCACTACTGCCAGCTAAATAAAAGATACTAACTACTGAAGGCACTAACTACTGATTGGCATAGTTAGCAAATCAAAGATTTTGATAGAGAACAAACAATAAATTTAGCTTAATAGTGTTCAAAAGTCATAATATATGTATTATCAGTTCATGGCATCCACTCTTACAAATTTAGTCTCTATGATGGACATACGTCCAGATCATCCGGTCTCAAAACTCCTTCATCTCTCTCCCCACATCCAGCACTGCTGGCGGCTCACCTCCAACTGCGCAACGCTACGCGCTGTTAACAACCAAGTGCCCAACACTACAATGGCGACTATTCCAACAATGCCCGCCAGCCACAGACTTCACACAACACAGTCAGTGATTTTCATACAGAGCGCTACGTGGCGTTACTAACAGAGAAACCTAAACAGCCTATTACAATTGCCATTCACTATTTTTCCCAGTTGATGTCTAGTAAACAGGAGATACGGAATAGAATCTTGCCCTTGGTATAAAGTTCTATTCATTCCGTCAGTCTGCGTACTTCACACATGTATGAGGTATGGAAAAGCCTCTGGAAGTATATACTTTCATATTATTAAAATACCTACGGCTCCATTTCAGACAGTATACTCTGCTTCTTTAGGTGTTGAGGTGCTGTCACAGTACAGTTGGCGAGCATCTGTAAAGCATTTCGAGTTCTGGGTGAATACCTAGTGGGCTGAGGCGTAGGCGTGAATGAGAATTTGAGCTGAGGAGGGAAGAGTGGTAGATTCGTCAGTGCAGCTGGGTAAATTTACTGTGACAGTGTGGCATAGTGGATAGCGCAATGGCATGGTGAGCAGAAGAAGCAGATTCGAAGACCTTCTGAGGTACAGGTTTTCATTTAATAATTTTTTGTAATGCAGGGCGACAGTCCTATCATATTTCTTTAAAGTCTGTACCGCCATTAGACTGTTGTTTATTTAAAGTGTTACATTTACACTTACACAATCATGATTTCGACTTCAAAGTGCCATTATGAAGTGTTATTAATTGCTTGAGATGGCATACTGTCGTATTAAAAAGAAACACTATTAGACACATTCTCTAAGAGACATCAGTCTAACGGTGGTACTGACTTTAAAGAGATTGTAATTTCTCGCTTCAGTCTTCATATGTACATCACAGATGAGTGAGAATGGTATAGGTTTCTGTAATCACATACATCCATTTTATATCTCATGAGGCAGGTAATGGGTTGGCAGTCACCAGCGGGCAGCCTCCTGCCACAGGCAACTTTAACTCTGTGATAGTTCAAAGCACCAAAATGTCATCCCCGAAAATGCTTTATTTCTTACCTTCTTGGGATGAATATGAGTCCAACTGAAGAATGCTTTGGTTCGTGGTTATTATTGCAGAGCTTTGACAATCTTGTTACTGACAGTGGTAGCACAAACTACTTCACAAATGACTTCCTCCTTAGCAACAAGAATTTGAGTGTATATGTGCATTATAGAACAATTTTGTGACAATACGGTCTAAGGCTCTGCAGTCATGGACTGTGCGGCTGATCCCGGCGGAGGTTCGAGTCCTCCCTCGGACATGGGTGTGCGTGTTTGCCGTTAGGATAATTTAGGTTAAGTAGTGTGTAAGCTTGGGGACTGATGACCTTAGCAGTTAAGTCCCATAAGATTTCACACACATTTGAACTTCTTTCGTGACAATATTATGGTGGGTAAAATCTATATCTACATCCATACTCCGCAAGCCACCTGACGGTGTGTGGCGCAGGGTAACGTGAGTACCTCTATCGGCTCTCCCTTCTGTTCCAGTCTCGTATTGTTCGTTGGAAAGAAAGATTGTCGGTATGCCCCTGTATGGATTCTAATTTCTTTAATTTTATTCTCATGGTCTCTTCGCGATATCTAGGTAGGAGGGAGCAATATACTGCTTGACTCCTCGGTGAGCCGACCAGTGTGACCGAGCGACTCAAGGCACTTCAGTCTGGAACGGTGTGGCCACTACGGTTGCAGGTTCGAATCCTGCCTCGGGCATGGATGGGTGTGATGTCCTTAGATTACTTAGGTTTAAGCAGTTCTAACTTCTAGGGACTGAAGACTTACGATGTTAAGTGCCGTAGTGCTCAGAGCAATTTTAACCATTGCAACTCCACAGTGAGAGTATGTTCTCGAACCTACAACAAAAGCCCGTACCTAGCTACTGAGCGTCTCTCTTGCAGAGCCTTCCACTGGAGTTTATCTGTCATCTCCGTAACGCTTTCGAAATTACTAAATGATCCTGTAACGAAGAGCGCTGCTCTCCGTTGGATCTTCTGTATCTCTTCTATCAACCCTATCTGGTACGGATCCTACACCGATGAGCAGTATTCAAGCAGTGGGCGAAAAAGTGTACTGCAGCCTACTTCCTTTGTTTTCGGACTGCATTTCCTTAGGATTCTTCCAATGAATCTCAGTTTGGCGTCTGCTTTATCGACGATTAATTTTACATGGTCATTCCATTTTAAATCACTCGTAATGCCTACTCCCAGAGATTATATGGAATTAACTGCTTCCAGTTGCTGACCTGCTATATTAAAACTAAATGATAAACGATCTTTCTCTCTACGTATCCGCAGAGCATCAAGGGGTCTGTCAGGAAACACTACAGAAGGAATAACCTGTAATATGAAAGAAAGAATCCTTCAGAGCATTCAGCAGCTATCTGCACGGTAAATTCTACAAGTTCTTCTTTCTGAGCCATTAAGTCAAGAGAAAAGTGCCATTATGATATTGCAGCACCTGTGTTGTTAGGAAGAACGACGCAAAAACCCTTCCAACAGGCATGCATGTCTACAACAAGAGGCATCGTGGCGACTACAGCCACTATGAAATACATGAAATGTATTCACAGTTGCGAATGTGAACTACCATCAGCTTTATAATGTAATGATGACAATAAAAATATATGCCCTACTGGGACTTAAACCAGGGTTTCCCGCTTTACACGAACTGTATCCTTAACACCTTGGTTATCCTTAACACCTTGGTTATCCATGTTCGAACCACAGCCAGACTCAAACTTCACTTGTATTCATACACACATTATATGATCCGAGATAGGGAGGAAATTTTAATTGAAAGTATTCGCATATAAATACGATATTGCAGTGCCTACGTTGTAAAGTATGTCAGAAGGGACATTGCATCGTACTTCATAAAACCATAGGCACTGCAATATCGTATTAATCTGGACGACCAGACATTTACTGCAATTCACGCCGGCGGGGCTAATGTAGGCAGACCACAGATGGTGCATACATCTAACTGCGCGTGCACCTAACAGCAGCCGGCCGCTGTGACCGAGCGGTTCTAGGCGCTTCTGTCCGGAGCCACGCTGCTGCTATGGTCGCTGGTTCCAATCCTGCCTCGGATATGGATGTGTGTGTTGTCTTTAGGTTAGTTAGGTGTAAGTACAGGGTGTTTCAAAAATGACCGGTATATTTGAAACGGCAATACAAACTGAACGAGCAGCGATAGAAATACACCGTTTGTTGCACTATGCTTGGGACAACAGTACATTTCCAGGCAGACAAACTTTCGAAATTACAGTAGTTACAATTGTCAACAAAAGATGGCGCTGCGGTCTGGGAAACTCTATAGTACGATATTTTGCACATATCCATCATGCGTAGCAATAATATGGCGTAGTCTCTGAATGAAATTACCCGACACCTTTGACAACGTGTCTGGCAGAATGGCTTCCCATGCAGATGAGATGTACTGCTTCAGCTGTTCAATTGTTTCTGGATTCTGGCGGTACGCCTGGTCTTTCAAGTGTCCCCACAGAAAGAAGTCACAGGGGTTCATGTCTGGCGAATAGGGAGGCCAATCCACGCCGCCTCCTGTATGTTTCGGATAGCCCAAAGCAATCACACGACCATCGAAATATTCATTCAGGAAATTAAAGACGTCGGCAGTGCGATGTGGCCGGGCACCATCTTGCATAAACCACGAGGTGTTCGCAGTATCGTCTAAGGCAGTTTGTACCGCCGCAAATTCACGAAGAATGTCCAGATAGCGTGATGCAGGAATCGTTTCGGATCTGAAAAATGGGCCAATGATTCCTTTGGAAGAAATGGCGGCCCAGACCAGTACTTTTTGAGGATGCAGGGACGATGGGACTGCAACATGGGGCTTTTCGGTTCCCCATATGCGCCAGTTCTGTTTATTGACGAAGCCATCCAGGTAAAAATAAGCTTCGTCAGTAAACCAAATGCTGCCCACATGCATATCGCCGTCATCAATCCTGTGCACTTTATCGTTAGCGAATGTCTCTCATGCAGCAATGGTAGCGGCGCTGAGGAGTTGCCGCGTTTGAATTTTGTATGCATAGAGGTGTAAACTGTGCCGCATGAGACGATACGTGGACGTTGGCGTCATTTGGACCGCAGCTGCAACACGGCGAATGGAAACCAGAGGCCGCTGTTGAATCACGTGCTGCACTAGCTGCGCGTTGCCCTCTGTGGTTACTGTACGCGGTTGCCCTACCTTTCCAGCACGTTCATTTGTCACGTTCCCAGTCCGTTGAAATTTTTCAAACAGATCCTTTATTGTACCGCTTTTCGGTCCTTTGGTTACATTAAACCTCCATTGAAAATTTCGTCTTGTTGCAACAACACTGTGTTCTAGGCGGTGGAATTCCAACACCAGAAAAATCCCCTTTTCTAAGAAATAAACCATGTTGTCCACAGCACACTTGCACGTTGTGAACAGCACAAGCTTACAGCAGAAAGACGACGTACAGAATGGCGCACCCACAGACTGCGTTGTCTTCTATATCTTTCATATCACTTGCAGCGCCATCTGTTGTTGAAAATTGTAACTACTGTAATTTCGAAAGTTTGTCCGCCTGAAACTGTACTGTTGTCCCAAGCATATTTCAACAAACGGTGTATTTCTATCTCTGCTCGTTTAGTTTTTATTGCCGTTTCAAATATACCGGTCATTTTTGAAACACCCTGTACTTCTGAGTCTAGGGGACTGATGACCTGAGATGTTAAGTTCCATAGTGCTTAGAGCCATTTTGAAACTAACAGCATGCACGTCTGAAGAAACATTTTATCGTTCGTCTTAACTGCAATATCGTATTTACTCGTCCACATCAGGCAGCGGGTTAGAGTCGAAATGGCCTCTCCTGTACGCGAATTACAGAACGTGTGCCTGAGACCAGGTTGTGACGCAGGAATGACTCCAAATGGAAGTGTTGGTGTGCTGTGATTCGTACACAGATAGCCAAAGTGATTCGGCCACTGCTTGAATACTGCTCATCGGTGTGGGATCCGTACCAGATAGGATTGATAGAAGAGATAAAGAAGATCCAACGTAGAGTAGCTCGCTTCGTTACAGTATCATTTAGTAATCGCGAAAGCGTAACTGAGATGACCGATAAACTCCAGTGGAAGGCTCTGCAAGAGAGACGTTCAGTAGCTAGGTACGGGCTTTTGTTGAAGGTTCGAGAACATACCCTTACTGAGGAGTTGAAATGGTTAAAATTGCTCTGAGCACTATGGGACTTAACATCTCAAGTCTTCAGTCCCCTAGAAGTTAGAACTTCTTAAACCTAACTAACCTTTGGACATCACACCCATCCATAGAGTAAAGCTGTAAATCCCGATTCGTGTCACAGTGCGACAAATATTTTAACTATCGTGATTCCCCGACCATTGTAAAAATAACGTTTTGTGTAAAAATATCATTTCCCCGTCACAGCAATCACAATGGAGTAGTGGGGAGAATTAGCAAGGATGTGTATATAAATTTTACGGTCACACTAATTGTGGGAAAAGAGGACTGCTGGGAAATTGTGTTTGTGTCGGTTGCATACATTCAAGGACTAGAATTAGGCACATCCCCCTAACTTATGGATACACTAATTGATTTAAGACTCCCTACAGATATCTATTGTTACGCTCAGTGAGTTTATGGTTACCTGAGGATAATCTGTCCTTCTGAGAAACCCCAGCCTTTGTCCTACACTTTCGCCTCCCCACACTTCTGGGTTAATGAACACTTCAGTTTGTTACCCTTCCCAGTTCAGCTCTGAGACACTTTTCTTATTCCTGGGAAGTCCTTCAGCCCTCCCTCCACCCCCCCGCTTTCCCTCTCCCTTACCCAACTTCCCCTCCCCTCAGCCACTTGTGAATTGATGGAAAAAAAGACTCACACTGCGCTGGAGAGGAAGGATCTCACAACAGAAAATTCAAATCAACATTAATAGTTACTGAGCGATTCTATTTGCATGCTCTTTATTGAATCAGTTTGCAGGAGACACGGCTCCCCCCCTTCCCTCACGCACTCGTGAACTGGCGGGAAAAAGGCTGCAGAAAAAGGTGCTGTTTTTATTTTTGCTGGGAAATGTGTTCAGTTTACGAGATGTTGAGAGAGGAGTTAAATATTTGTATTACCTCTAATAATACAGCTGAGGACTGCGTCCAAAGACTCCTGTACGAGGAATGGAAGTAGGTGATAAGGGATGAGCATAATGTGAATACTTTCCAGCAAATTATAGCGCTGCAGTGGGATGTATTTCGTGACTCATAGATGTTCCAGTGTAGCGACAAGCGCTGGCATGACTATGAAGAATGGAAGAGCAGAGAGGGCTGTGAGATGATGTCAACCAATAGTACGCTCTCTAGGACGACGCAAGGACAGGAGCGGTTTATTCATGAAGAGGATATAAGCGCCGCGACGCCTAGCCTCGGCCGCAGTGGACAACGAGCAGTCATACTAATGTTACATCAGTGACGTATGTACTGTATTGTTTTGCTTGCATTGAAATTGTATACACCAAAAGACATTTATTGCTTGCATTTCACCATTTGCTTGCGACACACCTTTGTGAATACGCAAAGTACTGTCAATTTAACTTACTGTAATAAACTACATGAATATGATTTGCTTGAATTGTTTTCTAGCGATCCCAGAAAACAGCTTCCCAGGTACACTATATTAGACGAGTGGGCAGGATACAAAAATAGACACAACTGTCTATGCTGGAGCTGTTCTTTTCCAGGAATGTCTGGCAACAGCTTCGTGCTTTTCTACTACCCCAGACAGAATAAACCAGAGGTGTTTCCCTTGGCATACGAACCTCAATTGAAGTAGTCGAATGCCGTCATCTGAGGGTGGTTGAAATGGGTTTTACTCCCCCACCACTTCCTTTGGGAGCCAACAGAAACATAGCATTCGTCTCCCCCACATGACCATTGGTGGGAACCCAATAGAAACATGAGAATCAAGTCAAGTTATTGTGACGTTGGGAAATATAAGACAGATGCAGTTAGTCAGTGGAAGAACCGTGAAGCAACAACAGTAGCTGAGATCCTCATCTGGCTCTGTCTAACTGAAGAAGTACGAAAGTAGGTACAAGTGATACAGATCGATGTCTTTGTTTGGGGATTTGTATTGCTTTTAGTTCTTCTTCTTCTTCATAGTTCATTTCAGCGACCTGTAGCATATTTGGATCAGGAGTGGCTGCAACACTGTAGGATCCTGTAGCGATTTCCAGCCTGCTGGGACTGGCAGAAGCACCATGGGATCATGCACCACAGCCGACCAGCATGTTGCAGCTGCAGGTCAGTACTGGTCTCCTACTTACACACCATTCCAGAACATTCTATTCTTACGGTAAGGACAGAATGCTGATGTGGTGGAGGAGAAGCTGTCGATTCCTCACATTGTGCTATTTCTACTACTCAATTCAACTTAGAGTTTAACAGCTGGCGGTTCAAGGAACTTAAATATTGATTTAAAAGTATCACTTCAAAGCGACTGACGTGTTGTGTTAGACATCGGAAATGCATTTTGCAGAGTTGGAACAGGATTAACTGTGTCTTGCAGAACCATACTTCAAGCAAAAGATGACCTTCAAATATTCTCTGTAACTGCGGATTTAGTCTGCTGGCCTGCTGCTATCTATAACATGATTGTACGTTGGCATGGCATGGTAAGATCCCTGAGTTCAGTCCATTTATTTACAGCGTTGCACTGTTAGAAACTTCAGCAGTTTACGGCTGGTGGTATCCATTGTGTTGCGCAGACTGAGCAGACGGTTGCCCTATGTGCAAATTGTACATAAATACGTTGTCAGTTATTTCTGTATTCATAATTTGCATGCAGATGATCAGATCAAGAGAAATACGTGCATACAGGGAACCTTTGTCTGTAAAATACTATATTGTTGTGAACATTAAAATAGTAAATTTTTGCTCATGTATAGCATTGCCGATTTGTAAATAAAATAAAAATATTATCGGAAATCTGTGTTGTTTTTCTTATTTAACTATTCCTTCATTATATAATGTAAAGTGTTGCCATTGTAACTCGGTTGGTAAGATGATTACACTACCGTAGCTACGGCTGTTATTATTAATATTATTGTTATTGTATTACAAGTGTTCAAAAAAAATGGTTCAAATGGCTCTGAGCACTATGGGACTTAACATCTGTGGTCATCAGCCCCCTAGAACTTAGAACTACTTAAACCTAACTAACGTAAGGACATCACACACACCCATGCCCGAGGCAGGATTCGAACCTGCGACCGTAGCAGTCCCGCGGTTCCGGACTGAGCGCCTAGAACCGATAGACCACCGCGGCCGGCACAAGTGTTCATTTTCCAATAAAAGCCCACTGCGCAACAAAACCTAATGTAGTTGTGTCATGGCAGGGTGGCTTTATCTTCACTACTCTGTCCAAAGTGATTGGTCCAGTGATGCTACAAAAGATGATCAAAAGAGGAAGAGGGTTTGGCTACTCCTACTTGGTGATACGCAAGCCATAATTGTAGGTCTTTCCAACAGCAGTAAGACAAATGTTATCTTGCCTTTGCCAACACACTCCTATGGAGTTAGTTTTGAACATGTGCAGGTACTTTTTGAAAACGCTGTTTCACCCCAAGTACCAGTTACTGCAAAACACATTGCAGGGTATAGATGGTGTAACCTACAAGACATTCAGTAAAAGCACCAAATCCCTTGAACAGAAAAATTAAAACAGAGTACCATGTTATTTTTTGACGATTTTGCTGTAGAAAACCAGAATCAAATTCTGCAATATATCTGTTTTGTTCCTTATATGGGTACTGAACTTTATTTAAGTCAAACATGTTTCAGAATCGCAAAACAGATGGTGAGGGATACACAACTAGGATTTAAAACACGTACACTGGCAACAGGTAACTTTCGACATGTCATTCAGTGATTTTGAAAAGATACTCGCAGATTCGTGGAATCACACAGTAGAGGTTTGTTTTAATTAATAAATCAACGAAACTGAATGATGGCGTGTATATACAGAACTTCCAGGAGTTACTTTGATATATGAAAAAAGTTAGAAGTATGTTAGTATATATCACCCCATGAATCAGATAGCAAGTATGTCATCTACATCTACATGACTACTCTGCAATTCACATTTAAGTGCTTGGCAGAGGGTTCATCGAACCACAATCTTACTATCTCTCTACTATTCCACTCCCGAACAGCGAGCGGGAAAAACGAACACCTAAACCTTTCTGTTCGAGCTCTGATTTCTCTTATTTTATTTTGATGATCATTCCTACCTATGTAGGTTGGGCTCAACAAAATATTTTCGCATTCGGAAGAGAAAGTTGGTGACTGAAATTTCGTAAAAAGGTCTCGCCGCGACGAAAAACGTCTATGCTT
This sequence comes from Schistocerca gregaria, assembly GCF_023897955.1. NCBI lineage: Eukaryota > Metazoa > Arthropoda > Insecta > Orthoptera > Acrididae > Schistocerca > Schistocerca gregaria. The sequence goes on from NC_064924.1 coordinate 188,128,539, forward strand.
TAATGACTTCCATCCCAACTCGTGTATCATATCTGCCACACTCTCTCCCCTATAACGTGATAATACAAAACGAGATGCCCTTTTTTGCACCCTTTCGATGTCCTCCGTCAATCCCACCTGGTAAGGATCCCACACCGCGCAGCAATATTCTAACTGAGGACGAACGAGTGTAGTGTAAGCTGTCTCTTTAGTGGCCTTGTTGCATCTTCTAAGTGTCCTGCCAATGAAACGCAACATTGGGCTCGCCTTCCCGACAATATTATCTATGTGGTCCTTCCAACTGAAGTTGTTCGTAATTTTAACACCCAGGTACTTAGTTGAATTGACAGCCTTGAGAATTGTACTATTTATCGAGTAATCGAATTCCAACGGATTTCTTTTGGAACTCATGTGGATCATCTCACACTTTTCGTTATTTAGCGTCAACTGCCACCTGAAACACCATACAGCAATCTTTTCTAAATCGCTTTGCAACTGATACTGGTCTTCGGATGACCTTACTAGACGGTAAATTACAGCATCATCTGCGAACAGTCTAAGAGAACTGCTCAGATTGTCACCCAGGTCATTTATATAGATGAGGAACAGTAGAGGTCCCAGGACGCTTCCCTGGGGAACACCTGATATCACTTCAGTCATTCAGCCCCCCAGCTTAAGTGTGCTTAGACTCAAAATGCGTCTACACATACATGAAAATTTTAAACTCTCAAACATAAAGATATGGACCTAGAGAAGTATGCCCAGACTCTTGTCAGACTGATACAGGACTTAGATGGTAGGGTTAAGGAAGTAGAGATGTACACACAGATCATTGTGAGAAAGAAAGTAGATGACTTAGCTGTAAATGATGATGGAATTGAAAAGGAAGTACATGACGTAACCGCAAAGGTTGATAGAAAATGGCGCCCTTTCAAGGAGTCCGCTAGTATATGAGAAGATGTTGACCAAGCATAAGATCGTCATAGCACAGAAGGGTGTTCAAGAGAAGTTACGACTGATAAGGTTCAGACATTTGGATCAAGAGTAGACATTGAAAGAATTCTTCAAACCAGTCACTGAATCTCTCGATAAAATCTCGGTAACTCACACAATGACGACGGCGTTGCTGATTTCATTATTCATCACAGCAATAACAGGATAGACAAAATATTTGGTGCCCAAGGAGATAAATCGTACATGTTTGGCATGTAGCCCATAAGGTAAAAAAAAAAAAAACCTCTACCGATAGGTGATAGGGAATTTCAACGAGCAACAGGTTGAATGAACGTCATTTTCCTAAACCCCGCAAAAAGTGTGACTTATTCGCCCAAAGATCTGGAGATGTATGGTGAAATACTGTAAATGACCGGTGTACGTAGGATAGCAGAAAACTGGTGCAGTGCCAAATACAAAACCATTACAAAATGTCTATTACATGCTCGATATAGCACTGGGGATGCTATTGATATCCAGCACAAAACAGTCACCAATCGACCCTCGCAGTACACACAGTGTGACAATCTCAATGAGCCAACAGATCGACTGCGCTTGCTCATGGCATCAGCTGCTGCTGGTAATACTGCTCATTCGAATGAGGTTTTTCAGTAATCGCCGAGCCTAGAGAGGGAGGCATAATTGAGTAAGTATGGCGGCAGAAGATTGAGAAATGCAAAAACTGGCATGCAAAACATACCTTCGTAGAACGTCATGATTAAAGGTTAGGCTGACTTATGGCAGGCTGGTCTTATATAAATACAGGAATATTCACATGTGGATAGTTGACTTAGATATGTGTTAATAGTTATTGATACATACTCCAAATTTGCTTGGGAGCTACCTGTTAAAACAAAAACGACAGATGTGTGAAAGAGGTGTCTGAGAATTTGTTGCAGACATGGACGAATTGATGCTTGGACAATTTCCAAACCAATCACGGTGGAGAGTTTTCCAATAGGTATTTCAAGGCCGTGCAGTGCTGCAGAATACATTATTCCTCAAATTTCACCCAACTGAAGGTGAGTGTCGTGGAACGTCTGAACAGAAAGTAAAAGGTCAAATGTGGATGCGTTTTCATGTTTACCGCTTATACAAATGCACTGATATCCTCCCAGAAATAATTCCAGAGTATAATGGAACCAATCATACCACAATAAAAATGAGACCAATCGATGTTCCTGATAATGGACTCATGGACACAGCTATTATTATATTAAAATACTGGATCAACGTAAATACACTCCTGGAAATGGAAAAAAGAACACATTGACACCGGTGTGTCAGACCCACCATACTTGTTCCGGACACTGCGAGAGGGCTGTACAAGAAATGATCACACGCACGGCACAGCGGACACACCAGGAACCGCGGTGTTGGCCGTCGAATGGCGCTAGCTGCGCAGCATTTGTGCACCGCCGCCGTCAGTGTCAGCCAGTTTGCCGTGGCATACGGAGCTCCATCGCAGTCTTTAACACTGGTAGCATGCCGCGACTGCGTGGACGTGAACCGTATGTGCAGTTCACGGACTTTGAGCGAGGGCGTATAGTGGGCATGCGGGAGGCCGGGTGGACGTACCGCCGAATTGCTCAATACGTGGGGCTTGAGGTCTCCACAGTACATCGATGTTGTCGCCAGTGGTCGGCGGAAGGTGCACGTGCCCGTCGACCTGGGACCGGACCGCAGCGACGCACGGATGCACGCCAAGACCGCAGGATCCTACGCAGTGCCGAAGGGGACCGCACCGCCACTTCCCAGCAAATTAGGGACACTGTTGCTCCTGGGGTATCGGCGAGGACCATCCGCAACCGTCTCCATGAAGCTGGGCTACGGTCCCGCACACCGTTAGGCCGTCTTCCGCTCACGCCCCAACATCGTGCAGCCCGCCTCCAGTGGTGTCGCGACAGGCGTGAATGGAAGGACGAATGGAGACGTGTCGTCTTCAGCGATGAGAGTCGCTTCTGTCTTGGTGCCAATGATGGTCGTATGCGTGTTTGGCGCCGTGCAGGTGAGCGCCACAATCAGGACTGCATACGACCGAGGCACACAGGGCCAACAGCCGGCATCATGGTGTGGGGAGCGATCTCCTACACTGGCCGTACACCTCTGGTGATTTTCGAGGGGACACTGAATAGTGCACGGTACATCCAAACCGTCATCGAACCCATCGTTCTACCATTCCTAGACCGGCAAGGGAACTTGCTGATCCAACAGGACAATGCACGTCCGCATGTATCCCGTGCCACCCAACGTGCTCTAGAAGGTGTAAGTCAACTACCCTGGCCAGCAAGATCTCCGGATCTGTCCTCCATTGAGCATGTTTGGGACTGGATGAAGCGTCGTCTCACGCGGTCTGCACGTCCAGCTCGAACGCTGGTCCAACTGAGGCGCCAGGTGGAAATGGCATGGCAAGCCGTTCCACAGGACTACATACAGCATCTTACGATCGTCTCCATGGGAGAATAGCAGCCTGCATTGCTGCGAAAGGTGGATATACACTGTACTAGTGCCGACATTGTGCATGCTCTGTTGCCTGTGTCTATGTGCCTGTGGTTCTGTCAGTGTGATCATGTGATGTATCTGACCCCAGGAATGTGTCAATAAAGTTTCCCCTTCCTGGGACAATGAATTCACGGTGTTCTTATTTCAATGTCCAGGAGTGTAGAAATATGGGTGATTAGGTACATATCTCAAAACACAAGACAGCGTTCGAGAAGTGATAATCCAAAACTGGCTGAGTAAGATATTCGCAGTTTCCACAGTGCAGAGAACAAATCGTAGAGCTTACATATTAAAGAACAGCATCAGAACTGATATTTCGTGATGCTTTTACACAGAGGAAACGCTGAAGAGTTCAGAACCATAGAGTAGGTCAGAAGTCGTCGAGGCAGCAGAGTACTAGTGAAATGGCTTGGTTTTCCGGCGACACAAAATAGCTGGGTTAACGCTGATGGTGTGCTGTGTAATGTGGGGCATAGAGGACGACCAGCACAGTAGCGTAGCATGCGTCTTAGGAGATGCATTGTAGGAGACGGTGGTGTTCGAGACAAATTGCCAGTGCAATTGCACGTTCCGGGATGTAGCTACTGTGAACGTGATATAAAGCTTCAAAATCGTTTGGCCCATTGTTGTAAGGGGATTGACCTGTTTGACGAGAATGTTTGGAAGACCACACTGCATAGGCAAAACGTAAACATCTCCCAGGACGTCACGCCGCAGGTTGAATTTTAGCTGGTAAAGACAAGTCAATACGTCCAAGAAAGTACGCTGGCAGAGGGCACTGAATTACAGCATTTTTACTGAAACCATACTAGAAGGGACTAGATCTCTTCATCAATAAGAAAACAAAGACCGTTAGCTATCACGCAAGATAAAATCCTGATTTGCCCAGGTTGTAAGGAAAAGATTCAGCTTTCCAAGGTTCTGTTAATGTTGGGTACATTACCAAAGACTATATGGAAATCCGGAGAATGTGGAATTGTGAATTTAGATCTTTCTTGGGTACCAGGAAAGCACTGGGTGGTGTATGTCAAGAAAAGTAGAATTGAAGAATACTGATCCGACTCATTTGGAGACCTGCCGCTACCAGAAGAGTTAAACGATACTTTGCCGTCAAAAGACGTGTGTTGTACAATCTTCATGACTACGAAGACTTTGATACTAACTTATGTGGGAACCTGTGCATCATGTTCCTTGCAACGTTTATGAAGAAGGATCTGTAAGGATGTGTATTATACACCCACTCATTGGTTAAGGTACAGATGCAATGGCGTATACTCTGGCTTTAAAAGAACCAATGTCGGTATTACACGCGAATTACTTCCGCCAAATAGTTTAAGCTATGGCGATTTGAGTATTGTGCTGACTGGACTGCAGAGGTAGAACAGCATTCAAAATATCACAGATGCTCTCAATCAACTTCATCTAGAAATTAATGGTGGAAAAGAAATTGTAGGAACAGAACCTGCTTAATGCGATACTGATGTTTTAAACGACGTTTTGAAGCGGTCTGGAAAAAGGGATTGTGCTACTAGCAAACATCCACACACTTAGATCTTAAATAAAGACACACAATGCAGTTACTGGCTTCCTCCGTAAAACTTCAATACGATTGCTACTGGGTTTCACAAAAGAAGAAAAACCCTAACAAATTTTACAGATATGACCAGTCATTGAATATACTTCCTGTCAACACAATCCGTGTCGAGTATAGTATTGCAATAAACTCCTATCTCAACAACTGAATTATTAATACAGTTTACAGATTCATCCTACCGGCTGAAACAGGGTAGAAGATCGCTGCGACCCGTGCCAACGCTATTTACCTCCCAGTAACAGCTCAGACATTGGAGCTGTAGCAGCGTATTGTGGAACAGGATAATGAACTTAACGAGTTTCGTTTAGAGGAAATGACTGTACAGCTACATCCAAACGAGTACCCGAGACAGAAGCCAATAGGCAGTTTGTCAACAAGTGGCCACGAAAGCCTTAACCATTTTGTATTACGTCTCTACGGGGAGGATATTTGCCGATTGTACCGACGCCTTGACCAACGACGGAAGAAGAAAGCGCGACTGATGTCCTCTCTCGCCTTTCTGTCACGGTGCCGAGATGAATGTGCTACACCGAAGTTCTTGAGATGTAAGCTCCTATTCACCACCACCCAAGCACATAGTATCTACGACAGAATGGAACGAGCTTTTCTTCGTGAGCGAATACGTACAACACGGAGAGACTTGGCAAGAGCGGATCAGGAACTTCTGGACATTTTCTATCAACTAAGAAGCAGAATGCACCGAGACGACTGGAACAAGATCGGCAGCATCACTCACAGGAGCATGCAGAGCGAACTCGAGCGCTGCGCCGAGCGACGGAAGAAAAAGTTTGGTAGATGCCGGAAGCAGACCCACAAGGCGATTCCCGACATGTCACACACAGTGGTCAACGTCACTGAACGACAATTGACAGAAGAGGAAGTGTCTGTTCTTCAAAAAGGAGGGAATTTCGCTATCATCCCGAGAACTATACCTATGGAGGACATCATTGCCAATACCGAAGCAGCCATTCGGACCCTTCCTTGTGAAAGGGCAGAGGAAATACGCACGGAAACAGCCAGGATACTGACCCGAGCAAAACCACCAGCTTGCAACCTGAAGAAAGAAGAGGTACAAGCCATTAAGAATCTCAACTCCGACAAGAGTATATTGGTACCACCTGCCGATAAGGGGAATGCGACCGTCGTAATGAAGACCGAAGATTATGAGCAAAGGATCCGAGACCTATTAGATCCGACGACGTACCGGAAACTAAGCGCAGGTCCGACGCTGGTCACGGAATACGAATCGATTAATCAAAGCATCTTCTCTGCCGGCGGACATAGAGAGAAACCTGCGCCACACAGAAGCCCTACCACCTCGGCTGAATGGATTACCCAAGATCCATAAGAACAACGTTCCACTGAGACCGATCGTAAGCGCTCCTGAATCACAGACATATAAACTGGCAAAACACTGGGCCTCTCTGCTGCAGCCACACGTGGGCAGGACCGACACATACATTAAGGACTCAGGACATTTCATTGAGAAGCTCAAGAAACTGAAACTTGCACCAAACGACATTCTGGTCGTCTTTGATGTTGTTTCGTTATTTATGAAAATGCCACTCAGTGACGCTCTGGAGCACATCGGTTCGATTTTCCCGCAAGACATCAGAAAGCTCTTCCATTCATGTCTCACCACGAGCTATTTCACGTGGAATGGCGATTTCTACGAACAGCTGGAAAGCGTCGCCATGGGTAGTCCTCTCAGTCCAGTGGTGGCCAACTTCTTCTTGGAAACTGTCCTGAGGAGCAATGGGTACTCCACAAATTATATTAGAAGTGTAACAGAGCCAAACACTCGGCGAAGTAAGGAACCAGAGTGATGGACAGAATCGGCCATATATTGCGCAAACCTGGCGTAAAGACGATTTTTAAACCGACAAGGAAGATCAAACAGTGTCTTAGATCGGCGAAGTAGAAAAGAGACCCACTTGCAATGTCGGGAATATACCGCATACCATGCACATACGGAAAAGTTTATGTCGGAATGACTGGACGATCCATTAACACCAAGATCAGAAAGCATAAGCGACACTGCAGGTTGGGGCAGGTGGAGAAATCGGCCGTGGCAGAGCACGCACTGAATGAGACCGACCACGTAATAAAATTCGCCGACACGGAAGTTATGGCTGTAGAGAGGCACTATCACACGCGCTTGTTCAGAGAAGCTGTAGAAATACAAAAACACGCGAACAGTTTGAGCAAGAAAGAGGAAAGCCTTAAGTTAAACGGATCCTGGCTTCCCGTACTGCAGCGAACGACCGTCGCAGGTACCAAGAGGAGAACCACACCGGAAATGACCGCGGAGAAGCCCTCGGACGTTGGCGCGCCAGATGCATATACACTCCTGGAAATTGAAATAAGAACACCGTGAATTCATTGTCCCACGAAGGGGAAACTTTATTGACACATTCCTGGGGTCAGATACATCACATGATCACACTGACAGAACCACAGCACATAGACACAGGCAACAGAGCATGCACAATGTCGGCACTAGTACAGTGTATAGCCACCTTTCGCAGCAATGCAGGCTGCTATTCTCCCATGGAGACGATCGTAGAGATGCTGGATGTAGTCCTGTGGAACGGCTTGCCATGCCATTTCCACCTGGCGCCTCAGTTGGACCAGCGTTCGTGCTGGACGTGCAGACCACGTGAGACGACGCTTCATCCAGTCCCAAACATGCTCAATGGGGGACAGATCGGGAGATCTTGCTGGCCAGGGTAGTTGACTTACACGTTCTAGAGCACGTTGGGTGGCGCGGGATACATGCGGACGTGCATTGTCCTGTTGGAACAGCAAGTTCCCTTGCCGGTCTAGGAATGGTAGAACGATGGGTTCGATGACGGTTTGGATGTACCGTGCACTATTCAGTGTCCCCTCGACGATCACCAGAGGTGTACGGCCAGTGTAGGAGATCGCTCCCCACACCATGATGCTGGGTGTTGGCCCTGTGTGCCTTGGTCGTATGCAGTCCTGATTGTGGCGCTCACCTGCACGGCGCCAAACACGCATACGACCATCATTGGCACCAAGACAGAAGCGACTCTCATCGCTGAAGACGACACGTCTCCATTCGTCCCTCCATTCACGCCTGTCGCGACACCACTGGAGGCGGGCTGCACGATGTTGGGGCGTGAGCGGAAGACGGCCTACGGTGTGCGGGACCGTAGCCCGGCTTCATGGAGACGGTTGCGAATGGTCCTCGCCGATACCCCAGGAGCAACAGTGTCCCTAATTTGCTGGGAAGTGGCGGTGCGGTCCCCTACGGCACTGCGTAGGATCCTACGGTCTTGGCGTGCATCCATGCGTCGCAGCGGTCCGGTCCCAGGTCGACGGGCACGTGCACCTTCCGCCGACCACTGGCGACAACATCGATGTACTGTGGAGACCTCACGCCCCACGTGTTGAGCAATTCGGCGGTACGTCCGCCCGGCCTCCCGCATGCCCACTATACGCCCTCGCTCAAAATCCGTCAACTGCACATACGGTTCACGTCCACGCTGTCGCGGCATGCTACCAGTGTTAAAGACTGCGATGGAGCTCCGTATGCCACGGCAAACTGGCTGACACTGACGGCGGCGGTGCACAAATGCTGCGCAGCTAGCGCCATTCGACGACCAACACCGCGGTTCCTGGTGTGTCCGCTGTGCCGTGCGTGTGATCATTTCTTGTACAGCCCTCTCGCAGTGTCCGGAGCAAGTATGGTGGGTCTGACACACCGGTGTCAATGTGTTCTTTTTTCCATTTCCAGGAGTGTAGTCCGCGCCCGCGAGCTCGGCTACAGTTAACCACCGACAATGGGGGATGAAGCTTTGACAATGCCAGCCACTCGTGCAGGCGAAACGTCAGAAAAATCATTAGATGAACGTCGGCCGAAGAACCCGAGACAGAAGCCAATAGGCAATTTGTCAACAAGTGGCCACGAAAGACTTAACAATTTTGAACCACCAGTGACTTAGAACTTGCAGAAAACTGCCAGGATCAGAAGAACGGTGACCGCAAACCACCATGACCAGCAGCTGCTATAATATTCTACCCGCTTGGACTCGCAGCAGCCCCCAGCTTCCTCAGATTTTCGAAGAGGACAGGGTGGGAGTAACATATAAAACCAACGTGCACAACGCACAGCGCGGCCCTTCAATATGAGTTCCTGTCATTAGCAGGTCTGAAATGTCACAATGGCGTTATTCGAAAGTAACTTTACCAGCGGAATGTGACGTGTGTATTATACGATAGGAATATTTCTCACATAAACTTTATGTATTAGAGATATTTAATAAGAATGATGAAATGATGATAGTCATACAATACCAAAATGCTTTAAGGCTCCCATGCAAGAGTTTTATATATCTGGATGGATCACTTATGGAACCTTATTTGTAATACTCTAGCATTCCTGTTTCATGAGATTTGATGGGGGCCAGACTGACCGTAATGTAGGCACATCAGCTGTCAAAATATATCTCGCGGCTTCCCCCTCTAATGTAAGAGATTTAGACAATTCTGCGTGGTTCATAGAGGAGCCAGTGGGTATAACAGTGGAAGAGTACAAGAGATGTACTGCATCTATACCGCTAAAACTGCTTATGGGACACTTTGAAGGTATGTGGCGAATTGTTCCGAATGCGACAGAGTGTAACGGATAACAATACACACATTCAAGGAGCTTAGGAGGACAACGAGATCACCATCGATAAGATAATACGGCAAACGCTGCACAACACTGTATTGGATGAGTAGCATTTGAAGCTTTTAAAAGTTATGAATGCCAGTATATTATTACCGTTTCATGGGAGGCTTTCAAGTACTACATGCTACCTTTCACAAGCAGCAAACTTGGGCTATTAAACCTCTGCTTAATTTGAGACCCCTGGTTTTATCATATTTGTTTTTCAGACCAGCAGAATATTGCAAAACATTCCACTAAATATGACAAATGCATTAGAACTAATACCAGAGTCTACATGAACTCCATATTCCACAGATATGATGATTTCCAGCTGCAATGGAATCAAAATGTATACAGTCAAACATATGACATGTATGTGAGGTTCTGTGTTTCATATTATGAAGTTGAGTAACTGTCTACTCGGTCCATGGAAATTTAAGGTGCTGGCGCCAATCATCATGATAGACTGCTCAGAACAGAATGAGATAGTTAAAAGTGGACCTACAGATGTAAAAGCTGATTTTGAATCTTCAACAAATTTCCAAGAACACACCTGCATTGTAAGCTCTATTTCTACAAGACTGTGTGATTACCTACTGCCTGCTCGCAGGTATTTGTAACAAGCTGTAGAAATGAACAGGTACTGAGCCGTACTAAGAGCATTTCACAGTGGCATCTCAAGGTGTGAACATCACTGCAGACTCTCAGGGTTTCTATGGTGATAAAGGCAGACAGTTCATATTTAATGTTGTTCGTTTGACAATGTGATGAACTGAAACCTGTTAAGTATTAATACGAGATTGTTTTAGTATTTTGTAGTTGGGCTTGAACCTCGGGCCTCGTGCCTTGTAGAAGCCCCAGCCCTGTCTGGCGTAGTCCTGATCAGTTTCCTGCACTTTTCCTTAGAAACTTCACTCAGCAGCGTATGCACTACCAGTATCAAATTGTTCAAGTTCTTCAGTTAACGGTCTGAAATATGGTAAGCCATGGTGTTCCACTAATTTTCCGTTGGATTGAGATCAAGGCTATGTGGTTGACATGGATGCAGTTCAGTGTCCTGGTTCCGAATCCACACTATTCTCAATGGGGATCTGTGGCATGGCGCATTGTCTTGTTTGAAAATGGAGTTCCCCCACAGCGAACGCTCAGCAGATGGCACCATAACGCCTTCCAGGTCTTCACAGTATATGACATTAATTTTGTCACACGATTGATACAGCAGTTTGTACAGCCCTTCCTGTCTAGCACGTGATCGGCAGTGACAAGAGAGCGCTGTGCACTGCTAATGTTCGGAGTAACACAAGAGAAATTGAGGCCGGTGTCATTAATGTTTAGAGCAAGATGCAGTTCGTATAGATAGCTAAACAACTGCATATGTAATTCGTACAAAGACGACTGTAAGAGGAAAATATGTGGAGGCACTTTTTGGTATTAAATTACGGATGACTTCAATCAATTGTGATTTAATTTACTGAAATAATATACTCATTTATAACAGTACCCATAATAATTTCTGAATAATGCGTATTTCAGCACCAATGAAACAGTTCACTGTTTATTGCCCATAGTCGTCATAGTGAAGTCAAATGTCATATGAAGGAAGAAAGCAAACATTGACGAAAAGGAAAATTTATGTTCTAACGCACTAGTTTTATTCCGGCAGAACCGTGGTGGAATAAAAAGTGGCCTCGCCCTTTGAGCTGTTTACTGTGCTGCATACCGAGGATAGTTAAAGTAATTCGCAAAATGTGGAGATGCAAACTGATAATGTAGACGGGACTAAAATTTAAGAATACTCTTCTCTTGATAAACTTCAAGTAACAAGCGTTATGCATCTGTTTAGAAACAGTTTTGAATGAAATGTTAAAAATTATTAATAATAAATATTTACTATTAAAAACAGTCTTGATGACGACTTATTAATTAACGTGACCAGTTTCGACCACTACTGTGGTCGTCTTCAGACCATTGAGTACGAATCTTTTTCTGCTGGAGAAAAGTAGCGATTCTCCAGAAGAAAGAGGTTCCTACTCAATGGTCTGAAGATGACCACAGTAGTGGTCGAAACCGGTCACCTTAATATATAAAACATGATCAAGACTGTTTTTATTAGTAAATATTTGTAATACATTGATCATTGCCACTCCCATAATGTATTCAAAAGTAATAAAAAATTATTCTTTCTTTTTTCCATATTTTGGTAGATAGGTTTTAAGAATTTTGCCACCAACCAGTCATTTTTTAAAAATTTTATCCAAAATTACCTTTAGCCAGCAAAGATAGATATAAAACTATGGAAACAGTAGTCCACTTGTAATTTTTCCTCCTATCTATGTAGTTATGTAGTTCTCAATTCATAATAGGAAACACAGTCATAACTCAGTCACTCAAAATGATTCAGAAATTTTACTTGTTAGAATAAAATTAGGCGATGGTTCTTCTCTGCAGGCTCGTGCTTTGCGGCAGTCTGCTAATCTGTACAACTAAAATGCCTTGTATTTTTGAGAGCGTTGTATTAGGTCGGGAAACCTCAGATCAAGCGGAAGAAGTAATGGAGCTCTTAGATTATTAAATGCAGGTTCGTATACAGTCTTTCGGAAGTTCCCTTCTTATTAACAACTACACAATACATCAATGCATATCATTAATTCTCAAATGACAAACAATGTAAATAGTTACACACCTTGTGTATGAAGGAGCAATATATATAGTTCCCTTTTAATCGTACAATTTCGTATCAGTTACCTTTTGTCATAAATCTCAATATTCAGATTACAATTCTTCAATCAATGCTCAGGCTAATCAGCACGAAGGCTTTTTTCTAACAACCACCAGAGAAAGTAGTACAAAGAATAATTATGTGCTCATGGGATAAGTATTGAATGAAACTACTTTGCGCATGGATTCTGCGAGTATAAAGACAGAAAATCAGTAAACGTCATTCAAGGATAGAATTGTATCAGAATAATTCATCGAATATGAAGAGATATTACACACTCATACCTATCAATGTTGTGTATGAATGATTATCACAGCATTAATAGACTGCACAAGAGACTGTCTTGGCTAGCTTCGAATTCGGCAATTTTCAGTACTTTTCTTTAAATACTTGCAGTGAATCATAGCAGCTGAAATTCAAGCAGGGTGTTTCCTTCTGTATAAAACAGTCGAGGGCTTGCTTTTACATGTCGGACTGGATGATTCCCTTGTTATCGTGACGTAGGATCCAGCGATCACGACTCTGAAGGAGGGACAGCGAAAGGGAAGTAAACGTATGCCCATATGTGGAGATAAAGCGGATACAAGTGACGTCACAGCCAGTAGCACGAGTGTACAAGAAAGTGTCACCCACCCATCACAATTCATTTGAACAATGAAAACTGAATCCAAGAGCTGTATTGTAACTGTTTTTAATTTTCATTATTCAAGTACTTCATGTCTCGCCTGTGTCCCAAAGTCCTTGTCGGATTACCAGGTTCTAGGTGTTTCAGTCAGGAACCGCGCTGCTGCTACGGTCGCAGGTTCGAATCCTGCTTCGGGCATCGAAGTGTGTGATGTCCTTAAGTATTTTGGTTTAATTAGTTCTAAATCTACGAGACTGATGACCTCAGATGTTAAGTCCCATTGTGCTAAGATCCATCTGAACCAATCTGGTTACCAGGGACTTGAGATATCATTCTTCTTGACAAAGGCTAAGGCATACTTATTTAAAAGCTAGTCGCATTTTAACCACTTGACACACCTGTAAGCTCGGGAATATTTATTCAGCATTACCACCGCAAGGCTGCATTCTACCAGAGTTCATATTATGGGTCGCTTATTTCTGGCTATATCTAACAGTGTGTCAGTCTATCCCATTTTCCATTCGACTGGGCCTTATCTCTAGTTTGCAGTAAGAAGGTGTTGGCGCGCCATCTAAGGAAAGACAACGTTATCCCCGCAATCATTGTTACCGCGTGGTTCCTATCTGCCCCTCAACCTACAGGTACACCGCAGTTCGCTGGATCTATGCGGTAGTTAATCAGCGGTGACCACAGACGCTCTTCTTCGCCGGCGCGGTGTGGAAGCCCGCCGTATTTCTGCCAGATAACAGAGCTGGTTTATGAGTGCAGGATCTCAATAATCTTTGTGTTTACGCAACCAGGCCGCTCCCCTTCTCGCGCGGCGCGCCCGTATTTCACCGGGGATTTATCTGCGGCACGCTATCTGCGCCGCGAGGCGCGCGGGTCTCGGGTTTTGCCCCCGCGCAGTTCTTTACGCCCACGGAACATGCACCCCTGTCTAAGTCCGCGCGCCCGCGCCGCAGCTTCCATAAAATATTCACCCGCCCCGTCGACCCTCCACAACAGCGGCGCCTCACCACCCCGATCCACCTACCTAACCCCTACAGTTCTTCCTCAAAGTTGTATCGCCCGACGTTAGGCACAAGGCACAAAAACTGCCTGACAATGGATAGTCTCTCTCTCTCTCTCTCTCTCTCTCTCTCTCTCTCTCTCTCTCTCTGTATCTGTCTCTTCAGCTCTCTCTACCTCTCCCTCGTCGAACTTCGTCCGTAACAAACTACTCAATTTCCTCTAGTTTCTGCCACCTCTATGAATTTCCCTTGTAGGAAATACTGAACTGAGCCCTGTAGCACCCCAGTCCAAAACCGAGGTTAGTAGATACCAGTGGAAGATTACGCGTCTCTTCCTGGAGTTTCAACACATAAAAAAGGAAGTACCGTATTAGATGACAAATGTTGCTCGTACCCACCAGGGATACGTTAACGATGTGCAGAAGCCCATAGCGCCATATGTCTCAGTTCTACGAAAATGCTATCAGGTCTGTGCCTAAACTCTAATTAGTACACTTAATTTGTATTAGTTTGTGAAGTAAATTTGGGAAATCGAAAACAGCGCTATACGACGACTTATACGAAAGAAGTAACTTCAGACTGTTGACTACTCCTGGGACCACATGTACACTACTGGCCATTAAAAATGCTACACCACGAAGATGACGTGCTACAGAGAAAGGAGGAGAAATGCATATCACCGCGATTCCGAATTTTGATAAAGGTCTGATTGTAGCCTATCGCGATTGCGGTTCATCGTATCGCGACATTGCTGCTCGCGTTGTTCGAGATCCAGTAACTGTAGCAGAATATGGAATCGGTGGGTTCAGGAGGGTAATACGGAACGCCGTGCTGGATCCCAACGGCCTCGTATCACTAGCAGTCGAGATGACAGGCGTCTTATCCGCATGGCTGTAACGGATCGTGCAGCCACGTCTCGATCCCTGAGTCATCAGACGGGGACGCTTGCAAGACTACAACCATCTGCAAGAACAGTTAGACGATGTTTCCAACAGCATGGACTATCAGCTCGGAGAGCATGGCTGCGGTTTCCATTGATGCTGTATCACATACAGGAGCGCCTGCGATGGTGTAGTTAACGACGAACCTGCGTGCACGAATGGAAAAACGACCTTCTTTCGGATGAATCCAGGTTCTGTTTACAGCATCATGATCGTCGCATCGGTGTTTGGTGACATCCCGGTGAACGCACATTGGAAGCGTGTATTCGTCATCGCCATAGTGGCGTATCACCTGGGGTGATGGTATGGGGTGCCATTGGTTACACGTCTCGGTCACCTCATGTTCGCATTGACGGCACTTTGAACAGTGGACGTTACATTTCAGATATGTTACGACCCGTGGATCTACCCTTCATTCGATTCTTGCGGAACCCTACATTTCAGCAGGATAATGCACGACCGCATGTTACAGGTCCTGCACGGGCGTTTCTGGATACAGAAAATGTTCGACTGCTGCCCTGGCCATCACATACTCCAGACCTCTCACCAATTGAAAACGTCTGGTCAATGGCGGCCGAGCAAGTGACTCGTCACAATATGCCGGTCACAACTCTTGATGAACTATGGCATCGCGTTGAAGCTGCATGGGCAGCTGTACCTGTACACGCCATCCAAGCTGTGTTTGATTCAATGCCCAGGCTTATCAATGTCGTTACTACGGCCAGAGGTGGTTGGTCTGGGTACTGATTTCTCAGGATCTACGCACCCAAACTGCGTGAAAATGTTATCACATGTCAGTTCTAGTATAATATATTTGTGCTATGAATACTCTTTTATCATTTACATTTCTTCTTGGTGTAGCTATTTCAATTGTCAGTAGTGTATATGTATTTTGCAGAAGGTGAATATTTAGAACGCTTGTTGCCAGAAGTGGAATTTTATGGACGTGTATATGACCACTTCCTGTTCTTATTGTTTGTTGTTATTGTTGCTGTACTCGTGCTACAGTTTTACAGAACAAGCACCTCGAAAGCATAATAATATCATTTTTATTCTTTCACAATATTTATGTTTCAGTTACTAACATTCAAATCCATTCAATTTTTATATTGTACTTTCGTTTCTAGTAACTGGTAGGCATACGAGGGTTGCCCCGAAAGTAGTGTACCGCATTTTTTTCTTCAACAGTTTTTATTTAACATAATAAGAATTACACAAAAAAAATAGTCTTTTATCTACACACCCTATTTTTCCACGTAATCTCCATCCCGTTCCATGGCCTTCCTCCAGCGCGAAACAAGGGGGTGTAAGCACTGCTGGTACCAGTCCTTGTTCTGGAGGCCAGTGCTTCACTGTGTGAATCACCTCCTCATCTTCCTCGAAATGTCTTCCAGGAATGGAATAGCTGTCTGCGTCTGCTGTCCCGAATGAGAACAGCAGCTCGCTGCAACAATTCGGGTGTGAGAGCCACGGTTGGTCTCCCCGACCGTTGCAGATCCTGGAGCTCCGCCGAACCGTCTTCTGATGACAGCACCCTCCGTGCCCAGCGACTAACTGTACTTCTGTCGACAGCAGATGCTCCATGGACTGTGCACAAGCGTTTGTGAATATTTCCTATACTTGCTTTCTCTGCAGTGAGAAATTCAATGACAGCACGTTGCTTGTCTCATACGTCACCTACACACGCCATTTTGAAACTGTCCTACAGCTACTCTATCTGTCGGAAGTTACGGAAACTTGGCGCGCCCACTCAGGAGACTTCAAATAATGCATATTTAACGTGTCGCATTCGTAGCGTTGTGTTCGTCAGAGAAAAAAAAAAGCTGCGCATTACTTTGTGGCCAGCCCTCGTAAGACAATAACTATTCCCTTAGTGAACTGCTGAAACATGTAGCCTAATGTGGCTACTATGTATTTCTAACTGAAGATTCTTCATGTACAGTGCTGCTTAAAAGAGTCATTCCCTTTCAGAGTTCTACACTTTTCCAAAGGTCTTATGCGTATAAATACGATTGAGGCATGAGTAGAACTGTAAACACAGTCCCCTTAGGAAAGTTAATCAATTACTGTGCTGGTAAACGCCTTACGTTATTTGCTTTTCAAACAGCTGAGCAAAACTGAACGTACTCAGACATTACTCTCTTTACTTATTCTGATCAACACTAAACTGACACACAATATTTTTAGAACAACGCAATCTGACTTTCAAAAGTTCCTACAAAACAATGGCCCTGACTAACAATAAACTATACCTTTCATGAATCGCTTACCTCACAAAACTCTTCGTTACTCGAACCACTGCAATATAGCGAGCGCCACTACTGACAGCTAAATAAAAGATTCTAACTACTGTAGGTACTAACCACGGATAGGCATAGTTAGCAAATGAAAGATTTTGATGAAGAACAAACTATGTATTTACCTTAATAGTGTTCAAAAGTCATATATATCAGTTCATGACATCTAGTCTTACAAATTTACTGTCTGTGACGGGACATATCCAGATCATCCGCTCTCAAAACTACGCCATCTCTCTTCCCACATCCAGCACTGCTGGCGGCTCACCTCCAACTGCGCAACGCTACGCGCTGTTCACATCCAGCTGCCCAAAACTACAATAGCGAACAACAATGCAAACCAGCCGCCAGTGATTTACATACCAATATAGAAACGTAAACAGCATACTTACACATCGTGCCCACCAGTTGTCGTTACGAGTGCAGCGCCTCGACATATTGACGACAAGGCAACATAAGAGATTTTTGTCAAGAATTTGTGAGATGTATGTCTGCTACTACAGTTCAGCAGAAGAAATTATGGGAAAGAACCTTCATGTAAACAGTTTACGGACATTGGTTATCTTTGTAAACAGTAAAGAACCGGTCGACCAAGTGTGCCACATGCAATCGTCAAGAAAAAAAATTCTACGGTGGTTAAATTTTAGGACGTACCTTCTGCTGCTCGTGCAACAATTAAAGCGGAAAGATTTTTTGCATAAAAAAGCAGGAACCACCTGAGGATGAACATTTTGTCTTCAAGCTGATGTTCAGAGACCAAGAGACCTTCCATTTGTTTCAAATGTTAATCATCAAAATGGAAGTGGGTGGACATTCACTTTGAGATTTTCTGTGCAACGTCACAAACGATGATGTATAGGCCGTTCTTCTCCTAAGACAAGACTACGACAGGTACCTCTTACCATGGTATGTTGCAATTCTCGTTACTTCCACAAATTGAGAGGTTCCATGCCCTCTTTCCCCTGTCGCCTCTCAAATGATTCAAATAGCTCTGAGCACTATGGGACTTAGCATCTGAGGTCATCAGTCCCCTAGAACTTAGAACTACTTATACCTAAGTAACCTACGGACATCACACACATCCATGCCCGAGGACTCGAAACTGCGATCGTAACGGTCGCTCGGTTCCAGTCTGTAGCGCCTAGAACCACACGGTCACACCGGCCGGCTGTCGCCTCTCATTTTCATCAATTTTATTATTGTTCTATGTCACTGCGCGGTGGTAACAGACCGAATAAGGTTATTGTAATTAGAGTATTTGTACTGAGAGCTCAAAAATACTTTTCACATGATTCCTATGCCTGTTGGGTCACTTCCCTGTGTGGCCTGTGCAAGGCGAGCATCGGCACACTTCATTTCCTGTTGGGGGCTGCACTTCCCCGAATTCTGAGAGGTTCGTACAATGGGCTTAAGCGCATAGGGGAATAACTGACGTCGGTCGAGTTTCGCCTATTACATGCAGGGCGAAAAGACCTGCGAGACGTCTGAGTGTCGCAGCAGTTTATGTGTTTACCGTTCTGGCGTGTCCAGAATGAAGACTCC
Organism: Schistocerca gregaria; assembly: GCF_023897955.1. Lineage (NCBI taxonomy): Eukaryota > Metazoa > Arthropoda > Insecta > Orthoptera > Acrididae > Schistocerca > Schistocerca gregaria. The sequence continues at coordinate 188,147,419 of NC_064924.1, forward strand.
TGGCACCGCCTGACTGCATTGTCCTCTGGATTCTGAGAATACTCGTGGACCGTGCCCTGCAGGGTGTGACTGTTTGGCGCCGGATGGCCAGTGGTCTACGCAGGTTGCTTTTGTAGTCGGTCAAACGGCAAATTCAGTGCGCTCAGCTGAATACCAAAGGCTTAAACTGAGGCTGATTGGCATAATTAAACCCTGCTCTAAATTGGAGGGAACGGTCGCTATTGGCGCGAATGATGTTCTGAGACAGCGTGAGGGAATTTTCGAATCAGAACTGAATGCTTATTCATTGTATTCGAGGATGGTAGGGAGTTGAGCAATGTTGGCTTCGCTCTTATGTTGTGGGGGCGCGGCGGATTCGAGATCTGATCTTCATCAAAGTCGGACAGGACAGCCTTGCGACTTGGTCACTCTTCTTCGGAAGAACTTAGAATTCTCGGACAGCCTTTGAGGCCAGGGGTTGACACAGAGTTGCTTCATGGCAGAAGTCGGCACCTACACCATCAGCACGCTGCCTACCGACAACATGCTGCAGATTTCAGTACCGTTACAGTATTCTGCGGCTCCGGCATTGTAGGACTTTATCTGTTTTTCACAGAATCCCTCAGCAACACGCGCGCTCGCTTTGCTCCAAGTCCACCTTGCTTGTTTCTCCATGTGATCCCACTTCAGCTCTCATTACTAATTTTGATACTGCTATATAGTCAGGAGATTAATATTTGATTCATTAGGACTTCCTGTCTTGATCGTCAATCTATTGCATCACAGCGAGTGGCAGCCCCTTGATCTCGAACCAACTCTTATTCTCATAACAGTTAAGTATACGCTATCCTTTAACCTACTGTTTGTGTCTATAATCATGTGCATTTATCTTCTGATGCGTAATACATCTCATTGTAATAATTAACATTTCGTAGAAATGTGCAGAATCCCATTTTCTGTTGTTTATTATGTTAAAGTTCTCTTATTCTCTGAGTAGATTACGAGTTTTACTACATTATTGTGAGTGTGCTCTCCTTATTTTACCAACTAGCTGGGTCCACCATCATTTCGTTCCTTTACCGTCTTAGGTGGTAGATAAGGAGGGGGGTCGGGTGAATGTCTCCTTCTCATGCAAAATTCGTCAAAGAGGTACAAACTCTTCTCCATCCTGGCACCTCGCCCGGTGTTTCCGATACTTTCACCTTTCAGCAAGGCGAGGCACCCTTCGTGGGAACATCGATGTTCATCCCTACCTAAACGAGGAACTTCCATATCGCTGGATTGAGCGGGGTGGTGAAGACGATGTTGGTCTGTTCTCTAGCACTCCCTCCCCCGCCCTCCTCCCCCTTACCACCTTCTCTCCACCAGGTCACCTGACCTAACGCCTTGTGATATTTTCCTTTGCACATCCAATTGCGGTGAAGCGACTGTACCGACTAATAACAGTTCTGTACATTCTTTACGGGCTCCAACTGCTGAGAATAGTGAAACAGCTCGGAATATTCATCATTGCGGCTGTGATGATAATTGGGAAGATATTTTTACGCAAGCCATTGTAGGAACGTAGCTACCGTGGGTCGTGTGAGCTGATGGTACACATGGAATACTTCTAGACTGTAAAACACAATCTGGATGAGTTTATGGTTCTATTGATGCATGAGTCATATTTGTACATGTAATACTTTGAAAAATTTAGAGCATTGACAACGAATGAGTAATTTATAGCACCCATGCGCAGGGCGTTTAGAAATTAGTCATACAAAACTAACCTTTGTTTGTGCAATCCAAATCCACTACTACAGTTCAGAGACAATTCAGGACTAAATATCGCAGACAAACTGTTATTCGTCGGTACAGTCGCTTCACCGCAATTGGATGTGTATCACATTGGATGCTGTGATGCCAAACGATTCGTGAGGTGGACGGTAACACATGAGTAGGGCAGAAAAACTATGCTTCACATTCTGAATAAACTCTTGGTCATGAGAAAATCTGCGTCACAATGTGTTTCATATGATTCCGTGAAATTAAAAAATTGTGACGATACGACGACACTCATACCTACATAAAATTCCGTTAACGTGAAGGAGAGCCTTTCTGACGCCGTTATTATTGTATTCTATGAGACATTGTCCTCATCACACCACATACTCCTGAACCGCCAGTCTAAGGAATGGCATCATTATCGTTCAAAACACCTAAGTTCGTCAAAATTACAACACTGTGGAAATTGAAGCTGAAAATTCCTTTCAATGAAATGCTCAATAAATAAGGATATATAATCAGATTCGGTAATGTAAAATGGTGCAAGATGTTCGAACTTCTGAGAAAAATACTGGTATACAATAGGAGTATACAATATGTACAAGAGCCAAGAGGGAATAGTATGCGTGGAGGATCAAGAATGAAGTACTCGGATTGAAATATAAGTAAGACAGGGCTGTAGTCTTCCACCCCTACTGTTCAGTGTGTACATCGAAGAAGCAATGTTGGGAATAAAAGAAAGGTTCAGGAGTGGAATGAAAATTCCACTATCAATGATACGATTCGTTGATGACATCCTATCCGGAGTGAAAGTGAAGAATTACATGATCTGCTGAACGGATGGACAGTGTAGTGAGTTCAGTACATGGACTGAGAGTAAATCGAAGAAAGACGAAAGTGATGAGAAGTAGGACAAATGAGAACGGCGGGAAACTTGCATTGGGACTGATGGTCACCAACCAGATGAAGTCAACGAATTATGCTACTTAGGCTGCAAAATTACCAATGACGGGCGGAGCGGCGAAAACTTCAAAAGCAGACTAACGCTGGCGAAAAGGGCATTCCTGGTCAAGAGAAGTCTACTAGTATCAAACACGGGCCTTCGTTTGAGTAAGATATTTCTGAGAATGTATGTTTGGAGCAAGTATTATATGGCAGTGAAATATGGATTGGGGATGGCCAGTAGAGGCGAATGTTGAAATAAAGACGGACTGAGGCTCTGCGCAAAATCGGAGAGGAAAGGAATATGTGGAAATCACCGAGAAGGAGAAGGGACAGGATGATAGGACATAGTGTTGTAGGGAACTGTAGAGGGCAAGAACTATAGAGGAAGACAGAGATAGGAATACATGTAGCAAGTAACTGAGGACATAGGTTGCAAGTGCTACACTGAGATGAAGACGTTGGGCCAGGAGAGGAATTCGTGGCGGCCGCATCAAACCAGTCAAAAGACGGATGACTCAAAAAACAAAAATTGATACATGAAATTTAAAAAATTTCCCTGAGTGACGTTTCTTCCAAACACACGTGATCCTCAGCAAAATAGTGAGTTATTACATTACACTGATACGCCTCAAATAAAAGTCCTATTTTACAATGTTTCACCGTAATTCGTTTCTGTATGTGTAATGCTTCGTAGCAAGCGTGCCATGAAGTTGGTAGAGCTTGCTGCCATGGTCCATTGTCTGAAAGCAGATAACGTAAATGTAGAGGCATCTCGGTTGCGTTCTTTGTAAATGTGTAGGAATGCTTTACGTTGAAATTTGGAAAGAGCTCAGAAAATTTTTGAGGGCAATAAACGTTTTTAAATGGAACATTTTGCATATCACGTGGTGTCTAGCGATGAACACGTTCTTTGCTTTACCAGATTGTTGTTAATGAGACCAGAATTCTGTATGAAGAAACGTTTGCTGGAATGTATAGCTGTTTGAGTCAATTTTGAGATATTTTTATTTTTTTACATACTAGGAACTGAAGCATTTATTCGAAATCATAGCAAATTTCTTCTGTTGCGAGACAGAATTTTATCTTCTGTGCACTTTCAGCAGTCTTTATTGATAATCGTTAAGTGGATAAATTACTTCCCTTTTTGCATAACACATGAACCATTATGAAATAGATATTCACTTTTAGTCAGCTGCAAAATTTCGGTGTCAGTCCGATGTGATTGTAATTCCAGTATTAGTAAGACATGCCTGTATATTTCATAGATGTAAGACCAGTTTTCAGTTCATAGCAAAACAGTTAAAATCCCAACTGCTATGCTGATTCTCTTGTGCAGCTGTGTTATGATAACACATACACTTTGCAAAAGGAAGACCACTAATGTGATGTTTTACTGTTCATTCTTGGAACAAAACCTACGACCAGCATTCAGATAGAAGCGGCGATAGAAACCACCCTAATTTTCCGGCAAACCGCTCTAGGGCATACGAGTACAGCGCAATCAGTGGTTGGTTTGTTCGATCGATGAAGCTGGGAAGTGCTGTACCATCCGCAGTGCTCCAAAAACTTTAGCCCTTATGAGCTCTCCCTAGTTACTCAGATGAGAGCAGCACTCTGCGCCATTCACTTAAGATCTTCTACAGAGATTTATCTGGCAACAGCACACACTCCATTCGAACTATAAACCCAACTTGGAGCTGCTAATGGTGTCGTAATATCTCCGCTTTGCTGATAGGCGCGTAGACGCAATGCTGCTGACTGCTTTGAATAACAACAGAACGTTGAAAAATTGTATATATATGGCAACATTTGTGAACAACTATAATTACATAAATAGTTCAGAACTTCTTAGCTGACACAGGCGATTATGTGTTGCTCGGTGAGGACTTTCTTATATTTCATTTTGATGAAAATATAATTTCAGTCTTATACAGTATCGCAACTATTTCAGGTTAACAGTCTAAGTTACTCTGTAAATAACACCACAGAATCGTGCGGATAAACATTCAACAGTAAAAGCTGCTGTGGAAAACTTAAGGATGAAAGTAACTTTGGCACGATGTGTCATTGACAAGTAACACAACTCGACGAATCTTGGACCATACATAGAAATACCTGCGTACAGTACAGTGCAAAAGGTAACTAAACGAAATACGCAATCGAGTGACCAAAAATTACACTTTTATTAAGAGTCCATAATCACACTGAAACCAGAGCTATTCATAATGGTCCACTGGACATTAAAAAAAGGTGGGACATGATAAAGGTCGGAATGTAGCCTATCGCGTTGGAGGTTTATCGTATCGCGACACTGCTGCTCGCGTTGGTCGAAATCAAATGGGTGTTAGCAGGATATTGAATCGGTGGGTTCAGGAGGGTAATACGGAACGCCGTGCTGGATAACAACGACCTCATATCACTAGCAGTCGAGATAACAGGCATCTTATCCACATGGCTGTAACGGATCGTGCAGCCACATCTCGATCCCCGAGTCAACAGATGGGGACGTTTGCAAGTCAACAACCATCTGCACGAACAGTTCGACGACGTTTGCAGCAGCGTGGACTTTCAACTCGGAGACCATGGCTGCGGTTACCCCTGACGCTGCATCACAGACAGGAGCGCCTGCGACGGTGTACTCAACGACGAACCTGGGTGCACGAATGGCAAAACGTCATTTTTTCGGATGAATCCAGATTCTGTTTACAGCATCATGATGGTCGCATCCGTGTTTGGCGACATCGCGGTGAACGCACATTGGAAGCGTATATTCGTCATCGCCATACTGGCATATCACCCGGCGTGTTGGTATGGCGTGCCATTGGTTACACGTCTTGGTAACCTCTTGTTCTCATTGACGGCACTTTGAACAGTGGTCTTTACATTTCAGATGTGTTACGATCCGTGGCTCTACTCTTCATTCGATTCTTGCGAAACCCTACATTTCAGAAGGATAATGCACAACCGCATGTTGCAGGTCCTGTACTGGCCTTTCTGGATATAGAAAATGTTCGATTGCTGCCCTGACCAGAACATTCTCTAGATGTCTCACCAATGGAAAACGTCTGGTCAATGGTGGCTTGTCACAATACGTCAGTCTGTACTCTTGATGAACTGTGTTATGGTGTTGAAGCTGAATGATCAGCTATACCTTTACACGCCATCCAAGCTCTGTTTGACTCAAAGCCCAGACTATCAAGGCCGTTATTACGGCCTGAGGTGGTTCTTCTGGGTACTGGTTTCTCGGGATCTATGCACCTAAGTTGTGTGAAAATGTAATCACATGTCAGTTCTAGTATAACATAATTGTCCAATGTGTAAGGTGTCAGGCAAATCTAACACCTTACATGAAAACCCTGACATGATAAGCAAATCCAGTAGTATGTCACATAGCTCCGAATAAATCGTGACATTAAATTAACCAAAGTAAAACGAGTAACGAGTGAGCAAATGGAATACCACAGACTAACACAAGAATGCCTAAATGCATGTCGTACCTTCCCACTGTGAGGCAGACGCAGTTCCGAGGGGAGAAACGAGGACAGAAGCCGAGAGCAGAACCGTGTTAAGCTAGAAGGCCCTACGATTAGGGAGGGGCTGGACACCCACGCCGCCAGACTTCCTGTACGACTACACAACACGCACGTTTTAGCGTGAGGCTTTTTCGCGTCTCAGGTACGTCAAGGACAACTCCCAGCCCATGTTAAAAGCTAGAGCCCTCCAGAAAAGCAGTATAGATCTTACGATAACACAAAAACGGCGACTACCACCTGCAAGCTTTAGCTTGAGACTTTTTCGCGTGTCTGTTACATTAGGACAATCGTCCAGACCATGTTAAAAGATAGAGCCCTCCAGAAGAACAGTATAGATCTCACGATAACGCTAAAAGGACCACACCAGCTGCAGGTTTTAGCGTGAGACTTTTTAGCGTCTCTGTTACGTTGCAAACTTTAAAAAACATTGCCCCACCACTAAAAGTATAACGTTTCTCATTGGATAGACAGAATTTTTGTAGGCGGAGCTTAAGGTTAACATTGAGACCCTGATTGGTCAGATGAAAACATAGCCAGATAGTTTTTTTAAACTAACTTCGGTAAATTGTAGTAAGGAGAAGTTAGAGGAAGAGTTGGTTCCGAGACGGCGAGCTGGACGGCTGGTGCGCCGGTCGCTGTCGCCCTGACGCTGCCTAAACACCGATAAGGTAATGAACGCACGCGATGCCGCATTTTTGAGCGCATAAGGCTTCACTCAGAACTGCAGAAGACTCATTTGTTACACCCCTTTTTTGCGTAATACTAGTGTCGATCGTTAATTAAAACTCATGGTGTTCACATTTGCCATTTGAAGTAAAGATCTGAAACGCGATGATTTTTCTGTTATATAGTTATTGAGAAGCCACATCAGCCACTGTAATTTACAAGTTAGATAAGTAATTAAAGATAATTGAGGGTCACTGTAGACCATTTTGATAGTTTTATCTTTTGTGGAACTTAAATTAAACCTAGATTATAGATGTGATATGGCATAGGTCATCCTTCGATCGATTGTAGAACTTGGAAACCCATTCAGGGAATATTCGTTCACATTTCTGTTGAACGCAGTTGGTTTTTACCATCCTGTATTAAAACATTTCCTTTTATCAACAGAGCAATTTATAAATGATGCTTTGTGAGTAGAATAAAATTTCCAATGGTAAACTTAACTGCCTTTTTCGACGTTATTTTACCAGCTAACTAAAAATTGGAAAGCCTTGAACCCTTTCCGCTATATTTAGTTAGTATTAAGATTCTTTTACAGGGAGTGCAGTGGATCTGACGCTCAGATCATTTAGTATTTGGTTATATCATCGCTAGTCTCACTGAACTCTTCTGAATTCTACATGTCATGTGTGTTCTGGCGTCTCCTTACCAGCAACAGGTCCCAGGTTCAAATTAGTTAAGTCCCTAAAAAAAAAAAAACACGCTCAGAGCGTCGTTGCGCGAAAGTGCTAGGGAGACACGATATAGAACAAACAGACACCACCATGAATGTTTAGAAATGAATACTCGTTTATCATCTACATTTCTTCTTGGTGTTGCACATTTTAATGGCCAGTAGTGTATAATTAAGGCGAAGACGGCCAGTGATCTCTTCAGTGTAGATACACATAACGCTCGAACACTTACCGGAATTGGCGAAATGAGGTTAATGAGCAGGGCCACTAAGTTAGCAGTGCGTGGATAATTGGGAGCGAAATGGAAGGATGCAAGGGTAGTCAGTGCAGTGTCAATGACGACTGTGTCCGGATCGCTCAGTTGTCGAAGTATCTGCCAAGTAAGTAGGAGACCCGGATTCTGTCCCGGTCTGGCGCAGATTTTAAAATCTCCCCATTTCTTTAAATCAGTGCCCACTCGCAACCAATGTCTGTCATTTATTTGTGACTTAGTTCATAGTTGCTGCCGGATCAAAATGGTGTCTGTTCTTTCGGAGATGTCCGCAAGAAGAGACGCGACGTATCTACAATGTATTATTCGGTGATCTATTTCCTCTCGTCAAGATCCGGTGAAAATCTTGTCGCAGTGTACCATTCAGATAAATATGGCATTATTAAAAGCATAACAGAAGATTTACGTTGGCTCTCGTGTACAAGCACACAGTGCGGATGCTCGGGATATCGCAACTAGTCCACACGCAGATAAGGAGCGCCTTTCATGAGCAGAACTTGGTAAGGCTCGATGCACAGTAACAGTCGCGCATGCTAGCAGCGAGTTCGCGGCATCAGAAATCGTTTCACTGCACCCAGAGGGCGGCCTCGCAGCAATAACCGCGCATCATTACTACACTGGAAGCCACCCAGAATTTACGTAGGCAGAAGAAAGCAGGCAGTGTTCGTTTGGTTTATGAAAGCATGAAGAAACTCAGCAGCAAGTTGCTGTATCGCCAGCCATCCGGTCGACTGCATTTCAAAATACGCGCGCCGCTAGTTATGCCACCGCGTTTCGAACAGTCACCACTGCGGTATGAAGGCGCTGCCGTGAACGCTTACGCAACTCTCAATGACATGCGATCATCCCGTCCCCGGCACACCAGATGCGGGTCTACTTAACATCAAACATCTACGTGCAGAGATAATTTTTATATGTTTGCGTGTTGATAACATAGCAGTCAGGGCTTGTCATCTACGGAATACTCATTGTATCGAAGACAGACTGAATTGTAAACATTTTTCAATTTTATATATTTCAAAATTTAAGTTTCCTGATAGCAAGTGATGCTGTAACTGCATTAAACAAAGTTACGTTTTACTTTTCTGTTCGATATTAGAAGTAGAATATATTAGTATTTGAATCCTCTGTCCATGAACCGCATCTATTTCACACACCTGTATCCATCGAAGAACCATAAAGTGTGCATAACGAAGCTATAAGACAGCTTTCGGACACAGCCACCCGTTTAGTTGGAAGTTTACGAGCCGTCTGGCATGCTTGCATCCATTTATATACTGAAGTCACCTACCAATTGTAACGACTGGCGACAAGCCCGACACTGTAGTTCCATCACGATGAAAGTTCCACGACGTTATTTAATGCTGGTGAATGTACACTCCTGGAAATTGAAATAAGAACACCGTGAATTCATTGTCCCTGGAAGGGGAAACTTTATTGACACATTCCTGGGGTCAGATACATCACATGATCACACTGACAGAACCACAGGCACATAGACACAGGCAACAGAGCATGCACAATGTCGGCACTAGTACAGTGTATATCCACCTTTCCCAGCAATGCAGGCTGCTATTCTCCCATGGAGACGATCGTAAGATGCTGGATGTAGTCCTGTGGAACGGCATGCCATGCCATTTCCACCTGGCGCCTCAGTTGGACCAGCGTTCGTGCTGGACGTGCAGACCGCGTGAGACGACGTTTCATCCAGTCCCAAACATGCTCAATGGGTGACAGATCTGGATATCTTGCTGGCCAGGGTAGTTGACTTACACCTTCTAGAGCACGTTGGGTGGCACGGGATACATGCGGACGTGCATTGTCCTGTTGGAACAGCAAGTTCCCTTGCCGGTCTAGGAATGGTAGAACGATGGGTTCGATGACGGTTTGGATGTACCGTGCACTATTCAGTGTCCCCTCGACGATCACCAGAGGTGTACGGCCAGTGTAGGAGATCGCTCCCCACACCATGATGCCGGGTGTTGGCCCTGTGTGCCTCGGTCGTATGCAGTCCTGATTGTGGCGCTCACCTGCACGGCGCCAAACACGCATACGACCATCATTGGCACCAAGGCAGAAGCGACTCTCATCGCTGAAGACGACACGTCTCCATTCGTCCCTCCATTCACGCCTGTCGCGACACCACTGGAGGCGGGCTGCACGATGTTGGGGCGTGAGCGGAAGACGGCCTAACGGTGTGCGGAACCGTAGCCCAGCTTCATGGAGACGGTTGCGAATGGTCCTCGCCGATACCCCAGGAGCAACAGTGTCCCTAATTTGCTGGGAAGTGGCGGTGCGGTCCCCTACGGCACTGCGTAGGATCCTACGGTCTTGGCGTGCATCCGTGCGTCGCTGCGGTCCGGTCCCAGGTCGACGGGTACGTGCACCTTCCGCCGACCACTGGCGACAACATCGATGTACTGTGGAGACCTCACGCCCCACGTGCTGAGCAATTCGGCGGTACGTCCACCCGGCTTCCCGCATGGCAACTATACGCCCTCGCTCAAAGTCCGCCAACTGCATATACGGTTCACGTCCACACTGTCGCGGCATGCTACCAGTGTTAAAGACTGCGATGGAGCTCCGTATGTCACGGCAAACTGGCTGACACTGACGGCGGCGGTGCACAAATGCTGCGCAGCTAGCGCCATTCGACGGCCAACACCGCGGTTCCTGGTGTCCGCTGTGCCGTGCGTGTGATCATTGCTTGTACAGCCCTCTCGCAGTGTCCGGAGCAAGTATGGTGGGTCTGACACACCGGTGTCAATGTGTTCTTTTTTCCATTTTCAGGAGTGTATTTTATGAAGCTGCAGAGGTTGTCGGTCGAGGCTTGTATTTCCAATCTAAGAATGCGTGAGAACCGCTCAGTTCGCGCAGAACTCACTTCGCGACAGCGGAGACCATACGGCACTCAGAGGCCTTGTTTCGTCTTACGCTGGTCAAGGAGCTGCCTGAGAGGTCTCACAAACTTCCCTGTCAAGCTGAAACGGCGTTCGCGGTGTTAGGCACGATTCGGCTATGTAGAAATCAGACAGTGGTAATCTCAAGTGCTGGCTGCCACCTAATAATTTATGGTGTGAAATCACAAGTCTTGGAATGTCTCGGCCTACAGCGGTGGTAAGAGAAGCCTCACTGAGATCCCATCACGATGGTCAGGCTTCTGGAAGTTCAGAAGTTTATAAACAACACTCTGATTCGCCCATCACCTACTTACGACAAACGGAAATTGCTAGGGCAATTTGGCAAGGAACATGTGCTCTGAATGACGGGCGTCCCGAGACATTCAATGGTAGCAATTTATTAAACGTTGCAGTTTTCATTCTGTAGGCGATGTCGGTCAAATATTTCCTAAATTGATAGTTACCGCCGCATCGGTGTTACCAGCAGAGTCGGGACCAGGGACACGTGAAAATGGACTCTTGGTTTTGGATGTGGAAGGTGAAATGTCGCTGATTTTAGACGTCGAGGACTCTGAGTTCAGATGGTACTTCCCGGTGTCCGAGTTACGACGAGAGAGATTCTGATCGTTCACACGTTGGATGTTTGCAAACGGGACAAACCATCGCCACTCTACCGTTAATCACTGTTCTAGCGCTGGCCGGAGTGGCCGTGAGGTTCTAGGCGCTGCAGTCTGGAACCGCGAGACCGCTACTGTTTCAGGTTCGAATCCTGCCTCGGGCATGGATGTGTGTGATATCCTTAGATCACTTAGGTTTAAGTAGTTCTAAGTTCTAGGGGACTGATGACTTCAGAAGTTAAGTCCCATAGTGCTCAGAGCCATTTGAACCACTGTTCCAGCGATAGCACCATCTTCATTTATTATTCAATGAACTACTGGAGAAACTAAAACATTTAATGGGTTCCATTCATTCTAGTTTATGAATCAAATGGCTCTGAGCACTATGGGACTCAACATCTGAGGTCATCAGTCCCCGCCGGCCGCGGTGGTCTCGCGGTTCTAGGCGCGCAGTCCGGAACCGTGCGACTGCTACGGTCGCAGGTTCGAATCCTGCCTCGGGCATGGATGTGTGTGATGTCCTTAGGTTAGTTAGGTTTAAGTAGTTCTAAGTTCTAGGGGACTGATGACCACAGCAGTTGAGTCCCATAGTGCTCAGAGCCATTTGAAACCATCAGGCCCCTAGAACTTTATTTTATTTTTAATTTTTTTTGCTAAAAGAAATCTTTATTCGATAACATCTATAATACTTATACAAATTAACCCACCACCTTAGTGATTAGTGGGTCGTAATATTACTACAAAATTATATATTATCAGCAGCTATTATTATTATTACAGTATTAGAATGTTTATTTATGAGCTACAGACATTGTGACACAGTACAAGTTAATAGGCAGACTACAATTATTAATCTATACGCTACGACCTAGTTGTTAATTTTCCTACCTACTTGTTAATTCCTAACTGCCTGCAGCGTTACAGGTATGTTAGCCTAGATATAAACCTACTACTGTAGGCCCTGCTCATCGAGCTAATCCCGATGAGCGTGTCCCTGACACTGGGCAGGTCAAAATTGCTTGTCGCTGCAGGTTCCTAACTTTTTATCTACTTCTAATGCTACTAACTACTGTACTAACGTACGTCAATTCGGCTGCTATCTTAGTCAGAAATGAGTGTACCCCGGTCCCCCTAGTCCTGCACGTGACGGATTCCAACTGAAAGTCGACCTGTCCACGCACAGGCGGTACAGGATTAGGGTAGTTCGTCTCTAGTCACGGAAGTCCCTCAGGTATGCAGTCAGTACTTTCCGTGATACCTCGTTTGCTAAACTGTTTAGAGTTTCAAAAGTCTCTTCATGTCTTAATAGGTCATATGTGTTGTTGTTTGGAAGCTGTGGTCTTAATGTCACTGCTACATCACCGAAAAGGGGGCACTCGTAAACAGCATGGTGGGGAGTGCCCTCCAAGGCGCCACAGTCACACTCAGGTGTAGCCTTTTTCCAATGACCAGTGAAAAAGTGTATTAGACCCCGTGTTGGCTCGAAATATCTCATGCCGAACTTTTCTTTAACATTTGGCAAGAATCCGAAGGTTATTCTGCCAGATTCATCCATTTACCACTATTACTGCCATAAGTCCTTACCCCTTCTTCGTATTTCTCCCTTTCCTCTAATCTGAGCTCCCAGGAAATTCTCTATTTTCATGTTGTTCCCCTTCTTGACCCAATACCATGCTGCTTGTTCTCGTATTTTGATATTTAGAGGACAGAGCCCCATTATTACTAATAGGGCACTTCTTGGGGATGTTCTGCACGCCCCTACAGATCACAACACCATGTTTATTTGTACTCTTCTCACTGCCATGCCAGGCACCATCCTTGTGAGCCTGTGTGCCCAGAATCCCGATCTCTAACCCACTATTGAAGTTAGTATACTATTGTGATACAGCTAGGTTAGGTGTGGTGGAAGGTGAAATATTTTGTGCCCTATGGAGATAATACTATAAAGTACTTGTAGTGATTTTTGGGTTACAGGCTCAATGTGCCTTCCGAAGTTCCACCTTTCATCGATGATGACGCCCAAGTAGCTAGTCTCTTGTCGTCTGAGAACTGGTGAGCCCCCAATTCTAACTCTAGGGTTTCTTACAATCTGTCCTTTCAGCAAGTATGTTGATTTAGTTGGTGAAATTGACATCTTAGTATTTGTACACCATAGTTGCAATTTTATCATAGCTCTATCTATTTTTGGTTCGATGTCTTCGCGGCTCCGGCCGCCGACCAGCAGAAGGAGGTCATCTGCGTAGACTATCATCTCTAGCATCTCTTCACTCTGTTGCAAACTGTCTAAAAGTGGTTCTATATCGATATCCCAGAACGGGGGACCTAGGACGGAACCCTGGGGACATCCCTTAATTATGGTTTTTCCAACTCTGCCGCTAGGGAATGATAGCCAGACCTTCCGCCCTTCACAATAGCTCCTCAGGCAACAATATAGCGACCCTGGACACTCTTTCTCCCGGAAGCAGGAGAAGAGCGAAGGCCACTACACGTTGTCAAAGGCGCCACTGATGTCAACCATGATGCCAACAACGCACTTGTACGGGATAGAGCCACAGACCTCGGCCGCCGGAGCGGTTGCATCGGTTGCCAATTGCCCCGGCCTGAAGCAGAACTGCCTGCCGCTCATCCCGCACAGCACTCGGTGTGCAGTCAGCCTGCCAGCTAGCAGTTTCTCGAATAACTTCCCAAAAATGTTTAGTAGGCAGATCGGTCTGTAGAACTTAACATCCGCTGGGTCCTTGTTGGGTCCTTTTTTGAAATCAGTACATTTGCAACTTTCCCAATTTTTGGAAATATTTCCTGTCTTAGACATTCGTTGTATAGCATGGTAAGTGGAGCTACCAGTTGGGGTGCCAAGAACTGCACCACCTCCGCCACAATTCCTGCCAGGAATCCGTCATCCCATCCCCGTGCCTGACCGTTAATAGCATCATTGGGGACCGGATCTTTTCCCTAACTAGTTTATAGGGTACACCCCATGGGTCCAAGGCCAATTGATCCAATACAAATCCCTCCCAATTTCGTCTTCTAACTTGTTTTAGTTCTTTTTGAAATTTTTCTTCCGACTCCCGGTATTACAGTAACCATCTTTGCTTTTCCCACCAGACGACACTGCACTGGTAGTGCCTCCTCAGACTTCTGACGCATTTGCTCTACTTCAGCTGACCATGGTGATGGGGAGGTAGCCATGGCCCTCCTGGTTGGAACAGCTGCCCTCACCGCTCTGGTAACTGCACTCACCAGTTTTTCAGCCCTCTTGTCTATGTACAGGACCTGTTGTGCGTCACCTTCTGGCAATGGAGGAATGTCGCACTCTCTCGCTAGTCTCTCCCAGTCTGCTCTTCTGAAATTCAGTTGCAGCTCTCACCTCATGGCCCAGTGGCACCCTCTATCTCCTAGGCTTAATGTAAGAAGATAATGGTCACTTGTAGCGTTTTGACTTCCCAGTTCTGGATTATGTTGGCTGTGTTTGGTGTGACTAGTGTTACGTCTATGTTGGTGCCTCGGCCCCCTCCCGCCACATAGGTAGGAGGGTTGCCAGGTCTGTTTGCCACTACAAGTTGTAAGGCCATGATCATATCCTCCACTTTTCCGCCATTTTCATCTCTTGTGCCACTGTACCAGAGGGGGGATTTAGCATTTATGTCAGTTGTTATGACCAGTTTGCGGCACCGCAACGCCGTGGCTGCTCTTGTCAAGCGATCTAAGTGTTGCTCTATGTTGTCTCCGTACATATTTATGAAGGTAATAATTCCCACAGGAGGCTGTATCTCCAAGACGTTGCAGTGACTGGTGGAAAATTGTGAGAGTGTTGTGACTCGTAGAGATTGGTTCGCGATAACTATTGCCGCTTTGGGGGCATCCCCATTGCTAGCTATCTGCCATGTAGCGGCTGCAAATGAAAGTTTCGCAGCTTGAGGGTACAGCTCCTGTAGTACATCAAGCCTCCTCTCCTCCACCTCCCTTCGAAGCTCCTGCATCACAAGCTGTTATGTGTATTTAGTTCTTCGACAGTTAGTTTAGTCATTATGGGAAGTAAGTTGCATTCTATCGTCAGGCCAGGTCTTACTCCAATCAAAGGCGATTCGACCGTGGGATATGTCGTTTAGGTCAAATTTCTCCCCACGTCTTTCAAATACTTTCTTGCGTAAGTCTCGTAGGGCTCCGAAGTCAGCGGGAAGGTTCACTGACTTTAGTTGTATTCTATCTACAGCCTCCATTACCGAGAAGGTGACGTTTCTGCCGTTCTCATGTCCCACCCGGACCACATGTCGTATGGCAGTGGTCAGGATAGTCGGCGACTCCAATCTTGCTAGTTGCATCGTATATTGCCCTAGAACTAGGAACTCCTTAAACCTAACTAACCTATGGACGCCACACACATCCATGCCCGAGGCAGGATTCGAACCTACGAACGTAGTGGTCTCGCGATTCCAGACTGAAGCGCCTAGAACAGCTCGGCCACACCGGACGGCGTTTATCAATCATTGCACTCACTTTCTCTTATCGTCATGTCACTGAGTCTTATTCTGTGCCATTGCTTTTCATGTAATAAAACAATTTAATTTTATTCCTATTTTATTCGTACTTAGTTTGAAGTACCATGTTGTTTTTCTCAATTCATTGTTGTTATTATTATGTGTGTACTGTGGAGAAACAGTCATTCAGTAGGGTTTTATAGCAATTCATCGGCTTAGGATTCTAGGTTAGAGTCATTTCTGAGATAGCGATTCCTCTGAGAAATTAAAATTCAACATCGAATCTCAAGGGATGTGTAATGGGGTCTGGACAGTCCATCATTCCGTTAGGATTCTACAACCACACACAGTGGGGTTTTGCATGTTCACCTCTGCCGAAAGGAAAGTTCATGTCACTATTTACAGATTTAAGAGAAGATGAAGGAAAATTTTCTAATTATCCTCGATTGTGTGAACAGTAGTTTCATGAGGTAAAAGTAAAACTGCAATCATCCAAGAAAAGCAAAGACTACTTTTTGAGGCTTTCAGTACTACATAATCTAATGTGTCTAATTTTAAGACCGTACACTGGAACTTTTCTCTCATTCAAGAATAAGGTCTTTAACTACCCTATAAGTCAAGGCCAGAGGAATGTGAAGTAGGCATTTCTAGCTCTGACGAATACCTAGAGAATAATTCTCAGATCTATCAATGTTAAGCTGAACTTAACTGCTGAATTATTAAATATTGTTGTCCTTCACAACTGCCGTTACTAAGATGGATTTAACTTTGAAGGAGGATATAAGTATACACAGGCCGTTTAATTTGGACAATGAAATCCCTTCAATCTAAGGAAGAAATATTTTCTCCTGCTTCTTTACAGACAACGCGGCAAAGTATCATGACAAGACAAATGTACCTAAATCTTTTTGGTACCAATCAGTGTGTTGCCTAGTGTGAAGGACTGTTTAATGTATATCAACATCGAAATGTAGGCTTTTATGTGCTTCGTGGCCGCAGAACAATAAAGCATTAATTATTTAGAAGTTAAGATCAGAGTATATTGTAAACTGTTATTATTAAATGAAGATATGTTCATTCAGTTCAAAGGGCTTTCGCGGGGCAGGAAGGCATTTACTCCTTAGTGATATTTCGGTTCTTGAGTGGCAAAATTCGAGCAGAAACGCCACCGCTAGAGAACAAACACATAGTTCAACACAGATACAGTTTGCTGTTATACCTATCAAACTTCTACCCTGATACAGTTTCGCACTGAAACCCTCACAAAACGTTTCATTCACTCACTTGGAACCATGTGGGTACGGTCTTAATCGTATCGTTATACTCTTTGCGAAATCTGTCCCATATTTCACTCTGTTTCTTCACATTCCACGTTCAGACTGGCAGCATCCATCATGGCTGACGGCTGCTATTGCTCGATCGTCGCGAAGCAGTGATTGGCTTTTACATGCACTGCTGAAAAGCGTGAGAAACTGAGACAGCGAGGGCATTACAACAAATTGCTCGTGTGCTTCGAGACTTAGTCACTTGGAGATAATGAGCCACGAATCGCCTGTGACCGTGAGAGAAACTCACTTTCGCCAAAAACATTTGTCAATCTGTCATCCATAAGGGGAAAACTTTGACTGGAACTGACCAGTTAGACTGTCAGTATCTATCTTGTCATTCGTGTTAGATAATTTTTGTCTTTTTCGCTCTGTCATTTACACGCGGATTTCATTTTGAAAACCCTGTATCTTTGTACTCACTTTTTCAGTTGCTTCAGAACACGTGTTGATCGGAATATGTCTCTGTGCTAGACATCTGAAAATTAAATTGGCTTACAGGCAGCTCCTCTCACTCGTGAAAATTTTTTCATGCATTTTGTAACGTTGTTCCTTTTACAATTCTGAGGTATCTTGTTAGGTTCATTAAATCGATATTTCTTCGTAGCCATCATGGAGAAACTGTTTATCTAACATGCTTGTAAATTATAGAGTTTTTCTTTCGTATTTTGACTTTGCGATTTAATTATCTTAATTTTTTTCCTGGAACTACCAATTCCAACAATGCTCATTTGCCTCCATGCTTAAATATTTAAACTTGTTTTCATCGGAAAACGTTTTTGTTACGTGGCATTTACACAAGGGTTACGTTACATTTAGGTACC
This sequence comes from Schistocerca gregaria, assembly GCF_023897955.1. Classification (NCBI taxonomy): domain Eukaryota; kingdom Metazoa; phylum Arthropoda; class Insecta; order Orthoptera; family Acrididae; genus Schistocerca; species Schistocerca gregaria. Next base: position 188,165,455 of record NC_064924.1, read on the forward strand.
ACACTAGTAGTTATTGTTTTGTAAGAATATTTCAGCAATCCAAGTAAGTGGATTCTGATACAGTGCTCAGAAATTTTCTGCTGCTGAGACGACGTAATTTCGATTCATTGCATTCACCACACGACCTCAATATTTTCAGATCCTTAGGCAATGTTGATGCTGTGTACGTCTTCGTACCCAGTGGTAAGGAGTGATGGGCTACAGAGTGGTGTGGCAAATGTCATCGTAGGAATGCTGGATAGAAGCAGAAATGTTTCTGAAAAAAGAGTACTATTTCTGCAAGGTTCGCAGGAGAGCTTCTGTAAAGTTTGGAAGGTAGGAGACGAGGTACTGGCAGAAGTACAGCTGTGAGGTCGCGGTGTGGGTCGTGCTTGGGTAGTTCAGTTGGTGCCGGCACGGTAGCTCAGCGTGTTCGGTCAGAGGGTTTAGCTACCCTCTATAATAAAAAAAACCTGAGTGAACGGATTAACGAACACGTGAACGAGTGTCATCTAGTGTCATCGGACGTCTACCACAAACAAATTCATCGAGCATTACAGAGCAAAATGAGATCTTTAACAAACAAACCAAAGAAACCCTTGGTAGAGCACTTGCCCGTGAAAGGCAAAGGTCCCGAGATCGAATCTTGGTCCGGCACACAGTTTTAATCAGCCAGGAAGTTTTTACTTTTTTTATTTTGAAGTTTTTGTTACAAATTCCTCCTAATATTTAAAAAACGTAGAGGGTTTGAACGAGTCATGGAATCGTCAGTTATTTCCTGTTTTTTGTGATACTGAATATACGGATATTGTAAGAGATGTTCCCACAAGACGGCTGAGCATTCATCCGGCTGTTGATAGTCTGCTACAATGCTTTCCAGGTACAAAATGTTACCTGTAACACAGCGGGAGAATTGTCCAATAGCCATACGAAAGTTTTTACAGGATATTCAGAAAGGTGACGAGCTTTTATTCTGGACCATTGATATTTTTTCTTTCATAAGTGCCTAAAAATGTTTCACGTGACTGTATAGTTCTTAGAAAGTGATAATTTGTTGGCTACGATGGAGTCTCTTAGAAAACAATTAAAACAACGAATATCAGATTTCCATTCCGGGTTCAAAACTAAGAGTTATCTTAATCTTCTGCCAGCAAAAGATAGGCAATCAATGGAGGTAGGGTTTATACAGTGGTATGAAACAGCATTGGAGAATTTGATATCTAGGTTTGATTTTTCAGTAAATAACTCATTCTGTAAAATGAGTATCATGTCTCTGGAGATGGAGATTGATTTTAACTCTGTTCTGAAAATGCTTCAGAGCTTAAATTTAGTAATTACAAAAGATGTTGATGAATTGTAAGAAGACATTTTATTACAACAGGACACAATCAGCATTGCAGTAAATAACAAACGTAAAGGAACCTGTGTAAGTAAATGGATGGCAACTCTACAAGTCCTTCTAGTAGAAACACACATATTGTATTATCTCTTTGCAGACTGAATTCATATGTGTAATAGTCTTGTTAAGTTAACGATCTTGCTAAGTTGTAAGAATTTTTATTCTCATTTCCAACAACAAAAGCATTTCTTTAAAGAACTTTCAGCCAGCAACAAAGGTTGAGCACAGATAGTTGAAAAGGCTTCACATGGACACACTCTGAACAAATCTCCATGTGAAAATAAATTGTGGCGTAGAATGTGAGGACTTACTCAATATGGTTCTAAATGGCTTTTCGCATGTGCAAGAAACAACAAGAAATATTCTTTTAACAGAAATAACATGTGTTATGTGTATGAATTAAATTTGCAAAGAAATAATATACTGTGTGTGTTTCTAAAAATAAATGAGATCAAATATGTCTCTAATTTATAATCTTACACTCATTTAAATACATTTTTATATTAGGTGACGTTAAACCGTATTTGTGGAACCCTTTTTTATGTATAACAGAAGCAATAGAACATAATTATGGATTTAATTCAATGCTGTACTGCGTCCTCTAAATCCTGAAACGTCTCTCCTTTTGGCACTCTTATCACTCATCCTACCCCTCTAGAACTGATTATCCTACACTTCAGTCCAAATAAAAACAATAATTACTGTGAAGTGCGTGAATGAATTAGTTTTTCCTTTATCATGTGTGCCTGGTATAAGGAAAATGTTGGTGTTCATAATCCTATGCGGTATACGCATTTTTATGATGACTACGGGGATCGTTAGCAAAATGCACATTCTTAAAGAGCTACCATGAGACCTGTGCTACAGGTGTTATTTTAGATTATTTCACGTCAACAAATTAAAGTCCCAATTCAAGTATGTTGTCTGTAATGTAGCATCCTAAATTGTGTTGATTTTCTTTCCTCTGCTAGTAAATTTTATAACAATTACATATGAAACAATTTAACGGTTGATTTGAATAGCAAGTTATTCAGGAACGTAATGATTTAAGACATTTATGGTATGGCTTGAGTGCTTAAAATTCGCTTGGAGTTCATGTCATGCGGCCAAACAAACATTCTCTTGTCACTGCAAGCATCTGCTTATCCGCCGATTCACACATTAGGGAGGAAGGGCTGTACAATCTGCTGTTGTAAGCAGTTCTCCCTGCCGAAACATTGAGTAACTTTAATATTTTTTAAATACTTGCAGTGCATCTTAGAAGCTAATATTTTCACAGGGTATTTCTCCAGCGTATTCGTTGTGTGTGAAAAATTTCTATCTAGGTTTTGACTTGCTAGATTGGACCATGCCCTTGTTAGAAAATAACGTAGCAATTCCTAATTTTCTAACTTAAATCCTATGTAGATTCGTTACCTTTATATCTCCTGTTCGTTGGTGTACATTGAACAGACAGATATCTTCATCTGCTAATCGGCGTCAATTTTCATAGTGTTTCCTTTTTTTACTGACAACTTGTAATGGTACTTGAATTACGTAACCATTATGGCACCTCACCTCAACTACTCCATACCAGCGATATACTACTGTGTTTTTGTTAACTACTTAACATATTTCTGAGACAACATTCAGATTTGATTTCATTTGTGATACATCGATATGTTTATATTTTGCAATGATATTATTCATATGTGTATTCTTTATATTGTTACTATGATCTTTGACGTACTTGTATCTCTGATTTTTGGGTGCATAAGCGATTATTAGTTAGTTGTTAGAGAATCGGACCTTGAGAAAGTCAAGTCTTGGACGTCATGTTCGAAAGACGCATATTGTAGTCAGCTTATAAAATGTGAACTTTAACAGTGACTGTGAGGAAGATGTTTTCAAGTATGTTTTGTTTTGTGAAGTGATGTTTTGTGTGTTACGTGATACTGCAGCGAAAGTAATAAAAAAAAAAGAGTGTAACTTAAATTCGGAGTGCTGATTACTTTTTTACGTGACCATTGTCCTCTAAAAGTGTAATCTCCAAGAATGGTTTGTGAAACGCATCTACAAAACTTTTGAATATTGCTTGGAATTATCACCACCTAGATTTTCGACGATTGAGCCATGATTTTACACGTGACCAGCATGGGAAACACGAAAAGATGAGTGCCTAGTATATTCATTATTGGTTCAAATGGCTCTCAGCACTATGGGATTTAACTACTGAGGTCACCATTCCCCTAGAACTTAAAACTAATTAAACCTAACTAACCTAAGTAAATCACACACATCCATGCCCGAGGAGGATTAGAACCTGTGACCGTAGCGTTCGCGCGGTTCCGGACTATTCATTATTACATGGAAAGACTTTATTAACTGTGCTCTAATGACACCTGCCACATAATAACTTCGTTGTTGCCCGAAAATGCAGTAGTTGTCAGCGTGAGCAACGCCAAAATCATTATTAAATTATAACTTTGTTGTGGTAGGGTGGTTAGAACGTGGGTGCTTTAGCAGGGATAGGCAGCACTAAATATTCAAAAAGTAACTGTAGATGAGTTTCAGGAAGAGTACACAGTGAATCTGTTATGAAAAATATCGACAAAAACCTGACAAGAAAAATGAGAAAACAACAGGACGAAAAATGGTCGCAAAAAACAATGGGATGACAAAGGATTTAAAATAAACACTACGACTGGATTCTGACGGAGACGACCTCAGCTATAAGTTAAGTAAAAATTCTAACGAATTTTGTAATTTAGTATTATCATTTCTAGTGATTCATTTTTTGTTAACAGTTAATAATTGACAAAATTAATGCAGGGGAAGAAATAGTAGGTTGGGTACTAAAATTGATAGGTTAAAATTAATTGTGCAGGTTATGAGTAAGCAGAATGAAAACATAAATAATTTAAAATCTGAAATGAGGGCTGAAATTGACGAAAGGTTAGGGGAGAATTTGAATAAGCAATTAAATGCAAAAAAAAAAACTGAGATCAAAAGTACGCTGGTTGGTAACTTAAAGATGATGGAATCGAGGGTAGACAATGTGGAGAAAAAAGTAATTGTTTTTTAAAATGAATACATTGCTGAAAATAGTAACAGAGCCAGGGAAATTCAGGAACTTCAAAATGAAAATGAAGCACTAGATAAAATATTGAATGAGTGAAAAAAAACAGTGTTAATGCAGTCAGTACTGTTGAGAAAAAGGTTGACAGTTTAGAATCGAATCTTACCAATAAATTAGACACATTAAAAACTAAAATAAATCATGTTGAAGAATATGTTGTTAACAAGAATTTGTACAGTCATGGACCAACATGGTCTAACCTGTTAGTGAAAACTTTTCCTTGTGATAATTTGCACCCAGTTGATTTTTTGCACCATTACAAGGACAATTTTGTGCCAGGAATGTGTGATAATTCAAAAATTAAATTTGTCAGAAAGTTTCTTGAAGGGAAGGCCCTATCCTGGGCTAACCAAAATTTCGATCAGTGGGAAACCTTTGCAAATTTTGAAAAACGCTTTTTAAACAAATTTTGGTCTGAAACTGAACAGGGGAGGATTAAATCTGAATTTTTAAACGGACATATTTTCAGAGGGAGAATGGGCACCATGAAAGCATTTTATAAAGATCAATTGAGAAAATTAATACATTTAGATAAACCTTTTGATGAAATGACACAAATGGATGCGCTGAAAAGAAGGCTGCCTGAAAAATTGCAATTTGATTTAGTTCATGGGTCTGATGATTCCGTGGAAGAATTTTTAAAATATTTGGATAAATTGGATAGGGCATTAGAAAAAGGGAATATGCTAAATTTTAACAGTGGTGAACACCAGCAGGGCGGGGGGGGGGGGGGGGGCCTGGTATTCAAACTAGTATGGAGAGAGGAGAGAATACGGAGACAATAGATATGAACAACACAGGGGAAACAATAGGGATCATAATGGTAATGACAGAGACAGGGATAGAAATTTTGGAAATAGAAACAGATGGGATGACAGAAACAGGGGGGAACAAAATTGGAGACCAAACAGAGGAATCAGGCAGGAAAACTCTGGACCGTCTCAATGAGGGTCCGCAATTTTGGGGCGAGAAAATTTAATCACAATTGGACGTACAATAACAACTGAGAATTTACAGACAGAGAAAGAAGGAAAAGTGTAACTTATTACTATAATAAAACCAGTGGAAGACAAAAGAAATACACACCACAAATGACAGACACTTATGTTCAACACTAAATTAATTGTTTAAATTTTGACCAGAAATTTTTGGATACTATAAGAGAAAATAATCATGTTGAAAGCAATAAGGTAACTACTTCTGAGAAGAAGCCAGATGAGGATATTGCAATTGTGCCATAATTTTATAATTGGGTAGAGAATGATAATCTATGTAATTCTGAAGTATCTGACAAACATCACAGCTCTGATTTGAATAAGTTATTTAATGAAAATGAAAGTTATGTAAAGAGAGTGAAGGGAGGCCTGTTGTAAAATTTAGTAGTTTTTGCAAGTTTGAAAAGATATGGTTAAAGCAACTTATAATCTATTACATTTCATTTCTTTAATATTATACCATGAGGATAAATAACCTCTATGTACTGTTTCAAAGAGACTATTATTCTATATAATGATTACTGTAACTTACTACCTTCCTATCTTGCTATTTGGGGCACACAATCCCATGCCGCATGTGCGTGGAATTGTATGTAACCATTATGGCACCTCAACTCAACCTCTATATACCACCGATATTCTACTGTGTTTCTGTTAACTAATTAACAAATTTCTGAGACATTATTCAGATTTGATTTCATTTTTGATACATCGATATGTTTATATTGCAATGATATTATTCTTATGTGTATTCTTTCTTTTGTCACTATGATCTTTGACGTACTTGTAACTCTGATTTTTGGGGGCATAAGCGATTATTGGTCAGTTGTTAGAGAGTCGGACTTTGAGAAAGTCAAGTCTTGGACGTCATGTTCGAAAGACGCATATTGTAGTCAGCTTATAAAATGTGAACTTTAACAGTGACTGTTAGGAAGATGTTTTCCAGTATGCTTCGTATTGTGAAGTGATGTTTTGTATGTTACGTGATATTGCAGCAAAAGTAATAAAAAGAAGTGTAACTTAAATTCGGAGTGCTGATTACTGTTTTACATCACCATAGTCCTGCAAAAGTGTAATCTTCAAGATTGGTTTGTGAAGCGCATCTACAAAACTTTTGAATATAGCAGAATATAACCTAGGCCTCTTTGCATCCGAGCTTGGAGTCATCACCACCTAGATTTTCGACGATTGAGCCACGATTTTGCAACGTGACCAGCGTGGGAAACCCGAAAAGATGAGTCCTTAGTTTATTCAGTATTACATGAAATGACTTTATTAACTGTGCTCTAATGACACCTGCCACGTACTAACTTCGTTGTTGCCCGAAAATGCAGTAGTTAGCAGCGTGGGCAACACCACAATCATTATTAAATTCTGACCTTTGTTGTGGTAGGGTTGTTAGAAACTCCAGCAAGTGGATACGTTCAATCATCATAACGATGGAAGCTACAGGATAGCCAGTCTTACTGGTTAATGTCTCCCTGGTAGCTAAACAACATCTGCTTGATACATTTTTATTTTGTTTCTGGAGGCCGGCCGATGTGGCCGAGCGGTTCTCGACGCTACACTCTGGAGTCTGAGTGACCGCCAAGGGCCGCAGGGTTGACTATTGCTTCGGGCATGGATGTATGTGATGTCCTTAGGTTAGTTAGGTTTAAGTAGTTCTAAGTTCTAGAGGACTGATGATCTCAGAAGTTAAGTCCCATAGTGCTCAGAGCAATTTGAACCATTTTGTTTCTGGAGAGGAAAATTACTTAGTATGGTCAAGATAAATGTGTCCCCGTATTGTGATGCATGTATTTAGACTAGTTGCAGGCACTATGATATGTTGTTATATAGCTGCTGCAGTGTTGCAAAGTGGTGTAAGCTACCTGCGTCAATACAAAATAATTTAGTTTCTGACTATTAGTTCGTATTCTTAATATACTCAGTTCAGGTTTCTGCACCATGTGTTTAATTTTCATTATAAATGTTTAGAATACCTAGAACGTCTCGCAAAATGGTCGTGGTGGTAGAACTAGAGAAACTTCAATTACAAGTACAGAACGTAAAGTACATAGTTTTATATTTGCTGCCTTAATCTCTACACAGTAGTATGTTGGTTGTCTTTTCTCTTGAGTCAAACAGTTTTCCCACGAAAATGTCACATAATTTGGCACCAGGTGTTTTCTTCGCGGTCGTAACTGCACCACTAAGTGGTCTAAGCCTGTCAGTATAGGTTAACCATTTTGTGTTCATTCTCCAACACATGACCCGCTGCCCAGGGGAAAATGAACATTGCTACATGTACTTGGTAATGATTCCGATAGGAGGGAAAAGAAGTTTGGAAGTATATTATACTCAGGATAAATTACGATTTTTCAGTAAATGAAACTCAAATTAGTTAAATATCGAATGGGTGAAATTATAGTGCAGTGTTTTTCACTGCCATTAATATATAATATTTCTATCCAAAAGAGATTGCAAAAGCAAGATACATTTATTTAAACTGTTTTAACACGAACATTACATTAGGAACTGTTATGTTTTGCTCACATATACTTATTCAAAGGGTCAACGTATGTGACTACGAAATTGCTCGTTATAAAATTTGGGCAGGAAAACCTCATTATTCACTACACCTAGTAAGAAAAACAAGTAAGTTTAATAATACTTTTGTACTGTATACTCATGTAATTTACAGATTTGCACCTTTTAACCCCAATATTGTGCAAATGAGAAAGATCATATTAAAAACTTTTCATTTCAGCTATTTCACTTGGTTGACACTTGTAATTATCTGTAAAATGCACCATTTATGGTTTTAATCTAAACACCTTAGCACGAGAACCATTCATAACTATTTCATTTGAATAATTCATTTAATAACAATTTAATTGACTCTAAATAAAGAGATAATTTGTTGATCTCCTTGGAAGCTTATAAATACGAGCACTGTCGAAGACCGGCAGGCAGTTGGCTCAGTGTAGTTGTGAAGTTGTCGTCGGTCAGTGTTTTTAGTGCCGGCTAATTCCACTGTATGTAATCATGTGTGGATCGCAGTACAAAAGAGGGTGATGGACAAGATGTAACTGTTTTGTCAGTGACGCCATGTAAACTTTACGTGTATTTTTTAAAGAATGGAATAAAAACGTGTGATGACTTTTATAGAAATACTTGATGTCTCCAGCATTACCTTTTTCTAAAAATCCGGACCTCTTATAAATATATAATACCCTAGACAACAAAAGTAAAGAGCCATAAACTTTATATTTGAAACAGTACTGTTCAGCGTGGTGACGACCACCCTGCGAGCATCTTTGAAACATTTTGATAAGACGTTATATTCTCATAAGGCATGTGACATTATATTTTCTAACATAAAACTGAATTTTGACCATATTACGGCAGGGGGCCGTTATAACTTGGAGGTACTGTTGTTGTTGTGGTCTTCAGTCCTGAGACTGGTTTGATGCAGCTCTCCATGTTACTCTATCCTGTGCAAGCTTCTTCCTCTCCCAGTACCTACTGCAACCTACATCCTTCTAAACCTGCTTAGTGTATTAATGTCTTGGTCTCCCTCTACGATTTTTACCCTCCACGCTGCCCTCCAATACAAAATTGGTGATACCTCGAGGTCTCAGAACATGTCCTACCAACCGATACCTTCTTCTAGTCAAGTTGTGCCATAAACTTCTCTTCTCCCCAATTCTATTCAATACCTCCTCATTAATTATGTGATCTACCCATGTAATCGTCAGCATTTTTCTGTAGCACCACATTTCGAAAGCTTCTAATCTCTTCTTGGCTAAAATATCTATCGTCCACTTCCATACATGGCTACACTCCATACGAATACTTTCTGAAACGACTTCCTGCCACTTAAATCTATAGTCGATGTTAACAAATTTTTTCTTCTTCAGAAACGCTTTCCTTGCCCTTGCCAGGCTACATTTTATATCCTTTCTACTTCGACCATCATCAGTTATTTTGCTCCCCAAATAGGAAAACTCCTTTACTACTTTAAGTATCTCATTTCCTAATCTAATTCCCTCAGCATCGCCCGACTTACTTCGACTACATTCCATTATTCTCGTTTTGCTTTTGTTGATGTTCAACTTATAGCCTCCTTTCAAGACACTGTCCATTCCGTTCAACTGCTCTTCCAAGTCCTTTGCTGTCTCTGATAGAATTACAATGTCATCGGCGAACCTCAAAGTTTTCATTTCTTCTCCATGGATTTTAATACCTACTCCGAAATTTTCTTTTGTTTCCTTTACTGCTTGCTCAATAAACAAACTGAATAACATTGGGGAGAGGCTACAACCCTGTCTCACTCCCTACCCAACCACTGCTTCCCTTTCCTGCCTATCGACTCTTATAACTGCCATCTGATTTCTGTACAAATTGTAAATAGCCTTTCGGTCCCTGTATTTTACCCCTGCCACCTTTAGAATTTGAAAGAGAGCATTCCAGTCAACATTGTCAAAAGCTTTCTCTAACTCTACAAACGCTAGAAACTTAGGTTTGTCTTCCCTTAATCTTTCTTCTAAGATAAGTCGTAGGGTCAGTATTGCCTCACGTGTTCCAACATTTCTACAGGATCCCAACTGATCTTCCCCGAGGTGCGCTTCTATCAGTTTTTCCATTCGTCTGTAAAGAATTCGCGTTAGTATTTTACAGCTGTGACTTATTAAACTGATAGTTCGGTAGTTTTTACGTCTGTCGACACCAGCTTTCTTTAGGATTGGAATTATTGTATTCTTATTGAAGTCTGAGGGAATTTCGCCTGTCTCACAACGTAAAAACATACGACTTTTAACAGCTATAAATGTTAGTCTGCAGAAGACGTAAATACTGATGTAATGTTCAGTACAGTGTTCGCAGTCAACAAGAAAAAATATCTACACTTATATCCGTTAGACCCTGCACAGTGGAAGCTCTCTTCAGTGCACTCATAGAGAGGCTGTGATAGCCCTCGGCGGACCGCTACACACTGCAGCACTGGAGGAGGCCCGGGGCGCTCCAGCAGTGTCCCGGCGCCCTGTATGCTATTCCGGTCGTGCTCTGGCGTCGCCGCCCCCCACCCCCTCTCTCGCGCCGTCCTAATCAGCGCGTTTCTCCTGCCGACCGGCGACGCGGCTGGCATTCGCGAGCCGGCGGGCGCGCGGAAAGAAGAGCAAATAGGGGCGAAAACTTGGCGGCGCGCGCCGTGCAAATATCGATTCAATTAGCAGGCGTGCCGGCGCAATCAGTCCGGCCGAGTTGGGCGGCCTCTGGCGACGCAAACACGGCGCTCGTCCGCCCGCTGCCGGCGCCGGCGGGTTTACCGAGTCCGTTGCGAGGTGGCGGAGACCGGGCGGTCGCGTCGGGTGTCCAATTAACGTGACCTCTGCTGCCGGCCGGGTCCGGCGCTTCGTGCTGCTGCTCATCACGCCGAAATCCACCCTCCTCCCTCGTTCCCGACGGGGAAGGCAGCCGGATACGGCCGAAGTAGAGGGACACACATTCCGTCTCTGGCGCCCTGTCTTGCCGGAACTCTCCTGGCGATGTATGTAGTCAGGGAGCGTCAGTAAAGTTTAGGCACTCTCCTCCTTACGTATCAACACAGATTTCGAAAGCAACGATCGCGTGACACCCAAATCACACTGTTCGCTCCCGACACCCACAAACCAACAGACACCGGCATTACGGCAAAATCAGAATTTTTCCCTTATTTAATCTTCCTATGTAGCCTCTCCCCGTTGTTGTTCAATCTGTATATTGAGGAAGCAGTAAAGGAAACAAAAGAAAAATTCGGAGTAGCTATTAAAATCCATAGAGAAGAAATAAAAACTTTGAGGTTCGCTGATGACATTGTGATTCTGTCAGAAACAGCAAAGGATTTGAAAGAGCAGCTGAACGGAATGGACAGTGTCTTGAAAGGAGGATATGAGATGAACATCAACAAAAGCAAAACGAGGATAGGGGAATGTAGTGGAATTAAGTCGGGTGATCCTGAGGGAATTAGATTAGGAAATGAGATACTTAAAGTATTAAAGGAGTTTTGCTATTTGGGGAGCAAAATAACTGATCATGGTCGATGTAGAGAGGATATAAAATGTAGACTGGCAATGGCAAGGAAAGCGTTTCCGAAGAAGAGAAATTTGTTAACATCGACTATAGATTTAAGTGTCAGGAAGTCGTTTCTGAAATTATTTGTATGCATGTATGGAAGTGAAACGTGGACGATAAATAGTTTGGACAATAAGAAAATAGAAGCTTTCGAAATGTGGTGCTACTATAGAATGATGAAGATTAGATGGGTAGATCACATAACTAATGAGGAGATATTGAATAGGATTAGCGAGGAGTTTGTGGCACAACTTGACAAGAAGAAGCGATCGGTGGGTAGGGCATATTCTGAGGCATCAAGGGATCACCAATTTAGTATTGGATGGCAGCGTGGATGGAAAAATGGTAGATGGAGACCAAGGGGTGAATACACTAAGGAGATTCAGAAGGATGTAGGTTGCAGTAAGTACTGGCAGATGAAGAAGCTTGCACAGGATAGATTACCATGGAGAGCTGCATCAAACCAGTCTCTGGACTGAAGACCACCACAACAACGGCAGGATTTGTGGTATCACGTATCAATACCGCGCCAGTCGCGTCTTTCAGTTGGCAACGGAATTGCTAGTTCCTGTCAAAAGCCGATAGCAGTTGCGCGGGATCGGGTGAAGCCAATGGTGCGTGCACACTGACTCATCCCCCTTGCACCTCGGTACCACGTGCCCCGTTTGCCGCCGACGTAAGACGGCCGGCTACAGCCAGACATGCACTTGCTTTTGGAGCCTCTTCGCTGCGTGACACTACACAAATGCCGCCTAGTCTTGCTTCTGACACCATCGTTCGCGCTGTAGTACAGCGATTCTGATCCTTGTCGATATTGTGATAGATGGATTCTGTTTCACGCTGAAATGTTTGGATGAGTCTTAATGCACTCGGAGGAATAGAAGTTAAGTAAAAGCTTCTGGTAGAGCACTTTCTGGTGAAAGGCAAAGATCTTGAGTTTGAGTCTCGGTCCGGCACACAGTTTTAAGCTTTCAGGAAGTTTCATATCAGCGCACACTCCGCTGCAGAGTGAAAATCTCATTCTGGAAACATCCCCCAGACTGTGGCTAAGCCATGTCTCCACAATAACCTTTCTTTCAGGGGTGCTAGTTCTGCAAGGTACGCAGAAGAGCTTCTGTAAAGTTTGGAAGGTAGGAGACGAGGTACTGGCAGAAGTAAAGCTGTGAGGACGGGGTGTGAGTCATGCTTGGGTAGCTCAGTTCGTAAAGCACTTGCCAGCGAAAGTCAAAGGACCCGAGTTAGAGTCTCGGTCCGGTACACAATTTTAATCTGCTAGGAAGTTCCTGTTTACCATGTTAACTTGTTTGCTAATCATTTCTGCTCCTGTCCTGCTTTCCTACTATGACAGTTTCTGTACCACTCTACAGCTCATGTCTCCTTACCGTTTTGTATGTAGTTATAAACAACAGTAATTTAGCTGGAGTATTTCAGCTGGAGGAACTACTGAAGTATATGAAATCTGGCTGTGCCGAAATTTATTGGCCGAATAGTAGCCCTACTTCTAATAAAGTAATTAATCACGATAGCTGTCAGGTTTCCTCATTGGCTTTGGAATACTGCAGTATGATAATTTCTTATATGTAAACAAGTCCGCCTGCTTAGCTTAGTGGTAAAGTGCTTGCCTCACATGCAGAGGGGCCCAAGTTAGATTCCCGGGCAGGCCGCGGTGGCCGAGCGGTTCTAGGCGCTACGGTCTGGAACCGCGCGACCGCTACGGTCGCAGGTTCGAATCCTGCCTTGGGCATGGATGTGTGTGATGTCCTTAGGTTAGTTAGTTCTAGGAGACTGATGACCTCAGATGTTAAGCCCTATTGTGCTCAGAGCCATTTGAACCATTTTCCGATTCCCGGCCGCGTTGGATATTTTCTCCGCTCGTGGACTGAGTGTTGTATTGTCCTCATCATGGTTTCATCCTCATCACCGGCACGCACGTCGTCCAATGTGGCTTCGACTGAAATGAGACTTGCACTTGGCGGCCGAACTTCCCCGAATGGGGCCTCCTGGCCAACGGTGCCATACCAGCATTTCATTTCATATGTAAGCAAAGTTTAACCAGCTCGAAAATGTCCAGTTTGATCTGTCTAAACACTCTACCAATGAAAATATAGCTACTCTTCTGTGATTGGTTCAGTAGTACTCCGATTAAAATATGACACAGACCACTGCAATCGCTCACTAAAAGTACCAAAGAGAGAGTAACATGTGTAAGCACTATTAGCGCCAAGTTATATACTCGTGTAATGAGACACAACACAAAAAACTATAATAAAATATTTATTATTACTGTAGGAATCAATAAAATGTGATGCATGCAAATACTAATGGAATTTAAATGAATCACTCACAAAATTACGAGAGGTGGCTAACAACAGTGAGAAAATCTGCCTATGGACTCATCAAAGTGAAGTTAAGTTTCATTCAATAAATCAATTCTTTATATACAGTTACGTATACATATATATTCGCGAGAGGAGATTGTCTAATAATCAGAGTGGTCGGAAAAAGAAACTTTTAGTAGGTGACTTAAGTTGCTTCACAACTCCGAGGATGTTTACTTCTACGTTACTCATGTTGGTAGCAGTTCTTGATTCCAATTCTGGAATATTTACTTCGTCTTCTTTTGTGAAGGCATTTCTGAAGGCTGTGTTTACTAAGTCTGCTTTCACAGCGCTGTCTTCGAAAGTGTCTCCACTGCTATCGCGCAGAGAAGGCATTGATTGTTTCTTGTCCCTAGCATACTTCACATACTTCCAGAATCTCTTTGGGTTTTCTACCAGGTTTCGAGAGAAAGTTTCGTCGTGTAAATGTTATAGGCGAACCGCATTGAAATCCATGCTAAATTTCGAGCCTCTGTAATAGATCGCCAGTCTTGTACATTTTGCATCTGTTTAATTTTGGCACGTTGTTTCGTAGTTTCTGCAACAGTGTTCTGACCCGTTTTGTGTACCAAGGAGGATCAGCTCCGTCGTTTGTTAATTTATCTGGTATAAATCTCTCAATTTCTGCGAAAGATATTTCTTTCAGTTCAAGCCACATCTGGTCTACATTTACCTTATTAATTTGGAAGAAGTGCAGATTGCCTCTCAGGAAGGCGTCAAGTGAATTTTTATCTGCTATTCTGAGTAGGCATATTTTTCGTTTATTTTTGGATGATTTGGGGGTTACAATATTTAATCTCAGTACGACAACTCTGTGTTTAATTCATACTTTCGTACTAATGTTATTAAATACAGAAGTAACTATCTGTTACGTTTTCACGACTAGGCAGATAGGTTGAACCTTGAGAAAGAACACAGGCCAATTTAGAAAGTAAAGAGATACAAATTGCCCCTAATAGGGCGAAGTCGGGTATAGAACAATTGTTTTACAATAGAGAACATAAACCATGATAAGAATTATCAAATTTGTTCCATGAAACTGTTGTATAACACGCGTAGCTACCATCGTAGCATGATACATAGATGCGCTGTCGACGGTGTGTGTGGTGTGTGCCACCACAGTCACAGTTGGAGATGGGTAGGCGGGGGGGGGGGGGGGGGGGGAGGGAGGGAGTTTGTACGTGGAGCACATCACGAGCTAAGCTTATTCGCACAGCACAGACAGACATGTGAGTGCAGCTGACATTAGGGTAAATCAAGTAAACTTTTATCCGTTGAGGTACCTTTCTGCCACTTACTGTTTTTGCTTCAATCGGCTGCTTTTCCGCCTATTGACAATATTTTGTTCGAAAAGTAACAACCTTATTAGTTCCATTACTTTTAGAAAAAAATAATCCTAGTAGATGGAACACCAGCTATCCGAAACAAAAACAGTAAGTGGTATAACTAGAGACTCGTACAGGTAAACTAGCTTATTTTTGTCACTCATCACAAACAAAACTATTGTATAGCTGGCTCTACAGACTGAGATAAATGTCTATATTATGATCGCTACAAAGACTGACTAAAATAGGAATAGTAAAAAATGCAACTTAATTGAGAAGAACGGCGAAGACGGAAATTGGAATACATCGTAGTTTATCTTGGAATAACAGCGCTAAATCCAGAGATACAGCGTACGTAGGTGAGTGACCTAATAAAGATCATCGCTGGCTGTCCAAGAAACGTAGCGATCAACAACCATACTACGACGAATTGAACACTTTCGCTGCTGTGGACGTGTGTACACGTCCTTCTACGCCGCTTGGATTTTTGTGCAGTGCTATGGAAGTCCGATCCGTAGCTCTTGGGCCGGTCGGTGTGGCCGTGCGGTTCTAGGCGCTTCAGTCTGGAACCACGTGACCGCAACGGTCGCAGGTTCGAATCCTGCCTCGGGCATGGATGTGTGTGATGTCGTTAGGTTAGTTAGGTTTAAGTAGTTCTAAGTTCTAGAGGGCTGATGACCACAGATGTTAAGTCCCATAGTGCTCAGAGCCATCTGAACCATTTGAACCGCAGCTCGTGGTCTTGCGGTAGCGTTCTCGCTTCCCGCGCACGGGGTCCCGGGTTGGAATCCCGGGGTCAGGGGATGACTGGGTCTTGTGTCGTCTTCATCATCATCATCATCATCATCATTCATCCACGTTAAAGCAGTGGCAAACCACCTCCGCTACGACCTTGGCTAGTCCCCTACGCTCCTTGGAGTACGGGACCTCATCATCATGGAAGTCTGAATGTGTCCTGAACCGCCTATCTCTCCTACTGATGCGGACGAGCTACTTCCACAACATTTTGAATGAAAAAGTTTCGAGTATTTATGATACAACACATGTTCCTTATCTGCTAGTTGTTATTTGCAGAAAACGTCCTTTCGATACGTTGAATCGTTTATGATATATGACAGTTGTTATGACCACATGATTCGCGATGCGCAAAGACGTGAATTATCGGCTACCGTTCTTCGTATATAAAACCCAGCAACTCTTGAACGGAAAGAGATATCCTTCTGCTCTCAGTTTTAAATTTTCTAGATCTTACCGACTTTTCTTTTACTACAACGTATGAGATAAAATCAACCACACGCTAAGTTTAGGCAATTCGTTTTTACCTCTGCAAAATATTTAATATTTCCCTCATTGTTTTAATTAATTTTACGCAGAACAGTAACTATGCCATATAATGGAAATAAATTCAGTCCTTTATCTAGCGAATATATCAGACTGTAACGTGTGCAAGCATCAAATTTTTATCACTTAATAATTTTCTTCAAACCTAAGGTAAGTATGTAAAAGCAGCTGACAGGCCCACAAGGGCGGAAATGGGCACGCCCCGCCCGACCCTCCTACGGATATAAAACTCAATAGCTCGAGAATAAAACGAGATATAATTCTGTAGTCAGTTTTAAATGATATTTCAGTATCTTATCTACATTTCATGTGCCGTAATGTACAGGACAAAATTGACGATACGCAAAGTTTATGCAATGCGTTGTTACCTCTGCAACTCTTTCAAATTTTGTGAAACATTGTTTCATTTGAGGCAGCGTAGTGTGAGGGATAACGGAAAGAAATTGAGTCCTTTATCAAGTGAAATTGTCAGGCTGTAACATATGCAAAAATCACAGCTTTCCACACAATAAGTTTAGAAAAACCAGACGTGAAGAATTTCTTATCAGACAGAACGCCGTTTCTCAACACTTACAGTTGTACATGGTCGACAGAGGAATTAAAAAATATTGTTGTCGTTGTTGTTGTGGTCTTCAGTCCTGAGACTGGTTTGATGCAGCTCTCCATGTTACTCTATCCTGTGCAAGCTTCTTCAGCTCCCAGTACCAACTGCAACCTACATCCATCTGACTATGCTTAGTGTATTCATCTCTTGGTGTCCAAAAAATGGTTGAAATGGCTCTGACAACTATGGGACATAACATCTATGGTCACCAGTCCCCTAGAACTTAGAACTACTTAAATCTAACTAACCTAAGGACATCACACAGTACCCAGTCATCACGAGGCAGAGAAAATCCCTGACCCACCCGGGAATCGAACCCGGGAATCTTGGTCTTCCTCTGCGATATTTACCCTCCACAGCTGCCTTCCAATACTAAATTGGTGATCCCTTCATGCCTCACAACATGTCCTGCCAACCGATCCCTTCTTGTAGTCAAGTTGTGCCACGAACTCCTCTTCTCCTCAATTCTATTTAATATCTCCTCGTTAGTTATGTGATCTACCCATCTAATTTTCAGCATTATTCTGTAGCACCACATTTCCAAAGCTTCTATTCTCTTCTTGTCCAAGCTATTTATCGTGAATGTTTCACTTCCATACATGCCTACACTCCATACAAGTACTTTCTAAAACGACTTCCTGACACTTAAATCTATACTCGATGTTAACAAAACTGTCTTATTCAGAAACGCTTTCCTTGCCATTGCCAGTCTACATTTTATATCGTCACTACTTCGACCATCATCAGTTATTTTGCTCCCCAAATAGCAAAAATCCTTTTTTAAGTGACTCATTTCCTAATCTAATTCCCTCAGCCTCGCTCAGCTTAATTCGACTACATTACATTTTTCTCGTTTTACTTTTGTTGATGTTCATCTTATATCCTCCTTTCAAGACACTGTCCATTCCGTTCAATTGCTCTTCCAAGTCCTTTGCTGTCTCTGACAGAATTACAATGTCATCGGCAAGCCTCAAAGTTTTTTATCTCTTCTCCGTGAATTTTAATACCTACCCCTATTTTTTCTTTTGTTTCTTTTACTGCTTGGTCAATATATAGATTGAATAACATCGGGGTGAGGCCACACCCTTGTGTCACTCCCTTCTCATCCACTGGTTACGTTTCATGTCCTTCGTCTCTTATAACTGTCATCTGGTTTTTGTACAAATTATAAATAGCTTTTCGCTCTCTGTATTTTACCCCTGCCACCTTCAGAGTTTGAAAGGCGGTATTCCAGTCAACATTTTCGAAAGACTTCTCTAAGTCTACAAATGCTAGAAACGTAGGTTTACCTTTCCTTAATTTTCTTCTACGATAAGTTGTAGGGTCACTATTGCCTCACGTGTTCAAATATTCCTGCGGAATCCAAACTGATCTTCCCCGAGGTCGGCTTCTACCAGATTTTCCTGTGTCATACATCTTGCTCACCAGAATAGTTGAGTCCTGCCAGGACTGGCTCTCTCAAGTTTGTCAGTAGTTCTAATGAATTGTCTGCTCCCGGGGACTTGTTTCGACTAAGGTCTTTCAGTGCTCTGTCAAACTCTTCATGCGGAATCATATCTCCCATTTCAATTCATCTACATCCTCTTCCATTTCGATAATATTGTCCTCAAGTACGCCGCCCTTGTATAGACCCTCTACATATTCCTTCCACCTTTCTGCTTAGAACTGAGTTTCCATCTGAGCTCTTGATATTCATACAAATGGTTCTCTTTTCTCCAAAGTTCTATTTAATTTTCCTGTAGGCAGTATCTATCTTACCCCTAGTGAGATAAGCCTCTACATCCTTACGTTTTTCCTCTAGCCATCCATGCCTGCTATGACATTTTACACATCCTGCCGATCTCATTTTTGAGACGTTTGTATTCCTTTTTGCCTGCTTTATTTACTGCATTTTTATATTTTCTCCTTTCATCAAATACATTCTGTATATCTTCTGTTACCCAAGGATTTCTACTAGCTCTCATCTTTTTACCTATTTGATCCTCTGCTCCCTATACCACTTCGTCCCTCAAAGGTACCCATTCTTCTTCTACTGTATTTCTTTCCCCCATTACTGTCAATTGTTCCGTTATGCTTTCCCTGAAACTCTGTTTAACCTCTGGTTCTGGTTATCCAGGTCCCATCTCCTTGAATTCACACCTTTTTGCAGTTTATTCAGTTTTAATCTACAGTTCATGACCAATAGATTGTGGTCAGAGTCCATATCTGACCCTCGAAATCTCTTACAATTTAAAACCTAGTTCCTAAAGGTTTGTGTTATCATTATATAATGTATCTGGTACCTGTCAGTAACTGCAGGATTCTTCCATGTATTCAACCTTCTTTTATGATTCTTGAAGCAAGTGTTAGCTATGATTAAGTTAAGCTCTGTGCAAAATTGTACCAGACGGCTTCCTCTTTCATTTCTTCCTCCCAATCCATATTCACCTATTACGTTTCCTTCTCTCCCTTTTCCTACTATCGATTTCCAGTCGCCCATGACTATTACATTTTCGTCTTCCTTCACTACCTCAATAATTTCTTTTATCTCATCATACATTTCATCAATTGTTTCGCCATGTGCAGAGGTAGTTGGCATATGAACTTGTACTACTGTTGTAGGCGTGGGCTTCGTGTCTATCTTGGCCACAATAATGCGTTCACTATGCTGTTAGTAGTAGCTTACCAGAACTCCTATTGTTTATTCATTATTAAACCTACGCGTGCATTATCCCTATTTGATTTTGTATTTATAACGCTGTATTCACCTGACCGAAAGTGTTTTTCCTGTTGCCACGGAACTTCACTAATTCCTACTATATCTAACTTTACGCTATCCATTTCCCTCTTTAAATTTTCTAAGCTACCTACCCAATTAAGGTATCTGTCACTCCACGCTCCGATCCGTAGAACGCCAGTTTTCTTTCTCCTGATAACGAATTACTCTTAGTCTCCGCCCGACGATCCGAATGGGAGACTATTTTACCCTTGGAATCTTTTACCCAAGAGGGCGCCATCATCATTTAATCATACAGTAAAGCTGCATGCCCTCGGGAAAAATTACAGCTGCAGTTTTCCCTTGCTTTCAGCAGTTCGCAGTACCAGCACTGCAAGGCCGTTTTGGTTAGTGTTACAAGACCAGATCAGTCAATCGTCCAGACCGTTGCCCCTGCAACTACTGAAAATGCTGCTGCTCCTCTTCCATACCTTGGCCAATGAAAAAGTTTCGAGTATTTATCATTCATCATATGTCCCTCATTTGCTGGCTACCATATTCAGAAAGCTTCCTTTCGATATCTTGAACCATTTATGAGCTATGACAGGTGTTCTGACCACAAGATTCGCGATACGCAAGGACGTGAATGTATGTGCTACCGTTCTTCGTATATAAAACTCAGCAACACTTGAACGAAATGAGATATCCTTTTGCCCTAAATTTTATATTTTCTACATCTTACCTACATTTCTTTCACTGCAACGTATGAGATAAAATCAACCACACGCAGAATTTAGGCAATTCCTTTTTACCTCTGCATAATCTTTAAAATTTCCCTCATTGTATTTCATGTAAAACAGTAACAATGCCATATAATGCAAGTAAACACAGTCCTCTATGTAGCGAAAATATGAGACTGTAACATATGCAAACATCAAATTCCTTTCACCTAATAGCCGGCTGGAGTGGATGAGCGGTTCTAGGTGCTACAGTCGGGAACCGCGCGACCTCTACGGTCGCAGGTTCGAATCCTGTCTCCCGCATAGATGTGTGTGATGTCTTTAGGTTATTTAGGTTTAAGTAGTTCTAAATTCTAGGGGAGTGAAGACCTAAGATGTTAAGTATTCTTCAAACCTACGATGAGTATGTAACAGCAGCTGCCAGGTCCGCAAGGGCGGGAAGTGGCACGCCCCGCGCGACCCTCCGTCGGATATAAAACCAAACAGCTCGAGAATGAAATGAGATACCATAATTTACTCAGTTTTAAATGAAATTTCGGTATCTTATCTACATCTGATTTGCCACAATGTACGAGGCAAAATTAACGATACGCAGAGTTTATTGCAATGCGTTGTTACCTTACCAAGTCTTTAAAATTTCGCGAAACATTGTTTTATTTGAGGCAGCGTAGTGTGAGGGATTACGGAAAGAAATTGAGTCCTTTATCAAGTGAAACTGTCAGAATGTAACATGCGCAAAAATCGCATCTTTTCACACAATAATTTTATAAAAACCGGACGTTAAGCATTTTTTATCAGCCAGAACGCCGCTTCTCAGCACATACAGTTGTACATGGCCGACGGAGGAATTCAAAAATATTGTTGTCGTTGTTGTTGTGGTCTTCAGTCCTGAGACTGGTTTGATGCAGCTCTCCATGCTACTCTATCCTGTGCAAGCTTCTTCAGCTCCCAGTACCTACTGAAACCTAAATCCTTCTGACTATGCTTAGTGTATTCATCTCTTGGTGTCCAAAAAATGGTTCAAATGGCTCTGAGAACTATGGGACTTAACATCTATGATCACCAGTCGACAGAGGAATTTAAAAATTTATCTATATTTAAAAAAATATAAATCCTGTGTGTTATAAGTCACTATAAGTAACAGAAAAATATAACGTTACTCTACGACTTGACTTGCTACAAAGTTTTTTTTAGTTTTCATTATACCCCAACTTAACTATATATTCACCAATTGAAATTACTAGCTGGCGAGCATGGAGCGTTTGCTAAGAAAGTTCGTTAAAGTAAAACTGCAGCTGTAACTAGCTCCAGAGATATCGCTCGTGTTAACGGGAAGTAGTAATTTCAGGAGCATATTCCAAGACGCTGCGCGACGGGACGGACTACCAGCTGGCAGGCAGTAATTTCGGTCTCCGTCGCGGGCAGGGTTGCGGTGCGGTGCGGTGCGGCGGCGGAGGCAGCAGCGACCTCAGCGCAGCGCCGGCGCCGGAAGGAACTACAACCGAGTTATAACTGCGATTCGCCGGCAGAAGCGCGCGCGCGCCCGGCCGCCCCTGGCCGCAGCCGCCACGCAAACAGCAAAAACTTCGCCTGAGAGCGCGCGCCGCGGCGCTCCCTGTACTGTGGCGCGCGCCCGCCGGCTCCGTCTTAGCCGCCGACGCCGCCCTTTATGTGCAGTCGAGAGGAGCGGGCGAAGTGTTTTTCTGCACGAGACTGGTTTAAATTCACTTGTTAGATTTCAAACGTCTTGGCGAGCAGCGTTTGCAGCCTTCCGTAAAGTGCTTCGCGGTTTCCATCGAGAGCGTAGATTAAGACTGGAAAGAAAACAACGCTGCGTCTCGAATCACAAACGGAAGGGCTGCTGTGGGCTTCTCTTTGCGGAGAGCCGGCGCAGTAATTTTATACAGAGAAGTGAATTACAAATTAGCGTGCTCAACAAACAGTGAAAAAGACTCGGCTATGAATCTTATTTCCTCCCAGGTAAATTAATATTTACGGAGTTTTATACAGCTAACACAAGCTAAATGTAAGTCTTCGTCGGAATACAGAGTCGGTGGAGCTGAGACTGGATAAATGTGCGTTCCGTTCGGAAAGAGAGGTATCGGTGCGAACTCGCAACTAGCGAAATGTTAAGGTCAAGTCATGACATCTAACTGTATTATTTTACGTAATCGTACATCTAACTGTATTATTGTACGTATACAGATGGCAGTAGTATCGCATATACAAGGTATAAAGGCTTAGTACATTGGCGAAGGTGTCATTTGAACTCAGTTTATTCGCGTGAAAAGGTTTCCAGCATGATTATGACTGTACGATGGGAATTAAGAGACTTTGAACGCGGTATGGTAGTTGGAGCTAGACTCATGGGACATCCGATTTCTCTCATCGTTAGGTGATTAAGTAGTCCGAGACCGACAGTGTGAAGAATGTGCCGAGAATATCAAATTTTAGGCATTATCCCTCACCACGGACAATGCAGTGGCCGACGCCCTTCACGTAACGACTGAGAGCAGCAGCTTTTTCGTAAATTTGCCACTGCTAACACACAAGTAACACTGCGTGAAATAACCACAGAAATCACTGTAGGACCTGCCACGAAGGTATCACGACATTAAGGCGAAGTTTGACGTTAATGTGCTGTGGCAGCAGCTGACCGATGAGAATCCGTTGGCAAAAAGAAAAAAAAACATGAGGAGAGAGAGAGAGAGAGAGAGAGGAAAAGTCATCGCCTGCAGCGCCTCTCCTGTGCTCATCATATCGGATGCACCCTGGACGAATGGAAACCCGTGGCCTGGTCACCCTACCCCCGATTCCAGTGGGTAACAGCTGTTGGTAGTGTTGGAGTCTGGGGCAGACCCCACGAAGACATGGACGGAAGTTGTCACAAGCCACTGGGCGGGCTGGTGGTGTTCCCCAGGCTGTATTTACATGGAATGGACCGGATCCTCTGGTACAACTGAACGAATTATTGACTAGAAATGCTTATGTTCGACTACTTCGTGATTATTTAAAGCCATCCATGGACTTCGTGTTCCAAAACATCCACAGAATTTTCATAGATGACAATGCGTCATTTCACTGGGCCACTATTGTTCGCGATTGATACATCCTGGACCATTTCAGCGAATCTTTTGGCCACCCATATCGCCCGACATGAGTCCCACCGAACATTTATGGGACATAGTCGAGAGGTCAGTTTGGGTGCAAAATCCTGCACCGCCACCACTTTCTCAATTATGACTCAGTATCTCTGCAGGGACTTCCAACGTCTTTTTGAGTCTATGCCAAGTCGAGTTGCTGTAGTACGCATGCCAAAAGGAGGCCTGACACGAATTAGCACGTATCCAATGACTTTTGTCACCTTAATGTACGTTCATCGTCGAGGCAGCCTTGTGTTTACGTGGAAAAGCTAATCACCGCAATGAGAATGTATAGGATAATAAAATCCTTACGAAATCGTGAGGCATGAATGAGAGTCCCTGGAGGTTAAAGTTTCCCGTGCAGTATGGCAGACGAAACTGTATGGGTCGTTTTCTTCTGCGTATATCTGTGAGGGAAGCTCTTACCTTGACATGCCACGGTATTCATTGCTTCCACAACTGACTGCTAATTTCTAAAAGTTCATTTTACGCAAGATGGAACACTTCGTCATTGGATCTTTGATGTTCGTCACTACCTAAGCGACGAACTTGCGCATCATTCGACTGGCCGTAATGGTAAAAACGGTGTGGTTTTTTTGCCTTGGCCCCCGAGATGGCCTGACCTAACACTTTGTGACTTACTTTTCTGGAGGTATATTTAGGACTGTGTTTACGTATTTCCAGTGCCAAGAGCACTGGAGCAGCTGAGACAAGGCATCAATATTGCTGTGATGACCAGTGACATGAAACGAACTTGAGTACCGCTTGTAAGTTTGTCGTAGGCTCAGACGGGCACTCATAAAATATTTTTAGAGTTCAAAATGCAGGTTTGGCGCCTTTACAGTTCTATTCATGTCACCGACATATTTCACATGAAATACTTTCGAGAGTACAGAGCTTTTAAAACAAATGGATCATTTGTAGTTACGCTGTGTATA
The DNA here is from genome assembly GCF_023897955.1 of Schistocerca gregaria. Classification (NCBI taxonomy): domain Eukaryota; kingdom Metazoa; phylum Arthropoda; class Insecta; order Orthoptera; family Acrididae; genus Schistocerca; species Schistocerca gregaria. The sequence goes on from NC_064924.1 coordinate 188,190,203, forward strand.
ATTTGCAAATTCTTTTACAGTCAGTGACTCAAGTTACATTTTAATGCGGTGTAGTTATACGTTTGGTATGAAGACCCACAAAATAGGGGCAAACCATAGGGAGAGATGGGCAATATACAACATTTAGAAGGATCAAGAGATAAAAATGAGAGAGGAAGACCAAGATCGAAGCTCTCGGATTAAAAAGGGTGTAAGTTAGAGATGCAGTCTTTCGACTCCACTGTTCGATCTTTACATCGAAGTAGCAGTTATGAAAATAAAAGAAAGGTCAAAGAGTGGAATTAAAATTCAAGGTGAAAGGATATCAATGTTAAGGTGCATTTATGACATTGCCCATCCTCGGCGAAAGTTAATTACAAGGTCTGTTGAAAGGAATAAATAATGTAGTGAGTAAGGAATATGGACTGAGAGTAAGTCGAAGAAAGACGAAATCAATGAGAAGTAGCAGACACGAGAACAGCGATCACGAAGTACATGAAGTTAAGGAATTCTGCTGCCTAGGCAGCAAGGAGCTAGGAGGGCATAAAAAGAAGACTTGCGCTGGCAAAAAGACCGTGCCTTGCCAACAGAAGTCCACTACTCAATTTGAGGGAGACATTTCTGAGAACGTACGTTTAGAATGCACCATTATATTCTAGTGAAAAATAAACTGTGGGAAAAGCGGAAAAGAAAAGAATCGAAACATTTGATAAGCTGAGGAGTGAGGAGGTTCTCTGGAGAATCAGCGAGGAAAGGAATATATGGATAACAGTGACAAGAAGAGGGGACAGGATTTGGGACAACTGTTAAGACATCAGCGAATAATTTCCATGGTGCTAGAGGGAGCTGACGAGGTAAAAACTCAAGAGGAAGACAACTTATGACTTCGCTGTTTGGTGCCCTATTCCAAACCAACCAACCAGCAAATAATTGAGGACAGGGAGTCTAAGAGATGAAGACCCAAGGGATATAAACGGCTGCTTGGGGTGCCAAAATGAGAGGGACGTCACAAGCACCCCTACCGCAAAATTTGTGCTACAGCTAGTAGTGCAAACGATCCATGTCCACCGTCATCAGATTTAGATGTATCTTTAAAAGGTCTTACGAAAAGCCCAGAGAACAGCAGCTAATGCCTGAGGGAGGGCGGGTTGTTGGGAGCGCGGACGGCGGGGGGGGGGGGGGGGGGGTGAGATGCGCGGGGCTGGAGGGGAGCGCCAAATAACATGATACTTGTGTGCAAAAAGGTTCTAGAACCTAGAACCAGGCGTAAAAAGTTGAAAAACTGCTCAGTACTAATCAAAGAGGAAGGGGTGAAACGCGTTTCATACCTGGCCAGGAATAAAACTGTGGATGTAAGAGAAAAGAATGCTAAATTATGGACATGTAGTTTTCAGGGACATAGTTGAATTTTTATTCCTCTTCTTTGCGGGGGAGGGGGCGATCAGTTTTGTTCCATTGCAAAGACGTTTATTCAGATTATTGTCGCAAAATATCAGCAGCCTAACTGTTATAAGCTGTTTCAGTGTTTAGAATTGGAACACAAGTTGCATCTACTGAAATTTCTGATTAATGTGGTGGTATTCAGGCTTGAGAGGTGTGAAGCAACATTCAGGAACACTTGTATTAATCGCATAAAATCTTAACTGACAAACCAGAATCAAGAGAAGTTGCACCCCACCCCTCTGCCCCATATCATCACAAAACACAACTTTTAATGACCTCAAAACACGGCCATAAAAATAACATTAAAACTATCAGTTGTACAGAAATCTGTAACAATGAGTTCTCATTCTATCCAACTGCCAATGCCACAATTTGAATACCCTAAAAATGTCAGATGTATGTCTCCAATTACATTTACCTTTTTCAAACAATTATATAACCTACATTGTTATATCAGGTAGAGTTAAACCCTACTATTTGAAAGGAAGAAAAATAAAAAAGTATTTACGAACCTCAAACAGTAATCCCAAATGGTTTTAAGAAGCACAGAACTGTCAAAATAGAACCATTCAAAAGAGGAAATATTCGAACCATTAGGAATAATGATGGATAAAAACTGTCGCAAGTACTGCCATATAAATGGCGCCGTGCAAGTAAGTTAACGTGAAACTTTCATATCGTCAGCAACGATTAGAAAATACACTCCTGGAAATGGAAAAAAGAACACATTGACACCGGTGTGTCACACCCACCATAATTGCTCCGGACACTGCGACAGGGCTGTACAAGCAATGATCACACGCACGGCACAGCGGACACACCAGGAACCGCGGTGTTGGCCGTCGAATGGCGCTAGCTGCGCAGCATTTGTGCACCGCCGACGTCAGTGTCAGCCAGTTTGCCGTGGCATACGGAGCTCCATCGCAGACTTTAACACTGGTAGCATGCCGCGACAGCGTGGACGTGAACCGTATGTGCAGTTGACGGACTTTGAGCGAGGGCGTATAGTGGGCATGCGGGAGGCCGGTTGGACGTACCGCTGAATTGCTCAACACGTGGGGCGTGAGGTCTCCACAGTACATCAATGTTGTCGCCAGTGGTCGGCGGAAGGTGCACGTGCCCGTCGACCTGGGACCGGACCGCAGCGACGCACGGATGCACGCCAAGACCGTAGGATCCGACGAAGTGCCGTAGGGGACCGCACCGCCACTTCCCAGCAAATTAGGGACACTGTTGCTCCTGGGGTATCGGCGAGGACCATTCGCAACCGTCTCCATGAAGCTGGGCTACGCTCCCGCACACCGTTAGGCCATCTTCCGCTCACGCCCCAACATCGTGCAGCCCGCCTCCAGTGGTGTCGCGACAGGCGTGAATGGAAGGACGAATGGAGACGTGTCGTCTTCAGCGATGAGAGTCGCTTCTGCCTTGGTGCCAATGATGGTCGTATGCGTGTTTGGCGCCGTGCAGGTGAGCGCCACAATCAGGACTGCATACGACCGAGGCACACAGGGCCAACATCCGGCATCATGGTGTGGGGAGCGATCTCCTACACTGGCCGTACACCTCTGGTGATCGTCGAGGGGACACTGAATAGTGCACGGTACATCCAAACCGTCATCGAACCCATCGTTCTACCATTCCTAGACCGGCAAGGGAACTTGCTGTTCCAACAGGACAATGCACGTCCGCATGTATCCCGTGCCACCCAACGTGCTCTAGAAGGTGTAAGTCAACTACCCTGGCCAGCAAGATCTCCGGATCTGTCCCCCATTGAGTATGTTTGGGACTGGATGAAGCGTCGTCTCACGCGGTCTGCACGTCCAGCACGAACGCTGGTCCAACTGAGGCGCCAGGTGGAAATGGCATGGCAAGCCGTTCCACAGGACTACATCCAGCATCTCTACGATCGTCTCCATGGGAGAATAGCAGCCTGCATTGCTGGGAAAGGTGGATATACACTGTACTAGTGCCGACATTGTGCATGCTCTGTTGCCTGTGTCTATGTGCCTGTGGTTCTGTCAGTGTGATCATGTGATGTATCTGACCCCAGGAATGTGTCAATAAAGTTTCCCCTTCCTGGAACAATGAATTCACGGTGTTCTTATTTCAATTTCCAGAAGTGTATTTGCACAAATAAAGAACCAAAGTACCTATAAACTTGTCAACAGTGAAGCCAATAAGACGTTCGTAGCCGAGGAGCCCTGGCCCCCAAGGAACTCATAGCCTGTCAAAAATACAACACACTTTTTACATAGGCAAACAGAGTCGTCACAGACGCAAGAAAACTTGCCGCAAGCGAATCTTGGTGAGTTCAACTCGCCGGTAGTCGGAGACACGTGGCTTCCTCAAACAAAGGGCCGCCATTGTGATGACAGTTGATGTTTCCTTGCTGATCGCTCGACAGGGGAGACCACAATCGCAAAGCCGCGCGGCCTCCAAAGGGGGGGGGGGGACGATCTGCAGAATAATCTTGGGGCGGCGGTGGTGTGGGTGGACTGCTGTGGACCATCGTGGGTTTGTGGAGCACTGAGGGCTACGGCGGGACGAATCCTCTCCGTCGTTTCTAGGTCCCCGGATCAATACACACATCCCAAATAGTGAACAAGTTCATCGGAACTACCAACAGAGACGTCCAAGTGTGCAGCGAGGAGTTTGGTCATGATCCATCGATCATCTCGAATGAGAGTGTCCACGCGCTACAACATTATATTAGCCACCACTGCAGGCGGCCGGCCGGCGTACGGGACATCGGGTAGGCTTGTGCGACCTTGTGGCGACGATGACAGACGCCTCGGCCAATGGCTCACCGTGCTTCTGTTCATTCCCAGGTCTCCGTAGACGCCGTGTAAGTGCCTATGAATATCTTCAATGCTGTTCATGACGTGTACGCTTTCACGGCCAGTGTCTTCATTAGTTAAAACTCCCGGGCTGAGAGGTCGTGGACGACCTCTAAGACTTCTTCCTAACATTTCGTTGCCAGCTGCGGGCAACACCTTCTGGGAAGAAGAAGTTTTACAGAACGACCACGGTCTCTCAGCCCGGAAGTTATACCTAATGACGTTCGATGCTATTTTATACCGCCAAAAGAAGCTCTGTCGGCTTACTGCCATGAATACACTTGCGTTACATATCCCATTTAGAAGGCTACGTATAGGCGCTGAATCGGCAATATTGCATGGTGTTCCACAACAAATTCCGCCTTTTTATAGCCGACAATGGCCGAAAAATATTTGTTGCATTACCTAATAAAAAATGCAGTAGGTGAAGCAGGCAAGAAGGAATACAAAACTCTCAAAAATGAGATCGACAGGAAGTGCAAAACGGCTAAGCAGGGATGGCTAGAGGAAATATGTAACGAAGTAGAGGCTTATCTCACGAGGGGTAAGATAGATAGTGCCTACAGGAAAATTAAAGAGACCTTTGGAGAAAAGAGAACCACCTGCATGAATATCAAGAACTCAGATGGAACCTCAGGTATAAGCAAAGAAAAGAAAGGAGAAAGGTGAAAGGAGTATATAGAGGGTCTATACAGGGGCGATGTTCTTGAGGACAATATTATGGAAATGGAAGACGATGTAAATAAAGATGAAATGGGAGATATGATACTACGTGAAGAGTTTGACAGAGCACTGAGTTGAAACAAGGCTCCCGGAGTAGACAACATTCCATTAGAACTACTGACAGCCTTGGGAGAGCCAGGCCAAACAAAACTCTACCATCTGGTGAGCAAGATGTATGAGACAGGCGAAATTGTCTCAGACTTCTAGAAGAATATAGTAATTCCAATCCCAAAGGAAGGAGGTGTTGACAGATGTGAATATTACCGAACTATCAGTTTAATAAGTCACAGTTGCAAAATACTAACGCGAATTCTTTACAGACAAATGGAAAAACTTGTAGAAGCTGACCTCGGGGAAGATCAGTTTGGATTCCGTAGAAATGGTAGATCACGTGAGGGAATACGGACCCTACAACGTATCTTAGAAGAAAGATTAATGAAAGGCCAACCTACGTTTCTAGCATTTGTATACTTAGAGGAAGCTTTTGACAATGTTGACTGGAATACTCTCTTTCAAATTCTGAAGGTGGCTGGGGTAAAATACAGGGAGCGAAAGGCTATTTACAATTTGTACAGTAACCAGATGGCATTTATAGGAGTCGAGGGACATGAAAGGGAAGCAGTTGTTGGGAAGGGAGTGAGACAGGGTTGTAGCCTCTCCCCAATGTTATTCAATCTGTTTATTGAGCAAGCAGTAAAGGAAACAAAAGAATATTTCGGAGTAGGTATTAAAATTCACGGAGAAGAAATAAAAAACTTTGAGGTTCGCCGATGACATTGTAATTCTGTCAGAGACGGCAAAGGACTTGGAAGAGCAATTGAACGGAACGGACAGTGCCTTGAAAGGAGGATATAAGATGAACATCAACAAAAGTAAAACGAGAAAAATGTAATGTAGTCGAATTAAGCTGGGCGAGGCTGAGGGAATTAGATTAGGAAATGAGTCACTTAAAAAAGGATTTTTGCTATTTGGGGAGCAAAATAACTGATGATGGTCGAAGTAGAGAGGATATAAAATATAGACTGGCAATGGCAAGGAAGGCGTTTCTGAAGAAGAGAAATTTGTTAACATCGCGGTTGATTTAAGTGTCAGGAAGTCGTTTCTGAAAGTATTTGTATGGAGTGTAGCCATGTATGGAAGTCCAACGTGGATGATAAATAACTTAGACAAGAAGAGAATAGAATCTTTCGAAATGTGGTGCTACATAAGAATACTGAAGATTAGATGGGTAGATCACATAACTAATGAGGGGGTATTAAACAGAATTGGGGAGAAGAGGAGTTTGTGGGCCAACTTGACTAGAAGAAGGGATTGGTTGGTAGTACATCTTCTGAGGCCTCAAGGGATCACCAATTTGGTACTGGAGGGCAGCGTGGGGGGTAAAAATCGTAGAGAGAGACCAAGAGATGAGTACACTAAGCAGATTCAGAAGGATGTAGGCTCCAGTAGGTACTGGGAGATGGGGAGATGAAGAAGCTTGCACAGGATAGAGTAGCACGGAGAACTGAATCAACCCAGCATCAACCAACTGAAGTCCACAACAACAACATACCTAATAAGCATACTTCGTGTAAGAAGCTTTGTATGAAATATTGACAGAGCCATACCAAGCTAACTATGCTCAAGATGAGTAAAAACATAAATAATGACGAATACTAAACAAAATTAAGGTGCCAGAAAATAATAAAGGTGGTGTAATTGATACTGAGCGCTGAAGGGACAAGAGAGCTAATCCATTTAGTCTTCTCTGAAAGGATAAATCACAGTTATCAACTAAATACAACGGATATAGCAGCACACATTAATTATTTTTAGAGCATGTAAATGTTAATAAACGCTAACCTACTAATGATTATATAACATAATGTGGGACAATAAACTTCGAAATTTGGCTGTGCTGTTGAATTTCATGGGTATGTCTTGATTCTCTTTAAGGTGGAGATGAGAGCTCCGCTGTAGTTAAAGGAAATGTGGTCAATATCGTCAGAAGCTTGTCGATATTTTGATATATGTCTCTCTTGCATGCTTGTAGTGCTGTCATTGAACATGAAGGTATGGTATTTTGTTTCATCGATTATCTTCTCCATAAACGTAATTTAGTAAAACAGTCTTCATCTACACACTCCATATCTTCAGCGCAGGATTCAATTAAGATATGGAAATGTTACCTTTCCTCACTGTTTACGGTACTTCTCTGACTAAAATCTGGAACAGTGAAGAAATTCAAGACAGAACATTCTTATTTCCTGTAAACTTTAGCTCTGTTGAAAGTTTATCGCCTAACCTCCTGCTTGGGGACGCCAGATGAAAGTTGATGTCATCAAGCCCTGAATCAAAATTGCGCAACGGATAACTGGGGAGGGGAGCTTGAGAGTGCTACCTAGAGAGCGTGCCATTTCTGTACGATACCAGGCAAGGGGCTGGAGGGCTCACACGCTGATGGTGGTCCCTGTATTCTATATATTTTATTTTAAATGAATTCCTTTAACTTGTCTTCCTCGTGATTTTTAAGATATGTTAAAAATTGATGACAATTGATTTCGTATTTATTTTAAATATTATCACTCGATTTTACAGGGATTGCAGCAATTGTTCCAGTTTACAGATATTACAATTTTACAACTTACAGATTGGGTATATTATATACTAATCTGCGCGCACATTTCTACGGGCAAGACGGAATTGCGTTGGCCAAATGTATACCACCAAAGTCTCGCAATATTTTACATAGGACATCCACTGTGTGAGGAGGATAACGGGCAAACAGGGGCCAGATACATTAACACAGGGGGTCAAATTTCCTAAATTAACGAGATAATTCATTTCCTTACACAGTCCGAGGCTGGAAATAAAAGAATTTGTATAAATATTCAGCGGGCCGGTGTGGACGTGCGATTCTAGGCGCTTCACTCTGGTACCGCGTGACCGCTACGGTCACAGGTTCGAATCCTGCCTCGAGCATGGATGTGTGTGATGTTGTTAGGTTAGTTAGGTTTAAGTAGTTCTAAGTTCTAGGGGACTGATGACCACAGATGTTAAGTCCCATAGGGCTCAGAGCCATTTGAACCATTTTTTACAAATATTCAAATACCTCTCTTCCATGCGTGAACATTGAGACAAACGCCCTGAGGGCACGTCTGCTCACTTACCCGTCTTCTGTAACCCCAAAGGAAAAAGGCGGGCACTCGAAGGTCTTCCTGGGCCCCAGTGAAGGGGTGGTCGAACCACTTGGCCGTGACCAACCTCTCCATCCAAAATATTGTGACACTGGAAAGTCCTTGACTTTTTCCTGCCTGTGCTGTCTCTCTGATCCCCTACCCAGGAGTAAGGTTGGCACTACTATACTACAGAACTACTTCCCATAAAAGATTTGGCCACGCTTTACGGAAAGGTGTGAGGAGAACTAGGAAAGTTCATGTGCAGATTCACATTCACGTACAAGAAATGCATAATCACGACACATATAAATACGTATTGTGAAGCCTGACACATTTCTTTCCACCCGTCCACATGCGTTCTGTTGCACCCGCGGCCGGCCGCGTCGTGTAATAAAATTGGCTGCAGAGCCGCCTCTGTTTCTATTTCCCGGTGCGAGCGAGCAGCGAAACCTGCTGCTTATAGAGCAGAAACTACTGTACCGTTTAACTGTTACAAAACAATCTAAAAATGGAGTAAACACCGTCCCGAGGTGGTACTCTTCGCGATCATCCATGAAATAGTTCGGTCTATTTTTTTGTATTTTAGTCACCCGGCTGTGTAAGACTGAGATCTCCAGTTGCCCACAAATTTCAACTGCTCTCTCAAAAACAGCCTCCAAAGGTTTTGTAGCATTAGATCTCATAATTTCGAATTCTTACGTAGCGTCTTCAGCTACTTCATGGCTTCTCTCTAACAAGTGTTGTTTTCTGAAGCCATGTTCCCACTCTTAAAGTTTCCTTTTTTTCCAAACGGGTCTGTGGAGCACTACCCTTATTTTCAGTGCATTTAAAAGATCACTAGAAATAAAGTATTTATGATTTATTTAAATGCTACCCCTTAAATTTAATACTGAATCGTTGATAAAAAAATATACATTTATTGTCATGTAATGTTAGCATCATTAAATTAACACAGTTATTTAATAAAACATCACTTTTCCAAAATGTAAATAAAAAACTTACCCTGTAAAATCACTTCACGCGAGATGAGCAAACAATCGGATAAAAATTAATCACCCCCTACCTCTGTCACAGACGAACCATGAAGCTTTTAGAGAAGGCGGAGAGGGCGGATCAAGTGTCCAACAGCGCTACACTGACCACGTGAGCATAAGGCAGCAGCAATTACTAAGCATTTATGTTTCAAGCGGACATTGTATATAAACATGGATCTACATCTACACCTACATCCATACTCTTCAACCCACCTGACGGTGTGTGGCGGAGGATATCCTGAGTACCTCTATCGGTTCTTCCTTCTATTCCAGTCTCGTATTGATTGATAAAAGTAAGGACGTAACTGAGTGGCAAAAAGGGTCAGTCGTGTTTGACTGCACCCATGGTCATACGGGGTTTGTCGTTTGTGGATTTATTGGTGTTTCGTGGCGGATTATTCATCGCGTCCACAGGCAGTGGTGAACACACGTGGCCACATAACGCGACGTTAGAACTGTGCGGCTGCAGACTCCTTTCAGGGTTTTGAATCAAAATCCTTCCAATCGCTGTAGCCAGTGAATGAAGGTGAACCTACTCGTACTACCGAGAGAAAACTGAGAGAGAACTGCATGCAATGAACATTTGGAGTCGGTGAACTCGAAAGTGCCCATTGCTCAAACAGCTGGCCCTAAATGTGGAGAAATGTGGATGAGTAGGAAAAACAAACCCGACATGTTGAGATACAGCATTAGTAGTGTCCTGCTTGACTCACTCACGTCGTTTAAATATCTGAGCGTAACGTTGCAAACCGATGTCAAATGGAACTAGCACGTGAGGATTGTGGTAGGAAAGGTGAGTGGTCGACTTCGGTTTCTTTGAAGAATTCTAGAAATCTGTGGTTAATTTGTAAAGGATACCGCATACAGGACGTCAGTGTTAAGTATACTTAGTACTGCTCGAGTGCTTGGGATCTTGTACCAGGTCGGATTAAAGGAATAGATCGAAGCAGTTCAGAGGCGGGCAGCTAGATTTGTTCCTGGTAGGTTCGAACAACACACAAGTGTTACGGGGACACTTCGGGAACTCATATGAGAAGCCCTGCATGCAGGGCGATGTTCTTTTCGACAAACACAATTGAGAAAATTTAGAGAACCGGCATTTGAAGCTGACTGCTGAACAATTTGTAATACCCACGCCTATATTTTATTCAAAATAATATTTATCACAGCATTGTACGTGGAATGTGACTGAACTTTCATCGTATTCTCGTGATACTGACAAAAGGGACTTCATTGTTAATAAAATAATAAACAGTTATGTCAGTGACATAATTTAATATTTTGTAAGAAATTGTATATCAGACAACACCCACGTAAAAAGATAATGAAAATCTCAATCTTTTATTATCTATGATTTTTATAGAAAAATCCTTCTTCTTGTTCCAACTGTTGTACTGATAGGATGTGACTAAGGTCTCATAACACAAATGTCTGTAAAAAACTTTACTAAATTATTGTTATATTGCTAACTGGTATTTGAAAATAGAGTGTACTTGTAATTGAAATGAATCTTCTTTGTTTGGAGTTCTATTGATTGTAATTCTCGTCCTCCATAAATGTTAAGTTTTTTGCTTGGCTACAAAAGTCGCAGCCATTAGCGCTATTGATCTACAGTTCAGTTTATTGGTAAGTAGTGAACATTCATGAGTCATAAAACATTGAGAAATATTTTCCAATGTTGATGCATATAGTGAAGGTGATAGGAGATTTAATATGTCTTATTTATTACGAGTAAAATAGAACCTGAAGCCATATCGGTGAGGGATTGTCTTATGTTAGCCGCCATCTTAGTGAAATATTGGAGCGGCAGTTTTAAATTGATTTTCTATACAGATTTAAATGTTGTTTGTATTAACTGCAGTAATAATTGTGTACTAGTGGCAGAGGACCCACTCTAAGATAATAAATTCCAGTTAGACTGCGAACATACCAAACTTCTATGAACGCAAACAGTATCTTACGTGATATAAATTATTATCTGATAATGTATTAAACCTGGTAATTTCGTAACAACTTTTATGAAATATTTCGACAAGAAATTAAATTAGTGTTGTGTACGTGTGGTATTGTGTGACAAACCTGTTCATTTTGCTTAAAGAAAAGTGTTGCCACCTCGAGATAACAGTAGCTTTAATTTTGATAAACGGTTCGCAACTAGCAAAGAGTCTTTTAAACAACAGCACTGAAATTACTGAAAATCATATCTCTTGTTTAGTTCAGATTACTTGCCATACATTTAGCTTGTTGGCAGGTTATAAATGATTACTTTTGTGAATGAACTTAATGACATTTACACTGCTTGAGAGATAACATTGCTACACGCTCCCAGTATAGATTTTCTTTAACAGAGTAACGATTATACGCCTTGGAAAAGTAGTGATTACATAAAACTCCATGTTACATTAATAATAAGTAACTAGTTTTATTGTAATCTTGCTGAAATGGAACAACTAAACACAAGCAACTACACCACACGCCACAGATTCTACTGCTGCCAACACACATTGCACTTAGGGACCATGAAGATAGGACCTCATACGGAGGCATGCAGACAGTTGTTTTTCACTCGCTCGTTTTGTGAGAGTAACAAGAAAGGAAATGACAAGTGGTTGTACAGTGTACCCTCCGCCCCTGGCTTCCAGAGTATCTACGTGGATATAGATGTAGATGTAGATTTCTCTTGGGATGACTAATTTTTGTGCGATGAGCTTACAATCTCAGTCAGGCTAAGTACTGCCATTCGATTCGTGCTATCAGTGTGACTAAAAATTTCAAAAGGTCCACAGACTCTATTCGTCGTTTAAACCTCACGTAAACAAACACACACTCAACGACGCAACTGCTGAGTGATGTTATGCCCTTGAAAAAATGTCGAACGTACGTACTACGTACATCACTACGAATGAAACTCGAAAACATGTAAAGTTTATGTCATTAAAAAGATTTCAAGTCTTTGGTAACCGCTAAGCAATGTTTCTTTAGTTTCACGTTTCATTGACCTTAGACACAATAGTTCCGCTGTATAGATACCGACATAAGTCGGTAAAAGTTGGCGGTACTCAATGGAGTGTGAGATGCGGAGAAAGCAGGAGGGAGACCTTTGTCGCCCGTTGAGGAGGGACGAAGAAGGAGAACGTTGTCTCTCCCCTGCAAAGCGATGTAACTTTAGACAAGTTTGCGTGCAGATAATCAGTAGCTATGATACAAATTACACAAGGAAGTAAAAAGGTTGAGAGAAAGCGTATCATAGAGTTATTCGTGTTCATGTGTTCATTCACAATCGTTACGCTATTTGTTTTCCAGTTGACACACAGCGCGAGCTCGCCGCGCAGCTGTAGTGCTACCCTTGTTAGATCACTAAGGCTGGCGCCAGTTAAAATTTAATCCCTCATTCATTACAACTAATGATTACCACATTTTAACGTGAGGGGTTTAAAACATGTTACAAAAGTCATAGCTTGTGGGTTGGAGTTTTTCTAACCGTCATCATAAACAGACTGTTTCTCGATATATCGTATCATTTTGATGGACACATTTTTCAGGCGGTCGAATTCGGAACAGAGTTTAGAAAATTCCTCCTCAATCATTAAAATTTAGGTTTAACTAAGTAAACTCTGGCGAACACTGCAACAATTTTTCTAATGCAGTCATGGCAGATTTCGATCCCGTGCAGCCCAGTGGAGTTGATATTTCTTTCTGGAAATCTCCGATAATTATCGAAGGATGATAATATGTACACTTAAAAATAGTTTCCTTGGCGCATTACATTTTTTGAGAGCTTTAGAGTATATCCTATATTTGTTTACTGAGTTTTCACTGGCCAAACCAACTTTTTCGGTTGTTCAACTGAAGTATAAAAGAATTGCGAGTTATTGCGTATCGTAGACAGTAATCGAGTGACACGACCAACGTAGCCCATTTCTTTCTACGTTTATGATATCTCCAGTGGCCTCTATTCTTTCTTTTATAGGGTACTTAACACGAACTCTGTCCCTAATACTCAGCAGTTATCTCTTATTACATTCATCTCCTCACTTATTAATTTCCTATCTTGTCGTTTTGTTAACGTCCAACGTTCCACAGTTCTTTGTTATAGCACGTAATACCCTGAAAAACTGTATGATATAAACGTTTCCTAACGTAATTTCTACTGAATTGCTTAACCAGTTACCATTTAATGTCTGTACTGCCTTCGATGCAATAATTCTAAAAGGTGGATGCAAGAAGTATGAATTCTTCGTGTGCAGCAACATCCGACTTTTTTTCTTATCATATCTACAACCCAATACTCTGTCTTTGCACATTTTATATTAAGGCCTCACGAACGCCATGTGTAAAATTTTTGAAACATATATCTGACTTAATGGTACTTTCGAGGCCACCGAAGTACCTATGACAATCGTACAGAAGCATTTTGCAGTCACTTCAAACGAAATGAAAAATGTCAAGCGAAGGATATTCAGGGCCACATAACAGGATAATTCGGTAAATGACAGCATTTTAATTGAAAACACAGACTTACAGCAGCAGGACAAAAACGATTTTTACTTTGCAATTCACAGGTGTCTGATGTTGTTGGTATGAACAACGAAGACAATGAAAATAAAACCCCACCAATAAAGTTCCTTTGGCTTCACAGCCTGCCATGTGAAGACGCAAGATGTGGTAGTAGTAAGATTATATGAAGAAGACGAAGCAGTAAACTGTGATAATGACGACGATGCCGGTGCGTATGTTTTGCACTCTCGTTCATAGACTTAAAAATGTTCCTGTTTAACACCCAAGATTATTCTTCAGATCTTAGGACCAACTACTGCACGCTTCCTTTCAAGCGCATAGTTACATTCTGTTTCAAGTTTCCGAGTCAGGTAACTGAACATATAAAAAACTTTGAGTCCATTGCATTGGTTACAGCAGCAGTAGTTGGATATTTCGAAGTCGTTCCAGTTTGCAATTCACGGATGGAATATATTCACTGGAAACGTTTGGACAAATTTTACTGCAGTGAAACGCAACAAAACAGGAGAAGCAGTTGAATTGTGAACTGGAAACACAGTCGCACAGCTCCAGGTCAGAAGCTTTGACCTTGGCCTTATGAATATCTTACCGGGTGTCTGAGGCAGTTGTACGGCAAAAGAAGAGGAGGGTTGCTCATGTAATAAAGAATTTGACATTTCTCCTCAGGGTATTTTACGACCCACGAATGAAGAACAACAGAGAGAAATTGTATAGCTAGAGCACCGTAAAGCGTTTGACACAATGCCACACTGAAAACTATGTACGAAACAGGTCTTCAGGCATATGAGTGATTCCTATACTTTTTTATGTAATAGCACCCAGTACACCGCCAGGGGCGGAGAGTGTTCATCGAAGACCATCGTCAGGAGTGCCCCAAGAGACTGTGGTAGAACCGCTACAGTTTCCTTCTTCCACAAACGATCTGACGGATAGGATGAGCAGCTATCTGTAACTCCTGATGACGCTGTAGTGTACGGTAGAGTGTGATGTTGACTTGAGGGTAGGAGGGCACAGCCTAACTTACACAGTATTTCTCTGTCGACTGATGAATTGTAGCTTGTTCTAAACGTAGAAAACTGGAAGTTATTGAAAATGTCTAGGAAAAATAATCGTGTAAAGTTCTAATACAGTATTAGTGGAGTGGTGCTTCACACAGTCACATCTATTAAACGTCTAGGTGTAACTTTGCAAACCGAAATGGGATGGAAGGAGTGCGTAAGGTCTATATTAGGGAAGGAGAATGGTCGACGTCGGTTTATTGGGAGAATTCGACGATAAAGTAGTTCATTTACACCTGTGCGACAGATTCTCGAGCACTGTTTGAGTGTTTGGGAATCCAGTGCGGCTGGATTAAAGGGAGTCATAGGAACAATTCAGAGAACCGTTGGTTCGATCAATACTTGAATGTTACGGACATGGTCCCTGAAACCAAATGGGAATTCATGGAGGATTATGTTTTTTTTTCAATGAATGCTATTGGCAAACTTTAGAAGATGTTTATTTGTGACCGACTGCACTACGAACCTACAATATGGAAACACTTCAAGAAATATATGATTGGCCATAAACACAAATTCCAGCCGGGCATACGGGTTACGCTATTGTTTTTGAGTACGAACAGGGGCTGTGCAATGTCCCCAATTTAATGGAAATATCAGTCGTGTATATAACAGTGTTCTGTGTAGTTGTGAGCTCATTATGTCAGAGCGAAGTAGATGTGACATAGGTAAATTATTGGTGATCATGTGGTGAGTGTGCCACGCGGGGTTAGCCAAGAGGTCTGAGACGCTGCAGTCATAAACTGTTCGGCTGGTCCTGGCAGAGGTTCGAGTCCTCCGTCGGGCATGGGTGTGTGTGTTTGTCCTTAGGATAATTTAGGTTGAGTAGTTTATAAACTTAGGGACTGATAACCTTAGCAGTTTTTTTTCTTTTTTTTTTTGTGGTGGGTGCTCGTAACCGAGCGTACCGAAGTGTTTAGTCTTTAAAGACACTCCGTATCGAAGGTTTATATCACATGTGGGGAGAGCGGAGAACCATTATCCGCTTTTTACTACGCGGGCGAAAGTGTGTATTATTTCATCGTGACAGACGATGTGAAGAGAACTGTGACGTAAAATAAGAGGACGACACCAGCAAAAGTCACTGCAGAACTGAATGTAGCGCTCGCGAACCCTATCACAACCAAAATAATTCTAAGGATGCTCCAGAAGCAAGGAACTGCAGGGCGAGCTGGAATTCGAAAACCACACGCATCAGTAATGCAGATGTCCGTAACAAGAAAACATGGTGCCGAAGCTATAAAATCTGGGCTGCGGAGTAATGGAAAAAGTCGTTTGGTCGTATGAGTAGACCTGCATCACACTGTTTCCAACTTCTGGTCAACTTTAAGTCCAAGAGTAAAACGTGGCGGAGTCTCGATGATGATTTGGAGAGACACATCGTTTTACTCCATGAGCCAGATGGTTACTTTGAAAAATGGAATGACGGCTGTTGGTTATGTGGTATATTTTTCTGATGAGATTCATCCCAGCGTACAATGTACTTTCCGATGTGGAGGTTCTTTTGTTTCATGAAGACGGGACCAACGTACACACTGCTCGCATTGTCCAGGACTGCTTTAGTGAGCGCGAGGTATTTCAGCACCTCCCCTGGTCATCACAGACAGCAGATTTCAGTTTACTGAGCCTCTGTAGTCTACTGTAGAGAAAAGGTTGCATGATCGCTATGTACCCCCATCACACTCAAATGCATTTGTCATTATTTTGCAGAAATGGTTTAAGATTACATGCTCTGTATTTACCTATTCCGAGACGACGTAAACCTGTTTTGAATGCCAACTAGGTTCCCTACACCGTGCCTACATGGTAATGTGTTGTGTTTCTGACGTTTCAATTTTTGTCCACCCTTGTGTATCTCGCGTAACCACCGAGAAGACAAGTGAATTCACGGCTGGTACGAAAGCACGTGGACAGTTGCTTTACGCTCGCTCTATTTGAGAGTGGAATAGGGAAGTGTATGACTAATAGCGGTACAAGACATGCTCCATCATCAACCGCATGGTGACTTGCGTTGTTTGTGTATAGATAAAGATGTATAAGAAGCAGCTCGTCCAATAAGTGGACGCTGAATTCAAAGGCTAACGTTTGAGGATGCAAGAAGACGAAGCAGTTGTAGTAGTAACACCAGCAGGAAAATGATATTATCGGAGCACTAAAAATTTGGAAATTTTCCGCATTATTTAAAAGACTATGGAAAGTGGGGCACCACCTGTAAAAAAATTTGCCGAAAAATTTTGCAGTGTGAACAAATCCGCGCCTTGTCTGACATACAGCTAACCTCAAACTTCCAAATTCTCCCCTAACCGTGGCTCACTATAAGTCGCTCTTACTCATTTAGTCCCAGTTACCCTCTCTCACTCACTTGCTCAGCCTAACTCACTGTCATCATCTCTGTGTCTTTCTGTCATCGTCTCCTGTGTCACAGCCACAGCTCCATTCGTACTACCCTACCATTTACATTCCCTTCTCACTGTGACTGTCTCCCTCTTGCTCTGTCTTACTGCTGATATCTCATTCCTCCCTTAGTAATGCTGCTGTCTGTTATCACTGTCTGCTGCCTCTTCCTTGATGTCACTGTCATATACTCTGTCTCCCGTTATCACTGACTCTCACTCACTTCCACTTTCTCTTTCTCTTTGATCTCTCCTCCCCTCCTTGTCTCCTTGGCACTGTCTAGCACTCCTGGCACTGTTCTGCCAGTGTCAACTATGTTCCAATGTTACAGTGTCCCTTGCTTCCTTTCATGCTGCTATTGCCTACTTCGCTGTTCCTAAAACAAAACCATGTTCAGCTTTCACTTTCTGTCTCTTCGCCACTGCCACTGTGTTCTCCTCTCTCGGCATTACAAATTCTGGAAATTGGCATGAATGTCCTATCCTTTCATACCTTTCTTTACGAATCTGTTGGAATCTCGATTTCTTCCCATCTTCGCAAATCACTATGCGGGAACAACAACAGAGCCACGTCACTGCCGCAGCTCTCTTCCAAGAGCACTGACGTGACACATGTTTACAGGCAACAGTCCCGTGAATATCACGTGAACAACTCGTTGCGTTAGCGCTGACCTCCGGTGGTGATACCGACAACTTTTCAGACCACCCTCGTGGAAAAAAAACATCTAATTATGAAATGAAAGAGAACTATTAAGTACTATGGACGTTTCAGGAACACAGATACTATGGAGGGGTGTCTCAGACTGCCTTTTTTTTTATTTATACAGGCTGTAACGTGTATAAGTGCAGGTATTTCTACTGGTGTCTTAGGACGGTGTACTGAAGAACATTGTACAGTATTTACATCATTTGCACACTAATAATTATAGCTATTAGGAGTTATGTGTTTTTAGGTTGGTTACTACCTCCAGGTACATGATGTTGTGACAAGAGAAACCCAATAATATTTATTTTCACCTGCGCAGCTGTTGAGATACTGAAGTGTGGCCGGCCGGTGTGGCCGAGCGGTTGTATGCGCAAGAGTCTGGAACCGCCTGACCGCTACGGTCGCAGGTTCGAATCCTGCTTCGGGCATGGATGTGTGTGATGTTCTTAGGTTAGGTAGGTTTAAATAGTACTAAGTTCTATGGGACTGATGACCCCTGAAGTTAAGTCCAATAGTGCTCAGAATCATTTTCAACTGAAGTGTGGCCGCGTGGATGCAAAACGATTAATCAGTAGTGACGGGAGCATTCCACAGTCGTGAAGTTACGACTGCGCAGAAAACATCAGGTAGTAAATTATGTGACGTGTTTGCCGGAACAGTGTTAGTTGGTAGTATGATAAAAGTTTTAGGAAAATTGTTAATGGTGCGGAGGAAGGCAGAATGAGGTAGGTGGTACCCACGTTCAATAGGAGTCTTTTATTAAACAGTAGCCTACTCGCCTTTTTTGAGCTCCGATAGAAGCACTTCCCCGCGAAAGGCAAAGGTCCCGAGTTCGAGTCTCGGTCGGGCACACAGTTTTAATCTGCCAGGAAGTTTCATGTCAGCGCACACTCCGCTGCAGAGTGAAAGCCTCATTCTGGACTTTACATCATATTTCTCAGTGCTACATCACTTTATAAACTACTTTCTCGCCTCACGCCAGATTTTACGTGCGTATTTTATATTTACAAGTATGGTAAATTTGAACATCTGTGTCTCGGAAACGGATAAATTTCAGACTTCTGGGAGACACGTATGTGAGGAATATAGTGGAAAAATTACAGGCATTTTCTGTCCATAGGCGCCTTGGAATCCTAGGACGGGTTTTGGTCACCTCGTGAATATAATAAATAAAACCTGGTCTTGGGGTTTCGCAAGGAACTGCCCATGAACTAACGGTGTTTCCATATTTCCTATCACGCCCACCGTAGACCACATCAAATACAAAATAGTCGTGCGGGATTAGCCGAGCGGTCTTGGGCGCTGCAGTCATGGACGGTGCGGCTGGTTCCGACGGAGGTTCGAGTCCTCCCTCGGGCATGGATGTGTGTGTTTGTCCTTAGGATAATTTAGGTTAAGTAGTGTGTAAGCTTAGGGACTGATGATCTTAGTAGTTAAGTCCCATAAGATTTCACACACATTTCCCATCAAATACAGAAAGAATCAACCGATTTGCTCCATTTGCCTTAGCAGGATGAAGTGTGTAATATTCTCTGCACTGTGCTGTAGGATAGCGATACTAGGATGATAATTCTGTTGAATGTACAAATGGTCGCTAGGCCAAAAGCTATCCAAAACACTTTGCCCCTGTTTATATGCCCGGCATTTTGGACCGTATTAGGTACGAATGGTTTCGTATGCGTACGGATTAGCATTATCGGTAGACGAAGTGGAAGAAGAAAATTATAAATATCTTAAACGTTCTCGTACGGGTCACGAGGTGTATGCACGCTATATGCGGCACGATTATGGGAGCGCAGAGAACTTGCGTGAGCGGCGACCGGCAGAATGGCAGCCGTAACACCGCGTCAGGCAGCGACATGACAGACACCGCCCGCGGTTGCCAGAGTGGTGTGGATTGTCGTCTGCGGCTGTCCTGCACTTGACAGTGCCTGCCGCGTCCCGGTCTCTCTCCTGTTTTAGGTCGTTGCGTCTATGCCGGCGTTATCGGCGACACCCAGGCGGACGTCGAGCCAGTACGGTGGCGTACGTCGAAGTGCTCTGAATAATAGCTGCGTTCCCCGTGTCGGTGCACGACTCAGATTTCGGGCACTGGTTGACTGCGAGGCTGCGGTCGCCTGTACAGTGTCACAAGCGCGAGAGGTGGTAGCAGCCGCCAGACCACTCCGGCCTCCTGGTCTAGCAACAACACGGTGCCTTCTTGTAGGAATCACTGCCGGCGTCACAGTAACAGGCTATGAAATGGCTAACAGTGATAAATCTTCGATCGTCTGTAATTTATGATCGACGTACGAGTGATAGCCATAAATTTTTAATCATCGCCTTGAAAAATCATCCGTCGACCATGATACTTGATGATGGTATTAGCACTTCTCTACATGTTCACGCTTCAAATTGAAATATTTTTCCCAACTGTGGAGGATGTGCTGGTGGAGACCCAGCTTGCAGCAGTCTGATTTTTGGCTCTTTAGAAAACGTTCCGATTCAAAAATCTACTCACCTCCGTACTCGAATTACCTGCTACCCATTGGTATCATTACTCGAGGATATAGTAAGTCTTTGGGTGTGACATTTACGGAGAATAGGTGGGGATGGGGGAGGATTTGATAGATCCGTGAATCAGTTTGTGTCACCCGTGTTGAATGAGCTCGATGATTTCGTGGTGCAAAAACAGAGATTCCGTGATCTCGTCATGTGATTCTGGTGATGTGTGCCTGAGACAATTTACCCAACACTAGAATAAGATGGTGGTTCATGGTGTGGGTGCCTGTAGTCATGTCTTAGTTCATGAACCACGGGCAGCGTATGAGCGGCCAAGTAAGTGGTCCTGACAGTCGGGATACCAGTTACCTTGGAATAAGGCTGGGCGTCTGCGGCATATTCTGAGTCGTGGTCACCTTTGTGCTCATACGGAAAAGACTACCAAATCCACCAGCTCGTCCGTCAACCGTTAGGGGTAAAACCCAATGGGACTCGGGGCAAGTAAGGCTAGCAACCTGCTTCCCTGGTACTTTAAATATGATGCTGGCAACAAACAGAGCAAATTGCCTCGGACCTTTGGAGATGACGGGGTCCCCCCTCTAACTGACAAACCACGGACTCCTAAGATACGACTCGGCAAACAAATGGTAACGATCTGGGGAGCTATTAATATCAATGGGGGCTACTCTGGGAAGAAGGTAGAGCTGGCAGAGGCTGCAAGTAAGATGGGACTGGACGTTTTAGCTGTTAGTGACATTCGGGTAATGGGTGAGAAAGAAGAGGAAGTAGGAGAATACAAGGTCTACCTGTCAGGAGTCGAAGCAGGAATAGCACAATGGGGTGTAGGGCTTTACATCAGGAAAGAAATGGAACCCAGCGTATTTGCAATAAGATATGTAAACGAACGACTGATGTGGATATATTTGACAGTGTCTAGCAAGAAAATTAGGATTGTGTCAGTATATTCGCATTGTGAAAGGACATATCAAGATAAGATGGATAGTTTTTATGGGTCACTCAGTGATGTAGTTGTTAGAGTAAAGGACAAGGACAGTGTACTTCTAATGGGTGATTTTAACACCAGGATTGGAAATCGAACAGAAGAGTATGAAAAGGTTATGGGTAAATTAGGAGAGGGTATGGAGGCCAACAGGACCGGGAAACAACTCTTAGATTTCTGTGCCAGTATGGGCTTAGTAATCACAAACTCCTTTTTTAAACATAAGAACATTCACCGGTATGGTTGGGAAGGCAGGGGAACCAGATCTGTCATTGACTATATAATAACAGATCAGGAATTCAGGAAGGCTGTGAGGGACACACCTGTATTCAGGGGATTCTTTGATGACACTGATCATTATTTAATCTGCAGTGAATTTGGGATTGTGAGGCCGAAAGTGCAGGAGGTCCGGTCCATATGTAGGAGGATAAGAGTGGAGAAACTTCAGGATAAGGAAATCAGGCACAAGTACATAACAGAGATCTCAGAAAGGTACCAGTTAGTTGAATGTAGTCAATTACAGTCATTGGAAAAGGATTGGACAAGGTACAGGGACACAGTACTAGAAGTGGCTAAAGAATGTCTTGGAACAGTAGTGTGTAAAAGTAGGATGAAGGAAGCAGCTTGGTGGAATGACACAGTCAAGGCAGCCTGTAAAAGGAAAAAGAAGGCGTATAAAAATGGCTACATACTAGAACTCAGGTAGACAGAGAAAGTTATGTAGAAGATAGAAACAAAGCCAAACAGATAATTGCAGCATCCAAGAAAAAATCTTGGGAAGACTTTGGAAACAGGTTGGAGACTATGGGTCAAGCTGCTGGAAAACCATTCTGGAGTGTAATTAGCAGTATTCGAAAGGGAGGTAAGAAGGAAATGACAAGTATTTTGGACAGGTCAGGAAAACTGCTGGTGAATCCTGTGGATGCGTTGGGCAGATGGAGGGAATATTTTGAAGAGTTCCTCAATGTAGGTAAAAATACGATCAGTAATGTTTCAGATTTCGAGGTGGAATGGGATAGGAATGATGATGGAAATAGTATCACATTTGAGGAAGTGGAGAAAATGGTCAATAGATTGCAGTGCAATAAAGCAGCTGGGGTGGATGAAATTAAGTGGGAACTCATCAAATACAGTGGAATGTCAAGTCTTACATTGCTACACAGGATGATTGAAATGGTCTGGGATTCGGGACAGGTTCCATCAGACTGGACAAAAGCAGTAATCACACCAATCTTTAAATGGAAACAGAAAAGACTGTAACAACTACAGAGGTATCTCTTTAATCAATGTTGTCCGTAAAATCTTCTCAGATATTGTTGAAAGGAAAGTGCGAGTATTAGTTGAGGACCAATTGGATGAAAATCAGTGTGGGTTTAGGCCTCTTAGAGGTTGTCAGGACCAGATATTTATCTTACGGCAAATAATGGAGAAGTGTTATGAGTGGAACAGGGAATTGTGTCTATGCTTTATTGATCTCGAAAAGGTACATGACGGGGTTCCTTAGGAGGACGTTATTGTCTGTTCTACGAGATTATCGAATAGGAGGCAAACTTTTGCAAGCAATTAAAGGTCTTTACATGGAGAGTCAGGCTGCAGTTAGGGTTGACGGTAAATTGAGATCATGGTTCAGTGTAGTTTCAGGGGTAAGACAAGGCTGTAACCTGTCTCCACTGTTGTTCATATTATTTATGGATCATGTGTTGAAAACAATAGACTGGCGGGGTGAGATTAAGATATGTGAACACAAAATAAGCAGTCTTGCATATGCGGATAACTTAGTTGTGAAGGCAGATTCGATTGAAAGTTTGAAAAGTAATATTTCAGAGCTAGATCAGAAATGTAAAGACTTTGGTATGAAGATTAGCATCTCCAAAAAGTAACGTCAGTGGGAAAGAAATACAAACGGATTGAGTGCCAAATAGGAGGAACAAAGCTAGAACAGGGGGACGGTTTCTAGTACTTAGGATGCATATTCTCACAGGATGGCCACATAGTGAAAGAACTGGAAACGAGGTGTTGCAAAGCTAATGCAGTGAGCGCTCAGCTACGATCTAATATCTTCTGCAAGAAGGAAGTCAGTACCAAGACTAAGTATCTGTGCACCGTTCAATCTTTCGAACAACTTTGTTGTATGGGAGCGAAAGCTGGGTGGATTCCTGGTTACCTTATCAACAAGGCTGAGGTTACGGATATGAAAGTAGCTAGGATGATTGCAGGTACTAATAGATGGGAACAATTGCAGGAGGGTGTCCACAATGAGGAAATCAAAGAAAAACTGGGAGTGAACTCTGTAGATGTAGCAGACAGGGCGAACAGGCTTAGATGGTGGGGTCATGTTACACGCATGGGAGAAGCAAGGTTGCCCAAGGGACTCATGGGTTCAGCAGTAGAGGGTAGGAGGAGTCGGGGCAGACCAAGGAGAAGTTACCTGGATTCAGTTAAGAATGATTTTGAAGTAATAGGTTTAACATCAGAAGAGGCACCAATGTTAGCACTGAATAGGAGATCATGGAGGAATTTTATAAGGGGGCTATGCTCCAGACTGAACGCTGAAAGGCATAATCAGTCTTAAATGATGATGATGCTGATGATAGCGTAAGCTGTTAGCGTCACAACATGAAATCCCCAAAAAATAGCATCAGGTTGCCGTATGACAAGAGGGTCTTCGCTTTTATAGGCCGTGTTTAACTCACTAGAATGCGCTGCTTGCTTGGCACCTTTGCCTCGTGACTATAGTGAAACATTCGGCAGTCACGCATGCTCATCAGGTAATCAAGGAAATCGTCTACACTGGCCTGATGCTGCATAGGTTTCACGGAATTCTTGAGTTGTTGACAGCTGTCGAGAAACGCAGCATATGGTGACCTTTCTCATGTCCAAAATTTGAAATGTGTAGAAACCAGATCCATCACTAACTTTCTCTTTTTAGGTTTCCATATCTCAGACGGTAGAAACGGAACCCTTATGGGATCACTTTGTTCTTCGCCCATTTCTCTGTCAGCCTTACTGCTAAACACTCTTTTTCTAAGGAAAGGGTAGCGTTTCAGGTTGAAATTTATGCCGCATACTGAGGTATATGGTACCTTTACCCATGTTATATGTATGCAATTTGGGAGATTTTACTGTATTGCCAGATTTTTTGTTACAAATATTTTGTTAGCACGACTCGTTTCACTATCATGCCACATCGTCAGATGCATTTTCAGTTACTTTTACATTGTAATGAATATAAAGTGAGGTTAGTTTCCTCCGCTGTGTATTCCCGTGAGACAATGTATCGAAAAAGTTGCCTGTTCAAGAAGATAAATATGTTATTGTGTGTACATTACGTGATACGCATGGTCAGGCATTTTGTGATGGCATTTACTTAAATATTTGTTGGTAATTTCGAGGTCTGGCACACAGAGCACAGCAGCAGGTACAAAAAAACATAAAACATTATCATCATTTGTTTACATCATTGCGAAGGGTCTTAACACATAAGGTAAACTATTTCCCACTGCTAAAACAGTATTATACAGTGAAAATCAATCATTTATATCTGAATATATTTATACCATGGCAAATATTAGGCGAGTAGTTGATAAAAACAGTTTTTGCCAATTAAATAGCTATTCAGCACTGGAGAATATAGATAAGCTAAGAACTACATAGTAAGAAAAGTGAGCAGCTAACAGAAGAAATCAAAGACTTCAACATCCCCCATTCAGCCAATCTACTATCATTTGACATCACAGAGCTACACAAAAACATACCCATCCCAGAAACACTCAATCATCATATCATACCTCATAAAACATCAAAACTATCAGAGGAGCTCCTTGAATTAGTACTAAATTACAACTAATTTACATTTAATAATGAAATGTACACGGAATATAAAGATCTTACAATAGGTTGAAGCATAAATTTCCAACGTGTATGTTAATCATACTGACCACAAAACTCTTGCGATAAAGTCAAGCTTTTTGGACAATATTATTTACTAAGACCGTTGCATTGATGATAAATTGCTCCTGGTAGATGCTGACACAAATGATATTCACAACATACTTGATAAATTCAATAAACAGTATAGAAATATAAACTTCATGGAGGAATATGAAAGCAGTGTTAGCATCAGTTTCCTAAAACTTAACTTCAGTAAAGAAAACAATTCACGCACCTTGAAAGTTTAGAGAAAGATAACAGCGAGTGATACTACCATACACAGTACATCTTGCTACCACACAATGCTCAATCATGCTGTACATAGCATTAGTTAACAGAGGCAGCATACTAATGGATACATATGCAAAGCTTGATGAGCTCAATACAATCAAGCAAACAGTTACAGCAAATGGCTACAATGATACAATAATTAACAGCCGCACACAAAAATAAGGAACTATACTGGACCAAATTCCAAACAGAAAATGAAAGAGAAATTCACTGTTTTATTCCTTTCACAGGCAAACTCTCCAACGAAGTAGCATATATCTTGCATATGGAAACATTGACACTGCCTTCACAACATACTACGAAGTGCAGCACCCACTGAGACAAACTGGACGACACTTCCAAAAACATACCACGAATATACAGGGTGTTACAAAAAGGTATGGCCAAACTTTCAGGAAACATTCCTCACACACAAATTAAAAAAAGATGTTATGTGGACATGTGTCCGTAAACGCTTAATTTCCATGTTAGAGCTCATTTTAGTTCCGTCAGTATGTACTGTACTTCCTCGATTCACCGCCATGATTTCCTACGAGATACTCTACCTGTGTTGCTAGAACATGTGCCTTTACAAGTACGGCACAACATGTGGTTCATGCACGATGGAGCTCCTGCACATTTCTCAACAACAGATTCGGTGACCGATGTATTTGTAGAGGCGGACCAATTCCATGGCCTCCACGCTCTCCTGACCTCAACCCTCTTGACTTTCATTTATGGGAGCATTTGAAAGCTCTTGTCTACGCATCCCCGGTACCAAATGTAGAGACTCTTCGTGCTCGTATTATGGACGGCTGTGATACAATACGCCATTCTCCAGGGCTGCATCAGCGCATCAGGGATTCCATGCTACGGAGGGTGGATGCATGTATCCTCGCTAAAGTAGGACATTTTGAACATTTCGTGTAACAAAGTGTTTGAAGTCACGCTGGTACGTTCTGTCGCTGTGTGTTTCCATTCCATGATTAATGCGATTTGAAAAGAAGTAGTAAAATGGGCTCCAACATCGAAAGTAAGCGTTTCCGGACACATGTCCACATAACATATTTTCTTTCTTTGTGTGTGAGGAATGTAGAGTATCTCCAAATCCAAGCAGATAAGATAAGTGAAACACAAAGGAAAGATAGTTCATGCAGAAAGATAGTTCATGCATAGAAGCGCAGGAGTCCATGGAATAACATGTCCATTGTAGGTCTATCTCTTCTACTTTGGCGTACTTGTCGATTATTCACAAAATTTATCGTAACATATAGTTTACTTTTTTTTAAACCAAAGCAACCCAGGAGAAACAGTACACAGCCTGCAGCCAACAGTAAGCGTTTGAACTGTAGTCTTTAGCTGTTAGAGCGTTCGCCCACGGCACAAACGCATCAGATCGTCGCCACAGCAGCTTTCCGATGCTCTCGTCCCCTGGGCCCGATACATCGCCTAGCCTGGGAGGCTGCTTCCGGATGGACATAGAAGGTGTTAACATAGTCTTCTAAGGCCGTTGTCCCCCGTGGTTGGCGGCGGCGGTCCGGGCTCTTGAAACGTTGACCCCAAATACTCCCCATCCTCCACACCGCCTAGGAAAACACGCAGGCACACACACACACACACACACACACACACACACACACACACACACACACACACACAAAGCCTCAGAATACTCGATCAAAGCAGAATGCCCTCGCTATTTCTCGACATCCAACCGAGTAAGATACTGAACACACACGGAGCTGTCGATGTGTTCTAGACATTTAATAGTTTGTGGTTATTCATCGTTTGTGAAGCACGTTATCTCCCCACACCGTATCTGTCAAAATAAGGCCCATGCAGTGAATTTGGGATTGTGAGGCCGAAAGTGCAGGAGGTCCGGTCCATATGTAGGAGGATAAGAGTGGAGAAACTTCAGGATAAGGAAATCAGGCACAAGTACATAACAGAGATCTCAGAAAGGTACCAGTTAGTTGAATGTAGTCAATTACAGTCATTGGAAAAGGATTGGACAAGGTACAGGGACACAGTACTAGAAGTGGCTAAAGAATGTCTTGGAACAGTAGTGTGTAAAAGTAGGATGAAGGAAGCAGCTTGGTGGAATGACACAGTCAAGGCAGCCTGTAAAAGGAAAAAGAAGGCGTATAAAAATGGCTACATACTAGAACTCAGGTAGACAGAGAAAGTTATGTAGAAGATAGAAACAAAGCCAAACAGATAATTGCAGCATCCAAGAAAAAATCTTGGGAAGACTTTGGAAACAGGTTGGAGACTATGGGTCAAGCTGCTGGAAAACCATTCTGGAGTGTAATTAGCAGTATTCGAAAGGGAGGTAAGAAGGAAATGACAAGTATTTTGGACAGGTCAGGAAAACTGCTGGTGAATCCTGTGGATGCGTTGGGCAGATGGAGGGAATATTTTGAAGAGTTCCTCAATGTAGGTAAAAATACGATCAGTAATGTTTCAGATTTCGAGGTGGAATGGGATAGGAATGATGATGGAAATAGTATCACATTTGAGGAAGTGGAGAAAATGGTCAATAGATTGCAGTGCAATAAAGCAACTGGGGTGGATGAAATTAAGTGGGAACTCATCAAATACAGTGGAATGTCAAGTCTTACATTGCTACACAGGATGATTGAAATGGTCTGGGATTCGGGACAGGTTCCATCAGACTGGACAAAAGCAGTAATCACACCAATCTTTAAATGGAAACAGAAAAGACTGTAACAACTACAGAGGTATCTCTTTAATCAATGTTGTCCGTAAAATCTTCTCAGATATTGTTGAAAGGAAAGTGCGAGTATTAGTTGAGGACCAATTGGATGAAAATCAGTGTGGGTTTAGGCCTCTTAGAGGTTGTCAGGACCAGATATTTATCTTACGGCAAATAATGGAGAAGTGTTATGAGTGGAAGAGGGAATTGTGTCTATGCTTTATAGATCTCGAAAAGGTACATGACGGGGTTCCTTAGGAGGACGTTATTGTCTGTTCTACGAGATTATCGAATAGGAGGCAAACTTTTGCAAGCAATTAAAGGTCTTTACATGGAGAGTCAGGCTGCAGTTAGGGTTGACGGTAAATTGAGTTCATGGTTCAGTGTAGTTTCAGGGGTAAGACAAGGCTGTAACCTGTCTCTACTGTTGTTCATATTATTTATGGATCATGTGTTGAAAACAATAGACTGGCGGGGTGAGATTAAGATATGTGAACACAAAATAAGCAGTCTTGCATATGCGGATAACTTAGTTGTGAAGGCAGATTCGATTGAAAGTTTGAAAAGTAATATTTCAGAGCTAGATCAGAAATGTAAAGACTTTGGTATGAAGATTAGCATCTCCAAAAAGTAACGTCAGTGGGAAAGAAATACAAACGGATTGAGTGCCAAATAGGAGGAACAAAGCTAGAACAGGGGGGGGGGGGGGGGGGGGGGGGGGTAGGGTGGGTGAGAGTGTGGTTCCACGAAACATGCACTGATATAACATGGTTTTATCCTACTATAAAGGTCCAACTATTAAAAACACACAATCACGAACATTTGAGATGCATGAAATATAAATTCAGAACAGCGTCTTTCATATTTACGCTAAACACACAGCATTTTTATTTTCGATGGCAGACTGCCACTAAACATGCACGTATTGATAGATAGGAGCAAGTCGTTTCCATAGACCTGTACTGGAAGAGGGCCAATAGAGCTGTATTGCCGGCCGCGGTGGTCTAGCGGTTCTAGGCGCGCAGTCCGGAACCGCGTGACTGCTACGGTCGCAGGTTCGAATCCTGCCTCGGACATGGATGTGTGTGACGTCCTTAGGTTAGTTAGGTTTAAGTAGTTCTACGTTCTAGGGGGCTGATGACCACGGATGTTAAGTCCCATAGTGCTCAGAGCCATTTGAACTATTTGAACAGCTGTATTACCCGTTTGTGTTCCAGTCCCGTAAGCGTTTTGGTGCACTGTTGTACGCCATCGTACATTCTATGTTAACACATTGATGTATAAACCGACGCTAACACCTAAAGTAATACGTCACAAGATCAGCTGTTCGCGCATCAATAGAAGAGGCGGTGTTTCATACTGACAAAATATGGATGACCAAAACCAGTTGAGTTTCGGTCGTTTCCGAAGGAGATGAGCCCCGCATTTGATCGCACATCCCATTTTCGAAGAGACATCATTCAACTGCTTACAGTTGTTGGGTGACTCAGTGCAACTTCTGGTGTCACAGTAGACATGTGTCTAAAAACGCTGGTGCTACACACACCAAAAGAGGATCCTGGAACAGATTTATCTCTGGTCTCCCACCAGAATCATTTCACTGTGATGAAATCACGCACCCGCAAGAAAAGCAATGTTCTCCGCTTCGCTGTGGTGAGTGATTCAGGACCAGGATCATTTAACCTGGAGAGAGAGGGCAACACGCCGCAGAATGTTCACGGTGTTAAGGGGGATAGGACATGAAACTGGCGGTCTTGGAGCAGGAGAGGCACCACAGGACATTTTAATTTGCACTGTCTATACTTTTACAAATAAATCCATAAAACTTTGTCAGCATGACCAGGAAGGATTCTGGATTCACACTCATAGCAGTTAAAGTTCAAATTACATGTAAAATTTCATCAGTTTCTCACTTAGTATTGGCTGCATTTGTTGCTGTAGGTACACTTTTCTCCATAAGTAAGAGAGATTCTTCGATGAAATTTGCACAGCATACATACCATACTTACAGGTGTATGAAACTCTATAATTTCCCAAATCTGTTAAAAACTGTAGTAATAATTTAGATCATTACATATAAAATTCGCGTTTTCTCTAAACACGAAGTTTAGAATGTAACAGCCCATTCATTTTTTCATAGATTAAATAAATTCTAGAGTTTCATACACTTGTAAGTAAGGTTTGTAAGCTGTGCAAAATTCATCGAGGAATCTCTCTTACTTAGGAAGAGAAGTGTACCTATAGCAACAAATGCAGCCAACAGTAAGTGAAAAAAGTCATGAAATTTCACTTTTAACAAATATTATTTTTTCATGTTTTTGAACTTCCACTGCTATGGGTGTTAATCCTGAATCCTTTCTGGTCACGTTGACAAAGTTTTATGAATTTATTTGTAAAAGTATAGACAGCGCAAATTAAAATGTCCTGTGGTGCCTCTCCATCTCGAAGTCGGCCCGTTTGACTTCCTACCCCCCGTTAAGCACAGTTACCGTTGTTTATTGTAACGTTCATTAATAACAAGAAACAGTAAGATTGCGATTACGTTGAATGAATATCTGATCCGTGGAATGAGCGTTGAACTCGAATAGTCGAGTTGTGTGTTGTAAGTGCAGGTGGTGTGCTTACTCTGTGTTACTGTTTGCAAAACTTTACACGAATCGCTTGGGCAATGCAACTTCCAATACCAATAAAGAAATACAGCCCTTTAAGCACTGAATTCTAACGGCGTGTTCAAAACTAATAGCTTTGGTCCCTGTGCACATAACAATAATTTTCTTACCTCTAAAGCAGCAACGTTGGAACGCGATATATTCAAGTCTCTAATATAAAAAAATATGCTAACTACAGACTCAGCAGTGAACAATGTTGGCCATAATACTATAACTGCACATGAAATTCATTGGGCTTATAAAAGAGGACATTTAAGAATATCTAACTTCCTTGAAAAATATATGACCGAGACTGGGAGGCGATACTGATTATGAAGAAATACTAACCCTCTGTTCTTTAGCAAAATTATATTGCAAGTTAAGTTCGTCTTTCAAAAAACATCTGACAGTTGAAGTTGCGCTACTCACAATTAATTCGAAAACAATGACATTTAAACAGCAAGTATTATCCCAGTTCATTAATCCAACATATATCAAATCATCAAATTACACATAGCTCTGCAAATAAATCTTAAAAGCATTACAGAAATGAAGTATCTAACTAGGCTCTTTATCAAAACGATTTACGTACATTCTGAAGTTCATCAACAAATACGAATTATCAGCCAACTCATCAATACGAACGCGCTGACCAAAACAGAAATAAAAATTCAAATGGCTCTGAGCACTATGAGACTTAACATCTGAGGTCATCGGTCCCCTAGAACTTAGAACTACTTAAACCTAACTAACCTAAGGACATCACACAAACCATGCTCGAGGCAGGATTCGAACCTGCGGCCGCGTGGTTCCGGACTGCAACCCCTAGAACCGCGTGGCCACCGCGGTCGGCAGAAATGATAATTATTGAACATCATTACCTTATTTGCATGAAGACTTTTGCTGCCATGTTCAACAATATCCATATACTACAACTACTACTACTAATAGTACTACTACTACGTGATCAGGCCCAGCGGACCGCACGCATCTACGAGTTTCCTCCTCCACTGTACACTGTCCATTGCTGCTATCCGCCATACATTCACATCTATTGACACTTGGTTTAAATCTTCATGGGGTACATACCTCCAACGCTTTTTGGGTTTCCATGGCGGTGTGTTTCCTGTAGGTGTGAGCTTCCGAGGCCATCTGTGATCCTCCATGCGGGGCACAACAGTACTGATATACCTATATTAATCTAATTCTCGGTGCCTTAATACTGCACGCCCCAAAGACTGCCTACTCCATCGTCTTTTCTTCACAGGCAGCTATCTACAACTGTGTGCCAAGCGCCTTCTTACTCCAACACCACCACTCTGCGGTCGGGCAGAGTCAGCGATCCGTATTAAGAGGAGCCTATCAGAGACATTTAACGTTTGTTGTATACTAGTTTCGTTTTAATTTATTAATATTTTTATCTTATTCTGGTGACACATACAAGTGTGGCCCAGTACACTCCTTTCAATATCTTTGCCCGGCGTGACTATACTGAATGATGTCGTGTGCTTAGATTATGGACTTCTGTTTACAGATCACTGAGGTATCGCTCGAATACTAGAAAATAAAGATTTTTTTTTAGTGGAAGGAACGGTGTACGCATGTTCAAGATGGCGGAAGGCAGTATTTCGTACTGACAGGACCTCTCGAAGGCAGTATTTCGTACTGACAATAGGACCTCTCCCCGGAGCTGTGTACATTACCCTCGACCTCGAATAGAATAAGACCAGCTGTGAGGGGTAGTAGAAAAGATCGTGTCTGATGATAACAAAATGTTCGGAAACGTGATTATTCTACAGCAGTATGAAGCTCTTCGTCCTACGGAGCGCGGTACTGTTACCCTGCATATTTTAACACTGTATTCGACTCATCACCTCATAATACACGTGAGGGACTATGGCATAGATAGCAAACGCTGTCTTTACGTGGCGTAAAGTTTGATGGTATTCCGACCTTTCACACAGCCGGAGGTTATGAAGTAACACAGATAGAGTAGCGCAGTGTTTCCAGACAGAAAGCTTCGTTTACTATATAGTGCACCTTTTTACACGCTGTGGTTCCCTTAAAATACAGCGTGTGTGTGTGTGTGTGTGTGTGTGTGTGTGTGTGTGTGTGTGTGTGTGTGTGCGTGTCTATATCTACGCTAAATACCAAGATAAATATCGTGTATATCAATACTATGCCATTTCCATCGAGAATGTTAAGATTACTCCACCTTTTATCTCCCTGGAGGTTACAAAATAACACGTTTCCCTACCACATTTTCGTTTACTATAGTGCACTATTATAAGCGATGGAATGACGTGTCGTAATGTTCATAAAAGACCGTATTTCTACCATGTAATGACTGTACCGCTAAACACCGAAGTATAGTTCAGAACGCTTGAGGAGCGGCGGCTCTTGACTAAGAGTCATGAGACGCTTGATAGGTAACTTCCAGTAATGTTAAACATTTTGCAACAGCTAAACGGTGGTTGTGAGTTGTGATCTTTGTGAGCAATCCTCACGTTACACAGATGCCGGTCGTAGCAGCCGGGCGTGGGTTACCTCTCACCGATATCCGCGGGAGAGGTCCCACCCGGAAACGTTGGAGAGGCGCCACAGAGCCAGCCAACTCAACCGTGTCTCCTCTTCTTTTCATGCGATACGTGTTACTTAGACATGAGGAGAGGGGAATGTTGTCGAGCCAGTAGAGAAAGTTCAAATGTGTTGTAGTTTCGCAAAATGACAGCGTGTTATGTGAGAGGGTTTCTGTAGTAGGTTTTCTACCTCCCATGAACGTGCTTTAGTTCCACAAATCGGATGCCCTGAAACACAGCTGTAATCGCACTAAAGAAATCATCTCTGAAATATCTCTGCAGGTGCAGAGTTCTTCTGGTACCTTTGCTCCAAGTTAGAGCTGTCTCTGTGGGTCGGAAACTGTCACACCACCCTCAATACCAAAGCAAAACCACAGCCTCCGTGTTAACAATAACAGCTAGTCAGAACTAGCATGCAGACCGGAGAGACCAGGATCAAGGTTAGGGTGCGGTAGGTTGATTCTCCCAGCGCCCTCTACCGATACAATTGTGAACTCACTTAATTGGTCCTCGAACATTTAGATGAACACTTGCAGCTGCCTCAACTTTTCTGGCTGAAGGCCTTTATGACAGTGATTTTTCGTGATTTCTTTTGGTGTTTAACACTGTGTATAATGCTCTGAAAGTAGGAAGGTGGATGTGTTTTCCAGAAATGTACAAATGTGTGAGAAATATCTGCTAAGGTCATCAGTCCCTAAGCTTACACACAACTTAACCTAAATTATCCCAAGGAAAAACACACACACCTATGCCCGATGGAGGACTCGAACCTCCGCCGGGATCACCCACACAGTCCATGACTGCAGCATCTGAGACTGCTCGGCTAATCTCGCGCGGCATGGGTTTTTCATGACGATATGGGGGGGGGGGGGGGGGCAGGTCATGGTTTCTCACCAAAATTTAGATTGGTGGTCGTATTAGATCTTCATGCTGCACTTCCCGTTAGTTGTGGTATGGTGATCTTGGTGTTTCGAGCACCAAGGTTGTTTGTCAGTTCAGTTGTAAGATCTTTAACTTTAGAGCGTTTCCTGGTGGATGAGTTTTTCGGAGACTGTATTCTGAACTAACTCTTAGTGCGCCCTCTAGGACATTTGTTTAGGACGAAGTCGCCAGACAGCATCGCTTAGAGAACTGGGGCAGAACAGTGGTTGGTGGAATAGCTGGGTGGTGTTTCCGAAGTCCTTATCACTAGCATTGCAGTAAGAAGACGATGATTTTGATAGGGAGTGCTGGGGACCGCCTATCTGTGAGTTCTCGCACCGTACCTGCCTGCGCGTTTAGCCACCGGCGGACGTCTCACCCAGCAGTTGGGAGTGCAGTCTCTGCGCATGTAAGCGCGTTTAGGAAGGATTTTCTAGTACGTTCCGTCGTAAAATTCATGTGTATACAGAAATGCAGCGTTCCCGTCATTTTTTAAAATGTGGTATCATGAACACCGCTCACGCTATACTAAATTCAAAGAACGAGAGACCGTAAAATTTTCTGGCGGGTCTTGGTATGAAGATATCGTCACCGATATGCGCCAAAGATTACCTCTTATCAGGCTAAGACCCTTGCTGCAGGACTGTGAAGGACGGAAAAGACCCGTGAGAAGCACCAAAGAGTAGCGTTGGCCAGTCTATCACACTAGCTGAGTGGATGCAGAAAAAATGTCCTGGAAAATATTAACACGAAATAACACTAATTTAACGCGTAATACTCAATCTGACGAAAGTATTTTCAGGAACCAATGAGATTCAGACCGAAATGCAAATTGCAGAAGCCGCTTTTCGACAGGGAGGTGGCGTAATCCGTGAGGCCACATTTCTGTGTCGGGGCTGGAGGCTGTAGAGAGACAAGCAGTTACAAGCCTCCCTCAAATTCTGCGTCGCCTGTCCAGCAGGACTGAGAGTTTCCGAAGCCTCTTATTCGACTGTGAAGTATACTGCAACTCTGTACATTTCCCGTCTATATTTCGTTGAAAGTATATCGACGGTGACGTGTGTTTTGCATTAAAAAAGCGAAACACCGGTGAATAACTATTATCTGGTTCTCTGGACGTGAGAAACAAACACGACTATTAGTGTACACATGTTAGGTTGGGTTATTTGGGGGAGGAGACTAAACAGCGAGGTCATCGGTCTCACCTGATTGGGGAACAGGGGAAGAAGTCGGCCGTGCCCTTTCGAAGGAACCATCCTGGCATTTGCCCGGAGCGATTTAGGAAAATCACGAAAAACCTAAATCAGGAGAGCAGGACGCGGGATTGAACCGTCGTCCTCCCGAATGCGAGTCCAGTGTGTTAACCACTGTAAAAACGTTGGTTGACCTTGTAATATTACTAGGATGATCTGGAATCTGTTATATCATTGACGGCGGTATACGTTAAAAAGCGCGAGTGTAACTATCACTTCCCTCTTTTTTTCGAGTTTTCACGTAAAAATCTTCGCAGACGAGATACGTGGTGTGGAGAAAGTTACACGTAATAACCTCCCTAAAGTTTCGGCTCTCTAAACACATAATTTCCACTCTCTATCTGCCGAAATATTCTGTGCAGGCTAACAGCAGCATACTGCTGTGTAATTGATATCGAGAACAGTCATGCAGCCGGCCGCGGTGGTCTCGCGGTTCTAGGCGCGCAGTCCGGAACAGTGCGACTGCTACGGTCGCAGGTTCGAATCCTGCCTCGGGCATGGATGTGTGTGATGTCCTTAGGTTAGTTAGGTTTAAGTAGTTCTAAGTTCTAGGGGACTGATGACCACAGTAGTTGAGTCCCATAGTGCTCAGGGCCATTTTGAACAGTCATGCAAATGGAATGATATTCCGGGAGACCATGTAAAAATTCAAGAAATACTGGAAATTTTTATATACTATAAATGATTACAACATAAAAGTGTTTTTCTGGGGTGTAATCTCGTATATTGCGTCTGGTATAGGTTTCGAGAGCAATAAATTAATTCGGCATTGACCAAGCATTTCTCATCGACAGAGCTCAGAAAGAAAACATTCTCGTAATCCGAGAGTCTGGAAAAGGATGTAAATCATTGCCGAAACCACGGCAGCAAGGAGGCTCAACTGGCAACACTACCGTTAGCGGACGCCTTTGTGCCGGAGGAACCTGCCCAGCATTTGGAAACAAGTTTGGTGAGTGGCCACTGCCCGCGGAGGGCGCCCCGACCACAGACCCAGCGCATGTGCGGGGCAGTTGCCTAGTGACCGATAGTGACAGTGGATTATCGACCGACGTCGCGGGCTATATCTGTCACTGTGACTATATACGGTGCATGTACTTCTGTGTCTAGGATCTCTGTGTCTTCGCAGTCTATGTACGATTGTCTGGTGATCAACAACTGCCTGCTTGACACAGAAGAGACGACTTTGTATAGTGCTGGATAAGAATATTTTGTACAACAGCGATGTGGTACAGTGGTTGGGTTGTTTGGGGAAGGAGACCAGACAGCGAGGTCATCGTGGTACGGCGGTGCAATCGTTTGTGGTGAAATAGCTTGGTAGGAGATCGGTTTCACGCCCACAAATTCAAGCTTTGCTGGACAGTATACAGCATAATTGAGTAAGTATTTTTGGAGGTACTTTCCATATTTCATGATCTGCCGGCCACTTTCGCAGGGTTTAACTCTCAGTCCAGTGTGTTTGCTATATGTCTTTTTTTCGAGTAGTACAAAAATAGTTTCTCGCTGAAACTTTCGTAATTTCTCTACCTGCAGAAAGTAGTGGAAACTACTCCCACGCCGGCAGCAGTGTTATAGCAGATAAGTTCAGCAACGGCGAATCAGAACGCTCCATTCACAGTAAGTTCCATGAGGTGACGGAGTTAAAAGAAGTCCTTTGTTTGGTGGGGGGGGGGGGGGGGTGCAGGGTCACAAGAGTCTCTACATACTGGTTCGAACAATATAGGGACAGAACAAAGAATCTACAGAAAGTCCTGTGACGTCAGAGGGTCACGTTATGTCTGCTTTGTTTGAATGTCCCGAGAAAATTCCAGGCAGACCAGCCATTGTGGCTGTAGATAGTTTGCAAACCAGCAGTGGTAGGACATCGAAGGCTCATCGTAAATTCCAGCCATTTTCCTCATCTGCGGGACAGTGCTTCGTAATGTAAGAGAATCTCTTAGATATCAGATCCGCTGTCTGTCTGTGAATTTTTTCACGTTCTGTTGTGTGTTTCGAAATAAGTTGTGAACTTTTAGGAATGTAATTGTTCTGATTTTCCCATCTGTGCTGAGACACCTGTCTAGCTTTCACATTGTAGAACTGTTCTTCGAAAAATGAGGAAAATATAAAATAATTGCCTTAGCATCCCTAACTGAATCATCGAAAATAAACAATGCCCACTAAGCAGTGCCTCCAACCTATCAGCTAAGACTTGAGAAGTGTGGAGCGTGTGTGGGGGGAGGGGCGGGGGGGGGGGGGGCACGTGAAAAGTGGTGGGGGGCTCTGGGATGGTTTCAAGCAGACTCTGGTGGTGGTGTCGTAGACTAGGGCAGTCCATTTTCAAACTTAGAGGCGAGCACGCACAGACGTGATGGAAAAAGTGCGGTGGAAGGGTGGGTGGTGTAAGGTGCAGACGGGCCGCAGTGGAGTGTCGAGGACAATCCACCAGCAGGATGACACAATCAGCAACACATTTCCCGCCCAAATAAATTCCAGGGAGTGGACAGGGTGGGTGACGTCAGGGGAAGGCCATGAGGACCGCCGCTATTTTGAAAAAAATACATATCCTAGAAACTGTTTTGCTCCACTACTAGGAACTACTATCGAAAAATATGTGTCCTATCTTAATTATCCTAGTGCTATTGATGCTCAATCATGTAAATGACTTATGTATTGCTTGAGGCACCCTGGATGTCACTTTCGCTTCTGCATGACGTTCTTAATGCAGTATAACGTACTGGTTTCTATTAGCCCCATATTAATCTTGACATACACATTCTACAGTAGGGATTATGCATGATAAGATCTGCGTTGGTAGTCGACGTCGCAGTAGACCGTTGAACACCTTTCGGAAGCTTTGGAAAGCGAACCTGCCTTTTTATTAGCATCGGTATGTGGAGTAAAAATGAAGCAAGCAGCATTCCATCATTTTTCGGAAGCGTACCCGAGATTCTGCTGACAAACTCTGTCATTCCTTACCATATTCATGTACCTAGCCATGGAGATAAATGTATAGACACTTTTGTCAAGCATCAGAGACATATGAGAATAAGATTAACGTACCAATACCAAAGAAACTCAGAGTGTCAATTTTGGGCACCGTCAATCTCCTACTCTAAGCGTGCAAGTGGCATTTCTATCGTCTGACCAAACGGCAGAAGGTAAACACGCCACGATAAGACCACGAGACATATTGCTGACACTCGCCTACTTCGTTAGAGCGACTAGTCACATAATCTGATGGTGTGTGTACTGAAGGTCTTACAGTACGCACACCACAGGCTCCATCTCATAACCTGCCGCCGTCGTGATTTGTAGCGAATGTCCTCACTGTCGAGAGAGACATCGTCTTCAGAACATTACTTCTTCCACACGCCTCCCTGCACCAATTTCGCGGGCTTTCTGTGCCCATGGGGTGCTGGTAATGTCGGCACACTCCTGCATTTTAACCCTTTGAGTACTGCAGACGTGATATGCCACAGCGCTCCAGCTTGCCGTAGGGCCTGTGGACGTCGTTTGCCGCTAAAGTGAGCTTTCCCGTGGGCCCTGAAGACGGCATTCGCTTCGCGGCCTGGCCGGCATTGGAGTCCTAATGACGGCTTATACTGCAGCCGGTCCCATTGCCTATGGGCATGCGGACGTCAATTGCCTCTCAGGGGTGCATGCCGACCCGTAGCAATTTCTTTTGTCCCGTGCAATCCCTGGGATGGATGTGCCCTATTTATTGTTCTGTGCCACTGTCCCTTTAATCTACGAAATTGCCAAGGATTTCGCAGTTGCTGCTCGACATTCGTGCTTGTTGGTCCACATGATCTTCTGCATTCTGCTTCTGTGGTGTCGTTTAGCTATCTGCCGTTTCATCGAGATTTTTAGAGTGCTGTCACTCTTGAGTTCCACAGGCAAAATCGCACTTCGGCGTCGTTGCACTGATGAAAGGAGACTGGGGATACTGACAAGGAGTGATAGCGACAGTGAGTGTGGCATCTTCAATGAATGTAGTGACGATGAAGGTTCATCAGAATAATATCGGAGTAATACACTTCCACGTACTTCACCTAGTAGACCTTGCCAGGACGTTGTTCTTCAGACTGAAAGTGAAGACGAATCGATACGTAAAAAACCACGCCATAGTGAGAATGAGAAATTTGATTGGCAAAAACGTGAATTCAGAGCAGCACTTCATGCATTTGATGACTCATCTTCAGGACATAATTGCCAACTAGCGCTTGATTCAAGCGTTCTGTTCTTTTTCATGCTACTTATATCAGAAGATCTGTTGCAGAGTATAGCACTTGAAACGAACCGATTTTTCACTTTCACCATGGCAAATATGTCGGTATCAGTTCGTTCTGGACTATCCAATACAAAGAGACAGGTTTTGAAGAAATGTATAGCTCCATTGGTATTTGGCTTCTCATGGCTCGTATTAAAATGTTGAGATTAAAAGAATATTGGTCCAGAGATGTACTTCTGAGTACTCCAATTTTAGGAGAAGTTATGTCCCGTGACCGTTTTATGTAACTTTTGAGAATGTTGCATTTCAGTGACAACTCGACCAATCGTGGAGATGACACTTTGCTTAAAATTAGGAAAATAATTGAAACAGTTAGTGTGGCGGTCCGCAGTGCATTTAATCCATATAGAAAACTTTGTGTCGATGAAAGCCTGTTATCGTTCAGAGGTCACTTATCTTTTAAACAATACATTCCTTCGTAACGAAGATGATTTGGAATCAAAACATTCGTGTTGTGCGACTGCAAAACTAGATAGTCTAGGATTTCATAGTACGTTGTGGCAACACTAATGAAGTAATACCTTGAACGTGGACATAACCTGTATGTCGACAATTGGTATTCAAGTCCAGCCTTGGTCCTCTGGCTTTACAACCAGAGTACAGCAGCATGCGGTACTGTACGTAGGAACAGCTGCTACTTTCCGAAGCTAAACTGAAACGAGGTGAAGCTGAGTTTATGTCAACTGACGCAATGCTTGCCATCAAGTGGTGCGACAAGGGAGAAGTGTTCATGCTGACTACCTGCGACACTACAGAAATTCGTAACACGGGAAAGACAAACAAGACGACTGGCGAAAACGTAATGAAGCCGCTATGTGTTGTTGTTTACAATGCGAATATGAGAACAGTAGACCACTCCGATATGCTATTAAGCTCTGTTAAGTCTGTTAAAACGTACAAAAAATTTTTTTTCATGTTGTGGACCTTCGTGTTTTGAATGCTCAC
Source organism: Schistocerca gregaria (assembly GCF_023897955.1). NCBI lineage: Eukaryota > Metazoa > Arthropoda > Insecta > Orthoptera > Acrididae > Schistocerca > Schistocerca gregaria. Next base: position 188,231,065 of record NC_064924.1, read on the forward strand.
ACTCTTCACAGATCGGTGACAGGGAGTAAAATATCATTAGCAAATTTTCATTTATGTCTGGTACGAGAACTTATGGAAAAATTTGCTACAGAACGAAGAGATAGGAAAGGAAGACGCTCTGATAACTAGAATACTCTTATCTTTACTGGGATGGGGGGGCACTTTCCACATGTCATTCAAGTGACTAGTCCAAGAAACGCGGACTTTGGCATAGATGCGCAGTCTGCTCGAAACAGAATGTGCATCGAGAAACGAAATATGAATGTAAAAGATGCAAAGTACCTTTGTGCGTTGACCCATGTTTTGAAACATAGCACACAAAGAAGAACTTGTAGCCAAGTTGCTATGGCTAGAAGATGAAATGAAGACCTTACGTCTGAAAAAAAATTACTTAAACACTAAAAAAAACAAAATAATTACAAAAAGAAAAAAAATTAACTTCGCTATTGCCAGTCCAAAGCCCAGATGAGAAATATGGATGGGAAATATAGCTGTGCGAAAAATAAAGAAGGAAGGACACCGAATTATCTTAGCTTGAAGACCCTCTCCAGATGAATTACTTTGCTGACAAACACCTTATGTACGAACATGTGAAATATGCAGTCTGCGCTGACAAACACTGACTGGAGGCTTCAAATGTTTGTACAAAAGGTCCAAAAATCAAAACTAAGTACAAATTTATCGATTATTTCATAACTTCTTCGTAGAAATTAAACCTTACACATAGTGCAAATATCACTAACTAAACAAAAAATCCTGGCATTATTATTACTACAAAATTGTAGCCTGGATTGCGGTAAAAGATATTTATTTAAGCGGCGACTAGTTTCGGGAGAAGCCCATTTTCAAACCACCATGTAGAACAAAGACTATGAAAACCGCATTAAAGCTGTTAATAAAACCATAGACGATGGATAGATATCAATATTCTTTGGTTTTATTAACAGCTATAATGTGTTTATCACATTCCTTTTTGACATGGTTGTTTGAAAATGAGCTAAGCCTGAAACTAGTCGCCGCCTTAATAAATATCTTTTGCCGCAACCCAGGCTACAATTTTCTAGTAATACTCAGTAACGGATTGCGTCCTATTTTTCAGGACACTGGATTTGTGAAATAGTTCTAGGCCTACACTTGGAAAGGGTGTCTTAGCACACTTTGGTGAGTTGCACACACTTGCCCGATTCTGAAACACAAAAGGTCTTTAGGAATTAAAGGTGATGTTTAATTAGGTAGTTTAATAACTTGAGTATTTCCTTATCTAATTCTTAAACAAAAGTTATAAATCATTATTTATTTCTACTGTACAATAATTATTGCATCCCATATAAAAAGAATTCAGAAACGTTGAATTTTAGATTTTGGAGTTTCCTTAGGGATAATTTATTGGTTTAGTGCTTTCAAAATATAGTGATTAGCTTCAAAAGTGTGTCTCAGCATCCTTCCCTAGAAGGTTGTTTGTGGGCGTATTACTGCGCAAGTTCAGAAGAATGTCAACATTTGGTAGTTACGGATTCTACAGCGTTTACATCGTAAGTTGCGTACAAAAATCTGGTAATTAAGTATCAGTATGCCAAATAAAACACAGATATATACTGAGACCTTATGAAAAGTCTGAAGAACTAACTTCAAATAAAAGAAAGGCTTTGATGAGGAGTTACATGTTTGCAGCGTAAGCAGTTGCAGTGTACATTAGGTCTGTCAAGCACTGCATCTCCAGATTCAAAGCTATGGAACAAGTATCCAGATATCCTGCGTTTATTTGTAACGTCAGCGATCACACTAACTGCGAGACTGTCACGACTGTCCTGGTTCCAGAAACACTCAGGCCAGGGCGAGGGTGGCCGCACGAAGGCTCAGGCAACACACAGTATTCCGCGGAAGTGGCTGCCAGTGCAGGCACACGGCGTAGACGGCTCCAAGGACAGGCCTGACATAGCCAGCCGCACGCGCTGGTGCTGCACTCAGAGGGTTAAGGCAGGTAAAATGACTGCCACCAGGCCAGAAAATCTCAGATGCTTTCGTGTTTGCATTCTTGGCGTTCTGTGCTAATGGCTGCAGGTGTCCATAAGTTCTTGGCACGCTTCTCGTTGTCAGACGGGCCCTTTGCAACATGTCCCGCCTCGAGCGAGGCGAGGGTGTCCACTCAGCTTCCCCCATTGTGTCCCTGCAGAATGACTGCAGTGTCCTCTCCTCGGGGGTTCGCCCCAGGGTGTCCTGGTTCCTCCTCCTCCTCGGCCACTTGAGGCGAGTTGGCGTAAGTGACCGCAGTCGGACGTATTACAGCAGCCTAGCAACTTCAACATAGTGTTATGTAAATTTTGAATTTCACAATACATAAATCAAACGGCTCCTTGTCCTAAGGTTGGATGTAAGCTTTCACTGTCTACCAGCAGGAAGCGGTACGTCCTACAGACCAGATACCAGTTGAGCACAACTCATCAGCTCACTCGATTTTCTCCACCAGATGAAACCTTAACCCTCTAAGAGTAAAACAAAACAAGTGCACAATCAGGCAGTGAATACCTAGGCCAATATTTCCTTTGAGAGGTAAGGCATTAAATGCAGGGCATCCAATATTTGTCTAGATGGAAACCCGCCTCTTGGCTGAGAGGGGTGGCTAGTTGTAGTTCATTAGCTTTTCTGACCAATGTTGTTGTTGTTGTTGTGGTCTTCAGTCCTGAGACTGGTTTGATGCATCTCTACATGCTACTCTATCCTTTGCAAGGTTCTTCATCCCCCAGTACCTACTGCAACCTACATCCATCTGAATCTGCTTACTGTATTCATCTCTTCGTCTCTCTCTACGATTTTTACCCTCCACGCGCCCCTACAATACTAAATTGGTGATCCCTTGATGCCTCAGAACATGTCCTACCAACCGATCCCTTCTTCTGGTCAAGTTGAGCCACAAACGTCTCTTCTCCCCAATCCTATTCTATACTTCCTCATTAGTTATGTGATCTATCCATTTAATCTTCAGCATTCTTCTGTAGCACCACATTTCGAAAGCTTCTATTCTCTTCTTGTCCCAACTACTTGTCGTCCATGTTTCGTTTCCATACATGGCTACACTCCATACAAATACTTTCAGGAACGACTTCCTGACACTTAAATCTATACTCGATGTTAACAAATTTCTCTTCTTCAGAAACAGTTTCCTTGCCGTTGCCAGTCTACATTTTATATCCTCTCTACTTCGACCATCATCAGTTATTTTGCTCCCCAAATAGCAAAACTCCTTTACTACTTGAAGTGTCTCATTTCCTAATCCAATTCCTTGAGCATCACCCGACTTAATTCGACTACATTCTATTATCCTCGTTTTGCTTTTGTTGATGTTCATCTTATATCCTCCTTTCATGACACTGTCCATTCCGTTCAATTGCTCTTACAAGTCCTTTGCTCTCTCTGACAGAATTACAATGTCATCTGCGAACCTCAAAGTTTTTTATTTCTTCTCCATGGATTTTGATACCTACTCCGAATTTTTCTTTTGCTTCCTTCACTGCTTCCTCAATATAGAGATTGAATAACATTGGGGAGAGACTACAACCCTCTATCAGTCCCTTCCCAACCACTGCTTCCCTTTCATGTCCCTCGACTCTTATAACTGCCATCTGGTTTCTCTACAAATTGTAAATAGCCTTTCGCTTCCTGTATTTTACCCCTGCCACCTTCAGAATTTGAAAGAGATTATTCCAGTCAACATTGTCAAAAGCTTTCTCTAAGTCTACAAATGCTAGAAACGTAGGTTTGCCTTTCCTTAATCTTTGTTCTAAGATAAGTCGTAGGGTCAGTATTGCCTCACGTGTTCCAACATTTCTACGGAAGCCACCTGATCTTCCCCGAGGTAGGCTTCTGCTAGTTTTTCCATTCATCTGTAAAGAATTCAAGTTAGTATTTTGCAGCTGTAACTTATTAAACTGATAGTTCGGTAATTTTCACATCTGTCAACACCTGCTTTATTTGGGATTGGAATTATTACATTTTTCTTGAAGTCTGAGGGTATTTCGCCTGACCAATGTGTCCCAGTAGAATGGGGCTGTGGTCACTATCTTCATTTTTCTGTAATCCATGGAATGACCAGTGGAATTATAATGTTCAGTCTCTACAGATGTTTTGGGCTGCAGAAGGCGAGTGTATCGATGGTGTTCAGGTCAACGCCCTTTTGCAATGCGTATCGTTTGTGTTATGTACCTGTTATCACACTCACAAGGAATTTAGTACACATTCGCCTTTTGTAAAAGCAGTCATCCTTCACAGATCTCAGATGAGCGCCATCCTGGATGGTGGGAGGAGCATTACATCTGCATTTTGCTTCTTTATTATTCTTGCTGCTTTTGATGAAATATTTCCCACATGCGGTAGAAAAACCATAGATTTTACATCTCCTTTTTCTTGCTCTTCTTTTGGTTGGCACGCAGTTTTTGTTTGCAGAGCTCCTTTATTTGATATTTTGTATATCCCTTCTTACGGATTACTTCTCCCAGGCAGACTTAAAAACCGTTTATTTCACATCTGTGGTCTCAAAGGAAATATTGTTCTACGTCTTCACTGTGTGGCATTCCGCCTTTATGTCATCCATAGTAATCAACCAAATACCTTACAAGTACTGTAGATTCGCTCATTCTGAACTTGGTTTATTTCACTCTTGGATGCGTAAAATTTTATCCATGACTCACGATCTTGTATGTAAGTGCTGTCTTTAGCGCATCCGTGTACAAGAGTTAATAACAGCCTGAATGCATTCAAGAAAAACGATGGAATATTCAATCTGCTGAGAAAACTTAAAAAAAAGAAGACCAACCAATCTGAGCTAGACACGAGTGGTTTCTTGGTTTTTCGTGAATCAGTGCTGAGCCTTAAGGAGGAACTTGCTTTTATCCAGAAACGTGATAATGTTCACGGTAGGAAAGTGCTCCAGGATCGTCCAAATGATGAGCGTAAGCGATATTGGTATGTTCTGTGTGTACGACTTTTTACCTCTTTTGTAAACAGGAACAACATGTGCTCTTTCCAAGTCATGAAGCACTATTTGCTCACAATAATTACTCCTTAAATATGAGGTAGGAATGAGTAAAATTCCACATCCGATGTAATGGGTAATCGAACTGGAAATACGTCTTGATCAGATGCCTTGTTCGCGGAAGATGGTCTCTCAGTCTTTTTTTTTTTCAAGTAATAGTTTGATAACAGCATTATGTCTTATTTGAGAATCTATTGGGGGTCAGAAAATCGTACGCTTTTATTCTCACAAGAAAAGACGTTTAAATATTGAATTTAATATTTCTGCTTAATGTATTTTCTATTACTATTTCGTTTATTTGCTCTAATATTTACTGTCATAATTGATAATATAATATGTGTAATAAGAAAAGGCTGATCCATTTTTAAAAAGACAGTTTGCTTAAACATAGCTGCGAAACTTTCAAAGACTCCATTTAAAATGCGCGGCTGTTTTATCCTCTTCCTATACAATAATCTTTTCTGGAGTCTGTTGAACTGTGCATTCCAAACGTATGTAACCTGTTTCTGTTCGCTGGATCAATGTTATTTATATCTATATATTTGTATCGACTCCGTCATTAATCCAAACCTCTACCTTGTCTCCTTTGTATTTATCCACTTTACATTGTCCGTATCTATGCTTCAGAAAAAAAAGCAGGCAAGGTTGACGACGGAATGTTCGGACAAGAACGATGGGCTGCAGTTGATGTCTTGCTGTTAATTACGTTTCAATTAAGTTACAGTATTCTCCTGAGATACTAATCCGATAATTTCTCGACTGCACGCAATATTTGCAATCAAAATTACGCGAATCTGATCTGTTTCCAGTTCCGAAGAATGACGTCAGCCAGCCTACTCATTAATCTAATACCAAACAGACCTATGAATAAAGAACATGAGGGTGGTCTTCTGTGCGGTAAATTGTGTTATGAAGTTAAGGACCTTTCCTATGGCGCACCACATTGTGTGCATCTTAGTAAAATTATTCATCCTCAACATGCATTGCCCCAATATCGTGCCTATACTGCTGTACTAAGTTGAACAATTTGCAATTAGTTAAGTTGTCGCTGTATCTTTGAGAGACGTTTAATTTACAATACTCACTGGGGGACGAGGAGGGAAACCCACATACATTCTGTCCACCGTTTACCGTTTCGAAGCCAGATAGATCTATCAAAGATTTATTAGAAGGTATGTATCAATTGAATGAATTTACGTATGAGGAGAAAGTAGCTGGATTTTTGGATATCTCTTTCCACATGAACTGAGCAAAAGTATTATTACAGGCTTCTCGCATGGCACTTCATTCTTTCTCTCAGAGACTCTATAGTTTCTTTTGTGCCTGGTCTCTTCATTCATAACATTCACCCAATGATACCGTCTAAGAGGGTGCGTCTTTGTCGTCTCTGTGATCAAACTTTTGAGCAAAACAGTAACATGACTCCGTAGAAATAACACAATCAGATTTTTGTTCAGGTTCCATAATCAGGAAGAGTAGGAACTGGACATACAGGGTACTAAAATGACCAGCGTGAGGTCCTTGCTAGAAACTAATTAGGACGGTAAAGATTAATGAAATTAGTATTTTGAGGGAAAATTTTTGTCGGAAACTTCAGAGCCATATGAAAATGGGAAAATGGACAAATGTAATATCAAATTAACCACCATAAGGTCTCGTTTTGGAAAAAGATATTTGATCGATTGAAAGGAATCAGAGTAATTAACGAAAGCTTTATTAGTGTCATGAGGGACAACTGAAATATTTCATAAACAACTACTGCCACTATGTACACAATATGTCAAAAAGTTCATGTTGTCACTGAATATTCACAATAAGGATGCCAGTAAAAGTCTCGTAATTGAAGCAAACAAAAGTTCTCTTCTAATTTTCCACAAAAGTCGTGGTAACACACACACACACAGACACACACACACACACACACACACAGTAGTAACAGTCCAATTCAGAGACGAAGACGTTATCTTCAACGGTGGCAGTACACAATCTTAGCATCAACTGAAATTTAAGACTGGTTGTAGCCCTTAAATATCTGTCTGCAGCCAATCAGGTTTTGGCGTAGTGATACTTCCTGCAGGCCGTGGCTCGTGCTCCCCTTTCAGGTATGTCTGATTCCATTATCTTCTATGTAAATAGCCGGTGTTTACCACCCTGCTTTTGGTATGCCTTCGGCATAGACAACCTTGTCCTCTGTGGTGTAAGCTGGGTTGCCGGCCCTCAGGGGCAACCTTGGCTCCGGTATGAGGGTCCACCTCTTCATTGCGTGCATCTTCCTCGCATAAAATGTTACACTGTTCTTCATAATGTGGGTTCTTCCTTATATGTTGAAAAACATGAAATAAGTGTTAAATTACAGCATACATTGAAACTTCACTGCCTGATCTTGACTCGTATACATTGAAATGGCGAAAGTCATGCGATTCTTCCTTCGTCCGGAGTAGTGCAGTATCAGAGAGCCAAGTAGTCCCCTACAGAAATATTCAAGCACGCTGCCTTTATAGCCGTCCATAGTAGCGAAACGGCAGCCGGTGTACAGTTTTGTGGACGGACTTACCTATGGATTAGTTCCATAAATGTTCAATGGGATTCATATCTGGTGATCTGGGTGACCAAGCCGTTCTCTCGAGTTGTCCAGAATGTTCCTTGGACCAATAGTCAACAACTGTGCCCCAGTGACATGGCGCATAGTCATCCGTTAGAATTCCATTGTTGTTTGAGAACAAGAAGTTAATGAATGGCAGCAAATGGTGTCCAAGTAACCGAACACAAAAATTTCCTGTCAGTGATCGGTTCAGTTGGACCACACGACTCAGTCCATTCCATATAAACAAAGCCCACACCGTTATGACACCACCACCTGATTGCACAGTGCACCGTTGACTACTTGAGTCCATGGCTTCCTGGGGTCTACGCCACACCGGAACTGTATCAGCTCCTACCAACTGAAATCTGGACTCATCTGACCAGGGCACAGACTTACAGTAGTCTAACAATCCAACCGATACTGTCACGAGTCCAGGAGAGGCGCCGAAGTTGACATCGTGCAGTTAGCAAAGACATTCGTGTCGCTTGTCTGCAGCCACAGCCCATTACCGCTACATTTCACCACACTGTCGTAACGGATACGATTGGCGTTCATCCCACATTGATGTCTGTTTCTTCTACTGACCACTCTAAGCTAACTCTACTCCTCTCGGTCGTTAAGTGAAGGCCACGTTGAACGTGGTGAGAGCTAACGATTGAAATTTAGTATTCTCGCCATACTCTTGACAGTATGGATCTCAGAATATTGAATTCTCTAACTTTTCCGTAATAGAAAGTCCCATGTGCGTAGCTGTAACTACCATTCCGCACTCAGTCTGCCAATTCTCGTCGTGCTGGTCTGATCACGTCGGAAACCTTTTCACATAAATCGCCTGACTACAAATGACAGCACCGCCAATGCGCTGCCCTTTGAAACGTTCACTTAGTAAATATATGAATGACTGTGTTGATAAACCTCTTACGTTATTTGATTTTCAAACAGCTGAGCAGAACTGAACGTACTCAGACATTTCTCTCTATACTTATTCTGATCAGCACTAAACTGACACACAATATTTTTAGCGCAACGCAATCTGACTTTCAATAATCTCTACAAAAGAATGGCCCTGACTAACAATAACCGATACCTTTCATGAATCACTTATCTCACTAAAATCTTCGTTACTCGAACTACTGCAATACAGCGAGCGCCAATACTGACAGCTAAATAAAAGATACTAACTACTGAAGGCACTAACTACTGATAGGCATAGTTAGCAAATGAAAGATTTTGATAGAGAACAAAGAATGTATTTACCTTAATAGTGTAGAAAACTCATATTATATATATCAGTTCATGACATCCAGTCTTACAAATTTACTGTCTCTGATGGACACACGTCCAGATCATCCGGTCTCAAAAGTCCGCCATCTCACTCCCCACATCCACCACTGCTGGCTGCTCACCTCCAACTGCGCAACGCTACGCGCTCTTAACAGCCAACTGCCCAACACTACCATAGTGACTTTACAACAATGCCAACCAGCCACAGAATGCACACAGCAGTCAGTGACTTTCATATAGAGCGCTATGTGGCGCTACCAACATAAAAACCTGAACAGCCTATTTACACTTTTTATACATTATGTATGCCATACTACAGTCATCTGTTTATGTGCATTTTGTCATCCCATACGTTTTGTCTCCCTTGTGTACTCTTAATAACAATAGAATATCGATCGATAGTTAAATATATTGTGATTCACACTTCTTGAGTAAATAATGACAGTAAAAAAAAGTAGAAAAAGGTCAGGCTTTGTGAAATAATTTGTCTTAAATTAAGAAAGGAAGAAATGAAAGATACATTTGACGTGCCTCACGAATTCAGGCATCATTCAAATGCACGTCAAAGATTTCTCGTATCTATTTACTTCGTAAATTTAGACCCATCATTCCGGAAAACATTTCATTGTTTTCATTTTTCAAAGAAATTTTTTCGTTCTTCTCTTGGACCTTATTCTTAGACGCAACCTCTACCCTCGTGCTTCATATGTTATATCCCTTACTTGGAGTGGTTTGGCACTAAACAGAAGGCGAAGACGTATGGGTGGGCGATGCAGCCATCTACCGTCGTTCCTCGCTGCAGCCAATCAGACGGTGCCTCGTTAGACGTGGGAGCAGCGTAACAGCGTGGTGGTACTGGGGCGGGGTCATTTACATGCAGATTGCCGCCCCACCGTGCGCTTGATTACGTTAAGAACAGACCCAGGACACTAGTGACCGCAAACTAGAGCCACTTGGCCGGTCAGGCGAGAACGTGCAACTAGCTGCTGAGACACAGGGTCTCGGGGACGGTGGGTACCTCACTTCTGGACAGTTAGAGCGGCTCACCCACAGTGCAGTCACATAACATGTTGTGAAAGAAATAGCATGCTGGTTAGATCATCTGATTGCACAATACTGGCATACTGACATCTACATTTTGTTAATTTGTTTCTTTTTTTAAATTTTTTGTTCAACAGTTATGTGACTGATTCGGTGAAGCTCTCCACGAGTCCCTCTGCTTTGCCGAATTTTTCGTCTCAGTGTAGCACCTGAACAGAACATTCCCAATCATTTATTGGATATATTCCAGTTTATGTGTTCCACAGAGTTTTTACCCCCTACAGTTGACTATAGTGACCTAAGACATCTCTTGTTACCTTGCTCCGGCTTCTAGTTACTGTTTTACATACATTACTTTTTTTGTCGGTTCTCGAAGTACCTCATCGTTCATTATCTTATCAGTCCACCTAATTTCCAACATCCCTCTACCATCGCTTCTGGAATACTTACATTCTCTTATTTTCTAGTTTTCTTACAGTCGCCGGCCGGTGTAGCCGAGCGGTTCTAGGCGGTTCAGTCTGCAACTGCGCCACCGTTACGGTCGCAGGTTCGAATCCTGCCTCGGGCATGGATGTGAGTGATGTCCTTAGGTTAGGTAGTTTTAAGTAGTTCTAGGGGACTGATGACCTCAAATGTTAAGTCCCATAGTGCTCAGAGCCAACCATTTCCCATAGTCCGCGTTGCACTGTTACACAATGCTGTAATAAAAACGCACATTCTCAGAAAGTATTCCTCACATTTAGGGCCAATATTTGATACTAAGGGAGTTAATGTGTTAGTTTGCTTCTAAGGTCGCGGAATTCCTCTGCTTCATCTATATCGTGGCCAACAATTTCGATGTTATGTTTCTCGCTAATCTCACTTCAGCTACTTCTCATTTCTCTTGTTCAAATGGGTCAAATGGCTCTGAGCACTATGGGACTTAACATCTGAGGTCATTAGTCCCACAGAACGTAGAACTACTTAAACCTAACAAACCTAAGGACATCACACACATCCATGCCCGAGGCAGGATTCGAAACTGCGATCGTAGCGGTCGCGCGGTTCCAGACTGCAGAGCCTAGAACCGATCGGCCACAACCACCGGCTCCATCGTCTGTATCCATTAGCGTGTACATCGTATTAAACTGATCTTGCAACTACTCCTCATTTTGACTGAGGATAATAATCTCATTAGCGAATTTTATCATCGATTTCTATTCAGCTTTGAATAGAAATTCATGTATGAACTTCTTTCTTATTTCCGTCATTTGTGCTTCAGTATACTGACGGAGCAGTGGGGGCGAAATACTGTTTCCCTTTCACGCTGTTCAACTCGAGCTCTTCGGTCTTGGATTTAAATTTTTACGGGTTCGTCTTGCTTTTGTTGTTATTTTATATTGGCCGTCGACCACTAAAGCTTACTTGTATTTTTCTCAGAATTTCGAACATCTTACACTACTTTACACTGCGGAACGCTTTTTCTGGATTGACTATTCCTATGAATGTCTCTTGTTTAACGCATCAGTTATCAAGTTTAACGTCTAAACTGCCTTTGCGGTACCTTCACTTTTCCGAAATCCAAATTTGTCGTTGTGCAATAGATTCTCTATTCTCAACATACGATGGGTATTAATGAAGTTTCACAATCACCTCTACAAAAAATATGAACTAATTCATGTTCTATAGGTGAATGTGTACAGTCTTGATACACAAAGGAATTGTCGCAGCACAGTACCGACGCACGCTGATAGGATAACCGATACAACATAGCGTAGCCAACTGTTTTAGTCACGTATAGAGCAGTAATCCGTTTTCGAAGTAGGACGAATATTCCATTTGTCTCATGCCAATCCAGGCGGCCAGATAAGTCAACTGTATCGGCATGACCTCACTACAATACTTCTTCCACCGCCGACAAAGAATTGCGTCACTGTACTCGTATTTACTATGAGGCTGCCAAATTTTATTTTCGTTTCTCCAGCGATATGCAGCTGTATTGTAGGAAAGGGGTTTCAGTGTATACCAGAACTGAAAACGTCAACCATAAAAATGTTACGGTACTTACCTTTGTGTGGTCACTGAAACACATTTCTACACTGCTTGGCAAAAAAGTGAAGCACCTAAGTTGTTGATGGTGTACAGCAACCACAGCAACCACCCAAAAATCGGCTTCAGGTTACTTTATTTAAAAAGTACCGTCATTGGTTTCGAGTGTTTTACAGTTCACCATCGGACGGTTTTTCAGACTTCCATTAAAACAAATGATACATTGTTCCCTGTGAATTGGCATGAGGGTTCCACCTGGCGCATTTGTTTTTGCAGTTTCCTTCGTAGAATGTTTGTATTTTCAAAACGACATAAGTTTGTTTGCATTGTGAAACACTTTCATTTGCTTAAAAAACGAATTTTCAGTGTGCACACATATTTAGATTCGCAACATTCGGAAACAAAATAAAAAGAGTTGAGAATCGATAGCGTGGTACACATTGAAAATTCGTTTTGTGACCAAATGAAAACAATGCAAACAAACGTATGTGACTGTGAAAATATGAAAATCCTTGACAATATATTTCATCGGAAGAAAACTGCAAAAACAAATGCGCCAGATGGATATTTCATAGCAACTCACAGGAAAACATGCGGGGTGTCGGGGATAGCATTGTATTTAACACTAAATTCTTCTAGAATCTTCATGTGGAAATGATGCTCTAAGCCCCCCTCCCCCCCCCCCCCTTTCCTATTTCCGACTTTTGCTGTGGCATATGCATTAAGAAGAAACGTGAACTGACTGTAATCGACCCTGCAAGTAGCGTAGAAAAGAGTTTGGCACTTGCAATAATTAATTCGATAAAGGTAAGTTTCATTAACGTAGTGAGAAATGGAAGGGTTGCTCTACCGACTATCAGAGTGAAAGTTCGGTCCAAAATAACAATTTGATTTATTATGACTAAACTGAAAATAATAAACAAAACACATGAAACATTTTCAATACAAATTGGATACTCAAATAAATTATGTGAAGGTGAAGTTGTCCATATACTACATTGTTACATTTATGAGCAAGTGGTATGTTAAGCCAATTCCTTGCAACTCATAATTAAGAGAAACACCCAGCCAACCCAACATTAATTGCTGCTACAGCAGTGATAACGCAGGCAATGAGCACTCAAGACAGCACATAGTTAGAAAAGACGAACAGGCACGCTCTGCTAAGCTCTGATTGTCACCTAGCGAAATTCCCTGATTTGCCGGTGCTGCAGACCTACATTACCAAGCTGTTTTCTTAACTGCAAGGACATGATCTGGCATACCGGAGGCGATGGTTGGTTGCTTCGACGTCCCGTCGTGGTGATCACAATGTCGCGAGTATAGCCCGAAACAAATTCTCCTGGTCTGGTTGTTCCAGACTAAATACTTCCTAGCAACACCTCTCCCTCTGAGGGAGACGAAGAAGGCTCGCTACACAATCACTGACGGTACAGTCAGTGATTTTAACAAGAGAAGTCACACAGTAACTCCGGTACAGTCAACTTTAGCCAAAACTGATCAAGACGGACAACATAGGGCGCTTGCACGCAGAAGTGTCAATTGCCAACTGCACTCGGAAAGTTACGTTGAAGTCGAAACTTCAGCAACATCGTCAAACAGTTACAATTAAAATGAAAGTATATTAGACAGCCAACGGAAGGCAGGTTGTCCAGAGCACCGAGAGCGCAGTCTTGTAACGTACCCCGACCGAAAGGCCGACCATCTCTCTAGAGCACCCGTACAAGACGAACACAGAACATTCCCGCCCACACAACAGCGGTCGCGGTTAAACGTTCCAATCAGAAACTCGAAAACTGGTGGAAAATTCCACTCTATTTCTGACGCACTATTATTCCACCAATGGAGATACTTGCCGCCAATTTCGGCGCCGATTTTGCTACGTCACGGAACTATGCCGTGAGAAAGCCAATCGCAGTTATGATTTTGCAGAAAACGTGGGAATTTGCTCGCGAAGACTGCTTGGGAACACAAGTCATTCCCACGCCTCGCTGGTAGCGAGGTAGCTAGGTAATAAAATTAATAACTTTGAAACAAGCAATATAACCTGAAAGCTCCTGTACGTGGGCGCTATTTCCGGATAACATTATCTAGTATTTCACTAAATACATTTGATTACGAAAAAAGTGAGAAGCGATATAAAACTGACCTCCCTCGCGCAAATTTCGTTATTACTACCGTAATAATACAATGGAGGCAATATAAACTGACTCACAGTGTATATTCTCTAAGCAACGTTCTTACAACTTCGTGTGGGATGTGCCTAGCTGTTGTGATAATGAAATTACGTATTCGAATCTCTTCGATCTCTCTCCTTCTTCAGGCCATTTTCATAATGGTCCAAAATGCTGAACTAGAACTCAAGAACAGTAGTCCTGAAGTATTGCATGCGCGTTGTAATGTGTACGAGACAGTGCTACAATCAGAGACAATACTATAAGTTTTGATTCATATTTCTTTAATACGAAAAATTGATTCTACTACAGCGCTCAAAATAATTAGGGAAACATGAATGCCGGCTTTTGCAGCATTCTACTGAGCAGTAATTGAGGACTGGATATGTTGCAAAGTTAAACTCTACCTTTCACAAATTAAGTATGCAACAAAAAAACGTCACCTCCTCGATCCCTTACATAAAAACAAGTGAGATGTCCGTCAGGTGTCGAAAACAAAGTGCAAGCAATGATTCACCCTGTAATGCTGGACATTCTTCATTGCATTTTGACAGCTTCAGTAACGTGTATGGCCTCCATGAGCACTTATCACTTTCTGACACCTATCTAACATGCTCCGTTTGAGTCTACGGAGATCATCCTACAGTATCCATTCTTCGATCCAAATCCTTGAGACCTCTTGGAGAGTCTATGAAGGAACACTATGCCCACGCAAACGTCTTTCAAGCATGTCCCACGTACGCGCTTTGAGGACTCACGGCCTGCCATGCCACTACTACGATGTTGAGACAGTGGCCTGAAGCACCTGCTGAAGTTCAATATCACTTCGAACCATGTGCGTAATTCCCTATCCCACCAATTTACATATCACAGAAGCGCGCTGTTCGGATTTCATGGAAGACAGTCTCTGAACTTAGCATGCTATTTTTATCTACAAATTTCACGGACAGAGTGTGATTACTGAGCCGTAGTCATTTGCGCTTATTGGACTTGTTTGACGAACACCTTGGCGGGTGTACACTGTATGAATAGTTATTCGGAGCAACCCCTTGTGCCACAGCGGTCTTTATATTATGAGTGTTATATTGTTTTAGGTTTGAGTTACCTGTGATTTTATTTAAAGAGTTTCCTGTTTCCAACTCGACTAACTTACTTGGCTGAGCCACATTGGTAAATTATGAATATTATCTGTGCGGGTTTTGTGTAGTTGTGTTTTGTACTCAGGATGAATTTCAGTTCAGGTACACCAGCTGCTCTTCTAGTTAAAGCCATGTGGACGATATTGTATGACTTTTGCTTATACATCTCTTTTTAGAACTAGGCTGAGTCATTACAACTTAAAATAAGGTTATCTATGTTGGTACATTCTTTCTCGACAATTTGATTTCAACTTCATTCTATTTATGGTTGTTTTGATGGGACTACCAGCACCTATTTATGTGAGTTCAAATAAAATATTTACGTCAATTTTATATTTCATATTGGTTTACGGTTGTCCTGATGTTTTCCTGTGCTTTTTACTGGTACTTGAACTCACTTTGCGCTTTATTAATTTGAGACAGAAGCTGTACGCAAAGACACAATTGCAAACTAGAACGGAAAATTGCTGAAACTTAAAATATTAAAAGTTTATTATTGACTTCCATGTATTCATTTGAATTTGTCAAATGTGGCCGGTTAAAGAACATTCTTGATAACACTTTGTACAACTACTTACTTAAATTTGTATTTTGTTGGATGAAGTGTTACGTTTTATGTGGCTTGGCGCCGTACCACCTCAAGTTTCTTGTTTATTTAAGTACTTCAGCTGTGATAAGAGGTGAACTGTCCCTATGAACACCGAATAGAAAAGACATGTAATTTCAGGCTTTTCATTTAAGTGTGAACCTCTAAGCCGCAGAAAGAAATTTAGGAACGCAGTCTGACCCATAACGATTAAAACAATAGTCACACACATGACCACCTTTCCTCCCCCTCCCCCCCCCTCCCCAGACACACACACACACACACACACACACACACACACACACACACACACACACACACACAAAATTAAAGCGCCTCAGAGATTGGGTGCTACATACCTACCATTTTAATACTGTGTGGTAAGTAATGATTCATCGAGAAACTGACTAAAAATTAAGTGGATGTATGCATTCTGCTTATAGCATCCAGCAGTGCTCTAACATTTGACGTGGTGTCTGTTTGTTCTAAGTCGTGTCTCCCTACCACTTTCGCGCAACGATACTCTGAGCGTGTTTTTTAGGGAATTTACTAGTTTGAACCGGGGACCTGTTGCTGGTAAGGAGACGCCAGACCACACATGACATGTAGAGTTCAGAAGAGTTCAGTGAGACTAGCGATGATATAATCAAATACTTAATGATTTCAGCGTGAGCTCCACAGCACTCCCTGTAAAAGAATCTTTATACTAACTAAATTTAATGTAAGGGGATCAAGGCTTTTCTATTTTTAGTTAGCTGCTGAAATAACATCGAAAAAGCAGTTAAGTTTAGTAGTGGAAATTTCATTCTACTCACAAAATATTGTTTATAAATTGCACTATTGATAAAAGGAAATATTTTAATACAGGATGATAAAAACGAATTGCGTTCAACAAAAATGTGATCGAATATTCCCTGAATGGGTTTCCAAGTTCTACAATGGATCGAAGGATGACCTATGCCATATCACATCTATAATCTAGGTTTAAATTAAGTTTCATAAAAGAGAAAACTATCGAAAATGGTCTGCAGTGACCCTCAGTTGTCTTTAATTACTTATTTAACTTGTCGTAAATTACAGTGGCTGATGTGGTTTTTCAATAATTATATAACAGAAAAATCATCGTGTTTCAGAATTTATCTTCTAGTAGCAACTGTGAATACCACGAAGTTTAATTGACGATCGACACTAGTATTACGTAAAAATAGGATGTAACAGATGAGATTTCTGCAGTTCTGAGTGAAGCCTTATGGTGTTCATTACCTTGTCGGTGTTTGGGCAACATCAGGGGGCGGCGGGCTGCGCAGTTCCACGCACCTCGCCGTCTCGGAAGCAACTCTCTCCTAACTTCTCCTTACTACAATTTACCGAAGTTGGTTTAAAAAAATGGTATCTGTCTGCGTTCTCAACTGACCAATCAGGATCTCAATGTTAACCTTAAGCTCCGCCAACAAATAATCAGTCTATCCAATGAGAAACGTTATACCTTTCGCGGTGGGGCAACGTAACAAAGACGAGTATAGAGTCACGTTAAAACTTTCAGCTGTGTGGTCCTTTTAGTGTTATCCTAAGATCTATACCGTTCTTCTGGAGGGCTCTATTTTTTAACATGGGCTGTGAGATGGTCCAGGCGGTCGGCTGTAAAGTGGGCGTCCGTCCTTTATCGTAGGGCCTCCTAGCCTACACGACTCTGCTCTCTTCTTCTGTTCTCGTTTCTTCCCTCGGAACTGCGTCTGTCTGACGGTGGTAAGATATGACATGCATTTACATATGATATGCATTTAGACGTTCTTTTGTTAGTCTGTGGTATTCAATTTGCTCACTCGTTGATCGTATTACTTTGGTTAATTTAATGTAAGTATTTATTCGGAGCCATGTGACATACTGCCGGATTTGTTATCATGTCAGGGTTTTCATGGAAGGTGTTGGATTTGCCTGACACCTTAGAGTGCTCATGAGGTATACCTTCAAGCAATTAGTCATCGAGTCTCAGGATGAAAGAATAAATTGCACCAACGAATTCAACGTATAACTTACGGATATACTTTCCATCCAGTACCTGTAAGATATGGAGACCACAACACAGGACAGTTAGTAAGCAACGATTCCTATAACCACATGTTTCTAATGTTTGATAGGTAGAAAATTAATTCAATGAGTAGCCTCTGAACAGGATATCCACCGGCTGCCATTAGAATCAACAAGTTTCGTCTACATGGCAGCGTAGCAGCATGGTTCCGTATCACAGGCAACTAGCGAAATAATGACCAGCTTTAAATACATTCAGAAAGTTTCATATATGTATATGCCATCTCACAACTACTTGTAGGTTCTGTTTATCATATACAGAAATGTATATGCTTCAAGGAGAGCAGCATTAGGAACAGTGATGCTATCAGTTGTATTAGCCTGAAGATCGGTTTGAGGCAGTGCTGCCAGCCAGTGTTTCTTGTGCAGGTCTCTTAATCTCTGAAAATATACTGCCACCTTCATCGATCTGCAACGCCTTACAGCAGTCATCCATTTCTCTTCCTCTGCAATTTATTCCCCTCATATAAGCCTCCATTACCAAACTGACGATTACTTGATGACTAAGGATGTGCCCTATCAGTCGGTATCCTCTTTTAATGAAGTTATGCCATGGATTTAATTTCTCCCCACTTCTTTTCATTACCTTCTCATTAGCTGCACGATCTACACACAAAATCTTAAGATTCTTCTATAGTACCACAATTCCGATGCATCTGTTGTCTTGTCGTCTGAACTGCCTATCATCTACATATCGCTACTACACTCCAGATAAAAAACCTCAGAAAAGATTAGCTAATGAAACTTCCTGGCGGAGCTGTGCACGGCTTGTGTTCATGCCGTTATTGATTAACATCTAAGCAGTACTCCCATCTCATATTTTTTTCGATTTACTGGCGTCACTGAAGTTGCTGGCTTGCCTGCCTGTGAGTGGCATCAGCAGCGACCCTGTTTGGTCGTTCGGTCGATCGTCTCCTCGGACGATGTACATTTGGTCGCCGACTGCTTCCGAGTTCTCTGTGTGTATCGACTTGTGATTTCCTCCTTGTTGTTCCACGCTGACTGGTTTTAGTATTGTTCATGTTGTTTGTGGAAGTGTTTTCTCAGAAGCGTGTGTAGCTTCTGTGGTTTTGACCGAGCCGTTATTTTAATGCTGTCTGCGTGCTGGACTGAATCAGTCCTTTGGGACGGAGCAGCGAGCAAGTCTCCGCTGTGTGAGGCCAGGCTGGGACCGCTGGCGGCATGTTGTCGGATCGTGATGTGCTGGCTGCGAGAGTGACAAAGCTCGTTGCCCACCGAATATGGACGCTGAAGTTGAGTGATTAGTGTTGTAGTTGGCAGGAGAGGCAACACCGTGTTACTAGAGGAGGCCGAAAGGAACGCGATTTAGCGCACGCAGGCTGGCGTGAGGTCTGGAATAGGACAAGGAAATTAGAATTTAGAAACATCGGACGTAGCTGGTGGAATACTTAACTTGAATCCATTAATGACGAACGTCGGTCTTAACGGTACATGATTCACAATAGCAATAGTAACTGATAATGGAGCCTTGCTAGGTCGTAAAAAATGACTAAGCTGAAGGCTATGCTAAACTATCTTCTCGGCAATTGAGAACGTAAGTGAGTGAAGGCAGTGAACCATCGCTAGTAAGGTCGGCTGTACAACTGGGGCGAGTGCTGGAATGTTTCTCTAGACCTGGAGTGTGGCGGCGCTCGGTCTGCAATCACGCGCGTCCGACGTATACTACCGGACCGCGGCCGACTTAAAGGCTACCACCTAGCAAGTGTGGTGTCTGGCGGTGACACCACAATTAGTTAACCTGTTATGTAACCTCACTTATTGTGGATACGTGTTTAGCGAACACGGGACCCCGATCTAGTGTGGCCCTCCTTCCTTCCCGATCAGCATACCTTCCTTTTCCGCATCCTCCCCCATCTCCCATCTTCGCCGCCCACCCCCCCCCCCCTCACCTCCGCCTCTTTCCTTCCCTTTCTCCCCCTATGGGAGCATGTTTTGTGCCTACATCCAGAGACGGACGCTCGAAAAAAATGTAACACATTCTTCGCCCTTCCTTTGTCCTTCTCTTTTTCTTACCTCTTAGCTTTACTCTTTTCTCCGGTGCAGCGTTTGAGACCTCTCTTCTTTCCTTTCCCTTTGTTTTTCCCTTTCTCTTTTTTCATCCCTGTTCGTGTTTGAAGGCCGACCCACGCATTTCCATGCGTAGCCATTGATGGGGTAACGCGTAATTCCCCGCCGCGGGTAAAGAGGTAGGATACGTACATACCCCATGGTAATAGCCAGGCCTAGGGAGAGGTGCTTACCCGAGTTGATACCTTCCGAAAGTGCCGATTGGTCCCTCCGTCCGTTTCTCAGGAGGTGTGACCTGAGGTGTGAACAATCACCCTGAGGTGTGAACAATCACCTAAGGCGGGAGTGCCCTCAGAGAGGGCCCCCACAAGGGAGGAGCGCGCCATCGGAGTCGCCGGTAATCATTGGGGATACTTCGGCAATGGTTTCCTCATCTTCTACTATGTCTGCTCACAAGCGTAAGTTCAATGAGTCTCAGCCACAGACAGTTCTTCCACCGTTGCCACAGTTCCTTGTTGTTTCTCTGTCTGACGAAGGTCACGACTCCACGGTCAACCCTTTCATTATTCAGAAAGTTGTCGACGCAATTGCAGGTCCTGTAAAGTCCTGTTCCAGATTACGAAATGGCACCCAGTTGTTAGAAACAGTCAGTGCCCTCCAGGCACAAAAATTGCTGATTACTTCACTGCTACACACCTTCCCTGTCAGGTTGGAAGCGCACTGCACTTTAAATTCCTCACAAGGGGTCGTTTACACACGCTCCCTCGACGGATTGTTCGACGAGGAAATTCAACACTACCTGTCTGACCAGGGCGTAACGGCTGTTCACCGAGTCATGAAAAGGGTTAACTCGAACATCGTTCCAACGCATACTGCCTTCTTGACATTTCACAAACTCCCATCGAACATAAAAGCGGGCTGTGAGATAATTTCAGTTCGCCCTTACATCCCAAACCCTACGCGTTGCTATCGATGTCGGCGGTTCAATCACAGCAGCCAGTCCTTTTCCAATCCGGCCAAATGTGTTACATGTGGCAAGGATGCCCATGAGGGTGCTTGTCCACCTCCATCCTCTGGTTGCATCATTGTATGGGTGACCACGCTGCTTCCTCTAGAGATTGGCCCAATTTTAAAGACGAAAAACTCATTCAGGAAATCAGAGTGAAGGAAATGGTGTAGACCTTCGCTCCTCGAAAATTATTCGGCAGTCGAAAGCCCACTGTGCCTCAGACAGGTAAATACAGCACAGTCCTAGCCTCCCCTCGGCCAACAAAGGACGTGGCCATGCAGACTTGTGATCTCACTTTTAGTGCCACGGTCGTCAGATCGGCCAGCGCAAAGATCGCCCTTTCAACCTCCCCACTTTCGCCGGCTGATTCTATGGCCCATCCATCATCGGGTTCTGCTAAATCTCGAGCCCAAAATTCAGACACACGGACTTCCATAAAAGAGCCTACTCGTGAAGATTTTTTACGTACCCCAACTTCACAACCATCGGTTCCTCCTTCATCTAAACATCCTGTTTCCAAGAAGGCTAATAAGAAACCCAGTTCCTCTCCTTGTCCGCCACAGCGTGTCTCATCTACAGCACCACCTGACGGTAGCCGCCCTCGGCCGTCTTCTGCGTCGCCGAGGTTCACTGCTGGTGGCCGATCAACCGGCCGATCGCTGGTGGCAGGAGCTGCTCCTGAACAACCTATGAATCAGGACTACTGCCTTCGGCTGAATGCCGTTCCACGCTGTCGGTCGCAACTGAGCATTCGTTGAGTTGAGGGCAACCTTGGTCACATTCTTCCATTTTCTGTCCACCCTATGTCCATTATCCATTGGAATATCCGCGGCATTCGAGCCAATCTGGATGAATTGTCGATCCTCTTTCGATCCTACTCGCCGGCCATCTTCTGTCTTCAGGTAACAACTGCGTCCCCACGACCGATTTGTTTTCGCCCATTCTCAGTCAGTCCGATTTGATATCATCTCTGTTGCAGGCACTCCTGCACATGAAGGACTCATGATTATTCTGCATGATACTCTCCATTATCACCCAATCCCCTTAAACGCTTCCTTCGAAACTGTCGCTGTCCATCTTTCCCTTTCTGGATACACCTTCTCTCTTTGTACTGGATACATTCCATCATCCACACCAATGGCACGAGCTGATCTCCTTCATCTTCTTGGTCAGCTTCCACCCCCCTATTTGCTGGTTGGGGACTTCAATGCCCACCACCCGCTTTGGGGATCTCCACATCCTTGTCCGCGTGGCTCACTATTGATAGACGTCTTCCACCAAGCAGACCTTGTTTGCCTCAACACTGGGAACCCTACATTTTTGTCTGCCTCCACGACAAATTTCTCTCATTTGGACCTTTAGGTCGGTACTGTTCCGCTAGCACGGCGCAACGAACGGTTCGCTTTTGCTGATACACACTCGAGTGACCACTTTCCAGTGTCCTTCGATTGCAGCAACAACTGCCATATATGCGCCCGCGACACTGGAAGTTTGCCCAAGCCGATTGGACACTTTTTTCGTCTCTAGCGACATTCGATGACCGTCACTTTCCTAGCGTCGACGATGAGGTCACTCATATTACAGACGTTATTCTTACAGTTGCGGAAGGTTCAATACCTCGCACCTCCGAATTGCCCCCCCCCCCCCAGTTCCTTGGTGGAACGAGGCATGCCGTGACGCAATACGTGGGCGGCGGCGTGCTCTTCGCGTTTCCAGACACCATCCTACTTTGGCCAACTGTATCCGCTATAAGCAGTTCCGTGCGCGATGCCGTCGCGTTATCCGTGGTAGCAAGAAGGCAAGCTGAGACTTCTTAAACTAGCTCTTTATTTCTTCACTCCCTCCTCGGAAGTTTGGAATCGGATCCGACTGTTATCTGGCGCGCCTAATTTCTCTCCGGTCTCTGGGCTCACTGTCGCGCATGATACATAAGTGGACCTCGTCGCAATTTCTAACTCATTGGGCCAACACTTTGCTGAGGTTTCGAGCTCTTCAAATTACCCGCCTGCGTTTCTCCCGAAGAAACGCGCAGCGGAAATGCAACCTCTTGCCTTTTCCTCTCAAAATCGTGAAAGCTACAACACTGTTTCCTCCATGCGGAACTCCTACATGCACTCTCTTCTTCTCGCTTTTCCGCCCCAGGACCGGATGGTATCCACATCCAGATATTGCTACATTTACCGTACCATAGTCTGCGTTTCCTCCTTCGCTTTTATAATCGAATTTGAACCGACAGTACTTTTCCCAGACGATGGCGGGAAGCTATCGTCGTTCCTGTGCCGAAACCTGGAAAGTACAAACATCTCACCTCTAGCTATCGCCCGGGGTACCCATATGCTCCGTGCTAAGTGTTGTACTGTTTGCCATTGCCATAAATCCAGTTACGGATTGTCTCCTTCCTGATCTCTCGGGCAGCCTCTTTATGGACGCTCTTGCGATCTACTACACCTCTCAACGGACCAGCCTTCTTGAACGACGTCTTCAAGGATGTATCGATCGCCTCCACTCATTGAGCATCGAAACCGGCTTCCGCTTTTCTCCCAGTAAAACCGTTTCTGTTAAGTTTGGACGTCGTACGGAGTTTCTTCCACCTTCCTTACATCTAGGACCTGTCAACCTTCCGTTTACGGACGTCGCTAAATTATTGGGTCTTATGTTTGACAGAAAAATGTGCTGGTCCTCCCACGTTTCCTATCTTTCGTTTCGCTGTCTGCGATCTCTCAACACCCTCCTTGTCCTGAATGATACCTCCTGGGTAGCGGACCGAGTGGTCCTTCTCTGCCTCTATCGCGCCTTAGTGCGCTCGAAATTGGACTATGGCTGCATAGTTTACTCCTCTGCTCGGTCGTCTATTCTTCGTCGTCTCGACCCTATTCACCCTCTCTACCCTGTCCACCCTCTGGATTACGTTTAGTGTCTGGAGTATTGGTTAGCCTGGCGAGCGGTATAAAGCTCCGCAGTATAAACCGAACACAAGTCGGGAGGCCGAAATCGATTTGAGGTGTCGCCAACAGTTTGGGCACTCCCTACACCAAACGATGTTTTTGAGCCGTCAGTGTAAATAAATGTGGCTTCCTTCAGTTGTGCACATACAGCAGAAAATGTCCGACGATAAACAAGTGAAGGGGTACCATCCTTGGGAAACTGACAAAGGTCACGGAGCAGGCAGGTCCGGGGACGGAGCCAAGGCTGTGCTGTACCCCAAGTTGTCAGGAAAGTCTTAGGAAAACGGAAGGAAAGAGAATGGAGCAGTTGACGAAACCGGACTCCCGGTGGTAGTAGGAAGGAAGGGTGGCCTGCACACCCTAAATCTAAGGAAGCGTCGAAAAAATGTCATGGGCCGAATTAGCAGGCATGGAAGACAGATGGCTAGCATAACGACTCAGAAGGACAGCTCGCCGATTGAAATTGCTTGTAAACCAGACCCTAAGCTGTTAGTTGTTCGTTGTGTTATGGGTGGCCTTCAGCTGAGGATTTATGTGAACCCCTTCTAATAAGGCCTTGAGCTGTCTGTATTCTTTAAAGGAAAATTTGTAATAAAGAGGAAAGGGTTTATTCTAAATTGCGTGTCTGACATATTGTTCAGGCATTCAGCCGTGGTTTCAAAAGTGTTTGTGGCCTTCAGCCAAGCAATAATTTAATATTTGTTTAATTAGGCTTTTGGCCATTCTGTTTTAAGTTTAAAAGGAAACTTCTTGGTTAGAAAAAAATTGTTTATTAATGTGTTTTAATTATAATTGTCCTTCAGGTGTGTAGCGTAGGCCTCCAGCAACTAATTGTTTTCAATGGATTTTTTTTTTAATTTTAACCTTCTATTTCTATTTGCCTTTGATTTTTAAATCAGGCCTTCAGCCATTCTGGTTTTTGGTGTGGTTTTGGGCCTTCAGCCCACAAATCATCTCAAGGTTTCTTTAACTAGGCCTTCAGCCATACTGTTAATTGCGATCTTTAAAGCAACGTGTAAATAAGTGGTTCTTAGAAAAATAAAGTTGTGTGTTTGATTATGCAACTCACATTAACTGTTTACGGCCCCATCCACAATCGTAACTTTATTCTGTGCGCCATCTGAGTACCTACCAACCTGGGTTTCACTAGCAAATTAAAAGGAGTGAGGCTTGAGTTCGGGACCTTTGCTTTTCGTGGGAAAGTGCTCTAAAGACTGAGATATCCAAGCACAACACACGGCGCTACTTCACCGATTTACTTAAGGCCGTACCTCGTCTCATACGTACCAAATTTCACAGAATCTCTTCTGTAAAACATGGAGAACTAGCACTGCGGGAAGAAAGGATGGTGTGGTAAAATGGCTCAACAACAGTCTGGGGATCTTTTCAGAATGAAATTTTCACTCGGCAGCGGAGTATGCACTGATATGAAACTCTCTGCCATATTTAAAACTGAGTGGCTTACCGAAACACGAACTCGGGACCTTAGCATTTTGCAGCAAGGGCTCTACCTACTGAGCTGCCTGACCACGACTCACGACACGCCATCACTACTTTACTTCATCCAGAACCACGTCTCCTACCTTCGAAACTTCACAGAAGCTCTCGGTCCAACACACATATCAGTACACATTCCACTGCATAGTGAAAATTTCATCTATACTTGCAAAAACACAAGTGCAAATAAAATGTTAACTAATTTCTCTTTCTCATAAATGTTGTTTTTGCTCATCCCAGTCTGTCTTTTATGTCCTCTCCTCTACATCAATTTCCCGCTTCACAAATTGCAAGACTCATCAATTACATTTAGTTGGCTTATTATCGTATCTAATTTTGTGTCTCATTTCCTAGTCAACTTTCTTCAGCACCGCTTGATTTAATGTGCCAACATTAACTTACCCTTGGTTTAATATTGTTGATGCTAATCTTATACCGTCTTCTAAGGACACTATCCATTCTGTTCAAAAGCTCCTACAAATGTCTGCCGTCTTTGACATATTACAGCGTCATCAGCATGCCTCAATTTTTATTTCTTCTGCCTGATCTTTAATTCACTTTCTAAGTACATCCTTCCTTCCCTTCACTTCTTGCTCATGGTTTGTATAGGATCAGGGACTGGCTACAAACCTATCTCATTCTCAATTGCTGATTCCTTTTCACTTCTTCGAGCTTTATAACTTACTGCTGTCTGGTTTCTTTACAAGTTATAACTCTTCACTTCCTGTATTTACTACCTGCTACTTACAGATTTTTGAAAGGAGTGTCACAGATTTCTCTAAATCCATAATAGCCTTAAACATAGGTTGGCCTTTCTTTAGTATATCTTGTATTACAAGTTGTAGGGTCAGTACTGCGTCACATGCCCCTCATGTCTCCAGAACCAAAACTGATATTCCCGAAGGTCGCCTTCGACCAGTTCATCGATTCGTCAGTAAATAATTTAAATAATTTTCGTCAGTCTTCTGCAAGCATGACCTACTGATCTGAAAGGTTTTTAATATTCACACATGTTAGAACTAAGTTTTAATTTATTTTCCTCCCTCATATGTTTTGTACATGGCTAGTACTACCGTACATCGTAATAATTATGAGGGAATTTTGTATGTTCTGGGAACCTTGTTTCCACTTTGGCGTGTCAGCGTTGTCAGTATGCCATCTGAATTCTGGATATTCACACAACTACTGCTCTTTTCTCCAAATGTCTGGGAACCGTTGTGGGATCGATAGATCGCGCCACGTCTCTTGGAATACGATCTTTGGCATGAAGGGGGCGTGACACGTTTTTTGTGAGTAGCATTGAGGCCGTTTTCTAGGAGTAGTGGTGACTGAAGCAGCACCCACAGCGCAAATCTACGGGGCAATTCGCTCTACGACCCGTGTGACTACCAATTTGGTCCGGCTGAGTATCTTGCGAACACGAGAGACGTGCAGCTGAAACAGGATGTGGACAAATTAATCCTTTGGCAGACGACTTTTGGAGACGAGCGATGGATCGTCGTCATCCTTGCATCTCCTGCCACCTCCAAGCTTTTCCACTGTTTGTCACCTCACAGCGGCTTTGGATGTTCGGTGAGCTACTTTTAGTCCTTTGCTTTGGTGCCGAGACTGATGTTACACCCCGCTGCGAGCGTGATATTTATTTCTGTTTCGGTTCCTGCGCATGTTTGTGTCTTGTTGCTTCTACACCGGACTCGGTTCAGCCTTCTGTTATTGTTGTCCTTCCCTGTCCCTGTGTCTGGTCAGGCGATTTCGGGAGCGTGTAAATCGTATGAGTATACAATAGCTGCAATTTGGTAATTCTCATAAAGTTATAATTTGATTGTGTGTTTCATATTATTAGGGTCTAGGACTGCTTGAGGTTAAGTAATTTTTTTTACTTTCAGTGAGTCAACATTACTGACCTTATTTTATTTTAATTCGCTTGCCTGGTACATTGTACATTAAATAGTCAAATCCCCATCTTCAGTTATTAGGAGACTGCAAGCTTGTGCGTCATACGGGGCAAAGCTTGTAGTATCTATTTGACGAGTTATACTTTCGTCAAACGTAGGTGAAGTTAACCAGCGTCTCCCCTCCACGAATGTTTTCCGCCTCGTGCGGTGGTTAAGTATTTACCGTTTCCACCTCATGGTGAAATTTGAAGCTGAATCTCGGTTTATCACTGATTTTCTTTACAATCAGGCGTTAAGTGGGGGTGGTTGCCTTTATCACTTACCTTGCTATCTTTAGGTGACTTACTACAGCTATTTTGTTTACTCTGCGAATGTGTATCCGGACGTCTTAAACTGTACTTGTTTTACTTAAAAGTTACTTTCGGTTAATCAGTCTTTCATTTGCGTGCTATGCTTTTGGGAGCATAGCCACCGGTTGCTTAGAAAAGAAGGAGTGTGCTGAGCACTACACTGGGCTACCCTGAGTAATTTCGGCGACGTTCGTCCGGGCCACATTGCCCGATGTGTGTTGTTTTAATTTAACTAGCTTTAATTACTTTTCTTTCATTTGAAAGAACTCCTTTTAGGTAAACCTGAATCATTTTTTTGTATCTAAGTCAAACACAGTCTAAAAATATTCCTTACCTGCCTGTTTTGAAGACTGTTTTCCTATCATGTCAAACTTGTAATAAAACGTTGTTATTTGGGGAAATTCTGTGTAACATTCTTGAGTTTTATGCTTAAAGAGACGGTTTTTTTTCGTTTGTCAGTAATTATTCTTAGCTTGTTTTATATAATTACACGTTTTCGTCTTAATATGTCAAGGTCCTGTTGACTTAAGTCGTAAAGTTGTTTTCCTGACCAGTGCTAGTCAATTTTAATGCAAATGATACTCAGTCCTTATTTTGCCCAGTCCTTCCACTCCCTGGTAACATAACACCCACAGTGTGTACCTGTCCTTTTAATTTTTCTTCATCTATGTTTCCTGTAGACATGCTTGGCTCTAAGACTCCAAAGCCATGCTATGGTCCACCGTCCGCTCCTACCGAAAGATGTTATATTTTTTAGACATCACTTTGAGGTTCACCTCCTTCATATGATATATATATATCATAGTGTTCAGAAAATGTGTGAAGTGCTTGTAGGGATGTTAGAGGGCAGGTTGTACTGAGGTATAAATGATAAGAAAAACTTTCGATACCTTGATCGTCGCGCGCATAAATTCAAGCGTCAGGTAACGAGTCAAAGCACTCGTTGGGCAACACCGCCCCTTGCAGGCCGCTTGAGTGTGAGCGCGGCATGCCCCGACTGGCTAAATTTTACGCTAAATAACTCGGAAACGGCGAAACGTATCGAATTTTTTTCTTAACATTTATGCCTCGGTACAGCCTGCCCTCTAACATCCATACAAGCATTTCACGCCTTTTCTGACCACCCTGTATATATATATTCGGTTGTATGGTTATATGCATCCCATGTATTTCTTCTAGAGTTTTGCCGTTTTGCCTACTTGATTATCCGCTGCCTACACTTTATCATCTGTCAAACCTAACCAATAGTCTTTTGTAGTATTTCTTTCGCATGATTCAATCAGTCTATGGTTGATATTCCCTCTGTGATTGTATTCGGGGTAAGGCACACCAGAGTAAAAGTCAGTTGCAACAGAGCGAGTCACAGACATACAGGAATGTTATGCATTCCAAAGAAAAACAACCAGCAGCGCCATCTGGATGCTGTACAGCGACAGCCAACACTGCAGTCTAGAACCGAGCGACAGCTACGGACGCAGGTTCGAATCCTGCTCCCGCATGGATGTGTGTGATGTCCTTAGGCTAGTTAGGTTTAAGTAGTTCTAAGTTCTAGGGTACTGATGACCTAAGAAGCTAAGTCCGATAGTGCTCAGAGCCATTTGAACCTTTCCGCGATTGCCATCACAGGAGTATGCTCCTAATTGCCTAAATGAACATAATCTGGACATTTAAGTACCCGACCATTTGTGTACCAAAATATTCTCGTCTCAGTATCACACTCTACAAAACGTATCTATGATGACCTCAGCGACATACTGGGGTGCAGTAAGGAGTCCACTCTTCGATCGAGGGATGAGATAGCTTCTTCCTCTGAGTCACCAGATCAGTGAGCGTCCTCGTCGCTGGAGAGAGGTCACAGCCACCTCTGCAGTATTTTCACCTGCGATGCCACTGTCGCAGTCAGAGACGTTGCTCACAGTGGCATTCGGATGATGTCACATTCAGTCACTGCGGACTTTCAAAAAGAAAATGATGGTGTTGCTCTCAACTACGTACCCTCAGACTTAGACTTTAAATATAAAAAGTTTTGGCTGATTTCGTTGTCTAGGGGATGGGATACATGGTTCCGGCATTACAAGCCAAATACTGCTGAGTCAACAGTGCGAATTTTGAATGTGACATAGAAATTTATAAATGAAAGATTGCAATTAAATAAACCATGCGGAAACTACTTTTAACGACTTCAAAAGATGAGTAAGATAGCAGAAGTATCTTTAACAATGCCTTTTAGTACGCCGAACTTCTATTGGTGTCAATGGTCCGGAAGTGAAATAAAATATAAGTTGAATCGCAGGGAAACAATACTCGAACAGTCCACGGGTTTACTGCCGCTTAATAGAGTCCAACGGGCCCAATATTGTGCCTGTAGGACAATATGAACCGGCAGCATACCCGTGGACTGTTCGAACGACAAATACGCCTGGAGAAACTGACGAAATAGGGAAACAATAGATTCCTGCTTCACGTAATTAGTTATGAACAACATCATAGCTCGTGAGATATTAACTTCTTAACGCATACTACGTCTTCACTGCAGGAGCCGTGGCAATCTCACAAGTGCACAAGTCGGCACTACGAAATATTTCCATCTTGCGCGACGACGCGCAACTGCTAAACACTCCAAGTATTTCCAGCGACCGGCGGTCACGCCTCCCCATCGAGCACTCCCCGTGTCTTGTGCAACCAGATGCTCCTCCCCCACTTCCATACCGTCTCTCCATTCTTCGGTAGTCGCCTGCTGTAGTAACGAGCGCTGTGACTGCCTAGAGCGCTCCCACCATGTCCGAAAGCTAACGCACACTCACAAACAGATTGAAACACATACGAAATACTGGATTTTCATTCAAATAACATGAAATTAATTAAATACACTCCTGGAAAAGGAAAAAAAGAACACATTGACACCGGTGTGTCAGACCCACCATAGTTGCTGCTGACACTGCGAGAGGGCTGTACAAGCAATGATCACACGCACGGCACAGCGGACACACCAGGAACCGCGGTGTTGGCAGTCGAATGGCGCTAGCTGCGCAGCATTTGTGCACCGCCGCCGTCAGTGTCAGCCAGTTTACCGTGGCATACGGAGCTCCATCGCAGTCTTTAACACTGGTAGCATGCCGCGACAGCGTGGACGTGAACAGTGTGTGCAGTTGACGGACTTTGAGCGAGGGCGTATAGTGGGCATGCGGGAGGCCGGGTGGACGTACCGCCGAATTGCTCAACACGTGGGGCGTGAGGTCTCCACAGTACATCGATGTTGTCGCCAGTGGTCGGCGGAAGGTGCACGTGCCCGTCGACCTGGGACCGGACCGCAGCGACGCACGGATGCACGCCAAGACCGTAGGATCCTAAGCAGTGCCGTAGGGGACCGCACCGCCACTTCCCAGCAAATTAGGGACACTGTTGCTGCTCGGGTATCGGCGAGGACCATTCGTCACCGTCTCCATGAAGCTGGGCTACGGTCCCGCACACCGTTAGGCCGTCTTCCGCTCACGCCCCAACATCGTGCAGCCCGCCTCCAGTGGTGTCGCGACAGGCGTGAATGGAGGGACGAATGGAGACGTGTCGTCTTCAGCGATGAGAGTCGTTTCTGCCTTGGTGCCAGTGATGGTCGTATGCGTGTTTGGCGCCGTGCAGGTGAGCGCCACAATCAGGACTGCATACGTCCGAGGCACACAGGGCCAACACCCGGCATCATGGTGTGGGGAGCGATCTCCTACACTGGCCGTACACCTCTGGTGATCGTCGAGAGGACACTGAATAGTGCACGGTACATCCAAACCGTCATCGAACCCATCGTTCTACCATTCCTAGATCGGCAAGGGAACTTGCTGTTCCAACAGGACAATGCACGTCCGCATGTATCCCGTGCCACCCAAAGTGCTCTAGAAGGTGTAAGTCAACTACCCTGGCCAGCAAGATCTCCGGATCTGTCCCCCATTGAGCATGTTTGGGACTGCATGAAGCGTCGTCTCGCGCGGTCTGCACGTCCAGCACGAACGCTGGTCCAACTGAGGCGCCAGGTGGAAATGGCATGGCAAGCCGTTCCACAGGACTACATCCACCATCTCTACGGTCGTCTCCATGGGAGAATAGATGCCTGCATTGCTGCGAAAGATGGATATACACTGTAATAGTTCCGACATTGTGCATGCTCTGTTGCCTGTGTCTATGTGCCTGTGGTTCTGTCAGTGTGATCATGTGATGTATCTGACCCCAGGAATGTGTCAATAAAGTTTCCCCTTCCTGGGACAATGAATTCACGGTGTTCTTATTTCAATTTCCAGGAGTGTATATATTCGGTTGTATGGTTATATGCCTCTCATGTATTTCTTCTAGAGTTTTGCCGTTTTGCCTACTTGATTATCCGCTGCCTACACTTTATCATCTGTCAAACCTAACCAATAGTCTTTTGTAGTATTTCTTTCGCATGATTCAATCAGTCTATGGTTGATATTCCCTCTGTGATTGTATCGATTGTATTCGGGGTAAGGTACACCAGAGTAGAAGTCAGTTGCAACAGTGCGAGTCACAGACATACAGGAATGTTATGCATTCCAAAGAAAAACAACCAGCAGCGCCATCTGGATGCTGTACAGCGACAGCCAACACTTCAGTACGCTAGGGGAAGGACGGAAGCCATTCCGCACTTGAGCCGGCCGGGATGACGGAGCGGTTCTAGGCGCTACAGGCTAGAACCGAGCACCAGCTACGGACGCAGGTTCGAATCCTGCTCCTGCATGAATGTGTGTGATGTCCTTAGGCTAGTTAGGTTTAAGTAGTTCTAAGTTCTAGGGGACTGATGACCTGAGATGTTAAGTCCGATAGTGCTCAGAGCCATTTGAACTTTTCCGCGATTGCCATCACAGGAGTATGCTCCTAATGGCCTAAATGAACATAATCTGGAGCATTTAAGTACCCGACCATTTGTGTACCAAAATATTCTCGTCTCAGTATCACACTCTACAAAACGTATCTATGATGACCTCAGCGACATAATGGGGTGCAGTAAGGAGTCCACTCTTCGATCGAGGGATGAGATAGCTTCTTCCTCTGAGTCACCAGATCAGTGAGCGTCCTCGTCGCTGGAGAGAGGTCACAGCCACCTCTGCAGTATTTTCACCTGCGATGCCCCTGTCGCAGTCAGAGACGTTGCTCACAGTGGCATTCGGATGATGTCACATTCAGTCACTGCGGACTTTCAAAAAGAAAATGATGGTGTTGCTCTCAACTACGTACCCTCAGACTTAGACTTTAAATATAAAAAGTTTTGGCTGATTTCGTTGTCTAGGGGATGGGATACATGGTTCCGGCATTACAAGCCAAATACTGCTGAGTCAACAGTGCGAATTTTGAATGTGACATAGAAATTTATAAATGATAGATTGCAATTAAATAAACCATGCGGAAACTACTTTTAACGGCTTCAAAAGATGAGTAAGATAGCAGAGGTATCTTTAGCAATGCCTTTTAGTACGCCGAACTTCTATTGGTGTCAATGGTCCGGAAATGAAATAAAATATAAGTTGAATCGCAGAGAAACAATACTCGAACAGTCCACGGGTTTACTGCCGCTTAATAGTGTCCAACGGGCACAATATTGTGCCTGTTGGACACTATGAACCGGCAGTATACCCGTGGACTGTTCGAACGACAAATACGCCTGGAGAAACTGATGAAATAGGGAAACAATAGATTCCTGCTTCACGTAATTAGTTATGAACAACATCATAGATCGCGAGATATTAACTTCTTAACGCACACTACGTCTTCACTGCAGGAGCCGTGGCAATCTCACAAGTGCACAAGTCGGCACTACGAAATATTTCCATCTTGCGCGACGACGCGCAACTGCTAAACACTCCAAGTATTTCCAGCGACCGGCGGTCACGCCTCCCCTTCGAGCACTCCCCGTGTGTTGTGCAACCCGATGCTCCTCCCCCACTTCCATACCGTCTCTCCATTCTTCGGTAGTCGCCTGCTGTAGTAACGAGCGCTGTGACTGCCTAGAGTGCTCCCACCATGTCCGCAAGCCAACGCACACTCACAAACATATTGAAACACATACGAAATACAGGATTTTCATTCAAATAACTTGAAATTAAATAAATATTACTATGGCTGGACCATAAACACGCTCTAAGACACATTATTAAATCCATAAACAAATCAAATAAACTCATATCGAAGGAATAGAAACTAAAGTATCCTAATGTATTTGTGCTTTCTAAAACACAGTAAATATTTGACCAATTTCTTCCTGAATAGTGTGTATCGGATATAAACAAAGACACAGACGAATAAATATATTTGTTAGCACGCTGCTACCGTTTTTTCCTGTAACTGTGGAGTACTTATGGCGTGACGCGATGAATAGTAAGCCGGCATATGTGGCCGAGCGGTTCTAGGCGCTACATTCTGGAACCGCGCAACCGCTACTGTCGCAGGTTCGAATCCTGCCTCAGGCATGGATGTGTGTGATGTCTTTAGGTTAGTTAGGCTTAAGTAGTTCTAAGTTCTAGGTGACTGATGACCTCAGATGTTAAGTCCCATAGTGCTCAGAGCCATTTGAACCATGTGATGAATAGTAAACGGCCACTTTGATCTTCTATAACTCATGTTCTGTTCAAGTTACATACCTGTAATTCATACCAATTTAGGTTTACACTAATAGCTTTCTAATGACATGTCGATAGACTAAATCGGATGAACTGTTTAGACTTCGAAAATTCGTTGCTGAGTGTCACTTGTTTAATTTACAGTCAGATACTAAACTTTAAACTAATAACGATATTGAAAACCTGCAAATCGTATTGCAAATAATGGTAATGTACACGTTTCTTTTTGAGGTATCTCGAAGTCCGCCATCTTTGGCACTCACGGCATACAAATCTCCTTCGCCGACACTAATCACCTTCTGCGACACAGCGTTAACATGGCACTCTCAGCCACATGGTCGGCTTGGACCTCGTGCTGGGGCTACCCCTCTTGATCCAGCTAACGTATGGTACCACGCTGTCGCTGGCGAGCCCCGACTTGCCGAGCGGCCCGTGCAACCGCCACAACTCCGAACTTGGAATATTGTCAGGGCGCCGCAACTGGCCCGTTACCTCACATCCTGCTCTTTGCGCTGTCAGCAATGCCAGACATCTATAGTTTCGCATTAGAGCAACTGGACGTCTCCCCCAAGCTGTTCCTGATGTACATCGACCGAAAGGGGTGAAATAAAGAAGTTAACTGAACAAATTTATTGTCTATGTTAAAAAATGACGAAATTCCTCCAGCTATATTAAGGTGTTGGTTTTATTGGCGACTAGTTTCGATGTTGTTACATCATCATCTTCAGGCCCATACTGGTTGACAGCAACCGTATGTGTCTAACACGAGTAGTCAGTAGTGGGATAGGCGTGTTCCATGCGGAAGGCAGGTACTATCTGGAACACGCCTATCTCACCACTGACTACTATTGTTAGATACGTACGGTAGCTGTCAACAAGTATGGGCCTGAAGATGATGTTCAACATCGAAACTAGTCGCCAATAAAACCGACACCTTAATACAGCTGGAGAAATTTCGTCATTTTTTAACATATATTATACTAGCTGACGTCCCAAATCGTCCATTTCAGTTAGGGATATATGAAAATTTATTGTCACCTTGATGTCTTATTTCACTCTCAATGGACGACAATATTTCACTCTCCATGGATGGCAATCAACGGATTATCTAAACTGATGTCAGATCATAGACATCATTTTCTTAGAACAACGTCTCAGTTTAGAGACTACGGTATAGTGCACCCAATATTTTTGAAATTTTTTAGAACATTTTTCGTGGAAAACAGTGTTTTTTTAGTGCTTTAAAAAGAACGTAAAAAGTCACAGCTGCAAGAAATCTTTATTTTTTCAGTAGAGATTACTGGTTTCGATCACTTTTTATCAACTCCAGACATCACATCATGATAGTGGCGGTGAACAGAGCAGGCGTTACGACTTTACAGCAGATGTTGAAAAACTGATCGAAACCGGTAACTACAAAAATAGAGGTTTCTTGCAGACAAGACTGTTCACGTTCATTTTAAAAAACCAAAAATTTTGATTCTATTTTGGTCATGGAGAAAAGGATTTACAGTCACGCATTTCGTAACGCAGATTTTACTGCGAGTATATTTCTGGTTTTAGAGGTAAAGGAACTCATGATTGGTCAGTGCCTGTGTGGACAGTGTAATATTGAAGTCCACTCAGTTTCATATATGGAATCAGTTTCGGTAAACTGCTACACACGAAGTCACTGGAAGGCAATGCTGGGACTCGAGATGACTCATAAAAGAGCCAAGAATTAAGGTAATTTATTTTGTTTTCTTGTCTTTAGAGCGTTAGTTCTAAAAGCGAGTGTTGTCAAGAACAAAGCTTTGACAGGATTAGAGGTTCAAAGGGTGTCAGAATGCATATTGCTAAAACAGGTAGCTCAATTAACAGCAAATAACACTGTGTGGTTTGGTAGAATCACGATTGTCACAACGGGATGTAGATTTGCCAGTCACAAGTTTAATTCTTCCTTTTTCTGATAACGCAACCGAGGATGTGCAGGCCTTTGTAAGAGACCTTGGAAGTCTGGCTCAGATGGAAGGTTGGTCTGATAAGGTCTTATTTAGTGTTGCCAAACTCAGACTAACAGGAGAAGCTAAAACTTACGTAAGGTATTCTGAAGCTCTTAGGAGTCACAACATCTGAACACTTTAAGGAAGGGTTAATTCAGTGCTGTACGAAACAAAACTGTGCCAGGTAATATAGGGAAGAAATGGGAGTAATAACTGAGAGAAAGTAAGGAGAAGAAGTAGTTTTAGAAGCAGATGTCCGGGGAAGAGTACGGTGTTAAAAGACAAACGGAAACCCAGGTCCACCATCAATCATTCACAGTAATGGATGCTACGAAATCTTACGCAGAGGTGGATTGAGCAATAAAAGGAACAGTAGGGAAAAAAGGGTTTCAGGATATTATTGGACACAGGGGCGCATGTGTCAGTCGCCAGTAATGGTCAGGTGAAATGTAAGCAGTGGGACCCACCACGGTACAGACTGTATGGAGTCGGGTATAAAGAAGTCACACCATTAGGATCGGTGGACGTAGACTCTTGCCTGGATACGGTCCAATTTATACAACATGTAGAGGTTGTGCCACACGTGAGTGAGTGGTATGACATGATTCTAGGATTAGATTCCTTGTATCAGCATTGTGCCAGAATCAATATTTGGCAACATGGGGCGCAACGTGACACAAAAATGCTTGAGTTAGTTGAAGCCATAGCCAGTGTAGTGTTGAAGGTTGGAAACTACACCCCATCATTGCAATTGAATGACTACTAAGTGGCGACAGGTAGCCTCATCAGATGAAATACATTTTATGCTCCATCGGAAACGTCTGAAAGCAAAGTCATAATGGATGAACTCGAGTATGTATTTATCCTCGGTTATCATGTCTACCCCTGTATGCAGTTTGTTTTCCCTCTGTGCGATGGCACGCCTCGCAGTGTACGTGTGTTTCGAGTAGCACCGAATGAGTTTATCGTGGTGACCTTGACACTAAAATACCAGGATTTAAACAAAATCGATAATCTGTTGGAGCATCACGATAGGGCGCTTATTCAGTCACTTCACAGGTTGTCATACTGATGCGACTGGACAGTGTATGATGATATTATAACAGTACGAGAGACCGATGCCTGCTGTCGAATGAACGGCAGCTTCTTCACGCTAGTTCTGTGCCGTACTATACGATCATTCTATCTGAGAAATGTCGCCTACATCTGAATCGGTTATTATGAAAAGGTCGTAAGGCCATAAAACATGATTTTGAGATATTCAAAGAAAATTGTTTTATGCCTTCATGGTAGAAGATACGAAGTAATTGGACTTTTATATTCTGATGTACCTGGAAACCATTAAATCTACATCTTCAAATTATCAATTTCTATTTTCACGTTCTTCGACTTAATTTTCTCTATCTTGGACTCATGATCTTTTTCAACCAAATTAAAATAAATAATAGTACAGCTACAGAATTTTGGGAATTTATTAATAAACACAAATTACAAGTAGTATTTTAACATATTAATCATAACAATTTTGCTTGATTTCCTGTAGGTTTCATACATTTTCATCTTCTTCAGCTGTTTTAGGCCAATTGAATAAATGAATATAAAATTTTTTGTGCTCCTCTGTTACTGTTCCAGTTTTTTTATATATTTTATCTTAACTTTGTTCATAGGACATTGCACTCCGTGTGCTAAGGTTGTAGGGATTCTGATATTTGCTAGGGGCTTCAAAGGTCTGCAAAGGTTTTGAGTCAGGCCATCAATGAATGATCGGGCTACTAATTCCCCTGGGTTGTGGCTGTCATATTCAAACATAGTGTACTGTGAAACACTGACGTTGACTTTCAGTGCACTGTCTTTTATCATTGTTTCTAAACTCTGGGAATAGCATTTAAAAAGATCTGGCCACCAGTCCTTATAGTTCTTAACAGTGTTCTTATCCTCAAGGTGGTTGCCAATGAATAAGTTCTTTTTATTGGCAGAATGAAGAATAAGTTCAAAATATTCTTTCACAGTGTGAACTCTATCATTTCGTCGTAATTCTCTTCATATACCCCCAAACACTCCATCACAAGGTAGGAAAGAGTGCCCCCGGATAGGAAAGCATTTAAAATATTTTCAAACACAGCAGTTGCAGGAATGTTTTGTCGTTTGTAGTTACTGTATGCTTCTCCTCGTAATCTAGCCTTATTTGTTATGATGTGTTTATATATATATATATATATATATATATATATATATATATATATATATATATATATATATCATAATGCCGTAAGCCTTTCGTTTTGTTATGGTTACCTTCTGAATTTGAATCCATGCTCTCTTTTCTGATTAAATTGCCACTACTAATGAAATATTGAATAACAACCACACAAGATTTGTCTTACAATAGATCAAGGAATCTGTACCGGTAAATCTGATTCATGTTAATGTAGGGGCGTAAACATTAGGCTAGTTCCGGTTATTTAAAAAAAATGTTACATAAAACTAATGAGAAGCTGTAGAATGAAAACGTCCTGAGTCCTGGATTCATGACATTTTCATACCAACTAAAAATTTTGCCAACGATTTTCTTGGCTTTAAAGGCAAAAACTCACGACGTTCTCAACACAGATACATGCGTCTACAGATGGAAATTGCAAAAGTATTGATCCGAATTTTTTGAAAAATTTGACCCATGGCCTTTTCATAATAACTGATTCATTCTCTTTTACACAAATAATTTTTCGTTCTATTTTGGAACAATATATATGGTTAGGGGAAGGTTGCTATCGATGGGCCAAACAAGGTAAACGTGTAGTAAAATCCTCACATATAGTAATAAATGTTTCAGTGTCAGTGTAGCGTTAATATTATTTTTGTATTTCACTATATTTGGCACAGATGTCGTAAATAGTCAGTCTTGACACTGTTAAAAAACAAGACAACGAGGAGTGTTAGCGGTCCAATCAACGGTTCTGATTTCTTTCGTTGGGACAGACAGTTTCTGTGAATGGCTTACAGTACAATGCCTGTTAAATACTACAAAGACCTAAATACATATTAAAAACTTTCACATTTTTAATGTTAGGAGTTTTTTGTTGGCACGTGAAACGGAATAACATGTATATGACACCTGAAACCGACTAACATGTAGTCGAATCGAACTAGGCTAAAAGTAGAAATGTCGCAATTCAAGGTAAAAGAAAACACATTTTATTGATTGTTAGAAAACATATAATTAAAATCCTTGCTTTCATTTTGCTGACAGTGATCTGGTTAGGTAAAAGATTAGATAAAACTGAGGTGGCTTATTCAAGGCGACTCGCACTGCACAGCTTAACAACAGCTAGTCTCTGCCCACAAAGGGTAACTTTGTACTGTGAATGTGAAAGAGTGATCTCAATTGCTCATTCTTTCCAATGATGACTGAAGAAATTTAATCACTATTACCATGCCGCAACGACGTTAGAATCATTAATAATTTTCCATTAAATAAACATAATGCAAATCTCAAATCTTTCATAGTTGCTTTGTTTCTTAGTGGGCCAACTCACCACTAAGGTGACTGTTTGGCATCACGTAATACACTTAACGACCGCTAGAATGCTCATATTTTCAATATACTATCTTGACAATCTCTAACATTACTACTATCGTATATAAGGGTATTTTTACTTGTGTATTTTTCAAACGGTTTTCACAAACTACAGATTTACTACTATAGCGTCTCATACAAACGTTAGATAGTTTTGGCAGAAGAATTAAGTCATGCAGTTTCAGGAGGAAGGAAAACCAGTAGAACAAAGATCTTGTAAGGACACTACAGGAATCAGGAAATGACAGCGACTACGTAATTTTCTCATAGTTTTCTGTTAACTTCAGTAATATATGCTACAAAGAACGTAATTGTTTGATGATATTTATGCGCAACCAGAAATAATGACAACGGGTAAGAAAAGAGTAGGTATAACAATAAGGAAATGATGACAACAGTCATAATTACTCTGCGAACTAAACGACAGAGAAAACGTCGAAACAACGCTAAAGTAACAAAATACGTGACGAATATCAGTGGAGGAAGAGTGGTATTGTCGTTTGAACCTACAGATGTAATGAAATTCAAAGGCGTGAACGATTGCTATTTTATGAAGTAAACAACAGTTCGTGTATCAGAATGAGAGAGAGAGAGAGAGAGAGAGAGAGAGAGAGAGAGAGAGAGCGTGAAAAGAGGGTAAGGGGAGAGGGAGAGGTAGAATCACGAGACAGGAAGCCAGAGTAGTCACTATATGTAT
Source organism: Schistocerca gregaria (assembly GCF_023897955.1). Taxonomy (NCBI): domain Eukaryota; kingdom Metazoa; phylum Arthropoda; class Insecta; order Orthoptera; family Acrididae; genus Schistocerca; species Schistocerca gregaria. The sequence goes on from NC_064924.1 coordinate 188,271,612, forward strand.
GCAGTTAATTACTCAAGTTTTTCAAAGTGCTGTTTCATTTACTAAAACGTCTACGTACGTTATTGGCTGAGAGTGTTTCGGTGGTATTATTTGCAATTTGTTACTGGCAGCTCAGGTGCCTTTTGTCTAAATAACGATCGCCATTACTCGTGACACGGCCACGGTACCAACAAGCTGTGAAAAATATGGTTAAACAGCTGGAGATGACACTGCTATTCACCCAGAGGTTCTCCTTTGGTTGAAGTAAAATATAAGACAGCTTCGGTGAAAGAGCGATAAATTTTAAAAGTTTACGGGATCGGGGCAGCATTGGGAGAGGGGTGGAAGACGGGAAAAAAGAAAATTACTGGGGTCCCGAGCAGAAAAAGTATTGGCTCCTAATAACTTAGCTGACGGCCTGGACTTCCATTGAGAGACGTAAATTTCGCGAGACCGGCACGGAAAGTTCAGCCGTGAATTAAAAAGGAGAGCGAAATAATGCACGCCTTCGGTTGTGCAAGACCTCGCAGTAAGAGATGAGATATCTCTTCTTTAACGGAAAGGATTTGCAAAGCAGCCATCACATGCAGATGCGGAACTGTGTTACCCAGTACATTCACCTTCGTTACAAGCGTCGTATGCAAACGTGCAATGCAATCTGGGGATTTAATATGTCTTTTCGTTGAAAGTATATGTCACAGAAATTCTTATCATAAGCACCTGCTGAGTACCGTAGCTCATGCGATAGGTTGACACATTATTATCTTAAAACTGCCTCCGTTGTTGCCTTTAAATGATATAATTTCTGAAGCAAACTTCCTTTCTTAATACATATATGCAAAATAAACATTAGCTTTGATTTGAGATTTTTGGACGACATGGTTGTGGAGAGAAGCAGCGAATATTATGATGAATCAATAATTCAAGAACAGTCTTAACCGCATTTATTACTGTTATAATACCGCCAACTGGTTTCAACCCGACGTAGGGGTCACCTTCTGGGCGTTTACACCATTGGTCGACTGCTGGTGCTGTCACTCCTGTCTACATAAAGGCAGATTCTGGGCATTTACACCATTGGTAGACTGCTGGTGGTGTCACTCTTGTCTACATAACGGCAGAAACTGCCGTTATGTAGACAGGGGTGACACCACCAGCAGTCGACCAATGGTGTAAACGCCCAGAAGCTGACCCCTACGTCGGGTTGAAACCGGTTGGCGGTATTATAACAATAATAAATGCGATCAAGACTGTTCTTGAATTATTGTTTGATTTAGGAGTTATTGTTTCATCAACGTTTCCATGACGACCATAAACCGTACACAAAAATTAAAAAATTATTGTAATGAAAGTACTATATATAAGTGTCCTATAAAACTACCATCCATTCAGAGCACAACAGTACATAGTCGCAAGACAGTGGCCATTGAAGGCTCCTGATTTCTAATACCATATTTTCCCCAACAGGAGCCAGTAATAGCTCATGCAACATACAAGGCAAACTGACTTAATTATCTTATTATACTATATGATAAATCTTTGGTTAGTATGTGTCAGTGTTAGAATAAAATTTTGAATATTTATTTTTGTGTGTGAAATATAGTATGTCACTAACATCTCACATTTTCAGGATTTCAGGTTTAGATTGTATATGTGTTTTTGTAAAATGTGTAGGAGGGAGAAGGGTAGACGGAATAGTGGCAGCAAACGGTCTTATGTACCATTTCTGGGAATATTCAGAAAAGTCTCAATATCAATTGAGCACAGGCATTACTTCTTTTAGTGATGTCTCCAACGCTTCCATAAATTATTTAAGGTGTATATCAGGATAATTCCTTTGAAAATCAAACTACCGAGTTCATTCTCCATTCATATTGATTCCAAGCTTGTGCGACGCCTCTAATCAATACATCGTCGTTTATCACCTTTCTTTCAAATCATACTGTCCAAGCAGTTTGTTGTTTATTCCTTATCTATGCGGTTTTCTCATATAGGAGATGTTGTCATTGATTTGTTAAGTAGTCTGAGCTATCTGCTTTGGTCTGTTGAGCCGATGGTAACAAGTTGTTTAGAGAGATTTTGTGCCCAAGGGTAAGTTTTCTGCTTTCACTATACATCCGCATCTACAATCCGTGAGCCACCTTGCAGTGTGTGGCGAAGGCTACTTTCCGTACCGCTGTCAATTCGCCCCTTCCCTGTTCCAGTCGCTAATGGTTCACGGAAAGAACGATTGCTGATAAGCCTTCGAGTGTACTCTAATCTCTACCATTTTATCTTCATAGTACTTTCACGAATTATACTTAGGAGGAAGCATTATTTTTGGTCACTCTTCAAGGAACGTACGCTCCTGAACACTAAACCTCACGGTTTTGTAGCACCTGCCACTGGAATTGGTTGATCTACGTGACGCTTTTGTTCTCACCAATTGAACCTGTAGCGCACCTACTGTTCTTTTTTGGATCTTCTCTATTTCTTCTATCAAACCTATCTGGTACGGCTCCCACAATGAAGAGCAGTATTCCAGTATCGTTCGAACAAGGGTTTTGTAAGCTACCCTCTTTGTCGACGTACTAACATACCTCGAGGATACTTCCAGTGGATCTCAGTGTGGCATCTGCCATCTCTGCCATTCGTTTTATGTGGTCGTTCCACTTTAAATGACTGTACACATACTCATAGAAGTATATGGAAGTAAATACTTCCAGTGGTTTTTCTGTAGTTACGTGATCATACAACGACGCATCTCTCTGTCTATGGACAAGCAGTAGCTTACATTTGTTTATGCGGAGGACCAATAGCCACTTCCTGCGCCAAGCGTCTATCCTCGGTTTTGTTGTATTTCGCTCCTATTTTCTAGTGACATCTCGGTATACAACAGCGTCACGCACGGATAGCCTCATAAAAAATCCGATGATATCTCCTATGTCAATTATATATATTGCGAAAAGTAATGGACACATGACGATACTCTGAGGTACACCCGAAGTGACTTTTACGCGTGAAGACTTCCCTCTATTGAGAATGACATGCTGTGTTCCGTTTCCTAGCAACTCTCCAGTCAATCCCACAGTTGGGTGCTAGTCCGTGCGTTTGTTTTGTTCACTAGGTGGCATTGCGGAACAGTATCGAATGCCTTACTGAAGTCAAGAATCACGGCATCTACATGGGCATCTATAGTACAGCCTTATGAGTCTCATGGAGGAACGGAGCGAGCTGAGATTCTCACGACCGTCGTTTATGGAACCCGTGTTGATTCCTACAGAGGAAATTTCAGTCTCCAGCAGTTTTATAACGCACGAGCATAGAACACCTCCCCAAATTTTACAACTGACAAGCATTAGAGATATACGGGTGTAGTTTTCTCGTTCTGTCCGCCGGCCCTTTCGGAAACGAAAGTTGCCTGTAGGTTCATTTTTTCTCGTTCATCAGGAACATTTCGCCCGTGCAGAGAGCCACTGTAAACTGCTGCTAGAAGAAGGGCAAGATACATGTAGAACCGTATATATATCCCGTCAGGTCCAGTGATCTTCCGTCTGTTGAGCGATTTCAGTTGTTTTTGCACCCTGGGACAGTTATTTCAATATCTGCTATTTTGTTGTTCTTGCGATGATTTTAGGTAGGTGGTAGACAGATCGGTTACCAGAATAGCTTGAGATGACAGTAATCGAGTGACATGACAGGAGGACCAGTGTGTGATGAGACGTTCCTTCTTGTCTGTCCTTTGCAACTTCACTAGCATCTGACCAGAACCCATGAATCTGTAGCGCCGAGCAATGCGCTAGGCAAATCCCGCATCGCAATGCTCTGTAGACTTCCTCGAAATCGTTTGTTTACGGAACTGAGTTATTTATAGGCATTGCCACACTTATGCTATCATGGTAAATACAGGTCACCATTCTCCCTTCGAGGTGAGGGAAAGGATTTAAATAGTCGCTCCCTCTATACCGTTAATCAGTGTTTTCTAGCCATCCTACAACTTTCAAAACACTCCCAAATACGATAACCACAAATTCGAGCACCAGAGACAGCAACTACACAGACTCGAACAGGTTTATAATGTTTCCTTTATACACTTAAAGTTGAAAAGCAGACGAGCACACTCAAAAATGCAACAAACTTCCTCTGGAACTAATGCAATCCACTGCTTTCTGTTTCATTGTCATCAGACAATACATCCAGCTGCATGATATCACCACTAAATCTCTCTTCTCCTATCAAATTCTTACAAAAAAACACTTTATTGCTCGCTAAGATCGCAATTCATAAGCGAAATACTTTTAAAACCTCAGTTCTTGTCCATAAGGCCCACGACTCACGTGTTTTCTTGCTTGCGAGGCTGGCTGACTGCTATTCAGATATAAAAGTATTCCACGAAAATATTTTATCAGATAGACCTCACGGGCAATCAGAATTCAGAGCAGGCGTTTCGTGCAGATGTTCATAGTAGTTCTGTCAGGTGCTGTATCCTGTGAACAATGCAAGAAGCTTCTTTTCCAAAGGGTTTTGGGAAGCCCCACCCATGGATTTATCTCTCCTCTTTTGAAAAAAGTCGCTAGGTTCCGACCACCTTCATTTAGCTGGACTAAGCGAAAAGCAGGCCGTTATTTCCTAGCTGGAAATAGTCCCCGCCCCTCAGAAAGCGGGAAACGACGCTGATGTTCATAAAAGCGATTACTATCGGCCAAAAGATGTGACCAGGAACTGATATGTTACACTGATCAGAAATAAAAAGGAATCAGCGACGGAATAGTCATTATCTGTGATCACACTAACGTTTTGTTTTATCAGATGTTATCAGCTAAGTGAGGGTTATTTGTGGTTTATCGAGTCAGTACTACCAAACTAGGAACCTAACTAACTGAACTCCCTCCCAACAGGCCTTGGAAGGCCCGACGTAACGACCGGCCTCCATGTAAAACTCAGACCACAGGCGTCACTGCTTGCGGATATGGAGGGGCCTGAGGTTAGCATGTACCACTTACATCGGTTAGGAGTAGGTTTGTATTGTGTAACTGTGTATCTGCAATTGTAAAGTATATATTCTTTGTTATTTAAAGTCCTTTATCTGTCACAGGAAAATTAGAGTTTTGTAATATGTATATGAAAAAAAAAAATCATTAGTAGAAATGATGAATTATTATAATATACACTCCTGGAAATTGAAATAAGAACACCGTGAATTCATTGTCCCAGGAAGGAGTAACTTTATTGACACATTCCTGGGGTCAGATACATCACATGATCACACTGACAGAACTACAGGCACATAGACACAGGCAACAGAGCATGCACAATGCCGGCACTAGTACAGTGTATATCCACCTTTCGCAGCAATGGAGGCTGCTATTCTCCCATGGAGACGATCGTAGAGTTGCTGGATGTAGTCCTGTGGAACGGCTTGCCATGCCATTTCCACCTGGCGCCTCAGTTGGACCAGCGTTCGTGCTGGACGTGCAGACCGCTTGAGACGACTCTTCATCCAGTCTCAAACATGCTCAATGGGGAACAGATCCGGAGATCTTGCTGGCCAGGATAGTTGACTAACACCTTCTAGAGCACGTTGGGTGGCACGGGATACATGCGGACGTGCATCGTCCTGTTGGAACAGCAAGTTCCCTTTCCGGTCTAGGAATGGTAGAACGATTGTTTCGATGACGGTTTGGATGTACCGTGCACTATTCAGTGTCCCCTCGACGATCACCAGAGGTGTACGGCCAGTGTAGGAGATCGCTCCCCACACCATGATGCCGGGTGTTGGCCCTGTGTGCCTCGGTCGTATGCAGTCCTGATTGTGGCGCTCACCTGCACGGCGCCAAACACGCATACGACCATCATTGGCACCAAGGCCGAAGCGACTCTCATCGCTGAAGACGACATGTCTCCATTCGTCCCTCCATTCACGCCTGTCACGACAACACTGGAGGCGGGCTGCACGATGTTGGGGCGTGAGGGGAAGACGGCCTAACGGTGTGCGGGACCGTAGCCCAGCTTCATGGAGACGGTTGCGAATGGTCCTCGCCGATACCCCAGGAGCAACAGTGTCCCTAATTTGCTGGGAAGTGGCGATGCGGTCCCCTACGGCACTGCGTAGGATCCTACGTGCATCCGTGCGTCGCTGCGGTCCGGTCCCAGGTCGACGGGCACGTGCACCTTCCGCCGACCACTGGCGACAACATCGATGTACTGTGGAGACCTCACGCCCCACGTGTTGAGCAATTCGGCGGTACGTCCACCCGGCCTCCCGCATGCCCACTATACGCCCTCGCTCAAAGTCCGTCAACTGTACATACGGTTCACGTCCACGCTGTCGCGGCATGCTACCAGTGTTAAAGACTGCGATGGAGCTCCGTATGCCACGGCAAACTGGTTGACACTGACGGCGGCGGTGCACAAATGCTGCGCAGCTAGCGCCATTCGACGGCCAATACCACGGTTCCTGGTGTGTCCGCTGTGCCGTGCGTGTGATCATTGCTTGTACAGCCCTCTCGCAGTGTCCGGAGCAAGTATGGTGGGTCTGACACACCGGTGTCAACGTGTTCTTTTTTCCATTTCCAGGAGTGTATGTATGTGCATAAAAAGAAAATGTTTATTGAAAGCTGGTTCATGCTCACGGCACATGTATTTGTAATATATAACAGATGTAGGGAAGTCCTTCCGCAACGGAAGTGGTATGTAGAAGGTGGTTTTGGCGGTCGAACTGAGCGGCTCCTTGGAGTGAACGGTAGGCAGTATGTGGCTAAACGTAGCAGGATTCACTTCGACGGTGCTACGAGAGGCAATTTCAAGCTACTTTACAATGGATTTACCTCGGATGATGAGCTGGCTATTACTTGGTATTCTCGGAAAAAAGGAATGGCTCTACTATGGTGAAAATCCGAAGCCAAGAAGAGATTTTATAGAGCATTCGAACATCAAGAGCCTTGAGTGCAGTTGCCCCCTATGTCGCTTTCCACCAATCTTTGCCACTGCTTCACTGACTTCATACATCAAGTAACGTACACTACTGGCAATTAAAATTGCTACACCACGAAGATTACGTGCTACAGACGCGAACTTTAACCGACAGAAAGAAAATGCTGTGACATGTAAATGATTAGCTTTTCAGAGCATTCACACAAGGCTGGCACCGGTGGCGACACCTACAACGTGCTGAAATGACGAACGTTTCCAACCCATTTCTCATACACTAACAGCAGTTGACTGGCGTTGCCTGGTGAAACGTTGTTGTGATGCCTCGTGTAAGGAGGAGAAATGGGTACATCCCGTTTCCAACTTTGATACACGTCGGATTGTAGCCTATCGCGATTGCGGTTTATCGTATCGCGACATTGCTGCTAGCGTTAGTCGAGATGTAATGACTGTTAGCAGAGTATGGAATCGGTGGGTTCCGGAAAGTAATACGGAACGCCGTGCTGGATCCCAACAGCCTCGTATCAACTAGCAGTCGAGATGACACGCATCTTATCCGCGTGGCTCTAACGGATTGTGCACCCAGGTTTCCATCCCTGAATCAGCAGGTGGGGACGCTTGCAAGACTACAACTATCTGCACGAACAGTTCGACGACGTTTGCAGCAGCATGTACTATCAGCTCGAAGACCATGGCTGCGGTTACTCTTGATGCTGCATCACAGACAGGAGCGCCTGCGATGTTGTACTCAACGACGAACCAGGGTGCACGAATGGCAAAACGTCATTTTTCCGGATGAATCCAGGTTCTGTTTACAGCATCATGATGGTCGCATCTGTGTTTGCCGACATCGCGGTGAACGTCTCGGTCACTTCTCATTCGCATTGACGGAACTTTGACCAATGGACATTAAATTTCAGATGTGTTACGACCCATGGCTCTACCCTTCATTCGATCCCTGCGAAACCCTACATTTCACCAGGATAATGCACGACCGCTTGTTGCAGGTCCTGTACGGGCTTTCTGGATACAGAAAATGTTCGACTGATGCCCTGGCCAGCACATTCTCCAGATCTCTCACCAACTGAAAACGTCTTGTTAATGGTGGCCGAGCAATTTGCTCGTCACAATACGCCATTCACTACTCTTGATGAACTGTGGTATCGTGCTGAAGTTGCATGGGCAGCTGTACCTGTACACGCCATCGAACCTCTGTTTGACTCAATGCCCGGGCGTACCAAGGCCGTTATTACGGCCAGAGGTGGTTGCTCTGGGTGCTGATTTCTCAGGATCTATGCACCCAAACAAGGTGAAAATTTAGTCACATGTCAGTTCTAGTATGATATATCTGTCCAATGAATACCCATTTATCATCTGCATTTCCTCTTAGTGTAGCAATTTTAATGGCCAGTAGTGTATATGGACATGGACCGGTTAATATGTGTGTGGTTTGAATAATAATCTCAAAAAAATCTTCTGTCCCGAACCATTTTTTTCTGATTACGAACCTATGCAGGGTCCTCACCTAAGTGCTGCTAAAACCAAATATCCTGACTTAAATGAACAATTCTTGATTTCAAGTGTTTCAAAGTGATTTTTTGCCTAATGTAATAGGAGTATCAAACGTTAAAGTTAAAACCACAAAAGTGAAGATAGATAGGATTTTGCTAAAGTATCCTTAGTTTATTACAAAATGTAGTTTTTTAGGAATATACACTCCTGGAAATGGAAAAAAGAACACATTGACACCGGTGTGTCAGACCCACCATACTTGCTCCGGACACTACGAGAGGGCTGTACAAGCAATGATCACACGCACGGCACAGCGGACACACCAGGAACCGCGGTGTTGGCCGTCGAATGGCGCTAGCTGCGCAGCATTTGTGCACCGCCGCCGTCAGTGTCAGCCAGTTTGCCGTGGCATACGGAGCTCCATCGCAGTCTTTAACACTGGTAGCATGCCGCGACAGCGTGGACGTGAACCGTATGAGCAGTTGACGGACTTTGAGCGAGGGCGTATAGAGGGCATGCGGGAGGCCGGGTGGACGTACCGCCGAATTGCTCAACACGTGGGGCGTGAGGTCTCCACAGTACATCGATGTTGTCGCCAGTGGTCGGCGGAAGGTGCACGTGTCCGTCGACCTGGGACCGGACCGCAGCGACACACGGATCCACGCCAAGACCGTAGGATCCTACGCAGTGCCGTAGGGGACCGCACCGCCACTTCCCAGCAAATTAGGGACACTGTTGCTCCTGGGGTATCGGCTAGGACCATTCGCAACCGTCTCCATGAAGCTGGGCTACGGTGCCGCACACCGTTAGGCCGTCTTCCGCTCACGCCCCAACATCGTTCAGTCCGCCTCCAGTGGTGTCGCGACAGGCGTGAATGGAGGGACGAATGGAGACGTGTCGTCTTCAGCGATGAGAGTCGCTTCTCCCTTGATGCCAATGATGGTCGTATGCGTGTTTGGCACCGTGCAGGTGAGCGCCACAATCAGGACAACATACGACCGAGGCACACAGGGCCAACACCCGGCATCATGGTGTGGGGAGCGATCTCCTACACTGGCCGTACACCTCTGGTGATCGTCGAGGGGACACTGAATAGTGCACGGTACATCCAAATCGTCATCGAACCCATCGTACTACCATTCCTAGACCGGCAAGGGAACTTGCTGTTCCAACAGGACAATGCATGTCCTCATGTATCCCGTGCCACCCAACGTGCTCTAGAAGGTGTAAGTCAACTACCCTGGCCAGCAAGATCTCCGGATCTGTCCCCCATTGAGCATGTTTGGGACTGGATGAAGCGTCGTCTCACGCGGTCTGCACGTCCAGCACGAACGCTGGTCCAACTGAGGCGCCAGGTGGAAATGGCATGGCAAGCCGTTCGACAGGACTACATCCAGCATCTCTACGATCGTCTCCATGGGAAAATAGCAGCCTGCATTACTGCGAAAGGTGGATATACACTGTACTAGTGCCGACATTGTGCATGCTCTGTTGCCTGTGTTTATGTGCCTGTGGTTCTGTCAGTGTGATCATGTGATGTATCTGACCCCAGGAATTTCTCAATAAAGTTTCCCCTTCCTGGGACGATGAATTCACGGTGTTCTTATTTCAATTCCAGGAGTGTATTTCAAGATTGTTTAAAATATTATTGTGTAAAATACCTGCTTCACAGGTGATAGAAGGCAAATAAGTTAAGCTCATTTTCAAAAATTGTGTGGTTTTGATTTCTATCATGAATGGTTCATTTTTTGAATTAAGCCCAGTGTTGTGTTTTATTGTCTTACAAAGTAAATTAAGAACTACTCCGAGTGAAGTGAATGATTATCTTTTGGAATTAGTCTTTTTTTTACTGTAATAATGAGAAATTTGACTAGAGAAACTATACTAGTTTACGGGCCCATCGTTTTCTCCACTTATTAGGACAAAATTGAGCTATTACTGTTGCAAAAGAAAACTGATGTATGTAGAAGAGCTTAAACAGTGGATTTATGAGATTATTCATCTTAGTTGAGTGTTTTTATGTCAGTTAAGATAAAAGCCCCTCATGTCCAAATTTAGTTCTGCACTTCATGCAGTAACATTTCAGTACTGGATTATTTGGTATGACCTTGGTGCAAAATTACTTCTTACAATTTACTAATGTGTCCGTTATTGGTAACTACTGTGTCAGTTTGTATCATGTTAGCTATTCAAAGGGAAATCTCAACAAAGTAACTTCAATAGCCAATATTCAATGTTCTTAAATGTGTCTTTCCAAAATAACATGCCTAATTGGGCTGGCACCCTTAATTTTTTTCATCCACTTATTGTTTTATCACTTCCATTAACTCCCAAGGTTAAGTCCGTTTGGTTTTTTTTCTGTTAATTTCATGAAATTCAAAATTATAGTCCTGAGCCGACTGACTGGTGCCAGTAGTATCTCTGACATATTTCCTATTGCAGAGGTTTGTCTTTAGGCTTGGGCCGGCTCGAGATATAAGGGTGTGCCGACCGCGAGTAGGGTACGGGAGGACACAATGCTTTGGGAACGGAACGCGGCGGTGCGCGAGTCGGCGATTGGCTGGCGGACAGGTGAGAAGATGGCCTGCCTGAGGCCGGGCCGCGGTTGTCACGTGGTTGTACTGGAGTCGGCGGGAGTTGGCCGGCGTTGTGCATTCTCCGGTAGCCTCGTGAGCTGTAGATGTGCCCGCTTCCGTGGAGGGACGTGCTGTTAAGGTGTTGCGAGGTGATAATCTGACATCTTCGGAAAATCCACCCAGCATCAAGACTCTCAGTTAAGTAAGCTAATTCCTAAGAAAGCTTAGTTAACTGTGATTGTGATCGCTCTTGTTACAGTAAGACGTTGCAAGACGAGTGATGTTATCTTTGTTCGATTTCATTTGACGCCTCTTACAAAGTGTGTGCTCTGCTTCCGCGTAATATTGCTGTATTTAGCAGATATGTGTCATTTCGGTCTAGTAAATGTCATTTCTCGGTAGCCAGTACATTTCCCACTGTTAGTATTTGTGTATCATGTACAGTTTTACTTAAAAGAAGCACTTGCGAGTGAAATTAGTTGTTGTTTAGCCCTGATTTTACAGAGTTAATTTACTGGTCAATCTTAAATGTTAAAGTTATTGAAAGTTTTTCTGCCTCCTGTTGTCAGGTGTGCTCTGTGTTTCAGTGAGCTGAGGCAGTGGACAACCGAAGCACTGGGCTTCCCTTTAGATTACAAGTTTGGCTTACGGACTTCACCTGAGCTCGTGTGTTCCTCTTCGGTAGCGTTTGCTTGGTTCACATTTTGGTGGCTTATTCGACGTGGGGTTGCAAACGGAGCCATGTCTTGATTCGAAGTTAAGTGTTACTTCTCTCTGTCGGTTCTACCATTCGTGGTTAAACTTCGGGCTTACAAGCTTGGACCTAGCTTCTGTTCTTACACGTTTATGATTGTACAAAGTTGTAACTTTCTATGCCCTAAACGTCCATATTATAAGTCAAAGGGCACTTGAATTACTTAGGATTCGCCCTGCAAGATGTCCCACCTTACGTTTAATAAATGTTTTAAGTATTCGTGTTAAAACTAAGACTGTGTGTCCACTGTTATTTTACCAGTAATGTTAAAGTTGAAATTGAAAGGGTCGTAAAGGTGTTTCATCCAGAGTTGTTTGTTTAAGTTACGCTTAAACTCAACCTTAGCGGGTTCTGTCAATTTTGGTCGGAGAACGTTGATGATGATTTATTAACTTGTTTATGATTTTATGTAATGATAGTTTCTTATATATTTTCCTTGACTGGCGGTTCTCAAATGTTTATGCGACATGATATATTAACGTGCTTATGATTTTATGTAATATGTCTCATCTTGCCGGCCGGTGTGGCCGTGCGGCTCTAGGCGCTTAAATCTGGAACCGCGTGATCGCTACGGTCGCAGGTTCGAATCCAGCCTCGGGCATGGATGTGTGTGATGTCAATAGGTTAGTTAGGTTTAAGTAGTTCAAAGTTCTAGGCGATTGATGACCACAGATGTTAAGTCGCATAGTGCTCAGAGCCATTTGAACCATTTGAAGACAAGCACGTGTTAAGTAGATACGTTCCAAGTCCGATACCTTTGTCCATCAATAGACACACGTACGGTCAGTCTTCAAAGTCGTCCCAGAGGATAAAGTTAGATTGTCTCGTGGTTGTCTCGTGTCCGACCCGATAGCTAAGTGATCAGCGTGATGGATTGCCATCCTACGGGCCTGGGTTCGATTCCCTGCTGGGTCGGGGATTTTCTCCGCTGAGGGACTGGGTGTTGTGTTGTCTTCATCATCATGCATACCCACCCGGAGTGCAGGTGGCCCAGTGTGGCATCGAATTTAATAAGACCTGTACCAAGGCGGCAGGACCTGCCCCTAAGGGGCCTCCCGGCCAGTGAGGCCACACGCTCATTACCATTTCTATGGCTCTCCCGGCCGCATGTCAGTTCACGAGACCGGAGGCTCTACTTCTAAATCAAGCAGCTCCTCAATTTGCCTCACAACGGCTGAGTGCACCCTGGTTGCCAACAGCGCCCAGCCGACCGGATGGTCACCCAAAACTTGGAAGCTACCCCGTTTCATAATTTGAAGCTAGCATAATCGGCATTACTAATCGACACCAGATAAAATACATTATCTTCAGCATCATCACTTGGATAACTATTAATGTATCACACGGTCACTACTGATACGAGGAGGTGCATGTTTTAAGAGCAAACTGAACTAAATCACCATCTACCATAAACAACACAGCAATAATAGTCGTTTTGCAGTGCTAACGCACCTACGGCACACCGACCAGTGCAGCGCTGTGGGACGGCATCAAGAAGGTGCTGACCGGAGCGCCAGCGGGAAGAGCGGGCTGCGCCACACCACCAGGAAGACAGAACTCAGCGCCCCCTGTCAACACTACCTTAACCAGCCACTTATCTCTGGTCGGCCTCAGTTAGGTCGCTGACTTCGACAGCATCTGTACTCGTACTGCGTAATTGGAAGCCGACACCTAGTCTACATTTGTAAGTAGGCTGTTTGGCTTATTATGTTGGTAACGCCACGTATCGTTCTGTATGAAAATCACTGACTGTGCTGTGTGCAGTCTGTGGCTGGTTGGCATTCTTGGAATATCTGCTATTATAGTGTTGGGCAGTTGGATGTGAACAGCGCGTAGCGTTGCGCAGTTGCAGGTGAGCCGCCAGCAGTGGTGGATGTGGGGAGAGAGATGCCAGAGTTTTGAGAGCGGACGGTCTGTACGTGAGTCCACCAGAAAAAGGAAATTTGTAAGACTGGATGTCATGAACTGATATATATTATGGCTTTTGAACACTATTATTGTCGGTATTCAGACCATTTTATTGGTTCACTTTTCGAATCTTTTACACTGGTCTTTTTCTGAGACTAATATCATTCAATTAAAGCCTAAAATACTCTGAAGCCCCAAAGAAACAGGTATAGGCCGGCGTATTCACATTCAGATATATATAAACAGGCAGAATACTGCGCTGCGTTCGGCAACGTCTATATGAGACCAAGTGTCTGGCGCAGTTGTTACTTCGGTTGCTGGTGGTACAATGGCTCGTTATCAAGATTTAAGTGACTGTCAACGTGGTGTTATAGTCGGTGCACGAGCGTTGGGACTGTGCAGCATCTCCAAGATAGTGATGAAGTGAGGATTTTCCCGTATGACCATTTCACGTGTGTGCCGTAAATATCGGGATTCCGCTGAACAATCAAATCTCCGACATCGCTACGACCGGAAAAAGATCCTGCAAGAACGGCACCAACGACGACTGAAGAGAAGCGTTCAGTGTGAGAGAAGTGCAACTGCTCTGCAAAGCTGAAGATTTCAACGCCTTGCCCTCAGTAAGTGTCACCGTGCGAACCATTCAACGAAACATCATCGATATGGGCTTTCGGAGCCGAATGTCCACTCGTGTACCCTTCATGACCCCACGACACAGATCTTTACTTCTCGCCTGGGCCCGTAAACACTGACGTTGGATTGGTGACGACTGGACACATGTTACCTGGTCGGACGAGTCTCGTTTCAAATTGTGGTCGAGCTGACGGACGTGTACGGGTATGGAAACAACCTCATGAATCCATGGACCATGCATGCCAGCAGGAGACTGTTCAAGCTGGTGGAGGCTGTGTAATGGTGTGGGGCGTTTGCAGTTGCAGTGATATGCGTCTTGGTGCGACATTGTCAGCTGACACGTACGTAAGCACCCCATGTGATCACCTGCATCCATTCACGTCCATTGTGCAATCCGATGGACTTGGGAAATTCCAACAGGATAATGCGACACCCCACACTTCCGTAACTGCTACGGAGTGGCTGCAGAAAAACTCTTCTGTGTTTGAACACTTCCCGCTGGCCACCAAACTCCCAATATATGAACATTATTGAGTATATCTGGAATGCCTTGCAAAATGCTGTTCGAAAGAGATCTCCACCTTCTCGTACTCTTATGGATTTATGGGGAGCCCTGCGGAATTCATGGTCTCAGTTCCCTCCAACACTAATTCAGACATTAATCGAGTCCATGCTACGTCATGTTGCGGCACTTCTGTGTGCTTGCATGGACCATACACGATATTAAAAAGGTGTACCAGTTTCTTTGGCTCTTTTGTGTAAGATGGACCCTGCCATATGCAGTCAGCCACTAGATAAGATAAGCGTTAGTACCTTACTGCAAACTGATCCTTGAAGTAAGGGTGTAACTACTGCTGCTGTTATAGCCGTATATTTATAATGATTCCTGAAAAGGAACGCACCCTTCTTTGGCTCTTCACTCTCCTCGACCGATGGTAGCCTCAGCGAACAGTTGAGATCTTCCTCAAATCCTATGGTGATGGTTTGGCAAGAGAAAATTGTCTTATAATAAACTGCAGTCCTCACTGGTGTCTAGCAAGGAATTGTAATCTTCCTGTGAAAAAAAAGGGAAGAAAACTCTTTAAAGAAGTTACGTGGATTAAAAGTTGTTTGCTGAAAAAATGGAAGTTTTCTACAAGCTTACACCTCTAAATACGCTCGCCCGCATTATTATGCAGGCAGTCACCAGTATTGGAACTAATGGCCCGATTCATGGCAGGAGTGGGACGAAGTATCGCGGTCTAACTTCTTTAGGGCAGTCCACTGCCAACAGTTTCCAAGTGCTTTGGGGTCAAGGCGAGACGAGCGGTTCCCGAACCTGTAGTGAATTACCTGCGGAGGGGGCCCGCGGGAAGTTGTTTGCAAAATATAATTAACTGGAAGCGCCGGCTCGCTGGCCGCAGGCTAACTTAACGGTCGAACAAAGCGGCTGGTTGCCTGCCTGGCGAGGCCCCGGGAAAAAATAGTTGCTGGCAAACTTGCGATATTAAATTGAGGAACAAGTCGCGGCCCTTATAACTGCTGCCGCACTCTGTGTGTGTATGTGTGTGTGTGTGTGTGTGTGTGTGTGTTTGCCCCGTCCGCTGCAGCTTCTTCCTCCACAGCGCGAGCTTTACACTTCCTAGCAAAGTGTATTAAAGGGGCGGGCAGAATTTAATACACAGCGCGTCAATTTATTAGCAGCGTGAAAAGTGTGTTCTCGCTCTGTGCGCACTCCGCCTCTCGACTACATGAGCCGAGTAAATACCGCACCGGCACGTCTGTGTCGGGTGAGCGCCTCTCAGCCAGTGGGCACACACACACACACACACACACACACACACACACACACAGAGGGAGAGCGAGACAGACAGACAGGCAGGCAGACCGCAGCGCTAAACGCGACACCTCTCCGCGGTACCTTCTCTAGCGTGAATTTCTGGAAACACTTTGTTGTATCAGAGACATTATATGTGGAAAGCGCCATTTCGAGGATACGGCTCCGCTTCCTTACGTTTCAGGGCTTCCTGAAAGAACATCTCAAAAATTAAATCTCAGCAGCGTCGCTACGTCAACGATCCACAAAGAGACTGAAAATTTAGTGCGCGCAGACATTTAAGACTCACCTGTAGCTGATTTCAGCGCTAACAGAAGCACATTTATGTGTTCTCAGTTACATTTTTTCAAGGAACTTTCTCGAATTTCTTGAGAGTGTAAATAAATGCACAGGTTGTCTCATAATTCGCTCGCTGTTTTAAAATTGCAGTAACTACACTGTATCACGAAACAGTCAGTGAAGTTTCGTTTGGCTTTACTTAAAACTGTACATCAGCCAACGAACTTTAAATTTACTTTCATATTGGAGCTACATCCACATCTATAGATTAGATTAGATTAGATTAGCACTTATTACATCGATCTTGAAATTGACACCTCGAAATGATGTGGAACGTGCCAGGTTAATAAAAGGTGTCTATACAACATATTACATTACACAAAATATTACATGACACTTAATATTTTTAATTTTTTTGTGGGGGTCGGGAAAAGTACCCACTTATTATATCCAAAAAATTCATCTAATGAGTAGAAGTAGTTGTCATTAAGAAATTCTTTTAATTTCCTTTTAAATGCTGCATGACTATCTGTCAGATTTTTGATGCTATTAGGTAAGTGACCAAAGACTTTCGTGGTAGCATGATATACCCCCTTCTGAGCCAAAGTCAGATTTAACCTTGAGTAGTAAAGATCATCCTTTTTCCTAGTGTTGTAGCCATGTATACTGTTATTACTTTTGAATTCGTTCGGATTGTTAATAACAAATTTCATAAGTGATATATATATTGTGAGGCTACAGTGAAGATCTCTAGCTCTTTAAATAGGTGTCTCCAGGATGACCTTGGATGAGCTCCAGCAATTATTCTGATTACACCCATTTGTGCAATGAACCCTTCTTTTACTTAATGATGAGTTACCCCAGAATATGATAGCATAGGAAAGGAGAGAATGAAAATAGGCTTGGTAAGCTAATTTACTCAGATGTATATCGTCAAAATTTGCAATGACCCTACTAGCATAAGAACTCAAACGTTTCAGCATAACCTCAGTGTGTTTTTTCCAGTTCAACCCCCCATCAATGCATACACGTAGAAATTTTGAATATGCTACCTTAGCTACCGATTTCTGATCGAAGTCTATATTTATCAATGGTGTCATTCCATTTACTGTGTGGAACTGTATATACTGTGTTTTGTCAAAGTTTAATGAGAGCCCATTTGCAGGGAACCACTTAATGATTTTCTGAAAAACATTGTTTACAATTTCACCAGTTAATTCTTGTCTGTTGGGTGTAATAGCTATACTTGTATCATCGGCAAAAAGCACCAGATTTGCATCTTCGTGAATATAGAATGGCAAGTCATTAATATATATTAAGAACAGCAGAGGACCCAAGACAGAACCTTGCAGCACCCCATTCTTGATTGTTTCCCAGTTTGAGAAATCACCAGTTTTTGCATATTATGTGAACTGCTTGCTTCAACTTTCTCCACTCTTCCAGTTAGGTATGATTTAAACCATTGGATCACTGTACCATTCATACCACAATACTTGAGCTTATCTAGAAGTATTCCATGATTTACACAACCAAAAGTCTTTGATAGATCACGAAAAATCCCAATGGGTGACTTCCGGTTACTCAGAGCATTTAATATTTCGTTAGTGAAAGTGTATATAGCATTTTCTGTTGAAAAGCCCTTTTGGAAATTAAACTGATATTTTGTTAAAACTTAATTTTTACAAAGGTGTGAAGCTACTCTACAATACATTACTTTTTCAAAAATTTTGGATAATGCAGTCAGAAGAGAGATTGGGTGGTAGTTGTTGACGTCAGACGTATCCTCTTTTATTATGCAGCGGTTTAACAATGGCATACTTCAGTGTATCTGGGAACACAACCTGCTTCAGAGAGCTATTACATATGTGGCTAAGAATCCCACTTATTTCTTGGGAACAAGCTTTTATTATCCTGCTGTAAATGCCATCAATTCCATGTGAGCTTACATTCTTCAGGGAGTTTATTATCTTCCTAATTTCAGCAGGAGAGGTGGGTGGAATTTCTATTGTATCAAATGGTGTGGGTAAGGCCTCTTCCATTAACTTCCTTGCTTCTTCTAATGAACATTTAGATCCTGTTTTGCTACAACATTTAAAAAACCATTATTCAAAATAATTTCGACTTCTGGCTTGTTGTTTATCAAGTTTCCATTCCCTTTGATGGTGATGCCATCATCCTGAACTCTTGGTTGCCCTGTCTCCCTTGTAATAATATTCCAAATTGTTTTGATTTTGTTATCAGAGGTATTCATCTCAGACATGATGCACATGCTTCTGGACTTTTTAATAACCTTCCATAATGTAGCACAGTAGTTTTTACAATATTTGGATGTTTCTGAGTCATTACTCTTTCTTGTTGTTAGATACAGTTCGCTTTCGTGGTTACAAGATATTTTTATTCCTTTAGTAAGCCAAGGTTTTATAATTTGATTTAATTACTTTCTTGGGGAAACAGTTTTCAAATTCTCTTACAAGTGTACCATGAAATTACTGAATGGAGCTATGTCATATACTGTAACTAGCTGAGCATCATGATCAGAAAGCCCATTCTCAACAGGACAAGAATTTATGTTTTTCAACCTATCTTGGTCTATAGAAGTGTTATCTATCAATGTGCTGCTGTCCTTTACTACCCGAGTAGGAAAATTAATGTCAGATGTCAAATTGAAAGAAACGAGCAAGACTTCCAGGTCATTCTTCCTATTACACTCTTTCAGTGAATCAACATTGAAGTCCCAACAAATAATAATTTGCTTCCCCTATCTGACAGATAGCTTAACCAGGCATCCAAGTTTTCTAGGAATAAATGAAAGTTCCCTGAAGGGAACCTATATAATGTTACAATTATAAAAGAGCCCACCTTCAGTTTAAGTTGACAGGCACATGCTTCTATATGTTGCTCTAGACAAAACTTTTTTGTAACTAAGCTTTTTACACGGTGATAACTTTTGACATATATGGCAAGTCCTCCTCTCACCTTATTCTGTCTACTCAAATATGCAGCTAGTTTATAATGACTGATATCTACCTTTTCCATATCATACACAATGTGATGCTTGGACAGGTGTAGTATATCCATTACATTATCAGATTCAATGTCATCCAAACAAACCAGGAGCTCATCTACATTATTCTTGAATCCCGGAATATTTTGGTGGAAAATGGTAACATTATTTTTTACTTTACTTTTGTGAGAATCTACATTTTTTCTTTAATCCACCAATATTTTGGTTAAATATGGTAACATCATTAACTTTCCAGCTGTGAGAATTTTGTGAGTTTTGTACGTCGTTAGCAACTGCCTGCCTGAACTTCTCATTGAACACTGCTATTAGTCTAAAAAAGAGGTACATCCATGAATACTAGTGTCCCCCCATATAGATTTAGCTAAGAACCCTGCCCGTTTACCCTTCCCTTTCCTATTGAGGTGTAGGCCATGCCTTGTGAAATCCCCCCTGTCAATAGCCTCTACAGAAATTAATCCAATGTCTGACAGAATGGCCGCCCTATGCAACTGATCCAGTTCCATATTTACCCTCCTGACAGAGCGGTTCAACTGGTGCTGATCATGCCACACGCCGCACGAAAGCAGACACCAGCCCAGCATTGGTATGGGTCGTTGCTGAGGCTATTTTCACCAGGTCACACTCAATACTGTATCCCTGATCCCTATCAATACTCTTTCCCGCTCCACCCACTCTACAGAAACTAATCCAATGTCTGACAGTGTATATCCACCTTTCGTACCAATGCAGGCTGCTATTCTCCCATGGAGACGATCGTAGAGATGCTGGATGTAGTCCTGTGGAACGGCTTGCCATGCCATTTCCACCTGGCGCCTCAGTTGGACCAGCGTTCGTGCTGGACGTGCAGACCGCGTGAGACGACGCTTCATCCAGTCCCAAACATGCTCAATGGGGGACAGATCCGGAGATCTTGCTGGCCAGGGTAGTTGACTTACACCTTCTAGAGTACGTTGGGTGGCACGGGATACATGCGGACGTGCATTGTCCTGTTGGAACAGCAAGTTCCCTTGCCGGTCTAGGAATGGTAGAACGATGGGTTCGATGACGGTTTGGATGTACCGTGCACTATTCAGTGTCCCCTCGACGATCACCAGAGGTGTACGGCCAGTATAGGAGATCGCTCCCCACAGCATTATGCCGGGTGTTGGCCCTGTGTGCCTCGTCCGTATGCAGTCCTGATTGTGGCGCTCACCTGCACGGCGCCAAACACGCATACGACCATCATTGACACCAAGGCAGAAGCGACTCTCATCGCTGAAGACGACACGTCTCCATTCGTCCCTCCATTCACGCCTGTCGCGACACCACTGGAGGTGGGCTGCACGATGTTGGGGCGTGAGCGGAAGACGGCCTAACGGTGTGCGGGACCGTAGCCCAGCTTCATGGAGACGGTTGCGAATGGTCCTCGCCGATACCCCAGCAGCAACAGTGTCCCTAATTTGCTGGGAAGTGGCGGTGCGGTCCCCTACGGCACTGCGTAGGATCCTACGGCCTTGGCCTGCATCCGTGCGTGGCTGCGGTCCGGTCCCAGGTCGACGGGCACGTGCACCTTCCGCCGACCACTGGCGACCACATCGATGTACTGTGGAGACCTCACGCCCCACGTGTTGAGCAATTCGGCCGTACGTCCACCTGGCCTCCCGCATGCCCACTATACGCCCTCGCTCAAAGTCCGTCAACTGCACATACGGTTCACGTCCACGCTGTCGCGGCGTGCTACCAGTGTTAAAGACTGCGATGGAGCTCCGTATGCCACGGCAAACTGGCTGACACTGACGGCGGTGGTGCACAAATGCTGTGCAGCTAGCGCCATTCGACGGCCAACAGCGCGGCTCCTGGTGTGTCCGCTGTGCCGTGCGTGTGATCATTGCTTGTACAGCCCTCTCGCAGTGTCCGGAGCAAGTATGGTGGGTCTGACACACCGTTGTCAATGTGTTCTTTTTTCCATTTCCAGGAGTGTATATTCGTATGTTCTGCAGAAACGATTAGCATTTGAACCATGTCGGCCAGAGGGTTCTAGGTGAAGATCGACATCGCGGGGCAACACCACGAACAGATAAAATGCGCCTGCGGCTCTCTTTCTTTCTATAAACGGAAGGTAAAGGATCAGTGTAACTTGGCAGACGTGCAGGATGCCTCATAGGTGTATGCCCGAACCGTGTCGTCAAATCAGTGAGTTTGAAATATGGCGCATTATTGGCGTGAGAGAATGTTATGCATTCGTCCGAGAAACTGCTGCTCGTGTAGGACGGAGTGTTTCGGCCGTACAGCGGGTGTGTGACGAATGGTTGGCGGAACGCTGTAGAACACGACGGAATGAGTACGGTCGCACCTTCCAGACCACCCCCTGAGAAGATCGACACCCCATCGAAATGGCTCTGCAGGACCGATGTACGTCCGACTCGGCTCTGGTGCAACAGTGGAGTAGTGTAACAAGTCGAATAGTATCAGGGGCGACAGTACGTCGTTGTTTATTACGACATTGTGGTACGTGCGCGTCGTCCACTTCTCCACCTATTTTTTACGAATGAGCGGAAACTGGCTAGACGGCAGTGGTGTACGGAATAACGTCACTGGGGGAGAAATGGCATCAGATAGTGTTTACGGACGACTCCAGCTTCTGCATCAGTCATACGGCACCAACTAGAGTAGAGGCTTATGGTAGGGGGTCCTGTTGGCTACAAACCACAAATCACATAACGTGGGTATCATTGGCACTGTGACCAGTGTGAACCGTAGCCATACCCCAGCCTTTTCCCCTGACCTACCAGATCGTCAAACTTGTCACCAGCCGTAGACGTGTGGGATATGGTGAGACGACAAGTGTAGGACTGTGTCCCAATGGAAACCACTACAGATCAACTTTGAAACCAGGTGAATACAGCATGGATTACGATACCACAGGACGCTACTCGCGCCTCGTACGCATCGATGCTATCACGCATGGAACAAGTTACCAGGTCCTATAGTGGACCCTATGGGAGGGGGGGGGGGGGGGGGGAGGTGAGAAACTATGTAACGTCTCATACCCAGTAACATCGTTCAGCATAGCGGCGCGGGGTAGCCGTGCGGTCTTAGGCGCCTTGCCACGGTGCCACGGTTCGCGCGTCACCCTCCGTCGAAAGTTCGAGTCCTCCCTTGGGCATGGGTGTGTGTGTTGTGATTAGCGTAAGGTAGTTTAAGTTAGATTAAGCAGCACGTAAGTCAAGGGACCAATGACCTCAGCAGTTTGGTCCCATAGTCCTTACCACAAATTTCGAAAATATTTCCTCCAGCATACCAGCAAATATAAAGGGAATTCAAAAATCGTTATTGCAACTTTCCTCATTTAGTATATCATTGGATATTCATCTTTGTTGATTATTCACAAATGAGGGCCCACCAGGGTGAGATAGCAATGTGTGAGTCTTACCTGGGATCGTAACTCACTAGACAAAGAAAGTGGTTACATCCAGATGACTGAAATTATAATAATCTCTGGAGAACATACTAATGTACTATCTGTAGTCGTTCAAGATGTTCTGTATTTTTTTCTGAACATGAGGGTAGTAAATGAAAGGTAGACTGCACGTAGGAACAATCAGCAATATATTAAGCTTACAGGTGCGTTATTATCGAAACATAATACAAATTGGAATTACATAAGCAACATAACTTGCATACCAGAAACAAACGAGAATTAAGCCACTCACATCACACATCCCCTTATAGTAGATTGCGAAAATTTGCGCTTGCTGAGGATCGGCAGAGTGTGCCAAGCAAATCAGACGGCACTCAGCACCCGACTTCCCAAGTTCTTTGTGAATTACTTACCGCAGATTTTAGTGTTTTGCTATCCAGGCAGGTACTTGTTTTGCTTTCCAGGCCGTTTCCGATACTACAAGTAAGACTAATACTGACGGCTGTGTAACACCAGTAGTACGTCAAGTTAGTATTGTGCTGTGGGTGAAGGAAAAAAACAAGACACTTCATTAAATGTGAAGTCGGAAGGATATTCACCGAATACACGTTTGCTACTCAATGGGACCGCGAAGAGTGTCAGGTACAAATGATTACCGCAACTCTCGAACGCCAATGAGGTAGCTTCAAGAGAACTTTACTGCGATAAAACACCTGAATGCCCAGACAAGATTCTGGATATCAGTGACTTCACTAGTTGAGCACTTCTGCTCAAATGAATTGAGCCACGCGCGCTGGCTTCGCGGCCAGAGTCTCTCTGGTCGTCCGTGCTTTAGTCTTCCTATCAGAGACGCTTGTTTGAGAGTCCTTGACTGGAAAACTGCTTAAGCGCGCCCGGTGTGTCGCCTGCCCTGCGACTCACCTGGCCGCCGCACATTAGAGACGTCAGGGGGATTGTAGTGGGGCGTTTGATTACGCTCTACCCACTGCACAATCCTTACTCCACTCTCTCCGCATGGCATGGCCTCACCATGTACCTAGCCATTGTCCGGCCGGTACCTGAGCTCAGGGCTATGGGGTGGGGCAATGCTGCTGCCTCGCACATCGCGACGCTAAGGTGCGCCCAAAACCTTGCACTGCAACTCGTGCTGCTTGAGACGCCCAGCTATCCAACGGGGCCGATACATGACGAGGCTGGCATCCCACACTTGCGGGATCGCTTCCGACGGACTGCCAGGGTGTCCTGCGCCAAGGTAGAGGACTATGACAGCTCAGTGACAGCCGCCTAATGAAGGAGCAGGCCCACTAGACCCGCCACAGGCCGACCACACGTTCGCGTGCCATGCTGCTGCAGCAGTGCCTCCCGCGGCACAGACACCGTGCAAATAAACGTATCGTGACGCCGGTGGAGACCAATATGATGAGAGAGCCCCTAATACCAGTATTAGATAACAGCAAGGACAGTAACTTGCTGCTTAACCTGCATGCACACCTGGGTTAGGATACCAGACATCTCGATCGAACAATGGATCAGTTGCATTCAAGTCCTTCGAGCCGTGCACTGCTCGTGTTTGGACCGTTTATTGCTTGACACCTTGTCTTTCCGGTGCTGCCGTAATGTTTCTTATTCGATTTACTGGCGTGACTAAGTTGCTGGCTTGCCTGCTCGTTAGTGGCAGCAGCAATGCTTATCGATAAGAGCTCTGTTGTACTATCTTTGGAGCGACCGTTAGTATTTCCGGGCTGTCGTGTGTGGGGAGTTTAGTTGGGCCAGAGCAGCAGTCAGGTCCGGACAGCCATGAATCGCCCGACCGTTGCTGACAAACGTGACTTCAGTGGGGACGACCTTAGTTGGGCGTTTGGTATGTCATCCCATCGTTTGACTTGTATTTGATTGCTGACTGCTTTTGGGTTCCCTGTGTGTGTCGATTTGTGCTTCGTCCTTGTTATTACGCTGTGGCTGTTCTGGGTATTGTTCGAGTTGTTTGTGGAAGTGTTTTCGCAGAAGCATGTGTAGCTTCTGTGGTTTTGACTGAGCAGCTATTTTAATACTGTCTGCATGCTGTTAGAAAACTGCTGCGGAAGCAAAGGGAACTTCACAACAAACATAAACATAGCCAAAGCCTTGCAGACAAACGAAAATTACGCGAAGCGAAATGTAGTGTGAGGAGGGCTATGCATGAGGCGTTCAATGAATTCGAAAGTGAAGTTCTATGTACTGACTTGGCAGAAAATCCTAAGAAATTTTTGTCTTATGTGAAAGCGGTAGGTTGATCAAAACAAAATGTCCAGACACTCTGTGACCAAAATGGTACTGAAACAGAGAACGACAGACTAAAGGCCGAAATACTAAATGTCTTTTTCCAAAGCTGTTTCACAGAGGAAGACTGCACTGTAGTTCCTTGTCTAGATTGTCGCACAGATGACAGAATGGTAGATATTGAAATAGACGACAGAGGGATAGAGAAACAATTAAAATAGCTCAAAAGAGGAAAGGCTGCTGGACCTGATGGGGTACCAGTTCGATTTTACACAGAGTACGCGGAGGAACTTGCCCCACCTTCTTGCAGCGGTGTACCGTAGGTCTCTAGAAGAGCGTAGCGTTCCAAAGGATTGGAAAAGGGCTCAGGTCATCCCCGTTTTCAAGAAGGGACGTCGAACAGATGTACAGAACTATAGACCTATATCTCTAACGTCGATCAGTTGTAGAATTTTGGAACACGTATTATGTTCGAGTATAAAGACTTCTCTGTAGACTAGAAATTTATTCTGTAGGAATCAGCATGGGTTTCGAAAAAGACGGTCGTGTGAAACCCAGCTCGCGCTATTCGTCCAAGAGACTCAGAGGGCCATAGACACGGGTAGATGCCGTGTTTCTTGATTTCCGCAAGGCGTTCGATACAGTTCCCCACAGTCGTTTAATGAACAAAGTAAGAGCATATGGACTATCACACCAATTGTGTGATTGGATTGAGGAGTTCCTAGATAACAGAACGCAGCATATCATTCTCAATGGAGAGAAGTCTCCCGAAGTAAGAGTGATTTCAGGTGTGCTGCAGGGGAGTGTCATAGGACCGTTGCTATTCACAATATACGTAAATGACCTGGTGGATGACATCGGAAGTTCACTGAGGCTTTTTCCAGACGATGCTGTGACGTATCGAGAGGTTGTAACAATGGAAAATTGTACTGAAATGCAGGAGTATCTGCAGCGAATTGATGCATGGTGCAGGGAAAGGCAATTGAATCTCAATGTAGACAAGCTGCGAATACATAGAAAGAAAGACCCTTTGTCATTTAGCTTCAATATAGCAGGTCATCAACTTTAAGCAGTTAATTCCATAAATTATCTGGAAGTACGCATTAGGAGTGATTGAAAATGGAATGATCATATAAAGTTAATCGTCGGTAAAGCAGATGCCAGAATGAGATTCATTTGAAGAATCCTAAGGAAATGTAATCCGAAAACAAAGGAAGTAGGTTACAGTACGCTTGTTCGCCCACTGCTTGAATACTGCTGAGCAGTGTGGGATCCGTACCAGATAGGGTTGATAGAAGAGATAGAGAAGATCCAACGGAGAGCAGCGCGCTTCGTTACAGGATCATTTAATAATCGCGAAAGCGTTACGGAGATGATAGATAAACTCCAGTGGAAGACTCTGCAGGAGAGACGCTCAGTAGCTAGGTACGGGCTTTTGTTGAAGTTTCGAGAACATACCTTCACCGAAGACTCAAGCAGTGCATTGCTCCCTCTTACGTATATCTCGCGAAGAGACCATGAGGATAATATCAGAGAGATTAGAGCTCACTCAGAAGCTTACCGACAATCCTTCTTTCCATAAACAATACGAGACTGGAATAAAAGGGAGAACCGATAGAGGTACTTAGGGTACCCTCCGCCATACACCGCCAGGTGGCTTGCGGAGTATGGATGTAGATGTAGATGCTGCATGTAGTGAGGCTGTTGGCACGGAGCAGCGAGAATGTCTCCACGGTGCAAGGCCAGGCCGGGATTGCTGGCGGCATGCATGCGCTGTTGGGTCGTGAGGAGCTAGGTGCGACAGCGACGAAGTTCATTGCCCACCGAACCTGGACGCTGAAGTTGAGTGTTAAGTTAACCTGTTATAAACCTCAACTATTGTGACATATCTTCGTTCATATGCGGGTTGTTGCTCCCTAGGCCATTGGGGCTAGCAGCTATGTATGACGTGTTGGAGTTGTCAAAATCTTGCAGCCGTCTTCCTATAAAGTGATTAATTATTAAATTGACTGCTACTTATCAGTGAAATGCACCGGTGGTATTTTCTGCTATGTGACCGTTAATGCCTCAGTTACCTGCCCCAGTCTTTAGTGTAGTTCTCTGGCAGTGTCCCTTTCCTCGTCGTGTTGATGCTGCCCAGCACAGCGTGTAATTCGACAGGTATCTAATTTGTTTGGTTCATATTTGGCTTACAGTGGTTATTGTTCCCTGGGCAGTTTTTAGACACCAATGTCTGAAGACGTAGTGGTGTCTGTATCCTTGTCCTTGGCCGATATTTTCCATCATTGTGCCGTTGGTCGGACGGAAGAGAACTGGATAAGTTAGTCGGTCCTCTGGCCGTCCCTAGTTTGGGTTGCCCTCCGATTATTTAACTTCAACTCTTGCCTGCCTGTGTCACCTCACCTTACGTTTGAGCTACATTCTACGGCCATACCTTTTGAACACTTTTAAGCATCACTACCTCTGTTTGTGTTAGATTGCGATTTTCATTTTAGTTGGAAGTATTGAGCGAGGCCTTCGGTGTTGTGTTAATTCAGTTATTTTTTAAATTCTACATAAAGGCCTTTAACCGTGTTAAACTAAAATTTTAGATATTGATTTTATATTGAGAAAATATTTTCCTTAAAAAATCTGATTTTTTCTCTCTCAAATTGTTTGTAATCCAGGCTCCAAGCCATTACTCGTCCGATGTGTTATATGTGGCCCTCAGCCGAGGATTTACGTGAACCCCTTTTAATATGGCCTTCAGCCGTGTGTATTCTTTAAACGAATTTTTTTTATGAGAAGGAAGGGGCTTTCAGCGGTGCAATAAGTTAATATTTCTATAATGAGGCTTTCGACCATTCTGTTGTAAGTTTAAAAAGAAATATCTTGATTAGAAAAATAGTTTATTAATTGTATTTTAACTATAGTCGTCCTTCAGACTGTAGTGTAGGCCTTCAGCCGATAATTGTTTTCCATTTCCATGTTTTTTTTATTTAAATTTACCTTCGATTTTTAATTGCTTTTGATTCTAAGCCAGGGCTTCAGCCGTTCTTGTTTTTGGTGTGATTTTGGGCCTTCAGCCCAGAAAGCATTTCAAGTTTTGTGATTCTTGAGTTTCTCCCGGCGTATTTGACAATCAAAATATCCATGGGTGTATTGCCGGTCTACAATGTCCAACGGGCACAATATTTCGGCGATTATAAATGTCGCCATCATCAGGTGAACTGACGGACTGAGCTCCTGTGAACGTGCCGGCACGGAGATCCGTACGCTATGGCTGCTCAGAGGGAACTGGGTTCGGTCGCGGCGGCGTTCACATTAAAAGTTTTCTTTAACTAGGCCTTCAGCCTTATTGTTTAATTGTGATCTTTTAATGTAATGTGTAAATAAGTGGTTCTTAGAAAAATAAAGTTGTGTGTTTGGTTGTGTAACTCATAGTAACTGTTTATGGCCCAATCCACAATCTTAATCTTATCCTGTGCGCTCTCTGAGTACCTGCTAACCAGGTTTCATCCTTGAAGATTGATTCTGTGGTAGTGCCAAGGTACTCACGAGACGGTGGGTCACACAGCTGCTGGCAGAGTGAGAGAACATATGGGCAGTGCAGTGACAGGTGTGTTGTGAGCCTTGGTCGCTCAGTACTATTCCGACGAGAATACTGTACTCGAATCCGTGGGTCCAGTTTGCAATAGTGTTCACAAACAGCAAAGACAGTTTGTTAGTTAGGTTGGTTTCGTGTCTTAAAGGCTGTTTAAAGCATTAGTGTGTCCCACAGCGCCGGCCAGGGTGGCCGAGCGGTTCTAGGCATTACAGTCTGGAACCGCGCGACTCGCAGGTTCGAATCCTGCCTTGGGCATGGATGTGTGTGATGTCCTTAAGTTAGTTAGGTTTAAGTAGTTCTAAGTTCTAGGGGACTGATGACCTCAGAAGGTAAGTCCGATAGTGCTCAGAGCCAAGTCCCACGGCCTGGTTACAGTAGAAGTACGAGAACACTTATTGTATCATATACTATCCTGTGGCGAGACTGCACCACCGAACTTGTTGATATAAGTGATTTGATATTTCTAATATTCCTACATTTTACTGTTCAAGATTCTTTGGCCAGTTAAGTAATGTCTTAACTTCAGTTGGTTGTGATGTAGCACGGTGTTCACATTTAAATAATTTCTATGTGCTGTTGGTTTTACACATTACTTTGGATATTTTCATTTTAAGGGGAGTTCCTTTTATTCAAGCATTACGTAAGGATTAGCTGTATGGCTGATCACTGAATTGCTTATAATTCTGGTACCGTTAACTGGGCTGATCCCGTTGCTTCCCGCAGACCGTGGAGGTGTTTTTGAACTAACCGTTGAGTTACTGAGTCAGTGTGGAATACGAGTAACTGTCTTAAACTGTTTGAACTGCTGTTGATCCGCATTTGTTTGAATAAGTCAAGTGATCTTGCTTGAATTGTTCAAATAATTACTTATTACTTGAAGTGTTTGGAAGTCACAAAAGTTGTTTGTTGTTTAAGTTGTTATGAGAGGAAGCAGTCACCTATCTGATGAATTAAAAATTGGCTACATTAAAAGATTAAAATGAAAATGGTTAGTGGCGTCCAATATCAAGGGATCAATCTAATAATTGTATTTGATTTTCATTGCAAGTTTTCTGTGTGTGTGCGCGTGGGGTCACGTCTGTTTATTGCATTTATTAAACATATGAGGAGCTGTGACTTTTTGTCTATGCGTGGTGCTAACAGGTTTATGTTACAGATGTCACAAATTATTCTAAGCAAAAGGACCCAGACGCGGGCTACTGTAAAGAGAAAGTTAAGCAAGTGCACTGAAGTACCTACCATTTGCAAATCGAATACCAATGTTGGGGCGCCTAACTCTCCCGCCCCTCCCCACAAGTTCAGTACCGTTGTTTATTGCTTTGTTTTCAGTGGATTCGCAAGGATTATATCTGTTGTTTAATTGATTGTCTTTAGAGACTGCTCGAGTCAGCCCTTTGTGATTTTTGCTTTCTTATTCATTCGATTTAAGGAGAAAGGTCGGACATGAAGATTCTTGGAATCTTCTGTACATACTGTTTATTGTCAGTATTATTTTACTGCGAGCAGTCAGAGTTGTGAAGTCAATGTTCGTTAATTATGGTTATGTGAGTTCGTTCAAAGTTTTCTGAACTGACCATCTGGGTTCAAATATTTAAAATTTTGAAGAGACTAAAAATAAATCGGTTTTTAGAGCGTGTTTGTAAAGTGGCTTGGCACCTTACCAGTTCCGTCCAGTTCCAGGCATTTCACGAAGTGTGTATGTTGAATGACTGCTTACAGGAAACAAGAATAGGGTTTAATGCCCCATTAGAGATGGACCACAAGCTCGGAATGTTTAAAGGGCGAAGAAGGTAAATGGCTTTGCAATTTCAAAGGAACCGTGCTTTCATTTGCCTAGGGTGATTTATGGAAATACTGAAAACATGAATCTGGATAGCCGGATGCGGATCTGAACCGTCGTCTTCCTAAATAAGAGTCCGATTTGCTAACCACTGCGTCACCTCTTGGCCTACATGATCTTGATTCCTGGCGTTTATCGTGTAGCTAAGTAAGCAACCTACGAATTCAAATTGTGTTCAATGTTCAAATCCAAGTATAGTCTGTACGACAGCACTCTTCCACATATTTGTTAAATCCGTCCGGCTTGCGCCACTCCGTTACATTATCTTAAGCAGCATGCTGCACACAGAGATTTAGTTACGCTGTGTACCGTTCACCTTTACTGGAAACTATGGATGTAATTCTGCTTTACTCCCGCATTATTCTGCAACGTAAATTTCATTGCTTTTATTAGTGCCATGCTTTCCAAAGCAGTCTTGCCGTCAAACAGATTTTCACACCGTTCAAAATTATTCTTCAAATCTCCCGAAATTTAGGTGACTGTACCTTTAGCGGAGTGTCTTCCTGTCCTGTGCTGAAACGTGGTCACGGATGGAAGCTAACAGAGCTACGTTGGAAGATTTTTAAATGTGGACGTGGCGGAGGATGGAAAGAATAAGTTGGATGGATAGAACGAAAAAAGAAGAGGTACTCAGAAGAATGGTAGAACAAAGAAAATTAGTAGATGTAATATAAAGAAGGAAACGAAACTGGACTGAAGGATAGTCTTATAAAAACAGTATTAGAAAGGTATGTGAAAGAAAAGAGGAGGGGTGGCAGGAAGAGATTTCAAATTCTGAATGATGTGATGAAGGGCAATACATACAACGGCATAAAGAATGTAATGGGCTGCATGAAATGGAGACGCAAAGGACCTGCTACTATGGCAGTGAACTGATGATGATAACCTTTAGCGGAAGAATTTCTCGTGGCACAAAAACTTACAGAGTTGCCCCCAGCTCAGTATCCCTGCTAACAGGTTCTACTTGCAACCATCGTTGAAAAATAAAATCAATAATGTAAACGGAAGCCTGTCACTAGCACTGTGAAAATTTTGCGGTTGTGAAAAATAACAAAAAATTCAATCGTAATGTAAAGGTGTACGGAAACCTACTTTCTTAACTGGCCCCGACTTATAGCCCCATCGCTGTGTGTCCTGAGTCAGAATGTGTCATCCGCAATTGAAAAGTACAAGACTGATTACATCATGAGTCGTCAGGGTCTTCTTCTACAGGAAGTGGAGCCTCATGATAGAAGATGACAGCTGCTCTAAGGAGAAGACTTCTAGCGGCACTCGTTTAGGAAGGAGAATTTAAAGGCTCAGGAGGCGTTCTGCATGTAAAACACCGTTGTCGGACGATACTATAGGCAGGCAATAAGGCAGCTAGCCTGTGCCGTACACACGCAAGTACCATTACTTTTTGTTTATTTAAGTTCCATCTTACTAAAAAAAGTCCAAAATGTGAAGAAGTCTCTTTCCGTCTTTGATTAAATTAATTCTTCCGCATGAAGCGCCGACTTTTTGATGTTAATCAATCTAATTACTTTATATATAGTTAAAGTAACGTAATATATATACAGGGTGTTACAAAAGGTATGGCCAAACTTTCAGGAAACACTCCTCACACACAAATGAAGAAAAGGTGTGATGTAGACATGTGTCCGGAAGCGCTTAGTTTCCATGTTACAGCTCATTTTAGTTTCGTCAGTATGCACTGTATTTACTCGATTCACATCCAGTTGGCCCAATTGAAGGAAGGTCATGTTCACTTCGGTGCCCATCAGTACTAGCATCAAGCACATCAGTACGTAGCATCAACGGGTTAGTGCTCATCACGAACGTGGTTTTGCAGTCAGTGCAATGTTTATAAATGCGGAGTTGGCAAATGCCCATTTGATGAATGGATTAGCACGGGCCAATAGCCGTGGCGCAGTGCGCTTGTATCGAGACAGATTTCCAGAACGAAGGTGTCCCGACAGGAAGACGTTCGAAGCAATTGATCGGCGTCATAGGGAGCACGGAACATTCCAGCCTATGACTCGCGACTGGGGAAGACCTAGAACGACGAGGACACCTGCAATGGACGAGGCAATTCTTCGTGCAGTTGACGATAACCCTAATGTCAGCGTCAGAGAAGTTTCTGCTGTATAAGATAACGTTGACCACGTCACTGTATGGAGAGTGCTACGGGAGAACCAGTTGTTTCCGTAGCATGTACAGCGTGTGCAGGAACAATCAGCAGCTGATTGGCCTCCACGGGTACACTTCAGCGAATGGTTCATCCAACAATGTGTCAATCCTCATTTCAGTGCAGATGTTCTCTTTACGGATGAGACTTCATTCCAACGTCATCAAATTGTAAATTTTTCTAATCAACATGTGTGGGCTGACGAGAATCCGCACGCAATTGTGCAATCACGTCATCAACACAGAATCACAGTGAACGTTTGGGCAGGCATTGTTGGTGATGTCTTGATTGGGCCCCATGTTCTTCCACCTACGCTCAATGGAGCACGTTATCATTATTTCATACGGGATACGCTACCTGTGCTGCTACAACATATGCCTTTACAAGTACGACACAACATGTGGTTCACGCACGATGGAGCTCGTGCACATTTCAGTCGAAGTGTTCGTACGCTTCTCAACAACAGATTCGGTGATCCCTGGATTTGTAGGGGCGGACCAATTACATGGCCTCCACGCTCTCCTGACCTCAACTCTCTTGACTTTCATTTATGGGGGCATTTGAAAGCTCTTGTCTACGCAACCCCGGTACCAAATATAGAGACTCTTCGTGCTCGTATTGTGGACGGCTGTGATACAATACGCCATTCTCCAGGGCTACATAAGCGCATCAGGGATTCCATGCGACGGAGGGTGGATGCATGTATCCTCGCTAACGGAGGACATTTTGAACCTTTCTTGTAACAAAGTGTTTGAAGCCACGTTGGTAAGTTCTGTTGCTGTGTGTTTCCATTCCATGATTAATGTGATTTGAAGAGAAGTAATAAAATGAGCTCTAACATGGAAAGTAAGCGTTTCCCGTCACATGTCCACATAATATATTTTCTTGCTTTGTGTGTGAGGAATGTTTCCTGATAGTTTGTCCGTACCTTTTTGGAACACCATATATATATATATATATATATATATATATATATATATATATATATATATATATATATTTGGAACACCATATATATATATATATATATATATATATATATATATATATATATATATAAAATACAGGGTGAGTCACCTAACGTTACCGCTGGATATATTTCGTAAACCACATCAATTACTGACGAACCGATTCCACAGACCGGACGTGAGGAAAGGGGCTAGTGTAATTGTTTAATACATACCATACAAAAATGCACGGAAGTATGTTTGTTAACAGAAACCTACGATTTTTTAAATGGAACCACGTTAGTTTTGTTAGCACATCTGAACATATAAACAAATACGTTATCAGTGCCGTTTGTTGCATTGAAAAATGTTAATTTCATCCAGAGATATCGAACCTAAAGATGACGCTTGAAACCTCCGACGTTCAGTAGCGTGTTGTAAGAAACAGGTGCAACATACATCGCGTTTCTACAGAATGATCGGCGAACGTTGCTCGAAAATGTCCCAATGGAAACGCGTCGACGTATGTGGTATCAGCATGATGGTGCACCTCCACACTCCGCAATTAACACTAGGCTGACCCATGACAGTATGTTCGACGGGCGTTTCATAGGACATGGAGGACGCATAAATTGCCCAGCCCGTTCTCCTGATCTTACACCTCAGGACATCTTTCTGTGGGGTATGTTAAAGGAGAATGTGTACCGTGATGTGCCTACAACCCCAAAGGATATGAAACAACGTATTGTGGCAGCCTGTGGCGACATTACACCAGATGTACTGCGGAGTGTACGACATTCATTACGCCAGAGATTGCAATTGTGTGCAGCAAATGATGGCCACCACATTGAACAGCTATTGGCCTGACATGTCGGGACACACTCTATTCCACTCCGTAATTGAAAACGGAAACCACGTGTGTAAGTGTACCTCACTCCTCATGGTAAGGTACAAGTGCGTCAGTGAAAAAGACCAATAAAAAGGTGTTGGCATGTGGAAGTAATGTGCTGTTCCAGTCTCTTCTGTACCTAAGGTCAATCACCGTTCCCTTTGGATCCCTACGTAATTCGGTGCTCTCCGATACACACGATCGAACAGCGGAGGAGTGGTACTCAAGCGCAAACTTTTGGTTACAATATCTCTGGATGTAATTAACATTTTACAATGCAACTAACGGCACTGATTACGTATTTGTTTATATGTTCAGATGTGCTAACAAAACTAACGGCGTTCCATTTAAAAAAACGTAGGTTTGCGTTAAAAAACATACTTCTGTGCATTTTATTATGGTTTGTATTAACCAATTACAGTAGCCCCTCTCCTCACGTTCGGTCTGTGGAATCGATTAGTCAGTATTTGATGTAGTTTACGAAATATATACATATATTCAGTTAAAGTAATTAGTCTGAATAACATCGATAAGTCCGCTCTTCATGGCCAAAGACGGAAAGAGACTCCCTCACATTCAGTTAAGGGCACCAAAAATGTAAAATACGGTGCATCAAAAGGATATTAACGGACTGACATTGCCATTTCACTATTCTCATGGTAGCAACTGCTGCAGCTGCCAGTTATCATTGATAGTGAGAAGGCAGCAGGGTACTGATTCAGGCGACAATATCTTCTTGTAAAACTGTATGAGTTTCTAGTGGAGCAGCGTGCACCAGAGGTTAACCTGTGTAGAAAACTATAAATAAAATGTATAGATCACTAAAAATTTAATTCATTTAAAATACAATATTCCTTATGTCCTGAACTATAGGACACCAAATGCAGTTTATCAAATATAACTGGTAACACACACACACACACACACACACACACACACACACACACACACACACACACACACACACACAATCATTATGGATAGTTCATTTTGGGAAAAAAAGAAACCGCAAAACAGTTGCTTAATTCACATTTTTTTAATGTGAATAAACGACCGGTTTCAGGAAAGTTCCGTGGTCTGGTGTCCAAAACGCAGTCATTAAATTAACTCTGGTCATACTCACCCCAACATTGTCATGGAACCAAAGTTCACTCTGTGCATTGCAAATAGCGTTACTATTATTGTTATTGTTGCTAACGTTTGGACCGTACTGGACAACGTGATGTAGAGCAAAAGCAAGTTCGAAGTTTTGTTTTAGATTTCCTTCATGACCATTCGCGCCGAATGTCCTCATTTTCTACTTGTCAGATCGAGTTGTACGTGCACTTTTCAGTTATGATAGTAACAGTCAGTGGCATCGGTTGGTGACGCACCGAAAAATTTAAATTTTCATATGGACCGTGCAACATTGTAAATCTACTTAACTAATATGTTCCATTGCACATTTTCAGGTGATTTGTTAAAAATTCAAATGATAAGGAAGCAGTAGATTTTATACTATGAAATAAAATATTATTTATTAATATTGAAAGAGAGCTTGTTGAGGACACCAAATACACTCCTGGAAATTGAAATAAGAACACCGTTAATTCATTGTTCCAGGAAGGGGAAACTTTATTGACACATTCCTGGGGTCAGATACATCACATGATCACTCTGACAGAACCACAGGCACATAGACACAGGCAACAGAGCATGCACAATGTCGGCACTAGTACAGTGTATATCCACATTTCGCAGCAATGCAGGCTGCTATTCTCCCATGGAGACGATCGTAGAGATTCTGGATGTAGTCCTGTGGAACGGCTTGCCATGCCATTTCCACCTGGCGCCTCAGTTGGACCAGCGTTCGTGCTGGACGTGCAGACCGCGTGATACGACGCTTCATTCAGTCCCAAACATGCTCAATGGGGGACAGATCCGGAGATCTTGCTGGCCAGGGTAGTTGACTTACACCTTCTAGAGCACGTTGGGTGGCACGGGATACATGCGGACGTGCATTGTCCTGTTGGAACAGCAAGTCCCCTTGCCGGTCTAGGAATGGTAGAACGATGGGTTCGATGACGGTTTGGACGTACCGTGCACTATTCAGTGTCCCCTCGACGATCACCAGAGGTGTACGGCCAGTGTAGGAGATCTCTCCGCACACCATGATGCCGGGTGTTGGCCCTGTGTGCCTCGGTCGTATGCAGTCCTGATTGTGGCGCGCACCTGCACGGCGCCAAACACGCATACGACCATCATTGGCACCAAGGCAGAAGCGACTCTCATCGCTGAAGACGACACATCTCCATTCGTCCCTCCATTCACGCCTGTCGCGACACCGCTGGAGGCGGGCTGCACGATGTTGGGGCGTGAGCGGAAGACGGCCTAACGGTGTGCGGGACCGTAGCCCAGCTTCATGGAGACGGTTGCGAATGGTCCTCGCCGATACCCTAGGAGCAACAGTGTCCCTAATTTGCTGGGAAGTGGCGGTCCGGTCCCCTACGGCACTGCGTAGGATCCTACGGTCTTGGCGTGCATCCGTGCGTCGCTGCGGTCCGGTCCCAGGTCGACGGGCACGTGCACCTTCTGCAGACTACTGGCGACAACATCGATGTACTGTGGAGACCTCACGCCCCACATGTTGAGCAATTCGGCGGTACGTCCACCCGGCCTCCCGCATGGCCACTATACGCCCTCGCTCAAAGTCCGTCAACTGCACATACGGTTCACGTCCACGCTGTCGCGGCATGCTACCAGTGTTAAAGACTGTGATGGAGCTCCGTATGCCACGGCAAACTGGCTGACACTGACGGCGGCGGTGCACAAATGCTGCGCAGCTAGCGCCATTCGACGGCCAACACCTCGGTTCCTGGTGTGTCCGCTGTGCCGTGCGTGTGATCATTGCTTGTACAGCCCTCTCGCAGTGTCCGGAGCAAGTATGGTGGGTCTGACACACCGGTGTCAATGTGTTCTTTTTTCCATTTCCAGGAGTGTATATTATTTGTCCCAGTGGCCGGCAATGCACGTGATAAGCAGTGCTGTACAGGGTGTCCCATTTATCTTGACCACCCTAAATAACTGTTTGTCCAGATGCGTATTACAAAACGTTTCAAGCTAATTTTCTTTAGCCATCAGGGGGACATCAATCAGCATGATGGCCTTCGTTGTAGGTACGTTTTTTTACAAGCATATGAACAGCGGAATGAGTTTTTTAAATGGCTCCCTGTATTTTTTATTCGGTAATTCACTTCTTCTCCTAAAGACCTATTCAAAAATGTATCACAACGTTATTAATTACATAGTACTACATCGACGTTGACGCTCCCAGCACTTAGTGCAGGGTCTCGAGTAATGGACCACATCCACATTCTAACATTGACAGAAGACAAATATAAACGTAAGAAGAACGCACAACCATCGTCAGTTGAAGAGTTGTGTGAGTAGAATGTACACCAACGAAGAGAACATAGAAATGGTACTCATCTAAGTGGAATGTAAATAATCACAACAGTAATTGCAATACTGTTTTCTTATGTACAGGTGCATTTTGTACAATAGTATAGTCCTTTTAAATACTGTTATGTAGAGTAGCCATACAGTAAATGCTGTCCTTCCCTCAATCTGCGTCGACATAACGTTTCTTTTATTATTATTATTATTATTGTTGTTGTTGTTGTTGAAGGTAGGCGTAATGCTACGCAGGCAGCGGAACTGTACAGGGAGCGATATCCTGACAAGAACCCACCCTCCCAACGGATGTTTTCTCGTCCTGTTGCGACGCTTCAGGAAACGGGAAATTTCAAACGACGACAACGCAATGGTCATAGCACTCGCACAGACGAAGCTGCCTAAGTTACTGTTCTCGCTTCCGTTGCTATGAATCCACATGTGAGAACACGACAGCTTCAACACGAGGTTGGCATTGCTAAAACCAGTGTACATTATATTCTTACACGTCACAGGTTCCATCCTTGCCATGTACACCTACGACAAGAATTGCATGGGAATCATTTCCAGAATCGTGTGCAGTTCTGTCAATGGGCACAGCAGCAAATCTTCGCCAACCCGAATTTCTCCAATGTTCTATTTACCGATGAATGTTCATTCTCAGACGAAGGACAGGTAAATACAACGAACATGCATTATTGGTCCAGCGACAACCCACACTGGCCTAGACAAGCGTCAATGGAGAGTTAACGTCTGGTGTTGGATACTTGACACTACAATTATTTGCCCTTATATTATCAATGGTAGTCTAAACGGCACAGCATGTGCCAACTTCCTCAGATGAATACTTCCTCCTATTCTGGATGAAGCGCCGCTAACAACCACAATGCTTGTGTGGTATCAACACGATGGATGTCCAACACATAATGTCTTACGTGCACGTCGTGTTGTGAACCGAAGGTATCGTGCTAGATGGATTGGTCGACGTGGCACAGTTACTTTGGCAATGCATTACAGACGTTTTCTATCGCGACATTCCAACAACAAGAACATGCAAGAATGTATTGTGCTTGTCTGTAATGGTCTTCAGTAGGCAACACTGGAAGCAGTAAATAATTCTTTCATTCAATGAATGCACCAATATATCGGTGTCCAGGGTCGCCACTTTGAGCATCTTAAAATGTTCTACACCTGGGAAATTGTACAAGAGTGTCAAAGTCAATTTTGTGTTATGTTTTTACTTGGTTTGTATCTGTTTTCTGATGACTCCAGCAAGTGGACGAGTTTGTGATCCGGGCTCAAAGTCAATGTTGTGTTATGTAATTAATAACGTTGTGTTTCACTGAATGGTACACTGTGATACATTTTTGAATGGGTCTTTAGGATTGAAAATGAATTACCGAATAAAAAATACGGGGTACGAATTAAAAAAATCACACCGGTGTTCATATCTTTGTAAAAAACAAAGCTACAACAAAGGAAATGTTGCTGATTGATGTCCCCCTGACGGCTAAAGAACATTTGCTTGCAACATTTAGTAATTTGCATCTGGACAAACAGTTATTTCGGGTGGTCAAGATAAATGAGTCTCCCTGTACATAGATTGTGCTCTCCGAGGAAAAGAAGACTGATTTAAATATATGGTGGGAGGTTTTACATTGGATTCACGAGACATTTCGAAGGCTTTAGAGCACGTAGGGATTTCTTAGTAGCTGCCTGTGTGAGTCCCATCCAAAGGGAGAGAGAGTAAAACAAAATTATAACCGTGTTACTATTGAGAGATTTGTACTGCCTGTACAATTACGAGTTCAGCGCTAGGATGTACAGGCCAGTAAATCAATTAAAAAGTTAGTGAATTTAACCAGCTTATTTATACATTAAATGTAATTCTTTGCAGCCAAGTGAAACCGCCGATACCTTGCCTAACTAAGGGATTTGGGGGAGAGGGGGGGGGGGGGTGTTTAGAGCACTTTTAGTGCTCACTAATGATTTAACCCTGCTTCCCGTTAATTTTTTTACATAAATGTCAATATTATCCGACATATTAAAATGCTGAAAAAACTTCTACTGACACGTATTTTCGTACAGTTGTAAGCCATCCCCACTGTCGTTCTATTACAGTACGTTGTTGATGATCATAGCGATAATAATAATAATAATAATAATAATAATAATAATACTAAAGAACAGGCCTCCGGTATGTTCTGCCAGTCGTAAAAGGCGACGAAAAGAACAAACCACTAATAGGGCTAACCCCCCTTTTAGTGTGATTAGTTGGTTCAGGACACAACTAAAGAAGCCTCGGACAAGCGCCGTCATGGTCGGGGACGACGCTTGAACCCTATGCCCGCCCACAATGGTAACGACACTGCTATCCAACAGGAAAATGATTTAAATCCAAATAGAAGTGTTTTGCAGGATATGCTTCCTGCAACCACCCTAGAAGGAAAACAAAGACAGAGGATGAGATGGTCAGATGAAGTTAATCGACACCTCATGTTCTGTTATTACCAACAAAAAACCTAGGAACCAACACAACTGGATACAGATCACAAGTATACACATCATTTATTACCAGACACCCAGAAATAAAATTTTTAACAGAACGACGACTAGCTGATCAGATCCGTGTAATAATAAAAAAAAATACAGGATACCCCAGTCTGAATTAGAAAACATCAAACAAGTACAACAAATACAGGAACAAAATAATGTGCAATCAGAAGAAGAAGAAAATACAGTAATGCACTCAAACATCCCAGAGCAAACAAACAAAGAACAACACACATCAATTAAACAATCAGAGGAAAACGAAATCTTAAGACTGCCACCAGAACAAGTACAAATAGAACACGAAGTGACACACATGTTAGATATAGAAGAAAAATTTCAGCTGACATATATAGAATACAAAGACACAAATACAGACATTAGACCATTCTTGCATAGACCGCCAAATAACCCACAAGTCGAAACAACAATAAAAACTATCAACACAATCATACACAGCAAAATAAATGAAAACACAACTATGGAAGAGTTACAACTACTGGTTTATATAGGAGCACTCACTACACTAAATATACACACTAGGCAGAGATCAGAACCAACCAACACACAGAAGAAACCCACAAAACCAGCATGGCAACACAGGCTACAGATCAGAATAGAAAAACTGAGAAAAGACATTGGACAGCTAATACAATTTATAAGACATCAAATGTCAGAAAAAAACGGAAAAGTTAGGTAAAATCTCACAACAAGAAGCGATAGAGCAATTAGATGAAAAGAAACAGAAATTACAAGCATTGGCCAAACGTCTTAGAAGATATAAAAAAGTTAAAATAGAAGGAAACAAAACCAAACATTCAACACAAACCAAAAGAAATTTTACCAGGCAATAGATAACACACATTAAAATAGACAATCCACCAAACATAACAGACATGGCACACTTCTGGAGCAACATATGGTCAAACCCAGTACAACATAACAGGCATGCACGGTGGATAGAAGCAGAAACAGACACATACAAGATGATACCACAAATGCCTGAAGTGATAATTTTGCAACATGAAGTCATCAAAGCAATTAATTCTACTCACAATATGAAATGCCCTGGAAAAGATAAAATAGCAAATTTCTGGCTAAAGAAGTTCACCTCAACACATTCACATCAAATTAAATCATTTAACAGTTACATTGTAGACCCATACACATTCCCTGATACACTTACACATGGAATAAATTATATGCAACCTAAAGATCAAGCAGACACAGCAAACCCAGCTAAATACCGCCCCATAACACGCCTACCAACAATATACAAAATATTAACTTCAATCATTACACAGAAATTAATGACACATACAACACAGAACAAAATTATAAATGAAGAACAAAAAGGCTGTTGCAAAGGAGCACGAGGATGTAGAGAGCAACTAATAATACACTCCTGGAAATGGAAATAAGAACGCCGTGAATTCATTGTCCCAGGAAGGGGAAACTTTATTGACACATTCCTAGGGTCAGATCCATCACATGATCACACTGACAGAACCACAGGCACATAGACACAGGCAACAGAGCATGCACAATGTCGGCACTAG
The DNA here is from genome assembly GCF_023897955.1 of Schistocerca gregaria. Lineage (NCBI taxonomy): Eukaryota > Metazoa > Arthropoda > Insecta > Orthoptera > Acrididae > Schistocerca > Schistocerca gregaria. The sequence continues at coordinate 188,313,632 of NC_064924.1, forward strand.
TACAGTGTATATCCACCTTTCGCAGCAATGCAGGCTGCTATTCTCCCATGGAGACGATCGTATAGATGCTGGATGTAGTCCTGTGGAACGGCTTGCCATGTCATTTCCACGTGGCGCCTCAGTTGGACCAGCGTTCGTGCTGGACGTGCAGACCGCGTGAGACGACGCTTCATCCAGTCCCAAACATGCTCAATGGGGGACAGATCCGGAGATCTTGCTGGCCAGGGTAGTTGACTTACACCTTCTAGAGCACGTTGGGTGGCACGGGATACATGCGGACGTGCATCGTCCTGTTGGAACAGCAAGTTCCCTTGCCGGTCTAGGAATGGTAGAACGATGGGTTCGATGACGGTTTGGATGTACCGTGCTCTATTCAGTGTCCCCTCTACGATCACCAGAGGTGTACGGCCAGTGTAGGAGATCGCTCCCCACACCATGATGCCGGGTGTTGGCCCTGTGTGCCTCGGTCGTATGCAGTCCTGATTGTGGCGCTCACCTGCACGGCGCCAAACACGCATACGACCATCATTGGCACCAAGACAGAAGCGACTCTCATCGCTGAAGACGACACGTCTCCATTCGTCCCTCCATTCACGCCTGTCGCGACACCGCTGGAGGCGGGCTGCACGATGTTGGGGCGTGAGCGGAAGACGGCCTAACGGTGTGCGGGACCGTAGCCCAGCTTCATGGAGACGGTTGCGAATGGTCCTCGCCGATACCTCAGGAGCAACAGTGTCCCTAATTTGCTGGGAAGTGGCGGTGCGGTCCTCTACGGCACTGCGTAGGATCCTACGGTCTTGGCGTGCATCCGTGCGTCGCTGCGGTCCGGTCCCAGGTCGACGGGCACGTGCACCTTCCGCCGACCACTGGCGACAATATCGATGTACTGTGGAGACCTCACGCCCCACGTGTTGAGCAATTCGGCGGTACGTCCACCCGGCCTCCCGCATGCCCACTATACGCGCTCGCTCAAAGTCCGTCAACTGCACATACGGTTCACGTCCACGCTGTCGCGGCATGCTACCAGTGTTAAAGACTGCGATGGAGCTCCGTATGCCACGGCAAACTGGCTGACACTGACGGCGGCGGTGCACAAATGCTGCGCAGCTAGCGCCATTCGACGGCCAACACCTCGGTTCCTGGTGTGTCCGCTGTGCCGTGCGTGTGATCATTGCTTGTACAGCCCACTCGCAGTGTCCGGAGCAAGTATGGTGGGTCTGACACACCGGTGTCAATGTGTTCTTTTTTCCATTTCCAGGAGTGTAGATGCAGAGGTGACATATCAAGCTAAAACTAAACAAGGGTCACTACACTACGTATACATTGATTACCAAAAAGCTTTTGATAGTGTACTGCACTCATGGTTACGACAAATATTTGAAATATACAAAGTAGATCCTAAATTGATACAGTTCCTAAACATAGTAATGAAAAATTGGAAAACCACACTTTATATTTAAACAAATTCAGATAATATCACATCACAGCCAATACAGATTAAGCGTGGAATATACCAAGGAGACTCATTAAGTCGTTTCTGGTTCTGCCTTGCTCTGAACTCATTATCCAACATGATAAATAATACAAATTATGGATACAATATTACTGGAACATACCCACACAAAATCACATATTTGCTATACATGGATGATCTAAAACTACTGGCAGCAACAAATCAACAACTCAACCAATTACTAAAGATAACAGAAGTATTCAGCAATGGTATAAATATGGCTTTTGGAACAGAGAAATGTAAGAAAAATAGCATAGTCAAGGGAAAACACACTAAACAATAAGATTACATATTGGATAACCACAGCGACTGCATAGAAGCGATGGAAAAAACAGATGCCTATAAATATCTGCGATACAGACAAAAAATTGGAATAGATAATGCAAATACTAAAGAAGAACTAAAAGAAATATATAGACAAAGATTAACAAAAATACTGAAAACAGAAATGACAGCAAGAAACAAAACAAAAGCTATAAATGCCTATGCTATACCAATATTGACCTACTCATTTGGAGTAGTGAAATGGAGTAACACACACCTAGAAGCACTCAATACACTTACACGATCACAATGCCACAAATATAGAATACATCACATACATTCAGCAAGAGAAAGATTCACATTAAGCGGAAAGGAAGGAGGAAGGGGATTTATCGACATAAAAAAAAACTAATTATGGACAGGTAGACAATTTATGAAAATTCTATCTAGAACGAGCAGAAACTAGCAAAATACACAAAGCAATCACTCATATAAATACATCGGCTACACCAGTGCAATTTCACAACCACTTCTATAACCTTTTAGATCACATAACATCAACAAATACGAAGAAAGTAAATTGGAAAAAGAAAACACTACATGGCAAGCACCCATATCATCTAACACAGCCACACATCGATCAAGACGCATCCAACACATGGCTAAGAAAAGGCAATATATACAGTGAGACGGAAGGATTCATGATTGCAATACAGGATCAAACAATAAACACCAGATATTACAACAAGCATATTATTAAAGATCCCAATACCACAACAGATAAATGCAGACTTTGCAAACAACAAATAGAAACAGTAGATCACATCGCAAGCAGATGTACAATACTAGCAAATTTAGAATACCCCAGAAGACATGACAATGTAGCAAAAATAATACATCAACAGCTTGCCTTATAGCATTAACTTACAAAACAACACGTTCCCACATACAAGGATGCACCACAAAATGTACTGGAGAATGATGAATACAAATTATACTGGAACAGAACCATTATAACAGATAAAACAACACCACATAACAAACCTGGCATCATAGTCACAAATAGAGTGAAGAAATTAACACAACTAATCGAAATATCCATACCCAATACAACAAATATACAAAAGAAAACATGAGAAAAAATTGAAAAATACATCCTACTGGCTGACGAAGTCAAGGATATGTGGCATCAGGAAAAAGGTGACATTATACCAATTATACTATCAACTACAGGAGTCATACCACACAATATCCACCAGTACATCAATGCAATAAATCTACATCCAAACTTATATATACAACTACAGAAATCCGTAATTATTGATACATGTTCAATTACCCAAAAGTTCCTAAATGCAATATAACATATTCCGTACAGTTAAAAGGAAGTCACCCTTGATCAAGGTCCACGTCACTTTCCATTTTTAACCAGACATAACGTCTGAGACAGAAAAGAGAAATAATAATAATAATAATAATAATAATAATTCAGGGAACTTCACTAAAGAAAATTTAGTATTTTAATATTCATGCAGGCTATACTAGGAAAACAGATACTTCCACCAAAAAGCCATTCTCGACAACTATCTGTCCGTCTGCACATATAACTTTCTTTCCTTGTTACTCATTGCAATTTGGACAGAAGCAGGTGGCGTGTGTTTTGCAAACAAGTTTATTACGCTTTACACACTACATGTTTCTTTTATTGTTATTACCTGAAGGATAGTACTTACAGCCTGCTAGTTTGGTAGAGTTTCTTGTTATTACTGGTTTAGACACATCTGCCACTCATTCAGAGTCTTGATTGCTCCTGTCCATTCTCACAGAATTTTCTGTTTTTGAAAAATGCTTGCTTGATGCAATGAGCACTGCAACCAGCGAATGTCCATGTTCCTCTAAAAAGTATCCTCCTTCTAGTAAATGTTTTTACTTTCCAGTTAGAGTTAGTCGAAGATCACAAGATTTATTCATTATAAGCAGCAACATCAAGAATATTGTAGAATGCCGTCATAGGCCACCTGTTGGTTTTTCGTTTGCATGTTGTATGTGTACCTGTTAGCTAATCGAGTGTGTCTACAACCCCTTTAGTTGACTTACCATCTAAATGCATTTTCGGTTTCTTATCAGTCCTGTCACTTCCCCACCATGCGGAAGAGCGGTCTGGGGTGCTTTGCCACTGCTCGCGCGGCTGCCCTCATCGGAGGTTCGAGTGCTCCCTCTGGCATGGGTGTATGAGTTGTCCTTAGCGTAAATTAGATTAAGTTAGGTTAAGTAGTGTGTATTGAGCGCAGCGACCGATGACTTCAGCAGTTTGGTCCCACAGAACTTACCACAAATTTCCAAATTTCCATGCTTGAGAGTGCTCACTCGTACAATATTCTTATTCCTCTTAGGAGTAGAATTGAACACCGTAGTGTAATTTATTAAGTAAATGAAACAGATATGAACCCTCTTGTTGACCATGTCTTGTAGAAGTTCTGGATTATTTTCACATTTGGTTCCTGACATTGTTAGTTTCACTTTCAGGACCAGTTATTCCAAACTGTATGATGTAAAAAAAATTTCATATATTAGATTCTGATCTCAGATACCAGAGGTATGATCAGCAACTACTCTCATTCCCTGACTTTTTCTGGAGCCGCTCCACTCTCCTCTCTTTTATAAATTTGGACTTTAAGTATATATGATGGTTTTCTTAATCACAAAACGTGTGAAATTTACTGGATGTTGCTCGAAATTTGTTCCACTCAGTATTATTATCCCATAAAATTTCTGTAGATGCCCCATGTTAGCGATATACTCCCTCAAGGAATAGTAGTCCTAAGTACGTTTGAGAAGGAGAATCATCAATGTTTGCCTATTGTTTACCATAAAGTCTTTGCTCCTCTGCATTTTAAATCTCTGTCCTTTAATTCTGAAGTGCTGTAGAAAATAATACTTCAATGAACTTTTCTTTTTAATGTGTGTGAATTCCTAAGGGACCAAACGGCTTAGGTCATCAGTCCCTAGACTTACACACTACTTAAACTAACTTATGCTAAGAACAACACGCACACTTGTGCCCGAGGGGGGGGGGGGGGGGGACTCGAACCTCCAGCCGCAGGGGTCGCGCAGTCCGTGGCCATGACGCCTCTAACCGAGCGGCTAAATGAACTTTTTACATGACATATTGTGCTGCTTACATACCTGGTAACTCCCGGTTTGCTCATAATGCCGTTCGAAGCAGGTAGGCGGCTGTGTTTTGCTGGTGGTTGCAACTGCCATTCAATGTTCCCTTTTGTCGAACTAGCAGTCCGTACACTACTTTTAACAGGCTGTGGACTGTCGTCAATGTCGTTAGAACACTCGCTTTCAGATTCATTACTAACATGATCTTCGAACTCGGAAAGTGGTTCTTCGTCTGTTGAGAAAATTCCTAATTCTTCCAACTCAGCGCCAATCAATGATGTAATCGCCATGGTGTCACAATTCAGACTGATGACGAACTATAGAGAACATTAACTAAGCAGCAACAACGCATAATTCGAACAACTGACAAGTCATAATAGTAAGTCCATTGTTGTAAACGCAGCGTTGTAGTTGACTTGCTGAATTTTGGTAGTAAGTACGAGCAATGGATGGCACTACTTCTATAAAATATGATGTAACCAGAAAGTACTTGAAATTAGAGTAATTATATTAATGTCGGGTCACACTCACCCGAACATTACCTATGTTACTCCCGAAGTTTATAATCAGATGATTTAAAATATTTTAAAACTCTTTAACCACATCCTGCCCTTGAATTTTCAAACGAAGTCACCAAATTTCATAAAGTTATTTTGATATTTAAATGACGAGAAACGAAATTGATAGCCATTTTGGGTCATATAGACTCGAAGAGAACAGCAGGGTTATCGGTACGCATGCGACAGTATGCGCTACCAATGTTTTCCAAACGCTGTGCATTAAAAACTGCGTTTTACCTGGGCTCATACTTCGGGTTCTGTTGATGACAGAAAGGCAGGGCAAAGTAATTAGGATAGCCTGTGGGCTAGGGACCATTTCTATACACAATATAGGAGGACCATATTACTTTAATTATCCTTCAGTACAGTATCAACGTTTGAATTTAACATACCTTCTCCAGCTTAGGCAAATGGAGCATCGAGTGGCTCTGTCAGCATTAGATGTGACATACGGTGCGCCGTAAGGGTGTTATGGAGGGACAGTTTAGTTCATAGGCTGTTCTTCAGATAACACAGAAAAGAGTTTTTCACAGTTTTTTCGCCATCATCACCGGATCCCTAAATAGCTAATAGCAGAATGTTGCTCAAACTTAACTGTTTTTCTCTAGGCATTTGTCTACAAGCGTCACCTTCCCGTTTTCAAAAATATTTATCCGTTATAGAGAAACACCCGAAAAACGTGGTGTTTGGTTACCAAAACCGACCCACGGATTCGAAGACGATTATGAGTAGTAAATGGTTGTAATTTTTACGTTATATTCCTATGATTCCGATCTTGAATAACCTTGAACGTTTTTTTATCTTTATCTGTTTGCGAGGTACCGAAGATCAAACTTACCCTAATTCTACATGTGAAATCCGGTGTGAGGGGACAACATAGCTTATAAAGTGACATGTCACGGAGAAATATGCTGTAAAATGTCTCCGTTATCATCAAAAGTGTTCTCGGAACTCCATCATATAGTTCTCAAGCGCATTCTAAACTTTTAGCATGTAAAATCCAGTCTGAGGTGTATATATAGCTTCGCGTTATTTGAATTTCACATTAGTAAACTATTAAAATTTTATTGAACTATGAAGTTCTTTGCGTATGAGATACATGCCATGCTGTTGCGGGGAAAAGAAGGGAACTAGTGGATAAATGCTCCTATCAAAGCCAAAGAAAGTCGAGTATAACCTCTTTAATAAACGACTAACTGAAAAGTGCGGCCGACTGCTGTGGCCGAGCGGTTCTTGGAGCTTAAGTCCGGAACCGCGCTGCTGCTACAGTCGTAGGTTCGAATTCTGCCTCGGGCATGACAGTGTGTGTGATGTATTAAGGTTTAAGTGGTTCTAAGTCAAGGGAACGGATGCCCTCAGATCTTAAATCCCATAGTGCTTAGAGCCATCTGAACCATATGAAAAGTGCGTCAGTAGCTGCTTCATTTTGTCTTCCTCATCCTCTCTCTAAAAAAAAAACTTCGCAAACGTTTTGGCGTGTCAACATAATCGAGCTTTTTTATGCCGAGAGAGAAGGGAACATTGGGACTGGGAAAGAGATGGAAAAGTAGTTAATATTGGACTGTAGTACATAGTAGTTGTGGTATAGAAAGAGCGAAGGACACAATGACAGTGCGAGAGAAAGAGGGGGACACAGTAGCAGCGGAAGGTAATTGACACAGAACAGAGCTAGGAGACGGTGCTAGTGAGAGAGGAATAAAGAGAAGGTGAAAGTAGAAGTGTATGAGACCCAGTAATAATAAGAGACAGTCTATGACAGTGACCAAGAGGAAGAGAGAGACAGTGACAGTAAGAAGAGACAGCAGCAATGGAAAGGAATGAGTGAGATAGTATCAGTAAAGGAGAGCAACAGGGAGACAGTGACAATGAGGCGAGACAATTGTAGCACGACAGATCCATGGAGAGTGTGGGTGTGTGACAGGAGGTAGCGATAGTTAGACAGAAAGAGGTAACGATAATGAGTTGGGCTAAATGAGTGAGTGACTATGACCATCTGGAGTGGACGAGTAAGAGCGACTAATAGCGATGGACTAGTGAATGTGAACGGGTTGCAGTACGAGTTGCATTTTAAAAACGATCCCTTATTCAGCAGGAGCATTTTCGCCCCTGTGGTGCTCCGAGAAGAGCATTTCTCTGCTATTTCATTATATATATGAGAGGGCGTAATTCTCCAGACGTTCTAGTTGCCGTTAGTTTAAAATGCAAGCCATGGCAACGCCATGCCGACAGACAGGGCAATGACACCTCCCCACAGTCAGAAAGTTCACAGTAGCCCAGGAGTACCAATCTGAGCCATGTTCGGGCTGAACTGCCTCTGAGAAAAGTTTTAGCATCATCTCCGTTGCCACACCCAGTCACGTTGGCTTCAGGAATAATTTGTCAGGGAGGAAGCACATTCAATTGCGGTGTCCGAGGAGACAAATCTGCTGAGAAACCTCAATTCGTAGCGGTTTTTGATAGGCGTTTCTTCTAGTCTAGCAATAATGCGACAGCTGTCGCCCTTGGGTTCGCGGCACTCGTGTTGGTTCTCTCCGCTTTGGAAGTACCCCCACGCTGTGACATTCAGCCTTTGTCACGACATTAACTGTAGAACTCTCGTAGCAGACCCGTTCGTGATTTAGGTGCAATTACACGATTTGCACTTGTAGAAATCAGTATTACTATTCAATCAATTAACAGCGGTGGGTTTTGTATGTCTATTTTTGCCTGTGTGCTGGCATTACGTGGGTACTTATGGCTCATTATTTTTGTCCACGATTTTAAATCCTATACATTCACATCTTGCTTACTGACGAATACTCTTTCTAGGAACTGGACAAATTTTCATTATTTCGCATGTGTTGCTATTTCGTTCCATGTACAATTGGCTTGACCCAAAGGAAGTCTGCGAATCATTGATTTGTTCAAATTGTGGACTGGAAAATTGCCACTTTTTTGCAACGAGATGCCCTCGCGTTTATCTCTTTCAACAAGAATACAACTGATTTTATTACAGTTGTCCTTCTGTTAATGCAGTGTAGTCGATCTGTGCTCTCCTCATTAATAAAGTTATTTATTTTAGCAAATGAATTCCCTGCTGTAAGAGAAGCTGTTCAATGTCTTCGTGTTCCTCGGAAAACAAGATTAACAGGTGAGGCCATTTCCATCTGATGGAGGAGAAAACAGTTCCACGATGTTCCATTTCATCAGTTCAAACCGTCTTCAACATTTTTCACTCACAACTCGTTAGGGCAAGGCAGGCTGTATTAAAATTTCGTTCTTTTGATGAAACACACTACCAGGAGTGGGGAGGGGTGGGGTGGAGGAAATCCTAAATGAGAATGATTGGGACGGGATTTACTGTTCTGGCATTTTCCAGGTGTATATGTTTATGCGAACATAAATTCGCTGGGTTTCTCGACATTTTCAGTGTATCTGGGTGTACCTAGCACACACCGTGTCATGTGAAAGCCATTAAATGCTATGATTTATTAGCCACAAAACTGTATAACAAGCACAGGGACGGAGAGGAATATGCTCATCCGGAACTAAAATTATGATGCCTACTTCAGTAATGCGTACGCCAAGCGATATAGAAAAGGGATACAAACACTCCGCGAGTGTGTGTGTGTGTGTGGGTATGTATGTATATGCCTGCGAGTGTATACTTTCTTGTTGCGTAAATGCAGTGCTGATAATTCTTATAGTAAGTCTTTGACCACGCCTTTATCACCATGAAACCTGTTTGTTATATACACGTTTTATGCTATGTAGTTGTCCACCTGTCACCAAGCACTTTCCTCTCTAAAGAACATATAGTGACTCTTCCCTCTGCTGTAGCAGCGTTAACTAACCGTAAGAGTACATCCAAGGTAAGTCACTGAAACACTGCTTGGTAAGGACAATAGATTAATGGGAGCCGATGTGACTTATGGACAAATGGACAGTCTTCGCCTACACCTGCTGCCATGGCCACGCCATGATTTTCCTTCCTGTACTTGTCGGAGTACCTTAGTGTTGATACTTGTTTTGTCGTGTTGAAATGACCGGACTGAAAGGACGGCGTCCACGACTACAGTGAATTGGTTGCTTGGCAGCGTGGCGATTGCATACTTACACGTTACGTTTCCAAATATGTTCGTGTGAAATACTTCGTAATCCTGTTTCACCTGGGCAATGTTGGTTTCTTTGTTTGGTTTCACAGTTTGGTTGGAACACCTGGGATCCAATATCCATTACCTGTTTATTCACCGGAGTCTGAAACATGTCTGTCCCATTGATTTTCCACTCATTGCATAATATTATGGCCGTAAACGTGAGTATTAAATATTTATTTTCCAACCTGTTCTAAATGTGTGGTCACTTAAGGTCCTGCGGTCCCTTGAAGGCCGCTTGTATGTGCACTGTTTAAGAAACACTGGGAGAGAGAGAATTATGCTCATCCACCACTAAAATTATGATGATATACGTGATTAGTCAGTATTCATACAATTTTGGACTCCCGTGATCTTTGTCTAAGTCCTCACATGTGCTTTTAAAAAAAAAGTTTGTTCAAAAGAGAATTACATTCAATTGAATTATATTTGAAGAAGAAACGGAAAGATCTGCCTTAAGTAGCCAGAATACTTTCTCCTGGAAAGAAATTTTAAACTAACTAACTACGTTCGTACGTGCACTTTGAAACTTGAAGTCACGTATTTGCAATACCGAAGGCATCAATATTTAGCTACCATCAAAACTCACTTCAGTTTGTTAGGTATTGCGAGATACAGTGTGCAAGTCCATTTACATTTGCACGAATTACTCCTAAAAGGGGGATTCATCAACATATATAGCGAAGTATGTGAGATTTGTTGTAAAAGATATGGTTTCAACTTATTTTGGTTCACTTGCGTTAAATTCCCGTTTCATTATTCCCGTAAGAAAGTTCCTGCTCACACTTCATACATGGTAAAAGTCAGTCAAATCGCTTTGTTACTTACTTATGCGTCAGACTCCAACTATAGGGAGATGTTTAATAACATAAAACTCACAGGTTAAAGTTTAATGTACTGGTGGCCTTTAGAATTTGTCGTTTAACATATTTATTTAATTTGTAATATGAAGACAAATAGACACAAAGAACGGAAAATGTACTGAAAAGCTTCTGGTTACACAATGCTAACAGCGTAAGCAACCCACTCTAGTCATATTTACAAACTCTAACAGAGAAACCAGACACTTATCAAGGAGTTGGCAGAAAGTCAATAATGCTTATGAATTTGCCTGGGAATGGCAGGCAGATATTTCAAAAATAGATACAGGTAACACATAAGAAGCTGGAAATATAACAACAGCCATTCCAACGCTGCTGAACATCTGAAAGAGCATGGACATGAACCATTCGACATGGTATGAAAATTGAGAGTGAACAATCACAGCAGAAAAGTCTTAACATCACTTGCAGAGAACCATTGCAATGAACAAGAACGTAATAGATAAACAAATCAATATAACTAGGAACTCAGTAACCATGTTAGCCACAAAAACAATAATAAATAGAGACGTAGAACATAAATTAATCTCTCTCTTTTTCTCCATCTCCCTCTCTGTTCTTCTCTCTCTAAACATAGTCATACACATAAAAACACACGCACACAATTTACAGATACGAAATTACATACAGACACCAGAAAACATACAACAGACAAATGATAAACACACAGTAACACTTAGGAACACTATGAACTGTAAACATACGCAATCAGCCCGCCCTAAAAAGTTGAAGTGAAGTGTTCAAAAAAATGTATTCGGAAAACGACGAAAATCGGCCATGTGGAGTGCGTAGACCACCTAACTACACATAGAAGACGACAAACATTCGTTAATATCAGAAACCGTCTCACCAAATGGTAATCTAACCTCACAGTAAGTGTAGAAAAGGAGTTTCACACCTGACAGGAAGACAATGGAAAGAAATAATGTAATGTAATAACTTATTTATAAGTAGCTGTTTTACCCAGCATCGCTCAGGGAGTTGAAATGAGATTGTTTGGTAGTTAGAACCAAAGATTAAACTTGAAAGTGTAAGAGGTAAAAAAAAATTATTGGAAGTGTATTCCAGCTAATTACAATAGTACACATTTTTCGAATTCCCTACTCGAGAGCTACGTGTAGTTGACCGTGAGAGAATTAGGGGCCTATGAGAATGATGCCGCAATATTATATTTGTCCTTGCGTTTTATTGCTTGTAAAACTGTAGGCTAATTAAGCTGGAAATCGCAATTTTTCTATTTCGTGTTGCGAAATAGCAGGTGTTGCTATTTTTTCCGATGTGTTTGTCTTTGTTGCATTCATAAGTCGGGTTGTAGTGGAATGTTTCATTTGTTAGGTTGACGGGTTATTTGTCCACATTCGCGCTTCTCGAAGAGTGATATTTTCAAGGCTGGCTTGAGTTCGAAGTCTTTTATTATAAGATTCTTGATTTTTCATTCCGTTCATTTCGTTGTTATTCGGTTTCTCTGCTTCTCACGGTTCTCGTTCGTTTGGAACACAAACGTGTTTCTTTCTATTCTTCTGTTTCGTTTTATCGATATTCTTTGTTTTCGCCGTTTTGCTTCAGAACTAGCAAGATCTACTCCTCTTTTACATTTCGGCATTGTCTAACATTTTAATCACAACAGCTTTTTATTAATAAATACACTAAGTACATTTAACACACTTTTCACACTTTATTTTCAATTTACAATCAGTCACTGTATCACTTTGACTGTTCACACACATTACTGACTGATTTTATTCACTCACTGCAGTACCTTTTTGGTTCCTCCCTCCGTCGCTGATAAGAAACCCCACGACGGGTCTTGCTTTATATACCATTACGAATGGCTAACCCCACCAGAACATACCAAGAAAGCTTCGAATACTCCACAATGTTCCAGAACATTCCACAATATTCGAGAGCGTTCTGGGACATTCCACAATGGTCTAGGATTTTCCGGAATGTTCCCGAACGTTTCCGAATCATCCTCAATGTTCCAGATTATTTCTGAACATTCTAGACCACCCCGGATCACCGTGGAACATTCCGGAGCATTCCAGTATGTTGTCGAATGCTCTGAGATACTCTCGAATATTCTGGAACGTTTTCGATTAATGTCTGGAAAGTTATAGAAATTTCTAGAGATATAAACTTTCCAGCCCTTATATCTTCAAAAACACACCCTTCACCTGAAAACGGGAACTTTCTTCACAGAAGGACACAGAGGCGTACCACACCATATAACGCTCTTGGTCTGTTACAGTCCACTGAAGATGTTTCACAGATGAAAGAAGCGATACCGTATGCCACAAGACAAACTGTCTTTCATTTAGTGGCGAAAACGGAATACCTCTCCGCGAAAAGTGATTACTATACAGTCTCACTGAATTATTTCACTCCTCAAATACGTATGTCAAGGTACAGTACTCATACTATGTGTGCTTGAAATTTTGCACTGTAGCTCTACGTTGGGTCCGGTTAGCCTACGGTCAGTTAAGGTGTTCAGGAAAAACGACGCCACGTTACTAGTGGAGCGAATGCCGTTACTCCGGATTTCACTGCAAGAACCTTGGTTGAATCGCCCGTGCCGCCAACTGCAGTGCCGATAACCTGTTGTCGCGGAGCTCCGGCGATTGACCGCAAATTGCCCCCGGTGCGACGTGCGCGGTGAGCGGCGAGGGGTGAGCTGCTGGTAGCTGCCTGGCTGTCGGTCCGCTGTCGGACGAGTCCTCGGCGGACGTGACGCGAAAACTGCGGCCGCGCCCTATCCATTTCCCGCGGACGTCGCAGTAACGCGGTTTCCGACGGCTCCAATGCAATTTGTGACTGTCCCCGTCCGCTCATAACTCTGCTTGGGATACCTCCAAAGAACGGCGACGAGGACGGCAAAAATTGGTCGAGGTAACCGCAGCAATTTTCTCTGAAGACGAAACTAGAAGGTCCTGCCAATGCGCGAAGAAACTGACTTCTTGCAGCATTCATAAACGCGACGTCAGCTACAAAAAATCGGAACAGTGATCCACGTTTTCGGGGTGGGTATTTTCACTGCCTTTTTAAATGGATAGGGCGTTCCAAAATTAGCATTACACATACGTAGAGAGTGTTAAAGGAACACACTTTTACATAACAGATTAATAAACGATTCATTCCTATGTTTCAACGCAAACACCTACGATCGTTTTAGTTTTCCCAATTATTTACAGCATGGGTGTCCAAACCATCCCCTTGGTCCACATTGCTCTTAGACTGCCGTCCGTTCAATTGCTGAACGTCCCCAGTGTTTCGTCCCTGCAACCGGCCAGTCCACCAGACGCGCTAGTCTCATGGCTACTTCAGTTACAACGCGACTTTGAAAACCGATTTCAAGATTTTTGAACATATAATCAAAATTTTTATATTTATGCGACACCATTTACAAGCAATACAGACGTTTCTAGAAGATTTACGGATGGGCTGCATGGAGTTCGACTAACAGAAAAATTTGATCATGTATCTCTGTTGGACCTCTACAAATAATACCTGCCAAGAGACAAATATCCCAAGGTGCGCGCTTCAACTTAGCAGTGCGAGTATTCACATACTAACGGTACAAAAATGTCTCAAAATTTCATCCTACACATGTTCCGGCACGAAATTTTTTAACGCTACAGATTGGCAATTTGACAACACTGTAATCATATGTACGGTAACTCCCTCAGTCAGCACGCCGTCACAGTACTATACAGTTGGTTAAGTTGATACCGTTTTGGGTTAGTTTGCAGTAGGTCAAGGGTTCGATGCTGGGTTGACGAGTATTTGTTTTTATGTGCTAAGTATAGTCTGCTTGGTATTATATCTGGAGACGTCATCGTCATACAGCAATTACGATGGGCCGTTTACCAAATATTTGCACTTACACACTGTGAACACAGAATTTAGTACAATCGTTATTTTTGGTCAGCTTTGAACGAAGACTTTTGCACGTCGTGCACGCGAATTGTATCGCACCACTGCATCTACTGGACTCAAAACCTGTTTTCCGTGTACCCTCCCGCAGTGGTCCCACCGATTGGTATCAGCTATATTCATGCAGCGTTAAGGTCTATTACATTTCCTCAGGGCCTTACGTCACCAGCAAGGCTAGCAACGTGCTTAGCAAATAATTTTCTAACTCGGTTACCATTTGTATATATTACAACCGTCGAACTACTAATAATATCTTTATCGAGCTGTTTAGTATTTCCATAAATTATTATTATTATTATTGTTATTATTATTATTATGACATGTTTATACTGTATGCGTTGTTCACCAGACAGGGACTACAAACGCGCCCGTGACAGACTCCATGTACATTCGTACTCATGTCGTATTTTCTTCTTGTTTTAATCTAAAACAATGTGACAGTCGTATAGAACAAACAAGTTATGAATATGTGGACATGCTTATTGTGCTTGGAACATCTGATAAGCTGGCTGGTACTGCCACTCTTGAATATGATGGTATATATCCGTGTCGACTTCATCCAGATAAAAAGTGTTTCGTCACCTGAAGCTTCGACTTCGAGAGACAAATTCTCTCCTTACACCATCGCGAGACAGAGGTCATCCATGGACTCGATGTACTCTAGCTACTGAGGAAGCTACTCTAGATATTATACACCAAGACCCCCCAATGAAGTTCCCATAGAGCAGCAAGATAGCTGTGTGTCTCGCAACCCAAGGTCATGGATTCCTTTAAAGCGAAACCTGCATCCTGCAGACCGCTGTCTGCGGATGCAATTCTGTGAATGGCTCCAACAACAATTGGAAGCCAACGACGAATTCATAAACCCTCTAATATGATCGGCTAAAGCCATCCTCATACGTGAGGATATCGTTTTGGTGTGACGGTAATACGCACGTCACCCGCGACCTTAGATATCACTTTGGAATCAACGCCTGGGCTGGATTGTTGGGAGACAGGAGATTGGGTTCCTACTCGTTGGCGGGCCAGTTGATTGCGCGGTGTCGTCATACATTCCTCCCTAACTGTTTGACCGACGCACTGGAAGATGTTCTACTTCATTCTCGGCAAAGATTGTCGTTCTAACGTGATGGTGCATCTCCGCACGTTGGAATTAACATGCGACAGAATTTAAGCAGAACATTTCCAGAGAAGTTGCTAGAACGGAGAGGTCCAGTTGTATGGCATTCGACTGACCTAAGTCCCCTAAATGCTTTCCTGTGGGGACAGTTGGAGCATGTGTAATCTACTTCGATGACACATGTGGAAGATCCTTATACGTCCTGTCCATGCTGCTCTTGTATCCGAGATCACAGCCATGTTGCGAAGATTCCAGAGTTCTATGATCTAGCGGGTCGCAAAATGTTCGGACGTGCAGGCAGGTCGCTTTGGGCATCTGCTCTGAGGACAACGTATCCCTTTATAAACGTCATACGGCCATTAAAATGGAAATTATTGTTGTCACTGGTTTCTAATGTGTCACACCCGAGAGGACGTACTGAATGTAGTACAGATTACTCTGAATTATTTAACGGTTCAATCATATTTAGCATCTAGATTTTGATATTATTTTTGTAGTTATTCTGTCCTATGATGGGTCATTTGTTTCAGTCGTCTATTTCTCCCCTTTCTGACCACTGTTTTTAATGTTCACCGTTGCAAAACATTGTGCTATGTAAATGTCGGATATTTACGGCTTAAGAATTTGTGTATACTACTGCATTATATAGTAGAATGAAATTGGCAAATAAAAAGAAGTTCGCTTCAAGCCAGAATCGAAACCTCAACATGCTGCTTGCTAAAAATATGCTATCAACTGCAACAACTTCACATCACGGTTGATATACGCTGACAGAAGCAGTTCCCGTGCGTGTGATTACAGTGTGGCCAGTCCTGCTAAGTATGTTTCATACGTCAGAGTCGTATCGAGAGGTATCAGGGGTCCCATATCACTCCAAGTGCACACGCCCCACATCATTACAGCGCCTCGATGAAGTTTCGTTGAATTGTTCGCACGCTGGCACTTGTTGATGGCCCAGCATTGAAATCTGCAGCAATTTAAGGAATGGTTGCACTTATGTCACATTGAACTATTCTTTCCAAGCGCAGGACGAAATTTTGTGAGAGACATTTTTGTGTTACTAGTAAGTGAGGAATCGCGCTATGTAGTCCGAGACCGCGAATTTTTCTTCACACTTTACGTACACTGTAGAGCCAAAGAAAATGGCACACCTGCCTAATATCGTGTAGGGGCCCTGCGAGAACGCAAGAGTTCCGCAGCGTGATATGGCATAGACGATACTAATTTCTGAAGTAGAGCTGGAAGGAACTGACACCATCAGTGCTGCAGGGCTATCCATAAATTCGTAAGAGTAAGAGGGGGTGGAGATATCTTCCGAACAGTGCGTTGCAAGGGCTTCCAGATTTGCTAAATAATGTTCATTTCTTGGGAGTTTGGTTACTAGCGGAAGCGTTTAAACTCAGAAGAGTGTTCCTGGAGACGCTCTAAGAATTTCTGGGCTTGTGGGGTGTCATATTGTCCTTCTGGAATTGCTCAAATCCGTTGGAATGTACAATGGACATGACTGGATGCAGGAGAACTCAAAAGAATGATTACGTACGTGTCACCCGTCATAGTAGTATGTAGATGTATCAGGGGTCCCATATCACTCCAAATGCACACGCCCCAGTTTTTTTACGCCTCCCCTGCTGACATACAGGGTCCACGGATTCATGAGGTTGTCTTCATACCTGTACGCGTCAACCTACACGATAAAATGTGAAAAGAGACATGCAACATTCTAACATTCTGCGTGGTGTCTGATGTTCTATGTCATGTCTCCCTACCACTTTCGCGAAACAACGCTCTGAGCGTGTTTTTTAGGGAATTGACTAGTTTGAACCTGGGACCTGTTGCTGGTAAGGAGACGCCAGACCACACATGACATGTAGAGTTCAGGAGAGCACAGTGAGACTAGCGATGATATAACCAAATACTGCACTCCCTGTAAAAGAATCTTAATACTAACTAAATTTAGTGGAAGGGATTCAAGGCTTTACTATTTTTAGTTAGCTTGTAAAAATAACGTCGAAAAATCAGTTATGTTTACCATTGGAAATTTTGTTCTACTCACAAAACATTGTTTATAAATTGCACTATTGATAAAGGAAATGTTTTAATACAGGATGATAGAAACCAACTGTGTTCAACAAAAATGTGAACGAATATTCCCTGAATGGGTTTCCAAGTTCTACAATGGATCGAAGGATGACCTAAGCCATATCACATCTATAATCTAGGTTTAAATTACGTTTCACAAAAGAGAAAACTATCAAAATGGTCGACAGTGACCGTCAATTATCTTTAATTACTTACCTAACTTGTCGTAAATTACAGTGGCTGATGTGGCTTCTCAATAATTATATAATAGAAAAATCATCGCGTTTCAGATTTTAACTTACGTAGCAAATGTGAATACCATGAGATTCAATTGACGATCGACACTAGTATTACGTAAAGAGGGGATGTAACAGATGAGACTTCTGCAGTTCTGAGTGCGCTCAAAAATGCGGCATCGCGTGCGTTCATTACCTTGTCGGTGTTCGTCAGGGGGCGGCAGCCGGTGCAGCTCCATACAGTTCGCCGTCTCGGATGCAACTCCTTCCTAACTTCTCCTTACTACAATTTACCGAAGTTGGTTTATAAAAGAAACTATCTGGCTGAGTTTTCATCTGACCAATCAGGGTCTCAATGTTAACCTTAAGTTCCGCCTACAAAAATTCTGTCTATCCAATGAGAAACGTTATACTTTTCGTGGTGGGGCAATGTTTTTAAAGTTTGCAACGTAACAGAGATGCGAAAAAGTCTCACGCTAAAACTTGCAGCTGGTGCGGCCCTTTTAGTGTTATCATAAGATCTTGGTTCAAATGGCTCTGAGCACTATGGGACTTAACATCTATGGTTATCAGTCCCCTAGAACTTAGAACTACTTAAACCTAACTAACCTAAGGACGTCACACAACACCCAGTCGTCACAAGACAGAGAAAATCCCTGACCCCGCCAGGAATCGAACCCGGAAACCCGGGCGTGGGAAGCGAGCACGCTACCGCGCGACCAAGAGATGCAGACTATCGTAAGATCTATACTGTTATTCTGGAGGGCTCTATCTTTTATCATGGGCTGGGGGTGGTCTGTAAACGTGGGTGTCCGTCCCTAGTCGTAGGGCCTTCTAGCATAACACGGTTCTTCTCTCGGCTTCTGTTCTCGTTTCTCTCCTCGGAAATGCGTCTGTCTCACGGTGGCAAGGTATGACATGCATTTAGGCATTCTTGTGTTAGGCTGTGGTATTCCATTTGCTCACTCGTTATCGTATTACTTTTGTTAATTCAGTGTCACGATTTATTCGGAGCTATGTGACATACTACTGGATTTGCTTATCATGTCAGGGTTTTCACGGAAGGTGTTGGATTTGCCTGACACCTTACAACATGTTTTCAGTCATCAATAGTCCAATGTCATTGTGGACGGGCGCAGGATATGCGCGAAGGTTTGTGTTATGCAGTCATCAAAGGTACACGAAAGGGGCTTCGGCTCCGAAAGCCCATCTCGATGATGTTTCGTTGAATTGTTTGCACGCTGACACTTGTGGCTGGCCCATCACTGAAATATTCAGCAATTTGCGGAATGATTGCACTTTTGTAACACTGAACGATTCTATTCAGTCGTCGTTGGTCCCGTTCTTGCTGGATCTTTTTTTACGGCCGTAGCGACGTAGGAGATTGATGTTTCACCAGATTCCTAATATTCTCCGTATGCTCATGAAATGATAGTACGGGAAAATCCCCACTTCATCGCTACCTCTGTGTCCCATCGCTCGTGCACCGGCTATAACGCCACGTTCAAACTCACTTAAATCTTGATAACCTGCCATCGTAGCTGCATAAATCGATGTAATAATTGCGCCAGACACTTGTCTTATGTAAGAACTGCCGACCGCAGCGCCATATTCTACCTGTTTACATATCTCTTTATTTTAATACACATACCTATACCAGTTTCTTGGGCGGTTCAGTGTAGTATGGCCGGTCGTCATGTGGGTCACCATATTCGTTGCGTACACAGTCTTCGAGAGTGTTTGTTATTTTTACTATATTTTCAGTTATAATACGAGTGTCACTCCAAAACAAATTCGCACTATTTTTTTTTAAATCCATCTTTGGTTCTACACGTTCGAAAGTTTTACATTGTGTAGATATATCCTTTAGGAGCAATATTTTCATTTCTCAACATAATTTCCACCCCTCTTGACTGACATACGCCATCTTGGAACCAGCGCCTGTATACCTGCACGATAAAATTCTGGACCAACCTGTTGGAGCCACTGTTTGGCAGTGTGCACAAGGGAGTCATCTTCTTCAAACCTTGTTCCACAAAGAGAGTCTTCCAGTTTCCCAAAGAGATGATAGTCACATGTAGCCAGGTCACAACTGTAAGGCGGGTGTTTCAGTGTTGTTCATCCGAGTTTTGTGATTGCTTCCATTGTTTTTTGACTGACATGTGGCCGTGCATTGCCGTGCACCAGCAAAATATCCTGCTTTTGCCGATGTGGTCGAACACGACTCAGTCGAACTTGAAGTTTCTACAGTGTCGTCATATATGCATCAGAATTTTTGGTCGTTCCACCTGACATGATGACCACAAGCAAGAGTCCTTCAGAATCGAAAAACACCGTAGCCATAACTTTTGCAGCAGAAGGTGTGGTTTGAATTTTTATTTCTTGTGTGAAATTGCATGATGCTACTCCATTGATTGCCTCTTCATCTCTGGTGAAAAATTGTGGAGCCATGTTCCATCACCTATCAAAATTATTCCAAGAAATTCGTCTCCACCAGTCTCGTACTGTTCCTAAGTTCGCTGCATACCGTTTTTCTTGTTTCTTTGTGAGCCATTGTCAACAACCTGGGAACCCACCTATCGCAAAAACCTTCTTTAGCGCCAACACTTTCAGTATTCTACAAACACTTCCTTCCCCTAGCCCAACGTAGCGTGACAGTTCGTTCACTGTGATACGTCTGTCAGCAGTCACCAATTCACTAACTCTCTGCACATTGTCTGGAGTGTGTGCAGTACGAGGCCTGCCGCTGCGAGGGCAATCCTCAATATTGCCGTGCCCGCTTTCACCACGTAACCTGCTTGCCCACCGACTAACTGCACTGCGATCGACAGCAGCATTCGTATACACCTTTTTCAACTCTTGCGGATGTTTCCCACTCTCTTGTTTTCACAGGACAGGAATTCTATGAACGCACAAACTGACAAACGTCAAGTGTAGCAGCCATCTTGAAGTCATGCTGTGACAGCGTCACTCACGGGAAGAGGTTGAACTAAATTTGAAAACAAGCGGGAAGGATGTATCTACACACTGTAAGACTTTCACACATGCAGAATGAAAACTGTATTTTTACAAAAATAGTGTGCATTTGTTTTGGAGTGACCCTCATAGAGGGCAACCCTCAACCCCCCCCCCCCCCTCCTCACAGTCTGGAGCAAAAATAAAGCCAATGCGACATTTCGTCAATTACTGAGGTTAAAACTTGTAATCTGCAAAATGACGGTTTTCCCCCAAAGTGGATTTTTTGGAACTTTTGGAATTTTGACCTGGACCTAATCCTGGGCGTTTCTGCGTATTTTCTGTTTTTTTTTAATTCCTGATCTGACGTTTTTTTGGCCTATTTGAGTTTTTCGTCTAATTTGAGTGGACTACTGGGACACAGCACGAGCGAAAGGACAGCCGCAGTCTTCTCTCAGTGAATGGATCTGTCGCTGATAAGTGGTGAGATGGCCGTCCGTAGCAAATCGCCACACATTCTAAAAAGACCACTGTTAATAGAATTATTGTAATAGAGCTCGTGTAAATTGTGTATAGAAATCTCAGTTTCTTCCAACAGTGCCAGCCTGGCAAACCTTAGGTTCGATAGGTATCACTTCCAAATGCCTATCAATAGGTCCAACAGAATACTTCGATGTTAGCAGATGTTAAAGCTGTTTTATTACTGTGGAAGCGTATTCTACAAAACGTATTTCAGATGATTGGCCTTTTTGACATTCGTAAGCTTTTGGACAGTTTCCACATTTCGGTACGTAATATAACCATCTCCCACGAATATCGAGGCTTGTTTCTTCGTGCGCTCGAAGTCTTAAGCCCTATACGGAGACAGGTTTTTAGAATTTGACTCTCGCACATTATAACGCAGGTGCATATAAGTGGATTTCTTGTGTTTCTCTTCACCAGTTAAAGCAGAACAGCAATAGTTCTTGCAGTGCAACATAATAGTGAAATTACTGTATATGGGTACGAGTAGAGGTCTGGTATTCGTAAGAGAACGAGGGCAAACTAATCATTTACGAGTTGCGAAGAGCGAATGTGATGTGTGCGACATAGAACTCACCATCACGTCTCCACTGGATCATTGAAAGAAAGCCTGGTTCCTTACTAGAGGAGGAAGACAGTAAAGCCTAGTTTAATAATAATTTCTTGTCTCGGAAATGTTCCATTCAACAAATGCAGACTTCCCAAGTCCATAATTTTGGTGACACAAACAACGTGTAACAAAAACTGAGAGCCTACGCATACGTCAGCAAAACAATAAGGATACTACGAGGGCTATTTGGGAAGCAATGTCCGATCGGTCGTGAAATGGAAACCACAGTGAAAATCAAGAAAAATGTTTTATTTGCAACATTTCCAGCTACGTTTCTGCTTAGTGGCTGCTCCGACTATCTGTTGTAAGGTTGTAGCATTGTACCGCCTGTGCTTTCTGCCGAATCTCTACGCTGATATGCAGCTTGATGTCTGTGCCAAAATGTTGTCTTCATAACGAACGGTGCTTGTGAGCAGAGATGAAATTCAGAGCCTGCCAAGACCGGGCTGTATGGTGAATAATCAAACACTTCGCGTCGAAAACGTTGCTGGAGCGTCCTCACTGCCCCTGTAGTATGCGGCCGAGAATTGTGATGAAGATACCAATGCATGACACTTACGTTGTGTGGGCTGCATGAAATCAGGGGAAATCTCTTACAGCCACTCAAACTTGGGTGGAGACGCCATTGTTTAGGAGTCTTGATATGCTTTCTATGCGCTAAGAACTGAAAAGAGCGACGTGACCTGTCCAATGGCATGTTAGAGACATTTTCCAACAAATAAGGAGCTCATTGGATTTTTACTGTGGTTTCTATTTGGCTATCGATAGGACCTTACTCCCAGAATAGCCCTTATAAAATCTCAATAGGAGGCTAGCTACATTAAATGAAATGAAAGAACAACTCCGGATGGTCATTTACATTACCCAAGGGCGTCAACGATAGAGTGGTCAAGTTGTCATACGGAGGGGGCATGGGGTTTTCTGCACAGACCACAGAGAACTGATACTGATAGGTCCCGTTAACAGCTGGAGTAAAAGCTCCCTAGACTGCTTCTGCACATAAGATACACTGCGAGCGCAGTGCCAACTACGTCGAGGAAACTGGAAGGTATAGCAGACCAAGATCGCTGTTCAATTTGGGCAGCCGAACGGATCGGTACTATCGGGCCACCGTCGAGATTGTGAGCGGCCTATTGAGTTTCAGGAGGCACGAGTACTTGCAATACGCGAACTGCGGGAGGCGAGTTAAGCTCTCAAACAGCCTGACAAAGTCAGCAGAGAGGGTTGATGCAGGCTATCCATGTCCTGGTCACCTGTAGTTGTATTTCAACGGGCCTGGTGTGATTGCAGGACAGCGGCCTCACCGGAAAATGCCACGAACGGATACACAAACAGTACATCAAAAACTGCTGCCGCTCCTTTGCAAGCGACAGCAGGAAAAAATAACATCGGTTGTCTTATGGTACCGTTAAGAAATCAGTTTATTGTAGCCATTCTCGAACTAAAACCAGTCAACAACTGAGTCGGTCCGCTGCGTGATGGCCAAACCGTCTGTTAATTTACTGTTTTCTATCATTTGAAAAATTTTATGACGTGGCAGTACATCCTGAAGGATTTTACTGAGATTGACAACGGCCGCGAAAGGTTACGTCTTTGCATCAGCTGTTCTAAGCGAACGGTAATTTTGTTCTCAATTCATTTGGAAATTGAGGAACGTCCACACAACTGTGTGCGACAAAGCAAAGAGATTGACGTCTCATGTAACGTCTGCCAGACCGAACACGTGAAACATACAAAACGCATCTGCTCCAAACAGAACTCACTGGATGGTATAGGTATTTTGGAATATTTACCTATTTCCTATTGTAACTTGGACTAAAGCCTTTGAAGATAACGGTGAATTGAAGATTCACGGCAAACACGTCATCCTTATCACGAAATGTCAGTTAATGATGCATCAGCGACCTAAGCTTTCGAGAGACACTATAATAACCAATACAAAAGATCGGACAGTAAACGACAAAAGAGCGATGCAATGTGTAACGTTCTGGATCACAGTGACGAAGAAAGTCCTTTTGTGGGTTCGCGTGCCGATATTTGTGAATATTTCGGGACTTTCTTGCGAACGCGGTACACTGAAGAGCCAAAGAAACTGGTGCACCAGCGTAACATCGTGCAAGGCTCCCGCGAGCACGCAGGCATGGACTCGACTATTTATGACATAATGCTGCAGTGAACTGACACCAAGAAATCCTGAAGGGCTGTCCCTAAATCCGTAAGAGTGCGAGGGTGCGGATGCCTCTTTTGAACAGTACGTTACAAGGCATCCCAGATACGCTCAATAATGTTCACGTCTGGGGAGTTTGGTGGCCAGAGGAAGTGATTTCTCTCAGAAGAGTGTTCCTGCAACCCCTCTATAGATATTCTGGACGTGTGGAGCGTCGCATTGTACTGCTGGAATTGCCCAATGGACGTGAAATGGTTGAAATAGTTCAAATGGCTCTAAGCATGATGGGACTTAACATCTGAGGTCATCAGTCCCCTAGACTAAGAACTACTTAAACCTAACTAACCTAAGGACAAACCACACATCCATGCCCAAGGTAGGATTTGAACCTGCGACCGCAGCAGCAGCGCAGTTCCTTACTGAAGCGCCTAGAACCGCTCGGCCGGACGTGAATTGATGCATCTTATTAGACAGGATGCTTACATACGTTGAGCCGTGCGTGGCTCGTGTTCCCACCAATTATATATTTTACACCCTGTTTTTAACGTACTTCCACCTCACTTGGTTAATTTAAATTACTAATGTCAGTGTGTTGCTGCTTTGCCTGACCGTGAACGGCGCTAGCAGCGCGTATCGATATATCCCCTCTCGTAGTATCTTTGCTGGACTGCTATTACTTCCAGGTCGTTGTCTGTCGGAAGCGAGACCAGTTCGGCGGGAGTTCTGATTCTCAGTCCGGATCAGGAGTTGGCCTCGAGAGTTCGGGCTGCCAGTAAGTTGGAACGCGTCTGGAGCTCAGTCCGGACCTGCCAGTTGGGGAGTGCCTATGTGGCCCTAGGGCAGTCGAGTTGGATCAGCAGTGAGGTCTGCATCGACATGGCACGCTCGACCATTGCCGCCACGCATCACCTGAGCCGGGCCACGGTCTTGGTGGATCGCCGGTCGGTCGTCGTTCTGGACGACGTGTTTTGGCTCGCCGATCGTTCATGAGTCGGCTGTATGTGAATGCATCGACTGCTAATTTCTTCGTACATGCTTAGTGACTGCTGGGTATCGTTCGGGTCTTCGTGCAAGTGTTTGTCAAGTTCTGTGTGTAGTTGGCGTTATTTCTTTTTACATGTTATTTTAAATGATGTCGACGTAGTGCATGTGAGAGGTCGGTCGTCTCATCTGCCGACGTGTAACTGGTCCTCCGAGCGCTTCTGGGCCCCTTCAATTACCATCTTGTGGAATATGGGTCGGTCCTTTCCTGGTGCAAGGGGGTCGTTTAGCCAGTGGGCATGTTTCTTCTGCATGGTTGGGTCCGAGCCAGTATTTCCGCCGCCGTGTGTCTCGAAGTGAGTCGGAGACGCACCAGCAATGCAGTCGCGACAGAGCAGCAGTCGCCGACGGATCAGCACGCAGTTGGTCGGTTGGTCCGGACCAGGGACGACAGCTCCGTGCGATGCACTCGCCTCGGTCCGCTGCCAAGCCCTGCACAGTGTCGCAGCGTCTGTGGAGCTGTCCGATCGCTACGAGCTTCGGAGTTCTCCGACTCAGGACGTCGAAGTTGAGTGTAGTTTTCACTGCTAATACATGCTCCATTGTGGATTTTTACGTTTGGATTCTCATGTACCAACTGGTGGCAAGCCAGTCGTTTGGCGGTCGGTCCATGGTTATGCCCCGGTTGGGTTCCAACGGATCAAGTATAGTTGGGCTCACCACCTGTCTCACCTAAGTGAACGAGGGCAGACCGACCTCCCTGGAGGCCTTCTGAGTGCCACCAGTGTTTAACTATCTCTTGTCAGCTGAGGCTTATGGTTATTTGTTTTGTTTCTGAAACTTTTTGCAAAATTCATTTTTAAATTTATCTTTCAAGCTTAAAAACTGCGGCCTTCTGCCTTTAAAGAGTGTGGTAGTATACCTCAAAATTTTTAAGTTTAATTGTGGCCCTCAGCCATTGGTATTGCACCTTGCAAATGTTGCCTCTTTAAATTGTTTTATTTCCATCTTAATTGGATTTTTATCTTGTTGACTTTTAAGATTTCTTGTTGTTAAACATGGTGGCCTTCTGTGGTTAAAGGTCTGTGGTAATTTATCCTGAAGTTTTGAAATTTAATTGTGACCCTCAGCCATTTGTGTTACACCTTGCATATATTGCCTTTGGGTTCTGAATTGTTTTATTGCTACCTTAATTGAATTTAGATTTTTTTAGATTTCTTGTCTCCTTCTGCCATTAAAGGTTTATGGTAATACATTCTAAGATCTTGGAAATTAATTGTGGCCCTCAGCCGTTTGTATTGCACTTGGCGTATGTTTTTTTGAATTATTCTATTGCTATCTTAATTGGATTCTTATCTTGTTAAAATCTCTTGTTGGAGGGCTTCAGCCGTGAAAGAGTTCGTAAATTTCGATAAATGATAATAAGAAGCAGAAACTGGCCTCAACTCTTGGTTCTTTCCACAATCCTATTACTTGTTCTGAACAGCGGGTTCATCGGGCGTTGCATACGTGTCACCTGTCAGAGGCGTATCTAGACGTATTAGGGCCTCATATCACACCTACTGCACACGTCCTGCTCCATTAAAGAGCCGCCACTAGCTTGAACAGTCCGCAGTTGATACGCGGGGACCATGAATTCTTGAGGTTGTGTTCATACGCGTAAACGTCCACCCGCTTGATACAATTTGAAACGGGACTCTTCCGATGAGGCTATATGTTTCTCGTCATCAACAGTCCAATGTCGGTGTTGATGGGCTTAGGTGAGGCGTAAAGCTTTGTGTCGTGCAGTCGGCAAGGGCACACGAGTGCGCCTTCGGCTCCTAGCCCATATCCCTGATATTTCGTTGAATGGTTCGCACGCTGACACTTGTTCATTGCCCGGCATTGAAATCTGCAGCACTTTGCGGAAAGGTTGCATTTCTGTCACCTTGAATGATTCTCTTCAGTTGTCGTTGGTCTCGTTCTTGCAGGATCTTTTGCCGCCGGAAGCGATGCCGGAGATTTGATGTTTTACCGGATTCCTGACTTTCACGGGACACTCGTGAAAATCCCCACTTCGTCGGTACCTTGGAGATGCTGTATCCCATGTCTCGTGCGCTGACTATAACACCACATTGGGACTCACTTAAATCTTGATAACCTGTCATCGTAGCAGCAGTAACGCATCTAACAGCTGCGCAAGACACTTGTTCTATAATACAGGCTTTGCTGACCGCAGCGCAGTATTCTGCCTGTTTATGTATCTCTGTATTTGAATACCCATGCCTATATCAGTTTGTTTGGCGCTTCCTTGTACAAGTATGTTCTGCAGTATTCTATGTTATTTATATTTTCTTTTGATTAGAAAAGGAAAATCGAAATAAATATTTGGATATTTTTTCTGAATATTTGGCAATTTTTCGTAAGCAGGAACCAAGAGGATAGGTTAAATTGCTGCGTCTAAAGCGAGTAGCAATAAAATTCGCATTTTGTTTCTAGTCTCTAAGATTTTGATGTTTATTTCCGAATAAGTAGCGATTTCCGAATGTGTGTTTGGATATGAACCTAAGACAACAGTTTAGATAGCTGGCCGTGATGCAAGCACCAATGGCATGTAAAATTTTCGTTGTCACAGATATTTAGCTGCTTCCAAAGTGGAGGGGAAAGCAGGTTTTGCGCATGCGCATGGTGAGGTACTCCTCGTTACTTCCGCTTGTAGCAGATGCGTGCTGTCGGTTTAATGACTTGGCATGGAGGGAGCATTGAGTCAGATAGGTGACGACGTGCATGAATTTTGTACTGTGGTTCCTTACAGTTTGATAACATTTAGTTCCGTTTCAAAGTCAACACTGTCTCGAATCAGTTGAGCGAAGTTGATCGCTTGCCTCATTATACTGCTATATCTCGTGATTTAATATAACAATGTATGAATCTGTAAGTAGGCATACTTACTGCAGTACTAAAGATCCCTCAGCCTGAACTCTTTACATTGTTTTCTGTCGTAAATGTCTAAGGTGACAAAGTGTTAGTGAAGTGAGAGGCAAACGGGGTTAAATGAAGCGTTGGAATAATCTGGTCTTACTGTTGTCAGAGTGGGGTAAGGCTACGGAGACAGTCTGCATTATACCATGCATACCATAGTGATGGGGATGGTATCTGTCATTTATCGATTGCAAGACATACGAATTTAGAAAGATTGGATGTGAGAAATGGTCCCGGCTGAGGTTCGAGTCTTCCCTCGGGCGTGGATGTGTGTGTTTGTCCTTACGATAATTTAGGTTAAGTAGTGTGTAAGCTTAGGGACTGATGACCTTAGCAGTTAATTCCATAAGATTTCACACACAATTGAACATTTTTTGATGTGAGAAAAAAGACGTCAACAGTCCCAGAACATCGTGATAGCATTTTTGAAAGCGTTTCAGCGCGACGTGATTTACAGAGGTCCTTGGTACGTTTCCCGAGTATTGTGGTACAAAATGCCAACTCATAGGTCGCGCAATTCTGGACAAAATTTTGATGGCGATGCTGGAGCTTGATAACGTCACATAAGTCTTACAACGGGTTCGTAACAAGTGAATTTTATGACCAAGGGTTCAACGTGGTTTCACCATCATGCTCCTCAAACCACGGTAGCACGATTCTGGCCTTCTGACATATAGTAAACCTTCGCTGTAGCAGAAACATGAAGAGATGCAGTAGTCCGCAATACTGCTCTTGTAACTCACAGCTGTCTTTGCGCCTTCCATTACAACTACAGTTACCGTACTTGTCCAGGAGAAACTCCCCCATAGCATAATACACTCCTAGAAATTGAAATAAGAACACCGTGAATTCATTGTCCCAGGAAGGGGAAACTTTATTGACACATTCCTGGGGTCAGATACATCATATGATCACACTGACAGAATCACAGGCACATAGACACAGGCAACAGAGCATGCACAATGTCGGCACTAGTACAGTGTATATCCACCTTTCGCAGCAATGCAGGCTGCTATTCTCCCATGGATACGATCGTAGAGATGCTGGATGTAGTCCTGTGGAACGGCTTGCCATGCCATTTCCACCTGGCGCCTCAGTTGGACCAGCGTTCGTGCTCGACGTGCAGACCGTGTGAGACGACGCTTCATCCAGTCCCAAACATGTTCAATGGGGGACAGATCCGAAGATCTTGCTGGCCAGGGCAGTTGACTTACACCTTCTAGAGCACGTTGGGTGGCACGGGATACATGCGGACGTGCATTGTCCTGTTGGAACAGCAAGTTCCCTTGCCGGTCTAGGAATGGTAGAACGATGGGTTCGATGGCGGTTTGGATGTACCGTGCACTATTCAGTGTCCCCTCGACAATCACCAGAGGTGTACGGCCAGTGTAGGAGATCGCTCCCCACACCATGATGCCGGTTTTTGTCCCTGTGTGCCTCGGTCGTATGCAGTCCTGATTGTGGCGCTCACCTGCACGGCGCCAAACACGCATACGACCATCATTGGCACCAAGGCAGAAGCGACTATCATCGCTGAAGACGACACGTCTCCATTCGTCCCTCCATTCACGCCTGTCGCGACACCACTGGAGGCGGGCTGCACGATGTTGGGGCGTGAGCGGAAGACGGCCTAACGGTGTGCGGGACCGTAGCCCAGCTTCATGGCGACGGTTGCGAATGGTCCTCGCCGATACCTCAGGAGCAACAGTGTCCCTAATTTGCTGGGAAGTGGCGTTGCGGTCCCCTACGGCACTGCGTAGGATCCTACGGTCTCGGCGTGCATCCGTGCGTCGCTGCGGTCCGGTCCCAGGTCGACGGGCATGTGCACCCTCCGCCGACCACTGGCGACAACATCGATGTACTGTGGAGACCTCACGCCCCACGTGTTTTGCAATTCGACGGTACGTCCACCCGGCCTCCCGCATGCCCACTATACGCCCTCGCTCAATGTCCGTCAACTGCACATACGGTTCACGTCCACGCTGTCGCGGCATGCTACCAGTGTTAAAGACTGCGATGGAGCTCCGTATGCCACGGCAAACTGGCTGACACTGACGGCGGCGGTGCACAAATGCTGCGCAGCTAGCGCCATTCGACGGCCAACACCGCGGTTCCTGGTGTGTCCACTGTGCCGTGCGTGTGATCATTGTTTGTACAGCCCTCTCGCAGTGTCCGGAGCAAGTATGGTGGGTCTGACACACCGGTGTCAATGTGTTCTTTTTTCCAATTCCAGGAGTGTATTTCTCGCACCGACCTGATTCCTTGCTATGGTGTACGATGCATATCTGTAGACAAGAACTCATACCAAAAATCAACAAATAAAATTGAGTAACCCACTGAATTACAGACCCATATCTGTTACGTCCATTTGCAGCAGGTTTTTGGGTTGTATATTGTGTTCGCGCTTCATAAATTACCTCGTAGAGAACGATCTAGTGTCACACAGTCGGCAGGGTTTCGTAGAGTACCGCTGTTGCGCAATAAATTACGTCTTTGTCATCATGAAGTAATATGTGCTGTCGACCAAGGAATCTCAAACTGATTCCAATTTTCAATACTTTCTGAATGCTTTTCATACCTTTCCTCAAAAGTTGCTTTTAAATTAATTAAGTGTGGAGGATCGTCTAATCTGTGCAACTGGATTCGTGATTTCCTGACAGTAATGTCTCTGTCCTTAATAAGTGGCAAAAAAGTCTTAAAGTAAATGAGAAGGTTTGTCTGGAGTTCCCCAAGGAAGCATTACGGGCCCTCTGTTGTCCCTGATCTAGACAATGTATTTGAGACTGTCTACATGTGATACTGTTATATACCGCCTAGTAAATTCATCAGAAGCACACAACTAATTGCAAAAAGATTTAGACAATGTATCTGTATCGTGCGAAAACTGGCCATTGACTCTAAATATTGAAAAGTGTGACATCATGCACATGAATTTTAAAAGGAATCCGTTAAATTTTAGTTACACGATAAAACACACAAATCTAAAGGTTGCCATTTCAGCTGAAGGTTAAAAGCTACGAACAACTTAACCTGGAACGATTACATACAATGATCTTCAGAATGAAGGAACAATCAAATATTTCCCCGTCCTGAGTCTAAGTCACGACATAATCATACAAACTGTCAACAGATGTCCGTAGGATCGTGTCCTGCATGTTAGACGGCATTTCGTTCAACGGCAAACCACGCCAGCGGTGACGTCAGGGTACTTCTCAAACGGATTGGTGCTTTCCATGTAGTCCCAAATCCACAATCGCTGTGTAGATAGTCACAGACTGCGCAGTAAGGCATACAGAAGACTTCTACCAGACCCTCTGAGGTGGAGCACCATAGGAAGAATGAAAGCAGGGCAGTCGCAAACCCATGTGGCCCCATGGCTTAACGCGAATCATTCTGTTGTTGCTCGCAAGTATTGGCAATTTATTGAGATCGAAACTATCCTGAAGACCAGGGCGTGGCCGACCACGTGTAAAATCAGAAAGAGAAAACCCTAATTTGGCTGTAAGGGCACGACGGTGCCGCCTTAGCGCTGCACGGCAACTGGCAGAGCGGATCCGTCAACACGCCAAAAGAAAATGGAACGCCGGATACACATTGGTAGTGTGCTACAAAATCTTATTAGTAAAACAATAAAAAATGAAAAACTGCCATCGGTAAACATTTGGGATACTCCCCGTTCAGTCCGCATTAATGATTATTGACCTAATTTAACAATGAAATTTGAGAATTGTTTCAAATCCTGCGGCTAGAGAATTGAGTATTTAGGCAGGTCTATAAGTACCATCTAGGCAGAACAGGAGAACAGTTTACACGAAACAGAGCTATGTATTACTGCCACATATATAGCTACATCAATATTCAGACATGTTCACATAGCAGGTACATAGTGACACGGAAGCATATAGAGGCTGAGCTTTCCTTGTTCTGCAGAGTAGCACGTGGGGACACAGTCAGTTTATTGAGCTTTAGTCTTCCACTGACATTCTAAATACCAGGAGCATTATGTTAGCAGTGCGGGGAGCTACATGTTGATATTGGCACTCTTGACCAATACGTACAGTAGTTTGTACGTTGCATTATCGTTGGATACTAACAAGGTTTGGAGACTTCTTTGCACTGATGACCACGAGACCGAAGACAGCTTGCAAGGGCGTTTATGTAATACGTTGCAGGGAAGATTGTAGAAATATATCTTTTAAATCTTCTTCCTCTCCGCAAATACTACAGGTTTGTCGCTGACGTTGCCCCAATAGATGTGGTTGTTGAACTTCCACTGATTAAATTTCACCTCTCCTGTAATTGTTGTGAAGGTCCTTTGTGTTTGTTCTCTATTATACCACGGTACACTTGGAATCATTGGAAGAATTAGTGCGATGTGACTGCCTTTGATTTCAGATATCCGCAACCATTCCTCTTGTCAGTCCGAGGACAACCGCTTTCTGTGTCCTATCTCTGAAAGGGACTTTATCATATTTAACAACTCCATGCAGAGATGACTGCCTTGCTAGTGCATGTACTTATTCATGTCCAGGTATCCCAGAGTGTCCTTTCGTCGATACCATCACGTTGTCGCGACACTTCCTCTGCACCCGAAACACAACACCGACAACTGCTTCAACTATGGAGTTGGTATAGCTAGTACGTTGGTTTCTAATCGGTTATAAGGCTGACGTACTTTCACAGATGATGACTGTTGTGTCTGCTGCGGTCGTCTGTCACAAGAGCGGAGCAGCGGAGTGTGTATCCAGCTTGTTTAGGCCTTGCTGTTTGCCTCGGGGTACACAGTGAGCACTACCGGCGCCTTCATTAGTTTTTTACACGTCCATATACGGCATGCACGCACCTTGATAGTGAGACAGGAATTCTATTGACGTTCTGTTAGTTTCATTCTTATTTTGACACGATGAGCTGGTCGTGGCATCAGTCTGTTGAGTCGACGTTTCGTATGGCTTGTAAGCTGTAGAGGAAGACGTTTCCACACATGGTGCCTTAATGTGTGCACCTCCATATATGCAGCCGAGACTGCTGGAAGTTGCTTATTGGTCCATCTTCCGCACAATCAAGCAGTTATTTCGTGAAGGGGCTCATATTTGTCGAAATGGAGTCACAGGAGAAATTTCCTGCAGATAAATATTCATCTCAACTTAAGCTGTGGTTCATTCACTTCCACCAGTAATTCTTTGGTTAGGTTTGTTATGAATGTACTGCATAGCGTCGAGTCTTTGGAGCGAGAGGGCTGACGGTGATCCATAGCACAGGTGTCCGTCATCAAAGTGTAGCATATTCTTAGTAGGCGCCGGAATAAAGACATCGCCGGACACAGAGCCTTATCATACTCCAGTTGTAGCGATGACGAGACTGCAGACTCTTCGCGTCTGTTAACGATACGTCCTGTGTGACAACCCATCTTAGCTCATCATGTGTAACTGAAGAAGTTGCATTTTTCAGGAAAATGAAATCTAAGAGCGACTAAATATCATTAGAGTAGAACTGGTATCACAGTTCTCGAAGCCACTTCCTGTACGCAACGCAGACAGACGTATGAGCACACCTTCCATTTTCAAACAGAACTTAAGAATACTGACTTCGGAATACATGCACAGGTCGTCTGCATATCGTAATATTTGTCACTGGCAAAGCAGGTATCCTTACCAGACAGGATCGACGAAGAACGTCCAAAAGAAGGGCAGCTAGTTTTGAATTTTTTGGAAATAGGGAAGAGAGCATCCCAGAAACCATATGTGAGATAGGGTGGCAATCATCAAAGCCAAGGCACTTTTCGATGCTGTGAGATCCTTTCGCGAAATTTCGATCTCCAACTTTTTCCTCCGAATGCGAAAATAATTTATTGAAGCACGTCTACATAGGTAGAAAGGACAATCTAGTAAATTAAGAGAAATTAGAACGCGCACGGAGAGATTTAAGTGTGCTCTTCGATAGCGTAACGGCATAGAACTAGAGTAAAAGTGGTTCGATGAACCCTATACCACGCAGATAATTGTGTTTATATCTGGTGTAGCAGGCAACGTGAATGATACGATTAGGAGAAAGGGAGGTAGGCGTAATACAGTAGTTCTAAGCATAATTTTATTGTAACTAAACATCCAGTAAAATCCCCTGATGCTGACTTTTAAAAACAACATGAAATAATTCATTTAAAACAATATGTCAAAAAATCTTTACAATGAAACGCTTAATTTAATTTAATGTGGGATCTTGGCCAAAAAAATCCTTAAAACCAGAAGTAAATATAACACCTGCGCTCATCCTATCAAACTTACTGCTGTTCCACATTCGTCTATCTTTGCTCAATGCAAAGAGTTACAAAGGACAACACAACTATCAGGATTTGTCTCTGGAAGGGACACAAAAATAACCATCTGAAAAGAGTACATATGAGTAGCATGACAAGTTTTCGGACTTCCCCTCCCACAGAGTTCTCTTAGTTAAATATACCCCACAGCTGAGCCACGTAGAACACGCGCGGTTTTTAGACCCCTGGCTGTCGACCGTCCCAATCACCACAGCTCACCTCAACACCAATAGGTTAATGATCGGTACTATCCACAGTGTCACCGATACCGACAAAAGGCATCTTCTGCACGGAACTCGTCGTGTAGCAGGTTGACGCAGTCCGGGGCTCCGCTCCTCCGCCTCGCTCCCTGGTTGCGACCCTTATCCACGTACCTGGCTCCGGCCGACCGTCATGGCACTCGGCAGAGGGCGGCACCTAAGTGGCGCTGGTCCCGCCACACTGTAGTACCGGCGCGGGAAGGTTGCGCGCGGCGTTCAAGGCCGTCGGACGAGTGGCGCTCATACCATCGGCACAGTCCCCAAAGATCCACGGTTCAAAGGTAATCCCACACCTCCTCTATTCCTAACTGAGAAGTCATTGGATCAACATGGAAACACGCCGGAGACGTCTGCTGCAAAGTCCCGTGTTCAACAACGTGCGGTGACTCTCGTGCCGCGAACAATAGTATCTGCACAACCAGTGTACTGACTCGTCATAACTGCCACAGATCAGCTGCCATCTAAAGTATTTTACAGAGCGGGAAAGACTCGCAAATCCACGTTCTATGATCAGGTTTGGACGTATCTCCTGGTATTGTTTTCAACGTCCGACAAGACGCTCTGACAGTATCTGACAGTCAGCCGGCCATCTTCGGCGCTTCTGAGATGGTTGTTGTCAGGCTGCTGGCCACAACAACTTGCTCTTTTGACAAAGTCGCTTATATTAGCAAATTCCGTCATTTGCGGCGCTTTCGGGGTTATAATCATTCCGTATCATCTCTGCTCATCTTATATACTTTCCATCCCACACCATGTGCCCGCAAAACCGCCAGGCAGCGTTCAGTGACGTCATGGGCACCGGTCATAATGAGCTGACTCATCAGTGTTCCTTAATCAATGGGCCGTTCTCGAGTACTGGTTAAAAGTGACAATGAGACATACACTGATGTCAATCTTTAGCGGTCCTTACATGCTACACCGGCCGCGGTGGTGGAGCGCTGCTAGGCGCTTCAGTCTGGAACCGCGCGACTGCTACGGTCTACAGTCTAGGGGACTGATGACCGCAGATGTTAAGTCCCATAGTGCTCAGAGCCATTTTTTTACATGTTGCTCAGTCTTCATATCTCAGTATACAGAGTGATCAAGTTACCCATACCTGCAGCGCCTCCAAATACCTTGAGCAAGATTTTCATACTCTTTCCATCGCCACGTGCAAACTATTAGTCCTACAGAAAGAAATGAACAGGATCTTTTGTCGCAAATTTAGTTTGATTTTGTACTGGGATAAATTTCCGAAATGGGCCGTGGTTCTTCTATTGTTCAAGGAAACCATACTCAAGTGACCTTTAGAAGCTCTTTTCTTGAATAACTGGGAAACTGTGGCCTGCAGCGAAAATCTGTCCCAGTGCAAAATGTAGCTACATTAAATTTCCTACAAAAATCTGCTGGTCATTTATAATGTAGGACTAGTAGCTTGCGCAAAGGTAACAAGAGAACATGAGGAACCCACTACACACAAAAAGCGGCTACACGGATAGCGGGGGCTGTGTGGGAAAGACTGGAAGGTTTTTTAGGTTAGAGAGTCCCAGGAAACCACAGAAAGGGCGCCCGTCTGAAAGGGGGCAGGTAAATCACAGTAAGGTAGTTGCGTTGAGAAGGAACCAGAGGTCCAAGCCCTAATAGAAAGCACTAAATCTCAAATAGTTATAGGTACGAAAAGCTGGCTAAAGCTGGAAAGAAGTTCAGCCGAATTTTTGAAACTACCTAACAGTGTTCAGAAAGAATAGATTAAATATAGTTGGTGGATGAGTATTTATTGCTGTCAAAAATAGTTTATTTTGTAGTGGAATTGAAGAAGCTAGTTCCTACGGAATAGTAGGGGTAGAGGTTCTACTTGACAATCGGACTAAACTATTAACTTGACCTACCCCCGACACAGAAGATACATTTGCTGAACAGATGAAAGAAAACTTGAGTCTCATTTCAAATAGCTATCCCACTCAGACATTTGTAGTCGGTGGTGACTTCAGTCTACCCTCGATATGGTGGAAAAATTATACCTTTCAAAACAGTCGCAGCCATAAAACGTCATCCGAAATGGCACTGAATACTTTCTCAGGAAATTATTTTGAACAGTTAGTTCACGAGCTTACTCGAAGCGTAAATGGTTACGAAACCTTTTAGCAACAAATAATCGTGGAAGAATAGGGAGTATCATGAAGAATACAGAGATTAGCGACCACAAGGCAGATGCTGCTAGGCTGAATACCGTAACACCTACAACCATGAAAAAGAAACGCAAAGTACATCTATTTTAAAAAAGTTGATAAAAATGCTCTTAACACCTTTTTAAGAGACAGTCTCCACTCCTTCCGTTCTGATCATGTAAACGTAGAAAACATGTGGAATGATTTCAAAGAGATGGTACCAACGGCTATTGAGAGAAATATACCACATATACTAATAAGTGATGGTGCTGATCCCCCATGGTACACAAAACGGGTCAGATCACTGTTGCAGAAGCAATGAAAAAACCATGCCAAATTTGAAAGAACGCAAAATTCCCAAGATTGGCAAAGTTTTGCAGAAATTGGAAAGATATACGAAATGCTTATAATAATTTCCACAACGAAACTCTGTCTCGGAATCCGGCAGAAACCCCAAGGAGATTTTGGTGGTACATAAAGCACACCAGTGGCAAGACGCAGTCAATACCCTCACTGCACGATAACAACGGCGAAGTCACTGATGACAGTGCCACTAAAGCAGAGTTATTAAACACGATTTTCCGAAACTACTTCACCAACGAAGAGGAAGAAAATATTCCTGAAACCCACTCAAGAAGAAGAAATATAGAATTTAATATCCTCGGTGCAACAAAGCAGCTTAAATCATTTAATAGAGGCGAGGTATCCGGTACAGATTGTATACCATTCAGGTTCCTCTCAGGGTATGCTGATACAATAGCTCCATATTTAGCACCGCTCGCTCACAGAAAGATCCATTCCTAAAGACTGGAAAATTGTTCAAGCCACACCAATACCCAAAAATGGAAATAGGAGTAATCTGCTGAATTACAGGTCCATATCACTAACGTCGATTTGCAGTAGGGTTTTGGAACATATACTGTGTTCGATCATTATTTATTTCCTCGAAGAAAACGATTCACTGATACATAGTACGGATTCATAAAATATTGTTCTTGTGAAACACAACTAGTTCTTTATACGCATGAAGTAATGAGTGCTATCGAGAGGGGATGTCAAATTGATTCCAAATTTTTACATTTCCAGAAGGCTTTCGACTCCGTTCCTCACAGGCGTCTTCTAACCAAACTGCATGTCTATGGAATATTGCTTAGTTGTGCGACTGGACTCGTGATTTCCTGGAGATAGTCTTAGTAGCCGTCTTAGATTGTTTGAGATGATGCTGTCATTTACCGTCTTGTAAAGTCATCAGATTATCAAAAGGAATTGCAAACAGATTTAGAAGAGATGTCTGTATGGTGCAAAAAGTGGTAATTGACCCTGAATAAAGAAAAGTGTAAATTTATTCAATGAGTACTAAACGAAATCCGCTAAACTTCGATTATGCGATGATCTGAAGGCTCTAAATTCAATGTAATACTTAGGGACTACAATTACAAATAGCCTAAATTGGAACTATCATATAAATAATGTTGTGAGTAGAGCAAACCAAAGAATGTAATTGATTGGCAGAACACTTAGAAGGAACAACGGGTCTACTAAAGCGACTGCTTACACCACGATTGAGCGTCCTATTCTGGAGTACTGCTGTGCGGATTGGATCCGCTTCAGGTGAGACAGACAAATGACATCGAAAAAGTACAAAGAAGGGCAGTTCGTTTTATATAATCACGAAATAGGGGAGATAGCCACAGACATGATACGTGAGTTGGAGTGGGACTCATTGAAACAACGGCATTTTTCGTTGGGACGGGATTTCTCAGTCAATTTCTATCAGCAGTTTTCTCCTCCGACTTCAGAAACATTCTGTTTGCACCCACCTACATTGGGGTAAATGATCTTCAAGATAAAATAAGAGAAGTCAGGGCTCGCACAGCAAACTTTTAGTGCTCGTTTTCTCCGCGCGCCCTTCGAGAGTGGAACGGGGGAGTGACATCTTGAAGGTAGTTCATTGAACCCTCTGCTAGGTATCTTATTTTGAATAGTAGACTAATCACGTAGATGTAGATATAGATGAACCCACGCGTCGTTTTTGAATGCGTTTTGTAATGCATAGCGGCAGCGGAAACATTCTATATATGTACTTCGCCACAGCATGTAACACAAGTTAACAGTCTGATGCACTGCTTCACAGCAATAGCAGAAACATTTTGTTAATCCACGTAGACAATACACGGTGTCATGCATTCAGTAAGTCAAATACACTTGTATTTCAGAGTTATGGAAAAATAAAAAAACTTCTAACCGACAAAAGCTGTTTGCCAGTGGCCGATGAAGGAGGTTTTTGTCAAACTAATCTTCTATCCCCCTTCATCTGTTTCTCGGCTGGTGAATTTCAGCTAAGGTCGTGGAAGTGAATGGAGTTAAATCCAATGTACAGTTTCCCAACAAAATTGTACTTTCACAGTACCGTAGACTCCGCTATGAAAACGTCATTTTCTGACAGAATGAAGATGGGTGCCGCACGGGAAATAAACTACACAGCATCCGAAAAGAGCTAGGTCGAATTCCCAGTCCTGTGTACATCTTTAAGTGACGAATAAAGCGCCAGTGAGGATATGTTTCTCTTGATGTACATTTCATTAACGCGTTTACATGAAATATCTTTTACCTTGTCATTTCATACCGAGATTGTGAGTTGACTGTAGCTGCATCCGGTTAGGAAATGCTTCAGGTAAGAGAAATCGTTTGGTATGTTCAAACATTATTGGAAACTTAAAACTGCTTCAGACTCTTTCATTTAACAGGATTGGCATTAGGCTATTTGGTGTCATTTTTCACTTTCTATACATATTGCATATGAACAAAGCCTTAGATTGATTACGAATGTCAATACGATTTAGTCCTCCATTGGCAGTAACAAATGGTAGGGTATCATATGTGATATGGAATCAATGACCTCGATTCACGAAGTATCCAGTAACAGGCTTGATACTTTTCATCCTTTATGAGGGTAGTGTCAGAAACTGTGCCACGCAATTAATTTTGCTTATTATGTAGATATTGACAACGATTTCTTTCTGTATCTAAATGTGTGAAAGCTTTTATATAGATGCACCTATATTTGTTAGTAGTTCTTTGTATTTTGGTGCGATGGTGTGCTGTTATATTCATTCTAAAGTCGATACCTAGGAATATAATTTTTTATCCTTCACTAAGTGCATCTTATTCTCCATTCCGATTTCTTTCCCTGTATTCATGATGGGAGAGCTTTTGAAACTTATTTTAGCTCCAGACTCTTGCACATATTTTGTATTATGTATAGGATTCATCTATTTCCTTTTCATTTTTCACCAAACACACTGCTTATACACTGTATACCATCATTTTCCCATTTAAATGTAAGCCTTGTAGGTTTTAAGCTGGCAAGTAAGGGTTAGATCGCAATAGTGGACAGTACCACTGACATTAGGCAGTCATATCTCACAGATATTTTCATCCTGATTTATTTACTTAGCTACCTGTTAACTATTAATTTTGTTGAAACTTCCTGGCAGATTAAAACTGTGTGCCCGACCGAGACTCGAACTCGGGACCTTTGCCTATCGCGGGCAAGTGCTCTACCAACTGAGCTACCGAAGCACGACTCACGCCCGGTACTCACAGCTTTACTTCTGCCAGTACCTCGTCTCCTACCTTCCAAACTTTACAGAAGCTCTCCTGCGAGACATGCAGAACTAGCACTCCTGAGAGAAAGGATAATGCACTTGCCCGCGAAAGGCAAAGGTCCCGAGTTCGA
This sequence comes from Schistocerca gregaria, assembly GCF_023897955.1. Lineage (NCBI taxonomy): Eukaryota > Metazoa > Arthropoda > Insecta > Orthoptera > Acrididae > Schistocerca > Schistocerca gregaria. The sequence continues at coordinate 188,354,171 of NC_064924.1, forward strand.
GTCTCGGTCGGCCACACAGTTTTAATCTGCCAGGAAGTTTCATATCAGCGCACACTCTGCTGCAGAGTGAAAATCTCATTCTGGAAACATCCCCCAGGCTGTGGCTAAGCCATGTCTCCGCATTATCCTTTCTTTCAGGAGTGCTAGTTCTGCATGTCTCGCAGGAGAGCTTCTGTAAAGTTTGGAAGGTAGGAGACGAGGTACTGACAGAAGTAAAGCTGTGAGTACCGGGCGTGAGTCGTGCTTCGGTAGCTCAGTTGGTAGAGCAGTTGCCCGCGAAAGGCAGAGGTCCCGATTTCGAGTCTCGGTCGGGTACACAGTTTTAATCTGCCAGGAAGTTTCACATCAGCGCACACTCCGCTGCAGAGTGAAAATCTCATTCTGGATCAATTTTGTTACACAATTACTTAATACTTTTTTTTAAGTTGCTCAAATGAGATGCAAGATCCATACCCAGAACGATCTACTGTAAATAATGATGGTTATCTTTATCAAATGCTTTTTCAAGCCTAAATAAGCAGTTGCATATTGAATTTTGAAGAGTTTTGGCAATTTCAGTTGTATCTCAATATTCGATAAAGTTTTACAGAAGCTGCCTACAATTGCTGCCGCTTGTTTGTTACAGTCCTGTTAACGTGTCCATAAACGTTATTAGTTTTTGTGTGAGAATCCGCGCTATTATTTAATAATCGCTGAACAGCGTAGTTAGTCTTCGGTTCCAAATGGTTTTACTTCTTGGGATTTTCGTATTTCATACTATAACCCTATCTATAAACTCGTTTCGTGCATTACTTAAGTGGTCCATTATCTCCCTGTATATAAATAAAAAATTTTCTTCAATCTGGTGATAAAATCAGTCAAAATTCTACAAGGTTCATTTGGTGTGGAGTATTTACTTTGGGGCTGTGGTCGATTGCGTCTTCCAAATCTTCTTCGTTCCTTTCCGTTGTTAAATTTTTTTCTAATATTCTTGTAGGTTTTCTGCCCTTTTTTCCTGCGTATTTCAATTCGCAGGTTTTCCAGCCGTTATACCAGTGACATACTAGTATATCACTTCATTAATTTCCTTTTCTTCTCTAGTTGTGGTCCCATCGCATATTTTCAGCTCTGTTCAAATTTGGCAAAGGAATCATAAGTTTCCGTCCGATGCCGGTAGCAGTCAATAGTGCACGTCCGCTGAGCCATGGCTCCATCGACTCTGTACCACGAGCGTCGTCTGCCGACGTGATGCAGGACGGCGGGTGTCAGCAGGTCAGCCCACTCCCTTTTGCAACTGATTCGCTGCAACATGATCTTTCGTGTTTAGTACAGAGAGCCTCATCAATGACTGTTGTAGTAGCGGGACTTATTTCTATTTGCATAAATAGTAATGAGCCTTTGTACACTTGGAGAACTACATGTTAAGTTCATCTTCAGTTTAACGTGTTAACTAGATTGTTAATGATTTTTGCTCCTGTCCCGCTTTCCCAATGCTACTGCTGCCACACCACTCTGTAGCTCACCTCTCCTCACCATTGTGTATGAATTCGTATACAAGACATTCCAGACCAGATGGCTAGGGGCCGTTTATGGCGATTTGTTCGCAGTTTTATGTTCGTATCGCCACAGGGGTTAAGGTTGATACTGATATCATCGACGTTTGTATCCATTCTCCGGTTGTAACAGTGTTAGAGTATGCCGTGTGCTCGTAGTGTTCATTTTATCCACATATAACACACAACGGTAGCTGAACGCCATACACAATACTAGCCTCATTAACAAGATACAGATACATGTTGTTTGTTTTAATGCGAGACACCGAAACATTTCGAAAACGAAGCACCGTACAAAAAAATTGTTCTAGGCGAAAAGACTATATTAGTAAAGGGGACGTCTGTCTGCGTTGCAGCTGGCCACGTATTAACCATACCTCCTCCATGTGTAGAGTCAGCTTCGTATTTTCAAAAGGTAACAATCATTTTTATTGCATATTCAGATAGTCGCCCAAAAAATACGTAGGATTCATTCACACCATTCTTACCCATTTATAGTAGATGTCGTTTCATTGACAAGCACCAAGTGTGTCTGTGTTTACAATTAAGACATGACTCATATGATTCTACATTTAATTAACAATGTAGAAGGAAATCACTATGTCCTAATGGTTGATACCGATGTTCAGACGCTACTTGTTTAAATATGATTGCACGGTACAAACAATATGTACAGACATTGATATTTTCAGCAGATAAGTTACTTATATGGCAAGATGATTTTCTGCTCCCTAAGGGGTTGACTGTGGTGAGTCCCAAACGTTTGGAATGCTTGATTTTGATAGCCGCCATTAAACTCCACCACTAACGTCTGAATACAAACCACACCCACTGTAATGAGGTAAAAATGTCGACACAGAGACAGTGACTTGCGCACCTGCCGTGGATATTTACCGAAATCATGAGCCACAGTGGTGCTCACGTAAATCAACCATACGAATGGTAAGAGGCAAGGGGAGTTACCAGAAAACATCCTGAATGGTGAGAGGGAAGGGAAGTCGCCAATATGAAGCATTCCGATGGGAACAAAAAAATATTTTATCCATGTAGTTGTTCCAGGATCTTACTAAATATAGTTTTCACTGTAAAAAATTTGTCGTGGGATCCTATGGGACCAAACTTCTAAGGTCATCGATCCCTAAGATTACACATTACTTCATCTAACTGAAACTAACTTACGCTATACGCAACACACACTCCCATGCCCGAGGGAGGACTCGAACCTCCGAGAGAGTTAGCTGCGCGAACCATGACAAGGCACCCGAAACTATGCGCCTACCTCGTGTGGCTAGTTTTCATCAGACATTCAAATAACTAACCACATTTTGCTTTCCAACCAGACATTGAAATAGCTAACCATATTGTATTCTACACTCAAATTTGAACACTGAAGTAGGTTTCGAATATAAATACAGACTGTTAGGACACAAAGGTTTACACTTACATTGTCAATAAAATTAAATGTATAATAAAATGTGTCAATTACTAATTATAAAAACAGGTACACTTGATATTTGTCGATTACGGTACCATATACCACAAATGAAAAATAATGGTGTGAGTAAACTGCACACATTTTTTGGTGTAGAATTCGAATATGGAGTAGAAATGGGAGTGCCCATTCAAAAACACAAAGCTCACCCCACACACACAGGAGACGTGGCTGGTAGGTGGCGAGTTGTAGCACAGACAGATGTACCCTTTACTATTATAAACTTCTCATCTACAAAATTTTTAGTTCATTGTGTCGTTTTCGAGATATTTGGGTCTCTCAAGTAAAAACTAACACCCTGTGTATAAGACGATATGGTATTTTTTGATTTATCTCCTGTTGTTACATTCCACTTGCTACAGAAACATCTGGAGGTTAGACCATTTTTCTGAAATATTAGCAATTAGTATTCCATAACAAGACATAACTGTACTGATCTCTTCTGCCAATATTTCAAACAGTGTCTCAGATATTCTAACTATCCAGTGGCCAAGGCCAGCTTGTTTAACAGTGACTTCATGAATGTTACGGTCACTATGTTTAACAGTTTTGTCAGTGTTATTCTAGAATTATTTACACAATCTGTAAGTTTAAAACAGACAATACTTCATGTACTGTATACCTAAATTCCCACTGATCCTTGAAAAGTTATGTTTACATACTGTTCTAACCACCTTTCAGTGTCATGATAATTTGCCCGCCGGAGTGGCCGAGCGGTTCTTGGCCCTACAGTCTGGAACCGCGTGACCGCTACGGCCGAAGGTTCGAATCCTTCCTCGGGCGTGTATGTGTGTGATGTCCTTATATTAGTTAGGCTTAAGTAGTTCTGATGACCTCAGAAGTTAAATCCCATAGTGCTCAGAGCCATTTGAACCATTTGTTGTGATAGTTTGTTTGTGTAATGTTTCGTTCAAATATCACTATTTTTCCTCCTGTTAGAGTGTGAAATTATTGCACCAATGCCGGCAACGTCGACTGCAGCAGACTACAGAGGTCAGCGCCACCTCTCACCACTGCTGCCACAGGTATATTGTCGGCCGAGCTGTCCCGGTACAGCTCTCGGTCTGTCATCTATTCGTTCCTGTCTCCTGTATTACGAACTTCACATTTTCTCTGCCTGCGTTGCGAGGCTAGCGCCCATTGTAAAAAGGATGTTGGTGATAAATCGCTTAACCATATACATTGGTTCCAGGATTAAATTTTGAATCTGCATCAGAGTGTGCGCCATTATATAAGAACATCTTGGCAGATTGAAACTGTGAGCCTGGTGGGTACTTGAATTCGCAATGTATCTTTCGGTGTCAAAGTTCTTATACACTGTCCTTTGCACGCACCACGTACGATTTCACCTCCATTTCTATCAATATCTACCTTACAAACATCTGGAGACGGGAGAGTACTCTTTCAGTTAGGTGCGAATAATGGCAACCCTTGAAAACTCGAACCCCGACAGATAGAATTTCTCGACGAATTGAAATACACTGGTGTCCAAAATAAAAACAGAAACGGAAATTTTGGAAGAATGCGTACCGTATAAATAGGTCATAGCAAAATGGAAACAATGTAAAGAATACAGAACGTAAACAACTGGAGCATGCATAACAGTAGACGAAAACGTTCTTCGTTTTCTCCAAATTAACAGATTTGTACATACAGTCCGACACCTGATTAAATTGCTCACTGTGGCCTGTGACCACCTCTGGCAGCAGTAGAGGAAGGAGCATGCTGTGAATAACATCATCAATGTCATGCTTAGGTAATAACGCCCATTCTTACTGCGGAGCTGCTCGTATGTCTTAGAGAGTGGTTGATGGATGCTGACGTGATGCAACCGGCCTCCATAGTGCATCCCAGACATGCTCTATGGGATTCAAATCGGGAGAGCGAGGAGGCCATGCCATGCGTCCAGCATCTTCCGTTTCCAAGAAGACGTCGACAATTCGTGCGGTTGAGCACTATAGTTCAATACTACGAAGTCTGGGCGCCCGTTGCCTCGCAACAACCGTACATGAGGTCCCAAGCCTTCGTCACGGTTCTTGACAGTAGTTAAACGTTTTCGATTCACCCGAACAATTTCAAGACGAGATGTTAGAACGGTCAATGCCCCTACCATTAGTGATCCTCCTCGACATCGGTCTCTTTCCACAATTTTTTAGTCTCGAAAACGTGTTCCACATTCTCTTCAGATCCGAATCCGTCACGAATCACTGTCCAAACCAAATAGAGACTCATTTGTGAAAAGAACACTGGCCCACTCTTCGACTGTCCAGGTGGCAAGTTCACAACTCCACTCTAGACGTTCCCTTCTGTGAAGCCGCGTCAGAGGCACTGATAGAGCATGTCTCCGTCGAAGCCTTCTCTACACCGTTTGCCTCGATACGTGTTGCGAGGCCCGATACCAGTTGCTACACTGTATTATGGCAGCCCGTCGTGCATTTACAGCCAAATAATGGTCCTTTCTTTCAGATGTTACACATGGTCGGCCCTGCCCTGGCCTTCGGGACACAGTTTCGGCCTCTATAATCTGTCGCCACATCAGAGGAACAAAAGAACGAGCTTCCAGTCTTCCTATGGCGCTCCACCGCAGAGGGTCTGGTAGAAGTCTTCTCCATGCCAGACGGCATAGTCTGTGACTGTCTAGACAGTGACTGTGGCTGTGGAACTACGCGGCAAACACTACTCCGTTTGATAGGTGACCTCACGTCGTTGGCTTGGTTTTACGTTGACCGAAATGCCGTCTTCCATGAAGAAGACGATAGTGCGGACATCTGTTGACTGTCTGTGTGATTAAATCTTGAATTAGACACAGGACGGGGAAACAGCGTCTTGTTGCTTTAATTTTGGAAACCAGTAGTTCTCCGGCCACTTGAAAAAAAAATGAACTCTACAAATCAAAGAAATGACATGTGTTGGTAAATGGAAGTGATTTTCTTGACGTGCCGCCCACAAGTACTATAAAACTCGAAGTTGATGGCTATCAAACGCTCCGTAATTCTGTTTCTTCATTTGTTTTCGTAAATGTTTCCTCATTCTTCTCTATGTTTCCATTCTTTATTCGACAATGTATATTATACTACAATTACCTTATACACAAACCAGTTCTGAAAATCAATGAGGTACAACTACTGGACTATCGCAGAATGCAAGCAGGTTATTGAGACAGTACAATGTGGAGTCTAAAGATGGATGTAGCGAAAACTTTTAGTGATTTGGCCATTGCTGACAATCTCCAAGTAGAATGGTTGTATTGACAAACGCCCTTCATGCGTATGGACGAAGCAGCCCTGACGAGGCGAGGTGAGACTTTGAAGAATGCTTGTTTCAAGGATTTATGTAGAGACTATAATATTCCTGTTGCAAGTCATATGCGTAAAGGAAATGCGAAGTTATCCACTGTGGCTCCTGTGTTGAGAAAATTTGTGTTGAAAGTGGGAACTTTGATGAGAGGTTGCTCAGTATGTTCTGCATTTTCTGTATGTTATCTTAATTCCTACCTGATTAGTAAAGCTTTCGTTAAATCTAGCTAGTCAATCTATTTCTGAGGTGTCTTCAACAACTAGTTGTGTATTTCTATCTAAAAATTTGGAAAAAAAAGTCTTGATGAATTCTTCTTACTCATTTCTATCACTGTAAATCTATCCCAAAAATTCAAATTCAATTGCTAGTTCATGAAATGTTGCTCCGTTACTGGCGATACAACTTTACGCAACGAGTTTTCTATTAAAAAAACTACTATTAAAATAATTTCAGAATCTGCACACTAATTATTACAAGTCAGTATATTTTTAGAAAATATGTTATTAATATTAATCAACAATGATTGACGAGATTTTGATTTTTTTGTATTTTTGCGGGGGTCATGAGCTAATCCCCTTTTCGTTCTTATTAAACATTGTTGAAAATTCGATTATACTACTGCGGCAATGCTAAAAAAATCCTCAATTTCAGAGTCCTGCTTAAATATCATTATCTCTAAAATGTAGTTGTCAATAAACGTCAACACCAATTAAAGGAGTTCGTATTTTTTCATTTTTTATGGTCTAAAGTACCTCGCCATCGCTTTAATAGTGTAGCCTACGTTATCGGAAATGCATTGGTATTGTATCGCAACGGATCATTCACCAGTGATGGCGTGTTTCGCGTAAGAATAGTAGAAAAATACCCAGTAATTATTCTTTGAGTAGCTGATGAAAATACTCTTCCAATACAATTACAATAGTGATGGTCGATTTCCTTTTCGTACTCTCTTGAGAAATCAGTTGACCCCTGTTTGTACTGCTATTTCTAGTCTGTGACGTATACCGCTTTAATTACATAGTTCCATAAAATGCATAAATAATGTGATTCGTGAAATATGTACATTTGAAAGTAGTTTATAGTAGACGTATCGTGTATTCCGATTTATAGCAAGTTTCTCCTCTGCCGATCAGACTATCTGCTATAAAGTAAAAAAAAAAAGCGAGGCGTGCCCGTACGTAGCGCTGTAATGAAGTTGACCGTTGTTTTGCCTGTTATTACATGACGGAGCCCATCTCGCTTCACTAAAAAAAACGACAAGAGAGATTCTCATTTGAGCACTTAACGAGTTTATGTCCTCATTCTCTGTCGGTCATTACACCCATTATGTGCAGTTCCGTTGACAAGGGTTCTTCGATAGCCATTCGCTGGAGTGGCCCTTCAACAAATGAACTGCGTACACGCCGCCGAATTAGTTTCGAGGCGTTTAGCGGCTGTTAATAGCGCGGCCGCACCACACGTCAGCGGCGGCCAGCTTTCCGAGCTGCTGGCCAACTGGACGCAAATTAATACTGGACGGCCGGTGGGTGGGTCCTATTTACACATCGGCCTCGATGAATATTGTGGGCTATCGAGGAAATCTAAACAAGTTAATACTGCACAAACATCAGGTCCTGCTGGCACAAGCCCGGAAGAATCGATCGATCCCCGGCCGTATCTTCCTGGCTAATGAGAAATTTCTGAAATGTAAACATATGCAGACTAAATGCGAAAATTACCTTACGTTAAGGATCCATCAGAAGTAAGTACGCAGAGTAGATAGTAAATGCCCGACAACTGTGCTGCGATAGAGATAGGGTGCCGCTGCTACGATAAGTATTTCCCAGAAAACATTGCATACAGCCATGGCCAGCTACTTGCTCCATACTTGCCACACTAGATCTGTAAGCACGTAAATCTCTGTATACAAGAGTTACGTTACTTTACTATTCTTAAACTGTAATACTAAGACACTTCCAATGTCCTAAACAAAAATGAACTATACATGAATAAAACTACCACTACTACAATGCACTGTGAGCATCTTGGGATAATAGTGTCTAGTGTTGAGAGTAAACTGAATGGAGACCATACTCTTGCGTTTTGCGGCATTAATTTTATCAGCAAACTTTCCCAACGATTCACAATCTAGGGTAAGTAACGGTGATGTGGTGAATCGGGTGAAATGGTGAATTGCTTTAATTATTTACTGGTTAAACAGATGTCTCTGTATATCTGCATGCCAACAGTCTCTGATCATCTGTGTAGCGTGGACGTGTTGAAAACTAGCTCCGTTTAATAACCGTAAGTACTTTGTACAAAACTGGTTTCGATGCAAAATAATTTTTATATGCTGGATGCATTTATAGATGATACTTCAGGTGGCGTAGTCCGCGGGGTAATTTTTGATATATTCTGCCTTCTTATACTGCTTATGTGCAACATAACCTAGATATCGTTGCGTCTAGTGTTTTGAACTTCTTGCCGTGCTATCTACCGTTTCACCCGTAGCAAATGGGAGAATTGGTGAACTCGGGCAGGGGTGATACGGTGAAGGACTTTCTTATGTATAAAGTGTAAAGCTTTTATTTAGGTGCATGCCAACCAGGGTTTTTGGCAACTCATGAAATGTTAGCGTTTCCTATCCCATGCGAGAGTTCTGCAAGTACAGTCTGGTTTTTCGGTGATAAAAGAAGTAAATGTTCTAACTATCGCCATTGTTCCAGGCAAAGATGCCTACATTTTACAAAAGACAAAAAGGATCCAGCCGTGCTCATTGGACAGAGGAGCAACTGAACGATGCCGTAAAAACGGTGCAAAATGGAATGAGCCTGAATAAAGCCTCAAAGGAGTTTCTAGTTCCATGGTCAACGCTGAAGAGACGATTAGCAAACGGGTGCTTTACGAAAAGACCGCTGGGTGGGCTGCCTGTACAACACAAGAAGTGTGAGAAGAAGTTGGTAAAACATATCACACAATTACAAAACTCGGGTTTGCACCTACAAGGACAGAAGTACGTAACACGGCATATAAACTAGCTGTGAAATATAACCAACATCACAAATTTAACCGACAAAAGGAAATTGCTGGAATGCACTGGCTACATTGATTCTTAAAAAGAAATCCGGAACTCTCAATCCGCAAATCGGAAGGAGTTTCACAATCACGGCCAAGGGGTTTAAAAACGAAAAACGTTTCAGACTATTTTTCATTGCTGCAGAACATCTTGGTAGAGCATAGCCTCCTTGATGAGCCGGGAATAAACGTAGATGAGTCCGCACTTCAGCTCAATAATAAACCAAGTTACGTGTTGACAGCAAACAGGTCTTCGAGCATTCCAGCGTTACCATCCGATGAAAATGGTGAAACCATATCTGAGATCGCTTGCTGCAATGGAGAGGGCATGTTTTTACCCCCCAGCTTGTGTTTTGAAGGGAAAAAAATGAAAAGGCCGAGTACAAAGACTGTATGCCACCGGGTTCCTCGATTTTCACGTCACAAAAGTCGGCGTACGTAACAACTGATATTTTTCTTCTGTGTCTAAGGAATCATTTTGCACCGAGGAAGCCTCATAGAACAATCGTGCTTATTTTGGATGGACATAGCTGTCACTGCAGGAGCGTGGTTACATTAGAGTTTGCAGAAGAAAAAGAAACATAATTTTGCTCTGTCTACCCAGCCCCACCACACACTTTCTGCAGCTGCTAGACAGAGCATTTTTAAAGCTCTGAAATCCTATTATTACAATGCTTGCAATTCATACATTAAGATCAATCCAAATAGAAAAATTTCCAAACTAGTGTTCGGAGGACTGCTTACAATAGTAGGGGCACAAGCAGCTACGACAGAGAATGCAATATCGAAGTTTACGAACACAGGAATCATCCCGTTTAATCCTGATGTCATGCCCTAATACGCGTTTTTAACATCAGCTTCAGATCAACATCAGGAAAACGACGTACGACACGAAAACAGACCTACTTCACCTCGACCAAGTTGTTCGTGCTGGCATGAGATACCTAATCCCACGGAAGAAGCAACTGCAGACGTATATAACGATCAGCGACTTGATCACATACAAGCTTCACCACAAATGGGCTGTTCGAAACGGGCGGAAAATCCACAGGAAAACATGCAGTCTTCATCAGAAGCAACAGATATGACCAGTGGCAACAGAAGAATCTCAAATAACCCCTGGCACACTCTTGGACCATATTTCGCCGATAACTATCCTAGATAAAGTTGCATCTGCTAGGAAGAAGTCCAGAGCTGTAGCTCAGGTTTTGACTTCCCCCGAAAACATCGACAACCTGCGAAACAGAAAACGACTAAATGAGTCTGTGAAGAGTAGGACCAAAGTAGAAATCGTAACCAAAGGAAAAACCATAACCAAAGGAAAAACCGTAACCAAAGAGACTACCAAAGGAATTATCAAAAAGCAGCAGCCTACCAAACGAAAAGCGTCTACCACAGACACCGAATCCGACTCGTCGCTGGATATCCAATTGCAAGACAATGATGATGACGTGGATGATGAAGAGTGTTGTTGTATAGGGTGCGGTGAACTGTACAGTTGCACTAAAAAAAGATGTGGATTGGCTCAAATGTATCAGCTGCCAACGTTGGCTCCATAAAGACTGTTCAAAATATGAATCTATGTGTGACGTATGTGGCAAAAAGCCCGGGAAATAAGTTCACCAACTCACCCAAAGGGCATCCGCCATCTCACCCATTTATATGAGTGAAATTGATAAAAATAAGTTTTTTCTTTTAACTTTTGTAGTGCCTTAAAGAGGATGTGGTACTCTTAATGTGTTACTTACGTATTTTGTCAAACAAGAGTGTTTTTATTTAGTTTAAATAAACAATTTCTTGTTTTCTACGAAGCCCAAATATTCAGATCTTCCCAGTCACTGCTTAAATTTCGAACAATAATCATCAGCAATGGAGACCGAAGACTTATAATATAAGGAATCACCCTCGTTCTGTAAACGTCGTAGACAAAGAGGATGGATGAGCGGAAAGATGTTTAGGGCGCCCTCTCGCTCTTTGGGCAATAAGGATGCTCAACAATGAACGGCATGAGGATTCGGAAGAAAAGGGAAACTACTACTTTAAAAACATATAATAGGTTTCCCCAGGATATGTGCCCCATGAGTGAAAAGGAGCCATCATTATGTCTCCATTGCAAAAGATTACATGTTGTTGCCATATTCGGATTTCCGTGAATGAGCTGTCAACGTGTAGGTGTGTATCAGAGAAAGACGGAAAAATCGGTAAAAGGGTAACATTCTACGAGCAGGAGTATGGAATGTAAGAGGTTCGAATGTGTTAAGAAAGTTAAACGAAGTCTGGAACGTGAAATGCTAACGCTCAGTCTAGATACAGGATTCAATAAATTAAATTGGATAGATGATAACGATATTTTGCCGGCCGAATATAGGGTAATAATAACATCAGAAAATAGTGACACGGACGTAGGATGTGTAGTGAATGGAAAGGCAGGGCAGAGAGTTAGTTACTGTGAAGAGTTCAGTGACAGGGTTGTTCGCATCAGTCAGTATCTATAGAAAACCAACACCTACAATATTACTTCAGGTATACGTGCCGCAAAATTCTCTCCTGCACCCGATTACCCACAGGCCCCTCCCCACTTCCCAAAAAAAAACCAACGGTGCGTGGACATGTTTAGAGATAAAGTTGAAATTGTTGGAAGCTTTAGAGCAGATACGCCCATCTGTCGACATCTTTTGGTAGCTTCCAGCGAGGTGTGGCAGTGCGATTCGTTACTGTGGGTGGACAATTGGCACCGGCCATTAATGCCACTCACAAATCGCGTTACGCACATCAAAGGGCGGTCGCGAGTCCGGCGCACGTCTCCCGGAAGATCAAATCGGGTTGCCCTTTGATAATTAATAATGCAGCACCGAGGCCGGTAATCCTATCTTGACTGCTGTCACTATTGGACGCGAAATATGAACACGGGTGTGCCGCTCGTCTGCGTGACTGGCGTTTTGGAGGGCGTCCGAGGAAGGGGCAGATGAAAGGCTCTGGTAGCGCCTCTGTTTAATTGAGGGTAACAGCGCATGACCCCCACATCGGCAGACGTGGGGATGCCAGAGGGAGTGAGCACATTCCCAGGGGGTGAGTTGCCCGGAGGCTGAAACTACAGCGTTTGGTGTACCTGAAGCTGGGTAGCGCAACAGTACGACGCGCTCATTAAACCGTCGCAAATTTTTTGTCTTGTAATGAAGTAAAACCACGGTGTGTTGGGCTCTACTCTGAGATTGCCACAGAAGAGGATATCGAAACGGGACGCAACGAACCAATACGGCAGAAGGTAAAGTCGCTTGGCATTACTGGCTGGGAGGCCGCGAAGGCCAGGGTTAGCAACCTAGGTGGTTAGGCTTTTCTATCCTTCGCGCAGAATGGCACCTTCACCCCGTGAGGCGTAGGAGTCGTGTGTTTAACGGTATCAGCTAAGTGTAGGTGATTCTAATGGGAATGTGTGTAATGTGGCGTTGTGCTTCTGATAGGTGTGATGAGAAAAAAGAGAGGGTTTAGCAAGGTGCTGGTGCATAGCCTATTCCTGTCGATACTGCACCAAAGGGGCCGCCGATCTTAACGTCCCGATCCAAGGAGCAGTTCACCGTCAACAGTAACATAAGCGCTCACTTCGTGAGTCGTTGCGGACAGGTTTGGTATTTAATCCAGGATAGTGGCGTAAAGAGTCACGACCAGAAATTATACGACACCACCCCTCAGCTCTCTTTCGGTAAGTGGAAGGAAACGCAGCCAACAGCATGTGATGTACCCAGGCGGCTGCCCTACCATATACTGGCCCCAGACTGCGTTGCTTAACTTTGGTGACACAATCGTGACCGGTGTATTCAACGATGCAAGGCCGTTGACGCTAATAGCGTGAGGTACCTAATAATTCTGCAGAGATTATGTAGAATACATTGCTTCCTCTTCTAGCACTAGTCATTCATGGGTCGAGGAAGCAGCTAAGGGCACCAACCAGGTGACAAAGAACATCACATCTTTCCTTTTTTCCACAATGGTCTAGACGTGCAATTATAAGCCAAAACACCACGACTTCCTGTTTAAAAGCGTGATGGTTTATCTTTCGAACGCAGTACAATAGCGAGTCGGGAAGGCATGGATTCGGTAACGACTTCGTAGGTTTTCAGAAGTACGTGGCTCCAGGTGTTTACGCAAAGATGACACAATCCCCATAAATTACTGTCAGAAGGTTTGCTAATGTAGCCGCCAGTCTTAACGTCCCCATCCAAAAAACGGATCACCATCAACAGTACCATATTCGCTCATTTTATGAGATGCTGCGGACACAGACCTTGTGACACAGACAATTACCTGCTGTTAGATTCCCATCCCGTCGCGGGAGAGCCAAACAATTTCGATGGACGGTGCTCCCCTAACACACGTGCCTGCACCAGGACTCTCCGCTGTCGTCAGATCTGCCACAGGATGCTGTCTATCCTGCTTTATGGAGTAGACAAGCCTCGGAAGTACATGTGCTGCGATGAGGCATGGTCGTCCCACAACATTTCGCCTTCGTGAGATTTCACAGTTTTTCAGCCACTGATCACTGATCGTCACAACAGTACAAGTGAACAGCGGACCGCCTTAGCTGTTTCCCCGAGTGTAGTTCCCAAACGGCGAGCGAAAACGGACTACCCTTTGTCTGTCTGTGACTGTCACTGTTTTTTCAGGGACCCAGAGGCAGTGCTGCCAGATACTGCAGACAACACAGGATCACAATGGTTCGCATAATCCAGCGGCAAAAGCAAATGCATTAAAATGGATTAAAGACAGCCTTGAATGCAATAAAATATTTATTTGTAATTGTAACCGGTTTCGGTCAGGATGTGACCATTTTCAGACAGTTTGTTTTGAAATATAAATACATAATTGATTTCGAGGGGAGTAACATATAAATTAAGTGATATAGACCCAAAATGGAAAGAAGAAATTATACCCACGATGGCAACAGGTGACGATTAATGGAGCACATATTGTGGCTTTGCAAACGTCAGTTAGCATCTTGTATTTAAGGAACAACTCTGTTGCTACCCTTACCAGTTTAAGTTCGTGGACCCACAACAGCTACCCCGTTCACCGCCACTGCCTACTATTATTGTCATCGATATAATTTCTTCTTTGGTTATATATCTTGTAATTTATGTGTTATTACTACTATCAGATTTCCCTCTAAATCAATTCTTTATTTATATTTCATTGCAGCTGGCCCGAAGATGGTCCTTCCTAACCGAAACTGATTACCATTACAAATAAATATTTTCACGGCGTTCAAGACCGTTTGCAATTCATGTAACCCATGTTTACTTTTATCTACAGTTGATATGTGTCATATATAAACTGGAAAAACTACAAAGAGCTATTCAGTTTCTAGTATGCTAAAGTATCTTTAAATCATTTATTAATACTTTCTAATGGGAAAGCAAACTGTCTTCGTCATATTGCGTATTTTAGCAAATTTAATTTTCACTGTAAAATATTTTCATCAACGACTGATTGTATCAGCATATTACCTGTTATAATTTGACGAAGAGTAATTCTAATATCATCATTTCTCGATGGCATCCCTTCCTTTTCAACTGATGGTATTGTTTGGATTCTCTTCGCACTATCAGTGCCCCAGCTCTGTCTGTTAAAACACTGTCTTTCTGTGACGATGTTTAGAAACTATCACATCTACATAGCTTTGTACAAGACAACGAATGGTGTCTTTCACTATAAGAGTCTCATGATAGTTTCCCTTAACTCCCTTGTTCCTGTTGTGTTTGTGCTGGTTTTCAGAGTTTTTATATCCTTTTTACGGCCGGAGTAATAGGACGTAAGCGCTCACCAGTCTTCTTTTCGTTCTCAAAGAACTCTCTTGCCGAACACGGCGATTCGCCGGCCGTGTTGTGTAGCACGCTTTTCTTCCGCCGTTTCACTTCAATTGTTCTGCTTCCACCATTCGTCCCACTGAACGTAGTAAAAGATAAGACAGAAGATTATAAACTGTAAAAAAATCTAAAATAAAACGAAGAATTTTAATTTAGACATAGCAAAAGGACGGCTCGAGCTGCACACAGGAAGTCTTCTATTACGTTTGATATACGCGGGCGTTTGTTCTCCAGCGATGCAACATGGCTCGTGCTGGCTGTTCAAGTGGATTCCGTAACAGGCTGTCTTTTTATTGTTGCTAGGCAACGAAGTGTCGCTATAGAGCTGTCAGTACCCAAGACTCGTCTCCCAAACTACAATTCCCCTTTTTCCCCTATCGGCACCAACGACACAAGAGGGTTTTTCAATCTCGCGCCGTTAGTGGCTACAGAGTTTTGGCTCGTCGTAGTAGTATAAACCTACACCGCTGGCGTCGATCTCCTGTACAATTATTGAACATATGATTACATTCTCTGTGTGTTCTGTCACACTGAAAAATAATTATAATGCTAAAATACTGAAGTAACCAAAGTGTAGGTGTAGTTACCCTCTTCAGGCACGCTACTTTAACTGGGGAGTGTTTTCAAAGAAGGTCAAAGACAAAAACGTATTTTGATTTACTGCGTTATAATGCCCCTGGTCAGTCTTAGCTGGTTATTGGATATACAGGGTGATCCATTGATCGTGACATTGCTAAATATCTCACGAAATAAGCGTCAAACGAAAAAACTGTAAAGAACAAAACTTGTCTAGCTTGAAGGGGGAAACCAGTTGGCGCTATGATTGACCCGCTAGATGACGCTGCCATAGGTCAAACTGATATCAGTTGCGTTGTTTTTTTGAATAGGATTCCCCATTTGTATTGCATATTCGTGTGGTACGTAAAGAAATATGAATGTTTTAGTTGGATCACTTTTTTCGCTTTGTGGTAGAAGGCGTTGTAATAGTCACAAACATATGGCTCACAATTTTAGACGAACTGTTGGTAACATGAAGATTTATTAAATTAAAATACATGACGTAGGTACGATTGAAGATTTCATTTCGGTTGTTCCAATGTGATATATGTACCTTTGTGCACTTATCATTTCTGAAAACGCATGCTGTTACAGCGTGACTACCTGTAAATACTACATTAATGCAATAATTGGTCAAAATGATGTCCGTCAACCTCAATAAATTTGGCAATACTTGTAACGACATTCCTCTCAACAGCGAGTAGTTCGCCTTCCGTAATGTTCGCACATGCATTGACAATGCGCTGACGCATTTTGTCAGGCGTTGTCGATGGATCACGATAGCAAATATCCTTCAACTCTCCCCAAAGAAAGAAATCCGGGGACGTCAGATCCGGTGAAAGTGCGGGCCATGGTATGGTGCTTCGACAACCAATCAAATCATGAAATATGCTATTCAATACCGCAACAACCGCACGCGAGCTATGTGCCGGACATCCATCATGTTGGAAGTACATCTACATCCTGTCATGCAGTGAAACATCTTGTAGTAACATCGGTAGAACATTACGTAGGAAATCAGCATACATTGCACCACTTAGATTGCCATCGACAAAATAGGGGCCAATTATCCTTCCTCCCATTATGCCGCACCATACATTAAACCGCCAAGGTCGCTGATGTTCCACTTGTCGCACCTATCGTGGATTTTCCGTGGCCCAATAGTGCATATTGTGTCGGTTTACGTTCCCGCTGCTCGTGAATGACGCTTCGTCGCTAAATATAACGTGTGCAAAAAATCTGTCATCGTCCCGTAATTTCTCTTGTGCGCAGTGGAAGAACTGTATATGACGTTCAAATTCGTCACCATGCAATTCCTGGTGCATAGAAATATAGTAGGGGTGCAGTCGATGTTGATGTAGCATTCTCAACACCGACGTTTTTGAGATTCCCGATTCTCGCGCAATTTGTCTATTACTGATGTGCCGATTAGCAGCTAAAACACCTGCTGGGGCATGTTTCAGGTCATGGTTGACATTTCACATGTGGCTGAACACTTCCTGTTTCCTTAAATAACGTAACTATCAAGTGAACGGCCTAGACACTTGGATGATGTCGTCCAGGAAAAGGAGCAGCATACATAGCACACGCCCGTTGGGCATTTTGATCACAATAGCCATACATCAACACGATATTGACATTTTCCACTATTGGAAAACGGTCAGTTTTAACACAGGTAATAATGAGGAAGTATTGAATAGGATTGGGGAGAAGAGAAGTTTGTGGCACAACTTGAGCAGAAGAAGGTATCGGTTGGTAGGACATGTTCTGAGGCATCAAGGGATCACCAATTTAGTATTGGAGGGCAGCATGGAGGGTAAAAATCGTAGAGGGAGACCAAGAGATGAATACACCAAGCAGATTCAGAAGGATGTAGGTTGCAGTAGGTACTGGGAGATGAAGAAGCTTGCACAGGATAGAGTAGCATGGAGAGCTGCATCAAACCAGTCTCAGGACTGAGGACTACAACAACAACAACAACAACAATAATAATAATGTATCACAGTCGACCATGGTAGCCGAGCGGTTCTTGGCGCTTCAGTCCGGAACCGCGCGGCCGCTACGGTCGCAGGTTCGAATCCTGCCTCGTACATCGTTGTGTATGATGTCCTTAGGTTAGTTAGGTTTAAGTAGTTCTAAGTTCTAGGGGACTGATCACTGATGTTAAGTCCCATATTGCTCAGAGCCATTTGAATCATTTTAATCATGAAGCAAGTACTGTTCGCACTGGCGGAATGTTACGTGATACCACGTACTTATACGTTTGTTACTATTAAGCGCCATCTATCAGAAAGCTAAAAAAGTGATCCAACTTAAACATTCATATTTCTTTACGTACTACACGAATATGTAATAAAAATGAGAGGTTCCTATTTTTAAAAAAACGCAGTTGATATCCGTTTGAATTACGGCAGCGCTATCTAGCGGGCCAACCATAGCCCAATCTGGTTTTCCCCTTCAAGCAAGACGAATTTCGTTCTTTGTAGTTTTTTCGTTTGTTGCTTCTTTCGTGAGATATTTGCCCTAGTCACTATCAGTGGACCATCATGTGTGTAAGCCAAAATTCCGAGAGCCTCTATTCATCCTTTCTATCTATATCGTTTGGCTGCTTCTGCACCTTAATTTGTTTCGTTTTTTGCTCCCATGTATCCACATCGCATGTACTCTGGCTTCCCGAAACGTTATAATCTGCCTACAAAGGCAATGGTGATCCACTAGTAGTAGATCTGCTGTGCTGCCCCAATCGACGGTAGCGCACATGGTCCCTAAGCGGTTTCCCCAAAGTATGGAGCAACGCACTCACAGAGTATATCGTATGTAACATCAGTGTAAAATGCTTTTCCTGTATCTGTTAATAGATCCTTATGGATTGTGGGTTCTGTGGCCGTCATGGAAAGCCTTCTCCGCAAAGCACGTTTCCTGTTCTTTTGCTGATGCCTTTGGCGTAAGGTAAGTGCACTACCGGAACGTGTTCTTTTACTCCATTTGTCGAGTTTCCAGTTGAACTTTGAAGGTTTCTTATTACATTGTGTTGCATTCATTAGCTTGGAAGATCTCACTTAGCTCATTCAGTATTTGTTTGATATTGTTTGTAATTTGTATGTTTAATAAAATTTAATTAGATTAAAACTGCAAAAACTGCAAAAAGGTGGGAATTTAAGGAGATGGGACTTGGATAAACTGACTAAACCAGAGGTTGTACAGAGTTTCAGGAAGAGCATAAGAGAACAACTGACAGGAATAGGGGAAAGAAATACAGTAGAAGAAGAATGGGTAGCTTTGAGGAATGAAATAGTGAAGGCAGCAGAGGATCAAGTAGGTAAAAAGACGAGGGCTAGTAGAAATCCCTGGGTAACAGCACACATACTGAATTAATTGATGAAAGGAGAAATACAAAAATGCAGTATGTGAAGCATTCAAAAAGGAATGCAAACATCTCAAACATTAGCTCGACAGGAAGTGCAAAATGGTTAAGCAGGAATGGATAGTGGACAAATGTAAGGATGTAGAGGTTTATCTCACGAGGGGTAAGGTAGATACTGCTTACAGGAAAATTAAAGAGACCTTTGGAGAAAAGAGAACAACTTGCTTGAATATCAAGAGCTCAGATGGAAACCAAGTTCTAAGCAAAGAAGGGAAAGCAGATAGGTGGAAGGAGTATATGGAGGGTCCATCCAGGGGCGATGTTCTTGAGGGTAATATTATGGAAATGGAAGAGGATGTAGATGAAGATGAAATGGGAGATATGATGCTGCGTGAAGATTTTGACAGAGCACTGAAAGACCTAAATCGAGACAAGGCCCCGGGAGTAGACAACATTCCGTTAGATCTACTGATTGTCTTGGGAGAGCTAGTCCTGACAAAACTCTACCATCTGGTGAGCAAGATGTATGAGACAGGCGAAATTCCCTCAGACTTCAAGAAGAATATAATAATTCCAATCCCAAAGAAAGCAGGTGTTGACAAATGTGAAAATTACCGAACTATCAGTTTAATAAGTCACAGTTGCCAAATACAAAATACTAACGCGAATTCTTCACAGACAAATGGAAAATCTGGTAGAAGCCGAACTCGGGGACGATCAGTTTGGATTCCGTAGAAATGTTGGAACACGTGACGCAATACTGACCCTACGACTTATCTTAGATTAAGGAAAGGCAAAGCTCCGTTTCTAGCATTTGTAGACATAGAGAAAGCTTTTGACAATGTTGACTGGGATACTCTCTTTCAAATTATGAAGATGGCAGGAGTAAAATACAGTGAGCGAAAGGCTATTTACAATCTGTACAAAAAGCAGATGGCAATTATAAGAGTCGAGGGACATAAAAGGGAAGCAGTGGTTGCTATTCAATCTTTGTATTGAGCAAGCAGTAAAGGAAACAAAAGAAAAGTTCGGAGTAGGTATTAATATCCATGGAGAAGAAATAAAAACTTTGAGGTTCGCCGATGACATTGTAATTCTGTCAGAGACAGCAAAGGACTTGGAAGAGCAGCTGAACGGAATGGACAGTGTCTTGAAAGGAGGGTGTAAGATGAACATCAACAAAAGCAAAAGGAGGATAATGGAATGTAGTCGAATTCAGTCGGGTGATGCTAAGGGAATTAGATTAGGAAATGAGACACTCAAAGTAGTAAAGGAGTTTTGCTATTTAGGAAGCAAAATAACTGATGATGGTCGAAATAGAGAGGATATAAAATTTGGACTGGCAATGGCAAAGAAATCGTTTCTGAAGAGAAATTTGTTAACATCCAGTATAGATATGTATCAGGAAGTCGTTTCTGAAAGTATTTGTATGGAGTGTAGCCATGTATTGGTAGTGAAATATGGACGATAAATAGTTTGGACAAGAAGAGAATAGAAGCTTTTGAAATGTGGTGCTACAAAAGAATGCTGAAGGTTAGATGGGTAGATCACGTAACTAATGGGGAGGTATTGAATAGAATTGTAGTTTGTAGCACAACGTGACTAGAAGAAGTGATCGGTTTGTAGGACATATTCTGAGACAAAAAGGATCACCAATTTAGTACTGGTGGGCAGCGTGGAGGGTAAAAATCGTAGAGGGAGACCACGAGATGAATACACTAAACAGATTCAGGAGGATGTAGGCTGCAGTAGGTACTGGGAGATGAAGAAGCTTGCACAGGATAGAGTAGGATGGAGAACTGCATCAAACCAATCTCAGGACTGAAGACCACAACAACAACAACAACAATATTCCAAAGACGATGATGCACTACATCCATTGTATAATATTCTGCACGGATTCCAGAATCCGAATTCTTTCCAAATTCAGCTCGCTCTGTTCTTCCATGATATGTTGGTCGGCATAACCGGTGCCTATGTTGACGTCAGATTCCTCCAGTCTACCAGGGTATTTAACACCTATCCACACTATCTGTCAGTGAGAAAAATATGGTCCCATCAAGCATACGTAAACATTTGGGGTTGGGTTCACTTCAGCCTTCGATATAGTACTTGTGAGATATACAGGGTGAACCAGAATTGCATCGAAAACTTTCAGAGATTATGCTCTGAAATCTTCTGAGTAGTTTGGTACAATGGAACCGCAGTCTCCGGCTCCTCGTTACAGAGTAATAATGTAGGGATGACTTATTCCGTGTGTCACGTCAGTTACCTATATTTCTGCGAAAGGAGCTTAAGTAGCTTAACAACAGTGAAAATGCATGTACTATCCGTCACCAAAAAGCACAACACAAAACAGAATGTAAGGCAAAAATCTTCAGTCGAAAGAAATTGAGACAGAACCAAGCAGTACTAAGTGAAACATGAGGGAGAATGGTAATACGGGCATTTCTGTGTCCTAAAGCGAGTATCGTGAGTAAATGGAACAAGTTTGTTTTTAAACAAGGCACACATCGCATACTGTCGACATTTGCACGGTTGTTCACTGTTTTCATAGGGAGACAGATACAAAGCTAATTGGGACAAGAAACCGAAGGAAATCCAATAACTCTGTAACGAGCAGTCGAAGATCGTGGCTCGCTTATATAGGTACCAAAATACTCAGACGGTATCCGCGAACAACTTTTGAAAGTGCATCGGTAATGTTGTTGTTCACCCTGCATATATACGTCACACGCCTATATTGTAAATCAGTTTACTGTTTAATATACACATGTATGTGGGATTTCGATCACTTTCCTAAATTATATAGTGCTGTGTATCTTAAAAAGTTCGTTACTTTTCATTTCTTGCCTCAAAAGTGTGTCGGGTTTGGCGTAGACCAGCCTGCAACGAATGTTGGGATGGAGTAGACATGAGAAAGAGGCCATTTGTGGACGCGTCTCTACATTTACATCTACATTCACACCCTGCAAACTAGTGTGAAGTGTATGGCAGAGGGTAGTTCCCATTGGTCCAGTTTTGGTGCATTTTTCAGCGGTACATTTATGTCTGGATGCGGGAAAAGTACTTTGCCAATCTGAAGTCGTCACAGTCCTTTCCAAACCTGGCAGGACAGGATTCTACAATCGATTACAAGTCTGCGATCGCACTCTGCTTGCAGCCCGCATGTTAGGACGAGAATGTCAATTGTATCTGGTGAGCGGATAATAGAAGAGAAACTTATGACTGTAATTGATGCCAGCTTCTACAAATTAAAAAAGGAGTCATCAAATCACACAAATACAGGTACATGCTGCAATAAATTGATATAAAATTGAAATATATGAGGTGTATATCGAGAAACTCAACAGGTTCGTAACACAACGAAATCAGCTTATGTGGAGATTATTTCGGTAATACCTGTATGAAGTGCTATAGGGCCTTTACTGGAAATAGTATGTTTAAATGGTGTAGAGGGTAACCTTGGAAATCAGGTGAAGCAGACCAAGAACAATGCTGTTTGCTTAGGAGTGTTGCAGCGCCGGAATACTGGAGTATACTGGAGGTATAAGGCTGGTGGAGGTACTAGGAGTAGATCTGGAACGTATATAAATGTAATGTACTGAGAATAAACAGGCAAAGAAATAAACTAATGTTAGATTACGAGTCTGGCGATAGGTCAGTGTCAACACCAACAATCATGAACTACCTAAGACGAGCTCTCCGAAACCACTAAGAGTGGAAAACTGTTTTAAAAAAAGTAGGTGAAGTAGATACCACACTGGAAAAACTTTGCGTATTTCTATGTAAACAGGCAGAATACGGCTCTGCGATCGGCGACGCCTATATACGACAACAAGTGTCTGGCGCAGTTGTTAAATAGGTCATGGGCTGTGCGGCTGGTCCCGGCGGAGGTTCGAATTCTCCCTCGGGCATGGGTGTGTGTTTGTCTTTAGGATAATTTAGGTTAAGTAGTGTGTCAGCTTAGTGACTGATGACCTTATCCGTTACGTCCCATAAGATTTCACACACATTTGATTTGTTAAATAGGTTACTGCTGCTACAACTGCAGGTTATCAAGATTTAAGTGAGTTTGACCGTGGTGTTATAGTCGGCACACGAGCGATGGGACACATTATCTCCGAGGTAGAGATGAAGCAGGGATTTTCCGGTATGACCATTTCACGAGTGTACCGAGAATAACAGGAATCCGGTAAAACATCAAATCACCGACATCGCTGCGGCCGGAAAAGGTCCTGTAAGAACAGGACCAACTACGACTGAGGAGAACCGTTTAACGTGGCAGACGTGCAACCCTTCTGTAAATTGCTGCAGATTTCAATGCTGGGGCATCAGTGTCAGCGTGCGACTCATTTAAAGAAACACCATAGATATCGGCTTTCGGAGCCGAGGGCCTGCTCGTATACCCTTGATGACTGCACGACACAAAGCTCACCTGGACCCATCAACACCGATATTGATGACTGGAGCCATGTTGCCTGGTCGGACGAGTCTCGTTTCAAATTTTATCGAGCTGATGGACGAGTACAGGTATGAAGGTTCCGTAAAAGTGTGGAGCGTGTGCACTTCGAGTGATATAGGAACACTGATATGTCTATAAACAGCTCAAACAGGTGACACGTACTTAAGCAATCTGATCAGCTGCATCCATTCACGTCCATTGTGCATTCCGACGGGCTGAGCAATTCCGTTAGGGCAATGTGACACCCCATGTAAATTATGTGTGGCTATCGAAGTCAGATCTGGAAGCTGGAGATATCTGGAGAGATTGAATAAGAGCCACTGGCTGTTCTTTCCGCCAACCTGTTGTCTTGTAAAGTTGAGTCCCCCCGTGCAAAACACATCTCGTCAGTCGTGGGAGCTTCTTCGGCGGAGGCTGCTAAGCTGTCAATTCGAACCTGTGGTTGTGATTTTTGCAGGATGCCACTTGCCCATGTTAGTCTCTGTACCTACAAAGGGCAAGATCTGTAGTACTGCCAGTGACGGTAGAAGACATTTCTCATTAATGCATGTTTGGTTATTAGTCAAATATTCACAGATTTACGTTGACTTTTACAGCACTCGATATAGCTTTCTCAATTCTATGGTAAATTTTCCACCCAACTTCCGAAATATGATACACATATCCGGCTCTTCGGTATGCACTAGACAGAGTGAGAATTACTTATTCACAATCGAGTTACGCTCGAAATAGAGTACAACATGTTCGGCTCTGAAGAACTCCTGAAACACAGTGGGTGTTAAATATTCACATGTAAGTAGCTCAGGCTACTGAGATACTTGTTCAACCCTCCATAACGCCCAAAACAGAGATACGTGTCCAGCCCTCCAGAATGCTCGAAACAGAGTGATTAGCGCAGCCGAAGTACTTCTTCTCCTAGGTGCCCCAAAGCGACTCGAAGGTATCCGAAGCACTTCGGTTGCAAAATCGTTACTCTTATGTTTCTCAAAACTAGGGAAATTTAGTAAACAAAAACGATAGACTCGTAGTGTAACCAGGAGAGACTGTCACACTAAAAACTAGTTTAAATACAGTGCGCTGTATACAAATAATTAATAAGAAGAGTTAGGCCTTTTGACGCCTAGCACCGGAACGTGTCGACCAATCAGAAGCAAGTTCAGTGCAATTGGCGGACTGTCCCACAAGACTGGTACCATCTGTCGCTTGTACCTCACTGCACTTTTGTACCACATGCTACTTCCCGTGTATATAGCTGCATCAAGGCGAGCTTCCAGCCAAATAAAATACTGGCGGCCACGGCCAGGAATACAACACTTCCAGAATTGCTATAGAGTACTTCCACGAACACTATTACGAGTTTAAACACTTCCACTGGCCACCAGAGTCCCCAGACCCGAACATAATTGAGCATATATTGGATGCCTTGCAACGTGCTGTTCAGAAGAGATCTCCACCTCCACGTACTCTACGGGTTTATGGATAGCCCTGCAGGATTCCCGGTGTCAGTTTCCTTCAACACTACTTCAGACATTATTCGAGACCATGGCACGTCGTGTTGCGCATTCTGCGTGCTCGCGGTTGCCCTACACTGTATTAGGCAAGAGCATCAGTTTCTTTGTCTCTTCAGCGTACTTGTTCGAAAGATTGGCAGGATTCGAGTCTGCGACCGTAGTGGTCGAACGGTTCCAGACTGCAGCCCCTAGAACCGCTCGGCCACACCGGCCGGCTCGTAATATCAGTTAATCGCTCATCGAAAACTGGCGGCCTTCCCAAGACTGCTGGTAGAGACTGGTAGACTAAGACGGCTGCATGAGTTTGCCAGAAAACAACGGTTGTGTGTATAACAGAAGCACGTGTTGACTTCTCGAATGCGGTCTAAAAATAGACAGCCAGCGCTCTCCGTGGATACTTTTTAAATCCTCTCTTCGAAAGAAACCTGTCTACACATCGAAGTGTCACTACGTCCTATGGCCAGTTCTCAACAGATCTGGACGGTTATACAGCAGGAAATGCTGCAACCAGCCACTATGTTTTTGGAATAATTTTATTGCACTCGAACCTAGCGTCAAACGGTAGCGTTGACTTCTTCGCAAGTTTTACATTTGTATCTTCACGAAAAGCCGTCCCTTACATATCATAAGACAGAGATTCGGTTTTCTTTTGCGATCCATGCTGATCAATGAACTGGGTTAAATTGAAGAAAATTTTCGTAAGAAAATGTATCCGCAATCTTCAAAATGGTTCAAATGGCTCAGAGCACTATGGTCATCAGTCCCTTAGAATTTGGAACTACTTAAACCTAACTAACCTAAGGACATCACACAACACCCAGTCGCAATCTTCCGTGTAGTTCAGTTCATTGATCAGCACGGGTCGTAAAATAAAATCAAACCTCTGTCTCAAATACGAAAAGTAGGGCCATTACTGAAGACACAAGAGTAAAACTTGCAAAGAACTCAACGCTACCCTCTGATGACGGCCTCGGGACCGAAACTACTAACTGTACAATAAAATCATTTCAAGTCGAAATGCTTTATTTGCCTAAGTCGCAGTAGTTACGAATATGAACTACTAGTTTATACAAATTTTAATTTTCATCTTCGGATCACACGAGTTCAATAAGTAACGCAACATTTTTTTGTTCTGAAAGCAGGATTTGTTATCAGTATTCCAGTACACCATATTGTTGCCTCCCCGGTTAGCCGTATGGTCTAACGGACTGCTTTCCGAGCAGGAAGGCGGGACGGTTTCTAAGGCGGTTATCCGTCTGCTTTGGGGAATGCTTGCTGGTTCCCCTTATTCCGCCTCAGTTACACTATGTCGGTGACTGCTGCGCAAACACTGTCCCCACTTCCGCGTGTGGTATGAGACGTTCCAGGAGGGAGAGGGGGGGGGGGGGGGATCCACTGGGAGCCGAACCGCCCAATAACCCTGGGTTCGGTGTGGGGCGGCGTTGGGTTGAGTGAACTACATGAGCGTCTTATGGGGTTGTGTACTACTGTGGGCTACTGAGGGAACGAAGCCTCTCCATCATTTCTAAGTCCCCAGTTCCATACAATACAATACACCATATTATTACCCAGTCTTTTGGCTACAACATAATCTCCGTTCAATGCGACGGCTATATGTTACCTTATTGGTACCATTATACTGGACGACGTCGGAACCAGCGTGTTGCTGCATCAATAAGCGGCTAATCATCCACATACTGTTTCCTGCGGAGTGCACCCTTTATTAGGCCACACGGACGGAAGACGGAAGGTGGGAGTTCCGGTCTGTACCGTGGATGAGGAAGAGCAGTCCAATGAAGTTCTGTGAGCTCCTCTCGAAAACGCAGACTTCCTTGCGTTTTCATGGAAAGGGAGCATTTGACTTTTTTAATATTTTTTTGCGAAGAACACACTGAAGTCATTTCTTCAATCTCTTTAGGCTAGCACACTACATTTCAGACTTGATTTTTGCACCATGAGCGAGGACATCAAACAAAGTTATACCCCAGAGTCCCAGAAGACCATCGTCAGGAGTTCAGCGGCTGAGGAAGCGGCTTTGAACTTTATTCTTCGTAGTAAAAGCGGTAAGGTGTCACTCCACAGATTGCCGTTTTGTTTCCGGTTCGAAGAGATGAAACCATGTTTCATCATATGCGACAATGTTCTACAAATAACTGCCACTATTAGCCTCGGACCGGCCAAGTAATTCAGCTCAGAGGGCCTCTCGTCATTCTTTTGTTAGGCGGGCACAAACCTTTCAGAACATAAACTGGTGGACGAGTGCGTCAGCACTACTGACATACACGTCCAGCTCAGGATTTACGTGTCTGATTGTGGTCCGTCAGTCGCTTCGAATGAGAGCGACCGTACGTTCCAACATTGCAGGAGTTACTGGTATGTGTGGCTGACGACCACGCCTTAGACCGGACAGGTTTCCGCGACCTCGTTGCGATGATGACTGTCGCATCTCCCAACGACTCGCCGTGGTTTTGCTCACTGCCAGATCTCCGGAGACATTCTACGAGCCGTTTTGAATATCTGCGAGGTTTTCGTTTTCCTACCAAATAAAACTTAATGACAGCTCTCTTCTTGGAAGGCAATTCCCTACAGACGCCATTTTGAAATATACGAATAGATCCACCACCTATCGAAACTTTTTGAAACTATAGGCACTGAAGCATGATCATTCTACGATGTCTCACAAAAAGTACCGCATTTTTACAACCAAAATTGGCCGAGAAAGAAATGTGTTTCATTACTTATTAAACGGCTCTCTTACATAAGACATTGTGCCGGATTGTGTAGCGCACTGTAAGCCAGTCGTGAACATTCAGAAGCCCAGCTCCCTGGAGCCGACGCACCAGTGTATTATACGAGAAATAATAAAAAGATATTTGTAGTAAACACAAAAGTTAATGGGTAAAATACCTTTGCTACATAAGGTACTACGTTCGTACGTGTTGCAGCTGACAACCATACGTTATCGGCTTAAATCCAAAGTTCCCAGCGGGACACGCTGCTTGATCGCATCTGACTGGTTACTATTATAGCTCGTCAAGTGTTCGCTTGAATACCTGCCTTCTAAGGCAATCAAAGATTGTGATACTATCAGTAAAGAATCATCTTTGCAAAGTGTCTGCGATTTAGAATACGCTGGAGAAAAATCGGTTTTGAAAGTTATGAAAGACAACTTTCAACCAGCAAACAGATCATGTTCTTCTTCTGGCTACTGGGTCTGGCGAATAGCCCGAGAAGCCAGGTGCGGTCCGGAAATGATAAAGTAGTGGAAATAAGTACAAATGCACTGTGTCTACGGAAGTAATACAACAACATCTGAGGCATACATGCATCAATGTATTATGTAAATAGTAGAACCATGTAAGACATAAATAATTATCACGGAATAACATTGCGTCTTTCCCCTGATGGAAATTTCTACATCTACATCCACATAGTTACTCTGCAATTCACACTTAAGTGCCTCGTAGAGGGTTGGTCGAACCATTTTCATATTGCTTATCTAACATTCCACTTTCGAATGGCAAGTACGAAAAAGGAATACCTAAACTTTCCGTTCGAGCTTTGATTTGTCTTATTTTGTTATGATGATCATTTCTCCCTACGTAGGTGGGTGTCAACAAAATATTTACGCATTCGAAAGAGAAAGTTGGTGATTGAAATTTCGTAAATATATCTCACCGCAAAGAAAACCGCCTTTTTTTTCCTTGACTGTCACCCCAACTCGCGTATCATACCAGTGACACTCTCACCCCTATTGCTCGATAACATGAAAAGAACTGCCCTTCTTTGAACTTTTTCGGTGTCCTCCGTAAATCCTACCTGGTAAGGATCCAATACTGTGCAGCAATATTACAGCAGAATACGGACAAGTGTAATGTAGGCTGTCTCTTTAGTGGTTTCGTCGTATCTTCTAAGTGTTCTGCCAACAAAACACAGTCTTTGTTTCGCCTTCCCCACAATATTGTCTACATGGTCTTTCCAATTTAATTGCTCGTAATCGTAATTCCTAGGTATTTAGTCGAATTGACAGCCCTTAGATTTGTGCTATTTATCGTATACCTAAAATTTATTAGCTTTCTTTTAGTACCCATGTGGATAACCTCGCACAATTTTTTTGTTTAGTGCAAATTGCTACTTTTCGCACCATACCGAAATTCTCTGTAGATCGCTTTGTAATTGGAATTTATCGTCTGATGATTTTATTAGACTGTAAATTACAGCGTCATTTGCAAACAATCAAGGGGACTGCTCATTTTATCACCTAGATCATTTATATAAATCAGGAACAGTAGAGGGCCCACGTCACTACCTTGCGGAATGCCAGATGTCACTTCTGTTCTACTCGATGGTTTGCCGTCTATCACTACGAACTGTGACCTCTCTGAAAGGAATTTACGAATCCAGTCACACAACTGAGACAATACTCTATATGCACGCAATTTGATAAATAGTCTCTTATGGGAAACAGTATCAAAAGCCTTCTGGAAATCTAGGAATATGAAATCGATCTGAGATCCCTTGTCGACAGAACTCATTATTTCGTGGAAATAAAGAGTCAAAAACTATATTTTTTGAATCCGTGTTGGTTATGTATCAATAAGTCATTTTCGTCAAGGTGATTCATAATGTTCGAGTACAGTATCTGCTCCGAAATCCTACTGCAAATTGAGGTCAGTGATATGAGTCTGTAATTCAATGCGTGACTCCTATTTCCTTTCTTGAATATTTGTGTGGCCTCTGCTACTTCCCACTCTTTAAGAACAGATCTTTCGTCAAGTGAGCGGTTGTATAAGATTACTGAGAAGGACGCTATTGTGTCTGTATACTCTGAAAGGAATCTGATTTGTGTACCATCTGAACCACTAGACCTGCCTTTCTTAAGTGATTTGAGTTGCTTCACAACACCTAAGATACATACTTTTATGTCAGCCATGTTAAGGGTGTTCTGGTTTCGAATTCTGGAATATTTACTTGGTCTTCCTTCGTGAAGGAATTGCGGAAAACTGTATTTAGTAACTCCGCTTTAGTGGCACCATCATCGGTAACATTTCCATAATTATCGCGCAGTGACGGTATTGACTGTTTTTGCCACTGTTGTACTTAACATACGACCAGAATCTCGTTGGGTTTTCTACCATATTATGAGACAATGTTTCATTGTGGAAACTATAAAAAGCATCTCGCATTGACGTCCGAAATAAATTTCGAGCATCTGTGAAACTTAGCCAGTCTTGGGGATTTTGCGTTCTTCTGAATTTGGCATGCTTTCTTTCGCTGCTTCTGCAACGGTGTTCTGACGTGTTTTGTGTACCATTCCTGTCTCTTATTAAGTTACGCGGTATGAATTTATCTATTGCTGTCGATACTATATCTTTGAATTCGAGACACTCTCAGAGGAAGGCATCAAACAAATGTTTATTTGCTGCATTATGTAGATATATTTTGCGTTTACTGTTAGTGATTTGGTTGATTTCACTACAATGACCTTGTGTTCACTAATCCATGTATCCGTCATGGTGTTCTCTATTAGATCGTGATTATTTGTGGTTAAGAGGTCAAGTGTGTTTTCGCAACCATTTACAATTCGTGTAGGCTCATGAACTAATTGTTCAAAGTAGTTTCAGAGAATGTATTTAGTACAATTTCGGAAGATGTTTTCTGTCTTCCACCGGCTTTGAACACGTATTTTCGCCAAGAAATCGAGGGTAGATTGAAGTCTCCACCAGCTATAACTGTATGAGTGGGGTACCTATTTGCAATGGTATTCACGTTTTCTTTGAACCGTTCAGTTATTGCATCATCTGAGTTTGGAGGGGGGGGGGGGGGGGGGTTGGTAGAAGGAGCCCATTACTATTTTGGTATGGCTGTTGAGTATAGCCGCTCCTCATATTAATTCGCAGGAACTATCTATTTCAACTTCACCAGAAGATAAACTACCACCAAGATATCCAAACGCAACACCACCTACTTTTTTAAAATCTATCCTTTCTGAACATGGTTTGAGCCTCTGTAAAAATTTCGGCATAATTTATCTCCGGCTTTCTGGTCCTATAACGATTTCAGTTTCCGTGCTTTCTATCGGCGCTTGAAGCTCTGGTACTTTTCCAACACATCTACAACAGTTTACTACTACTATACCAACTGTTGTTTGGTCAGTTCTCGTAGTTTCTTTTCCCTGTACCCTTTGAGCATGAAACCCTTTTTGATCTTTTCCGAGACTGTCTAACCTAAAAAACCGCCCAGTCCAACGCCACATAGCCCCTGCTACCCGTGTAGCCACCTCCTGTGTGTATTGGACAACTGACCTATTTAGTGGAACCCGAAACCCCACCAACCGATGGCGCAAGTCGAGGAATCTGCAGCCTACACGGTCGCAGAACCGTCTGAGTCCCTCATTCAGACCCTCCACTCGGCTCTGTACCAAAGGTCCGCAATCGGTCCTGTCGACGAAGCTGCACATGACGAGCTCTGCGTTCATCTCGCTAGCAAGACTGGCAGTCTCCACTCAGATAGCCGCCGAGAATCTCTTCTGATCCATAGCGACACACGTCATTAGTGCCGACATGAGCCACCACTTCTAGTTGGCTGCACTCTGTACTCTTCATGGCATACGGAAGGACCCGTTTCCACATATTGGATGACTCCCCACGGTATGCACACGGAGTGCACATTGGCTTACTTCCCGTCCTTAGCTGCCATATCCCTAAGGAGCTCCATCACCCGTCTAGCACTGGAGCTCCCAATGACAGGCAATCCCACCCTCTGCGCTTGTCTGGACCTCTCAGGAAGATCGCCCACTGCCGCAACAGGCTAAGCCGCCCTTGCTGACTCAGAAGTACTTTCAGCAGTGGACAGTACCTCAAATCTGTTACGGAGGCGTAAGGGTACAGCCTTGCGGCCCAGGGATTCGTGACACCGCCACGGTTTTGCCAATCACTGTCAGGCAGGTGACGACCGGAAGGGACCTCCGAATCCGCGGGGGCCGTGGCATCAAAGATCCAAGGCGATGCTACAGGTTCCAGAGGCGTCAAAGCGCTCGCCTCGGGTTTCCTATTGTCACCGCGGCCCATGGCAACAGCCTCAAGCCTGTCGACCACGGCCAACACCGCTTCCAGCTGAATCTCTAAACTACAGGCGCAGTCCCTATTCATCCCTAAAAACATGTTTTTCCTCTCTTTTATCTCACAAGCTGTTAAAAACAATCAGATGACTGACGACTACGCGAATTTACACTATACCGGGACTAAAACGCGCTGCTAAAACTCTCAGATATTATAATACGCCAGAAATTTGTGAATTAAACTATGCGCGTACCTAATAAAACGCAAAGGAATTAAGAATTAAACTATAAAACAAATAAGTGAGCTAGGAGTGTGACTTGCTGCTGACTACCGCTTATCCCACTTGTATAAAGATACTCACTGTCCTGTTGCGTTATTGCATTGTTAGTACTTTGTCCACCCTGCGTTCTTCCTAATTACCTCAAAATTTTCTTCGGAAGTGATTATGTTAGGGTTTAATTCTCGTCGTGAAGTTGTTGTCCACTCTTTTATAATCGCTCTTTTCAGCTCTCATGCTGCCTCAAGTTGCCTACCAATGCGATAAACACCCTTGCAAATATTCCCGAAAGGTTGTCCACGGGGCCCAAATCGGGGCTAAGTGCAGGCCAGTTCAAGACATCTTTCGCCTTTGAACTACTTTTTGGTGTAGCAGAAACATGCACTTGTGAAACATTGCACTTGTGTCTCCTAGGTCCTCATTCATTCTAATCAGTCCTGTCTCTAGCATCTCAGTTTACATATTAGAGTTCATTCTAGTGTTCATCCAAGAAAGGCCGGCCGCTGTGGGGAAGCGGTTCTAGGGGCTTCAGTCCGGAACCGCACGACCGCTACTGTCGCAGGTTCGAATCCTTCCTCGGGCATGGATGTGTGTGATGTCCTCAGGTTAGTTAGGTTTAATTAGTTCTAAGTTCTAGGGGACTGATGATCTCTGATGTTAAGTCGCATAGTGCTCAGAGCCATTTGAACCATCCAAGAAATGCTTGATTTACCTTTAGCACAGTAGGCTGGCCAACTTAC
The DNA here is from genome assembly GCF_023897955.1 of Schistocerca gregaria. NCBI lineage: Eukaryota > Metazoa > Arthropoda > Insecta > Orthoptera > Acrididae > Schistocerca > Schistocerca gregaria. The sequence goes on from NC_064924.1 coordinate 188,387,383, forward strand.
AACACTTCCACCACCAATATTTCTGCTCATTCTTATATGCTGCTCTGTTGTCAGATGATGACAATAATACTGAAATGCGCTTGGCCCATCTAAACTGAGCTTCTCATTCTGGATAATCATATCCCACTCTGAAGTCTTTGGCGTATGATTTTCAGCAAACTGCAGTCCATCTTCTTTATGTCTAGGTGTTACAGCAGCGCTCTGTAGTCATTTATTGAATACCAAATTTGTACACACGTGTGGCAGATCCTAGCAACTGTCAATCAGCAATAAGTTGAGAAAAATGACGGTTTTTGGCCCACACTTTGCGCAAAGGTAACCATCTCGATGTCTTTCTACTTTGCTCATTTTTTCCCATTCAGTCCATACCGTGCACCCAATATTTGATCAATCGCTGTATTTGAAAAGTGCGACGTCTTGCAAGTGTGACGGTTAGATAGTCCCATGAGATTCTAAGCCAAATTTTTAGTTTTTCATCACGTGATAACAGTATTTATCATTGGATTATCGCAATCGTAATTTATGCAGACAAGACGCAATTTCACTAACGGTGTCGGTTTCCTGTCTGCAGTAAAGTCACGAACGCACACACTAAGACCTCACAGAGCCGATTGCCTTTGTACCAAATTCCACCCTCTGCCACTTCAATCGTTCATGTTACGTTGTACACTATACTACTGATATGAAGTACAATGCCATTTGACTACATCTGTTGGTATACTGGATAGCATTCTATTGTGAATACACTGTGTACAAGTATTCCAACGGACTATGTTAATTTTCTTACAGATAACTGATGTCCGCTACTGCGCGTTACTCTTTCTAGACGGAGAAGAAAACGTTATAATAAAAATGTACTGCATGATGTTCCCAGCAGTTTGTAAAACGCACATGTAGCTAAAATGAGTTGGTGAGGTAGGAGCAGATGTGTCCCGGAAAGGAACTCTATTACGACTCGACGTCCGCCGACCGGTGAACATCGCTTTCGAAATTACACAGATGTACGGCAGCTTCGTGTGTGGACGCATATTGTGAGCAGAAGCGCCTGTTTCGGCGCCCGTCTGCTCGCCTCTCGTATTGGCGCGTGCTCGCTCGCTCGCGAAATTGATGGCTCATCTTTACAGTCGGTCGGCAGTCGATACTCGGTCGGCTACTGTAGCGCATAGTGCGGCCGTGATGGAGGCTCCGGCAGGGGCGCCCTTCGCTGCTTTCGACGCCCCTGTCGGATTTGTTGCTTTCCCTATGTCCGTTAATTAACTTTTTTCCTGTGATTCGCCTCCCCCCTCCCGCCCTCCAATCAACCCTCCATTTCCACTTTTTTTCCTAAAAAAAAGGACGTTATTGCCAATCGCTACTTTTCAGATCAGAGGATCTGGGCCATTTCACTTATTTCCGACAATAATGAAAACAAAAAGAAGACTCACTCGCTGAGTGAGTGGTGCCTCGTATTCTAAACGAATATGTGGCGATAATTTAATTACTGCAATACCTGCGTCACTGCGACTCCAAAAAAGGAATAACGTATGCATATACCATTCTTCGCCTCCTTTTTCCATTTAGCGCCGTTTTACTACTGACAAATATTGGACAGAACTCCGCTTGCGTGGCACTGAATTTATCACTGATGTGTGGGACAGCCAGCAGTTCAGCTTTTCCGGTTAATTGGATATCCTTTTCCTTGTAACTTCCTCATAATTATTTTAACTTCATGCTCTGGATATACGCGGAAATACAGGATCTTAATTGAACGGGCTCCAAAATTTCTGAAAGACGAGTTGGTATTCTATTATTTATAGCTCCTTCCGACCACTTTTTTCCTTCTGCAGAGAAATGCATATCGCAACAGAGATTCTTATAGGCAGAGGCTGTGGTCCTGGACTGCGACTCGTATCTCGATATATCAATTGGAACTCCATTGCCCATAAAAGTTGTGGTTCCGGATTATTGTAAAGTCCCGATAAACAGTGATAATCTTCCTGGAAATTTCTTCGTCACTCATCTAGAAATGTTCATAACTTGAGGATAGTTGTCGTTACTGTATTCAGACCTGTTATTTGCATGTATGTACATACTTTTTATGACAGTAATTTTGGGTATCTGTTGTTACATATGGATGTCGTACGAAAGAAACGAAGAGGACACAGACTAATGACACATACAATTTCTGGATGTCTAATTCCACTGGGAACCATGTGCACCAAGACCGTATTGCTGTCGGTATTTTTCCATAAATGTCAGCACTGGTCGTAAAGATTGAATTCCCTGATTTTGCAGATCGACTTCGGTCTCTGTGTGACCATCTTCAGTACAGACTATTCGAACTTTGTAGGCCCAAGCCATAATAAGACAACATTTTCTATGAGATGAAACTTGTACTGTTACAATTACTTCCAGCAGATACCTTCACTTTTACTGCACACAATAGTGTTAAAATTACAGAAGACCCTATCGTGTGACCTTACCAGTTGTCTATCCTACATGTTGGCTGGCTAACTTCAGTGCTAAATTTCTCGGAAGCTGCGCATTTTGTCGAACTTTTCTCTTAACAGTTACTTCTCAGCAGAGCTTTCCCAGCAGCATCCTTACAAGCTTTTCAGTCTTTTTCAGACCACTGTGTATACGGGGATCTAAATCAGTGTCTCTGACACCTGTACTGTGTGTATACAATCACTAAAAATGCCGAGCTGTTCAAGAAAACCTTAATAGAATCCTTCAGGGGGATAATGAGAGGTATCATTACTTTAACCTATGCGTCCTACTTTATTTTCCCACAGTCAGAGCGTGACGTACTCAGATACGTATAATTTTGTATATCAGTCACTTTCGTTTGTAACTTAGTTTCCCAGTATATTTCTGTTCCTCTTTCCTCTTACTCTTTCACCAAATGATGATTTCGTAGTAATCTGAAAGCAGGAATGATAGCATTTTTTGTGAATGAACAGGTGCCCCGTCCCCAGTTTTATGAAAGCATTTATAATTATCCGTATATCCTTCTTCCAAAATTAACTAATTTAAGTCTTTTCTTAATCTGTATTGATATATTTTCTTAATACTTTCATCCTGGAGTTAGTATACTTTTCAGACCTTCTGTGCAGGAAAGAAAAAAATATAAATTTCACATATTTCAAGACAGTGACTATCCCTTATAATATTAGGAACAGACGTAACACGAAAACAGTCGAGAAATTGCAGGTGATTCGAAAAAATTGCTGCCTATAATTAACACAGGATACTGACAATTTACTTGCCTGACTGACTGCCCTGAAGTGTGCACTTGTAGTGTGTCCATGTGCGAACATTCCAACCCATAATAGATGCACATTCAAACGCTGGAGATACCTGATGTCGAAAACAAACACGATACGAGTCATGAGATCAAACATCTTTGTCTTTCCTCCCCTCCCCTTCCAATTCTACAGTATCCGTCTTTCTGAATTTCGTAATCATTTTCTCCAGTCCCTTATCAGACATCGGACCAATGTCACTTCTAATACCGTTGCGTGTCCAGAACTTCTGCAGAGCTACTGGTGGTCATCGTTCTTGTGAAAGAGCTATACCAGAAGCGCGCGATCTTTCATGGGTACAGTCATGTAGGCCGTCTCGGAACAAACAGAGATAAAGCCGTGTGCCGCGCGTCTGTTGGTGTGCATATTCTTACACTTGTAGGGCCATTTATTGGGCAACCTTCCGTTTCTTTTTTTTCCCACGATGTTTCCCCCTGCGACAGTAATACGCTGTTCAGATCTGATGTCTTTCTGAGTAGTGATTGTCTTTCAACAGAGTTTAATTATGAACACACCGTACATTGGAACCTATCTGAGGCAGTCGCCAGTTCCTGACGTGGATAGCGCCGTGACTTCAGGTCACGCCAGCCACGTACCAAGCCGAAACCTCCAGGTCAATCAGACTCCAAATTGTCCTTCAATGCAGACAGTAGGCCTTACATGGTATTGCAAAATCTTAAGCAGACCCAGATATCTGTTACTCAATGAGGATGTTACACCCGAACACAATCAAAAACAACTGAAGAAAACTGCGTTCCTCCAATTAGTAATCTTCGTTTTCACATACCTGCAGCCTGAAAATCTCTTTTCGCAGTCGTAGAGGTAACTGCAGTACTGTTAATGGTGAGTGTAAAATTTTACGTCATGTACAATGCAACATTTTCATTGTTCTCAGAGTTTGTTTCTGTCACAGTTTCAAAATCAGTTGCATGCCAAATGAAATTTTCAAATTTTCGTATGAATGCTTTAAAAATTATTGATTTTTACTGAACTGCTAATTGTACGAGGATGATCCCAAAAGTAAGGTCTCCTTTTTTTGTAAGTACATAGACCTGTCTATTTCTACAATGGTTTACATCAGTTTACAGCTCGAACATTTAGCTATTTTTCGACATAATCATCATTTCTGTCAATGAATTTTTGTAGACACTGGGGCAATTTTTGTATGCCAATGCCATACCAGCTCGCCGCCACGCTGTTCAGAAAGTTATGAACCTTTTCTTTCACCTCGTCGTCGGAGCTGAATCGCTTTCCGGCCAAATGTTCTTTTAACCTAGGGAACAGGTGATAGTCACTGGGCGCCAAGTCAGGACTACAGGGTGGGTGGATGATTGTGTTCCACTGAAACTGCTGCAGGAGAGCAACGGTTGCCGAGCGATGTGTGGGCGAGCGTTGTCATGGAGCATGTGTACCCCCTTGCTCAACATTCCTCTTCGCCGGTTCTGAATTGCGCTTTGAGTTTTTTCAGAGTCACAGAGTACCTGTCAGCATTAATTGTGGTCCCAGCTCCGACGACGAGATGAAAGAATAGGTTGATAACTTTCTGAGCAGCATGGCGGCGAGCTGGTATGACATGGACTTACAAAAACTGTCATAGCGTCTACAAAAATGCAGCGACAGATATGGTGATTATGTCGAAAAATAGCAAAATTTTCAAGCTGTAAGCTCATGCAAACCATTGTAGACATAAAGAACAGGGCGATGTACTTATAAAAAAATAGGATACCTTACTTTTGGGATTAGCCTCGTAGTAAGTATTGCACGAACGATATACATAATGTAACGAAATTATTGTTAGATTGAAATATTTTATGCGTTTCATTGTTATCATTCTTGAAATCTAGGTAGCTGCGTTATGTCAAACATGAGAGAGACACCAGTTTTAATATACCTTGGGCTTGGGCGGGAAAGGGAGCGGGAGGGTGGTCGCAGTGGAAGGGGCCAATGGTAAAAAACAGCAATCCCCGCAGAACCTTAGCCTAATAGACATCTTGGATGCGAGGCTCTAATACGTAATTAAAAAAAATTACAGATGTGTGACTGTCATCTCTTCCTATCGTGGTATGCCTATTATGGGCCAGGTTACAGATGTTGTGCACGATACACTAAGTTTCATGTGATCTACGTTGAACGCGCGAACAAAACGACACGGGATAACAGTAGAGTTGGGCCGCAGACACTTCAGGAGCCATCAGCTGCCGGCTGCGGACTAGAGTACTGGTATCGTCGCTTGTCCCCTAGGACAGGTCGAATTGCCTCGGCACGCTTCCACAAGACAAACAAAGTTAGGCGGCGACACCGCAAAGAAAAAGACGTGTGCTGTCAGGGGGGAGTTCCCGGTGCCGCCGACGGAGCTACTAACTTCCATCCAGACGGACGAAAAACTTTGCCCTTGTCTTCCGAGCACGGAATTTTTTTTTGCCCTGTCGTCAGCACCGAACCACTGAAGAGCTTGTTGAGTAATCAGAGTCCCAGAACACTCAGAAGAGTGTCGTCGTTATCCGGTAACTGTTGTACCACATCACTTTCACAGTCAAGTCGAAGTTGTGGCGTGTGAATGCGGACTTCTTATTGCGATCATTGCGATAAAATAATCGTGTGGGCTACAAGATGTTATTTTTGATCACAGAAAATCAATATACATTGCACCTCGTCAATCTTTCCATTCATCTACTCGCCCGACATGGCGTTTCTGAAACATACGGATTGTTTCAAAAGGAATAGTACACTACTGGCCATTAAAACTGATACACCACGAAGATGACGTGCTACAGACGCGAAATTTAACCGACAGCAAGAAGATGCTGTGATATGCAAATGATTATCTTTTCAGAGCATTCACACAAAGTTGGCGCCGGTGGTTACACTTACAACGTGCTGACATGAGGAAAGTTTCCGACCCATTTCTCATACACAAACAGCAGTTGACCGGCTTTGCCTAGTGTAACGCTGTTGTGATGCCTCGTGTAAGGACGAGAAATGCGTACAATCATGTTTCCGACTTTGATAAAGGTCGGATTGTAGCATATCTCGATTGCGGTTTATCGTATCGCGACATTGCTGCTCGCGGTGGTCGAGATCCAATGACTGTTAGCAGAATATGGAATCGGTGGGTTCAGGAGGGTAATACGGAAAGCCGTGCTGGATCCCAACGGCCTCGTATCACTAGCAGTCGACATGACAGGCATCTCATCCAAATGTCTGTAACGCATCGTGCAGCCACGTCTCGATCACTGAGTCAACAGATGGGGACGTTTGCAAGACAACAACCATCTGCACGAACAGTTCTACGACGTTTGCAACAGCATGGACCATCAGATCGGAGACAATGGCTGCGGTTACCCTGGACGCTGCATCACAGACACGAGCGCCTGCGATGGTGTACTCAACGACGAACGTGAGTGCACGTATGGCAAATTGTCATTTTTTCGGATGACAGGCCTTTCTGGATACAGAAAATGTTCGACCGCTGCCCTGGCCAGCACATTCTCCAAATCTCTCACCAACTGAAAACGTCTGGTCAATGGTGACCTAGCAACTGGCTCGTCACAATACGCCAGTCACAACTCTTGATGGACTGTGGTATCCTTTTGAAGCTGCATGGGCAGCTGTACCTGTATACGCCATCCAAGCTCTGTTTGACTCAATGTTCAGGCGTATCAAGGCCGTTATTACGGCCAGAGGTGGTTGGTCTGGGTACTGTTTTCGCAGGATGTATGCACCAAAATTGCGTGAAAATGGAATCACATGTTAGTTCTAGTACAATATATTTGTCCAATGAATACCCGTTTATCATTTGCATTTCTTCTTGGTGTAGCAATTTTAATGGCCGGAAGTGTAAATATCTGGATAAATAATTAACTGCATTAGCTGCCTTGAGAATGTTTTTTGATCGTCTGTTGGTTCACAAGTAGTTTGAAGACTTTAAAGACAAATCCTCGTTTATCAAAACAATAACCTAAGGAAAGTGCAAAAAAGTTTTTGTCGATCTATATAGGGTGAACAATATGAGGAAAAAATTGTGACACTACAAATAACCAAACAAAGACAACAGGCCTTCTTTAGACACGGAAACCGTCCCTCAAAAAAACACTGTTGATCACAGCGTAACAAAGGTAAGCATCAAAGACATGGCAGTGTGAGATATAAACGGGGGTACTAAAAAGCGATCAAATTGTTAAGGAAACTCGGTGATAAGTAATCATTATTCGAAGGAAACAGAGAACCCGTTCTAGGAACCTATAACAGTAAATAGTACTTACCAAAGCAGCGCTGAGAGGATTTGCGTGCAGCGATTCGGCCCACAACTTAGCAGCACGTACTGGCAACTTGGGAGTAATACGCTGAAAACCGCTCTATCGCCCGTGTATGTCTAGTCGCAGCGACGGTAGTGAGAAGACGTGGTACAGTGTCAGCAAGGAATGCATCGGTGGACATCGACATTGTAAAATATGTATACAGAAAACATAGTAATAAAAATGAAGTAAGTCTCTGCAACACCGTCGATACACCGTGTGGACACATTTATGTTTACAGTGATTAAAGTTATATTTGGGTATGTAATTTGATTATTTTTGTTTTGTTTGAAATTGCTAATGAGGAAAAAAAATTGTTTTCGTGGTGTAATATTACATTTGACTTCCAATGAAAAAGCCTGATTATTTATCAAGGAAAGCAATCCTAGCTTCCTCTACAAGAATTTTCATTAGTTTTATTTTACGAATAATTGTGATAATCCTTGCAAAAATCATTCAAAAAAAATGATTAATGGCTGAGAAAAAAGATCCTCGTTTGAATGTGGATTTGACTCGAAAAGATAGGCACGAATACGTTTTTCTCTTGGATTCTTCTTAATTGCGTAATCTTTGATGTAGAAATCGCAGGGCAACTTCTACCTACTGTTAATGAAAATGTTATACTGGTAGCAACTGTCTTGTACTAAAATGCGGATACAATAATAAGGAAAGTCGTAAATAAGTCAAACATATAGTACTGAATGGATATGTCGCTTACAAGAGATCATTGGCTATCAAAATAAAAGTTACGAAAAATACTGAATAGCTAGGGATAAGCAAAAATGAAAGTAGTAGAAGTAATATTTTTATCAAACAAGAGTTTTCAACAACACGGAAGAAAGGATGGCGGAAACGAAAAACAAGGAGCAGATATCTGGTCACTATTGCAAGTTGTAAAAAAAGAAAAAAAGAAATAAAATAAAAAATGTAGCAAAAGTTCTGTTGTATAGTTTAGACTGCGTGGGTTAATAAAAACTTTCCTCCACCTTGTTTAGATCTATTGTTTCCTACCTAAAGACGTGACTTTAAATTCAGAAACCTAGTAGTGAACCGTAGGAGATCAATAAATTTTATCACGGCAGCTATTGAGGTTATTTATTTTTCAAATACATTTCTACAGCTTTGGCTGCCATGCTTCCGAGTGATCCGTGAACAGTAAATAACTTACGAGATGACAGTAGAGACAAATTAGAATAAAACATTCCATATTATGTGTGTCCAGTTTCTATTGCATACACAAACAGAGATGGCTACAGGTACGTTTCCGTTTAGACTGTCGGTGTTCCACTTTCTATGGATTTATTTATGAACTGTAACTTAGTTTTGTAATCCAGTTGGTGTTTGACTGCACAAAACTGAATTTTTCAACCGTTATTGTGATTCTGATTTGTTGGACGATTCTAATATATCGTTTAACCATGACGCCCCTGCTTACAAACACTGATCATGCCGACATGGTATTTGTGTACGGATTTGTAACGGTAGGTTATAGACCATTTCCTGTTAAGCGACGGATTTGAACCTCTAGTAATGTTTTCATTGAACTATATGGGACTGGTGAAGTACCCAACAGTCAGATCTCATTTGAACGTGCAAAGGAACAGAGTTCGACTGAAGTAGAAGACGTTGGACAGTTGGTAGCACGTAGTTCTTTAATGAGCACACACTAAAAGTTTTACACGTATCGGATTTTCCTTGCATGACAATATATATAACAATATGAGTCACATTACGAGTACACTGCCTCTATCCTTATCCATTTTCGGCGGATTCAACAGCTTCGAGAAGGAGATGAACACTGACAACTGGAACTTAGTCGTTGGCTAATTATAAATCGCCGAGAAATTTCATTCATGTTGTTTGCTGATTAGGGCGCCCACTATGAGGATTTAGGATTTATTTTGTGTCACTGAGTACCATTGCAGTCATACAGACTGTAAGTAATTTACAAGGGATATATTGGCTGTATTTTAATGAGCTGACACAAAAACATGCATTACAGTTGTTCAGTGTAACGATAATGATTTTATTTTCATATGTATTACATTCAAGAAACGAAAAGAAATTTATATTTTGGCCATATTGACCTCCATGGTACTCAGTGCAAAAAACCATGTAAATGCAAAACACAACAAAATATCATTGTATACAATTTTGAGAAAAAACTTGCTTTGTGAAGGAGGAAGATATGAGTTTCCAGTGTGCTTATGGAGTGATATTGACCACAAGGCTACTAGGAAGGATACAGTAAGAGCTGATGCAAGTAACCCTAAGAGTACAAAAATAAGCGGGAAATAACACTTTCACTGTTGCAGGAGTTTTGCATAACAGCTATTCAACATAACATTCATAATTCTATTTTCGTAAATGTTACGCTCAAGAAAGAAACAAACAATTTGAGCTGGGGTCATACAGGCCCCAGTGCAACTCAGTGCAAAAACCATGAATAAAATAAAAAATAAAAAATGAACTCAACATCATTGGAAACAATTGACGAAGAGGGAGAAATTCATATATTTAGAAAGTTATAGTTTCGAAAACAAGGTGGTGGTGGTTAGTATTTAACGTCCCGTCGACAACGAGGTCATTAGAGACGAAGCTGAAGCTCGGGTTAGGGAAAGATTGGGAAGGAAATCGGCCGTTCCCTTTCAAAGGAACCATCCCGGCATTTGCCTGAAACGATTTAGGGAACTCACGGAAAACCTAAATCAGGATGGCCGGAGACGGGATTGAACCGTCGTTCTCCCGAATGCGAGTCCAGTGTGCTAACCACTGCGCCACCTCGCTCGGGTTCGAAAACAAGGGACATACATATTTCCATTGTGCTTATGGGATCAAATTGACCCCAGTAGTGTTAGGAATATTAAAGCAATTTCAGGCGTGACTGTCAGTAACACTGGTAATTTACATCTGGGGACGGACAGAAACGAGCAAGGCTTTCTGTAAACACATTTTTAAGAAAGGTTCTCTGTAAACGTAGGGGGTGAATTGGCAGTCGGGTGATTACATTTGTCTTGTTATCTCTTCGTCTTACAGGACCCTATCTTCTATACTTTCTAGAAAATGAGCTTCCAGCATGAATGAAAGAGGTTCCTATGTCCAGATGAATAGATATGTTCTTCCAGCGCGTTAAAAAAAGACATAGTAAAGTTAAGTAAATGCTTCATTATTCACTATCGACTTCGATCTTTACATCATAGTTTTATCTTGATCTGTACATACACAAGTGTCATTTTAAGCGACTGGCATTGCTTACAAAGTTCCACACATTTGATCCTCGATGCATTTTAGTGATTGTGGGTAAAGAAGTGTTTACTAACAAAAATTAGGCGTTCATATGCATTTCTTACATATCTTAGCCACCCTGATCAAAGAAACCTTGCAATTTAATCAGTGGACACGAACGCTGTCACCACTATGGTATGATGTAGTCCAAGACAAAATAGTTGCGCTGCACAAAAACTTAATAAAAGAACATAAAATGGACATTGTTAATAGAGGCGGAAGCCCGCTCACGTATGCACAGCCAGTAGTAGATAGAGCACAGACATCACAGGGAGCAAAGGATACGCGGCGGAAGTGGTCGAAAACTAGACACGAAAGACGTGCGTCGCTACAAATGGCCACAAGACTCTCCACTGTTGCAGAAATAAGTGCGAAGCATAAAATATAATCCGGAAAATATAATTTGAGAAAGAAACAGACAAATATCTGTATCTGTTCAGAACGACAGATATTATCCAGGGCAGAAAAAAAATTATCAGATCAGTCGTCGTATCATCTAAATTTTATTGCAGATCTAGACTCCAGTTAATAACACAGATATCACCGGCGCGTTATGGGTGGTTATGTAGATCGATTTAACAGTGAGACTATAGAGGTCTAATATCCATCAGTCTGTTTCTGATTTCGTAGACGAGTATTTATAAACAAATATGAAAGGAAATGGTAACCTATTTCTTGTACATTCTCGAATTATTTTGTAATACATGTGGTTATAACTATTCGAAGTCAATATGACTACTTGTAGCACACTGATGGTAGCTTCAATGATGGCTGAAATGTAGATCCACAATAAAACACAGATGTTTCCTGGCCTAAAAAGACGAAAACTAGTTTGAAATTAACAAAAATCAATAGAACAAAAACAGTATACTTGTTATTCAACCTGAAATACAGATAGTATTACAACCGATGCTGACCTTTTTGTCGTGGATTAGATCACGCTTCTGGGGCATTCTCATGCAACGATACCTGCTCTAGACGTAGACATGCGAGCAGAAGACGTAGGCAGTGTAGTACAAACAGTATTTCAGCAAACTGTACCAGCACTCAAGTGTGCCTGATTTGAAGAAGAAGTTCTACGAACGATGGCTCCCACTGATTGAGGACAGAGGTCATAAGAGCAACAAGGATTAATCAGAAATGTCGTACTGCGCAAGATGGAGCTCGCACACTTCAACAGCAATAAATGTTTTACTGAGAAAAACTTCCACAGTTCTAGGCGACTGATGACCTCAGAGGTTAAGTCGAATAGTGCTCAGAGTCATTTGAACAATTTGATGTGCTCATCCTGCTACCTCGCACGCTGCCTGTACTGTGCGCCAGACGTCCCCACTTCCACAGAGGCGGGACACTTTTAAGAAATAACAGCAGAAAGAACTCACAATTTCCCTTTATGAGTACCACACTAAAATACCCTTCCAGGTATTACAAAATTTCAGTGGCACGTCATGGCGCATCACACGTGAGCGGAAACTACAACTCAGTTCGAGTCTGAATGACAGCTGAAACGAACGGTGATGAAGAAAAGACGGACGCCTCGGCGTCATCAGAAACAAGTAATAAAATACTCCAGTTAAATTCGCCGAAGAACTGGAGTCTACTGATAAACACAGCGACCGCGCTATTTGTTACAATTCAAACTGGCCCCCGCCAGGGCTTCGTCCCCCACCACCACCTACAACAAACGACGCTCACAGCTGATTACACAACTGAAACAACAACACCAAACCACACAGCAGCTCGGCGGTATCCAGAGTAAAACAATGTCGAAAACATTAGAAAAGTTTCAAAACATGAATACGGCCACAAGGGACCCACAAATCATTCACATTCGGAATTAAGCACGTTAAATATCTGCACTACTTTTTCATTAATATGTGCAGGCAGACGTATTACTGCCAGAGCAGGAAGTGATAATGTGCTTTGATATATAAGAAGATAGCCATTGTGCTAAATCACGCACTCGTAACTTAACTCATAACATAAACACAGAGCCGATTAATAATATTATATATATTCCATAAATACACAGTCAATAAATACAATAGGACAGGTCTCAAGCACACAATAAATTTTCCGTCATTAATCCCCTGCTTATTTACCTCTGAAGACATTACCTAAATACCAGCAGACATCCAGACAATCGAACCTTTCGTTATTACGGAGTGCACAGACACGCACTTAGATATACACTCCTTGTTAGTATCTCCAAAACCGGCAAACTTGATTCACACAGGTAACCACTGTTCAATAGGTTGAGCAACAGTGGCCAATTCGAAACAGACAATATGGGCGTCCAAACACTGAGAGAGCCGCTAACTGCAAACAGCACGAAATTCAGTATACCCATACACAGCAGAACTTCGACTCACCCGACTCACCGGCCACGAAGCGAGTAAGGCTGCCCCTCTCTCTCTCTCTGATGCTTAGTTACCCTGTGAACCATTTGATTCTGTAGCGTATCCAGTTGCATGCTGATATATTCAAAAGCCACTTTCACATGTTCACGTCGTTTAGCGGCACAGACGAGACCGTGGCCCTCTCACTAGAAGCAGTACACACACTCGCCGACCGCTCGCACGTCTCCGTCCGCAGCCCCACTGCCCAAATGACAGAAAGACGCAGAGTATGAGCAGAGACCGACAGCCGACATCCAGTTTGCACACCCGAGCGCCAAACAACCGACCAAAAACCAGCCCTCTTCCCAAAGCATCGTGTGCTTAAGTAGCCGAAAAGTGAACAAAGAAGAAAACCCCCGCCAAGCGATACAGAGTCGATCGAAGAGATCTTAAATGAACGCAGAGAAGCGGCTGGCGCCAACGGCACCACATATCACTAGGAATATATTTTCCTACATGATAAACATCAGCAATATGGAAAAGAGGTAAACGTGATCATTTTAAATATGAGTGACGACAATGATCCTGTCCCTCGTAACCTGGACTCCCATTCGGGATGACGACGGTTCAATCCTGATTTAAGTTTTCCGTGGTTTTCCTAAATCGCTACAGGCAAATGCCGGGACGGTTCCTTTGAAAGGGCACGGCCGACTTCCTTTCCCGTCCTTCCCTAATCCGATGAGACCGGTGACCTCGCTGTTTGGTCTCTTCCCCCAAACAACCCAACCCAATCTCTCGTAAGTTCTACAGGCCAGTGGGCGTACAAGCCCACGACAGACTAGAGAGGAAAGCAAGTACGTAAAGATCTGAAGGTAGGGGAGAAGCATCCAGTTCTCGGCCAGTCACCTGGCTACACTCCTAGCAAACCAGCAACGAAACCATTCACAGGTATAGTGGCTTAAATCGACTAATAAAGTGCCGTGTGGCTCAATCAGCGATATTCCCGCCGCCGGTATGGGTCATCTTTCCAGTGCTGTGCGCATAGCGCGCGGTGGCACTACGTACTGGTCCGATCGGGGAGCGAGAGGTAAGCTTCAGCAAGTAGCGAGGATTTTTGCTTTGGGATGCCTATCAGTAACGTCGGTGGGGACGTCTGGCGCACAGTACAGGCAGCGTGCGAGGTAGCAGGAAGCGCACATCAAATTGTTCAAATGACTCTGAGCACTATTCGACTTAACCTCTGAGGTCATCAGTCGCCTAGAACTTAGAACTAATTAAACCTAACCTAAGGACATCACACACATCCATACCCGAGGCAGGATTCGAACCTGGGACCGCAGCGGTCGCTCGGCTCCAGACTGAAGCGCCTAGAACCGCACGGCCACTCCGGCAGGCGAAGAGCACATCCCTTCGTTGAACGTAGCCTTCAACTCACCCGCTACGAAGCGATTAAGGCTGCTCCTCTCTCTCTCTGATGCTTAGTTATCCTGTGAACTCCCGACTCGCCAGTTTATGGTCCACCAATGATTTACAGCCCGAGGGCATGACCAGCGAATTCACTGAGCAGAACTGGAAACGTGACAGGAAAAACATCAAGCTTGCACGCCGGAAACTAGCGCAGCGCTTCAATGACGGACGTGATCCGTTTAAGGTCCAGCCACGGCTAAAAGTTTTCATCCGTAATTTTGCGGCAGGGGGCCTGAGGAAAAACAAAATCTCGAGTTAGTTATCGCCACATTTCGTGGGACCGTGACAGGTGTTACAGGTCTTGAACCCAATCAGTTTGCTGGTTCGGAATAATCGGACGGGGAAAACCTCACGGATCTACATCTCTCTGGTCAAGGGAGGGAGCTAGCTCTTGGCTCTTTTCTCTTGTCTTGGACGAATGGGGAATGGTTCCCAGTTGTATGAGGTGGAGGATGAGCCGTGTGGCTGGATCAACGATATTCCCGCCGCCAGTATGGCTCAACTTTCCGGTTTTGTGCTAAGAGAGCGCGGTGGCGCCACCTGCCGGGCCGATCAGGGAGCAAGGAGTAAGCTCTAGCAAGTATCGTGGATTTTTGCTTTGGGGCGCCTAGCACTAACTTCGTTTGGGAAGTCTGGCTGACAGTACAGGGGTCGTGCGAGGCAGCAGAAGAGCGCTTCTAAAACTGGCTGTTTACCCGGGCGACGGCACTGTAGCAAATATCGCCGGCGTGGAAGCAATCACTTTACTGGGAAGCCGTTGTTGTATTTCGCTTCCTGCATGTCTCCTGGCACCGGGATCTGCGGTTGCTGGCTTCGTCGAACAAGCAAGAGGGTGCTGTAAATTGTGGCCGGAAACGACTACCGGGTTCAGTGCTGTTGACTTCATTTTCTTCTACCGGCCGTTGCTACTCCTACTGAGTCTGTCCTCGAATGTGTTAATTTCAACTTGCTCAGTACGCGAGTTTCTAGTGAGAGCTGTATGTGATGTGATGATTAACATTTACTAGGGCCTGGAGTGCTGATACATTCTGTTTGTAGATTGCTATTGTCAGCGTTAACCGCCACTGAAAACAGTTTGGCTGGCCCTTGTCTAAGTGGTGCCTGGTTATTGTGTTTATATCACACGACTGAGTTAAACTGGCCAATTGCGATAGATATACATGGATAAAATTTTCCCTGGATATATTTTGCTGCGAATTACAATAACATTACTGTTACGTTTCTATCTGAAGTGATAGTGTGTCTGAGAGACACGTGTCTAATTCTAAATGAGTACTTTCATAAATTCTTGCAAGTTACTGAGAGGCCAGTTGTCATTGTGTGTTTAAATAGTTTGAAACTCATTCTATTAATGGAAGTACAAGAATTCCTTCAATGGTAGTATGTGGATATGGTAATTAATTCTGATTTAATCACATATTTAAGTGTGGCTATTTGCTGCAATTCGCCTTGTGTCTTGCGTCCGGGGGAGGGGGGCGGGGAGGAGGGCTGTCTCGATATATAGTTAGCCTTCACACTTATCGGGACTTTTGCTGTTTGTCTTGGTAGCGGGTGCGGGGTTGCGTCCAGCTTGTGCTGTTCTGTATTTTCCACCCCCTTTGCCCGCGCGTGCCGGCTGGCCGTGTATCTAGTTCACTCGCGGGTTACTGTATAATTGGCCTTAAGCACATAAAATAATAGTTTTGTACTCCCTAGCTGATGTTCATTAGTAGGTTCATTAATTCTACAGATGATGTGCTGTAATGAATTATTGTGTTTCTAGATACTTAAGGCAGATGTCAGTCTGTTGTAGATACCCACTGGTTCTGGGATTTTTCCTGCCTGTTCGTCACCGTTGCTGCTCCCGTTTGGGGGTCCATGCCCGACCCTGTATTGCAAACAGCTGAGTCGGTGGGCGTCCGCTTCTAGGCGTAGTTTGTTGAATCCCACGAGGTTGTTTGGTCACATGAAATTTTATATTTTGTATCCTACACTGTAGGCTGCCTGCCAATTAAGTAATATGGTTGAGTGCCATGGTATCTGATTTGTTGTTGCCTGTACTCTGAATTACTTTGGTGATACCAATCACTGAAGTAACGAAAGACTACATTTTCTCGTTAAATTTGAGTAAATTGTTCTTCAGGTTGATCATAGTTTCTGAGTAAATAATTTTTAACCAATTTCACTAAATGTGTTAAAAGGCCATAAGTGCCGTGGTTTATGAATGTTTGAATTTTGAAGTAACTTGCTCTCATCTAAATGATATTTTAAAGATTCGTGGTTATTTTAAAAATGTGTTGATACTTTTATTTGTTATTTGTCTTGCTCGAATATGTCAAATAAATGTTGAGTGCAACTGTCGATGGTGACTGCCTGATGTGTCACCTGGTCCAGTCCTACCACCCCATAGCCTATTGTGCTGAGCTTAGGTCGTTGTGTAAAAGGCTGAATTCCATGCTGTGCTGACACATCAGTGAAGAGTAACTCGAATAGCAATCTCAAAACAATTTATAGTGGAATTTTTCAAGAGTTGCTCGACATGTGCCAAGCAAAAGCTATGTAGCAGATTTTTATCGTTTAGTGTATTTAATTGCTTCCTCTATTTTTTCTTATTCGCTTTACTTTGGGTGGCCGCCATGCTAAATGTAATAAAATGGCAACATAGTCTGTAGCCGGGTTGTTAACATAAAAAAACTCAGACGGGGGACCCGGGTTCGTCTTCCCGTACTGTCACAGACATTTGCTTAGTGGGAGGTCTCGACCGGGGTGCAGTAAGACTCAGTGTGCCAATTGAGGAGCTATCTGACTGTGAGGTAGCGGATCAAAGGTATAAAAGTCGACAACGATCAGAAGTGCGGTGCACTGCCCCATGCCCGTTCAAACCGCATCCGATGATAAATGATGAGGATGACACAGCTGTCGGTCGACTATCGACTGATCGTGAGGTAAAATGAAGATGGTAACAGAGGTCTGACGTACATAATTTTCAGCTATGGACCCTCGTTATGTTGGGTAAATGTCTGCATCTTAATTGATTTGATTTCTTTATCATCTCTGTTAATTATTCCCACCACGTATGTCTACGATGCTGGTTAAACCAACGTAGCGTTTGAAATATTTTTTACACTAAAACTCCATTTCCGCCAAATGTAACTCAAGGTAATACATTAACACCTACTAATAAAAGTTCGTCGAATACGCTTCTTGTCACCTCTTAAATGAGTGGTTGATCTGGGGCCCTCTATAAGGTGCAGAATTGGAACCAGGGTGAAAGGCAAGACAGTGAAAGGAAATTTATACAATATTCAGTTGTAAGCAATCTTCGCAGCAGTAAGATGGGT
Organism: Schistocerca gregaria; assembly: GCF_023897955.1. Classification (NCBI taxonomy): domain Eukaryota; kingdom Metazoa; phylum Arthropoda; class Insecta; order Orthoptera; family Acrididae; genus Schistocerca; species Schistocerca gregaria. The sequence continues at coordinate 188,405,373 of NC_064924.1, forward strand.
CAACGTGAAGACGTGATAGAATGGCAGAGACGAGTGACTGCATAAGAATGTGACCACGAACTCAGTCTGAATGAAGTGGCCAATTCTGTTGAAACGTCAATATGGACCGTCCAGCACGTCTACAAGGGACGGTGTACCACTCGCACCAATATGACAAAGTCTAAGAACTGTGGCAAAATTGTCCTGACCAAAGACTGTCACAAGCCAACGGCCTTGCTACAGTAGTAACACCTGTTCCCGTCAGATCACCGAAGTTACAGCGCTGTCGGGCTGGACTACCACTTGCCGAGCGTTGTTGGTAAGCCGGGTGCAGTCTGCCCTTGTGAGGCAATCTGAGGAGCTACTTGATTGAGCAGTAGTGGCTACGTTCTCAGAAACTCACATACGACTCGGAGAGAGGTGTGCTGGCCACATGCCCTCTCCATATTCGCATCCGGTGACGCCTGTGGGGTGAAGACGACACGGCGGCCGGTCGGTACGGTTGGGCCTTCATGGCCTGTTCGGGTGCAGGTTGGTTTAGTTTAAAGAGTGTCACATCAATCGCCTCAATCCCGACAGGAATTATTGTTTTTAATGTTTGCCGATCCATCACCAAAAGTATCATGTCAAACACTGAGTAAGGAACTGGATGTAATGTACATATGCAGCAGGATACGTCGAGTAAAGCCTTCGTACACGACAGGACATACCACTATACGCCTTCGATGGACCAAAAGATAGAGAAATAGGACAGCAGCAGCCTGCAAGCAGGTAATGCGGCCCGACAAGACGGAATTTTGCTTCGTTACTAGTGATGAAGTACGAGGGTGTCGAGCACACCGAAGCGAGAATCAGGTGTTTAAAAATCAGAATGAGGAGAGTATATTTCAAGGTTCTGTGTTGTTTTAGGGCTGCTACTCGTACCATGACTAGGGGTTGCTCATTAAATTGTCGTAAATAGGAACCATGATGTATATCTCAACACCGTCGATGTGCAAGTGTTGCCTTCTCATCTAAATCTTCGAGATGAGTATGCTGTGAAAAATCCCGTTTTCCTAGAACACATCCGTGTGCACAGAGCTAGACACGTACCTTCTCGGTTTAACGAACATTAAAGCACCGTACCACATCCTGAGTAGCTCATCAAATCACCCTACATTAAGATCATAGAAAACACCTGGGATTTTTTGGAGGAATGCGTAAAACAAAGCAGTCAACTTCGGCAGAACACGACAGATTAACAGTAAGTATCTTCAGCTAGATACGGTGCATCTTGCACCTGAAAATACTTGTGCCTACTGCTTCTCACCAAAGTGCAGCCGTTCATAAACAACAGGGCCGATGGTACGCGGTATTAGCGTGCTCCATAACAGTAGGAGCTAATTTTTTGTAAGGTGTGCTTTACAATTCACATCGAAAGCGTATTTTTGAGTTTCCTGTTTATCAAAATCATCCAATGCTTTTTTTAGTCATCAGTCTTCTGACTTGTTTGATGCGACCAGCCACGAGTTCCTCTCTTTTGCCAACCTTTTCATCACAGAGTAGCACGAGCAACATACACCCTCAATTATTTACTGGATATATTCCGATTTATGTATTCCTCTACAGTTTTTATTCTCTACAGCTCCCTCTAGTACCATGAAAGTTACTTCCTGATGTCTTAACTGATGTCCTATCATCCTGCCCTCTGTTCTTGTCAGTGTTTTCCACACATGCCTTTTCTCGCTGATTCTACGGAGAACCTGCGTATTCCTTACATTATTAGGTCACCTAATTTTCAGCATTCTTCTGTAAAACTACATCTCAGATTCTTCTCTTCCATTCCGGTTTCTTCACAGTCCATGTTTCAGTATCATACAGTCCAGTGCTCCAAACGCACATTCACAGAAATTTCTTCCTCAAATTAAGGCCTGTGTTTGTTACTAGTAGATTTCTCTTGCTTAAGAATGTTCTTCTTGCTAACGCTGGTCTGCTTTTTATATCATCCTTGCTCCATTTTTCAAGGGTTATTTTGCTGCCTAGGCAGCAGGTTCTTTTTCATCCACCAATTATGATGTTCAGTTTCTCGCTGTTCTCATTTGTGCTACTTCTCACTACTTTCGCCTTTCTCCGGTTTACTCCCAATCTTTATTCTGTACTTATCAGACTTTTCTTTCCCTTCAACACATCCTGTAATTCTTTTCACATTCACTGAGGATAGCTTTGTCATCAGCGGATGTTAACACTGATATCCTTCCCCTTGAATTTTAATCCCACTCTTGAACACTCCTTTATGTCCTTCGCTGATTCTTCGACGTATTGATCGAACAGCAGGGACGAATCTCTGTATCCCTGTCTTCCACACTTTTTAGACCGAACACTTCGTTCGGTCTTCCCCTATTATTGTTTGATTTGCTTCTCATAGATTCTGTATACTGCCTGTCATTCCCAATAGCTAACACCAGTTTATCGTAGGATTTCGAACACCCTGCACCACTTTATATTCTCAAATAATTTTCCCAGGCCGACAAATCATATGATAGTGTCTAGATTTTCCTGCAGTCATGCTTCCATTGTCAACAGCAACGTCAGAGCTGCCTCTATCTGGCTGTTACCTTTTCTGAAGTCCAAGTGAACGTCTTATATCAGATCATCTGTTTTTATTTCATGTTTATTTACATACCTGTCCATACAATAATTCTGGCCTAAATGAAGAACTCATCAACTGCATATATGACTGCTTTGAAAGTTCACACAATTTTTATTTCCGTATCATCATGATAATGATCTTAGTCTTATCGAGATAAATCTGTCCTTTTGATGTCAAGGTTTACGTTCAGTCGAGGCAAATACTGCAATGTCATCACCAAACTAAAATGGTCATGACAGATTCTATCCATAAATTTTCATATGCTTATTTCCCCGTTTCTCTCGAGGGTAAATGAACTCATTTGATGATGTGATCCCCGGTGTTTAAAGTTTGAATTTACCACTGTTCTTAATATTCTGGGAAATAAAATCCAAATTGCCTAGTACTTAACTGACTACCTGGCTTCAATCACTTTAGCTTTGGGCAGAGCACATGCCGAGAATTTATTAGTTAGATGACGAAACCTTGGCGAAAATGAAGTTGAGAAATGTGAGAGTTTATCCCTTCGCAAAGCTGTACAAGCTCCCCAGCGGAGATATCTCGAAGCTCCGCACTCCCCCATTACAGTTGTGAAATACCATTTCGCTGACGTTTTTATTTGCCCAGAGGAATACACGTCCCTCCCACGAACCGCGCAAAATGTCAGCCGAGCGAGCGCGCGGTGGCGCCGGCGTTACAGGCAACCCGCGACGCACTGGGGCACAATGGCGCTCTTTGCGGCCTGGCGCAGCCCGGTACGGTACGGTGCGGTGCGCAGTCCGTTTGAAATGTCAGGAGCAGCCGCCAGGCGCGAAACATTCCGCTGGCGTGACTCCCGTCACCGTCGCTTCCCTACACCTTAGCGGATTCGGACGCCTTGCACCTGCACACTACTTGCGGAAGAACGGCCAGCCGTTGGATCACTACGGTAGCGACACAATCAAGAGGCGTCACTACAGGCCCTTTTACCATTTCCTTAGAAAAAAAAGACAGGATACAAATTGCAGAATATACGAGTAGTCAACATGAAACAGTCATTGCTGAGGGAGAGGATGTGGGGCACAAACAGATGAAATTCAGAATCATTGTTCACAAAATGCGTAGTAAGGTTTTAGGGGAAACGCACTCCTTGCAGTAAGAAAGTTCTTCTTTATGACATCAGATTCGATTCTGCACAAATTCCTCTCGTGCACCAACCTCTTCGTCTTAGAGTACCATCTGCAACCCAAATACTCAGTTAGTTGCTGCATGTATTCCGATCTCTGTTTTCCTTTGCAGATTTTACGTTACACTGCTCCCTCTAGTATCATGGATGTCATTTCCTGATGTCTTAACAGATGTCCTATCATCATATCTCTTCTTATCAGTCATTTTCATATGTTGTTTTCCTGGCTGATGCGGCCGAAAACCTGCTCATTCCTTATCAGTCCATGTAATTTTCTACATTCTTCTGTAGCGCCACATACGAGATGTTTTGATTCTCTCGTATTTCGCTTTTCCTAAAGTACATGCTTGAGTACCATACAATGCTGCGCTGCCAATGTACATTCTCAGAAATTTGTTTCTTAAATTAAGGCCTATATTATTGTTCAGGTACGCCCGCCTTGACTGGCTAGTGTGTTTTGTATGTCCTGTTTGCTTCATCTGTCATGGAGTATTTTGTTTCCAAGTCTTGTTTCCGATTTGGTGATGAGTTTATAGCTTATTTCATTTCTGCTGCATTTCGTTACTTTTCTCTTTCTGCAGTTTACTCTCAGTCCATATTCTGTACTCATTAAATTGTTCATTCCATTCAACAGACCCTGCAATTGTTGCTCACTTTCACGAAAGGTATCGATGTCATCAGCGAACCATATCATTGATACTTTTCATCCTGAATTTTTATCCCACTTTTGCTGAGAAACCATTGAGAGCTCCAAATTGCCAAAGCCTCATTTTCTTGCCGGATTAACAATAAAGTCATACAACCAATTTTACAAATTAATTCCGCGCTCCTTCTGATTGCCATGCCCAGACGCAACTGCAGCTTGATAATGAAAGATTTCCATTAGACCTCTCCCTCGCTACTCATTTGTGACAGTGTTAGATGTCGAGAAAGGAAGAGTGTGTCGGTTTCTTCATTCCACATAAGAAATATCAGCATTGTACCTACTCTTCCTATCCTGTCTATATGTGAATGCCTATGTACTATACACGGAATGAATGACTGAATGAGAGTACCTTTATTCCTACTTTCCACCTCATATGGGTTTATGGAGATGAATGTGTCTTCGAATGTATCTGAGTGTATTTTCATTGAGTAAAGGGATACGTGTTCTGCTAAAAAAGTTTGCCAGTCTTAGAACACTAGTGCGTGGACAGTGAGTTTACCTAGACCACCTGTTAACCTTAGTAGTCAGAGGTTAGGGTGAGCAAAGTACTCTTGCCCTTTCACGACTGTAAGCGTCCTGCGAAGCGAAATCTTTTAAAACAGTACTTATGGCTTGGGGACTAGGTGAGACCAATGGGAATGGGCTCCTATCTCCATGTGGTGTCGTGAAGATATAAGACATTTTATTTTAGAGCCTTGTTATAATAATTAACCTTTTACTTTTCAATGTTCAAAAACTAGTCGATGTGTCAGTATTAGAATGTGTAAAAATTTTGCGTTTAAGCCACTTTCGGTTTCTTCGCGAGATCGTTTTGTGTGTTGGATCGTTGGCCACGTGCAGTGATCATACAAAGGAAGTGGATACTTCTGTAACTTTTGTTGTAGAATGTCCGCCGCTGCTTCTTAGGAAAAATTAACGTGAGCCAGTGCCTGTCACAAAAGTTCGCAGTTGATATTCCCTTTCAGGTTATCGAACCACGAAATTCAGTGTCTTTGCGCGATCGCTTGTTTCCCACTGCTGCAGTACGTGTTATACTGAATGAGTAATAGTAGGGTTCTCGGTTATTCAAGTTACTGTAAGATTCGATATATTCTGCACAATGAGTCATAATTTTAGTTAGTACCTTTGTGACAGAGTATTGATGAACGGAGATGTCTTTTAGTCAATTCATAAACATCTATAGCATCAGTGGTGTGATAGAAATCTTGTGTTTATCAATAAATCGTTCCAGTCGTAAGAGATGACAAGCACGGGGTTTTCTGAGATATCACTACCGACCTAATCATTGAATACTGTTTCCCAAATTGATTTAAATATACACTCTAAGGAAAAAAATAACGACTCATCACGATGAAATTCTCGGAATGGGGCTGAAACTGGTAGATGTATGATCATACCCAAAATTATCCAAACTATCTGAATAGCGTTCCGCCTGATTTAGATGCAAACCACATAACTAGGTGTCTATAAGTTTCTCTAATCACTTTGTAGTACAGTTGTTTGACTGTACGAAATGGATACCACAAGAGACCACTAGAGAACACTGTTCTTTAAGGGAAATCAACCAAAATGTAAATCAATACTACAATATAGAAAATAGAAGGAAATGCTTCATTTGAGGTGAGGCTTTCTTTATAACAACAATTTTATTTTAGTAAGTGCCATTCCAAAATCAATACGACACCCATTGGCATTTGTGTTAACTAACTCTGTCACATAAGAAATTCAGTCTTTAGTCAAAATTCAGTATATTTAAGGACAAGAGATATTGAGACAAAACCCGTACTCCCGGATTTCTTTGACAATTTGTGGTATTTTGCCTTTTTAAAGGTTTTCCTTCACTAAAATTGAAACCGAATTCAACTCATGGCTAGAAACGAAGGAGAGCGAGATCGACAAAAATATTGATTCTAAGGTACAAGCAGCCATGGCAGATAGAGATTCCGAATCGTTCAGTACCGCAGTAAATAGTCAAGTAAAGAACGACGTGCAAACCATCAAAAAATACTCAGTGAGGATATTCCGCAGTGGCAACTGAATATCACCAAACGGATATCCGAATTGGAAAAGGGTTTAGCACAGAGCAGCAAACATCTTGAACATGAAACTTTATCGCCAACTGCCGATATTTTTTGGCAACGCACAAACGTATGTGCGACGCAACAAAGGTGAATATTTAGGCTATAATGCGAAGAGCTATAGCTTTAGATACAAGGGCGATGTACTTGAGGACAGTATTATAGAAATGGAGGAGGATGTGGATGAGGATGAGATGGGAGATGCGATACGGCGTGAAGAGTTTGACAGAGCATTGAAAGACCTGTGTCGAAACAAGGCCCCGGGAGTAGACAACATTCCATTGGAACTACTGACGGCCTTGGGAGAGCCAGTCCTGACAAAACTCTACCATCTGGTGAGCAAGATGTATGAAACAGGCGAAATACCCTCAGACTTCAAGAAGAACATAATAATTCCAATCCCAAAGAAAGCAGATGTTGACAGATGTGAAAATTACCGAACTATCAGTTTAATAAGTCACAGCTGCAAAATACTAACACGAATTCTTTACAGACGAATGGAAAAACTGGTAGAAGCCGACCTCGGCGAAGATCAGTTTGGATTCCGTAGAAATACTGGAACACGTGAGGCAATACTGACCTTACGACTTACCTTAGAAGAAAGATTAAGGAAAGGCAAACCTACATTTCTAGCATTTGTAGACTTAGAGAAAGCTTTTGACAATGTTGACTGGAATACTCTCTTGCAAATTCTAAAGGTGGCTGGGATGAAATACAGGGCGCGAAAGGCTATTTACAATTTGTACAGAAACCAGATGGAAGTTATAAGAGTCGAGGAACATGAAAAGGAAGCAGTTGTTGGGAAGGGAGTAAGACAGGGTTGTAGCCTCTCCCCGATGTTATTCAATCTGTATGTTGAGGCATCAAAACAAAAGAAAAATTCGGAGTAGGTATTAAAATCCAGGGAGAAGAAATAAAAACTTTGAGGTTCGCCGATGACATTGTAATTCTGTCAGAGACAGCAAAGGACTTGGAAGAGCTGTTGAACGGAATGGAAAGTGTCTTGAAAGGAGGGTATAAGATGAACATCAACAAAATCAAAACGAGGATAATGGAATGTAGTCAAATTAAGTCGGGTGATGCTGAGAGAATTAGATTGGGAAATGAGACACTTAAAGTAGTAAAGGAGTCTTGCTATTGGGGGAGCAAAATAACTGATGATGGTCGAAGTAGAGAGGATATAAAATGTAGACTGGCAATGTCAAGGAAAGCGTTTCTGAAGAAGAGAAATTTGTTAACATCGAGTATAGATTTAAGTGTCAGGAAGTCATTTCTGAAAGTACTTGTATGGAGTGTAGCCATGTATGGAAGTGAAACATGGACAATAAATAGTTTGGACAAGAAGAGAATAGAAGCTTTCGAAATGTGGTGCTACAGAAGAATGCTGAAGATTAGATGGGTAGATCACATAACTAACGAGGAGGTATTGAATAGGATTGGGGAGAAGAGAAGTTTGTGGCACAACTTGACCAGAAGAAGGGATCGGTTGGTAGGACATGTTCTGAGGCATCAAGGGAATACCAATTTAGTACTGGAGGGCAACGTGGAGGGTAAAAATCGTAGAGGGAGACCAAGAGATGAATACACTAAGCAGATTCAGAAGGATGTAGGTTGCAGTAGGTACTGGGAGATGAAGATGCTTGCACAGGATAGAGTGGCATGGAGAGCTGCATCAAACCAGTCTCAGGACTGAAGACCAAACCACAACAACAACAACAACAACGATATCGGACTGCCAGGGACCAACCGCTGGAAAAATGCGCGAGGTCAGTGGCATAGCAATTACAGCTACAGTAATCGCAATTGGAATCAAAATCAGCGACCAAGCCCAGAACGGCAAGGTAATGACCGGTACGATAACAACAGACCACCACTGCAAAACGCGCCTATTGCGCAGTCGCGGCGGCCTACAAATCAAAACGTACACATAGTAGAGGTCGCGGACAATAGCCGTCCAAGTACTTCGCAAGCAAGCCATCCAACAAACTAGAATCGGCCACGATATGCTCTCCATCGCTGGCCGAGGGGTGGAGTGAGAGCAACACGAATGACAATTATATGCCTGGAATACATATGCTGCGATACAACGACGGTATCAGTATGGATAAAGATCTACTGACCGAACCGCATGAATGTAAGAAAGATAGCAATGAAAATGTGCAAGCCATAATAGAAGCGCAAGTAAATGATGTTGCAGCGAATATAATCATCGACACAGGTGCCTCAGTGAGTGTAATGAGTACAGAATTGTTTAAAGCGCTGGGGAAGGGACGTAGCATACCGACTTCCCCGGTTAATAAGTGAAGGTGTCTGGAGCTATAAGTGCACAGAGCCCATTAGTTAAGTACCAGGTGCAGGTGGAGATTTGTAAGGAGGGCGAACCCATAGTGAGCTCGTTCTTCATTGTTAAAGGGTTAAAGGTGGCCTGCATTCTGGGAGTAGATTTTCTCCGTTAGAGGGACGCAGTGATAGACCTCTCCTCGGGAAAACTAAGCATAGTTAATAAAGGTAGAAGGATTGAGTTGTCTATGATGAAATATAAGAAGGTACTTGTGCCATGTTGCAATCGAATTAATGTCAAATGTAGAAACCCTGGGTCCTATATCTCAATGATTATTCACATGTGGCAGATTTTTGTTATCCTAGTATGGAAGATAGAAATTTTGAAACAAATGTTGATCCATTTCAAACCAAAGTACAGGAATCTGAAAGTTTAAGCAACATACAAAAGCAACAGTTGATGTAGCTGCTATCGGAATACACCATGGTATTTACCAACCGACCAGGAATAATCAAGGGGTATCACTATCACATAGAGGTGATGCCCCACAAAACATACTGTCGCGCATCTTACTACATCCCTTGCTCGAGAAGGGAAGTAGTGGCTAAAGAGGTTCGAAAGATGTTAGAGTGGGATAGTGAAATTATTTATTCAGTGACCTGTCAGATGTAAATAGTAGCAGTAAGACGATTTCAATTGTGTTTTAGAGTATAAGTATGTTAGCTTTCAGAAAGAATTTGTGTGTATTTAAAATTTTGAGGAAGCAAGACATAAATAAGTAAGCGTTCCATGAAAGTAGAATCAGTAAACTGAGCAATAGCATGCAAATCGAAGATATCGCTTACAGGCAATTAGTGTCATTAAAATATTATATGCTCATCAAAAAATGAACAATCCTTTTGATGACAAAATAATGAATAATTTCTTGAATCATTTTTCATTTGTAGTAAGTAAGTATAATTAATGATGAGATTTCATATAGTAATGTAACAGGTGTAATTGTGTTAGAATGTTAGAATTAAGGAACACTGAGAGAGAGTCCCTACTGAAAAAAAAAACTTTGTAGTACGAAACAATTATGTGATGTAACGTTACTGCCAATAGTGATCTGAGAACGATACTGGAGCAGAATTCAATCAATGACAAACCCGTTCCGTGTAACCTACGCTTTGTATGTATTGATACTTCAATTGAAGCCTGTGTACTTGGTACATGTCCTTGAGTATTAATTACGCGGTACGCGAATCAAGTCAATCAACGCGGAAACTGCACTGTAGTCCTGTAGGACAGATCATAAAAAAATATTAACACTAATGGAGTATTTATTGAGCGATATGCCCAAGTCCAGCTGTCATGCACATGGTAAAATCTGTTTGCTAGATGGGTGATAACCTGGCAAGCTACACCGAAAAAGGAAAAGAAAACTATGTACCAAAAATCACACACCTTTAAATAATTACAAAAAAACCATATATGCCTAATAACAAAACTAAAAGTGTGTAATGACATGGTAAACACAATGGACTCATTGTAGATGAGAGTGATTATACTAACAACAGTTGATTTGCATTAAAAATAAACTGTGTGCATTAACAATCTAGGAAAGGACGGAATATTGTGTGTAGCAGGGACAGAAAATGACTGTTGTATCTGCACCACTATATACGTCGGAAAAAGTCAAGTGTTGAGTAACTAAATGTCATAGTGCAATGCTCAACGAACAATAAATTTACTGTGTGTAAAAACGGTAGTTAGTGATCCGTTCGGAGCCGATTCAAACAAACATCGCTCGACGGAAACATTTAGTGTGTGTGAACCGAAACATTTTCTCGTGTTAAGAGACGCTCTGGCGGCGTATCGACCGTGAGAACAAATGAAAGTGTGCAGTACAACATGCGTGTGACGAACTCTAAATACCAGTGTCACAATTTGATTCACTTGTGAAGCCACAAGAAACCCCTTATCACGCCAAAACATCCTGTGCATACCAGCGAAACATCGGCTAGCTGAACAATAAACGCTTTTAACTAAGTTGCATTTTCTTCCACAGCTAATAATCTGTATCCTTAAAGACAGTACACCGTTGTGGAATATTTGTTTCATGCGTTGTGACGGGGAGCCATGCGGAGAAGCAGAGACGGGGTGCCGTTCCGCCAGCCAGTGGGTCGCGGGAAACAACTGCAACACGCCGACGTTGGTGAATGGTTGGGCGCGGTTCGCGACTGCGCGGCGCCATTCCAACACGCCGTCGCTGTTACGGCGAACAGGTGTCAACCCCAGCGGTCATTGGCACGCCGCGTTCTAGACGACGCTACGCAACAACTGCTTCGCGCCGCCCGCTCCGTACGACATTGTCGACATTCAACCGAACATTACCAACCACGCTGTTAATGTACTAATATGAAAATGATTTATTGGACACGAAATTACGTGACAAACATTTTTTCTTAAGTTTACTGCGTATAAACTCAAAATATTCATTTGTTCGATGATATATGTTATATGTTTTCGTCATATTAGTGAAGCAAACTGACACGAATGCCATACCATGGAAGAACATTTCTTGTGAGTAAGTGTAGAGACAATCCATTACACTACTGTAAAACTATTTAATGATTGACTTTCAGTGTGACACGGAACACAAATATTACCACGAATGTGAAAGAGTGTAGAAAGTACATTTTCAACAAGTGGACTAAAAATTTAACATTTTGTCATAAGTAACCTTTGTTATCTGAGAACATTTGATAAATTACAACCGTTTTTGATGAACAATCAGACTGCATTTTACGATAAACCAGGGGAGCTGACCATGGCTCCGGCGCAGTTTTCCCAGGTTTCCTGACCGCACATAGCCCGAATGGGGAAGCCAGAAAACTGTAATGACCCTGGGACTAGGTTTACGGTCACCTCGCAAAGTGTGAGAAAACCATAAAGAGTGCAATTAAAACTATAGTACAAAAGAGCAAACAAGTGAATAGTGAATATTCCAAATAAGGTGACAAACAATGACAAAACGGAAGTTAATGGCAGCACATTGCCGAACATTCTTAACGTTAGTCAATTGCTGCCAGGGGGCACTGTAACATCTCTTAGCAAAAGACATATTATGTAATAAGGAGAAAACATTGTGTGTCATGTTTTGCTCTTGTATAGAATTACGTACTTTTTTTATTTATGTAATATCGGTGTCGGCGAGTACTGAAACCGCCACAGACGATACTTATTAAATATCAAACAAAGATGAGGATAGGTGACTATTATAAATAGTAAAACAAGAACATTATTTTCTCTGTCGTCTTCTTGGAGTTACGTGAGTAGGAAGAGCCTGTTACGTTATATTGTACGCTTGCTTAGCATTCTTTTGTCAAGATTGTGAGAGGGACGCCATTAGACATATCCTCGGAAAGGTGTGTAATTAATTGATTTGTTTAAACGTTTTGAATAGAGTTACTTAGTGAAACCTTGCGTTATGATTTGTAATAAGCTTGCCTGGTATTTTATCCCATCCCTTTAAGACATTTTCAGTTATTTAAATATTATTCGTAGTGCAGAGCTGCGCTACGAACGAACGAGCCGCTGCGGCGGCGCGTTCAAACTGCATTAAATGAAATCTATCATACCACACAGAAGCGGACAGGTAATAGTGAAGTAAAATTATTTGTTGCAGCTTTCGGAATTTCAGAGCATAGCAGCAGATTTTATGATGTGTTTTACAGGTAGACGCGGGCTGCGGATAATATATTACTAACAGTGCAAAAAGATAATCTACCTTCATAACATAAAAGAAATGTTGCTGTGCGTAGTTCTGGTCTGGCAAACCTTATAGTAAAAACATCTTTTTCTATGACAATAGTCTCACGTTCTCGTGTTAGTCGTGGTACTTTTTGGTGTTTTATTGTTAACAAAGATCCACGGCAAAATTTTGATGTTGAACAATCATTGCGTACTGTAACATCAGTATTGATAACAAAGTAATTTTCATTAGCCTTTTCAATAACTATAAATAAGGAAGATATGTTGAATATGTGAGTTACAGTAACGAAAAAATGTTCCCTTAATAGAAAGCCAGATCCAGAAGAATAAGAACATAATATACTTTGTTTTGTTGAAAATTAATGAACCAAAGAAAGTCACAGCACAGCATCACTAAAAGGTATTTCGGGGCTCTTTTCGTAGTAACATATTTTATTTCATATATTAGTTGTTACACGAGTAATAATAAAACAAAGGAAATAACAGAGCCAGCGAAAATCCTTAACTAACTACGAAAAAATTCAATAAAATTTCAAGTAGCAAAGTGTCCAAGTGTTTAAAACGAAATGCCTTGATGTAAAGTTTTGTTACGGGTACTCTAACCCAGGACGTAAGCAGATTTTTAAGTAAGTACAAACAGATGCTCCATATTGAACATTCCACCATCAACGTTACCACTGAACTTGAAAAAAGTACACTTTTTTTTGCGTCACTGGGACTCAAACCAGGCGCACCTACCACCATTCTATTCTATCCAAGAATTTTTTTACCACCAGTACTGAGATGTGAACATACATGACTAGAAATAATGGCTCTTGTCATTATTGTTGACGGCAAATGAAAATAAATTAAAAATGAAAATTATTTATCACTATTAGTTCTTGGCATACGCTAAGGCTTGAAATGAAACTATGGATATTTTTATATTTTTGTGTCGTACCAGAATTCTAACCCACATATGTGCCTTTCTAGGAGACCTGGAGGAATTTGCTGCCTTGGGGAAAACAACGAATTGATCGAACCAGAACGTTCCGTGTGGCTCAGATCCCACGCAAGAGAACATTTGAATTCAAATATCAGTCTAGCATCAAGTTTTTCAGGGTCTCAATTTCAAATAAAATAGGGCCGTGTGACATTAAATGGCCATCGGCTCACTAATTAATATAATTTTTGCAGTGTGAGGTAGCTCACTGGCGACAGAGTTTCTGTATGCAGCGACTTCCACCTTTGCTGTGGCCCAATCTAAACCTTCTCTGACCCAGTTGGTAGCGAAGGGATATGATGATTACAACTCTGATTCTGAACTACCATTCAACCTGATATTCTTCTTTTGACGTTACCAGACGTGAAGGCGATCTGTTCATGTGTGTTTAAAACACATGGTGAAAATGGGAGTCGAGACTATACCTCACAACTAAAAAGCCGGGAGCAATCCATTAGACCACCGAAGCCCACAATTGCTGTACTCATGATTGTGCCGTAACGTAGATTGCCCGTAGCTTCCAAATTAGACACGGAGAAAGAAATTCAATTCTCTATTAACTGGCTAATAATCAGTATGTCAGCGGGATGTAAGGACGTTTTTAGCCGTCATAACGTCAATTAGAGGTCATTTTGAAATTTTTGTTGTTTCAAGAAGTTTCTCAGATCGAGAAATACCACTAAAGAGCGTAATGTTACCAAATGCTTCGACTTATACAGACATTATCCCCATTAGCTTCATTCTGCTGCTGTTCCGGGTATGCTTCTGGTCACGTTTAGATGTAGTTGCTCAAAAACAAATAAATACTTTTTCGCAAGAAACGATTGCGGCGTTCTGTGGCAACAAGACCGTAACATGTACCAATAGTTGTTTAATTCCTTCCACGTATAGCGAATACTTTTCAAGTTAATATTGGACATGTCCAATTATTCTTAGATTAAATTAAAACTACGTTATCTGATGAAGGTGTTACTTTAGGATAGAAATTGTGTTTTATTAATTTATTTACTTGCGCTTAGCAACGAGGCTTGTAAATTGCTAATACTTGCAACAAACGCCGCGTTCAAAGCCAGAGGATGTCAACGTCTCCCGTTAAATGTCATGAACATTCTCTCCGGCTGACTTAATTGACGGTGCCTAAGTCAAGTAGTACAAGATAGAAAATTTTGCAGAATATCAGCTGACTGCCTTTGCAACAAACTTATTCAATGTGGTCAAAGTTCACATTTTTTTGCGGATTTACTCGAACTGCGGTATTCACATCAAAAAAAGTATAAAAATATTACAACGTTGCAAAACTAAATAGACTCAGAGACAGTACACTTAGTCACCAACCATAAATTCTAACACTGTGAAACACCAGTTTCAGTAAATTAATATAGCAAAGATTGTGTACCGTTGCTCTTTGTCATCGGAAAACACGCAGTCGGTTTCTTGGACCCAGTAACTGTACTGGGACAATAATTTCATATTCATGCAATTGTAGAATTTAAGTATGTTGTGGCTCCAGTTCAGTACATTCTTGGCCTAAACTTGCTCGTATTGCAAACCTCATTTTTAGTTTCACTTGATTTCGTAATCATTGAGATAAAAGTCAAAATACTTCTCGACATCAGAGGTTTCGTTCGTTCCTCCCTTACTTCTGGAAGATTCATTTTATGGTCACTAAGCTTCTTCCCTTCTAACCAGCAAAATGCGGTAAAATGCCGCCTGTAATCGCTTCACAAAAAGTTGTTTAGTGCTCTTCAGAAGGTTTCTTTCAACGTTGTAGTAGATGAAGGAATATAGTTTAATTTTAAAACACCTTAAGCATCACGTTCACGAATTTACCGAATCAGGTAGGAAAACGTTTATAAAGAAAGTTACCATATCCTTAGATGTTAAACTCTGGTTTCAGCTAACGATTTCCACAGCTTCAGAAACACATCGTGTGATACCTCTTAGGCATACTGTAACGCAGTACCATGAGACGAAAAGATCGATCTGGCTCAATCTGGACCAGTTCGATCTTTCTGTCTGATGGCACTGCGTTATAGTGCGCCTAAGCGGTATCACACGTTGTGTTTCTGAACCTTGGAAATTGTTAGCTGAAATCTAGTTTAACATCTAACGGTATGGTACTCCAAAAAATACGAAACGATTAACAAACGTTCGTCCGTATGCTGAAGCGTAATTATAATAAGGAAATGTGGGGGACTGTTTGTCCGTGCTTTCTTCAGACGAGCGTTGGTCGCCATATAAACATGTGTTTACAATGCTACGAGTACTTCGAACGTTACAATTTAGGTTGTCCTCCTAAACTAATAATATTCTGATTAAAATTTATGGAAGAGGCAGGATTCGTAGCCGATTACATCAGATTTCAAAATCACCGCTTAGCCTACTCCGGTATCTTACCACTTGCATTTATATTTTAACAGGACATATGTGTGTTAAGTCAATTCTTTCCGGAGGCAGCAACCTTGACCATAAAACGTTACACCAAACAACTGAGCACTTCTGCCGACGCACAGTCAAAAAACTTGAAATAATGCGACTACTGTATGAAGCGCTGTTATTGACTTCTAAGCCGTAGTATGTGAGATAACGCAGTTGACTAAAATACGATAGCAGGAGGCACATGACTTGCATCAAAACGTGAATCTAAATTTTACCTTTAGTCTCTGAAAATTGTCCATTAATATTACATGTGTGATATTTAGAGACAAAATTCATTCTCACGACAATCTAAACAATACTCACAAGGAACTATATTATCAATTTTGTTTTTCAAAGCATGTAGTCGGGAATGATTGTTGCATCTGAGGCGAAGGAAGTGCTCACTACGTTGTATAGGACTTCGTTTCCTCTTGTCTTGTAAGTAGGTTCTTACTTGCGAGATGTGGCAGCTGAAGAAATTTGAGAAAGGTCGCATTTTTGCGTTTTATGAAGGTGGATACTGTATCAGCGAGATTTCCCGTGCCCTAGAATACAGAAAATCTACGGATACATATGTGGGTGAAGAGGATGGTGGAAGAGGGCCATGTCAAACACCGTCGTCGCCCTGATCGTCCACGGACCACTATGAAGGATAAAGACAACAGTATAGGTTGGTTCATTTAAAAGAGGGCGGAAGGGACCAAACTGCTAGGTCATCGGACCCTTGTTCCGTATAAACAATGACCAAAGGACGAAAATAAAACAAACGAGACTTACAACGCAAAACGAAAAGAAAGGAGAAACCACAGGAGCGACGGAAGGGCAAAAAACACTTAAATGGACTAAATTGGGCACGAAAACCAAAGAGAAACGCTAGAAACAGGTAGAAGAACTGAAACATGAAAGCAGATAACCATGACTGGCTGACCATGACAATAAAACGGAGAGGCCAGCCACTCTGCAACTCATTAAAACCTCCACCCTAGAAGTACTAGAGTGGATGACACAGAGGAGCCAAGGGTATGTGCAAAAACGTAGATCAAATGACAAAACCCACCCTCACGAATAAAATGTAAATCAGCCGATGAGGCATTGTGAGACAAAATTAGTCGCAACGCGTCCGGTAACCGAAGATATCGTTGGAGGCAGTCATAGTGGGACAGTGCACCAGAATATGGGCCACTCTCAACCGAGCGCCGCACCGGCACTGAAGCGGGACTTCACAGGTCAGGAGGTAGCTGTGGGTTGCCCAAATGCTGCCAATGCGGAGCCGACGCAGAACCAAAGAGTCCCTGGGAGAGGCCCGCATGGAGGACTTCCACACATTCGTAGTCTCCTTATTTGACACGCAGTTTGTTGTGCGTACGCAGGTTATACCATTCCGTTTCCCAAAGCCGAAAAACCTAGCGGCGTAATAATGAACGCAGGTCAGATTCACAGATGCCTATCTCCAGAAGCGGTTTCGGCGTAGCCTGTTTGGCCAGCCTGTCAGCAAGTTCGATCCCTGGGATTTCGACGTGTCCCCGGGTCCAGACAAACACCACTGAACGACTGGACCGTTCCAGGGCATAGGTGGACTTCTGGATGTTCGCTGCCAGAGGATGACGAGGGTGGCACTGGTAGATAGTTTGCAGGCTGCTCAAGGAGTCAGCACACAGAAGAAGCGACTCCTCAGGGCATGAACGAATGTACTGAAGTGCAAGAGATATGGCCACTAGCTCTGCTGTGAATACACTGCAGCCATCGGGCAAGGATTGCTGTTCAGTATCGCTTCTGTAAACTTAGGCGAAGCCAACATGACCATCAGCCATCGCATCGTCGATGTAAACAACTTCAAAGACCCGAAACATGTCAAGAATCGAGAGGAAGTGACTGCAGAGACATGCGTCAGTAATTAAGTCCTTATGGTCATGTGAAAGGTCCAACCGAATCTGTAGCCTAGGTGTACACAATGGAGGTGTATGCGGATGAACCTGTATGGGAGGTGGTAAAGGGAAGGACTCCAGTTAAGATGGAAGGGATTGGACGCTAACTTCAATCGTGAGCCCTGACCTGGGACGCCGATGCAGGAGATGAACCGCTGTTGGAGGGAAAAGGAGACGGTAATTCGGATGTGCAGGAGAACTACCAACGTGTGCAACGTAACTGGCGAGCAGTTGTGCACACCTAACCTTCACTGGAGGGACTCTGGCCTCCACCAGTATGCTGGTCACCTTACTCCCTAAAAGCTCCCGTCGCTAGGCGAACGCCACAGTGGTGCACTGGGTCAAGTAAACACAGTGTTGAGGGAGCCGCCGAACATTAAACCAGACTCCCACAGTCAAGGTGGAATTGAACAAGGGCTTTGTAGAGCTGCAGCAGTGTAGAGCAAACTACACCCCTCGTGGTGCTGCTCTGGCAACGGAGGACATTGAGGTGTTGCCAGCACTTCGTTTTAAGCTGACGAACGTGTGGAAGCCATGTCAATCGGGCGTTGAAAATCAGTCCTAAGATTCGATATGTCTCCACTGCAGTGAGTGGATCATCAAAACGGTAGAGTTCTCCTTCCGGATGAACGGTACGACGCCGACAGCAGTACATAACAAACGACTTAGCGGCTGAAAACTGGAAGCCGTGGGCTAGAGCCCATGACTGTGCCTTCTGGATGGCTCCCTGTAGGCGCCGCTCAGCAACACCAGTACTGGAGGAGCAGTGGAAAACAGTAGGAAATGCAGTAGTCGTCCGCATACACAGAAAGTGAGACGGACGGCCTTACAGCTGCTACTAGTCCGTTAATGGCCACAAAAAATACAGCGCCCTGCGGGGCTCCATTCTCCTGGAAATGGTGGGGACGGGGGAGGGGGGAACTATGGGAGGCACCAACCTAGATG
This sequence comes from Schistocerca gregaria, assembly GCF_023897955.1. NCBI lineage: Eukaryota > Metazoa > Arthropoda > Insecta > Orthoptera > Acrididae > Schistocerca > Schistocerca gregaria. The sequence continues at coordinate 188,424,216 of NC_064924.1, forward strand.
CGAGAAGTACGGAGTGGAAGAAAATTTCGGATAAAATTCTGGAGCGGGTCCCAGACACCACGCTCATACAATGCGACAACGATATGATGTCTCCAGGTCGTGTTGAAAGCTTTTCGTAAATCAAAAAAGACGGCAATAGTGTGTTGTCGTCTGGAGAAGGCCGTTCGATGGCAGACTCAAGGGACACAAGATTTTCAGTGGTAGAGCGACCCTGGCGGAAACCACCCTGACATGGAGCCAGTTGACCACGTAACTCCAGGACCCAACTCAACTGCTGAAACATCTTACATTCTAGCAGCTTACAAAGAACATTTGTGAGGCTGATGAGCCGATAGCTATCACATCAAACGGGTTTTTACCTGGTTTGAGTCCTGGAATGGTCATGCTCTCCCGCCATTGCGATGGAAAGACGTCATCACACTAGATCCTGTTGAAGATGACGAGGGGACGTTGCTTGTAGTGGTGCTTAGTCATATGGCTGTTGATCCGATCTGGAACAGGAGCTGTGTTGTGAAGTCGTGCCAGGGCACTGAGGAGTTACCACTCTGTAAATGGGGAGTTATAGGGTTCACTGTGGCGTGTAGAGAAGGAGAGCTCTCGGCCTTCTATCTGCCGTTCGAGAGTGCGGGGGGTTAGGGGGGGGGGGATAATTCTCCGACGCAAAGGCTCCAGCATAGTGCTCAGCAAAGTGCTCAGCAATTGCATTTGCCATCGGCGGTAACGCCAGGGACACCTGTTGGGGTATGGTACGCAAAAACACGTGTGACATTCATCCAGACTTGGGAAGGTGACGTCTGGGACCCAAGGGTCCAGACTTACCGCTCCCAACACTCATGGTACCGTTTTTGTTTTAACTGGCGAACGCGGAAACGGAGACGTTTAAACCCTGTTAGGTGCTCCAGAGATGGGTTCCGCAGATGCCGCTGTAGAGCGTGCCTATGCTCTTTAATAGCCTCAGCAATTTCTGGCGACCACCAAGCTACTGTCTTTCGCCGGGGGGCACCCTAAGGAACAAGGGATCGCGTTTTCTGCTAGAGAAACGATCGTTCTAGTGATCCACTCAACCACCACATCGATAGTACCATGTGGAAGAGATTCAACAATGACAGGAAAGGTGAAAGCTTCCCAGTCAGCCTTGTTTAAAGCCCAAATGGGAAGGAGTGCATTAGCATGACGCTGGGGCAGAGACAGGAAGATGGGGAAGTGGTCACTACCTCACAAGGCATCGTGGACTCTGCAGTGGACAAATGTGAGAAGTCCGGGGCAGAAAAGTGATAAGTCAATGGTAGAAAAAGTGTTGTGAACCACTCTGAAATGTGAAGGAGCCAAAGTATTTAGGAGACAGAGATCGAGCTGAGAGAGTACATTTTTGACATCTCAACCATGGTCAGTAATCATGGTGCCACCCCACAATGGATTATCTCCATCAAAATCCCCCGAAAGTAGAAAAAGTTTAGGGAGTTGATGACTCAGTGCAGCAAAGACTTTCAGTGGTACTACACCATCTGGAGGAAGATAAACGATGCAGACTGTTACTTCCTGTTTTGTCCTTATTCTGACAGCCACAGCTTCACGAAGAGTGTGAAGGGGCACAGGTTCACTACATACCACGTTCAGGGCATAGACGCAAACTCTATTATATTTGCTACAGTTCTTGTAACATCCCCTACAGCCATGGAGGGCAGGGGTCCGCATTGCTGGGAACCAGGTTTCCTGGAGGTCAATGCAGAAAGCAGGTGTAAAGCTTAACAGTTGCTGTAGCCCAGCTAGGTGGTGGAAAAAACCGCAGCAATTCCACTGGAGGGTGACGTGATCTTGAGCCATGGGGGCATGAACGCTCAAGGAGGCAGTTTATGCCTCGTGGTCACCTGCTGCCACCGACTTATTTCCTCAGCAGTCGATATCCATTGTGTCTGAGGGTCCGGCGAGATCTATGTCCTCAGCAGACGCCAGAATCTCCATCTCATCCTCAGATGCGTAGGTAAAGTCCGTAGGTAATGATGATGTGGATGCCATCACAATTTCCTTATTCTTGGGACCCTCTTTTTTGATTTCTCACGGTGTTCCTAGGGTTTCTGTGGCTGGGATGACTTCTTTGATTCAGTGACTGGGACTGAGAAGGACCTTGAAGCCATACAGCCTGCTACCTGTAGCAGCTTCAGCCACTGGTAGGTGTCCACTTTGCCTGGGAAGGGAGTGTCCTCAGGGACCCCTTCCTAGCTAGAAGAGCAGAAGAAGACTTATGGTTGTCAGGCTGAAAAATGGGGACTGATGTCCCTGATGGTTGGACGGGTGCTGCCCCTGAATCAGATGGTGCAGGAGCAACAGGTGGTGTTGTACAGCGCTGGGAGCCAACCGTAAGACGCGGAATGTATGAGGCTGGAACAGTAGTTAAAGCAGCGGCATAGGAGGATGCCATGTTCATGGGATGGAGCCTTTCAAATTTCCTCTTAGCCTCAGTGTAGGTCAGTCGGTCTAGGATCTTGTAATCCATGATTTTTCTTTCTTTCTGTAAAATACTGCAGTCTGGCAAATAAGGGGAATGGTGCTCTTCACAGTTGACACAGATAGGAGGCAGGGAACACGGAGTATTGGGATGTGAAGGACGTCAACAATCTCTACATGAGACGCTGGAAGTACAGAGGGAAGGCGTATGGCCACACTTTCAGCGTTTAAAGCACCACATCAGGGGAGGGATATATGGGTTGACATCACAGCGGTAGACCATCACCTTGACCTTCTCCAATAATGTGTCTCCCTCGAAGGTCAAGATGAAGGCACTATTGACGTGATTATCCATTGGCCCCAATGGACACGCCGGACGAAGTGAACACCTCGCCTCTCTAAATTGGAACGCATCTCGTCGCCAGACTGCCAGAGAAGGTCCCTGTGAAATATGATAACCTGGACCATATTTAAGCTCTTATGAGGCTTGATGGAAACAGAAACATCTCCCTGCATGACACAGACGAGTAGTGCCTGTAACTGGCTAGAGGATACTGTTTTTATCAAGACTGTCCTAGATCGCATTTAGGACAATCCCTCCATCTCCCCAAACTTGTCCTCTAAATGCTCAACAAAAAACTGAGTCTCTATCGACATGAACGATTCCCTACCAGCTCTCTAACATACAAGGTACTGGGACGAATAAGATTCGCTGCAATCCTTAGCCTGGCGTTCCTCCCACTGGAACGCTTAGTGACTGCTGGTGTTTGGCCACCAACAACAGGTGCCGTACTACACTTCATGGTCTGTCATTCGCCCTAATGCCATCCACTCTGACCAGGGGCCCTCCCCATGGGTGCTACCCAGCCTCAGAAAGTGCCGCCTGGCTGGATGGCCATTGCCAGGATTTACGAAGCCCAAGGGAGACATGTACCCTGACTCCTTGGCATAAGTGTGGAGTTAATGGCGCTGGCATCAGCAGAGCGATCCATCTATAGTCAAGGTGCTACAACCAACCGGGTACATGACAGCCCCACCACAACAGACTGCCTACCATGTTTGATATGAGGTGCAAAGAAGGAGATCAAACCCTACAGGGGACTATCTCATAAAGGCCAAACGTGTGAGACTCCTTTTAGTCGCTTGTTACGACAGGCAGAAATACCTTGGGCCTATCCTAACCCCAGGGCACGCAGGGGGAGGGGGGGGGGGGGCAACAGTATAATCCACTGCAGTGATGAAGACCCTTTCTGGAGTAGCACAGAACTTAGGAACATGCTCCAGCTCAGTATGAGCAGGTCGACCATTCTTCTCGTCACAACGAGAAAGGAGGGTATGTACGAAAATCGCTGATTAAGAAATGTTGAAGGAGCAACGTAAGGCTGCCAAATTAAACTTTGCACAGACATATGGAAGGAAAGCGCTTTCGTATTGGGTGAAAATTATTTTTACGATCGAGAAACATTATATTATTCCATGTATATCGACCATGTGGAGCCAGATTCGACACTAAGTATGTCCATCAGAGGAAAAGGAGTGGAGGAAATGCTGTCATAGGTTTGGAATGAGTATCTGCAGGTGGTTACGGCATTCTGTAGCAAGCGAACCATCCGACTGGCTGAATCAGATCCCAATGATATGGTATCGAAGTGAGATACAGAAAGCTGCGCGATAGCTGTCATAGATGGAGTGACAGGCGGCAGACCCACAAGGAAATTTAAGAAATGTGACAAAGTGAAATTCTATTTCCATATGTGGCGGAGCAATTGGAACCAGAATCATGACATTAGTCATCAGAAAATAATTGGTGTACACTCTCCTTTGACCCACTTCACACAAATTTAGATGAGGTGATACGATAATGTGCGCAGTAGCCAAGAAGAACTAAGGAGCTTTTTCGCATTTCATAGCAGTACACGAGGAAACACTTTTTCTGAGAAGCATAGAATTCATTTCTACCTCCCACATCATAGCATTTCTCTTCCATGCGTTACTACCGTCCGCAGATTCTTAATGACTGAGTTGTAGACACCAGGTTTTGCAGCAGAAACAGTTTTATGTTATGTTAGTAATTACGCTATCGAGAATATGTAGGAAAGGATAGTATCTCCTATAGAACTGAAATTCAGCACTACCCAACAGCTGCCACCATCCTTTACAGAACGGATGAGGCAGTGAATGCGTTGTCAGGGCGCTCCTGACATTGTCCTATTAGTTGTTAAGAGGTGGACTGGGAGTCACATTGACAAATCTTTCGTACTCAAATTCAATCCATTATGAAATATTACTTAAGGTATACGCATGTTCCAGCAATTACACTTCGATAATTGCCATGCAAATATTATGATGCCTCTCAGAACCGGTTAGTGTGTCAAACTACCAGGCATTAATTAAGATAAAACCGCAAGACCTCGAAGTGCAGTACAAATGGAAATTCTCATTCAAATGGCGCTTTCCACTTGTCTTGTCAAAGCATCAGCCATCGCTATCGTCTAATCATCATAGTAACAACTGTATGATGAGAATGATATGGCTGCTCAAAGAATGTGGTGGTGGTGGTAACGGTGCACCTGCTCCGTACGACATTAGAGACTTTGCGCTTAATTTGACGATGCCTATCTAATATGACATGGTGGCGTCTCGCTTCTTACGACCATCAACTCTGATTCAACTCTACCTGTATCGTCTTTCTCCAAAAGCTAGCGAGCTCATTGCACTGATCTGTTGACTATGAAGAGCTGCCCTCCTGTTACCTTCAAGAATAAGCAATTAATAGAACTAAAAGTCCTTACATCCATTTGAAATGAGACCAGTACAGGTTCTACGATGCAGAGCCAAAGAAACTGGTATAGGCATGTGAATTCAAACAAGCAGAATACGGCGCTGCGGTTGCCAACGCCTATACAAGACAGCTAGTGTCTGGCGCAGTTATCCTATCGGTTACTGCTGCTATAATGGCAAGTTATCAAGAATTATGCGACTTCTAACATGGTGTCATAGTCGTCTCACGAGCGGTGGAACAAAGCATCTCAGAGGTAGAGTTGAAGTGGGGATTTGCCCGTACGACCTTTCTATGAGAGTACTGTGAATATCAGGAATCTGGTAAAACATTAAATCTCAGACATTGCTGCGACCGGAAAAAGATCCTGCATTTACGGGACCAACGACGACTGAATAGAATCGTTCAACGTGACAGACGTGAAACTCTTCCGTAAATTGCTTCAGATTTCAGTTCTGGGTCATCAGCAAGTATCAGCGAACCACTCAATGAAGTATTGTCGATATGGGCCTTCGGGGTAGACGAACGACTCATGGGGTAGAAGAACGACTCGTGTAATCTTCATGACTGCACGCCACGAAGCTTTTCGTCTCGCCTGGACCTGTCAACAGTGACATTTGGCTGTTGATGACTGGAAAGATGTTGCCTGCTCGGACCCCTCTCGTTTCTTTTCAGCTCTTGCCGTCTTCGGAATTGTGTGGATGATATTTTTCTGAAAGTCAGTCTCATACATTCTAGTCGTTTGGTTGCCCCTTTCCCGATGATTTTGGAAATTCTGCTGGAATGTTATCTATCCTTTCTGTCTTATATATCTTAAGTACTCCAAATCCTTCTTAAATTCTGATTCTAATACTGAATCCTCTACCTCTTCTAAATTAACTCTTGTTCCTTCTTCTATCACATCAGACAATCCCCCTCAAACAGGTCTTCTATGTACTCTTGCCACCTATCCGCTCTCTCCTCAGCGTTTAACAGTGGAATTCCCATTGAACTCTTAATGTTACCACCCTTGCTTTCAATTTTAACGTAAGGTTGTTTAGATTTTCCCATATGCTGTGTCAGTACTTCAGACAATCATTTCTTTTTCGATGTCTTCACATTTTTCATGCAGCCTGTTGTTCATAACTTTCCTGCACCTGCTATTCATTTATTTCCACAAAGACTTCTATTTCCCCATTCCTGAATTTCCCTGTACATTTTTGTACTTCCTTCTTTCGTGTACCAACTGACGTATTTCTTCTGTCACCCATGGTTTCTTCGCAGTTGCCTTTATGTACCTATGATTTTTTTCCACTTCCTGTGATTACTCTTTTTACCCTTCTTTACCTTATCAACTGTACTACCTACTAACCTATTCCTTACTGCTGTACCTATAGCTGTAGAGAACATCAAGCGTATTTTAAACTTGAGCCTACTCTTCATCACAAATACACTGTGATCTGAGTCTATATTTGCTCTTGAGTACGTCTTCCAATCCAGTATCTGATTTCTACATCTCTGTCTGACCATTATGTAATCTAACTGAAATCTTCCCATATCACCCGGCCTCTTCCAGGTACAACTCCTCCTCCTGTGATTCGCTATTACTAGCTCAAATCTGTTACAGAACTCGATTAGTCTTCTCGTCTCTCATTCCTTGTCCCAAATCCATATTCTGCAGTAACCTCTCCTTCTATTCCTTCCTCTATAGCTGCGTTCCAGTCCCCCATGACTATGAGATTTTCACCTCCATTGCGTACTGTATTACTCTTTCAATATCCTCATACACTTTCTCTATTTGTTCATCTTCACCTTGCGATGTTGACATGTATACTTGAACTATCACTGTCGGTGTTGGTTTGCTCTCGATTCTGACAAGAACAACCCTATCACTGAACTGTTCACCGTAACACACTCTTTACCCTACCTTTCTATTCATAACATATCCTACTCCTGTTACATAATTTTCTGCTGCTATTGATGTTGAACTATATTCATCTGACCACAAATCCTTGTCTTCTTTCCATTTCAGTTCACTGATCCCTACTGTATCCAGACTAACCATTTGCATTTACCTTTTAGATTGTCTAGTTTACCTGCCACGTTCAACTTTCTGATATTCCATGCCCTGACTTGCAGAACTTTGTCCTTTCGTTGGTTATTCGATCTTTTTCTCATGGTCACCATCCTCTTGGCAGTTCCCTCCCGGAGATCCAAATAGAGGCTATTCAGTAATCTTTTGTCAACGGAGAGTTTATCACGACACTTCTTCAACTACAGGACACATGTCCTGTACATATATGTTGAGAGTCTTTAATACAGTGATTTGCATAGCTTTCTGCTTCCTCATGCTATTTATGATTGCTGATTCTTCCGCTTTTAGGAGCGGTTTGCTACCCAAAGGACAAGAGTGTCTTTAATCTGTCCGTTCGCCGCCCTTTTTGGCAAACCCTTTGGCAGAATGAAGGCGACTTCTTATGCTGGAAGTATTCGCCAGCCAAGGCTGATTATTAATCAAAATTCAAGGGGTGGCGGGTTTCGAACCTAGGACGGAAGACGTTGTGATGGCTAATTAAAGACACTACCCCTAGACGACGGGTCTGTTTAGCGCAAGTACCGTACGAAGCTTACATTTTCGCTCTAAGTTACATATGTTTATTATCAAGGCTTTCTGAATGTGCAAAATCATTCATGGCAGATCGATCTTTCTCGAACCAAAAATATATTTTCCTGACATGTTTTGGCGAACTAGTCTCTCTACCTCTGCCACTCAGTCCAGCCATTGTCTTAACTCTTACTCATAAATACATACATTGAATTTTGGCGAAAGTCTCCTTGGATGACTGATGTGAAGGAGTTATTTAACTCAATTTCTAATGAGTGTGGTAGTGATTTTGAAATGTCAACTACTGTAATAAAACTCAGTTAACTATTGTTAAGGATGGTCTCACATCTAATGTCCTGTTTCCTAGTATTTGCAGTACTACCGTGTTATATTTGGACTGATCACCTTAAAGAACAGTGATCCCTAGTGACGTCTTTTGGAATTTTTTGTACCCCGCCTGGAAGGCGTCGCGTGGGTAGGAGCAGGAGCAGAAAAATTACGTCGGTACTGCAGTGAGTAAGGGTGTTTTACTGGTGCAAGAATAAATACATAATTTTGTACAGATGCAAAGTCTTAGAGCCGTCGTATGTAGAACAAAACTGAAGCGAAGTCTCCTGGGTGGTTGCACGTGATGAAATGGGCTGAATCTGTAGCGGAGCTCGTAGATATGCACAGCACCAGCTAGAGGGCGCTGCCGTCGGTGTCTCGTGGTACTGTAAATCTTTGAAACTATTGAAACTATGCCGTGGCATCGTTGATATCGATGATATCGATACCACAGAATTCATTTTGTATAGTCAAACGACTGTTCTCCAAAGCGATTAGGAAACCTGCAAGACGGCTACGTTATGTGTGATGTGTGCTGAACCAAAAAAAAAAAAAAAAAACCAGACGAAACGTTAGGTCGTTCGGATGCTTTTTGGAATTATAGTACACGTTAAGACAACTCAACAATTACAGTAGAAATGGATAATATATTGATGATAAAGGGCTTCATAAACTCAGAAATTCAGTAAAACGTTGGTCCACCTCTGGCCCTGAAGCAATCAATTACGTGGCTTGGTACTGGATGACATACTTAATAGCTGTCCTCCTGATACGTATCGTGCCATATTATGTCCGAATGGAGTGTTAGATCATCAAAATCCAGAGCTGTGTGGAGGGCGCTGCCCATAATGCTCCCAACATTCTCAATTGGGGAGAGATTAGGGGACTTACTGGCCAAGATAGGGTTTGGAAAGCACGAAGACAAACATTAGAAACTCTGCACGTGCGACGGCGGGTATTATCTTGCTGAAATTTATATCCAGGATGGCTTGTCATGATGGACTACAAAACTGGGCGTAGATATCATCGTCGTACCACATTTCTGTAATGGTGCCGCTGGTGACCGATAGAGGGCGACTGTCAATTTTGTATCCCTCAGCTCTCAGGGGTATATGGAGACACGTCTAGTTATTATCAGGGCTCAGTTCGAAGCGAGACCTATCACTGAAGACAATTCTACTCCGGCCAACGATATTCGCGAACGGAGACGTACCAGTAGTCGCCTTAGACAGCTGGGAGATACCAGTCTGACTGTCGCCGACCGACATCCAAAAGTGATAGTCTGGGGTGCCATTTCTTTTCATAACAGGCGCCGTTTGGTTGTCGTGAGTGGCACCCTTACTGCACAGCAGTACGTTGACGATATTCTGCAACCAGTTTTAGTGCCCTTAATGGCGAGGCATCCTTGGCTTACGTTTCAGCACCACAAACAGCAGTAGTTTCTATTGCTTGTCTTCGTCCTTGCCAAACCCTGACTTAGCCACGTCTCTCCTCAATGGAGAATGTTTGGAGCGTTACAGCAAACACTTCAACCAGCTCAGGATTCTGACGATCTAACGTGCCAGTTGGACAGAGTTTGGCACTCCCTCAAGACAATCGTAAACAATTCTATTAATTAATGTCAAACACAAATCGTTCAAATAGCTCTGAGCACTATGCGACTTAACTTCTGAGGTCATCAGTCGCCTAGAACGTAGAACTAATTAAACCTTACTAACCGAAGGACATCACACACATCCATGCCCGAGGCAGGATTCGAACCTGCGACCGTTGCGGTCGCTCGGCTCCAGACTGTAGCGCCTAGAATCGCACGGCCACTCCAGCCGGCCAATGTCAAACACAATGACTGGTTGCATAACGGCCATAAGTTGATCAGCGGGTTACTGACTTCTTCAGTTTGTGAACCTGTTCCTCTTCAATGATTATCCACTTTTTATTAGGTTGTAATCATCATACCAATGATCTACCAGTAGCCTTATGAGACAGCTGTCTGTGGAACCACTAAGGAATTAAAGAAAAAGTTGCTCCCATTGTAGACTCTTAACCAAACCCTTTTTTTCAGTAGCGTGTTCAGAAGCCCTTCTCTTCAAGCAACCAATCTGCCACCTTCCTTTGTTTAAAATAATTTAACTGAAATTTAAATCCAGATGGGGCTACCCCACTAGCTGACTGTCCCTAACGAAGAGAGGGTACCTCCTTTTATTAGAACTGCACAAATACTCAAAGTCTCCAGGGAGAAGCAGGCCACATGGATCTGATGAAGAGGACATACAAGGGGAACAGAAGACTTGCAGTGGGCAACATATTCAAACTAGGTGCTTGACACGGTGGTAGTTTCAGAGATGAAGAGACATAACTGAAAAACGAACTACACTCACGAAACACTAATATGGTCATCGTAACAGAGATCAAATATAAATGAAGAGGCTCTGCAAAATTAAACATCTATGATGTTGTCTATAGTTGATGCCCTGGAAGGAAGGAGCCTGTAGTGAAGTTGCAGTTCTGCAGAATAAGACAAACAAACAAGATACTCTCTCACAACTTCGTCAATAACTGGGGTAATTACAGTCAGAATAAAGCTACCAAGAGATTAATTTACACTACCTAATCAGATTCCAGAAAATATTATTGATTTTATACTACTCATGAACAATGTTAACCATCAGAAGATTTCTTATTGAATTCTAAGATGCTGCTTACAAATCTTTTGATATATCTTTTTTTTTTAAAAAAAAGTAAACGTTACCATCATTCACTTGTCTCTGTGACATTCATTCACTCTCCTGTCTGTTTTCATGTGGTGTGAAAGCATTTGGAGGAAGCACGAAGTAAGTTCTGTGATGTAAATAGTTTATCGAATAATTACTGACTTAAATTAACACTGATCAGCCAGAACATTTTGGTCACCGACGTACTATCGATATAAACCCGTGCAGGCGACAGCAGTATTAAATCACGGGGAATGACTGCTCGCCAGACACACGCACAGAGCAGGTAGCATCAGTGACGTGCTGTCCTTATGTAGAATGGGGAATACGCGCTATCTATCTGAGTTTCACCCGGGGGGGGGGGGAGGGGGGGGGACGTGTGACAACGCAAGGATGGAGGGGCGCGCCCCACACATGAATCCGCCGCTGTTTCAACTGGCGACCTCATTTTCCATTACCTTCCTTGTAAAATATTAATTGTATCTTATTACGGTTTACCTTCTTGTTTCATGTGAAACAGTCAACAAATACAAGACAGGCGTAAATAGATCATTAATAATGACAAACAGGGAAAAATTAAAATATGTGACCAAGGAATATTGAAGAAACAAGAAAATGATCACGAAAGAAGAGAATTTTCATCGTAAGAAATACAAGTGGGGGCACTACCATCAAGCCACTTGTATTTCGTTGTCACTAGTATTAAGGTATATAGTAGATAGCTCATGACCTATACGAAGAATTCATCAGTGATTTACAAACATTAAAGTATTTCCAGATTTGTAGATCACACTGTATCCAAACCTTTTCCATAAGATGGCTGCCTTAGCTAGCAAGAAGCTAAGACGGAGCAACGATTCTGCCTTATTTTAATAAACGCACCAACTCCACCTTTTAGATTCATTTTCTCCAAATTTCCGTCTGTCTCTACCGTGCATTCAGCCTATGGTATGGGGACGAGACCTATATTTTCTGCAATATTGATGGAGTAAAGCACAAGCAGTTTCAGGTTTTCTCTCCAGACAAGAAAACATTCATAAACGCCTTTATAGGTGTTTTGCCAAGCATTTGGACAGATTATTAAAAACTTTTGTTTTCCACAGTCTATATTCTGGATGAAGCCACCCTCTGGATGAAGGAAACTGCTAAAAATTTACGACTTATGATTAATTTTAACATGAGTTTTTGGGAAAATACAGGTTACCTTGCGTTAAGTGGGACTCCATGAGTAAGTCCTTAATCCTGAGCAGTACAAGACAAGTAGGGGACCTTGCAGAAATATTTAGAACGATATATAATGAAAATGTGATACTTCGACAAAATCAGTATCCCATAGAGAGAAAAAAATTGGAAATCGAAAGTACTGTTGAATTTTCATGAAACGTTTGTTCATATCGTATGAACAGACATAGAAAACTTACTGTCAACATTAAATTCTACAGAACTCAGAAAGATTCTAGGAGTAACTGTGGGAATGCAGGCTCCATGTTCCGCCGACCGCAGCAATAATCATGGCCAAAATGTCGACTCTCATGGCAATGATGCAGTGGAGCTCACGCCACACCTGTAAACAAAAACAGACAACATAATACTTAGAATTCTCTGCATCCCACAAGGCGGAAAAAGAACAATAGTAATAAATTCAAGCAATGTGTAATATGAGTAATAAGATCACCATCATAATAATTGGCCAGCTCAATTTCGATGTCAGTGCCAAAAAAATTTTGGAAATAATCTACCATCCAACGTAAGTCACATAAGCACAATCAGTAGACAGAATCCTAACTTCAGATCACCTTCTGATTGGCAACAACAACAATAATAACAACAACAACAAAATCACGTAGTACACATCCTGGAGGTGAGGGAGAAAAAAATTCTTCTGCTCTCACAAATGTGTCAAACTAAACACGATCAGATTACATTAACCAATTCCGGTCGTGGGATGGAGGGAGGACACTAACGTAGATCAACAAATAAATTTGTTAGTATATAATGATGTTGCTGTTATACGAGATGACCTCAACTATGATGCTGAGTCGTGCAAAGGTAGAAGTGAAGAGATTGTCCAGGCTATTGTAGCTGGGATACATACTACCATTATAACAGACACTGTTAAAAATTACAACAAGTAATTTTTTCAAGGGTATAGATGAGACACGTAAAGCACCTGTCCTGCCAGTAGAGAACTGTGTTATGTCTGCCTCTGCTGGTGAAAGATTGTAATTTGTGAAAATACAGGCACAGATTAAAATTGATTCTGGGAGAGAAGCCACACATTATACTTTTAATATTGTAAAAAACTTGTCTGTAACTGTTTAACTGGAATGCGTTTCTTGTGAGAGAGGAAAGCCAGAATTGACCTTCCTAGCACAAAATGTTATTTGATGGTTAACGGAGAGAATATTGTCTTATAATTTCTAAAGTTTAAGGCTTTGTGTGATAGATTTTTCCAAGGGGAGATGATTAAAAAGTTAAGAGGTCAGGTGCTTTATACTGTTTGTATCTCGGATCATTCCCCACAAGTAAACATGTAACACGAATCTGCTGAAGGAAAAAAACGACTCAGCTATTATTCACAAGAAAATCTCAGAATCAAAGTATTTAAATGAATTGCAACAAGCTAAACTAGTCAATTTCTTTTCGAAGTTTATACAAGTATTCTTTGATAAGTCAGGAATTATCGAAGGATTACAGTATCACACGAAAGTAGAGCCCTTACGGTACCTACTGTCATGGACATACTCCATTCCGTGGGTGAAGAGGGAAGCGGTAAAACATGCAGAGAAACGCTTAGTGATTTATGACAATTTTTTGTTTCCTATATGTTCAAATATGTATAATATATTGCTATGTTAGAACTTTGTACACTTAGCAGGAATATATGATATTGTACGAAGTTACTATATAGCAGTATAATGTATATCGTTATTTAAAAAGCCATGAATTCATAGACCGTTAGTGAATGACAATTGCAAACTGATTAAACTATGGACATTTATTTTATTTCTGTAAAGCTATGTTATGAATATATGTACATATATTGTTAAGAGTATAACGAAACGATTCTTTTGCTGAGTTTTACTGAAATGTTTTCTGTGCAGACTGTGCAAAATAGTAAAAGATTCGACAGACGAAGAATGTATATGTATAGTAGACGCAAACCAATAATTCATGTAATACACAGCGCATAATCCAGCATTCTGATATACAGCATAGTTACAAAAGACAACTATTTTCAACAGGCTTTACATGGGATCATTTACCCAAGAAAAATGCAAAATATGTTATTTAGACATAAGAGTAAATACAATCTTTTCTTACCTGCAAATACGTATATGGAAGTATTTTAATTTTTTGACGATTATTAGACAAGTAATTTTCATCATATATGATTACAGAATGATTACTCAAACTGCCTTTCCTAATATTGTGAGTAAGAATCATGGTACTCTGTTAGTATGGAAGTATGGACCATGGCTTATTTGGTGCTCGTGTAGGTGTAATCAACTCAAGAAGTTTTCTTCTGTACCTCTGAGTCCAGTTTATTCATCACATAAACCATGTTTTCTTCCTCCTTACATTCCACTGAGTAGGGGACTTACAGGATTGACCGTTCAGAAGGTGAGATAATGATATCAGTTTCTACAGCTACGTCTAATTGATGAGAAAAGACAATATTTTTAAATGATAAGTAATTGAAACCCTCAGCTTCCGACAGGTGTTGTTGATATACCTCGAGGGGGACAGCTGAAAATGTGGGCCACGATCGGGACGCGAATCCTGGATCTCCTGCTTACGTGGCAAACGCTCTATCCATCTGAGCCACCGAGGACACAGATGAATAACGTGATTGCAGGGACTTATCCCTAGCACGCTTCCTGTGAGCCCCACATTCCCAACTGTACACAATATCTATGAGGTACATTACGTATGTAGATTGTGGACAGTTCGCAACGTGGGTCTCATGGAAAACGTGCAATATCTATTAGGTACATTATGTATGTATGTTGTGGACAGTTGAGAATGTGGGACTCAGGGGAATCGTTTGTTCAAAACGTAACAGAAAGAATTTTTGCAACACGTAGAACAGTTCACCTAAGTAACGACTGTGAAATAAGTCTTTAAGCAACTCATAAGAATAAGAGTTTTCGTGCCAGAAATTCAGAAGCAATACATTGTTGTTGTTGTGGTCTTCAGTCATGAGACTGGTTTGATGCAGCTCTCCATGCTACTCTATCCTACTGCAACCTACATCCTTCTGAATCTGCGTAGTGTAGTCATCTCTTGGTCTCCCTCTACGATTTTTACCCTCCATGCTGCCCTCCAATACTAAACTGGTGATCCCTTGATGGCTCAGAACATGTCCTACCAACCGATCCCTTCTTCTGGTCAAGTTGTGCCACAAACTTCTCTTCTCCCCAATCCTATTCAGTACTTCCTTATTAGTTATGTGATCCACCCACCTAATCTTCAGCATTCTTCTGTACCACCACATTTCGAAACTTTCTATTCTCTTCTTGCCCATACTATTTATCGTCCATGTTTCACTTCCATACATGGCTACACTCCATACAAATACTTTCAGAAAAGACTTCCTCACACTTAAATCTTTACTCGATGTTAACAAATTTCTCTTCTTCAGAAACGCTTTCCTTGCCATTGCCAGTCTACATTTTATATCCCCTCTACTTCGACTGTCATCAGTTATTTTGCTCCCCAAATAGTAAGACTCCTTCACTACTTTAAGTGTCTCATTTCCTAATCTAATTCTCTGAGCATCAGCCGACTGAATTCGACTACATTCCATTATCCTCGTTTTGCTATTGTTGATGTTCATCTTATATTCTCCTCTCAAGACACTGTCCATTCCATTCAACTGCTCTTCCAAGTCCCTTGATGTCTCTGACAGAATTATAATGTCATCGGCGAACCTCAAAGTTTTCTTCTCCATGGATTTTAATACCTACTCCGAATTTTTCTTTTGTTTCCTTTTCTGGTTGCTCAATATACAGATTGAATAACATCGTGGAGAGGCTACAACCCTGCCTTACTCCCTTCCCAACCACTGCTTCCCTTTCATGTCCCTTGACTCTTATAACTGCCATCTGGTTTCTGTACAAATTGTAAATAGCATTTCGCTCCCTGTATTTTATCCCTGCAGCTTCAGAATTTGAAAGACAGTATTCCAGTCGATATTGTCAAAAGCTTTCTATAAGTCTACAATTGCTAGAAACGTAGGTTTGCCTTTCCTTAATCTTCCTTCTAAGATAAGTCGTAAGGTCAGTATTGCCTCATGTGTTCCAGTATTTCTACTGAATCCAAACTGATCTTCCCCGAGATCGGCTTCTACTAGTTTTTCCATTCGTCTGTAAAGAATTCGTGTTAGTATTTGGCAGCTATGGCTTATTAAACTGATTGTTCGGTAATTTTCACATCTGTCAACACCTGCTTTCTTTGGGATTGGAATTATTATATTCTTCTTGAAGTCTGAGGGTATTTCGCCTGTTTCATACATCTTGCTCACCAGATGGTAGAGTTTTGTCAGGACTGGCTCTCCCAAGGCCGTCAGTAGTTCCAATGGAATGTTGTCTACTCCGGGGGCCTTGTTTCGACTCATGTCTTTCAGTGCTCTGTCAAACTCTTCACACAGTGTCGTATCTCCCATTCCATCTTCATCTACATCTTCTTCCATTTCCATAATATTGTCCTGAAGTACATCGCCCTTGTATAGACCCTCTGTATACTTCTTCTACCTTTCTGCTTTCCCTTCTTTGCTTAAAACTGGGTTTCCATCTGAGCTTTTGATGTTCATACAAGTAGTTCTCTTATCTCCAAAGGTCTCTTTAATTTTCCTGTAGGAAGTATCTATCTTACCCCCAGTGAGATAAGCCTCTACATCCTTACATTTGTTCTCTAGCCATCCCTGCTTAGCCATTTTGCACTTCCTGTGGATCTCATTTTTGAGACGTTTGTATTCCTTTTTGCCTGCTTCATTTATTGCATTTTTATATTTTCTCCTTTCATCAATTAAATTCAATATTTCTTCTGTTACCCAAGGATTTCTGCTAGCCCTCGTCTTTTTACCTACTTGATACTCTGCTGCCTTCACTACTTCATCCCTCAAAGCTACCCATTCTTCTTCTACTGTATTTATTTCCCCCATTCCTGATAATTGTTCCCTTATGCTCTCCCTGAAACTATGTACAACCTCTGGTTCTTTCAGTTTATCCAGGTCCTATCTCCTTAAATTCCCACCTTTTTGCAGTTTCTTCAGTTTTAATCTACAGTTCATAACCAATAGATTGTGGTCAGAGTCCACATCTGCCCCTGGAAATTTCTTACAATTTAAAACCTGTTCCTAAATCTCTGTCTTACCATTATATAATCTATCTGATACCTTTTAGTATCTCCAGGGTTCATCCAAGTATACAACCTTCCTTCATGATTCTTAAACCAAGTGTTAGCTATGACTAAGTTGTGCTCTGTGCAAAATTCTACCAGGCGGCTTCCTCTTTTACTTCTTAGCCCCAAACCATATCCACCTACTACGTTGCCTTCTCTCCCATTTCCTACACTCGAATTGCAGTCTCCCATGACTCTTAAATTTTCATCTCCCTTCACTATCTGAATAATTTCTTTTATTTCATCATACATTTCTTCAATTTCTTCGTCATCTGCAGAGCTAGTTGTCATATAAACTTGTACTACCGTAGTAGGTGTGGGCTTCGTATCTATCATGGCCACAGTAATGCGTTCACTATGCTGTTTGCAGTAGCTTAACCGCATTTCTGTTTTCCTATTCATTATTAAACCTACTCCTGCATTACCCCTATTTGATTTTGTGCTTATAACCCTGTAGTCACCTGATCGGAGGTCTTATTCCTCCTGCCACCGAACTTCACTAATTCACACTGTATCTAACTTTAACCTGTCCATTTCCCTTTTTAAATTTTCTAACCTACCTGCCCGATTAAGGGATCTGACATTCCACTCTCCGATCCGTAGAACGCCAGTTTTCTTTCTGCTGATAACGACATCCTCTTAAGTAGTCCCCGCCCGGAGAACCGAATGGGGGACTATTTTACCTATGGAATATTTTACCCAAGAGGACGCCATCATCATTTAATCATACAGTAAAGCTGCATGCCTTCGGGAAAAATTACGGCCGTAGTTTCCCCTTGCTTTCAGCCGTTCGCAGTACCAGCACAGAAAGGCCGTTTTGGTTATTGTTACAAGGCCAGATCAGTCAATCATCCAGACTGTTGCCCTTGCAACTACTGAAAAGGCTGCTGCCCCTCTTCAGGAACCACATGTGGTCTGCCAAATAATGCAAATTAATGAGAACACGATATAAGTAATAATACAAAAAATATTAAAAACACTAGGCCAAGCCAAGTAGGCAAGATATGATTCCTCCACCGGGTAAATGGAAAGGTTTCTACGTAGTCCACAAAGAGACGATCCATGTGTGTGCTCTCGTGAGCAGACTCCAGAACACTCTTACATGAGTTACAATTGGGTTCCCTTGTTAGCGGAGCTGACTCCCACTCACTAGCCGACTTGTATCCTTACAAACAGACGGCCAAATCAAATGCTGTATAATTTTGCCCAAGGTCTTATGGAAACCTACGTGTGTTCATCCTTTTCCTTTTGACACACAATACCTTTATTATGAATGTACGCATATATGTGCTCGCACCTTTTCTGCAGTCTTGCCGATGCCGCAGAAGCATCACTGAGCACATGACGTACGTTACCTGTGGTGTTCTGGCTATCCCCACAGCATTGCGCAAACGAGCTTCCAATCCAGGCACTGCGTCCTCACTGGGTTTCTGACAACTGGTACCTGAAAAAAATATGTAATTAATGTAATTGTTTACTGTTAACACGAGTTAGGTAGTAACTGAGAACGCCATTGCACTCCACTCCTATGGGTCTTTTCAGAAAAAGGAAAATAACCATGCTCTGTTACCAGCTAATTACTGGTAATTCAGGTGCAGAGATTTTGGATCGGGCCACCCTGACGGAAGGAGTAGGTCCCCACATTACTACTTCAGCATTCATAATCTTTATTACATCACTGGTCTTTATTAAAGTCAAACGAGTTGTAACACCTATCAACAGTACAACTGACAAAGCAGACTTACAGAAAAACACTTTGAAACAGCTGCCACTAACTATGAGCTACCAGCCGTTAACTACACACCTAAAGCTCCGAATTTAAAAAAAAAAGTTAACTAGAGACAGAAAAATTTACGGATCAGTTTCATTTAACTCAATAACCATGTAACAGCTGCCATTTATAACGAATCCACTGTCATTCAGTCGACGGCAGTGGTCTAGATATTTAAAAACTAGTAAAAGTCACTGAATAGCTAACGTTAACTAGAATTCCCTGAGCCTGGGCCTGGACCCGTCAACACCGACACTGGACTGTTGATGACTGGAAACATGTTGCCTGGTCAGACGAGTATCGTTTCAAATTGTATCGAATGGACAAACGTGTACGGGTATGGAGACAACCGCTCTAATCCATGGACCCTGCATCTTCAAAAATGTGTGTGAAATCTTATGGGACTCTAGTGCTGAGGTCATCAGTCCTTAAGCTTACAAACTACTTAAACTAAATTATCCTAAGGGCAAACACACACACCCATGTCAGGGGGAGGACTCGAACCTCCGCCGGGACCAGCTGCACAGTCCATGACTGCAGCGCCCAAGACCGCTCGGCTAATCCCGCGCGGCGACCCTGCATCACAGCCGGGGACTGTTCAAGGTGGTGGAGGCTCCGTAATAGTGTGGGACGTGTGGAGATGGAGTGATATGGGTGTCCCGAGACATCTAGATACGATCCTGACAGGCAATACATACGTAAGCACCATGTCTGATCACCTGCACCCACTCATGTGTATTGTGCGTCCCGACGGCCTTGGGCAGTTCCAGCCGGAACCTACGACACTGCACATCTCCTGAATTACTTCACAGTGGCTCCAGGAACACCCTTCTGAGTTTAAACACTTCCACTGGCTATCAAATCCCTCAGACATCAACATTATTGAGCATATCTGGGATTCCTTGCAAAGTGCTGTTCAGAATAGATCTCCACCCCCTCGCACTCTTACGGATTTATCGACAGGCCTTCAGGATTCATGGAGTCAATTCCCACCAGCAGTATTCCAGATATTAGTCCAGACCATACCAAGTCGTGTTGAGTGCTCGCGGGGGCCCTAGAGGATATTAGGTAGATGTACCAGATTTTTTGGCTCTTAAGTGTAATTCAAAGAACTTGGGAAGTTTGCGAAATTACCAGCTGTTGAATACTCTCCATCGTTCAAGGTATGTTTTTTTTATAATGTAAATGAAGTCAGTCGCAGCAGGTGCTTCCAGAGTTGGACTTCATTGGTTTATATAATGTGTGACTTCTTTATACCTTGCGTTTGTGACCTGGCGCAGCGCACTCCTTGTACGCAACTGATCTTTAAGCGCTGTTTCTTATGAGCC
Source organism: Schistocerca gregaria (assembly GCF_023897955.1). Taxonomy (NCBI): domain Eukaryota; kingdom Metazoa; phylum Arthropoda; class Insecta; order Orthoptera; family Acrididae; genus Schistocerca; species Schistocerca gregaria. The sequence goes on from NC_064924.1 coordinate 188,444,566, forward strand.
ATTGAATTGGTAAACTGTTCTGTCTGGCGTCACTGGCTCAGGTACAGAATCCCTCTAGCGGCCCCGTTGCCAATACCTATGATGAAGAGATGGTATCTGTGGGTTGTGTCCTTAGAAGGTCTTCGCTTGCCGATATATATACGGGGTTCGCAGGCCCGAGAGGAAGGCACGAAGTTTGGGGATTTGCGGTAGCGTTGCGACAAGAGGTGGCCACGAGGTCCGTCCAAGCGGCCGAATCCACGAGGTGCGCCAGGAGTGCCTGCACAGTGCGCAGATACCGGAGTACTTCACAGGGGTCGGCGTCGACTACAAGCGGCAGGCCGACATCCCGTCAGTTGGTAGGCAACATTCGTGTCAGCCGAGCGATCGTGGCCTCGCTGCCCTCTTCTACCTGGCTTTCATCGGCTCCACTCAGTAACCGCTGCGACGCGCCGTGGATCCATGGAACTGCTTGCTGATAAAAGGGAGTAACATTCGGTACTCCTCATGGTGATTAGTTGCATTGGTACCTGACCGCCTTATTATTTTATGGTATGTACTCGACCCAAAGAGCTTTACTCGGTCGGCTCATTGGTCATAATGTAGGCCATAGTATTGTACTAAGACACTAGTTGTCGTTTGAAAATTTGTCCCGTTATGATATTGCCCTTCCTTTCTAGTTTGTACCCGATCGTAATATTCTTATTAATCAGCTGTTCATCGTAAATACAGCCAGAACAATTTTGGTAAGGATCAGGTTGGCGTTCAACAAAAGAGGTTCTTGTGGTTAGATTTAACCGATTCAGTTCTTTGATTGTAATAGCATTTCAGAGTCATTAGTTATAATCTGAATAACCAGTTGTACTAAGCTGTTCGTTTGTGTGTTTGAAAGACCTGGTCATTATTAGTGAATTTTAACTGGATCAGTGGTTCCGCCGAATGAGTTCTCTTGTAATAAATGTTCACAAGTATTTTAAGACGTATCTTCAGAGCGGTCTTAATAACTGACAATCAGTTTAACTACGAAAATATTAGCAGCCAACTGTCACCAGCCAAAGTAAAATAGTCTGAAGGGACGGGTTAGGGATCAGTCGCTCCTTGGTTGTCGATTCAAATTACGAGGTAGGTTGCTTCGAAGAAAGGCTTATCATTGTCTACTGTTTGCTAATCTGTTTAACCTTAAAGCACAGGTGCGCATCTTAGCTCCGAACCTTTCGACATTCAGCTTTCAAATTAAAAGTTGAGTTATCGGTTTTGAGTAATTTAATCACTCTTGCCATCAATGGTGCCTTTCATGTGTCGCCGGAGGGCATTTATTAAGACAGATTGTGTCCAGCGCGGTAATAAACACCGCTGTTTCACCCGATAACGGACGGGCTGCATGTCTGGCCGTCTTGTAATCATTGTCATATTGTTTGTTCTTTTTAAAACTGCTCTTCAGATTTCTTTTGCAAAGATTGAAAGATTAATCAACTTAAGGTGTAAGGTCTAAAGAATTTTGCAAATTTGTTCATTTTGTTAAAGAATATTTAATGATTAAATGCGTCGTTTATGTGAAAAACACAGTTTATGTATTGTTAAATAAACAGGTTGTGTGAAAATAAAGCGATATTGTTGGGTCCTTCCTTCCATGTTTTCCTTAATTTCAGTAAGTACCATGAATCAGCTTACACATAATTCATGTAAATTCAGATGTATCCTATAACTTGACAGGTTTAAACAAATCAGTTTGAACTGTTGATTTATTTTCAAAAAAATATTCTTAAGAATTTGTTATACTCACTAGCGATTCATCAAGAACATTAACACATTTAATCACACAATGTGAGCGTAGAAGTAGTTGCCAGGGAGTAACTGATGAAATCATAAACAAACGGTAATTTATTCCCTTTAATGGTGACTAAAGCATTTTTAAAAGAAACAGATTGAGATTTATAAGCAGAAAGCACCCTCTAAATATCAAAATTACAATTTATTCAGAGGCAGAAAGAAACAATATTTTGACTGTATAAGCTTCCGGGCTGAGAACCTTGCCGCTCCCTTTTGACTCGGTCGTAGTTACCACCGCTCGCAACAACCTCTGAAAGACTACCCTGGTGCAAATCTGCAACATACCAGATTACTTTAAACTAAAAGTTTTAACAATTTACACAAGCACACCAACTATACACCACTCGTAGGAGGGATGGAAATCGTACAAAACACTAAGAATTAAAATATTGACTTTGCCACCGAAGGTGCAACTTGATTTTAACTTCTAAGAAAAGTCTTAGGTGAAAGGGTGGCAACTTTATGTATTAAAATAATCATTTAAATAAAATCCCATGAAATGCAATCTTACATAAAATTCTACAAGATAGGAGAATCAAGTTAGGATGCTCTACAGTAGACAGATACCGCCTCTCAAGATAGGCAAGATCAAAACGTATTTCAATAAAGCAAAAAAGTTCGTTAATACACCAAATCCGACAAGTATGACAGAGGTAGCTATTAACGTACGGCAGATTGATAGGGCGATTACCGAACAACCCGAGCCGCAGGTTGCCCTAACCAGCCCCTACTCCACAAGGGAAGAAACGAACCACCCAATTCATAAATAACCACCTTCCCGCGGGTGCGCAAACGGTGAACAATGGTGGGACGACCCCAAAACAAACCGGGTGGTGACCTCACCCAGAAAAGATGTAGAATTTAACAAGTAAATGATACAACATATCACCAATCACTTAAGTTCTAATAAACTGCGATTTCTGGCGAGGCCCTGGCGCAGCACCCCCAAAAACGCTCTTCCGAACCTTCCGCTGCCAGCTGCTTCAACGGACGCAGGAAGGCGCGCCGATCTCCCGTCTCACAGCGTCGCAGCTAGCATCGGCCAGACCGATGTCGTGGGTTGACTCCTGTTGATCTCGTGTCGCCCACGAAGCCACTACCCCTCGCTATTCGGCGCAGCCCACTGGACTCACGTGGTGACCTCACATGTGCGACGCTCAAGGCGGACAAGTCATCTTGTGTCCCTGTGCGCGACCGACCAACCGATCGATCCAACCGCCAATGACCGTTGCCTGAGCAACTCACGCAGACTGGCAGCCTTATGCGCAGACTCAGATGCTGGAACTAACCCCGCGTCCGGGTGACCACTCGCTGCGTTCTCTCACTGCGCCACAAATTCGGACGAGAGATTGACCCCAGACCTACTCCAGACTCACCCAGACTGACCAACCGGTGAGCTCATAGCGCCCCTTACATGCCCGTGAACAGGCAACCTTTCCTGTTTTCCATCAGAGGGAGACACCAAAGCTGCGATTGCCACAGCGGCGCCACCGCCAGAAACGGAGGGCGACTGCTTCACACGACACGCTGCGGCGCTCTCTTCAAAACAGTAATTTTTACCACGGCTCACAGTTAATTAATTATTACGCTCGTGATATATACATTGTCAAAAGTAAGTCTCTTCTGTTTAGGTCATATTTTGTTAATGGTGCGGGTTACGTTACATCACTACATACACTGACGGAATTAAATCGCATCACTCAGAAGGGGCTGCGCGACATAAACGAAAGTTGGTAGCCATGTTTCTACCTACGAGATGTTGGATGCTCCGTGTGCGATATTGTAGAAACACTTGGTAGGAATGTTGCCACTTTAAATCATTAGTGGAAGCTACGGTCACGAGAACATACGACCGCCAGAAGACCCGGCTCCGGACGCCCAACTGGCACCACCCAGAGGTAAGCTCATCGAGATAGGGCGTATGGCACTGGCGCACCGTACTACATCTGCAGCAGCAGTTTGACCAGTAGTTGGTACCGCAGTGACACAAAGATCTGTAACTAATCGGTTACTTCAATGAGAGCTCCAAGCCAGAGGCCCTATGGCATGCATTCCACACTCCCCTATCCACCGCTCTTTGCGACTTACTTGGTGTCAAGCAATAGCTCATTGAAGAGCAGGATGAAGTTCTGTCGTGTTTTCCGATGAAAGACGGTTTGCCTTGGTGCCAGTGAGGGCCTTGTGATGGCTAGAGGTTGGCCAGTTGAGGGCCTGTAAGCAACCTGCCTGCGCGCAATACACACCGGGCCTAACCTAGAGTTATGGTCAGGGGTGCGATTTCGTCTGACAGCAGGAGCACTCCCGCGGTCATTCCACAGGCCCCTGGCGGTAAATTTGTACGTCAGTCTGACCTGTTGTGCTGTCGTTCATGAACATATCAGGGGGTGTTTCCAACAGGGTAACGCTCATCCACATACCACTGTTGTAACCCAACATGCTCTACGGAGTGACGACATTTACGTTGGCCTGCTCGGTCACAAGATTTGTCTCCAATCGAGGACACCATCGCACGAAGACTACAGCGTCAGTCACAGACAGCATTAACAGTCCCTACACTGGACGACCAAGTGTAGCAGACAAGAATTCCATCCCACAAACTGACATTCGGCACCTGTGCAACACAATGGGTGCTCTTTCGTGCGATCGCAGTCAGAATTACGGCGTTTACACACGTTATTAATGTAGCAGGACTTCTACATTTGCAATGGCTTAAGCCGGCCGCTGTGGCCGAGCGGTCTTAGGCGCTTCAATCCGGAACCGCGGTGCTGTTACGGTCGCAGGTTCGAATCCTGCCTCGGGCATGGATGTGTGTGATATCCTTAGGTTAGTTAGGTTTAAGTAGTTCTAAGTCTAGGGGACGGATGACCTCAGACGTTAAGTCCCATACTGCTTAGTGCTATTTGATCCATTTTTTGCAATCGCTTACATAGTGCTTACAAGTTTAATCACTTAAATATGTTACTTAGAAAATTATATTCCGAAATTTCATTATTTTACATTCATTATCTTTGGTGTTGCTATTTTTCCGTCAGTGTAAATTCATGGGTGTAAACTTTGCATACGATAGGGCACTTTCATCCAGGGAATATGTGGAATTTACTTTTGCATGTCGTCTCGTTTCAATACTAGTACAGGAAGCTCACAAAGTAAGGTGCAGAGTGTCAGCGATTTCGCTCGGTACACTAGCCAGTAATGTGCTTGTAGAATCTGTTAATGCGTCAGAAAAAAAAAATACCCGAGAGGTCCGCAAAATGTGTCCCATCACGAGCGTTGATTTTAACTAGGGTGCTTTCGACAGAATAAACGAATTAACGGTCCTACTTGCCCCGGACTGACGTCACGAAATTCAACTAGCGAGGCGCACACTGCGAGTCAGTCCTTATTAACATGCAAATTCTTTCTCGCTGCCACCGCCGCAAAATGACCGATTAATATGGACCGCTACGAGCCGTGCGGAGTGATTCAGAGTGTCGAACCGACTGCTGATAACTCGGCGCGTCTGGCGACCGCTCGGAGGGCAAACGCGACCTGTCCAGCGCGCAGTGCGGATACACCACCCCTACCGCCACCCCCACAGACACGCCCACACTCTGCTCTCGGCCCCCGTGGACACAGTGAGGGGTAGTCGACCCGCTTAAGCCTGTTTCTAGAGTCTTTTTTTTTTTCGCCGCGGGCGTCCGCGCGCGTTATTCAAATGACATGCAAATGACCGGTTGGCTTCCACCCTTTCGGGCTCCCTCACCCCCCCACCCCCACCCCCGCCCCCTCCAATCCCACTACAGCTGACTCACTCGTTTGTTAAAATATCCCGGAAAGCTGTCAGAGGGATCACGGGTGTATCAGAGTCGCCAGGGCTCAACTTTTACTACTGATCGGCCACCCCAGTAATATCGCGACCGAAATAGCAACACGAACGCGGTACATTTTTATCTCCGTTGCTTACACGAGGAAAGCGCACACAGTTGAGTGGAGGCCGTAAGCCACCGCGTCAAAAAAGTTTTATCTCACAGCCGTCCCTCCCTCCCCCACTACCGTACCGCTCCCTTCCCACCACCGACATTTTTCCACAATATTTTCATTGTGCCTCTGCGAAACGGTCACTGACGGAATTTATGTAGTGCGGCGGGAAATCAAGGAAACCGTGTACAGAAAAACGTCATCAGTGCGTCAGATTTCTTTATTATTTTTTTTAAAATGTGTTCTACGTATTGCTCGTAGAAATTGCCACAGCCATACTTATCTGTTCCCTACTGCGTAAACAGTACAGTTGCGGAACTGATGTCGAGTAAGTATTCGGTTTACGCTGAATTCCTTAAGTGCGGTCCACGTACTCATGTGCCTTGATATATGACACTCTGGAGTTCCCAGACAAGAAGGAGAATAAATATCGTCCTGTAAAGTTTGGGCCGCAATTCTAAGTGATGTGGCCGATGTAACTTTCTATACTAGTGGAAAATTAGTGAAAAAGTCTTTTTAATCAAATGACCGAGCGAGGTGGCGCAGTGGTTAGCACACTGGACTCGCATTCGGGAGGACGACGGTTCAGTCCCGTCTCCGGCCATCCTGATTTAGGTTCTCCGTGATTTCCCTAAATCGCTTCAGGCAAATGCCGGGATGGTTCCTTTGAAAGGGCACGGCCGATTTCCTTCCCCATCCTTCCCTCACCCGAGCGTGCGCTCCGTCTCTAATGACCTCGTTGTCGACGGGACGTTAAACACTAATCTCCTCCTCCTCCTTCATTCAAATGAAGCACACTAACATGTTGACACAAATTCTTAAGAAACATTGGTCTTACTTTGAATCAACAAGCGGATCGCGACACTCTGACCAATATGGCGTCGAAACGGATGATGACAAGAGACAAGGCCAAAATACACTACTGGCTATTAAAATTGCTACACCAAGTAGAAATGCACATCATACACGGGTATTCATTGGACAAATATATTATACTAGAACTGACTTGTCATTACATTTTCACGCAATTTGGGTGCATAGATACTGAAAAATCTGTACCCAGAACAACCGCCTCTGGCCATAATAACGGCCTTGATACGCCTGGGCATTGAATCAAACTGAGCTTGGATGGCGTGTGCAGGTACAGCTGCCCATGCAGCTTCAACACGATACCATAGTTCATCAAGAGTAGTGACTGGCGTATTGTGGCGAGCCAGTTGCTCGGCCACCATTGCCCGGACGTTTTCAATTGGTGAGAGATCTGGAGAATGTGCTGGCCAGGGAAGTCGAACATTTTCTGTATCCAGAAAGGCCCTATAGGACCTGCAACATGCGGTCGTGCATTATCCTGCTGAAATGTAGGGTTTCGCAGGGATCGAATGAAGCGTAGAGCCACGGTCGTAACACATCTGAAATGTAACGTCCACTGTTCAAAGTGCCATCAAAGCGAACAAGAGGTGACCGAGACGTGTAACAAATGGCACCCCATACCATCACGCCGGGTGAAACGCCAGTATGGCGATGACGAATACACGCTTCCAATGTGCGTTCACCCGATGTTGCCAAACACGGAAGCGACCATCTTGATGCTGTAAACAGAACCTGGATCTTTCCGAAAAAATGACGTTTTGCCATTCATGCAACCAGATTCGTCGTTGAGTACAGCATCGCAGGCGCTCCTGTCTGTGAAGCGGCGTCAAGGGTAAACGCAGCCATGGTCTCCGAGCTGCTGCAAACGTCGCCGAACTATTAGTGTAGATGGTTGTTGTCTTGCTAACGTCCCCATTTGTTGACTCAGGGATTTAGACGTGACTGCAAGATCCTTTACAGCCATGCGGATAAGATGCCTGTCATCTCGACTGCTAGTGATACGAGACGTTCCGTATTATCCCCCTGAACCCACCGATTCCATATTCCGCTAACAGTCATTGGATCTCAACCAACGCGAGCAGCAATGTCGCGATACGATTAACCGCAATCACGATGGGCTACAATCCCACCTTTATCAAAGTCGGAAACGTGATGGTACGCGTTTGTGCCCCTTACACGAGGCATCACAACAACGTTTCACCAGCCAACGCCGGTCAACTGCTGTTTGTGTGTGAGAAATCGGTTGGAAACTTTCCTCATATCAGCACATTGTAGGTGTTGTCAACGGCGCCAACCTTGTGTGAATGCTCTGGAAAGCTAATCATTTGCATATCACAGCATCTTCTTCCTGCCGTTTACATTTCGCGTCTGTAGCACGTCATCTTCGTGGTGTAGCAATTTTAATGGCCAGTAGTCTACTAAACGCCTCTTTCAAAAGTGAGCAAGACCGTGCTGTGGTTTCACCATTAAATGGTCGCATGAACGTAACAGAAATCGAAATAAATGATCACGGGGTAGAAATGCAACTGAAATGGCGTAAGAGAGTAAAGATCATTGTTTTTGATGGGACACCAATAACATTCTATCGAAATTAAGTGCAGGAACTTGTTACTCTTTCAGGAGCAGTATACCGTAGCTCGCCAGAGGAGTAAACCGTTCCTTGCGGTTAGAAAAATACGCATGTCAGACCAGATTCCAGAATGTTCGTCCGCCGGACGCAAAACACTGTAGGCCTATATCTCTGACGTCGGCTGTTGTACAATTCGAGAAGACGTTTTATACTTGCGTACTATGACGTTTATGGTGACCGATAGTCTCCTCTGTCACAATCAACACAACTAACAATAACAAAGACCGTGTGAAACTCTGCTCACTCTTTTCGTCTAGGAGACCCAGAAAAGCAGCAGATACGATTGCCCAGGTTGATGCCGTTTGCCTTGACTTATGTAAGACGTTCAATTAAGTCGCACATTGCCACCTGATGAAAGAAATAAGAGAAGATGAAACATCAAACCAGCCTTAGAATTTCATTGTATTGGTAGTAGCTGATGTGACCATTATATAAAATCAATACTTTCACTTAATAATTGCGTTATACATAACTCTGAATCCTGTAGATTCTTTTATCGTGCTGAGTTATATGCAGCGATAGTGCTGTTCTTGATGGAACCTAATAGTCTTGAATGCTGGTACACTTTTTCAGAACATTGTCGTAAGAGCGTGGATGATGCCCCGCTGACCAGTTTGAGGTAGGGAGTCTTGGACCAGAGAAGCCAGCTTAATTAGGTAATAGGAATAAAATCACATTAGTGTGTCCTTTTTTTTAGATTAGTTACAGTTAACTGAAAATATCACCACTGACACAGTGAACGTCCCAATTGTACTGTAACTTACAAAATGTGCTACAACTGACGGCCACATAGGAACAAATGTAGGGCTTAAGTTCAACTGACCTCACAGGTCTTGGGACAGGACCTATCCTTCCAATCCAGCGACGAGCTAATACCGCAGTGTTGTACTGTACTGCACTGTACGTCTCTGAAAAGCCCTGAATAATGAATAGATCTGTTCTTCATTCATAGCACGTTCAGTAATGTGACAATAAAATGCGTTACAACAGATTCACCTCATGGACAAGAAAAGTAAACAAAATCTGCATCACGACCTTATAGTACTCAGGCTCGTCCTCCTTGTTTCATTGCAGGAAATAAGGAATGTGCATGTAAATAAACAACACAGTACATGTAAACTTGTACACACGTTACCTGTAAATAAGCTGGAAATAGCAATGCTAGACAAAGCCGTAGACAAGTTTACTTCCACATCACCTTCAGCTGCGTTCTCCTCAAATTGTTCACCAGAGCATTCTCTACGTCCCATTACCTTTTTGTGTACGGTTTTGCCTGTCTCTCTCTGAATATTAGTAATGTTCAACAGCGTCATGTTATGTTCGATGTGTTTTCCTCGCTGCAAATTTCCACACCAATGTTGATAAGTCTGTAGATAAACTCAGTCTGGAGCGAACTCTGAAATGCGGGTGTCTAAGAGAATTCACCTGCCAATTACACTCTCATTCGATGAGGTCGTGTGAATTTGGCTTCCTCTGGTAGAGTGTATGCCTGGCGCCACGCGGTGGTGAATGGGAAGTGGAGGGAGAGCGCTGGGGAGAGTTTCGGAAGGGTCCTACGCGGCGCTCGATGCTACGTGGCAGGTGCAGTCAACGCAGATGGTGTTGATACCGCATTTCTACCACACAGATTACAGTATGTCATCCTAAAAGGAGTGAAATCATTGACGTAGATCTACATCTACTTCTACATCTACATTCATACTCCGGAAGCCACCCAACGCTATGTGGCGGAGGGCACTTTACGTGCCATTGTCATTACCTCCCTTTCCTGTTCCAGTCGCGTATGGGTCGCGCGAAGTACGAATGCCCGAGCTCCATTTTCACATTCGTGATCTCCTCGGGAGGTATAAGTAGGATGAAGCAATATATTCCATACCTCATCCACAAACGCACCCTCTCGAAACCTGGACAGCAAACTACAACACGATACACAGCGCCTCTCTTGCAGAGTCTGCAGCTTGAGTTTGCTAAACATCTCCTTAACGCTATCACGCTTACCAAATAACCCTGTGACGAAACGCGCCGCTCTTCTTTGGATCTGCTCTATCTCCTCTGTCAACCCGACCTGGTACTGATCGCACACCGATGAGCAATACTCAAGTATAGGTCGAACGAGTGTTTTGTAAGCCACCTCCTTTTCTGATGGACTACATTTTCTAAGGACTCTCCCATTGAATCTCAACTTGGCACCCGCCTTACCAACAATTAATTTTATATGATCATTCCACTACAAATCGTTCCGTATGCATACTCTCAGATATTTTACAGAAGTAACTGCTATCATTGTTTGTTCTGCTATCATATAATCATACAATAAACGATCCTTCTTTCTATGTACTCGCAATACGTTACATTTGTCTATGTTAAGGGTCAGTTGCCACTCCCTGCACCAAGTGCCTATCCGCTGCAGATCTTCCTGCATTTCGCTGCAATTTTCTAATGCTGCAACTTCTCTATATACTACAGCATCATCCGTGAAAAGCATCTGGGTTTCCAGACATGACATGATACGCGAGCAGAGAACATGTTCTAATATTCTACAATAGATCGATGTCAGAGATATAGGTCTATAGTTTTGCTCATCTGCTCGACGACCCTTCTTGAAAACTCAAACTACCTGTGCTCTTTTCCAATTATTTGGAACCTTCCGTTCCTCTAGAGACTTGTGGTACACAGCTGTTAGAAGTGGGGCAAGTTCTTTCGTGTACTCTCTGTAGAATCGAATTAGTATCCCGTCAGGTCCAGTGGACTTCCCTCTCTTGAATGATTTTAGTTGTTTTTCTATACCTTGTACACTTATTTCGATGTCAGCCATTACTTAGTTCGTGCGAAGATTTAGAGAAGGAACTGCAGTGCTGTCTTCCCCTGTGAAACAGCTTTGGAGAAAGGTGTTTAGTATTTCAGCTTTACGCTATCATCATCTGTTTCAATTCCAGTATCATCCCAGAGTGTCTGGATATGCTGTTTTGATCGACTTACTAATTTAACGTAAGACCAGAACTTCCTAGGATTTCTGTCAAGTCAGTACATAGAATTTTACCTTCTAATTCACTGAACGCTTCACGCATAGCCCCTCCTTACGCTAACTTTGACATCGTTTAGCTTCTATTTGTCTGAGAGGTTTTGGCTGCATTTAAATTTGCAGTGAAGCTCTCTTTGCTTTCGCAGTAGTTTCCTAACTTTGTCGTTGAACCACGGTGGGTTTTTTTCCGTCCATCACAGTTTGACTCGCCACATACCTGTCTAAAATGCATTTTACGATTGCCTTGAACTTTTTCCATAAACACTCAACATTGTCATGTCGGAACAGAAATTTTCGTTTTGATCTGTTAGTTAGTGTGAAATCTGCCTCCTATTACTCTTGCTAAACAGATAAACTTTCTTCCCTTTTTATATTCGTATTTACTTCCATATTAAGGGATGCTGCAACGGCCTTATGATGTAGCTTCATGCAATCCCCAAGACTCTTTTAGAGGATTTACTTTTAACTCTATGTTTGGTAACGTCGAAGGTTCGGTCAGCGTTTCTGTCGATGATGATGTATTCAGACACGTAACAAGGCTAGAAAGTGAGATAAAAAGGAACGAAGGCATGTGGAGGATTGACCCTGAACATAAAAATGTACTGTGGTGTGCATAAATAGGAAGAAAGTTTACATGGTTACAGAACAATCAGTGGTGGCAGTCGCACCCATAGAATATGCTAATGTGGCAATTCCATACATAAAACATATAAAAGTAATCTAAAGTAAGGAAGATCTCGGGCTTTATTCATCGAAAGAAACATTTGTAAGTGTAGTCCACTAACAAAAGGAAGTAGCATACAAAAGGCCCGTCATGGTCGGATTCATACCAGACAAGACTGTATGAGGAAACAGGAAAAAGATGGCGGTGCCTTCTGGGCAGGCCACTAAATTGGTAATACCCGTAAGGTGCCTCGCCTTTCATTTTGCTTCAGTAACTATCATACAATTTCATTTGCCTTTGGTGTGTCGAAATTTTCCCCGATTGACAATCATCTGTTGGACTATTAGGATTAGTGTAAATCAGTGTTTGATATCACAGTACTTGCATAACTGCAGTAGTAGTGGGAGAATTAAACTCGGCTATAGAGACAGATTTCGGGACATTTGAGGTGACCATTGCTTTAGAACTTTCCCGGAGCAGCAGGCAAGTTCTCCGCACGTTCTGATTGCTAGCTTTCATTTTGTAATCGGTTAAACTTGCCGTGGGCTCGGCAGGACAGTGGCTTCTGAGTCACCATTCTGGCGGCCGGCCTTGTTGCGCTAGCAGGAAATCAAAAGGGTGTCAACGCCGTGGCTGAATGCGAAGTGACTTCTTTAGAAACCGGTAGCGTCGGGCATCCTGGCACCGACATAACTACTTTGTTAGCGAGTGGACGCGATGTGGGAGTCTGGTCTCCTTATTTCGTGTGTGGGTCCAGTAAAGCGGCATCCAGCTGGCGCATGGTTAATGTGTTTATTACACGAACAGCGTACCTTGGGACGACGAATATCTCCGGATGGCTGGCCGCATGACCGAGCGGTTCTAGGCGTTTCAGTCCGGAACCGCGAGACTTCTACGGTCGCAGTTCCGAATCCTGCCTCGGGCATGGATGTGTGTGATGTCCTTAGGTTTAACTAGTTATAAGTTCTAGGGGACTGATGATCTCAGATGTTAAGTCCCATAGTGCTCAGAGCCATTTGAACCATTTTATCTCCGGATGTCGCATTCCTTAGACGCCGCCGTGCCCCGCCAAAACGGCTCCCACTAAATCGTTTTATGGGCGAGACCGAGCTTGTTTTCACTAGGAAGCATCCCTCATCTTGTGAAAAGCACTAGGGGTTTGGCTGCTGAGCCTCCAGACATTGCGTGCTGTTTTCTCGGAGAACGGACTGTGTACAGCACTGCAGTGATTGGTTGAGGAAGATTGGTCTCCTTGTTATAAAATACAAAGTACGATTTGCATGGTAGCCGCTACTGGGCCATGATAGGTTTATTCAAGAATATCGGGGGTGGGGGGAAGAGCTGTTTTTCGGAAGGTTTTGAGCAAAAGGGAAAGGAGGACTTGCTTCTCGATCGTCGCGGAGTACAGTCGCTAGAACTCTTCTGTTTATACAGAGAGAGCAGTTAGTTGCAATGACGTCCGGACACTCCGGCGAAACTTTTATTTTCACGGACGTGAGACAATCACAGGCGTACGACGCTCTGGAAGCGCCTGAACGCAGACGACAGTGTCTTGTCTTTATCTGTCTTTATCGGTAACATTTCACAGCTTCGGTAAATTCAGATGCCTATCAATCGTTTTCACGACCATCTTTTTTCATAACAGCCTTGTACTCGCAGTGTCCATCGCATGCTTACTTATCTCTTGACGTGAGAGACCAACCAGTTGAACGATACAGCAGAGTTTGCTTACATAGACTGGCACTCACAGCAGCCAGACTCATTTGCACGTAAACTCCGTATAGGTTCCCCAAGTCTATTGCCAACCAAAATGAGTTGGTGTAAATGAAACGTTACAGAGTTGAAGTTTATGTTTATATATTTGTTCTCTCTTGACCTTGATATTAGTTAATAAATCTGTTTCTGATGCCTTAGGGCCTTGTTATTAATTTTTTCATTGACACACATTCTCATTCCATACGATGTCATTTTTTGTTGTGGTTTTGAAGTAATTAAGTTACTATAACGTCAGCCAACTTAGGGATGTTCCACATAAGGGCCACTGTTTAATGTCAGATTTTCTTGGACGCGCGGATTGGCCGTGCGGTTTGAGGCGTCATGTCACGGACTGCACGGCTCCTCTCACCGGAGTCTCGAGTCCTCCCTCGGTCCTGGATGTGTGTGTTGTTCTTAGCATACATTAGTTCAAGCAGAGTGTGAGTCTAGGTACTGATGGCGCAAGCAGTTTGGTCCATCAGAAATTCACACACACACCGATTTCCTTGCGCTGTTGATAAATGTGGCACCTCCTGCATATGATGGTTACAACTTTTCAGTCGTTTGGCAGACAGAGAACTGTCGCTAACATAGGATAGCTTGGAGCTCCAAACGAGAGCAGCGCATTTTATTACAGGTTCATTCATCAAGCGTCATGGTCGTAGCAGATGTTGCAAGAGAGCCGTTCTGCACCACTGTGTAGTTTTCTGTTAGACTTCCGAGGGACTACTATATTTGAAGATTCAACCTCTTACATCTTTTCTAGTAAATACCGCGAACACACACAAACAGGGGATTACGAACAATAGTTGTTCCTGCGGTTCATTCGCGACTGGACCTGGAAAAGAGAGAAAATGAAAATTGCACACATAGCACCCACGGCCCCTCACCGTGAGGTAATTTGCGGAGTACAGATGTAGATGTAAATATAGATTCCAGTGCGATGACCTTCTTCTAAAGTTGGAATCTTCGTCGACATGCAGCTGAAAACACAGTAAAGCATTAGAAAATTTTGTAGATTATCTAGATGTCTATCGAAGATGAGTATGATTACTTGTACAAAACGAGAGTTTTGGTTGTTTTAATATCAACTCAGTGACACTAGAGACTGTTGCACAGCACCTCTTCCATGTCTTCCTCCGCTGCCGGACGGAGTAGCAGAGCGGTTCTAGGCGCTACAGTCTGGCGCCGCCCCACCGCTACGGTCGCAGGCTCGAATCCTGCCTCGGGCATGGGTGTGTGTGGTGTCAGGTTAGTTAGGTGTAAGTAGTTCTAAGTTCTAGGGGACTGATGACCCCAGAAGTTAAGTCCCATAGTGCTCAGAGCCATTTCCCTTCGCTCTCACACCAATCTTTAGAAGCTAATTGCTAGAGCGAATCTGTTTAATCACACATTAATGTTTGTCATGCGGGTCCCAATACAGTAAATATTATGCTGCTAAATATCAAAAGCGCATAAAATTTTCTAAATGAACGTAGAAGCGCTAACAGGACATGAGAGATATCGGTTTATCAAACATCCGGCTTAATCTGACTCCCGGGATAAGAACATAAACTCACAGGTAAAATAAACCCTTCACCATGACATAATTAATGTACACGAATGGAATATCTGAAATATATTTGCCTAGGTAACATGTTTAAGGGATTAATGTTTCAAGTTCACAGGTAAATGTAAGAGCGAGAAAAGCTATCGCAAACGTGAAATGCTGTTACATTAATAACCGATGTAGCCGCTAGAATGTTGAATGCAAGCTTGGAAACGTGCATGCATAGTCTCGCACAGCTGCAGGATGCCAGTTCGTAGGACGGAGTTCCATGCCTGTTCCACTTCGTCGGTCAATACAGCGACTGTTATTACTGGCTGCAGACGATGCTGCAGTTGTCGTCCGATGATGTGTCCCACATGTGATCGTCTAAAGACAGGTCTGATGATTATGGCTACACTGTTGCAACTGGAATACTGTTCATGAATTACAGCACGTCAGATACAATCAGCACAACGCGCCAGGATAGCCGAGAGCGCTGACACGCTCCTTTCTGCACTCGGTATGCGAGCCGGCCCAGGATCGAATCCGCCCACCCTGGATGTGGTTTTTAAGCGGTTTTCCACATCCCCCTAGGTGAATACCGGGCTGGTTCCCACGTTCCGCCTCAGTTACATGACTCGCAGACATTTGAAACACATTCAAACTATCCCATGGCTTACATTAGGCACAGATAGTTCATGTACACTAATTCCTCGCCAGGGGGGACGGTGTGGCGGCAGGAAGGGCATCCAGTCACCCCTTAAAACTTACCATGCCACATCCGATTAACCATGGGTGACCCTGCGAAACTTCAGGACAAGGCTCCAACAAAGAAAGAAAGAAAGAATCGCTACAGTGGTGTACAAATATGTGGTCAGGATGTGTGGAATATGAAGGAGACTGCTCTGGCTGTCGTACGAAATCACACTGCTGCTGTAAGTCCAGTGTGTCTAGGCCGCAGACAAGTTGACTGCAGTCACCTGGCCTTCTTCTAACCAACACACCGAGGCAGAACCAGCATCTATCAGAAAACACAACAGACCACCGGTCCGTTGTTCAATGAGCTCTCGCCTGACATCACAGAAGTCGCAAACAGCGGTGGTTTAGGGCCAGTAGAACACACGCCACAGAGTGGCTGTCTCGGAGCTATCCCTCAAATAAACGGTTTATAACGGTTCGTTGTGTCGCTATGGTGCCAACTGCAGGTCTAACTGCTCCTGCAGATGCCTTACGACGCGCCACACCCATACACGCTCTTTTCTCTCGATAGTGCCACACGGCCATCCGATGCTCGGTTTTCTTGCGATCTTACTTTCCGTGACCACCGCTGCCAGCTATCATGTACATCAGCTACTTTCCTGCCAATTCATTTTGCGGCTACACCAGGGAAAATTGTGTTTCTCGTCGCCCTATTACGCTACGTCATTCAAACTCGGTCAGCTGATGATGATGGCGTCTTCGTCATCTTAAAGCCATTCTTCATTCACATCAGCTCAAAGGCAAATAACGCTCACGACCTGTTACAGCTTGCTTTTAATTGAAACCTGATTAATCCTCAGAGTGGTGCTATTAGCCCAACTCTTACGAAACTGGAGGACAAATTTGAATGGAAATCATCTTTCAGATGTAGAAACGCACCTATCAACATTTCTTTATCTCACACATTTCTTTTTTCGGTTTAGAGATTTTTTTCCGTCGGTGTCTGACATAGACTCGAAAGTAAATGTGGGAGCACTGAAACAATAGACAGAGAGAATGTATTTAAAGCTATCATATGTACTCATGTAGTACTAACTGCTTCTGAATCTATATGTTGTGGTATATTTAATTATATTCTTCCTAAAAAGAGGAGAATGGGCTGTCAACGATCAGGTAACCATAATTCAGCCTTTGATTAAAAAATGGGAAAGCATAATTACAATAAATCTTAATAGGATGAAAGAGCGATAAGCTTATCGTATGATGAAGTATGTTTCTTTTTCTTCTTTGTCAAGATGGTGATGATGGGAGTTCCTATAAGCTTTATGTAAGGATTTTATTTGAGGAAGGGAAAGGATGTGGGATACTTATGAGGGATGGAAACGATAGGCGCGATGTAGAAAAACGAATTCTGTGGAATTTCATTTACAGAGAAAGTTGACAATTAGCAGATTTCATTCAGTTATCAACTGGCTGAATATAAAATGCCTCAAATGGCTCTGAGCACTATGGGACGTAACTTCTGAGGTCATGAGTCCCATAGAACTTAGAACTACTTAAGCATAACTAACCCAAGGACATCACACATCCATGCCCAACGTAGGATTCGAACCTGCGACCGTAGCGGTCACGCTGTTCCAGACTGTAGTGCCTAGAACCGCATGGCCACCCCGGCCGGCGTCTGAATATATAACAGCTAATAAGATAATAAATTTAATGGATTATTTCATAACCTGAGAGACACCCACTTGGTTAAATTGAACATGGGGCTGAATATCGAGTGCTGTAGATGTACAGTAGCAGAAAGACGTAGGTACAGCTGCATAGTGGGTCAGAGATCCCAGGGTTTGTTAATACTGTTGTGTCATCTACTTGGATGTCAGCACCAATTGCTATGGCTCTTAGCAGGGATCCAAAATAATCGGCATATAATGTGTGAAAATTAATTGAACACTTTATCACCACCCGCAGAACACTAGCAAAGTATCGTCTTCCTAATACTCAATACCGATGCTCTCGAAGTCTGTGACCGAAATGGGCCGACCAGCGATGGCCTAATGGTTGAGTCAGAGTTGACAGGGGCGCTGCAAGTCTTCCTGGAGGTGTCGCGTAGCCTGCTCTTCCCACTGGCGCGCGTGTTAGCACCTTCTTAATCCCGTTTCGCCGTGCTGCAATAGTCGATGTTCAGTCGATGCCTTAGGAGTACACATATAGAATTCGCTGTTTGGCCTAAATTTTTGGGATATAAGGGACAGATGGCCGTATTTCATGTGACACAGGGCGGAGAATTACGGGGATGGAACAAACATGTGGAAACACCACGAAAAAATGCACCCTGCACGTATATGCAGGTGCATTATGTCGGAGATAAGTAAACGCGAACTTTGACCAATTTTTGGTTACGTGCTTCCATAATCGAGGTGACCAAAGTGTTTGTTGTTTTAAAAACGTACCATATCGATGATTTACACCGCACACTTCATGCGCTGAGTCACATCGTCGACAAATATGTGTGTGTGTGTTGAGCGATCGTGACGGTCGTTCATAGAATAGGATTGTGATTAGGTATAAGAGGATGGCAGCCGTAAAAGTCATTGCAGAAATAAATGACGCAATCTCCAATGCTTTCGGCACCACAATTAAAACCCGATGTGAGTTTCACAAGTAGGGAAACGCAAGGCGAAGTAGAATTTCAAAGTTACTCGTCAATGATGCGAATGTCCATAACAGGAAAACGTGATGCTTAAGCCATACAATTTGGACCATCGAGCAGTGAAGAAAAAGTAATTTAGTCACTTAAGACTTGTCACACACGTTTCCCATATATGACAGAGTTTACGTCCCAACAGTGAAACGTGTAGGGGTTTCTATGATGATATGAACAGCCATGTCGTTGTAGTCCATGGTTATTCTGCAAGTTCGCATTACTGCCAAGGATTAACTGACGATCTAGACTGATCAGGTCACTATTATTTGTTGCCTGTTTTTGCATTTTGGGTTTAACTTTATATACTCTCTTTCATCTACTCTGTTTGTTGTCATTTTCTAGGACGCCCACAATTACCAGAATTATGATTCACACCCAATCCAATAACCCCAATATTCACAAAGTAGCCAGCTTTAGATATTTACTACGCAGACTAAACAAAATACCCATGAAGGAACAAGAAATGAATACAATAAACCAATCTGCACAGGAAAATGGATATGATACAAAGAGAGTAGATCAAAAGAAACACAAAATACAAAATCAGGCAACACATAACTATGAAACATACACACAAACAAGCACAGCAAATAGTCCACAACAAATGGCACATAATGAATTACAACAGTCACACACAGGATGAGCAGTGTACTAAGGAATCAAGGACTCAACGTAGCATACAGAACGAACAGCAATATACAAAACTGCCTTGGAAGAAACTCCAGTAAAGCTGACAAACACAGCCGTCTGGTATATACCAATTAACTTTCTACTGTGGTCAGTTAATATAGGTGGCTAAAACATGCAAGGATTTCGGAACAGGCACACAGGACATCTCAGAGCACCGAAAAGCAATAGCTCACAATCAATATTCGCAGAGCAACTGATATCACATAATCACCAAACAATAAACACTGATACTGACTTAAAGATTTCTAAAATTGTCTCCAAATCTTGTAGAAAACCCAAAGAGATTCTTGTCATACATAAAGCACACCAACAGCAAGACGCAATCAATACCTTCACTGCGCGATAACAACGTTGATGTCACTGATGACAGGACCACTAAAGCAAAGTTATTAAACATGGTTTTCCGAAACTCCTTCACCAAAGAAGGCGAAGTAAATATTCCTGAATTCAAATCAAGAACAAGTTCCAAGATGAGAAACACAAAAGTAGATTTGCTCGCTGTCGCAAAGCTGCTTAAATCACTTAGTAAAAGCAAGGCTTCCGGTTCATATTGTATACCACTCACGTTCCTCTCAGAGTGTGCTGCTACAATAGCTCCATATTTAGCAATTATATACAACCGTTCGCTAACAATAAGAGCGAAAAAAATTGTTGAAGTCACACCAATGCCCACAAAGGGAAGTAGGACTACTCCGTTGTATTATAGGCCCGTATCACTAACGTCGATTTGAGGTAGGGTTTTGGAACATATCCTGTATTCGAACATTATAAAGTACCTCGAAGGAAACGATTTATTGACACATAGTCAGTACGAATTCACAAAGTATCGTTCTCGTGAAACACAACTAGCTCCTTATACTCATAAAATAATGAGTCCTATCGAAGGGGATGTCAAATTGATTCCATATTATTAGATTTCCAGAATGCTTTCGACACCGTTCCACTGAAGAGTCTTCTAACCAAATTGCGTGTCTATGGAATATCGTCTAGTTGTGCGATTGGATTCATGACTGCCTGTCAGAAAGGTCACAGTTCGTAGTAATAGACGGAAAGTCATCTAGTAAAAAAGAAGTAATAACCGGCGTTCCCCAATGAAGAGGTAGAGACCATCTGCTGTTCCTGATGCATATTAACGATATAGGAGACAACTTCAGTAGCCGTCATAGATTGTTTGCAGATGATGCTGTCATTAACTGTCCTTTAAAGTCATTAGATGACCTAAACGAATTGCAAAATGATTTAGATAAGATATCTGTATGGTGCGAAAAGTGGCAATTGGCCCAGAATAAAGAAATGTGTGGAGTTATTCACAAGAAAACTTATCGCTAAATTTCAATTAGGCGATAATTAAGCTGGAAATTCAACTAAATACCTAGGGATTACCATTACAAATAACTTACATTGGAACGATTACATAAATACTGTTGTGGGCAGAGCAAATCAAATATTGAGATTCACTGGCATAACACTTAGATCGTGCAACAGCTCTACTAAAAAGGCTGCTTACACCACGCATTTCCGCCCTTTTCTGGAGTATTGCTGTGCGGTGTGGGATCAGCATCAGGTGGGACTGACGGATGACATCGAAAACGTACAAAGAGGGGCAGCTCGTTTTGTATTCTCGCAAAATAGGGGAGGTAGTGCCACATACGTGATACGTGAATTGGAGTGGTAATCATTAAAACAAAGACGTTTTTCGTTGCGAAGGGATATTCTCATCAAATTTCCGTCACCAGTTTTCTCCTCCGGTTGCAAAAACATTCTCTTTTCAAAGATATGATCATCATATTGCAACCAGGGCTCGCACAGAAAATTTAAGTGCTCATTTTTCCCGCCAGCCATTAGAGAGTTGAACGGCATTGAAGTAAGAACACCTACAGTACAATAATGTGATTTTGGGAACTATGAAACTTCTTCAAACGACGAATGAAGGTCTCTGGCAGCAGGCACCTCTGTTTCTGTTTTCAGATTCGAAGTGCATTTACTGTATCGATACTGCCAGAAAGCCGCAGTTGCTTTCAAGAGCGACAACACTGAAACGTTGTCATAAAAACGAATGAAATGAGCGCCACCTGATTGGCTGCAGCAGGCGATTGAAGCAGTCTCTGAAATACAACTTGATGTATTAGAAACTTCTCTCTCCATGCGCTATGTAGGTTAGGTCTTAAATAATGGAAATGTGTTTAGGTCTTCAGGTCTTCAGGGTTCTTACGAATTTGTTATGATCCTCCACGACTTCTTTCCTGTATCAACATCATAATTTCAGAGGAACACTCAACACAAGCCCTCAATTATTTGTTGCTAATAACTTACAATTAGCGAATGCAATCAGACGTATATATGGGTCCCATTTAAATCTATTACTAGTGTAAAGTTGTGGTTATGTGGTTTGTTATTCTGTGACTGAACACAGCTGTGTAAGCTGTAGTGACATTGTTTAATATTGCAACTTTGTCACGGAAATACATGCTGTTAAACAGTTAACAATGTGACAATGTTAAGACAGTTGTCAAAGTGACGCATCTCGACCTCTGAAAGTGAACTAATCTGAAACATAGCAGTATTAAATTGTAGCTCTCGGAAAGTTAAATAATACTAAACACAACAATATTAAATTTTAACTAGAAGTTTCTTTACAAAATTATTCTTACGATTACGTCGGCTAGTGCTACGATAAATCATCCGATTCCTGTACAAAGTTCGGTATTATTTTTAGGAAGACAATCAAGTCTACAGAGAATGGTTAGTTTTGTGACAAGTCGATCAAAAGGTTACCCAAGGTCACTGGAGTTTACAGTGGACGTAAGCTGGTGAACCAACAAGTTTAAACATCTACACATAGTATTTACCTTAGCTGCTATGAGGTGTCGTCTTCTTTGCTGCTCTCGTCCACTGAAAATCCTATAAAACCTCATTAAGCCTTTGCTGAATTTTCCAGAAGCAACTCTCCCTGTGTTTCTAGATATGCGAGAAGACATGAAATCATCCCTAGTCCCAGACTATAGCGGTACACACGCGGATGGCTTGCGGAGCCTGCATGTTATATTGCCCTCTCAGTTCTCGCAAGAGCAATTAACTAGCAGGCTGGTTAGTTTCTCAACAGTTGGAGCTCAATGATGTTACAGATAATTTCTAGATGGAGGTCACCCGCTGTGAAAGTAGTGTTCACACAAATTTCTCCTCTGCGCCATACAGAGCGTAATGCCCTCAGTTCTGCACTTGTCGCCAGTTCAGAGAATAATCCCCCAAAATTTCCGTCTTGTCTTTCTCATAGCCAAATTGTCTCCCCACCTGGGTTCTTTCGTTCTCTACGCCATGGCTTTTTTCGAGCAATAAGAGCATACCTATTATTTTTAGGAAACTCTCTCTACCAATCGCAAGGGTCCTGCCATTGAACTGCGTCGAAATTTCGGCACTTTTCTCCTTCCCGGTGCGTTATCTCCATTTGGAAGTTTTGTGCCTTCTCCGGACGCCTGACAGTTACATGTATCTATCATGTGTGTGCCACTTGCAGTTCACATGATCGAATGCATCACTGGTTTTTTTTGGTATCCCTTTGGCAATTCGAAACGCAGTTTTCTCCAAGCTTCTTTCTGTCATACTTCTGGTGGTCCTTTATTCGCCCTGCATCATGCGTCACCTGTCAGGTCGCTGAACCGCCACTGCGGGACGCGTCCTCTTAAGAGCCTCCTGTAGGGCCTCTCAGGGTGCAACCTCTGCATCTGCCCGCGTCGGCTTCCACGCAACACGTTTCCTCTCACTGCTTGATTCACCTTCTGCTTGTTGGCATGCATTATATAGGAGTGATGTCTTAATACTGCCGGCCGTTGTTGCTGAACGGTTCTAGCTGCTTAAGTCTGGAACCGCGCGACCGCTACGGTTATAGTGGACTTATGAACTCAGATGATAAGTCTCATAGTGCTCAGAGCCATTTGAACCATTTTTGTGTTAATACCGTTGATTGAGTGTAATCTCTTTTGCCTTACATAGTTGTAGGTAAATCTGCTGATTACCGCAGAAGTAACTTAGGTGTCATATTCACCTTCCTGTTATGATGTATAAAACTCTTATGTAAGGTGCGAAATTGACCTTTATTTATTCTGCCATCTTACACCACAAATTGCCTCTACAGTATTTACTAAATTACTTCTTTCCTCTATTGCACAAATAAACATCTTTAAAAACAACTTTGTATGCCGGGCGGGATTATCCGAGCGGTCTAAGCGCTGCAGTCATGGACTGTGCAGCTGGTGCAGGCGGAGGCAACCTGATACACACTAATGGAATGAAGCTAATTTAGTTTTTAAAGTATTTTCTGTAAACAGTGCTGCAGAGCTATAACATATTTGAAAATAGACAGCACGAAGCCAACAACAGTTGCTGTAATGTGTTTTTATTTACTGGCTACCAATATCTACTAAGCTACCACCGACACTGGTTGTCCATAAATAAATACATATGTTACCAGCTTTCAGTGTTTCACTGATGACGCTCTTTATACATAATTTCCTGTTGGGCTCACAAGAACCTTCCTTCTACAATGTACAAAACTTAACACCTTATAAGGCGTCTGTGTAGGTGTAGAACGAAATATAGACTCCTTTCGTAATGAGTTGTAAAATAAACCCTGTTACTTTATGGATATGCACAATAGTCACACAGAACTCTCTTACCACACATTACATAAATAAATAATTTCATGAAAGCAACAGAATAGTTTGAATTCGCAATAGTTTTACGCTTTTAGTGCCCAGCTGTGCTAAGGGGCAGTTTCCCCTGAAGCGTAGGTATAAATTCAGAATTTAGGATATAATTAACTAGTTAAAATATCATTTATTAGATTACAAAGTTCCTATCAGACATGCTACCATAAAAATTCCGCCGACAAGTGCAGTCCCAAGTCTTATATCAGCGTCCAGCAGCACGTAATATGCATCGTTAGTCACTGAAAGTCAGCTACCATGTGTAGGGATTCTACTGATTGTTATTTAGAATTAGCTGACAAATTCTGCACTGTCCGTTTATTCATTTTGCCAATTTTTATTAAAAACAATAGCAAGAAAATGAACTTTGTTTGTAGTGCAGTATGGAGAGAATTTTATTTCCATTCATTCGTGATAACACCTTTGAAATTATTGAACAGTCGTACAAAGAAAAATGCAAATGTTAAAATGTATAAATACAGTATCCAAACTAAGGAACATGATCCTAGGCAGTACGCTGCGCGCAGTTGCTTTGCGTGTCTACAACGCGATTTTGTAAAACTGTCTATGGCAACACCCTTCCGAAGTCGTAGCTCTTTTCGTAGCTGACAGGGATTTCCTTAAGTTCACTCGACTGTAGGAGTGTTTTAGTAGTTGAGTGGCAATGCATTAAGGTGACTGAATAGTATGTTAGACTTTCGGAGCACGGTAAGATGGTGGTTAACTAGGATAATATTTCATAACTTAGTGAACAAGGAATATATTTACCTTGAAACACAACTGAAACACTATACAACTTCGTAGATACAACTCTAACTACACTCATCCTTGCAAACCAAGACAACCTCACCGGTATAGGTGAGTAATCACAGTAAACACAAATAAGTATAAGACTGCACGAAACTGAAAAAATGTATAAACTATCCAGTAATCGGCTTCCGGGTAATTACAGATTTCCAGCCCATTCGCGCCTTGACTACTGCACGAAAACACGCGATCGAATATCTGAACACGGAACGAAACCAGTAAACGTAGCCAGCTAACCTCATACGAAAAACATTACTTCAGTACTGAATATAAATTCAATTAATCTTACCTGACATCTTGTTCAAGTTAATGTTTGATCAGCAACACGGTTCTCCATCAGGCAAAGGTGACTTCTATTAGAAGTGAGCGTGACTTCTAAAGTTGCTCATCAGCTTCCAACTGGAACCAGACTAGAATTGCTTTCTATAAACCTAACTCGCTTCAAGCAGACGCTCTTTATTGGACGAGCCAAAAAACTGACTCGTCAAAGACCATTTTCAGTGCAGTGAAATAACAGTTGGAGACAATCACTATACGCTGAAGCGATAAAAAAACTTGTATAGGCATGCGTATTCAAATACAGAGGTATGTCAACAGTCAAAATACGGTGGTGCAGTAGGCAATACCTATATTCGACAAGTGTCTGGCGCAGTTGACAGGTCGGTTACTGCTGCTACAATGGCGGGTTATCATGATTTAAGTGAGTTAGAACGTGGTGTTATAGGCTACTCAGGATCGACAGGACACAGCATCTCCGAGGTAGCGATAAAATGGGAATCTTCCCGTACGATTATTTCCCGAGTGTACCGTGAATTTCAGGAATCCGTTAAAACATCAAATCTACAACGTCACTGCGGCTGGATAAAGATCCTGCAAGAATGGAACCAACGGCGACTGAAGAGAATCGTTCACCGTGGCAGAAGTGTAACCCCCGTGCAAGTTGCTACAGATTTCAATGCTGCCTCCGCTTGTGAACCATTCAACGAAATATCATCTATCTGGGCTTCAGGAGCCGAAGGCCCACTCGTGTACCCTTGATGACTGCATGACACAGAGCTTACTCCTCGCATAGGCCCGTCAACATCGACATTGGACTGTTGGTGACTGGAATCACGTTGCCTGGTCGGACGAGTATCGTTCCAATTTGTATCGAGTGGATGAACGTTTACGGGTATGGAGACAACCGCATGAATCCATGGACCCTGCATCTCAGTTGCTAACTGTTCAAGCTGGTGGAGGCTCTGTAATGATGTGAGGCGTGTATAGTTGGAGTGATATGGGTCACCTACTACGTCTAGATCCGACTCTGAAGGCTGACACGTACGCAACATCCTGTCTGATCACCTGCATCCACTCATGTCCATTGTGCATTCGACGGACTAGTGTAATTCCGACAGGACAATTCGACACTTCACACGTCCATAACTGCTACAGAGTGGCTCCACGAACACTCTTCTGAGTTTAAACCCTTCCGATTGCCAGCAAACTCCCGAGACATGAAAATTATGGAGCCTATATGGGACGCCTTTTTTTTTTTTTTTTTTTTTTTTTTTTTTTTTTTTTTTTTTTTTTTTTTTTTTTGCAACGTTCTGTTCAGAAGTGTTCTCGACCCCTCGCACTCTTACGGATTTATGGACAGCCCTGCAGAATTCATGAGGTGAGTTCCCTACAGCACTATTTCAGACATTAGTCGAAGCCATGTCATATCGTATTGCGGCACTTCTGCTTGCTCATTGGGACCCTACACCATGTCAGGCAGGTATACCAATTTCTTTGGCTCTTAAGTGTATATGGAAAGTAGTTAGCCCTAAATCTCAAAGAGTTCAAGAAAATAAGAATCATGGTACACAAAAAGTAAAATATACTGTTAGAAAATGAAAGAGCCGAATTACAGGCATCTACCAGCTTAAAATTGGTTGCATCAAAGTTACACACGCATTACTTGAACTAACCAAGTAGAAAAGGTATAAAAAAGCAGCAAAACAGTATCCACCATTGTATCTTCTCTCTATAATGGGTCTTGCGTTACATCTTAGCACTTAAACCTGTCACTTCACCTTCATAAGCACTATTATTATTAATAAATCATCTTATGATTGGCTTTGCTGTTCATTGCCATCATCAGCGCACATAGTAACTGTCCACCAAATGACATAATATATGGCACATGTGTGTCGAGTGCAGAGTCACTATCTCTATAACTTTCAAATGTGGAGAATCTAGGATGGTATGTAACAAGCGTCTCTGCTCTAAGGTGAGTAGCAACTATCCACTGTAACTTTCAAACGTGCGATTTACAATATGTGATACGGGCTATTGTCTTCATAGATAAATTGTGGTTAATAGGTTTTCTTTTGTTAGCAGGCAATAAGACATGACTGTGCTACTTCTCTGATCTACTTTATGTTTTTTTTATGGTAGATCTGATGACATGGATCTTAAAATATTGTTTGTGCTTGTAGTTAAAGGTTTGTTGTCCTCTCTTAGTTAGTTGCAAGGGCAGAAATCCCTTTTAATCGCCTATGTCAACTGGTGGAGTGGCATTACACTTTCATGCAATGTTAGTGGAAAGTAGTATTCATTTTACATCAAACAAATTTCCAACTGTTGTCTTGGTTGGAATGAGATGAGGTGTGTGTTTATATAGTAGAATTTAGCGTCCCAGGAGCAATTTTTATTGCTTACAATGTTCCGAAATACGTCCTTTTCGAGGATGTGTAATGCCCCATCTTAAGAAATAATGGAAGACAAAAATAAATTGCACCACTTTTCGAGTTTAAGTGAGAACAATGATTCTTCATTGTACAGGACTGTTGCGGCAAGCGTATTGCTGAAATCATTGCATGCATCATGCTAAAGCTTCTGTTTGTAACGAGACGATACATAAATCCCTAGATGCTCAGCAAACGTGCTGTGTAAAAAGCAGCAATGCGAAGATGTTGGGAAACAGTAATCGCCAGCAGTGATAGATCTAGGTGTCTGCCTGCTTCTGTAGCTGAGAAGAATCTCTATTTTAGTACCTGCATAGATCCCTGTATATGCAGCTTTTATCCGTAGCCTTTAGTTTAGGCCTCCATCCATATTTGCGTTACGAAGACCATCTTAGGCCTTCTCGTAGTATATTATCATCCACGTTACCGCAGTTACGTCGCATGTGGCATATACTTCTGCTATGAGACCGATCGGACAATAGCATACCCACACTCCGCAATGCAACTGCTAGTTACCTTAGATGACTGTAAAATAGCCTCCCAGTTACACCTCGTCGTTATCTGCTCTTTGACGCAACTGAACAGGTGACATTTGTGAGAATCTATAGCTGCAATGACAGAAGTAACGAGATCGTAGAATACGAGTTTATTGGAAAATCAGAGCGGGCAGAATGACTGACCGCATTTGCGAGTACTACGAGCTACCGGCCGAAGACACCATTGATCATGAGTGTGTCAGCGAGATCGGTGAGAGCAACGGGTCCCCACACCCTTCACCTCCAACAACGATGGTAGAATAGTGATTATTCAAGAACTCTCACTTTCAGGTTAGCTTATGATTAAAGCAGAGAGGTTGAAGATATTGCGTATGGCGTTGACGTTAACATAACATCTGAACAGTATGTTGAGGGCCGATATGACTTAGTGAGGTAAACGGTTAGGAAATAAGACGATAATCGCAGCTAGAAGCATCGGACTTGCATGTAAAAGATTACAACAGAATTCCGTTTACTCAGTGCAGCAGTGTCTAAGATGGAGCTACAATATCGCAGACAATGTATCCGCATGCGTAATCCGCCGCGCATGACGACCTCATGTATTAGGTTTGTGCATAAGTTCGTAGGGTTTCTGTTTTGCATGCTGGTATTCCGCTCGTAAGGATTTAATTATCGATTGTCATTTCTTTACTTGTACTTCATTGTTCACATATTATTATTTTGTAATCCATAGACAGTGAATGGAGCTATGGACGCTAGACAGTAGAGTAAAAATACGGAAAAATCGATACATGTTCTTCTCCTTGAGTTCAGTAGAGACATGACAGCAGCTGAGGAGACGAGAAACATTTGCGCCGTGTATGCGAATAATGCCATTGGGCAAAGCACGACAAGAAAATGATTTTCTAATATTAAAGAGGGGTACTTGACTCTCCACATTCCAGAAGATCTTCAGGGTTTGATGAAGGCCTTTTGAAGGCGTTGATCAACAATAATACACATTAGTGTACTCGAGAACTGTGATCATTCCATCATCGTGCGATATTTGCATGCCCCTGAGAGGGCTCAAAAATCGGATGTGTGGATACTGCATGCTGTAACCAAAATTCACAAAGAGCAGCGGGTGGATATAGTGTACCTCCGCTCCCTCGTCATCAAATGGTTCAAATGGCTCTGAGCATTATGGGACTCAACTTCTGTGGTCATTAGTCCCCTAGAACTTAGAACTACTTAAACCTAACTAACCTAAGGACATCACACACATCCATGCCCTAAGCAGGATTCGAACCTGCGACCGTAGCAGTCGCACGGTTCCAGACTGCGCGCCTAGAACCGCGAGACCACCGCGGCCGGCCTCGTCATCAAATAGCTCGTTAACAGTACCGGCCGTTCCTATCGTGTATCGTTACTGGTGACGAGAAGTAGCGTCTTTATGCAAACATCAAGAAAAGAAAGGAATGGTTGAGACCAAACAATGCAGCAACTCCCTGTACAAAGACCTTTGCGCATCCAGAAAAAAACGTTTCGCAGCTGGCGGAACAACGACAGTGTGATGAACTACGAAATGCTTCCGCGAGGTAAGCACCACTGCTGACGTTTATTGTCAACAACTGAGACGTCTAAGAACAACGGCCAGGAAGACTGCCAGAAGTGATACTACTGTACAATGATGAGAGCCTGCCTTTCGCTCGACTGGCATAAAAAGCATTTTCACGTGTTGCGTTCGGAAGCCATTCCGCACGCACCTTATTGACCTGATGTTGCACCCTCAGCGTTCATCTTCTCCTATCTATATCGAAGAACCTTCGAGGAGCCTTCTTTCCAGCTGAAACGCGCTCCGAACATGGTTTCACGAGTTCTTCCCCTTATAACCAGGTGATTTCTATAGTCACAGAATGAAGTTACCCAAGCGTTGACAGATGAGGTTACCCAAGCGTGGACAGACTGTCGGAAACAGTGAAAGAGAATATATTATTTATGACGAAAATCTCTGTTGTGTGTGTGTGTTGGTTTATCAATCGAATTTACGCGCCAATCTAATATCTGTATCTACAGTCACCGGAGTTATGTTCGAGTATAATGAATTGTCTGACACTAGAAATCTACTCTGTAGGAATCACCATGGGTTTCGAAAACGACGATTGTGTGAAACCCAGCTCGCGCTATTCGTCCACGAAACTCAGAGGGCCATAGACGCGGGTTCCCACGTAAATGCCGTGTTTCCTGACTTCCTCAAGGCGTTTGATACAGTTCCCCACAGTCGTTTAATGAACAAAGTAAGAGCACATGGACTATTAGACCAATTGTGTAATTGGATTGAAGAGTTCCTAAATAACAGAACGCAGCATATCATTCTCAATGTAGAAAAGTCTTCCGAAGTAAGAGTGATTTCAGGTGTGCCGCAGGGAAGTGTTGTACGACCGTTGCTATTCACAATATACATAAATGACCTTGTGGATAGCATCGGAAGCTCACTGAGGCTTCTTGCGGATGATGCTTTAGTGCATCGAGAGGATGTAAATGGTTCAAATGGCTCTGAGCACTATGCGTCTTAACTTCTGAAGTCATCAGTCGCCTAGAACTTAGAACTAATTAAACCTAACTAACCTAAGAACATCACACACATCCATGCCCGAGGCAGGATTCGAACCTACGACCGTAGAGTTCGCTCAGTTCCAGACTGTAGCGCCTAGAACCTCACGGCCACTCCGGCCGGCAGAGGTTGTAACAATGGAAAATTGAGTACTAAAATAGAAGAGGGTCTGCAAGGAATTAACGCATGGCACAGGGAATGGCAATTGAATCTCAATGTAGGTAAGTGTAATGTGCTGCGAATACATAGAAAGAAAGATCTTTTATTATTTAGCTACAAAATAGCAGATCAGCAACTGGAAGCAGTTAATTCCATAAATTACCTGAGATTCGGCATTAGGAGAGATTTAGAATGGAATGACTATGTAAAGCAGACGCCAGACTGAGATTCTTTCGAAGAATCCTAAGGAAATGCAGTCCTAAAGCAAAGGAAGTAGGTTACAGTACACTTGTTCGCCCACTGCTTCCATACTGCTCACCGGCGTGGGATCCGTACCAGATAGGGTTGATAGAAGAGATAGAGAAGATCCATCGGAGAGCAGCGCGCTTCGTTGCAGGATCATTTAGTTATCGCGAAAGCTTTACGGAGATGATAGATAAACTCCAGTGGAAGACACTGTAAGAGAGATGCTCACTAGCTCGGTACGGGCTTTTGTTGAAGTTTCGAGAACATATCTTCACCGAGGAGTCAAGCTGTATATTGCTCCCTCCTACGTATATCTTGCGAAGAGACCATGAGGGTACAATCAGGGAGATTAGAGCCCACACAGAGGCATACCGACGACCTCTCTTTCCACGAACAATACGAGACTAGAATAGAAGGGAGAACCGATAGAGGTACTCAAGGTACCCTTCGCCACACATAGTCAGGTGGCTTGGGGAGTATGGATGTAGATGTAGATGAAACTAGCATAGTCCGAGTGTTCATTTTCGAGTCACGGGTTAAAACTGTGTCATGTTAAGGACGGTTCGTTATTGTCGAATTATCCTCCTCCATCCCGACCCTTCAGGATCACGAAATATTAATCCTAAATAGACTGTGAAAGAATAATACCTGAACGTCCGTATGTCCCCGCAAATTTTTTGCAAAGCTATTAGTGGATCGTTGAGTAATCCGTAGGCGATTGCTTGTAGCAAGCAGCCAGGTTTCTGTAGATCCTCACTGTGCTAGCGCTCTTCCGTGGCGCTCGCAGCCGTGGCTTATGAAGGCAATATGCACTACAGATGGCGGGCCCATTTCAGCCGTCCATAGCGCTGCCTGTAGTGAGCTTCTATACCCCGCAATGTCTTCAGTTCAATTGTATCGATACCGTCTGTAGCAGATCTTCGTTGCACTGCGGGCGAGGTAGCAGAGTGCGCGAGAAAGTGTGGTGCATTCCCCGTAGTGCTGTGCGTCAGTAAGGTTCCTAGCAGTCAGCATATGCCTGAGGCAGCACTGTGTTTCTGCTAGTAACAATGACAGCAGCACGGTATATGGGCATTCCTGAAGCCGTCTATATCCTTTTGCTCATTACGGTACCCTGAGAGCGATGCTATGTGTAAACAAACGTAAACATAACTGTTTCTTGGCTGTACACAGGTAAGTTGATGAACAGGAAATGAAGGGATCGGCAGAACAAATGCTAACTCTCAAGATTGTATTTTGAGTTATTTCTTGTTATTTGTACGGTAAAATTCAATGACAACAACAACACAAATTAGCTTATTACAAAACAGTTCTTTCTATCAGTACGTGTGGCATTACTTGCTACCACCTTGTGCAGCAGTCGAGTGTTTAGGGTGGACCATTGAGCGTGACCGGGTTAAATATCTCACGAAGTAAGCGTCAAACGAAAAAACTACAAAGAACGAAACTTGTCTAGCTTGAAGGCGGAAACCAGATGAAGCTAAGGTTGGCCCGCTAGGTGAAACGGATATCAACTGCGTTTTTTAAATGGTAGCCCCCATTTTTATTACTTATTCGTGAAGTACGTATGGAGATATGGATGTTTTAGACGGACAACTTTTTTCACTTTGTGATAGATGGCGCAGTAATATTCACAAACATATGGCTCACAATTTTAGACGAACTATTGGTAACAGGTAGGTTCTTTAAATTAAAGTACATGACGTAGGTACGTTTGAACATTTTATTTCGGTTGTTCTGATGTGATCATGTACCTTTGTGAACTTATCATTTCAGAGTACGCATGCTGTAACAGTGTGATTACCTGTAAATACCACATTAATGCAATAAATGCTCAAAACGATGTCCGTCAACCTCAATGTATTTGGCAATACGTGTAACGACATTCCTCTCAACAGCAAGTAGTTCGCCTTCCGTAATGTTCGCACTTGCATTGACAATGCGCTGACGAATGTTGTCATGCGTTGTCGGTGGATCACGATAGCAAATATCCTTCAACTTTCCCCACAGAAAGAAGTCCGGGGACGTCAGATCCGGTGAACTTGCGGGCCTTCGACGACCAATCCACCTGTCATGAAATATGCTGTTCAATACCGCTTCAACCGCACGCGATCTATGTACTGGACATACATCTTGTTGGAAGAACATCGCCATTCTGTCACGCAGTGAAACATCTTGTAGTAACATCAGTAGAACATTACGTAGGAAATCAGCATACATTGCACAATTTAGACTGCCATCGATAAAATGGTGGCCAATTACCTTTCCTCCAATAATACCGCACCATACAAGGTCGCTGATGTTCCACTTGTCGAAGCCATCGTGTATTTTCCGTTGCGAAATGGTGCATATTGTGCCGGTTTACGTTACCGCTGTTGGTGAATGACGCTTCGTCGCTAAACAGAACGCGTGCAAAATCTTGGTCATCGTCCCGTAATTTCTCTTGTGCCCAGTGGAGAACTGTACACGACGTTCATAGTCGTCACCATGCAATTCCTGGTGCATAGAAATATGGTACGGGCGCAATCCATGTTGATGTAGCATTCTCGACAGCGACGTTTTTGAGATTCACGATTCTCTCGCAATTTGTCTGCTACTGATGTGCGGATTAGCCGCCACAGCAGCTAAAACACCTACTTGGGCATCATCATTTGTTGCAGGTCGTGGTTGACCACCAAAAACTCACGACTGTCTTACGAGTTAGGCCCGGCGTGCTGCCGCTGCCCGAGCACGCGTGTTTTCCTCTTTCGTCCACCACGCAAGCGCGTCCTTGCACCCCGTAGCGAGTCCAACACCCACTGCCGCGAACGCGAAACATCTGCGAGATCACAACAGGGGCAAAGATCATAGTACAGTCGGCTCAAGTTGTCAGTTATGGCACTCAGTATCACCGCTTGAAATAAACGCTGAAATCTATGTACGACGCACGACGAACGTGTCTCTTAGCAGAACGATGCGAAATCGGGCGTTAATGAGCAGTGACAGCAGTAGACCGAAGCGAGTGCCTTTGCGTGTTGCACGGCAACGCCTGCAGCGTCTCTCCTGGCCTCGCGACCATATCGGTGGAATCCTAGACGACTAGAAAACTGTGGCCTGGTCATACGAGTCCCGATTACAGTTGGCAAGAGCTGATAGTAGGGTCTGAATGTTGTAAAGATCCCACGAAACCATTAACAGACGTTATCAGCAAGGCACTGTGCAAGCTAGTGGTGACTTCATGGCTGTGTCGTCTATATTTACATGGTATGGACTGAGTATCCTGGTCCAAGTGAACTTGTTGGAGACCATTTGCAGTCATTCATCGACTTCGTGTTCCCCCTCCCACCGCCCCCCCCCCCAAAAAAAAGAAAAGAAAAATGTGGGCGACAATACGCCATGGCACTGGGCCACGACTGTTCGCGATTATCTTGAAGAACACTCTGGATAAACGGAGCGAATTATTTAGCCACTCATGCCGCCCGAAGTAAATCACATCAAACATGGGGAATAATCGGTAGGTCAGTTTATGCACTAAATCCTTCACTGGCAACACTTTCGCAGTTATGGACGGCTGTAGAGGCAGTATGGCTCAATATTTCTGCAGGGGACTGCCAATGAGACGTCGAGCTGCTGCACCACGCCGAGAAAGAAGATGTCCCACACGATATTAGGAGGTATCCCATAACTTTTTTCACCTCAGTGTACAACGGATAATGAGAAGACTACTCCTTATTATATTGAAAGTTAGCTGTTTCTTGTTGCGACTACTTCAACTCACAATTGCTGCGGTTCCCCTCCCCCCCCCCCCCCCATGCCCTCGTCTTCCACTGTACAGTATGTAGCAACAAGAAGGTATTGGTCATACCTACAGTAAATCTTCTTCACACATATATAACGTGTTATAAGGACATGGGCCAGGATGCGCTTTAGTTCCCCGGTAGAGCTGATTTCCTGCTTCTCTTCATAATGAGAAACACACAGAAACAGAGCGTCAAGCATTACACAAAACGTTTTCTTATTTAAAATCTTGATAACTTTTCATTAGTGTCTACAGTAAGTTGTAATACATAGATTCACCGCCCGTGTTTCCTGTCCCTGCCGAAGGAAGGTAATCTTGACATGTGACCCACTTCATTGTTTGACAGCAAACTAGCCTCGTCGTTCTGCTATCATCAAGCACGTACAATTAGTCTTTTATTGTTCATCGCGGACAGTGTAAGCACGTAATGTCAACTGCCTAGTATTCATCACTTGGTTTCTATACGGTGCAGTGGAAGTCCACTCAAATCCGGAGTTGGCAGTTGATCGTTTCCTTTTCGGATTAACCGATGGCACTGGCCGAGGCGATCAACGTTTGCTTCCGGAGACATTTCCAGAACGACGGTACACCGACAGGAAGACTTTCGAAGCAGATGATCGGCGTCTTAAGGAGCATAGGACCTTGGAGCCAACAACTCGATTAGGTGCGATAAGTAATGTGAACCACATAGCTGTCTGGAGAGCGCTACACGACAAACTGCAATAGCAATATCATGTATAGCGTCTGCAGTGACTATGAGACGCTGATTCTACGGCATAGGTAAACTTCAAGAAATGGATCATTCAACAGAATGTCGATCCTCATTTTCTGTTCACGAGTGAGGCGAGAATCATCAGTAAATATTTTCTGTGACGGTCTCAGTTTGGTAATGCGTCATGTTCTTGTACCCAGACTCACCGGAGAAACTTACCGTTCTCCGTTAAAGAACATTCTATCAGTTCTGCTAGAACGTGTGCCCCTAGGTTTCGGAAAAAAAACATTTATTTCTTGTGCGGTGGAGCCCCTCCTCATTTCAGTGTTAATGTTGGTAGCCCTGTAAATTGCAGATTGCATAAAAGATGGGTAGGTAGGAGAGACCCAACCGCTTAACATCAGCGCTTTCCGGGCGTACACCCACTAGACATTACTTATGGGACATTGGAAAGCCCTTGCACGGAGTCCCAGTACAAAATATATACAGAGGTTTGAAACCGGTATTGTGGAATGCTGTGGAACAGTGCGCAATTCTCTAAGGATACATCATCGCATCAGTGATTCAATGTGAACGCTGGTTTATGCATTTTGAACGTCTGTTTTAGAGAACTATTTCACACTTAGCTCAGATGTTCTTTTCCTCTGTGTGTTGCATGGTAAATGTTTTGAAGAGTTGTAGAAGCTGAACTCTAACATGGAAATAAAGTGTTTCCGGAGAAGTGTCATTCTAAAATAATTTTTCCTCCACGTGGAAGGAATGTTTTCTGAAGGTCTGGCCATACCTTTTGTTACACCCCGCATAACCCAATCTTAATCCAGTGCAGCATTTACGGAAAGCTATTGATACGCTTCTACACTCGGTGCTTCCACCAGCAATCACACAAGGACAATTGTGAGTAAAAGGTTAGTTGGTTGATTCGGAGGAGGGGACCAAACAGCGAGGTTATCAGTTCAATCGGACTAGGCAAGGCTTGGAAAGGAAGTCGACCGTGCCATTTCAATGAAACCATCCCCGCATTTGCCTGGAGCTATTTAGGGAAGTCACAGAAAACCTAAACCAGTTTCGCCGGACGCGGGTTTGAAGGGTCATCCTCCAGTGTGCTATCCACTGCACCACCTCGCTGAGTGTGGGCAGTGAGAAGCTGACAGGAAAAATTTAGCACCTCATAGAGTGGATGATTCTAGAGCTACTTAATTTTAAGGGGTCGCAATGAAGCTATTCACCCTTAACCTAATACCCAGTGCCTTCCTATGAGATTCACCACAGAGGGGATTGCACGAGACGCCCTAACCGGGTTCTGAGAACTTTTAATTAAATATTCAACGCCTCTTTACCTCCGTTTTTAGTCGCTGATAACAACAGTGTACTTTTGCTTCTTCAGAGTTTCCCGTGTTGTTGAACACTTCCCCTTTCGGGCGTCCATATCTGTCAGTGAAGTTTCTTATTCAGATATATCGTCTGGTAAATGTTGAGCCATCTTCAGCATGAACTCGGTGACTGAAATAAAGCAACTACAGACAGATATATGCTGTGGAATAAATACTCGTGTGATAGTGATAAAGCAGAATGAGATTTTCACTCTGCAGCGGAGTGTGCGCTGATATGAAACTTCCTGGCAGAATAAAACTGTGTGCCCGACCGAGACTCGAACTCGGGACCTTTGCCTTTCGCGGGCAAGTGCTCTACCATCTTTTTTTTTTTATTATCAGATTGACTTGGTATATTTCACGAGAATTCAGACAACCATAGTCAAATCATCATTTAATATTAGCTGCAAAAAGAAAATCAACAAATTAGTTGAAACACAAATAAAACATTCTTCTGAAGGGGAAGACCAACCCGTTACCCCACCCGTATGAATTTTGGGTGTATATATATACATGCAAAAGAGAAAAAAAATAACGAAAAAATACAACAAGGGAGGGGACTCAAGCTCAGGGAAGAAACAGGAATCACAGGGGAACTTAACCAACACCTTGACGGTTAAACACAAGAAAAAGCATATTGGCAAAAAGCGTTCGGTATTGTGGTAACCGCTGCCATTTCCAATGCGCAGTTGACAAATAATGGTGAAAAACGCGAGGATCTGGGTATTTACCGCCTTCAATGACGTAGTGGACATAGTAACCCAAGAGCCAGACAATCGTGTTCGTTTTCGTCTGAGGAAAATAAGAGATGTCCGGATGTAAGAAGATGTCGTCTGGGAATGCGGTTTCAGGCCCTCTAGTAAGAAAAGCTAATTGACGGCGGACCCAGAGCCAATGATCCCGTCCGCAAGCAACTAGCCTGTGAAGTAAGGTGTCAGTTTGATGACATTCCTCACACTGATCAATCGGACGAAGGCCAATACGAAAAAGACGATCACCAGTAGGTATCAGACGGTAAATGACCTTATACCACGTTGAAACAATCTCCATCGGCAAAATGGGAAGACTAAGATGAGACCAGACCGTTTTCCATGACGTTGACGGGGAAGCACGTTCAACAGAAGAAGGGAAACATGCTGTACCCAACGGATTTGTAGCATGTTGGTAGTAATATGCGTCATAGAAAGTATATCAGCACCCAGAATACCGACAAGTACAAAGTATTCACGAATGTGCCGCAATTTAGGATTAATCCGTCCAACATCAACAGGAGGGGTCAGACTGGCCGGCCGGAGGCGGGAAAGTAAACGAGAGGTGACTGAATGCGGAGCCCGCGTACAGGTTAAAACATTGCGGCGGGCAAATAAGATGGACGTCTTCACTTTGATATCTGAAAGACCCAATCCTCCAAGCTTCCGAGGCCTGGCCACAACTTCATACCGGACACGGAAGACATGGCGGCGCCACAGAAATCGACTAGACAGCTGTTTCAGCCTGCGGGCCATCATCGCGGGAAGCGGGAAGACCTGCGCAACGTAGTATATTTTACTGAAGACATAGGTCTCTAAAACCCGTGCCTTGTGAAGGAGGCTAAGGGAACGGCGGTCATGTTCAAGGATCGCCCCGTGAACACGACTCGTAACCTCACGCCAATTTAGTGCCGCCATTTTGATCGGATTACGATCCACTATGATCCCCAAGGTCTTATGGCGATCGACAACCGTCGCCCAAGGAATAACAACATGATCAAAGCCTCTCAACGGCAGGAACGTGCATTTGCGATCATTAATGCGAGCACCAGCAAGACCACAAAATGAATCCAAGGTATCCTTAAGCCGCGGTATGTCCTCGGCATGTCGTACTAAAACCATGACGTCATCGGCGTATGCACGGACTGCAAAAATTTCCCCCAATATATTCCAGCCACGTAATTGCACGGTGAGATGGCGAAGTAAGGTCTCTAAGGATAGAACAAAAAGTGACATGGATAAGGGGCTTCCCCGGGGTAACCCCCGTCTGATCGATATCCGGGGGGTAGGGTGACCGTTCACAATCACCGAGACACTGATACCGGTAAAAAGATTAGTTAAGACTTGTCGAGCATCATTATGAAAGCCGACAGCGGTGAGCACTCTCGATAAAAAATCATGGCTGACGCGATCGAACGCTTTTTGGAAATCAAGAAAAAGCAAAGCCCCTGGGATATTAGCGGCAGCCGTCACCGAGATTACATCGCGACATTCGAGAACGGAAGTCAGTATCGTGCGTCCAGGCACACAGCTTTGGTGGGCGGCAATAATGGTATCGAGCAGCTTAGAGAGACGGATATTAATTGCTCGAGCGACAAGTTTATCATCAAAGTTAAGGAGAGTAATAGGACGGAGGGAATCAATTGCAGGTCGACATGTGGATTTCGGGAGGAGGACCATTCTGCCTTCCTGAAAAGGAGCAGGAAGTGAGACTCCCCACATCACTTCATTTACCATGACGTTAAGGTGTCACCAATGAGCGGCCAAAATTGAACATAGAACTCCTTAGGAATACCATCTAATCCAGGCGACTTGCGGGACTGCGATCCTGCAACAACATCATATATGTCATCCTTCTGAAAGGGACGCAGAAAGGCGTCGTTTAATTGAGGAGTGACGACGCGAGGCAGCAAGGAGGTAAAGTCGTCAAGAGAGGTTTCCGCCGGGACATGAGTATCGTACAGATCAGTAAAATAGGTGTAAACAAAGTCAGAAACGTCACGGTGAGAGGTGAACACGCGGCCGTCAGCGGTTGTGAGGGAGGCAAGGCACCCACGTTTCCGGCGCGACCGTAAACGGACTAGATGGTAGAGTGACGTCAGTTCCTCTTGTAGAAGGGAACGTGGTTGAGACCTCGTCCGCAGGCCCTCCATTTGAATGCGTTTGAGCTGCAGCAATTTGGCTTTGATGCGCTGTATATCAGTAACCCGTAGGGGAGCATGCGTAGCACTATCGTACAGTTGACGTAAGACAGAATAGTAAAATTCTTGCGTTCGTCGATCTTCTGCCACCTTCGCAGCCCCAAAACGCATGAGAGCCCTACGGATGTGTGGTTTTGCATACAGTGTCCACCATGCCACGATAGACGGGTACCGGTCCATAGTACGAGAACAACGAGTCCAAATGTCCTCCAGGA
Organism: Schistocerca gregaria; assembly: GCF_023897955.1. Lineage (NCBI taxonomy): Eukaryota > Metazoa > Arthropoda > Insecta > Orthoptera > Acrididae > Schistocerca > Schistocerca gregaria. Next base: position 188,484,638 of record NC_064924.1, read on the forward strand.
CGATACCAAGGGAGGTATCTTGCATATACGCGATATTGAGCATCCAAGGAGGACGAAACAATTTTACCGGTTGTCGCTCGTAATTAAACGTAACGGCTACAGCGCAATGATCAGTAAAACAGGCTGGTATCACATCAACAGCCAGAAGTTGCCCACACAAGGAATCGGAAAGGTAAAAGCGATCGAGGCGACTGCTAGACGTGGGAGTAAAGTAGGTATGTCGCACAAGTGTAGGATAGCGAGAAACCCACACGTCACGCAGGTGCAAGGAGCGCACAAGGTCGTCGAGTTCTTTACTGAAATTAAAATTAGGAGACTGATCTACCGGCCGTAGAACACAATTGAAGTCCCCACCTAAAATTATCTTTGTCGGGGATTTACGAAGCAGGTAAATGACTTCTTCTTTATAGAAACTCGAACGTGCGGTAGTACAACCCGAACCAGAAGGGGCATAAAGAAGGAGTAAACTGAGATCATAAAACGTGCACCCGATCCCCCTTCCACTGTCGAGTACTTCGAAATTCATCAACGGAATGCCTTCTCTATAAAACAAGGCAGTGCCCGTAGAAAGTTCGGAAGCGACATTAAAAAACGTCGAGAACCCAGGAATGGAAAACTGGTCGAATAGGACTTCCTGTAAAAAAACAACATCTGCCCCAGACTGATAGATAAACTGTCGCAAAGCGGCGAGCCGAAGCTCAGAACATATTCTGTTAATATTCAGAGTAAGAAATGTATATGCTTGCATGGAACTTCAACCCAGAAAGAAGAACAAAGATCGGTAGAGAGCCGTCAGCTGACGGAGCAACATACAAGTAATCATACCAGAAACAAGCGCTGAACCACAGAGAGAAAAACTACGAAACAGAACCCTCATCTTCCCACTGCTTTTTCTTCGGCCGTGACGCGGCTCTCTGTGGCTGTTTACGGATTCGACTGCGGCTCCGCGATGCCGACGCTGCAGCGTTCGGCTGCGTGGGAGCATCATGTAGACATTCCGTGTCAGATTGCGGGAGAGAGGCCTCTACATCCCACTCGTCCGCAGACATGGGTTCACGGTGGGACAGTTGGTGAATAACAACGGGATCCACTGGCTCTGGAGAATCAATCAGTTGTTTGATGGGAGGAGGCTGTGACCCAGAGGGGGCGACAGAAATTCCAGAAGGGGGATGCGAAACAGAGTCAATAGGAGAAGTGTCAGAGAGAACCGGAGAAGACACGTGGCAACCAGAAGCAGGTTCCGTCATGGGCGTCTCCGAAGAGGCTGCCGCGGCAGCAGGAACAACGTCAGATAAGGTGTCAGGGAGCTTCTGCAAAGGCGTGATAGCACCTGTGGCGTCCTCATCCACGATTTCCGACTGAGAAAGAGAGTCCTTTACCGGAGGCCCATCGGAAGGGCGAGCCAATAAGGAAGATTCATCAGCCGCATCATCCTGTGCTCGCCGACGCTTGTTGTGAGAAATCAGCGCGGGCACATCGGAATTAAGGGCAGCAACATCCCTACTCAAGGACAACGGGGGAAAATCACGGCCGTTGTCGGGCAACGGACCACTGCGTCCCTCAGTAACAGTGAGCGATTCAGACCGAGATCCTTGCGGGAGAAGATCAGCTAAAGTCAATTTTTTACGCTGTTCGTATGTAGGTTTTAATACCACCACACGCCGCGGACAATTAGTACGGAAATGACCAGTTTCATTACAATAATAACATGTTCCTTCCTGGCCACTGTACGTGATATGTACCCTATAACCACATACCTGTAGGTGAGAAGGAATAGGTTTTTTGACCACCATTTCCACCGACCGAATACCACTATATACCTGTAAGCGGTGCTGAGCAGACCAGCGTTCCTTTCGAATATGGCGTACGTCCCCATAAGGAAGCAAAACGGACTTCAGAAAAGAGTCGTCAACCTCGGGCGGAAGGTTAAATACCCGAACATTCGTATATATCACTTCTGCATTTGCCAAGAGAACCATACTAGTGGAACCATCACGGTGCGTAAAGGGTACCTGAGAACCATGACGAGAAAGTAGCCTATCAACCTGGAGCGGGTCAAGGAACTTAACAAAAAACACATATAATTCGCTGTCGAAATATGCGGTATGCACCTGATCAGTAGTGACCTTAACTGTATCGACTAACCAGTCATGTATCTCCAAAGAACCGGGCTGGACGTGACGCGTGGATTTGTCAAAGGTAAAACTGACTGTACCTGTACGCGGAACTTTCGTGGGAACCATGGTGGACATCCCGGCGAGAGACTACGCCGCGACAGGAAGGGCCGCACGAACACCAAACACCAGCCGACAACCAGCGATGCGACGCGCACGGAGACCAACACGGCACTAAACTGACAGGAGGAAAACACGCTGCGCTACGGTAGAGGCGGAACTAAGAGCACAACCTAGTCGCCCGACGCGCGAAGCGAGAATACACCAGCTTGGAAGGTAGGAGACGAGATACTGGCAGAAGTAAAGCTATGAAAACCGGGCATGAGTCGTGCTTCGGATGGTAGAGCACTTGCCCGCGAAAGGCAAAGGTCCTGAGTTCGAGTCTCGGTCGAGCACAGAGTTTTAATCTGCCATGAAATTTCATATCAGCGAACGCTCCGCTGCAGAGTGAAAATCTCTTTCTTTAAACATCCCCAGGCTGTGGCTAAGCCATGTCTCCACAATATCCTTTCTTTCAGCAGTGCTAGTTCTGCAAGGTTCGCAGGAGAGCTTCTGTAAAGTTTGGAAGGTAGGAGACGAGCTACTGGCAGACGTAAAACTGTGAGGACAGGGCGTAAGTCGTGCTTCGGTAGCTCACATGGTAGAGCACTTGCCCGCGAAAGGCAAAGGCCCCGAGTTCGAGTCTCGGTGCGGCACACAGTTTTCATCTGCCAGGAAGTTTCAGTGATAAAGCAGTCGGTCAAGAGCTTCATACTTGGATGAAACTCTAAACGCCAAAAATTTCTCTATTTATGTTGGTGCTCACCGACTTTAACACAGTCATCATTTTGCATGATACTGCGTATGCAGTTCATTTATTTCATATTATGATAATAATAATAATTTCATTTCGTTCAATGGCCCGGTGGTTGCCTTTCAGTTGGGCGCCACTTCGACGACTTGTTTCACTGACCTATACCAGCAATCCTACTGATGGAAAGGGGACACTCAGTTTAATGTGAAACCCGAAACACGTCTGCTTCCTAGGGAATCCTCAGATCATTGAGAAGTGAAGGCTACTTTAGAGGAAGACAGAAAGATTTCTGTGAGCAGACCCGAGACCTCGCGGTTTTCAGGCGCGCACATTATTACTTTTTCTTTTGTTTTTGACTTAACACACAGTTCTTTCTTCCTCATTGCCGGCCGGAGTGGCCGAACGGTTCTAGGTGCTACAGTCTGGAACCGCGCAACCGCTACTGTCGCAGGTTCGAATCCTGCCTCGGACATGGATGTGTGTGATGTCTTTAGGTTAGTTAGGTTTAAGTAGTTCTAAGTTCTAGGGGACTGATGACCTCAGAAGTTAAGTGGCATAGTGCTCTGGGCCATTTGAACCATTTTCTTTTCTTTCTCTTTCTTCCTCTACGTTTCTTCGTAGTGTATCCGCAGTAGTTCTGCATGTATATGTACCAAAATCCATTTATGAAAACCTCACTCAGTTTGGTTAGAATGGGCAGCAGTCTCCTGACGGAACGCACTTAACTACCGTACCATTATATAATGGCTTATGCCCGAAGCACAAATTAATGGCAGTTTACAATAAGAGGATTCTTGACCAGATGATGTGTGAGTATCGTGCCACATCATAACGTAAAAACAAATATGCTGGAGTAACGTTTCGGCTACCGTACAGAGACCTTTTTCTTCGTCTACTGATGATCCAGAAGAAGGCGACTGTAACTGTGGTAGAAACCTTGGTCTCCTCAGTATAGTTTTGTACATTAACCAGCGTTATTATAATCAGAAAATTATTATGTGAACTGAATCTTGCAGCGGAAGCCTACACAATTATAAAAGAAGATTCTTGTTATTGGTGGCGAAGAGGTGGTGATTAGGATGTGCTCAGTATTCATGTAATAGTCAAAGTCACAGACTTCCTGCGCGACTTTATGTAGGAAGCTGAACCTTCTGATTAGTAGCAAAATACAAGAGACTATCAAAAAGGTTTTGTTTGAAGGCCCTACAGGTCAGCATCGGAATGCCATTCAGACAAAATTTCCGTGAGCATTGAAGCAGTCATCCCATCGCTGTACCAGGTTGAAGATACCCGTTTGGTGAAACTCTGTGTCTTGCTGCGTCGCGAAGTCCCTAACTGGCTGCTGCCATTCTCGATGCACAGGTATCTGGTCCGAGTGCGTATAATCACATGGGGAAAAAACAGGAATACACGGCAGGTGCTCGAGGATCTCCCACTTGAGTTAGCGTAGCTTCTGCGTTACGGCTTTCGAAATGTGGGGAGTGAGTTACCGTGAAGCAGCAGCACCCCTCGTCGCGTTGGGGTTACGGTGGTTTTCGACATACATGCTGCTCTATCATATTCGTCATTCTCAGATAGATGTCTACAGGTGGAAAAGAACAACAGCACGTTGGTCCTGTTTGGATGCATTCTGTAATAACCTCGAAACAACATATGTTTTGATTGGGGTCCGCCTTAAGCAAAAAAAAAAAAAAATTAAAAAAAAATTAAAAAAAATTGGTTTTCGACCCAGACGTGTTTCACCGCAATTGCAGCATCATCAGACGCACACATACATACATACACATAAAACTAATAATAAATAAATATAACTATAATAATAATAATGATAAATCCTCAAACCTACTCTCTCTATCCTCCATCCTCCTCTCCCCCCCTTTCCCTTCACACACACATACACATACACACACACACACACACACACACACACACACACACACACACACACACACACCTCTGAGAAATTTAAAACAACCGCTAATGACATCTTTAACTGTTCCATTGTCTCCATCTTGTTTTCATAGCTTCAACTGTTCCACTGTCCGCCATCTTGTTCAAATGGTTCAAATGGCTCTGAGCACTATGGGACTCAACTGCTGTGGTCATCAGTACCCTAGAACTTAGAACTACTTAAACCTAACTAACCTAAGGACATCACACACATCAATGCCCGAGGCAGGATTCGAACCTGCGACCGTAGCAGAACCGCGAGACCACCGCGGCCGGCCATCTTGTTATCACAGCTGATAGTGACGGTGACAACTCAATATATAGAACTTGACAATGAAGAAAATGACGACAAAGAAACTGTAACTAATAGATACACACACACACACACACACACATTTCACATGAATTATTAATCTCAGGGCCTGCGGTTGTGGCTGAGCGATTCTAGGCGCTTCATTTCGAAACCGCGCTACCGCTACCGTCGCAGGTTCGAATCATTCCTCGGTCATTGATGTGTGTGATGTTCTTAGGTTAGCTAGGTTTAAGTAGTTATGAGTCTAGGGGTCAGATGACCTCAGATGTTAAGTCCCATATTGCTCAGAGCCATTTGAACCATTTGAACCATTAATCTCAGGCAAGGCGATAACAGTTTACAAATCGTAATTTTTGAGTAAATGTTTTTCCTACGTTAAATTGTATATAGTGGCAGGTGACAAATTGTAAAGAAAAACCCGTAGAGATTCTGGTCATACATAAAGCACACCAGTGGCAAGACACAACGAGTGCCTTCACTGCGCGATTACAACGGCGAAGTCACTGTTGACAGTGCCACTAAAGTAGAGTTATTAAATACAGTTTTCCGAAGCTCCTTCACCAAAGAAGACGAAGTAAATATTCCTGTAACCAATCAAGAACTGCTGCCAAGATGAGAAACATAGAAGTAGATATCCTCGGTGTATCAAAGCAGCTTAAATCACTTAATAAAGGCAAGGGCTCCGGTCCAGACTGTATGCCAGTCAGGTTCGTCTCAGAGTATGCTGATAAAATAGCTCCATATTTAGCAATTATATACAACCACTTGCTCACAGAAATATCCATACCTAAAGACTGGAAAATCGCTCAAGTCACACTAATACTCAAAAAGGGAAGTAGGAGTAATCCGCTGAATTACAGGCCTGTATCACTAACGTCGATTTGCAGTAGGGTTTTAGAATGTATACTGTATTCGAACATTATGAAGTATCTCGTAGAAAACGATTTCTTGACATATAGTCAGCACAGATTCAGAAAATATCGTTCTTGTGAAACACAACTGTCTGTTTATACTCATGAAGTAATAAGTCCTACCGACATGGGATGTCCAATTTATTCCATACTTTTTGATTTCCAGAATGCTATCGACACCATTCCTCACAAGCGTCTTCAAATCAAACTGCGTGCCTACAGAGTATCGCCTCAGTTGTGCGACTGGATTCGTGATTTCCATACAGAAAGGTCACAGTTCGTAGTAATAGATCGAAACTCATCGAGTAAAACACAAGTAATACCCGGCGTTCCCCAAGTGTCATAGGCCCTCTATTGTTCCTGATCTATATTAACGACATAGGAGACAATCTCAGTAGCCGTCTTAGATTGTCTGCAGATGATGCTGTCACTTACCGTCTTTAATCATCAATTTATCAAAACGATTTGCAAAATGATTTAGATAAGATATATGTTTGGTGCGAAAAGTGGCAACTGACCCAGAATAAAGAAAAGTGCAAAGTTATTCACAAAATTACTAAAAGAAAACAGCTACATTTCGATTACGCGATAAGTCACACAAATCTGAAGGCTATAAATGCAGATGACAAATGGGTATTCGTTGGACAAATATACACTCCTGGAAATGGAAAAAAGAACACATTGACACCGGTGTGTCTGACCCACCATACTTGCTCCGGACACTGCGAGAGGGCTGTACAAGCAATGATCACATGCTCGGCACAGCGGACACACCAGGAACCGCGGTGTTGGCCGTCGAATGGCGCTAGCTGCGCAGCATTTGTGCACCGCCGCCGTCAGTGTCAGCCAGTTTGCCGTAGCATACGGAGCTCCATCGCAGTCTTTAACACTGGTAGCATGCCGCGACAGCGTGGACGTGAACCGTATGTGCAGTTGACGGACTTTGAGCGATGGCGTATAGGGGGCATGCGGGAGGCCGGGTGGACGTACCGCCGAATTGCTCAACACGTGGGCCGTGAGGTCTCCACAGTACATCGATGTTGTCGCCAGTGGTCGGCGGAAGGTGCACGTGCCCGTCGACCTGGCACCGGACCGCAGCGACTCACGGATGCACGCCCAGACCGTAGGATCCTACGCAGTGCCGTAGGGGACCGCACCGCCACTTCCCAGCAAATTAGGGACACTGTTGCTCCTGGGGTATCGGCGAGGACCATTCGCAACCGTCTCCATGAAGCTGGGCTACGGTCCCGCACACCGTTAGGCCGTCTTCCGCTCACGCCCCAACATCGTGCAGCCCACCTCCAGTGGTGTCGCGACAGGCGTGAATGGAGGGACGAATGGAGACGTGTCGTCTTCAGCGATGAGAGTCGCTTCTGCCTTGGTGCCAATGATGGTCGTATGCGTGTTTGGCGCCGTCCAGGTGAGCGCCACAATCAGGACTGCATACGACCGAGGCACACAGGGCCAACACCCGCCATCATGGTGTGGGGAGCGATCTCTTACACTGGCCGTACATCTCTGGTGATCGTCGAGGGGACACTGAATAGTGCATGGTACATCCAAACCGTCATCGAACCCATCTTTCTACCATTCCTAGACCGGCAAAGGAACTTGCTGTTCTAACAGGACAATGCACGTCCGCATGTATCCCGTGCCACCCAACGTGCTCTAGAAGGTGTAAGTCAAATACCCTGGCCAGCAAGATCTCTTGATCTGTCCCCCATTGAGCATGTTTGGGACTGGATGAAGCGTCGTCTCACGCGGTCTGCACGTCCAGCACGAACGCTGGTCCAACTGAGGCGCCAGGTGGAAATGGCATGGCAAGCCGTTCCACAGGACTACATCCAGCATCTCTACTATCGTCTCCATGGGAGAATAGCAGCCTGCATTGCTGCGAAAGGTGGATATACACTGTACTAGTGCCGACATTTTGCATGCTCTGTTGCCTGTGTCTATGTGCCTGTGGTTCTGTCAGTGTGATCATGTGATATATCTGACCCCAGGAATGTGTCAATAAAGTTTCCCCTTCCTGGGACAATGAATTCACGGTGTTCTTATTTCAATTTCCAGGAGTGTATTATACTAGAACTGGCATGTGATTACATATACATGCAATTTGAGTGCAGCATAGATCCTGAGAAATCAGTGCCCAGAACAACCACTTCTGGCCGTAATAAAAGCCTTGAAACGCCTAGGCATTGAGTCAGACAAAGCTTGGATGGCGTGTACAGGTACAGCCGTCCATGCAGTTTCAACACGATACCACAGTTCAACAAGAGTAGTGACTGGCGTATTGTGACGAGCCAGTTGCTCGGCTACCATTGACCAGACTTTCTGTATCCAGAAAGCGCTGTACAGGACCTACAACATGCGGTCGTGCATTATCCTGCTGATATGTAGGGCTTTGCAGGGATCGAATGAAGGGTAGAGCCACTGGTCGAAACGCATCAGAAATGTAAGGTACACTGGTCAAAGTGCCGTGAATGCGAACAAGAGGTGACAGAGACGTGTAACCAAGGGCTCCCCATACCATCACCTCGGGTGATACTCCAGTAAGGCGATGACGAATACACGCTTCCAATGTGCGTTCACCGCGACGTCGCCAAACCCGGATGCGACCATCGTGATGCGGTAAACAGAACCTGGATTCATCCGATAAAAATGTCGTTTTGCCGTTCGTACACCGAGGCTCCTCGTTGAGTACACCATCGCAGGCGCTCCTGTCTGTAATGCAGCGTCAAGGGTAACCGGAGCCATGGTCTCCTAGTTCATAGTCCCTGCTGCTGCTAACGTCGTCGAACTGTTCGTGCAGATGGTTTTTGTCTTGCAAAACGTCCCCATCTGCTGATTCAGGGATCGAGACGTGGCTACACGATCCGTTACAGCTATTCGGATAAGATGCCTGTCATCTCGACTCCTACTGATACGAGGGCGTTGGGATCCCGCACGGCATTCCGTATTACCCTCCTGAACCCCCCGGTTCCATATTCTGCTAACAGTCATTGGCTCTCGACCAACGCGAGCAGCAATGTCGCCATACTATAAACAGTAATCGCGATAAGCTACAATCCGAACGTTATGAAAGTCGAAAACTTGATGGTACTCATTTCTCCTCCTTACACGAGGCAACGCCGGTCAACTGCTGTTTGTGTATGAAAAATCGGTTGGAAACTTTCCTCGTGTCAGCACGTTGTACGTGTCACCACCGGCGCTAACCATGTGTGAATGCTCTGAAAAGCTAACCATTTGCATATCACTGCATCTTCTTCCTGTTGGTTAGCACGTCATCTTCGTGGTGTAGCAATTTTAATGGCCAGTAGTGTATAAAGTGTTTCATCGTGTACTCGAGGAAACCGATCTCACGGGGAGTCGCTTCCAAATACATACGAAGAAGACCGCAACTTCGTGGTTTCCGTCCGGAGGCACTAGCAGACGGCAGCAGAACAGCTAAATTGAAAGTAATATCCGCAGTGGAAGGAGACAACGTTAGGTTGACGACCGTGCCGGAAGTTCGGCCCTCCGCCTCTCGCTTCGCCCCCCCCCCCCCCCCCCCCTCCTGGTCCCTCGTGGCGGGTGCCACGCACTGCTCCACGGGGACTGCTCCTCCCTTAAGCGCCCTCCGATGCGGCGCCGGCTGTAGTCTGGCAGAACGTGAGTCTCCTGGAGATGGCGGAGCAAAGCGTGGCCCCACCGACGTGGCTCACACCAGTAAACTGGTTTGGGCTCGTGAGCAAGCAAGACACTGTGGAGAACCCTGTTGTAAATTGTGTCATCTCTGCTGCTCTGAATAAGATTAGTGGAGTGAATTTCACATTTTGCACGCTGCCTAACACAAAAAGTGAAGCAACTTGCAGGGGGAAGGAGAGAGAGGAGGAGGAAACAAAATCAAAGTTATGTGATGTTATATTAGTGACTACAAAATCTAGTCACATTTACCAAGATGATTCAGATGCAAACTGTAATAATAATAATAATAATAATAATGTGATACGTCGTGAAACTTGTCGTGCGTTGACGAAATCCAAGCCGATGGAGTCAAATATCACCAGTAAAGAGAGGGCGGCCGTTCGTGATCTGAGGCTGACAAAGGCAATGCCACGGTTGTTGTCTCCCTTAAGGACTACACTGATAAGATGCAGAACCTGCTAAACGACGATTCCTACCGGAAGATCAGCGTTGATCCTACAAAGAAGGTGGAGAACAAGACGAGGTCGCTTCTCAAGGACGCAGATTTACCGAAGGGTGACGCTAAGAAATTGTTACCCCAAGGTCCGGTACCACCTAGGCTATATGGACTCCCGAAGGTTCACAAAGAGGGGGTACCATTACGCCCCATTGTCAGCAACATCAGGGCATCTACATATTTGTTGGCCAAATAACTGACGGGAATATTAAGTCCTTATGTGGGTAAATCCCCTCATAACATCTGTAATTCAGTGGATTTTGTTAAACGGCTTGATGGCTTCAGGTTGGATGAGTCAGATATCATGGTGAGTTTCGGCGTCGTTTCCTTGTTGACGAGGGTACCCCCTCGAGAGTCACTACAATGGATTAGTCAGAAGTTTGACGAGAAGACCACTGAACATCTTAGGCATGTCTTGACTTCCATGTATTTTCTTGTTAATGGAGAATTCTATCAACAAAAGGAGGGAGTCGGCATGGGTAGCCCACTCTCACAGGTGGTAGCGAATTTGTACATGGAGAACTTCGAGGAGGAAGCCCTGTCGTCATCCGAATGGAAACCTACTTGCTTTTTGTGTTACGTGGATGACACGTTCGTCATCT